>NW_026908883.1:0-1427000 GCF_963583255.1 Pyrus communis | reverse complement strand
GTATGCCGAAAGGACCACAATGCAGAGTGTCCCTACATTTGGTGCTTCATATAGGCAAGGATTTCAAGCCAATCAATGTCCACAAAGAGATTGGAGGGATCATTCAAACTCTATATGGTGGGAAGATCAACAAGTTCAACGTGAAGCATATTGGCAACCATATGAGGAGTTCTATTCAAGACCTATGCAGCCACCACAACTTCATATGCAATATGCTCAATTAAATTCAAGTTCGCCAATAGATTATATTCAAATTCTTAATGAAATAAATTCTTTGGCGCAGGGGTCACAAAATCAAGCCAAGGAGGCTCAACAAGAAGCATATTGGCAACCATATGAGGAGTTCAATACAACACCTATGCAGCCACCACAACCTCCCCCACAACAATTCCAATCAAGTTCAAGTATGTCCATGGATAATGATAAAAAATTTCAATTACTAACCTCTTTGACGCAGGATGAACAAAATCAAGACAAGAAGTTGGGTAAATTGGACGAGCAATTTGGGCAGATTATGGAGTTCATGAAACAAATTCAAGAGCAAAGTGAACTTTCCAACTCAACTATTGAAAACTCGAAGGAAGATTTTGAAATCCATAATGCTATCACTTTGGGAAGTGCTATGGAGGTTGGAGCTGACCTAAAAATGTCCAAACATAGCCTAGAAGTGGATGAAGAGCTGCTAATTGAGGAGGAGGAAGAAGACATGCACACGGCAAGGGTAGAACAACCCTTGCCGCAGCCCCCTAAGCCCTCTAAACCACCCACCACCAGTAAGGACGTCCCAATTTCATGTTATTTTGATGTTATTCCACCCAATGTCCCTTTTCCTAGCAGGTTTTTGATTCCCAACCAAGAAGAGAGTAAAAAGGACATCGTGGAAGCCTTCCCAAAGGTGCAAAATGCTATTCAAATTCTTGGTGCAACACAGCAAGTTTTAGATGGTGTTGAATTCTTCAAAGGACTTTGTACACCAAGAAGAATGATTCAAGAGAAGGTAGTGGCTGGAGAAGATGTAGAAGGCATCAAAGAGGACAAATTTGAAACCACAATTCCCAAGGAAGTTGGATTTTATGACACGGGACAAGTCATAACTTTCGAAGGGGTGTTTATTCTGGAGTTCATTTTGGAGCACACAGGTAAGCCGCCTCCCCGAATTTCAATTTTCTTTTATACTAACATGTGGTTAATGATTCAGGCACCCAAAATGGAATTTAAACTATTACCGGATCATTTCAAGTATCACCGCCCATTCAAAGATAAATTCCATGCCGTTTGATTTTATTTATGTTAATAAAAAAAAAAAAAAAAAAAAAAAAAAAAAAAAAAAAAAAATTTGAAAGAAAGATACTAAACATGGAGAAAGGTGGAGCTTCACAAAGGTTGTTTACGTGAAGCCCCACTACGAGGCGCAGAAGCGGAAGGCGCAGAAGCGGGAGGCATAGAAGCGGGAGGCATCGGAGCGGAAGCCATCGGAGCTAGAGCATTCCAGGCCTCAATACTTGGCCAAGCGCTGGATGACCCAGGAAAAAGGTGCCTCTGGAGATAAGACGCAAGCCTTTGACGGTCACTGTGAATTCGACCCTCAGATTCTTGCAGCTCATCAAGCTTCCTCTTCATCCCCGACGAATAGTTATTTGCAAGCACATGCAAACTTCTATTCTCGTACTTAAGCTGCTGGATCTCTTGCTTAAGTCTTTCCACCTCTGCCATCAACGATTCCACCTGACGGGAGCGGGCATGCAGGCGTAGGCCCATGTTGGACACAGAGCTCGCACACTGAACACTAAGTGCGAGGGACTCTTGAACGGCCAACTCATCAGACCGTCCTGACAGCAGCCTACTATCTTTTGGTGTGAGGAGGTTTTTAGCTACTATTGTAGCTGTTGTGGCGTCCTGCATCACAGAGTCTTCACCTGAAAGAGGACCGTTAGAAGATAAAAAAGAAGGGCGCCATACATTACCTTGACGCGGCGCGCCCGTATCACTGCTAAGGCTCAATTCCAAGCTAAGGTTCGATGAGTTTGCCATTTTTTTCAAAGGTGTTCAAAGATAGGGGTTGATGGAGTAAATTTTCAAAGGGTCGGAGTCGATTTTCAAGAATGGGAATTCTTCAGAGTGTGTTTGTTGTGGTGATCGATAGCTCTATAAAAAGCCAAGGCGACGCGTCCACCATTTCAAAAAGCCGGAATTTCCGGCGTAATTTAGGCGACGCGTTCTCGGCTTTTCAGAAGACGCGTTCAACTTTGTCAAAAGATTTCTGACAAAGCTGAAAACACGTGGAGGCCATCATCGCAACTACACATCTTTAGCCGACAAGCGCAAAGTTCGGCGACGCTTTCTCTGCTTTTCAGAAAACGCGTGCAGCTTTGTAAAAAGGAGCCGCATCTGCACTACCACGTGTCGTTCAGAAAGCGAAGGGGCGTCGTTCAGAAATCGAAGGGGCGCCTGCTCAGAAATCGAAGAGGCGTATTCAAAGATCGAAGAGGCGCCACTATTTCAAAAAGCCAGAATTGCGGGATCAAAACGTTTGTCGACAAGGGTAAAAAGTACCACCACTTGATATTATCTCTATATATGTCGACCTTCGTCTTTTATGGCAGGGCAAACCTGAAGAAAATGCCCAACTCTCCCTCACCTCTGAGGGCGCACTCCCAGCAAGGCCTTTCAAAATACTCAATTCTTTCTTCTTCCCCAAAGATGATACCAGATGCCTGGAGTACATATGACCCAGGAGGAAACGGCGGTTTGAAGCATGTGCTGATTCATCCACCGCTTCTTCAAAGCAAAGGTATCTCATATCATCAAGGTCAAAAGCAAAAGTATCTCATATCATGCTCTTTCCCTGTCTTTTTCTTTGTCCTTGTTCTTACTCGCATGGCAAAGTAAAAGAAGCAATCAGCCGGCACTTGGAGTCAATCTTCTGATCTGGAGCCAACTGCCTGGAATCTATTCCTGATTGCTTACCTAGCGTTGCTCTCGAGTAGTCATCTTCAACGGTTGATACACTTCCGGAGAAGGGACCACTTCTGCAAAGGGGAGCGAGTAAGGCAAGTGAAAATGATACATTGAAGCATGTGGAGACAAACATAGGCTGAGTTATCCTCCAACCCTTTTCAATACGAATTGGAAAGATTGAACAAAGAAACAGACCAAAGGGGTAAGCTCAGACCTTCGGGGGAGACCAAATGAACCATCATGCTGCCCAGTTCAAGAAGTAGCACAAAGGAAAATCAACGATGGGCAGAAACCAGTTCAAGAGTAAGCCTGTGGAATCACAAAGATCAAAAGCCTCAATGCAATTACCAAGGAGAAGATGGAATTTACACTCTATAACCAGATTTGCGTCTCTAAACTCTTCTCTTTGTTAATTACATTCTGCCATGTTTAGTATGTTTAAGTGCTTTTTGTGTAATTACTTATGTTTTGTGTGAATCTATGCTTAAAACATTGAGGACAATGTTTGATTTAAATGTGGGGGGGGTAACTAATGTTGTTAATGCAAATTCGTGGGATTTTATCACCCATAACTTCAAATGTTGTTCCTTGCTGTTTTAAGGTGTTTTTAAGTTGTTTTAGAGTGTTTTAGTATGTTTTGTTTTTATAACTCCGAAAAGCACATAAAAATTTGAAAAATTGTTTTGAAAAGCCTAAAAAGAGTGTTTTGAGTCGTTTTTGTGAGTTTGTGTCTTAGGGTACCTTCCAACACAATGATAAGGATTTGGTTTGTAATTGCATGACTGTTAAAAAGAGTTATAAACATAGAGAAAAGTTTGATTTACTCTTGGTTTATGCTTAGTTATGGTTATAATGTATGACTTCACATGCAATCATAAAAGAAAAATTCGTTTTTGTAACATGCTTGAAGGAAGGAACTCAAACAAACGCTACAACCCTGTGAGACTCGAGCCATTACCTTCTTTGGAGAGTTATTTTCTGTGATTCTTTGTTTTCTAAAGTTGTTGAATGATCTCATTATTCCTTGCTTGGTTGCTACTTAGAATGCAATTGTATCATGATAGAACTAAATGCTAGAACTTATATCCGTTTCATTCAAAGCATGATATTGAGTTGCATAACATATATCAAGATGAAGTTGTGTAGTTGCCACCATAGCCAAATAGCCTTACTTCCCATATTTCGTATATATTGTAAGTCTTAACACCGTTGAGCCTCGTTTAACCTATTTTCTTTGCTAACCATATCACCCCTTACCTAGCCTAGATTAGGACCATCCGTACCCTTGTTCTTAAAAGATAGTGAGCATGACTTAAATGAATTCCTTTTGAGTACATTTTGCAAGAAAATGAGTGTGGGGGAGTAAAAGTTTGTTCTTAAGTTTGTATGTTTTGAGAGTCAAAAGAAAAGAAGAAAAAAAAAAATTTGTGAAAAACATATGAAAAAGAAAAACAGAAAAGAAGAGAAAAGAAAGAAAAAAAAAAAAAAAAAGAAAAAAAAAAAAAGAGCTTGTTCCCCCTTGTTGTTCAAAAGTTGAGTTTTCATTCAAAAGTGAATTCTACGTTAATTCAAATGCTTTGCTCGCTATTTCTTTAAGAACCTTTGTTTTCCATATACCTTCTTTGTTAGCCAAACACCTTTAGCCCCGTTACACCCCTTTGACTTCTATCTTGATCGTTATGTGTTCAATAATGTGGAGTTTGAAATTGATATGAGCTTATGGAATCACTGGTTCTCATTCTAAGTAGTAGCATTCCATTCATGAGATCATATTCATGTCATTATCGTAAATCCAGAAAATGCTTTCCTTGTTATAACATATGTGAGTGTTCGTCTACATGTTTACATCAATCTTCTCACATATAACTAGTGTAGGGTGTGTAGTCAGAAAATCTGTGTGAAAAACGAGTGCATATCTTGTAAGGATTTGAGCAATTTCTCTAAGGCATGTTACTACATTCAAAACATGGTTTTAAATGCTTAATTGTGAACTAGTATATGGTGACTATGATTAAGAATGTACTTAAGTGTGAAGATGACTAAAATCTGTGGGAATGATGATTTTTAACGTGTCATGTGCATTGGAAATCCCTAAGACGGTTGTTGGAAGGTTTAGGTTGTGTTTTACTTGTTTTGTTTCGTTTGGTTTTGTTTTGTTTTTCTTTCTGTTTTGCTCGAGGACTAGCAAAAGATAAGTGTGGGGGTATTTGATAGGAGCATATTCATGCGACTTAAATGGCTTGTTCTCGTGCATTTACGTTATGTTTCTCTAGTTATTTTAGTCCTTTATGCTTCTTTTGTGTGTTTTCAGGTTCTAAGGGCAAGGTATGCAAAAGGATGCCTTTTGGAGCCTTTTGGAGCAAATTAGAGATTGGAATGGATATCATATGCTTGGAGCCAAGAGGATGGACGAAATTAAAGACTTGAAGTAGGAAAGTTAAATCCTAAAAGACCTCATGTTTAAGCATCATTGAAGACTCCTACGCATTTTAGAACACAAAAACAACATTCCTTGCAACCTTAGGACATTGTCGTGTGTTTCCTTGTGTCTCCCTTCCTTGCCATGCAAGGAAGGGCTTTGTTCCCTATTTTAAACACTTAAAGCATTCATTTATCATATCATTCACTTATTATAAGCATTCACTTATCATATCATTCACTTATCAAACCATTCACTTATCACTTCCATTCACTTATCACTTATCACTTCCATTCACTTATCACTCACCACATATCATTCATTTATCACTTAACATATCATTCATTTATCACTTAACATATCATTCATTTATCACTTAACATATCATACACTTATCATAATCATTCACTTATACACTTATCATAATCATTCACTTATTCTTTCATCATTCAACCACCAATTCAACACATGCATTTCAAACCTTTCAACACCCTTTAATCATCTCCCTTTAAGTTATGATTTTATTTCCTAACCCTACATGCATTATTTATTAGCATCTTCACATGCATTCACACACACTTCACACAAACAAACAACTCAAAACCGTGAGCTCCCATTCCCTTATGCCATTTTCAGATTTCCACCCACTAACCTAGTCATCAACACATGCATTCCCTTCACATTCACCCACATGCACTCCCACTCTTTAATCATATGCACTCCCATCATAATTCCACCACCAATTCAGCCACAAAACATTATCATTGCACCACATTCAACCACTCCACATCCTTCACCAAGAAACCATTCAACACACACATGCATCCTGAAATTCTTTGTCATGCAATCACATGCATTTCCCTTGACATTTTCAGCCATCACACTTCATCATTACACCACCATTCACTCTTTAACCCACACACACTTCACACAAACAACATTCACATGCATTCACATGCATTTCCAACACAAAACACACTCAAAACCGTGGCCACCTTTGCATTTCAGGATTCCCATTTGCATTTTCAGATTTCCAGCTTTCCCTTTTATTTTCCAGCTTTCATTCTTCATCATTGCAGCCATTCCACATGCAATTCTCCATCATTCCTCCACACAAACACCTTAAACAAATAGCCATATACATCTCCACTCCTCCTATAAATACCCTTGCATTCCCATCATTCAAAACATCTCATATTTCCATTCACAACACAAATACACATCCATTGCCGCAATTCCCCTTCCATTTTCTGTGCAGTTTTTCTCCTTCATTGCAGCCACTATCCAACCACTTCCCATCCCTCCAAAACACTTCACATAATCCCCAAAGCTCACCTTAGACCTTGTGCTACAACAACGAGGAAGAAAAGAGTGCTTAAACGTTCATACAATTCAAGTTTGAGTTGTTGGAATGTTTAAGTGTTTCTTTGATTTCAAAGTTTAAATTTAATTCTCTTTGTTTTGTACGTATGAGAAGGGAAGAGAAGAGTGCCTAAACGTTCATACAATTCACGTTTGAGTTGTTGGAATGTTTAGGTGTTTCTTTGATTTCAAAGTTATGAGGAACTAAACCCCCCTTTAGCTAGGGGGTGATTCGAAACTATGTTTATATTTGCATTTTGAATTGATTACTTCTAATTGCGTTTCATAAGTTGTGGTTCAATTTGTTTAACCGTTTGATTGATAACTTATTTATGTATGTTTATTAAGAGTGTACACTTAATTTTCATGCATGAATATGACGCTAGAATATAAGTGAGTTTCACCTAATAGTTACGAACTTATATTCACAAGTAGTGGAGGTTGCTTATAAACAATCGCGTTAAATGAATTCTTGGCATAAGTTTCATGCGTATTCCATAGTAACGAATGCCTCGTCAACACTTAAAGTTTTCATGATGCTTAATGATTTTTGATTGTATCTTTATTGTGCTTTTCACGTAAAGGACTTTTGGAGAATGTTGTGAATTGCGTTGCGCTAACCCATCCAATTCATTAACTTAAGGAAAACTTGACGGTTAATTTAAGCGGACCTAATTGACCCGGGGTGTTGAGAATTAATGATTTGTTGAAATGCAATTGGAAATCTTTTTATTATGCAAGTGTAACATGTATGGAGATGAACCCCTTAGCTAGCATTCATCCATAAATTTCATATTTACATTCTGTCTAGTTTATTAACTTGTTTCGTTATTTCAATTTTCGTAAAAACCTCAATCCCCCTTTTGCTTTAATGTTCATTTTAGTTAGAATTCAATTTAGTTTGTTTTTTTTAAAAGCATTTTGAGTTTTTGGTTTGTCTTAGTGTTTTAAACTTTAATTTTGCATTCTTTGAGTCTAGTTTAGTGTTTTAAACTTTATTTTACGTTTTTGAGTCAGTTTCCAAGAGATTTGCATTCCCTCCTAATCCCCGGTCCAGAACGATCCCTACTTATACATATACTACAATTTGACAAAAAGAGGGTTTAATTTGTGTGCGTATAAACCACGCATCATCGAGCAATAATATGCATAGCTATATTAAAGCATACTCTAATATGTAATGCATACGACATGGCATTTAAAGCATAAAAACCATTTAAACAGTTTCTGGGAATCATAAGGCATATATATATATAACTCAAAAGCCCACTCACTGGTATGTAACACGCACAAAGTCTCGCATGGCTGCGCTCGTCCTCTAAAAACGTCTCACCTATATGTGAAACAAGTATTTTATGTTATTTTTAAGCACATAACTATCACTAAGAAATAACTTCTCATACGTTGCTCAATTGGGGTGTTTGAGTATACCATTGTGGCCAACTCAACACCACGAGCATCCCCAAATTTTCAGAATAATTTACCGACGTCCCACGCGCCCCCATGCACCAGCCAAGGCACGGCCATACATGCCAGCCAAGGTACGGCCATATGTGCCGGCCACTCGCGGGCATGTGCCTGGCACACTAACAGTTTCCCTAACGACATTAGGGAATATTCCATTAAATATCAGCATATACCGTCTAAAAGCTAACGGTGTTACCTTATGCCATTAGTATATTCTGTCAAAGTTGATGGAATATTCCTTGTCTTCTCTGGCGGTTCGCGGGATTCTGGCGCCCGCCACCGCTACACTCGATGGTTTCTTGAAAAACTTTAAATTTTAATATCTTCGCCATTTTGCAACCAAATCTCATAAAATTTATATCAAATTGAAGCCCTAGACGAGTAGAACATGATTTTACCACTTTGAAGTCCTAACACCGACATAAAATGGTAGGAAAATAGCTCGACACAACCGGCCAAACCTGAAACTTGACAGACCCAAGCGTTTCGACGTTCTAACCACTCCAAAACTAGCCTAGGATCCTAGTAGAATCGTTTAGGACCCTTTTTTAGCTTTTAAAATACTGTGAAAGATCCACGATCACGTTGGAGTAACATGGTAACCCGTCGGAGCTAGCGAGTTATCGAGTTCCAAGCATCCTTTCTTTGAACAACTGGTATGATTAGGTTCGTAGGCTTGCAAGGAATCCAAAGGTGGTTCTTAGAAGTTCAATCTATGGTGTTTTGATGGTGTTTAAAGGTTGAAGGCTCGGTTGTACGAACGAAAAGAATTTTGGAGAAAAAGAGAGAGAAGGGAAGAAGGGTGCACGTGTGTGTATGTGTGTCCAACGGAATTGGGCATTTTAAATTGTCCTAAGTCCTAATTGGGCTGCATGGCCAAGATCATGCAATTTGGGTCCAACCCAATTTCCTCTCTTCCTTACTAATATTTCCATTATGAATCCAACTTAGCCACTAATTCACGCTGACACCCTCGTAACCTCAAATATCATTAAATTTTTGTCAACAAGGCAATAATTTAAACCAGACACATACATTCACATCACAACTCTCACGAGGGTAAAATCATCATTTCCACGCGTTCAAGGATAAAATATATTTTAATTTGTGACGGGTCGTCACATCCTACCCCCTTAAGAAAATGTCATCCCCGAAATTTCATACATTAACATAACCAACCACCAATTTCCATAAAAGATGTGTGGATACATATATCACATACGATCCTCTGTCTCCCAAGTGGCTTTTTCCACTGAGTGGTTCCTCCAAAAACCTTCACCATACGCACAGTTTTGTTCCTCAGAACCTTATCCTTCCAATCTAAAATCATTACTGGCTCCTCATCATATGTCAAATCTGGGTTAATTTCTAATGGCTGAGGAGGTAATACGTGTGACGGATCAGAAACATAATGGCAAAGCAAAGAAACATGAAAGACATGATGCACTTTCACCAGTTCTGGAGGTTACTCAAGTCTGTGGGTGACTTCACTGACTCGCTTGGTGATCTGGTACGGTCCGATGTAGCGAGGGCTTAACTTACCTTTTTTACCAAACCGTACTATGCTTTTCCATGGAGAGAACTTCAAAAATACCCAATCTCCAACTGTGTATGCTCTATCAGTAACGTGCCTATCAGCTAAACTCTTCTGTCGATCCTAGGCCGCTTTCAGGTTAGCTTTAACTACCTGAATATTCTAGGTAGTCTCATCAACAATCTCTGGGCCTACTAATGCCCTCTCACCAACTTCTAACCTACAAAGAGAAGTACAACAGGATTTTCCATAGAGTGCCTCGAAATGTAACATCCCGATGCTAGAATGGTAGCTATTATTATATGCAAACTCCATCAAATCTAAACGCTTATGCCAAGCGTCACCAAACTGTAATACCAAAGATCTTAGCATATCCTCTAATGTCTGGATAGTCCTCTCGGATTGTCCGTCAGTCTGGGGGTGATACGCCATACTATAAAGCAATCTCGAACCAAGTGCCTCCTCAAATGCCACCCAAAACTTAGAAGTAAACCTAGGATCCTGATCAGAAATGATACTAATTGGAATCCTGTCGTATTTAACAATTCCTGAGATAAACAACTCAGCTAATCGGCTTAAGGAATAGTTTTCCCGAACTGGTATGAAGTGTGTTGACTTAGTCAGCCGATCCATTATCACCCATATGCCATCATATCTATTTCGTATACGGGGAAGCTTGTACACGAAATCCATGGTAATATTTTCCCATTTCCACTGAGGAACAGGAAGTGGCTGCATTAATCCAAAATGATTATTTCTCTCTACTTTAACATGTTGACAAATTGCACATCAACTCACATATTCAGCAATTTCTCTTTTCTTGCCAGGCCAATAGTAGAAAGGTCGAATAGTGTGATACATCTTGGTACTCCTAGGATGTATCGCATAAGCTGATATATGTGCTTCATCAAGGATATCTTTCTTTAGTTCAGCAATATTCGGCACGTACATCCGTTTTTCCTGCATAAGCATGCCATTAGATTCTCGAATCTAAGATCTTTCTGGGTGAATAAGTACTGGAGACTTTTATGATCTGTGAAAATTTCTCCATATAAGTAATGTCTCCAAATCTTCAGGGCGAAAATGATGGCTGCTAGCTCGAAATCATGGGTAGGGTAGTTCATCTCGTGTGGCTTCAACTGTTGCAAAGCATAATTAATCACCCTACCATGCTACATCAACACGCAGCTTAATCCATTCAAGAAAACATCACTATAAATCTCAAAGTTACCATCATCGTCTGGAAGTGCCAAAATGGGTACATGAGTGAGACAATACTTAAGCTGCTGAAAACTCTGTTCACAATTATGGTCCTACTCGAATTTAACATCTTTCCTCGTCAACTTCGTCAGTGGAAATGCTATAACTGAGAAATCTTTAAGAAACCGTCTATAATAACCTACCAAGCCCAGAAAACTTCATACCTCAATGATGGTTCGTGGCTGCTCCCAATTTTCAACGACAGCTACTTTATGAGGGTCCACCTGAATACCCTGGGCCAATATTACATGCCCTAAAAATGCCACTTAATCTAACCAAAATTGGCATTTGCTAAACTTAGCATACAATTGATGTTCTCTCAATTTCTTCAAAATCAAAGTGAGATGTCAAACGTGCTCTGCCTTAGACTTGGAATACACCAAGATGTCATCGATAAAAACAATGATGAACCTGTCAAGGTATGGCTTGAATACTCGATTCATCAAATCCATAAAAGCTGCAAGTGCATTAGTTAATTCGAATGGCATCACTAAGAATTCGTAATGACCGTACCGAGTCCTAAAAGCCGTCTTAGGAATATCTTCACTTTTGATTTTTAATTGATAATACCCAGACCTCAAATCAATCTTGGGAAACACACAGGCACCTCGAAGCTGATCAAATAAATCATTTATACACAGCAACGGATAATGGTTTTAAATCGTTACTCGATTCAGCTATCGATAATCAATACATAGCCTCAAAGTCCCGTCTTTCTTCCGAACAAATAAAACTGGAGCTCCCCAAGGTGAAGTACTAGGCTAAATAAAACCTTTATCAACCAATTCCTGGAACTGGGCTTTCAATTCCCTCAACTCAGTAGGAGCCATTCGGTACGGAGTTAGGGAGATGTGATTAATACTTGGAATTAAATCAATGGTGAACTTGACTTCTCTATCTGGTGGTAATCCAGGCAAATCCTCGGGAAACACATCAGGAAAATGTCTAACTACTCGAACATCCTCTACTCGAACATGAGTATCTTCATTCAATACCACGTGAGCCAAATACCCCTGACAACCTTTCCTCAACAACTTTCTATCTTCCACGGTAGAGATAATGTCATGTCTCAGTCTACCACGCTCGCCCATGAATGTAACCACAGGCAAGCCTGCACGACGGAATGTAATCGTTTTCTCATAACAATCCAACTGAGCACGATTGTAGTGTAACCAATCCATGCCCAGAATCACATCAAAATCAACAATATCCAGTAGAACGAGATTAGCTGGCAATACAACATCTTCCACTAAAACGAGGAATGCTTGATATACCCAGCTAACATAACATGTCTCACCTCTAGGCATCAAAAACTCTAACACGTAACCGATAGGTGTGGGGTATTGTCGCATCGTCTGAGCAAACGTATGAGAAATAACATAATGTATGGCACCACAATCAATCAATACTCTAGCAAAATAGCCAAGAATATTTAATGTAACCATAACTAGATCGGGATTGTTATGAGCATCCTGCAGAGTAATATGATGAACACAGTCCTATGTCTGTTGTCGTCCTCCACAACCTCTGTTACCTTGGTTTCCACATCCTTGTGTACCTCGTCCATGAACAAGTTAGTTAGGCTGCCTCGATGATCCAGCACTGCTGGAAGCAACTTCAACATTCTGGAATGGTCCCCTGGAATATCATTGTGATCCACCAGCTGGATATGGCGAATATGGTGCGTAACCTCCTGAATACTGAGCATAACCACTCTGCTGATAAGGATCATGTGGGTACTAATATGGTCCTCTGGAGTATGGGGCTATATCTCCTTGATAATGATATGCTCCACCATAACCCATCTGGTTATAACCACTAGACCCTAGAATTTGCTTGATAGGAATTAAGTGGTGGCAAGGCAGATGGTTGGAATTTCTGCTGGTTCTGTGGGCATTGAATAGCCCGATGTCCCATCTGGCCACAAATAAAATATCCTCTATTACCTTGCCTGCATTCCCCAAAATGGACCACCAAAAATACTAAAACCTCTATGTCCCTAAAAGCGAGAACCGCTGATGCGAGAATTATACGCACACAAATTAAACCCTCTTTTTGTCAATTGTAGTATATGTATAAGTAGGGATCGTTCTGGACCAGGGATTAGGAGGGATTGTTAACCACTTGGATTTGACTCAAAAACGTAAAATAACAATATGAAACACTATACTAGACTCAAGGAATGCAAAACTAAACTTTAAAACACTCAAACATTACCCAAAACACTCAAAACTGCCTTAAAATCACTTTCTGGGCAGTTTTGAGCACTTTGAGTACTTTGGACGAATTTATGTAACAAATTGAATCACAACACTTATAACACAAACTAAATTGATTTCTAACTAATTTGACAAGAAAGTAAAGGTGGATTTAGGTTTTGACGAATTTAAACTAAAAGAACAGATTGTAAGTAAAAGCAAAATGTAAATGTGAATGTGTGATAGAATTGAATGGAATGAAGGCTAGCTAAGGGGTTCATCTCCATACATGTTATACTTGCATAATAAAACGATTTCCAATTGCATTTCAATAAACCATGAATTCTCAATTCTCCAAGTTAAATAGGTCCGCTTAAATTAACTTTCAGATTTCCCTAGATTCATTGGATTGAATGGAATACGCATTACAACCAAATTATTCCTAATCAAAGTCCCTAACTATGGAATACGCATGATAGAGACATTCAACAAAGATCATTAAGTTCAACGGAAATCATAAACATCGACGAGGCACTCGTTACTATGGAATACGCATGAAACTTATGCCAAGAATTCGTTTAACGCGATTGTTTATAAGCAACCTCCACTACTTGTGAATATAAGTTCGTAACTATTAGGTGAAACTCACTTATATTCTAGCATCATATTCATGCATGAAAATTAAGTGTGCACTCTCAATAAACATACATAAATAAGTTATCAATCAAACGGTTAAACAAATTGAATCCACAACTTATGAAACGCAATTAGAAGTAATCAAATCAAAATGCAAGCATAAACATATATTTCGAATCCCCCCCTAGTTCCTCATAACTTTGAAATCAAAGAAACACCTAAACATTCCAACAACTCAAACTTGAATTGTATGAACGTTTAGGCACTCTTCTCTTCCATTCCTCATACGTACAAAACAAAGATAATTGAATTTAAACATTGAGATCAAAGAAACACCTAAACATTCCAACAACTCAAACTTGAATTGTATGAACGTTTAGGCACTCTTCTCTTCCTCGTTGTTGTATCACAAGGTCTAAGGTGTGTTTTGGGATAGTGTGAAGTGTTTTGGAGGGATGGGGAGTGGTTGGAGTGGTGTTTGGATTAGTAGGGATACTCACGGCACAAGGGGATGATTTCTGGTGGTGCTTTGGATGATTTTCTGAATATGGACGAATTGAATGAATTGAGGTGTAATGCATGCTTATTTATAGGTGAAATGGGGGGAACATGACAGCTAGGAGGGAATGTGGCTGCATGTTTGAATGATTAAAGGATGCATGTGGGTTGGAAATGCATGTGTAAGCATGTGTTGGCTGAATTAAAGAATGTGAAGGAATGATGAAAGGGGAAACATGACAGCTAGGTTGGTTGAATGATTATGAGTGCATGTGGCTGATTTATGAAGGGAATGCATGTGATTTAAAGGGTGGGAGTGCATGTGATTTGGTTGGAATGATTGGAATGCAATCTGAAATGGGAGATGGAATGGCTGAATGTGGTGCAATGATAATGTCTTGTGGCTGAATGGATTAAAGAATGAGAGTGCATGTGGGTGGAAATGCATGTGGGTTAAAGGTGTGAATGATTATGGGTGCATGTGGCTGCAATGGATTAGGAATCCTTCAATTTCGTCCATTCCTTTTGCTCCAAACATAAGCTATCCATTCCAAGTCCAATTTTGCTCCAAAATGCTCCAAAATGCATCTTTTTGCTTCCTTAGCCATATGAACCTAAAAACACACGAAAATGGCTTAAACTACTAAAACAACTATGAATTAACAATATGAATGCACGAAAACAAGCTAAGTAAGTCGCCTAAATATGCTCCTATCAAATTCCCCCACACTTATCTTTTGCTAGTCCTCGAGCAAAACAAAACAACAAAAGAACAAGAAACTAGATAAAACGAACAAAACACAACCTACACCTTCCAACAATCGTCTCACGGATCTCCAATGCACATGACAAGTTAAAAATCATTAGTCCCATAGATTTTAGTCATCTTCACACTTGAGTACATTCTTAATCATAGTCACCACATACTATTTCACAATTAAGCATTTAAAACCATGTTTTGAATGTAGTAACATGCCTTAGAGAATTTGCTCAAATCCTTACAAGAATGCACTCTATTTTCACACAGATTTTCTGACTACACACCCTACACTAGTTATATGTGAGAGATTGATGTAAACATGAAAGACTAGTATCTCACATATGTTATAACAAAGAAAGCATTTTCTGGATTTACGATAATGACATGAATATGATCTCATGAATAGAATGCTCCTACTTAGAATGAGAACCAGTGATTCCATAAGCTCATATCAATTCCAAACTCCACATTATTGGACACATAACGATCAAGATAGAAGTCAAAGGGGTGTAACGGGGCTAAAGGTGTTTGGCTAACAAAGAAGGGATATGGAAAACAAAGGTTCTTAAAGAAATAGCGAGCAAAGCATTTGAATTAACTTAGAATTCACTTTTGAATGAAAACTCAACTTTTGAACAAAAAGGGAGAACAAGCTCTTTTTTCTTTCTTTCTTTCCTTTTCTGTTTTTCTTTTTCATATGTTTTTCACAATTTTTTTCTTTTCTTTTGACTCTCAAAACATACATAAACGCTTAAGAACAAAACATTCTCCCCCACACTCATTTTCTTTCATAATGTACTCAAAAGGAATTCATTTAAGTCATGCTCACTATCATTTAAGAACAAGGGTGTGGACTGTCCTACACTAGGCTAGGTGAGGATAATGTGGGTAAACAAAGAATAAAGGCTAAACAAGGCTCAACGGGGTTAAAACTTACAACAAATACGAAAATGGGAAGTAAGGTTATTTGGCTATGGTGGCAACTACACAACTTCATCTTGATATATGTTATGCAATTTAATGTCATGCTTTGAATGAAACGGATATAAGTTCTAGCATTTAGTTCTATCATGATACAATTGCATTCTATGTAGCAACCAAGCAAGGAATAATGAGATCATGCAACAACTTTAGAAAACAAAGAATCACAGAAAATAACTCTCCGAAGAAGGTAATGGCTCGAGTCTCACAGGGTTGTAGCGTTTGTTTGAGTTCCTTCCTTCAAGCATGTTATAAAAACGAATTTTTCTTTTATGATTGCATGTGAAGTCATACATTATAACCATATCCAAGCATATACCAAGAGTAAATCAAACTTTTCTCTATGTTTATAACTTCTTTTTAACCGTCATGCAATTACAAACCAAATCCTTATCATTGTGTTGGAAGGTACCCTAAGACACAAACACACAAAAACGACTCAAAACACTCTTTTTAGGCTTTTTTAAAACATGTTTTTCAAATTTTTATGTGATTTTCGGAGTTATAAAAATAAAACATACTAAAACACTCTAAAACAACTTAAAAACGCCTTAAAACAGCAAGGAACAACATTTGAAGTAATGGGTGATAAAATCCCACGAATTTGCATCAAATATACATAGTTACCCCCCCACACTTAAATCAAACATTGTCCTCAATGTTTTAAGCATAGATTCACACAAAGCATAAGTAAATACACAAAAAACACTTAAACATACTAAACATGGCAGAATGTAATTAACAAAGAGAAGAGTTTAGGGACACAAATCTGGTTATGGAGTGTAAATTCCCTCTTCTCCTTGGTGATTGCATTGAGGCATTGATCTTGGTGATTCCACAGGCATACTCTTGAACTGGGCTGCATGATTCTTTTGGTCTCCTCCACTTGTTGATTTTCCTTTGTGCTACTGGGCTGGAGGATTCTTTTGGTCTTCCCCGAAGGTCTGAGCTTACCCCTTTGGTCTGTTTCTTTGTTCAATCTTTCCAATTCGTATTGAAAAGGGTTGGAGGATAACTCAGCCTATGTTTGTCTCCACATGCTTCAATGTATCATTTTCACTTGCCTTACTTGCTCCCCTTTGCAGAAGTGGTCCCTTCTCCGGAAGTGTATCAACCGTTGAAGATGACTACTCGAGAGCAACGCTAGGTAAGCAATCAGGAATAGATTCCAGGCAGTTGGCTCCAGATCGGAAGACTAACTCCAAGTGCCGGCTGATTGCTTCTTTTACTTTGCCATGCGAGTAAGAACAAGGACAAAGAAAAAGACAGGGAAAGAGCATGATATGAGATACTTTTGCTTTTGACCTTGATGATATGAGATACCTTTGCTTTTGAAGAAGCGGTGAATGAATCAGCACACTTCAATCTGCCGTTTCCTCCTGGGTCATTTGTACTCCAGGCATCCGGTATCATCTTTGGGGAAGAAGAGGAATTTGAGTATTTCGAAAGGCTTTGCTGGGAGTGCGCCCTCAGAGTTGAGGAAGAGTTGGGCATTTTCTTCAGGTCTGCCTTGCCACAAAAGATGAAGGTCGACATATATAGAGATAATATCAAGTGGTGGTACTGTTCTTTTACCCTTATCGACAAACGTCTCTTCGATCCCGTAAATCCGGCTTTTTGAAATAGTGGCGCATCTTCGATTTCTGAATACGCCTCTTTGATTTCTGAACGACGCCTCTTCGATTTCTGAGCAGGCGCCCCTTCGTTTTCTGAACGACACGTGGTAGTGCAGATGCGGCTCCTTTTGACAAAGCTGCACGCGTTTTCTGAAAAGCAGAGAAAGCGTCGCCGAACTTTGCGCTTGTCGGCTAAAGACGTGTAGTTGCGATGATGGCCTCCACGTGTTTTCAGCTTTGTCAGAAATCTTTTGACAAAGTTGAACGCGTTTTCTGAAAAGCCGAGGGAACGTCGCTTAACTTACGCCGGAAAATCCGGCTCTTTGAATCGGTGGACGCGTCGCCTTGGCTTTTTATAGAGCTATCGATCACCGCCAACATACACACTCTGAAGATTGCCCATTCTTGAAAATCGACTCCGGCCCTTTGAAAATTTACTCCATCAACCCTTATCTTTGAACACCTTTGAAAAATGACTAACTCCTCGAACCTTAGCTTAGATTTAAGTCTCAGCAGCGATCCGGTTGCGCCCCGTCAAGGTAATGTATGGCGCCCTTCTTTTTTATCTTCTAACGGTCTTCTTACAGGTGAAGACTCCGTGATGCAGGACGCCACAACAGCTACAATAGTAGCTAGGAACCTCCTCACTCCAAAAGATAGTAGGCTGCTGACAGGACGGTCCGATGAGTTGGCCGTTCAAGAGTCCCTCACACTTAGTGTTCAGTGTGCGAGCTCTGTGTCCAACATGGGCCAACGCCTGCTTGCCCGCTCCCGTCAGGTGGAATCATTGATGGCAGAGGTGGAAAGTCTTAAGCAAGAGATCCAGCAGCTTAAGTACGAGAATAGAAGTTTGCATGTGCTTGCAAATAACTATTCGTCGGGCATGAAGAGGAAGCTTGATGAGCTGCAAGAATCTGAGGGTCGAATTCAAAGTGACCGTCAAAGGTATGCGGCTTATCTCCAGAGGCACCTTTTTCCTGGGTCATCCAGCGTTTGGCCAAGTATTGAGGTCTGGAATGCTCTAGCTTCGATGCCTCCCGCTCCGATGCCTTCCGCTCCTATGTCTTCTGCTCCGATGCCTTCCGCTTCTATGCCTTCCGCTTCTATGCCTTCTGCTTCGACGCCTCGTAGTGGGGCTTCACGTAAACAACCTCTGTGAAGGCTCCATCTTTCTCCATGTTTAGTATTTTATTTACTAAATAAATTTTTTTTTTTATTTATTTATTTATTTATTTTTTTATGAACATAAATAAAATCAAACGGCATGGAATTGGTCCTTGAATGGAAGGTGATACTTGAAGTGAACCGGCATTGGTTTGAATTCTAGTGTAGGTGCCTGATTCATAAAAAACAACAAGTTAGTATAAAATGTAATGGAATTTGGAAAAGAGGACTTACTTGTTTTGTCCGACAAGAACTCAATGACAAACAACACTCCTTTGAAATTTTCAGGGATATTGGACTTGGCCAGATTGCAAGTGATGGTTATGACTTGTCCAATGTCATCAAATTTAACTTCTTTGGATTTTGTGGTTTCAAGAACGTCCTTTTTGATGAATTCATGACATTCCCTACTTGTCACCTTTGGAAGGGCTTCCAAGATGTCTTTTTCACCTTCTTCTTCCTTGGAAGTCATGAATCTGCAAGGAATAGGGATACTTGTTAGAACGGGGTTAAAAATAATGAAATTTGGAACAACCATACCTGTATTAGATGGCATAGGAGCAATAGGTGCCTCCGGTAAAGGTGTTTCCACCCTTGCCGTGGGTTGGGTGTATTCATCTTCCTTGTGATTTGATTTTGATGGTTGAGGGTCCGTTCCAACCTCCTTGTCACTTCTCAACATGATTTCCTTAGCAGTTTCAAATTCTCCCTTCGGATTTGCAATGGTTGAACTAGGGAGTTCGCCTTGGTCTTGAAACTGTCCTACGAACTCCGCGATCTGCCCAATTTGCATTTCCAAGTGGTCCAACCTTTTGTCTTCTTGTTGAGCCTCATTGTCTTGATTTTGTGAGCCCTGCACCAAACAAATTAATTCATTAAGCTTTTGATTATAATCTATTGACGAACTTGAGTTTGGTTGGGCATATTGAATATGAGGTGGCTGCCAATATCCTTCTTGTTGAACATTTTGAGGTTCCCACCACATAGAAGTTGAATGATCACTCCAATCCGAATTGTAAGTATTGGAAAACATATTATTCCTTGATTGAAGATCAAATATATCAACGCTTTGCATTTGGGACCGTTCCATGAGCTGTGACAAAAGAGAAGCATTATCAAGTGCCATGTTGTTCTTCTCTAGTACTTGAATTCAACAAACAAAACACAAATCAAAAATTAAAACTAAAATACATAACAGAAACGAACAATCCAAGAGATTAGCAAATTTGCTAATCCCCGGCAACGGCGCCAAAATTTGATGCGAGAATTATACGCACACAAATTAAACCCTCTTTTTGTCAATTGTAGTATATGTATAAGTAGGGATTGTTAACCACTTGGATTTGACTCAAAAACGTAAAATAACAATATGAAACACTATACTAGACTCAAGGAATGCAAAACTAAACTTTAAAACACTAAAACAAACCAAAAGACTCAAACATTACCCAAAACACTCAAAACTGCCTTAAAATCACTTTCTGGGCAGTTTTGAGCACTTTGAGTACTTTGGACGAATTTATGTAACAAATTGAATCACAACACTTATAAACACAAACTAAATTGATTTCTAACTAATTTGACAAGAAAGTAAAGGTGGATTTAGGTTTTGACGAATTTAAACTAAAAGAACAGATTGTAAGTAAAAGCAAAATGTAAATGTGAATGTGTGATAGAATTGAATGGAATGAAGGCTAGCTAAGGGGTTCATCTCCATACATGTTATACTTGCATAATAAAACGATTTCCAATTGCATTTCAATAAACCATGAATTCTCAATTCTCCAAGTTAATTAGGTCCGCTTAAATTAACTTTCAGATTTCCCTAGATTCATTGGATTGAATGGAATACGCATTACAACCAAATTATTCCTAATCAAAGTCCCTAACTATGGAATACGCATGATAGAGACATTCAACAAAGATCATTAAGTTCAACGGAAATCATAAACATCGACGAGGCACTCGTTACTATGGAATACGCATGAAACTTATGCCAAGAATTCGTTTAACGCGATTGTTTATAAGCAACCTCCACTACTTGTGAATATAAGTTCGTAACTATTAGGTGAAACTCACTTATATTCTAGCATCATATTCATGCATGAAAATTAAGTGTGCACTCTCAATAAACATACATAAATAAGTTATCAATCAAACGGTTAAACAAATTGAATCCACAACTTATGAAACGCAATTAGAAGTAATCAAATCAAAATGCAAGCATAAACATATATTTCGAATCCCCCCCTAGTTCCTCATAACTTTGAAATCAAAGAAACACCTAAACCTTCCAACAACTCAAACTTGAATTGTATGAACGTTTAGGCACTCTTCTCTTCCATTCCTCATACGTACAAAACAAAGATAATTGAATTTAAACATTGAGATCAAAGAAACACCTAAACATTCCAACAACTCAAACTTGAATTGTATGAACGTTTAGGCACTCTTCTCTTCCTCGTTGTTGTATCACAAGGTCTAAGGTGTGTTTTGGGATAGTGTGAAGTGTTTTGGAGGGATGGGGAGTGGTTGGAGTGGTGTTTGGATTAGTAGGGATACTCACGGCACAAGGGGATGATTTCTGGTGGTGTTTTGGATGATTTTCTGAATATGGACGAATTGAATGAATTGAGGTGTAATGCATGCTTATTTATAGGTGAAATGGGGGGAACATGACAGCTAGGAGGGAATGTGGCTGCATGTTTGAATGATTAAAGGATGCATGTGGGTTGGAAATGCATGTGTAAGCATGTGTTGGCTGAATTAAAGAATGTGAGGGAATGATGAAAGGGGAAACATGACAGCTAGGTTGGTTGAATGATTATGAGTGCATGTGGCTGATTTATGAAGGCAATGCATGTGATTTAAAGGGTGGGAGTGCATGTGATTTGGTTGGAATGATTGGAATGCAATCTAAAATGGGAGATGGAATGGCTGAATGTGGTGCAATGATAATGTCTTGTGGCTGAATGGATTAAAGAATGAGAGTGCATGTGGGTGGAAATGCATGTGGGTTAAAGGTGTGAATGATTATGGGTGCATGTGGCTGCAATGGATTAGGAATCCTTCAATTTCGTCCATTCCTTTTGCTCCAAACATAAGCTATCCATTCCAAGTCCAATTTTGCTCCAAAATGCTCCAAAATGCATCTTTTTGCTTCCTTAGCCATATGAACCTAAAAACACAAGAAAATGGCTTAAACTACTAAAACAACTATTAATTAACAATATGAATGCACGAAAACAAGCTAAGTAAGTCGCCTAAATATGCTCCTATCAACTGCCTGAACGGCCGCTCCTCCGTGACGCAGTGACACTTAAACCCCTATTAGAAGAACCAGAACTAGTACCACCTCTCTTAAATCTACGTCTTGCGAGGTCCCAGAGATGATTGACCTTTATCTTTACTATCATTTTTCTTCTGGCTATTATCTTTTTCTTCCTCTACATCACTATCACTGGCATATTTTCAGAATCTTCAATCCTCAGTAAAATCTCATAAAACTCCTCGTATGTCAAACATGGAGTCGTAGTCGCCATTGAGCATCATTTCTTTCTAGTACCCAACTTAAAACGTCAAAGCATCTCTACGGGATTCTTAGCAACCTCCGGACAATAACAAGACAAATCAGTAAACTTCCAATAATACTCATTAGCTGACATCTTCCCTTGCTTTAAACGCGTGAATTCTTGCTTCATACTGTCTATATACGTTGGGGGTACAAATCTCTTCTGAAATAACTGTTTAAAAATCTCCCAGTCTACAACTTCCTCTGGTGTCAACTGAAAAGTTCCTGCCTCCACCAGGATGCAAGCTCCACACTTAAAAATCAGGTAGTCGTCTCAATCCTCAAGGAAATTTCCCTACCTCTGCATCACTTGATAAGTTTTCTTGACATGATTAAGCTAACGCTCAGCTCCCTCGGGCCCCTCAGTACCAACAAAATCACTCAACTTCAAATTATATACCATATCCAAGGGAGTCCTCTGGGGAGGACGAAGTGAGGACTGAATGGCATTAGCAATAGCTTCCCCAAGTTGGGTAATATCGGGAAAACTAAACCCAGTTGAAGTATGTGGCTCTCTATGAGGCGGCATAGTTCTAACATACGACATCAAAATAATTAAAATACTCACAAATATATAGGACTGCCAAACCCAGGCTCTGATACCAAATTGACACACCTCGACCTCAATTGAGGCATGCTGGCAGTCACGTGAGAGTGACATAACCATGTGCGTTGTGCGGAAGGCAAGAATACGAAAATGTGAAAAAAATAAAATAAAAACCACTAGTTATTTTACCTTAGACTAGCATATAAGTGCGAGTGTAAGTGTTTAGAGTAACGGACACACAAACCAGAGCGTAGGTATCAGAATGCAGTCCAGAAGTCTAATTACTAATTATACAAATCATAAAAGAAGCCTTACACTGGTGGATGTTTGTCAGGATTGACGTGAAGTCCTCGTGAGCCACCGACACGAACTTCTATCTAGAACCTGGAGGGGCATAAAATAAAAAGTGTGGTTGGGCAAAAACAAAACTTTTCAAAACCATTTATCTTTTCAAATAGACTAATCCCTCACCATAAAACCCGTATAAGTTTCCTAGAAAACAATACTGTAAACATATATGAAAACTATACTCGAGAATAACAAAACCATGGGTATGCCATGACAAATCATCTCAACCATGAATAAGTAAGCCAAGTGAATTGCACTAATATAAAGTGACATATCAGCCGGATAAAGTGACATATCAGCCGGAGTCACCTAATGTGACCTCTACGATTGAATCTATAACTCAACAATTAACTCAAATCCTGAACACGAGTCGAAACCACCAATGTGGTCTGTATCACAGGCTAGGTGTAAATAAGTACGCTCAAGTGCTACGATCACGTGAAGGCTGTGCGAAGTATCGCAAGTCACCTACAAGTCGGAACCACCTAATGTGGTCTGTACGATAGGCTGGCACTTGCCTTAGATCCAGGGTGAGCGTGTGGTGCAGAAGGTGAACGATCAGTGAAGGCTAGGCCCTATCCTCGAGCGGAGCACTAACACCGGGGTACATGATATAAATCACTAAAAGCAACTCATCATAATCATACACACTACCATCACGACCATCACTATATACTCACTTGAAGCTTACCTGAGCATCGACAGCGTCGAGCAGTAATATGCACAGCTATATTAAAGCATATTCTAATATGTAATGCATACGACATGGCATTTAAAACGTAAAAACCATTTAAATAGTTTCTGGGAAACATAAGGCATATATATATATAACTCAAAAGCCCAATCACTGGTATGTAGCTGGGTCGTAACTACCATGTCTCGCCTAGCTGCGCTCGTCCTCTGGAAATGTCTCACCTATATGTGAAACAAGTATTTTAATGTTATTTTTAAGCACATAACCATCATTAAGAAATAACTTCTCATACGTTGCTCAATTGGGGTGTTTGAGTATACCATCGTGGCCTACTCAACACCACTAGCATCCCTATATTTCAACCAAATTTCATAAATTTTTTATGAAATTAAAGTCATGGATGAGTAGAACATGATCTTACCATTTTGAAGTCCTAACACCGATGGAAAACGGTCGGAAAATAGCTCGACAAAACCGGCCAAACCTGAAACTCGACAGACCTAAGCGTTTCAATGTTCTAACCACTCCAAAACTAGCTCAGGATCCTAGTAGAATCGTTTAGGACCCTTTTTGAGCTTTAAAATACTGTGAAAGATCCACGACCACGTTGGAGTAACAGGGTACCTCACCGAAGCTCGCGAGTTCTTGAGTTCCCGGCATCCTTTCTTTGAACAACTAGTATGATTAGGTTCGTAGGCTTGCAAGGAATCCAAAGGTGGTCTTTAGAAGTTCGATCTGTGGTGTTTGAAGGTTGAAGGCTGGGTTGTATGGACGGAAAGAATTTTCAAGAAAAAGAGAGAGAAGGGAAAAAGGTTGCACGTGTGTGTATATGTGTCCAACGGAATTGGGCATTTTAAATTGTCCTCAATCCTAATTAAGCTACATGGCCAAGCTCATGCAATTTGGGTCCAACCCAATTTCCTCTCTTCCTTACTAATATTTCCACTATGAATCCAACTCGGCCATTAATTCACGTCGACACCCTCGTAACCTGAAATATCATTAGATTTTTGTCAACGTGGCAATAATTTAAACCATATACATACAATCACATCACAACGCAGACGAGGGTAAAATCATCATTTCCACGCGTTCAAGGATAAAATATATTTTAATTTGGGACGGGTCGTCACAGTATACTATAAAAATAAATAAACAAATAGAACTTAAAATTTTTAATTTATATAGAATAAGAATATAATACCACATATTTAATATACAATATACACATATACGCTATGGCTATTGTTGTGGAGCCAAAAATAATCACAAGGCAACATGTGGATTTTTGGATAAAAGAGGACAAATGTACCCTTGAGGCATACTGGGATTCCTACGCGCGAGCAGCGGGCAATTATCCTTCAACCAAGTCAAAAATTCCCAAGAAAGGTAACAATTCAAAATCCATCTCATCAAATCCCTCTTACAAGGTAGCTCCCAAAACCTATCTCATTCCATATATTTTTTACCTTTTTTTCTTTTTTAGCTAAGCTATCATTACATAACCTCCCAAAAACATTTCTTTTATTATGTTAATTAGCCAATTAATGTATTTATTCCTAATCAATATATAAATTGCTAATTAAATCACCTAATAACAGCCAAAAAACACATATAGGGCCGGCCACTCTTTCAACAAAGAGGATCGGTCATGCCCTATAAATAGGATCACTTTTCTCCAAAAACCTAGGTCTTCACTCTTGCTAAAATTCTCCAAAACTCTCAAACACTTTTCTCTCTAAATTCTAACTTTGGCATCGGAGGTTCTTCGGCCAAAGCCACCCCCCTCCCCCCCATTCATCGTGGGCGCGTGAGGCTCTTGGGCTTGACCTAAGGTGTTATTTGTTTTGTAGGTGCAATTTTGTCCAAGATCAAGGAGGAAGAAATTTGCATCCACAAATTGGTGCTTTCATTGAGAGTTGAAATTCACACTCATAGAAGACTCTCGCATAAAAAGGTTTTTTCTCTATTTTCTAGTCCACTTGTATTTTTCGTACGTTCTTATTATTAGAATTTTTTGTTTGTAAAGATTCTTTGATAAAACGAAAAAGAGAAATACAATAGCTAGAAATTTAGAAAACTCCATGAGTGAAAATTCCAATATTCAAGAAATGGAAACATAGCGATCCACGAGAGTAAATGTAATCCTAGAGGGAGCGGCACCACCACCACAAGGTTTCACCATGGGAACCACCACGGTGGGCACCCGCGGCGAGGTTCATGGCACCACTACCATAGCTCGAGTCATGCCACCAAAGCAAGCCCAAGTCGTGCCATCCAAGGCTCATGGCACCAAGGCCATGACCCAAGCCATGTCACTCCAAGCCCAACGCGTTGCCAAGACGAGCCCTAGCCTCGCACCCACGTGTGCCATACGCCAAGCAGCCCACTCTTGTGGCCCAACCTGCTCACACCAAGCAGCCTACTCTCGTGGCCCAGCCTACTCTCACCGAGCAGTCTGCTCCTATGACCTAGCCTGATCCCGTAGCCTAGTCTGCTCTCGTGGCCTTCCATGCAGTCCAAATTGGTCCAAGACTAGTTCAACCGTCCCGGCTCCAAATTTTTAGACCGATGATCAAATCGGGAGCATTTTCACATATTTTTTCTGTGGATTTGACATTTCCCAGCTCAAATCTAGCGCCCGGAGTCTACCACACTTCCACTGCTCAAGGAGAAACATCCCTTCCAAGCTTTTCCAATCCAAATGGCGAACAACACTTGTCTCGACAAGTCACAGAGTTGACGAGCATCTTAGCACAGCAAACGACCTTGGTGAACCAGCTCTTGCAGTGCACCAAGATGCAACGTGTTCCAAATGAAGTGTCCCGAAGAAGGACAAGGGCAGATGAAGAACCTCTCCAATAGCGTCTTGATAAGCAGCCACTCGACTAGCCACGAACCGAGTGTTTGGGCAGAGTACACTCCCGATTGGGCCCTCAAGATAATGTATACTCCCGTTTTAGCACGTGGAGAAGCGTGCACTTTGGAGTAGGCCCACGGACGAGCATACACTCACGGTTGGGGCCACAATCCAATAATTAACATGAGCAACCTTCCAAGCGAAGTGTTCATTCGCGGCTAGGCTCGCAAGGAGCATTCTCCACATCACATCGGAGTAGGCAACACGACGAACGGAGAGAAGCAGTCACTCAATCTGTGATAGGAGCATATTTAGGCGACTTAGCTAGCTTATTCTTATGCATTTGTGCTATTATTTCTTAGTTAATGTCGTAATTCAACTCATTTTCGTGTGTTTATAGGTTCAAAGGGTTAAAGTACCAAGAAAGTGCATTTTGGTGCATTTCGGAGCAGTTTTGGTCACTAAATGGATAACTTGTATAGGGGCCAACATGGATGGACAAATTTGGAGTTCAAAAGGCTAGAAATCTGATGAGAAGATGAAGGAACTAAACTCAAGACAAAGTGGATAAGGAAGTAGCTCAAAAAAGGAAACATTATCCAAAACCTTATCCAACCTTATCCAACATTATCCAAAACCTTATCTTGTCTTATCCTATCCTAACCTTATCATGCCTTAATCCTAGTTGCAAGGGGACCTAAATAGATATTTCTAGAACCTATTTCTAGAAGCATTCTCTTCTAGAAGTCCCAAATCAGCCACAAAGCTCATTCTTTCTAAAAACCCTACAAAGGTGGCGCCTATTCCCTTCTAGAAGGCCTTGCCTTGCCTTGCAAGCCATTCCCTCATTCCCTCATTCCCTCCTTATCCTTGATTGATTATGATTTTTAGGGCCTCATTCCTTGTGGATTTGGGTTACACAAATCCTTTTATGAAACTAATTGGGCCAAACCCCCTCCTAAGTGGATTTAATCACCTATTGACGAACCCTAGGGCCCTAATCCACTAAATTTGCTAAGTGTAACCCTAATCTAATTAACCCTGGGACTATATAAACATAATTTCAGCCACAATTTCGTATGACCCCCTTATGCTATTCAGAAACTTGTGCCGCAACCCCTAGCCTCTATTCTTCATCCTTCATTCACTCCATACACTTCCATATACAACCTGCCGCACTCTACCACCATAATCAGCCGTTATTTATCATCCTAAACAAGAACACACCATTCAAAACCCCCAAATCCACCACCCACAACTTGTGCCGCATCAAGGACGAGGAAGGGAAGCCTAGCCGTGCATGCCATTCAACCTGGAATTGCTGAAACGTTTAGGTGTAATCTTTCTTGTGTTTTTCAATGTTTAATTTCAAGAATCATTGCTTTGCGAGTATGAGAAACTAATCCCCTTTTTGCTAGGGGGAATTTCGAAACCATGGTTATATTTGCATTATGATTTGATTACTTCCAGTTGTGATTTCATGAATGGTGAATTCAATTTACTTATCTATTTGAATTAAAACTTGTTTGTGTATGTGGGTTGAGAGTGCACGCTTAATTTGCATGCATAAATCTGATGCTAGGGTATAAGAAAACTTCACCTAATCGTTGGGAACTTATATTCATGAGTAGTTAAGGTTGTTAGTCACAATCATGTTAAGTAAATTCTTGGCATAAGTATCATGCGCTTTCATAGTTACGAATGTCTCGTCAACACTTATGATTTTCATAGAAATTAATGATCTTTGATTGCTTCTCTATTATGCGCTTTCATGTGGAGAACTTTTGAGGAATAATTTGATTGCAATGCGTTAATTCCATTCAATTCAATGATCTAAGGGAAATCTAAGAGTTAATAAGCGTACCTAATTAGCTTGGGGTGTTGAGGTTCATGATTCATTGAATAAGCAACTGGAGATTGTTTTGTATGCAAGTATGCCATGTGTGGAGAAAAACCTCTTAGCCAAACCATCATCCACTTAATTCCATCAAATTCGTGAAATCTGCCTAGTTTTAAAGTCTTGTTTTGTTGATTTTTTTTTCGTCCAAAACCAAATCCCCATTTATTTTAGAGTGTCTAACTAGTTAGAATGTGTTTTCAAGAGTTTTGAGTCAAGTTAGAACAAAATTTTGTCCAATTTTGTGTTTAGAGTCAAATCTGCCCAGTTTGTGTTTTTTAGGCAGTTTTGAGTGTTATCAGCTTATTTTGATTCTTGTGAGCTTGTTTTGAGTCTTTTAAGTTGATTTAAGTGTTTTAAAGTTTAGTTTTAGGTATTTGAGTCAGTTTAAAGTGTTTAGCAATCCCTCCTAATCCCCGGTTTAAGAACGATCCCTACTTACTTATATACTACAATTGTCAAAAGAGGGTTAATTTGTGTGTTAAGTTAATTTTCACATCAATCTGGCTCAAGTTCAACTAACAGCCTACGAAATCCCTCGCCTATTAGGAATCCACCACATGCACCGCTACTGTGGCATAGACAAGCCGTGCACATAGAAGAGCTAATAAGAGCATATTTATGCTACTTAATTATGTTATTTCCTTGTATTTAGTGAGTTAATTACTATTTATTTTAGTCTTTTAAGCTATTTTCGTATGTTTTTAGGTCCTAATGGAAAAAGGAGCGAGAAAGGGCATTTTGAAGCTAAATGGAGCAGTTTTGGGCATGGATTGGATAGCTTAACAATGGAGCAAAGAGGATGGACGAAATTGAAGTCAAGAAGGGCTAGGAAAGGCTAAAAATCTGGAGAAGAAGTCTAAATGCAAAGAAGATAAGGAAATAACAAGAAATAAGGAACCTTATCCAACCTTATCTTATCCTATCCTAACCAACCTTATCCTTTCCTAACTCTAACATTACCCTATCTTATCCTATCCAAATTAGGTTGTGCCTTTAATATAGCTATTTAGGAGGGATTAGATGTATATTTAAACACTTAGAACGTATTCTAGAACCTAATTCCTTTGTATGCCGCATAAACACCATTCCTTGTAGGTTTAGGAATTGCAATCCTTCCTCTACACCTATATCATATGTCCTTATCCCTTTAGGACCAAAAATCTGTTCTAAACCATTCTTTCTAGAAACCTTATCTTATCCCTACAAGTATGCCGCACCTATCCTTCTAGAAGGTCCTAAATCCATGCCGTGCATTACCTATCCCATTCCCCTTTGGTTTCTGCCTAGACTTAACCCTTTTTCCCATGGAATTGAGCAATCTTTTTCCTTCATTAATTGTGCATAATTAGCCTATATATACAACCCTATGCCGCACCATTCAATCATCCACTCACTCATTCATTCATTCATACTTTCAGCCATCAAACACCACAATTCACCCTACACCACCCTAGTGCCGCAAGCAAGGAAGGAAGGAGAGGAGGACTTGTGCAATCTACCATCCAAGGGAGTGCCGTGCATGCCATTGGAGTGTGGAGCGTTTTTCTTGGTTCTTTCTATCCTTAGTCTTAGTTTAATGTTTATGTCAATTTGGTTTTCAATTATGATGAACATGAGGAACTAATTTCTTTTTAGTTAGAGGTGAATTCGAAGCCATGATTACATATGAATTGAATACATCTGGTTATTGTTTCTTAAGGCATGAATGTGATTTGGTTATCTAAGTTATTAAAACTGGTTTATGTATGTGGGTTGGGGGTTGACACTTAATTTGCATGCATGAATTTGTTGCTAGAATATAAGGGGGTTTCACGTAATAGTTATTCACTTATATTCATGAGTAGTGGAGGTTGCTAGTCACAGTTGCATTAGGCAAATCCTTGGTACGAGTCTAATGTGTTTCATAATGATGAATGCCTTGTCAATGCTTATGGTTTTCACAAAACTTAATGACTTTTGATATGTATCTTTGTTATGCGTTTCATATAAAGAACTTGAGAAAGATAATTAGGTTGTAATGCGTTTTCATTCAATTCAATGAAATAAGGAAAACTTGAGGGTTAGTTGTGCGATGCAACTAACTTGGGGCGTTGTCATTCATAGTTTAAAGGAATAATAACTGGAAATTGGTTCGTATGCATATATCATGTGTGGAGAAGGACCCTCTAACTAGCCTTCACCCATTTATTTCACTTAAATTCGTTTTGCCAAAGTGTTTTCTGTAAAGTTTTTGTTTTACGTCTTAAATTCGTCAAAAATAATCCCCATTTTATTTAGTCTTCATATGTGAGTCAAAACCTGTTTTCCTTGAGTCTTTTGAGTCAAGTTAAGTCCTATTTTCGTCCAAAACACTTGTTGAGTCTAAAATTGAGTCTTTTTTATTGTTGGTTGCTGTTTTAAGTGTCTAAAGTTAGTTTTAAGTCTATAAAGTCTAGTTTAGTGTTTTTGAGTCTTATTTGTATTGATTAGCATCCCTAGTTAATCCCCGGTCTAGAACGATCCCTACTTACATATCTATTACAATTGTCACAAATAGGGTTTAATTTGTGTGTCAAGTTAATTTTCACATCAAGAGCAGCCTAGACCAGAAGGTCAAGACTGGGGGCAGCTGAGAGCTGTGCTACACCAACAAAGCCAAATTCAAGAAGAAGTAGAGAGGCTCCTAAACAAGCGATTGCGTGATTTCTAACGTAACGAAGTGGCCGATGATGCTCTGCGACGGGACATGACCAACATAAGCAGGTCACCCTTCACGGACAAGATCGAGCAGGCAGAGCCTCCACACAAGTTCAGCATGCCACATTTCACATTTTTCAAAGGGGATGAAGACCCGAAGAAACACTTAAAGCACTATCAAAGCGCAATGATCCTTTATCGAAATAACGACGATCTTATGTGCAAGATATTTTCCATCACTCTACAAGGCGAGGCGCATGATTGGTTCTACACCCTACCGCCACAATTTATCCGAAGTTTCGACGAACTTTCTTTGGTTTTTACCAAAGAATATTCATCCTATCGCTCGATCAAAAAGAAGTCTGACCATTTGTTCAATGTCAAGAAGAACCCAAAAGAGTCGCTTCGTGACTATGTGAAGAGGTTCAAAGTAAAGAAGGCAAAGATAGTCGGATGCAACGACTCGATAGCTAGAGAAGCCTTCCAAATAGGAATTCTAGCAGACCACCCGCTATTCGAAAAATTGATCATGAAAGAAGATCTAACTCTGGCAGATTTTTTCGCTCTGGCAAAGAAGTATGCACTTTGGGATGAGGCTCGCCAATGCACATTCAAGGACTTGAAGAAGTACCCGACATCACTTCCCTACCATCCAAACCCAAAGTAGAGGATGACTTATTCACTTGTTTGATGGTATCTGAAGCAGCAATAAGCTCTACCATCATGAGAGAAGAGTTAGTGGCCAGACTACCTGTATTCCGCAGTTCAAAAGCTCTTCTCGATGCTATCGGAAATTCAAAAGCTAACTTTGGTGATAGTTATTGCAACCCGAAAGCTCAAGTTTTACTTTAAATGCACGCAGTCATCCTCATGACACATTATTCCGTCCAATCCAGACGCACGATAATAAAGGCGTAGACCCTGGCAAATGCAAAGTTTTCTGACGAACGCAACAACTCGGTCCAAAAGACAAGCCAAGGGCAGATAAACACTAGAAGGACACACTTGGAAGTAAGTTTTGTCCTCGTCGCCTTAAAAGATTCTACATAGAAGCAACATGTACCGGCAATTGAGAATTACTTCCTGGTGCACGTCACACGACCCTAGCCGACCCTTGCTCCATAATTTAGCTCTAGAATGGTCTAATACCGGCAGTTGAGCATCTCCTGCTACATGTAACATGGCCCCAGCTCCACAACACCCTACCATGCACCAAGATGCTAAGAAGTTAGTACAAAAGTGCGACCGCTGCCAGTGCTACAAACCGATACCAGCACTGCCTCACTAGCTACACCCGCATACAAGTCATTAGCCATTCATGCAGTGGGCAATCGACCTGGTAGGACTTATGCTGCCTGCTACTGGGGGCAGAGGCATGATGATCATGGCAACCGACTATTTCACCAAATGGGTAGAAGGAGACCCCAAGACGACCACGACTCAAACAGACATAGAGCACTTTATATGGAGGAACATAATTTTCCAATTTGGCATCTCACAGTCCATCGACATTGACAACGGCCAGCAATTCATGGGCAAAAGTATGGCGAAGTTTTTCCAAAAGTATGCCATCAAGTAGCACATGTCCACGTCGAGATATCCTCAAGGCAATAGGTGGGCCAAAGCATCCAACAAGATGATCCTCGACTGCCTCAAGAAATCCTCACCAACAAGAAGGGAAAATGGCCAGACAAGCTCCCCGGATGTCTATCGGCATAACGCACCACCAAAAGACGAGCAACCGGTGAGACTCATTTCTCTTTGGTATTTGGTTCATAAGCAATCATTCATCCCAATGTCATCAAGTCAAGTAGCACCACTCTATTACTAAGCATTGAGCAGAACAGTAAAGAGATGGCCACAAGCTTAGATCTGGCAGAGGAAAAGTGCAAGTAGACTATCACCCGCATCGCAGCCTACCAGTAGCAGCTCATCTCCAGCTATAACAAAAGGGCCAAGATCCGGCAGTTCCAACTCGAAGATCTAGTCCTAAGAAAAGCCTTCATCATTGCCCATAGAGAAGACTCCAAAAGGATGGATCCCAAATAAGAAGGTTCGTACAAGATCAGCAGAGTAGGCGGCAAGAGTAATTACACCCTCGCCACCATGAAACGACAAAAAGATTGAAAAGCAGTAGAGCGCTTACAATTTGAGGAAGTACCATATGTGACCTCCCATTACATCAAAGCCTAAAGACTCAAACAGCTCGAAGGGGTCCACCCCACAAGCCGAGGACTATCCAGTTGTTTTGCAGTTCCTACCTTACAGTTAAGTTCTCGTTCGTTTCACTCGTTTTTCAATAAGGAATTCAAAAGTAATCATAACTTGGCTCGGTTGCATGCTTACAACAACTTGTCAGTCCTGCACTTCAAAAAAAGACCACGCCCTTCTTAGAGACTCATCACAGGAATTGCACCCCCCCCCGATGGACCAACCATGTTCTCCAGTGCGAGAGGGTAAACCAATTCCCCGACACCTACATGGGTCAGCTGATGCGAAAATATTTAAACACACAAATTAACCCTATGGATGACAATTGTAGTAAATGAGCAAATAGGGATCGTTCTAGACCGGGGATTAACTAGGGATGCTAATCAATGTGAAATTGACTCAAAAGACTCAAAACAACACAAACACACTCAAATCTGCCTAAAAACCACTTTCTGGGCAGATTTGAGCACAAACACAAATTTGGACGAAATTAAGTAATAACTTGACTCAAGAACGTAAAAACACAATATAAAACACTAAACTAACTCAAAGAATGTAAAACTAAACACTTAAAACATTAAAACAAACCAAAAGACTCAAACATCACCCAAAACACTCAAAACTGCCTTAAAATCACTTTCTGGGCAGTTTTGAGCACTTTGGTGAATCTGGACGAAATTGGGAAATAAAATGAATCAAAACACTTAAAAGCACAAACTAAATTGATTTCTAACTAAATTGGACATTAAAGTAAAGGGGGATTAAGGTTTTGACGAAGTTAAATTAAATAAAACAAGTTAATAAACTAGGCAGATTGTATAAACGGATTTGAGAAACAAGATGATGGATGGATTAGTTAGAGGTCCATTCTCCACACATGACACATTTATATATGAATCGATTCTCCAATTGCTTTTCATTATCTATGATGCTCAACACCCCAAGTTAACCGTGATGCACTAATTAACTCTCAAATTTTCCTTATGTTATTGAATTGGATGATGCATGCGACAATTCAAATCATTCTCCAATGGTTCTCAACATGAATGCATAGAAGAGATACAATGAGAGATCATTATGCTCTATGAGAATTATAAGTGTTGACGAGGCAATTGTAACTATGAATGCATGATACTTTTGCCAAGAATTCAATTAACGCGGTTGTGACTAGCAACCTTCACTACTCATGTTTATAAACTTGTGACGATTAGGTGAAACTCGTTTATAAACTAGCATCGAGTTTATGCATGAAGACTAAGTATGCATCCCTAATCAACATACAAAAACAAGTTTTTAATAAACATGATAATTGAATTACAATCACAACTTAACAAATCACAATTGGAAGAAATCAATTCATATTTCAAACATGTTCATGGCTTCAAACTTTCCCCTAACTAATTAGGGGTTTAGCCACTCATGATTACAACAAACTTAGAGAGTAATAACAAAGTAAACATTGAAAACAAGAATCGAAGTACACCTAAAAATTCCAACAACTCAATCTTGAATTGTATGAACGTTTAGGCCTCTTCTCCTCTAGTTGCTGCGGCACAAGGGGTTTTGGTGAGTTTTGGGGGTTATGGATGATGTAGAATGATGTGTTTAGGGTAGGGATGGATGTAGGGGAAGGTAAGGAGTGTTTTTGGGCAGAAAATATGAAGAATGGTGAAGTATGGTAGTGCTAGAGAGAGGGGAGGAATTTCTGGCGTGAATGAATGTGTATGAGAGATGGTTTTCTGAAATGGAAGAGTGTGTTGTTTGTGGCTGCAATGCATGCTTATTTATAGGTGAAATGGGGGGAACATGATGACTAGGAATTAGGTGGAAAGCTGAAATGGTGATGGGAGATGCATGTGGCTGTTTGTGCATGTGATTAAAGGGTGGAAATGCATGTGCTTTGACAGAAATGAAAGGGAATGCACGGTTTTGGTTGATTTCTGGTGGTTGTGAGGTGGAAATCTAGGTGGAAATGCATGTGGATTAAAGCTATGTGAATGATTAAGGTGAATGTGCATGAGTGCATGTGAAATCTGCCAAGATGCATGTGTTATGAAGTGGATTTTCTGCAAAGGCAAGGTGAATGTGCATGTGATTAAATTAAAAGATGGAATGCATGTGAAAGGTTGGAGATTGAATGATTAAAGTGCATGTGGCTGATTTATGAAGGGGAAATGCAAAGGGGAAATCTGGAAATGGGATAGGAGCCACGGCATTGTGTGGTGTTTGTTTGAATGTTTGCAATGATGAAATGGATGGGAGTGGTTTGATGAATGAGTGGATGGAATGATGAAAGAATAAAGGGAATGATGAAAGGGGAACAAGTGCATGTTAGCCACGGCAAGGAATGCATTTTCTGAATGAATGAAGGCAGGTTATGTGGAAGGGCTTGAACAAAGGTAGAAGCATGGCACAAAGGTGAATGGGTGATGTGTGAATGTGGTTGAATGATTAAAGTGTAAATGATTAATGAATGGTTCTTTGTTGATGGTGGAAATCTGAAATGATGAAGTGGAATGTGCATGTGGCTGCAATGATGGTGTTTTGCACGGCAATGATGGAGAAAGAATGTGTGGATGCATGGTTGTGTTGGTGATGAATGTGAACTCTTTGTTCTTCATTTTCATTCCTTTGGTCTTCAATTTCGTCCATCTACTTGGCTTTAAGCATATGCAATCCATTCCAATCTCTAATTTGCTCCAAAAGGCTCCGAAAGGCATCCTTTTGCATCCTTAGCCATATGAACCTATAAACACACGAAAATGACTTTAAACACTAAATTAAGTAAGAAAACACAACATAAATGCATAAGAACTAGCTAACTAAGGCGCATAAATATGCTTCTATCAAATTCCCCCACACTTAGCTTTTGCTAGTCCTCGAGCAAAACAAAACATAACCTAAACCTTCCAACGTTCACCTCAGGGATTTCCAATGGTACATGACAAGTTAAAAATCATCATCCCCACAGATTTGAGTCATCTTTACAATTGAAAACATACTTAATCATAGACACCACTTACTAGTTCACAATTAATCGATTAAAAGAATGTTTTGAATGTAGTAACATGCCTTAGAGAATTTGCTCAATCCTTACAAGATATGCACTCAATTTTCACTCAGATTTTCTAACTACACACCCTATACTAGTTATATGTGAGAAGATTGATGTAAATATGAAAACGAATGCTCACATATACGTATAACAAAGAACGCAATTTATGGAGTTAATAAGCATGTTTAGAAATGATCTCATGAATGGAATGCTACTACTTAGATGCGAGAACTAATGACCATATGCTCATACCAAATTCAAACTCCACAAATTGAAACACATAACACTCAAGAATGAAGTCAAGGGTTGTAACGGGGCTTGGGGTAATGGTTAACAAAGAAAAGATAAAGAGAACAAGCGTTCTTCAAGTAATAGTAAGCAAAGTAGTGTACTTAAGACTTAGAATTCATTTAGATTGCAGAAATTAACTTTAAAACACAAGGGGAAGACTTAGACAACTCCTTAGGGCCGAATTCATTGTTTTGGACCCTTACTTCAACAAACAATACTTTGGAATTCTTTTTCACAACTTTTCAACTCTTTTTCATACTTTTCACGCCTTTTTTTTTTTTTTTTTTTTTTTTCTTTTTCTTTTCTTTCATGCCGTGCCTATGGCACACAAATTCTCACACAAGAACACTTCCCCCACACTTGTTTTCTGCCAACATAAATCAAAAGAAATTCAATTTGAATCATGCTTTACTAAGCTTTAAGAACAAGGGTGTGGATGGTCCTAATCTAGGCTAGGTGATGATAATGTGGGTTAACTTGAACATAAAATGACATGGGATACACGGCAATATGGCTAAGGTGGTGGTCACTACACAACTTCATCTTGAATCTGTGTTATGCAAATCAATAACATGCTTTGAATGAAATGGGCATGAGTTCTAGCATTTGGAACTAAATGATGAAACGCCTCTAAGTAGTAACCAAGCAAAGAATAATGAGATCATGCAACGACTTAGAAAACAAAAATGCACAGATTCTAACTCTCCAAATAAACGTTTAGGCTCAAGTCTCACAAGGTTGTAGCGTTAATTTGAGTTCCTTCCTTCAAGCATGTTACAAAAACTGAATTTTTTTTTTTTTTTTTTTTTTTTTTTTTTTCTTTATGATTGCATGTGAAGTCATAAGTTATAATCACAACCAAGCATACACAAAGAGTAAATCAAACTTTCATCCATGTTAATCACTCTCTTTAACAGCCATGTAATTACAAACCGAATCCTCATCATTGTGTTGGAAGGTACCCTAAAACAAAAACAAACACACAAAAACACTTTGAAAACAACTCTTTTTGGGTTTTTAAAACAAATTTTTCAAATTTTTATGTGATTTTCGGATTTTTACTTCAAAACACACTAAAACACACCAAAACTGCTTAAAAACACTTAAAAACAGCAAGGAACAAGTCTATAAGTAAAGGGTGATAAAATCCCATGAATTTGCATCAAAAACACTTAGTTACCCCCCCCACACTTAAATCAAACATTGTCCTCAATGTTTCAAGCATAAAATCACACAAAACATAAAGAAACACACAAACAGCAAGTAAAACAACTAAATAGGCAGATTCGAAATAAACAACAAAGTGAAGGGGTTAGGAACGCAAATCTGGAATTGGAGTGATTCCTTGAGCTTCCTTTGTTGAATTGCATGGGTTGCCTCCCAAGTAGCGCTTTCTTTAACGTCTTGCAGCCGGACGAAGACACGTTCATGCTCCATTGGAGCCCACGGCATGGAGTGGGGTCTCCTCCACGACATGCTCCACAAAGTTCTCATAGTATGGCTTCAATCTATGTCCGTTCACCTTGAACTCGTGGCCACTTTTTAAGCTTTGGACTTGGACTGCACCATGAGGAAAAACATTAGTAACAACAAGAGGTCCAATCCATTTAGAACGTAACTTACCAGGGAATAACCGAAGTCTTGAATCAAAAAGCAACACTTTCTGCCCCTTGGAGAACGTTTTGGTACGAAGCATCTTATCATGATAAGCCTTCGTCTTGTCCTTGTAGATGCGAGCATTCTCGTAAGCCTCGTTCCTAATCTCCTCAAGTTCATCTAATTGGAGCTTCCTATGAACTCCAGCAGCGTCTATGTCCAAATTGAAGGTTTTCACAGCCCAATGTGCCTTGTGCTCTAACTCAACGGGCAAATGACATGGCTTACCATATATAAGCCGAAAAGGTGACATGCCAAGGGGAGTTTTGTAAGCCGTACGATAGGCCCACAATGCATCGTCCAAGCGCAAACTCCAATCTCTTCTTGAGGGTCCCACGGTTTTCTCTAGGACTTGTTTGATCTCCCTATTTGAAACCTCCGCTTGCCCATTGGTTTGAGGGTGATAAGGTGTGGAAACCTTATGAGTAACGTTGTACTTCTTGAGCAAAGCTTCAATGGTGCGGTTACGAAAGTGAGAACCCCCATCACTAATTAAAACTCGTGGCATCCCAAACCTAGCAAAAATATTAGATTTCACAAAATCTGCAACAACCTTAGAATCGTTAGTACGGGTGGCTTTGGCTTCCACCCATTTGGAAACATAATCGACAGCTAGCAAGATATAAGTGAAACCAAAAGATGGAGGGAAGGGGCCCATGAAATCAATACCCCACACATCAAAAATTTCCACAAATGAGAGAGATTGTTGTGGCATTTGGTCCTTAGGCCCTATGTTACCTGTTCTTTGACACTTATCGCATGTTAAACAAAACATTTTAGCATCTTTAAAGAGATTAGGCCAATAAAATCCAGATTGTAACACCTTTAGGGCTGTCCTTTGGGTGCCAAAATGTCCCCCACATGCATAAGTATGGCAGAATGTAAGAATGGAATTAAATTCAGATTCGGGCACACATCTACGCACAATCTGATCTGGGCAGAATTTCCATAAATATGGATCATCCCAAACATAAAAACGTGCATCATGAACAAGTTTATCACGTTGGAACTTGTTTAGGGTACTAGGAACTTGCTTAGACACCAAGAAATTGACCAAATCGGCATACCAAGGGGTTCTTACCTCAATGGACAGAAGTTGCTCATCCGGAAACGTTTCTAAAATGGGGGTGGACTCTTCCTCACGCACCATTCTACTTAGGTGGTCAGCCACCACGTTTTCACACCCTTTCTTGTCTCGGATTTCAAGATCGAACTCTTGAAGTAGGAGCATCCAACGAATGAGTCTTGGCTTAGCCTCCTTTTTGGTGAGAAGATACTTCAAGGCTGCATGGTCAGTGAAAACAATTACTTTAGTACCAAGAAGATATGATCTAAACTTATCTAAAGCAAATACAACCGCCAAGAGTTCTTTTTCGGTTGTAGAATAATTCAATTGAGCATCATTTAAAGTGCGTGAAGCATAATAAATAACATGTGGCTGTTTATTTTTCCTTTGACCCAAAACAGCCCCAAGTGCATAATCCGATGCATCACACATCAATTCAAAGGGAATGGACCAATCCGGGGGAGTTATGATGGGTGCCGTGGTGAGTAAGTCTTTTAGATGCTTGAATGCCTTCTCACACGCCTCGTTGAACTCAAAAGACACATCCTTTTGGAGTAGGCGGCATAGGGGTTGTGCAATCTTGGAAAAGTCCTTGATAAATCGTCGATAGAATCCTGCATGGCCAAGAAAAGAACGGACCTCTCTAACCGACGTAGGAGAGGGTAAGTGACGTACAAGATCTATTTTAGACTTATCAACTTCAATTCCTTTTTCAGAGATGATATGACCCAAAACTATACCTTGTTTAACCATAAAATGACATTTTTCCCAATTCAAAACAAGGTTAGTTTCCATGCATCTTTTCAAGATTAAAGTGAGATTATGCAAACAAGCATCAAATGAGTCTCCAAACACACTAAAATCGTCCATAAATACTTCAATTATCTTTTCAACATAATCAGAGAAGATACTTACCATGCATCGTTGGAAAGTGGCCGGTGCATTGCATAAACCAAATGGCATACGACGATATGCAAAAGTACCAAATGGACAAGTAAAGGTGGTCTTTTCTTGATCATCCGGCGTTATGACAATTTGATTATAACCCGAATAACCATCAAGAAAGCAATAAAAAGAATGACCGGCTAACCTTTCAAGCATTTGATCAATGAATGGCAAAGGGAAGTGATCTTTCCTTGTTGCGGCATTTAGCTTTCTATAGTCAATGCACACCCTCCAACCGGTTTGAATGCGTGTAGGCACAAGTTCATCTTCTTCATTCTTCACCACAGTCACTCCGGATTTCTTTGGCACAACTTGAACCGGTGAAACCCAACGGCTATCCGAGATAGGATAGATCACCCCACAATCTAGAAGCTTGATAATCTCCTTTTTCACAACTTCCATCATTGGAGGGTTGAGCCGGCGTTGAGCCTCTCTGGTTGGTTTAGCCCCCTCCTCTAAAAGTATGCGATGCATGCAAGTTGTAGGACTAATACCCTTTATGTCGGCCAAGGTCCATCCTATGGCCGTCTTGTGCTCTTTCAACACCCGAATCAATTTCTCCTCCTCCATTGCTGTGAGGGATAAGGAAACTATGACAGGCAACGTCTCATTGTCTCCCAAATAGACATACTTCAAATGATCCGGCAATGGTTTAAGCTCAAGAATGGGTGCCTGAATCACTGAAGGTAACAACTTGTTAGTCGAAACAGGAATTGGACTCGGTTTTGGAGGCTTACCAAAATGTTGTGGCAATGACTCAAGTGCAGCAACCATCTCGGCCTCATCTTCATTTCTAGGCACGGCAAAACCAGATTTTTGCCCAATTCCTTGTGCAATTGTTGTTTCAAGTGTATCCCTCTCCAAAGAATCGAGAAATTCCTGCGCCAAATCATCAATTATATCAATAGAAAAGCAAGAATGATCGTCCTTAGGAAATTTAATACTTTCAGAAAGATTGAAATCAATGACTTCCCCATCAAATTCCATCGTTAAAGTTCCTTTAAACACATCTATCTTGGTGCGGGCTGTTTTCATGAAGGGCCTCCCTAATAGAATCGGTAATGGGGTGGAATGGGGTGAATCCTCCATGTCAAGCACGTAGAAATCCGCTGGGAAAATCAAGTTATCAACCTGTACCAAAACATCTTCCAAAACACCCTTTGGATATGCATTAGAACGATCGGCTAATTGAATTATCACACCATCATTTTTAAGCTCACCTAAGTTCATAGATGCATAAATAGAGTATGGCATAACATTAATCGAAGCCCCTAAGTCTAACATGCATTGTTCAAACTTAGTATTACCAATAACGCACGGAATTGTAAAACTACCCGGATCTTTGCATTTAGGGGGTAATTTCCTTTGTAACACAGCAGAGACATTTTCACTTACCTGGACCACCTCCTTGTTTGAAATCCTCTTCCTCGTTGTGCAAAGCTCTTTTAAGAACTTGGCATACTTAGGGACTTGCTTGATTGCATCAAGGAGCGGAATGTTAACTTGAACTTTCCTAAAGGTTTCCAAAATGTCCTTTTCACTCTCCTCCTTCTTTGATTGCCTAAACCTGCTAGGAAAGGGCACGTTTAGTGGAATGGAACTTGACAAAGTCGAATTTGGACTTACCTTAGGCATATTGGACGGTTTTGGCACAATAGGGGGCTGCGGCAAAGATTCTTTCACCCTTGCCGTGGCCTTTATTCCTTGTTCCTCCTCTTCTTGCAGCAACACGTCCTCTTCTTGACTTGTTTTGGACGTGCTTGGGGTGGTTTCGACCTCCTTACCACTTCTCAACATGATTGCCTTGGCAGATTCGAATCCTCCCCTTGGATTGACAACGGTTGAGCTAGGGAGCTTGCCTTTGTCTCGGAATTGTCCTACAAATTCCGCAATCTGCCCAATTTGTTTCTCCAAGTGATCCACCCTTTTGTCTTGGTTTTGCATGGCTTTGGTTTGATCCTCTTGCCCCTGAGACAAATTGGTAAGTAATTTAAGAAGTGTTTCATTGCCCAACGACGTACCTTGATTGTTTTGGGCAGGTTGTGCTTGGTTTGGATTGGGGCCGAATGGCTTGGTGTAGAACCCCGGGGGTTGTTGTCTAAAGCCTCCTTGTTGTTGAGGTTGTTGAGGTTCCCTCCACTTGAAGTTTGGATGGTCTCTCCAACCCGGATTGTATGTGTTGGAATATGGATCATTCCTTGGTTGATTGTGGCTCGGAAATCCCATGGCATTTGCACTCTCCCATCCCCCATTCTCAATCAATTGAGGGCATTTTTCCGAAGGGTGTCCTTGGATAGAACATACACCACATACAATCGGTCCTTGTATCTTCATTCCTTCGGCCATCTGAGACACAATAGAAGTAAGATTAGCTATCTGAGATTGAATATCGGATTGAGAACTTACCTCATTCAAGTGTTGCCGTGGGGGGTCCCTTTGCCCAAGTCCTTCATATTGTTGTGCATTTAGAGCACGGTTTGCAATTAGGGTCTTGGCCGACATAGGAGTTTTGTCCACCAATGCACCTCCCGCCGAAGCATCGAGCATTTGCCTTTCAATGGGAAGAAGGCCCTCATAGAAATATTGAAGGAGAAGCTCCTCCTTCATTTGATGTTGAGGACACGATGCAACAAGGGCTTTAAAACGCTCGTAGTATGCCGGAAAAGATTCTCCTTGACTTTGTTGGATTCCGCTAATTTTCTTCCTCAAGAGAATGACTCTTGAAGTAGGGAAGAACTTCTCCAAGAACGCTCTCTTCATGCTCTCCCAAGAAGTAACGGTCCCGGGTGCCAATTCATAAAGCCAATCCTTAGCCTTTTCCACAAGAGAGAATGGAAAAGCTTTCATCATTAGAATGTTCCCATCGACATTTATGGGTGTCATGCTCGAACAAACAACCTCGAACTCCTTGAGATGCTTGTTGGGATCTTCCATGGAAAGCCCATGGTATTTCGGAATGTGGTGCAACAAGCTTGACTTCAACTCGAATTCATCGGTCTTGCCTTGGGCAGCCGCGGGGTATTGAATGCATAATGGTGCGGCATTGGCCAACCCCGAGGCCGAAAGCTCTTTAATGGTCCGATTGTCTGCTGCCATAACTTCTTCTTCCACACTTTCAAACTCAGATTCGGCCTCTGAACTTGAACTAGGTTCACTAGGTTCGGGATGCCTCCTCTTTCTTCTCAAATCACGTTCAAAATCGTCGTTAAAGTCCAAGATATGTGCATGCAAAGTTTGAGAACTCCGCGTCATGCACTAGTACCTAAACCAAGAAAACAAAACAAAATGAGAAAACTAGGTAAATTACACTAAAAACATACGGCAAAAACACAAGGGATTAGCAATTTTGCTAATCCCCGGCAACGGCGCCAAAATTTGATGCGAAAATATTTAAACACACAAATTAACCCTATGGATGACAATTGTAGTAAATGAGCAAATAGGGATCGTTCTAGACCGGGGATTAACTAGGGATGCTAATCAATGTGAAATTGACTCAAAAGACTCAAAACAACACAAACACACTCAAATCTGCCTAAAAACCACTTTCTGGGCAGATTTGAGCACAAACACAAATTTGGACGAAATTAAGTAATAACTTGACTCAAGAACGTAAAAACACAATATAAAACACTAAACTAACTCAAAGAATGTAAAACTAAACACTTAAAACATTAAAACAAACCAAAAGACTCAAACATCACCCAAAACACTCAAAACTGCCTTAAAATCACTTTCTGGGCAGTTTTGAGCACTTTGGTGAATCTGGACGAAATTGGGAAATAAAATGAATCAAAACACTTAAAAGCACAAACTAAATTGATTTCTAACTAAATTGGACATTAAAGTAAAGGGGGATTAAGGTTTTGACGAAGTTAAATTAAATAAAACAAGTTAATAAACTAGGCAGATTGTATAAACGGATTTGAGAAACAAGATGATGGATGGATTAGTTAGAGGTCCATTCTCCACACATGACACATTTATATATGAATCGATTCTCCAATTGCTTTTCATTATCTATGATGCTCAACACCCCAAGTTAACCGTGATGCACTAATTAACTCTCAAATTTTCCTTATGTTATTGAATTGGATGATGCATGCGACAATTCAAATCATTCTCCAATGGTTCTCAACATGAATGCATAGAAGAGATACAATGAGAGATCATTATGCTCTATGAGAATTATAAGTGTTGACGAGGCAATTGTAACTATGAATGCATGATACTTTTGCCAAGAATTCAATTAACGCGGTTGTGACTAGCAACCTTCACTACTCATGTTTATAAACTTGTGACGATTAGGTGAAACTCGTTTATAAACTAGCATCGAGTTTATGCATGAAGACTAAGTATGCATCCCTAATCAACATACAAAAACAAGTTTTTAATAAACATGATAATTGAATTACAATCACAACTTAACAAATCACAATTGGAAGAAATCAATTCATATTTCAAACATGTTCATGGCTTCAAACTTTCCCCTAACTAATTAGGGGTTTAGCCACTCATGATTACAACAAACTTAGAGAGTAATAACAAAGTAAACATTGAAAACAAGAATCGAAGTACACCTAAAAATTCCAACAACTCAATCTTGAATTGTATGAACGTTTAGGCCTCTTCTCCTCTAGTTGCTGCGGCACAAGGGGTTTTGGTGAGTTTTGGGGGTTATGGATGATGTAGAATGATGTGTTTAGGGTAGGGATGGATGTAGGGGAAGGTAAGGAGTGTTTTTGGGCAGAAAATATGAAGAATGGTGAAGTATGGTAGTGCTAGAGAGAGGGGAGGAATTTCTGGCGTGAATGAATGTGTATGGGAGATGGTTTTCTGAAATGGAAGAGTGTGTTGTTTGTGGCTGCAATGCATGCTTATTTATAGGTGAAATGGGGGGAACATGATGACTAGGAATTAGGTGGAAAGCTGAAATGGTGATGGGAGATGCATGTGGCTGTTTGTGCATGTGATTAAAGGGTGGAAATGCATGTGCTTTGACAGAAATGAAAGGGAATGCACGGTTTTGGTTGATTTCTGGTGGTTGTGAGGTGGAAATCTAGGTGGAAATGCATGTGGATTAAAGCTATGTGAATGATTAAGGTGAATGTGCATGAGTGCATGTGAAATCTGCCAAGATGCATGTGTTATGAAGTGGATTTTCTGCAAAGGCAAGGTGAATGTGCATGTGATTAAATTAAAAGATGGAATGCATGTGAAAGGTTGGAGATTGAATGATTAAAGTGCATGTGGCTGATTTATGAAGGGGAAATGCAAAGGGGAAATCTGGAAATGGGATAGGAGCCACGGCATTGTGTGGTGTTTGTTTGAATGTTTGCAATGATGAAATGGATGGGAGTGGTTTGATGAATGAGTGGATGGAATGATGAAAGAATAAAGGGAATGATGAAAGGGGAACAAGTGCATGTTAGCCACGGCAAGGAATGCATTTTCTGAATGAATGAAGGCAGGTTATGTGGAAGGGCTTGAACAAAGGTAGAAGCATGGCACAAAGGTGAATGGGTGATGTGTGAATGTGGTTGAATGATTAAAGTGTAAATGATTAATGAATGGTTCTTTGTTGATGGTGGAAATCTGAAATGATGAAGTGGAATGTGCATGTGGCTGCAATGATGGTGTTTTGCACGGCAATGATGGAGAAAGAATGTGTGGATGCATGGTTGTGTTGGTGATGAATGTGAACTCTTTGTTCTTCATTTTCATTCCTTTGGTCTTCAATTTCGTCCATCTACTTGGCTTTAAGCATATGCAATCCATTCCAATCTCTAATTTGCTCCAAAAGGCTCCGAAAGGCATCCTTTTGCATCCTTAGCCATATGAACCTATAAACACACGAAAATGACTTTAAACACTAAATTAAGTAAGAAAACACAACATAAATGCATAAGAACTAGCTAACTAAGGCGCATAAATATGCTTCTATCAAATTCCCCCACACTTAGCTTTTGCTAGTCCTCGAGCAAAACAAAACATAACCTAAACCTTCCAACGTTCACCTCAGGGATTTCCAATGGTACATGACAAGTTAAAAATCATCATCCCCACAGATTTGAGTCATCTTTACAATTGAAAACATACTTAATCATAGACACCACTTACTAGTTCACAATTAATCGATTAAAAGAATGTTTTGAATGTAGTAACATGCCTTAGAGAATTTGCTCAATCCTTACAAGATATGCACTCAATTTTCACTCAGATTTTCTAACTACACACCCTATACTAGTTATATGTGAGAAGATTGATGTAAATATGAAAACGAATGCTCACATATACGTATAACAAAGAACGCAATTTATGGAGTTAATAAGCATGTTTAGAAATGATCTCATGAATGGAATGCTACTACTTAGATGCGAGAACTAATGACCATATGCTCATACCAAATTCAAACTCCACAAATTGAAACACATAACACTCAAGAATGAAGTCAAGGGTTGTAACGGGGCTTGGGGTAATGGTTAACAAAGAAAAGATAAAGAGAACAAGCGTTCTTCAAGTAATAGTAAGCAAAGTAGTGTACTTAAGACTTAGAATTCATTTAGATTGCAGAAATTAACTTTAAAACACAAGGGGAAGACTTAGACAACTCCTTAGGGCCGAATTCATTGTTTTGGACCCTTACTTCAACAAACAATACTTTGGAATTCTTTTTCACAACTTTTCAACTCTTTTTCATACTTTTCACGCCTTTTTTTTTTTTTTTTTTTTTTTTCTTTTTCTTTTCTTTCATGCCGTGCCTATGGCACACAAATTCTCACACAAGAACACTTCCCCCACACTTGTTTTCTGCCAACATAAATCAAAAGAAATTCAATTTGAATCATGCTTTACTAAGCTTTAAGAACAAGGGTGTGGATGGTCCTAATCTAGGCTAGGTGATGATAATGTGGGTTAACTTGAACATAAAATGACATGGGATACACGGCAATATGGCTAAGGTGGTGGTCACTACACAACTTCATCTTGAATCTGTGTTATGCAAATCAATAACATGCTTTGAATGAAATGGGCATGAGTTCTAGCATTTGGAACTAAATGATGAAACGCCTCTAAGTAGTAACCAAGCAAAGAATAATGAGATCATGCAACGACTTAGAAAACAAAAATGCACAGATTCTAACTCTCCAAATAAACGTTTAGGCTCAAGTCTCACAAGGTTGTAGCGTTAATTTGAGTTCCTTCCTTCAAGCATGTTACAAAAACTGAATTTTTTTTTTTTTTTTTTTTTTTTTTTTTTTTCTTTATGATTGCATGTGAAGTCATAAGTTATAATCACAACCAAGCATACACAAAGAGTAAATCAAACTTTCATCCATGTTAATCACTCTCTTTAACAGCCATGTAATTACAAATCGAATCCTCATCATTGTGTTGGAAGGTACCCTAAAACAAAAACAAACACACAAAAACACTTTGAAAACAACTCTTTTTGGGTTTTTAAAACAAAATTTTCAAATTTTTATGTGATTTTCGGATTTTTACTTCAAAACACACTAAAACACACCAAAACTGCTTAAAAACACTTAAAAACAGCAAGGAACAAGTCTATAAGTAAAGGGTGATAAAATCCCATGAATTTGCATCAAAAACACTTAGTTACCCCCCCCACACTTAAATCAAACATTGTCCTCAATGTTTCAAGCATAAAATCACACAAAACACAAAGAAACACACAAACAGCAAGTAAAACAACTAAATAGGCAGATTCGAAATAAACAACAAAGTGAAGGGGTTAGGAACGCAAATCTGGAATTGGAGTGATTCCTTGAGCTTCCTTTGTTGAATTGCATGGGTTGCCTCCCAAGTAGCGTTTTCTTTAACGTCTTGCAGCCGGACGAAGACACGTTCATGCTCCATTGGAGCCCACGGCATGGAGTGGGGTCTCCTCCACGACATGCTCCACAAAGTTCTCATAGTATGGCTTCAATCTATGTCCGTTCACCTTGAACTCGTGGCCACTTTTTAAGCTTTGGACTTGGACTGCACCATGAGGAAAAACATTAGTAACAACAAGAGGTCCAATCCATTTAGAACGTAACTTACCAGGGAATAACCGAAGTCTTGAATCAAAAAGCAACACTTTCTGCCCCTTGGAGAACGTTTTGGTACGAAGCATCTTATCATGATAAGCCTTCGTCTTGTCCTTGTAGATGCGAGCATTCTCGTAAGCCTCGTTCCTAATCTCCTCAAGTTCATCTAATTGGAGCTTCCTATGAACTCCAGCAGCGTCTATGTCCAAATTGAAGGTTTTCACAGCCCAATGTGCCTTGTGCTCTAACTCAACGGGCAAATGACATGGCTTACCATATATAAGCCGAAAAGGTGACATGCCAAGGGGAGTTTTGTAAGCCGTACGATAGGCCCACAATGCATCGTCCAAGCGCAAACTCCAATCTCTTCTTGAGGGTCCCACGGTTTTCTCTAGGACTTGTTTGATCTCCCTATTTGAAACCTCCGCTTGCCCATTGGTTTGAGGGTGATAAGGTGTGGAAACCTTATGAGTAACGTTGTACTTCTTGAGCAAAGCTTCAATGGTGCGGTTACGAAAGTGAGAACCCCCATCACTAATTAAAACTCGTGGCATCCCAAACCTAGCAAAAATATTAGATTTCACAAAATCTGCAACAACCTTAGAATCGTTAGTACGGGTGGCTTTGGCTTCCACCCATTTGGAAACATAATCGACAGCTAGCAAGATATAAGTGAAACCAAAAGATGGAGGGAAGGGGCCCATGAAATCAATACCCCACACATCAAAAATTTCCACAAATGAGAGAGATTGTTGTGGCATTTGGTCCTTAGGCCCTATGTTACCTGTTCTTTGACACTTATCGCATGTTAAACAAAACATTTTAGCATCTTTAAAGAGATTAGGCCAATAAAATCCAGATTGTAACACCTTTAGGGCTGTCCTTTGGGTGCCAAAATGTCCCCCACATGCATAAGTATGGCAGAATGTAAGAATGGAATTAAATTCAGATTCGGGCACACATCTACGCACAATCTGATCTGGGCAGAATTTCCATAAATATGGATCATCCCAAACATAAAAACGTGCATCATGAACAAGTTTATCACGTTGGAACTTGTTTAGGGTACTAGGAACTTGCTTAGACACCAAGAAATTGACCAAATCGGCATACCAAGGGGTTCTTACCTCAATGGACAGAAGTTGCTCATCCGGAAACGTTTCTAAAATGGGGGTGGACTCTTCCTCACGCACCATTCTACTTAGGTGGTCAGCCACCACGTTTTCACACCCTTTCTTGTCTCGGATTTCAAGATCGAACTCTTGAAGTAGGAGCATCCAACGAATGAGTCTTGGCTTAGCCTCCTTTTTGGTGAGAAGATACTTCAAGGCTGCATGGTCAGTGAAAACAATTACTTTAGTACCAAGAAGATATGATCTAAACTTATCTAAAGCAAATACAACCGCCAAGAGTTCTTTTTCGGTTGTAGAATAATTCAATTGAGCATCATTTAAAGTGCGTGAAGCATAATAAATAACATGTGGCTGTTTATTTTTCCTTTGACCCAAAACAGCCCCAAGTGCATAATCCGATGCATCACACATCAATTCAAAGGGAATGGACCAATCCGGGGGAGTTATGATGGGTGCCATGGTGAGTAAGTCTTTTAGATGCTTGAATGCCTTCTCACACGCCTCGTTGAACTCAAAAGACACATCCTTTTGGAGTAGGCGGCATAGGGGTTGTGCAATCTTGGAAAAGTCCTTGATAAATCGTCGATAGAATCCTGCATGGCCAAGAAAAGAACGGACCTCTCTAACCGACGTAGGAGAGGGTAAGTGACGTACAAGATCTATTTTAGACTTATCAACTTCAATTCCTTTTTCAGAGATGATATGACCCAAAACTATACCTTGTTTAACCATAAAATGACATTTTTCCCAATTCAAAACAAGGTTAGTTTCCATGCATCTTTTCAAGATTAAAGTGAGATTATGCAAACAAGCATCAAATGAGTCTCCAAACACACTAAAATCGTCCATAAATACTTCAATTATCTTTTCAACATAATCAGAGAAGATACTTACCATGCATCGTTGGAAAGTGGCCGGTGCATTGCATAAACCAAATGGCATACGACGATATGCAAAAGTACCAAATGGACAAGTAAAGGTGGTCTTTTCTTGATCATCCGGCGTTATGACAATTTGATTATAACCCGAATAACCATCAAGAAAGCAATAAAAAGAATGACCGGCTAACCTTTCAAGCATTTGATCAATGAATGGCAAAGGGAAGTGATCTTTCCTTGTTGCGGCATTTAGCTTTCTATAGTCAATGCACACCCTCCAACCGGTTTGAATGCGTGTAGGCACAAGTTCATCTTCTTCATTCTTCACCACAGTCACTCCGGATTTCTTTGGCACAACTTGAACCGGTGAAACCCAACGGCTATCCGAGATAGGATAGATCACCCCACAATCTAGAAGCTTGATAATCTCCTTTTTCACAACTTCCATCATTGGAGGGTTGAGCCGGCGTTGAGCCTCTCTGGTTGGTTTAGCCCCCTCCTCTAAAAGTATGCGATGCATGCAAGTTGTAGGACTAATACCCTTTATGTCGGCCAAGGTCCATCCTATGGCCGTCTTGTGCTCTTTCAACACCCGAATCAATTTCTCCTCCTCCATTGCTGTGAGGGATAAGGAAACTATGACAGGCAACGTCTCATTGTCTCCCAAATAGACATACTTCAAATGATCCGGCAATGGTTTAAGCTCAAGAATGGGTGCCTGAATCACTGAAGGTAACAACTTGTTAGTCGAAACAGGAATTGGACTCGGTTTTGGAGGCTTACCAAAATGTTGTGGCAATGACTCAAGTGCAGCAACCATCTCGGCCTCATCTTCATTTCTAGGCACGGCAAAACCAGATTTTTGCCCAATTCCTTGTGCAATTGTTGTTTCAAGTGTATCCCTCTCCAAAGAATCGAGAAATTCCTGCGCCAAATCATCAATTATATCAATAGAAAAGCAAGAATGATCGTCCTTAGGAAATTTAATACTTTCAGAAAGATTGAAATCAATGACTTCCCCATCAAATTCCATCGTTAAAGTTCCTTTAAACACATCTATCTTGGTGCGGGCTGTTTTCATGAAGGGCCTCCCTAATAGAATCGGTAATGGGGTGGAATGGGGTGAATCCTCCATGTCAAGCACGTAGAAATCCGCTGGGAAAATCAAGTTATCAACCTGTACCAAAACATCTTCCAAAACACCCTTTGGATATGCATTAGAACGATCGGCTAATTGAATTATCACACCATCATTTTTAAGCTCACCTAAGTTCATAGATGCATAAATAGAGTATGGCATAACATTAATCGAAGCCCCTAAGTCTAACATGCATTGTTCAAACTTAGTATTACCAATAACGCACGGAATTGTAAAACTACCCGGATCTTTGCATTTAGGGGGTAATTTCCTTTGTAACACAGCAGAGACATTTTCACTTACCTGGACCACCTCCTTGTTTGAAATCCTCTTCCTCGTTGTGCAAAGCTCTTTTAAGAACTTGGCATACTTAGGGACTTGCTTGATTGCATCAAGGAGCGGAATGTTAACTTGAACTTTCCTAAAGGTTTCCAAAATGTCCTTTTCACTCTCCTCCTTCTTTGATTGCCTAAACCTGCTAGGAAAGGGCACGTTTAGTGGAATGGAACTTGACAAAGTCGAATTTGGACTTACCTTAGGCATATTGGACGGTTTTGGCACAATAGGGGGCTGCGGCAAAGATTCTTTCACCCTTGCCGTGGCCTTTATTCCTTGTTCCTCCTCTTCTTGCAGCAACACGTCCTCTTCTTGACTTGTTTTGGACGTGCTTGGGGTGGTTTCGACCTCCTTACCACTTCTCAACATGATTGCCTTGGCAGATTCGAATCCTCCCCTTGGATTGACAACGGTTGAGCTAGGGAGCTTGCCTTTGTCTCGGAATTGTCCTACAAATTCCGCAATCTGCCCAATTTGTTTCTCCAAGTGATCCACCCTTTTGTCTTGGTTTTGCATGGCTTTGGTTTGATCCTCTTGCCCCTGAGACAAATTGGTAAGTAATTTAAGAAGTGTTTCATTGCCCAACGACGTACCTTGATTGTTTTGGGCAGGTTGTGCTTGGTTTGGATTGGGGCCGAATGGCTTGGTGTAGAACCCCGGGGGTTGTTGTCTAAAGCCTCCTTGTTGTTGAGGTTGTTGAGGTTCCCTCCACTTGAAGTTTGGATGGTCTCTCCAACCCGGATTGTATGTGTTGGAATATGGATCATTCCTTGGTTGATTGTGGCTCGGAAATCCCATGGCATTTGCACTCTCCCATCCCCCATTCTCAATCAATTGAGGGCATTTTTCCGAAGGGTGTCCTTGGATAGAACATACACCACATACAATCGGTCCTTGTATCTTCATTCCTTCGGCCATCTGAGACACAATAGAAGTAAGATTAGCTATCTGAGATTGAATATCGGATTGAGAACTTACCTCATTCAAGTGTTGCCGTGGGGGGTCCCTTTGCCCAAGTCCTTCATATTGTTGTGCATTTAGAGCACGGTTTGCAATTAGGGTCTTGGCCGACATAGGAGTTTTGTCCACCAATGCACCTCCCGCCGAAGCATCGAGCATTTGCCTTTCAATGGGAAGAAGGCCCTCATAGAAATATTGAAGGAGAAGCTCCTCCTTCATTTGATGTTGAGGACACGATGCAACAAGGGCTTTAAAACGCTCGTAGTATGCCGGAAAAGATTCTCCTTGACTTTGTTGGATTCCGCTAATTTTCTTCCTCAAGAGAATGACTCTTGAAGTAGGGAAGAACTTCTCCAAGAACGCTCTCTTCATGCTCTCCCAAGAAGTAACGGTCCCGGGTGCCAATTCATAAAGCCAATCCTTAGCCTTTTCCACAAGAGAGAATGGAAAAGCTTTCATCATTAGAATGTTCCCATCGACATTTATGGGTGTCATGCTCGAACAAACAACCTCGAACTCCTTGAGATGCTTGTTGGGATCTTCCATGGAAAGCCCATGGTATTTCGGAATGTGGTGCAACAAGCTTGACTTCAACTCGAATTCATCGGTCTTGCCTTGGGCAGCCGCGGGGTATTGAATGCATAATGGTGCGGCATTGGCCAACCCCGAGGCCGAAAGCTCTTTAATGGTCCGATTGTCTGCTGCCATAACTTCTTCTTCCACACTTTCAAACTCAGATTCGGCCTCTGAACTTGAACTAGGTTCACTAGGTTCGGGATGCCTCCTCTTTCTTCTCAAATCACGTTCAAAATCGTCGTTAAAGTCCAAGATATGTGCATGCAAAGTTTGAGAACTCCGCGTCATGCACTAGTACCTAAACCAAGAAAACAAAACAAAATGAGAAAACTAGGTAAATTACACTAAAAACATACGGCAAAAACACAAGGGATTAGCAATTTTGCTAATCCCCGGCAACGGCGCCAAAATTTGATGCGAAAATATTTAAACACACAAATTAACCCTATGGATGACAATTGTAGTAAATGAGCAAATAGGGATCGTTCTAGACCGGGGATTAACTAGGGATGCTAATCAATGTGAAATTGACTCAAAAGACTCAAAACAACACAAACACACTCAAATCTGCCTAAAAACCACTTTCTGGGCAGATTTGAGCACAAACACAAATTTGGACGAAATTAAGTAATAACTTGACTCAAGAACGTAAAAACACAATATAAAACACTAAACTAACTCAAAGAATGTAAAACTAAACACTTAAAACATTAAAACAAACCAAAAGACTCAAACATCACCCAAAACACTCAAAACTGCCTTAAAATCACTTTCTGGGCAGTTTTGAGCACTTTGGTGAATCTGGACGAAATTGGGAAATAAAATGAATCAAAACACTTAAAAGCACAAACTAAATTGATTTCTAACTAAATTGGACATTAAAGTAAAGGGGGATTAAGGTTTTGACGAAGTTAAATTAAATAAAACAAGTTAATAAACTAGGCAGATTGTATAAACGGATTTGAGAAACAAGATGATGGATGGATTAGTTAGAGGTCCATTCTCCACACATGACACATTTATATATGAATCGATTCTCCAATTGCTTTTCATTATCTATGATGCTCAACACCCCAAGTTAACCGTGATGCACTAATTAACTCTCAAATTTTCCTTATGTTATTGAATTGGATGATGCATGCGACAATTCAAATCATTCTCCAATGGTTCTCAACATGAATGCATAGAAGAGATACAATGAGAGATCATTATGCTCTATGAGAATTATAAGTGTTGACGAGGCAATTGTAACTATGAATGCATGATACTTTTGCCAAGAATTCAATTAACGCGGTTGTGACTAGCAACCTTCACTACTCATGTTTATAAACTTGTGACGATTAGGTGAAACTCGTTTATAAACTAGCATCGAGTTTATGCATGAAGACTAAGTATGCATCCCTAATCAACATACAAAAACAAGTTTTTAATAAACATGATAATTGAATTACAATCACAACTTAACAAATCACAATTGGAAGAAATCAATTCATATTTCAAACATGTTCATGGCTTCAAACTTTCCCCTAACTAATTAGGGGTTTAGCCACTCATGATTACAACAAACTTAGAGAGTAATAACAAAGTAAACATTGAAAACAAGAATCGAAGTACACCTAAAAATTCCAACAACTCAATCTTGAATTGTATGAACGTTTAGGCCTCTTCTCCTCTAGTTGCTGCGGCACAAGGGGTTTTGGTGAGTTTTGGGGGTTATGGATGATGTAGAATGATGTGTTTAGGGTAGGGATGGATGTAGGGGAAGGTAAGGAGTGTTTTTGGGCAGAAAATATGAAGAATGGTGAAGTATGGTAGTGCTAGAGAGAGGGGAGGAATTTCTGGCGTGAATGAATGTGTATGAGAGATGGTTTTCTGAAATGGAAGAGTGTGTTGTTTGTGGCTGCAATGCATGCTTATTTATAGGTGAAATGGGGGGAACATGATGACTAGGAATTAGGTGGAAAGCTGAAATGGTGATGGGAGATGCATGTGGCTGTTTGTGCATGTGATTAAAGGGTGGAAATGCATGTGCTTTGACAGAAATGAAAGGGAATGCACGGTTTTGGTTGATTTCTGGTGGTTGTGAGGTGGAAATCTAGGTGGAAATGCATGTGGATTAAAGCTATGTGAATGATTAAGGTGAATGTGCATGAGTGCATGTGAAATCTGCCAAGATGCATGTGTTATGAAGTGGATTTTCTGCAAAGGCAAGGTGAATGTGCATGTGATTAAATTAAAAGATGGAATGCATGTGAAAGGTTGGAGATTGAATGATTAAAGTGCATGTGGCTGATTTATGAAGGGGAAATGCAAAGGGGAAATCTGGAAATGGGATAGGAGCCACGGCATTGTGTGGTGTTTGTTTGAATGTTTGCAATGATGAAATGGATGGGAGTGGTTTGATGAATGAGTGGATGGAATGATGAAAGAATAAAGGGAATGATGAAAGGGGAACAAGTGCATGTTAGCCACGGCAAGGAATGCATTTTCTGAATGAATGAAGGCAGGTTATGTGGAAGGGCTTGAACAAAGGTAGAAGCATGGCACAAAGGTGAATGGGTGATGTGTGAATGTGGTTGAATGATTAAAGTGTAAATGATTAATGAATGGTTCTTTGTTGATGGTGGAAATCTGAAATGATGAAGTGGAATGTGCATGTGGCTGCAATGATGGTGTTTTGCACGGCAATGATGGAGAAAGAATGTGTGGATGCATGGTTGTGTTGGTGATGAATGTGAACTCTTTGTTCTTCATTTTCATTCCTTTGGTCTTCAATTTCGTCCATCTACTTGGCTTTAAGCATATGCAATCCATTCCAATCTCTAATTTGCTCCAAAAGGCTCCGAAAGGCATCCTTTTGCATCCTTAGCCATATGAACCTATAAACACACGAAAATGACTTTAAACACTAAATTAAGTAAGAAAACACAACATAAATGCATAAGAACTAGCTAACTAAGGCGCATAAATATGCTTCTATCATCAGCTCTCCAAGACGGGAGGATAAACTCTACACTCCGAATATCCAGACGTGGATAAGCCTGGCTACCCTAGTATAACTACATGCACGATGGCTTGCGCCGGGATTCCTAGAAGTAGCCATAATGGACATTTTCAAGGCTTAGCTAATTGAAGGATTTGGGGTCTCCTGGCCTAATCTATGGGGAACCGGGATGTCTGGCTACCGCAATACATCCGATGGACGACTGCCCTGGAACCCTAAAGCTACTACCTGATGTGAAAATTTACTTGACTCACAAATTAAACCCTATTGTTAACAATTGTAGTATATATGTAAGTAGGGATCGTTCTAGATCGGGGATTAACTAGGGATGCTAATCAACACAAATAAGACTCAAAAACACTACACTAGACTTTATAGACTCAAAACTAACTTAAAACACTCAAAACAACAACAAACAATCAAAATGACTCAATTCTAGACCTCACAAGTGATTTTGACGAAAATAAAACTTAACTTGACTCAAAAGACTAAAAGAAAACAGATTTTGACTCAAATAACAAGACTAAATGAAGGGGGATTGTTTTTGATGAATTTAAAACTTAAAACAGAAACTTTGCATAAAACACTTTGTAAAAATGAATTTGGGTGAATTAAATGGGTGAAAGGCTAGTTAGAGGGTCCTTCTCCACACATGATATATGCATACAAACCAATTTCTAGTTATTATTCCTTTAGACTATGAATGACAACGCCCCAAATTAACTGTGATAGCACAAATTAACTTTCAGATTTTCCTTAATTCATTGAATTGGATGGGATATGCATCACAACCAAAGTATCCTTATCAAGTTCCCTAACTATGAAAAGCATGATAGAAAATCATATCTAAGGTCATTAAGTTCTTTGAAAACCATAAGCATTGACAAGGCATTCGTAACTATGAAAAGCATGATACTCATACCAAGGATTTACTTAACACAATCATGACTAGTGACTTCCACTACTTGTGAATATAAGTTCATAATGATTAGGTGAAACTCCCTTATAATGTAGCATCAAATTCATGCATGCAAATTAAGTGTCGACCCCCAATCAACACACATAAACAAGTTTTGATAACTTGGATAAGCAAATCACATTCACGGCTTAAGAAACTGATGCGAGATTTATACGCACACAAATTAAACCCTCTTTTCGTCAAATTGTAGTATATGTATAAGTAGGGATCGTTCTGGACCGGGGATTAGGAGGGATTGTTAATCTCTTGGAAACTGACTCAAAAACGTAAAAACAATATAAAACACTATACTAGACTCAAAGAATGCAAAACTAATCTTTAAAACACTAAGACAAACCAAAGACTCAAAATGCTTTTAAAAACACAAACTAAAATGATTTCTAACTAAATTGACATTAAAGTAAAGGGGGATTTAAGTTTATACGAAATTAAATTAAATGAACAAATTAAAACAGAATGTAAATATGGAATTGATGAAATGGAATGAATGGATGATAGAATAGCTAAGGGGTTCATCTCCATACATGTTACACTTGCATAATAAAAAGATTTCCAATTGCATTTCAATAAATTATGAAACTCATCACCCCGGGTTAATTAGGTCCGCTTAAATTAACCGTCAAGTTTTCCTTAAGTTAATGAATTGGATGGGTTAGCGCAACGCAATTCACAACATTCTCCAAAAGTCCTTTACGTGAACAGCACAATAAAGATACAATCAAAGATCATTAAGTATTATGAAAACTATAAGTGTTGACGAGGCATTCGTTACTATGATGAGCATGAAACTCGTGCCAAGAATTCATTTAACGCGATTGTTTATAAGCAACCTCCACTACTTGTGAATATAAGTTCATAACGATTAGGTGAAACTCACTTATATTCTAGCGTCATATTCATGCATGAAAATTAAGCCCGCATTCTCAATAACATACATAAATAAGTTATCAATCAAACGGTTAAACAAATTGAATTCACAACTTATGAAACGCAATTAGAAGTAATCAAATCAAAATGCAAGCATAAACATTTATTTCGAATCACCCCCTAGCTAAAGGGGGTTTTAGTTCCTCATTACGTTGAAATCAAAGAAACACCTAAACATTCCAACAACTCAAACTTGAATTGTATGAACGTTTAGGCACTCTTCTCTTCCATTCCTTATACGTACAAAACAAAGAGAATTAAAATGAAACATTGAAATCAAAGAATCACCTAAACATTCCAACAACTCAAACTTGAATTGTATGAACGTTTAGGTCCTCTTCTCTTCCTCGTTATTGTAGCATAAGGTCTAAGGATAGTTGGTTTGGGGGAATGGAAGTGTGGAATGGAGTGAGGAGTGATGGAAATGGAAAGATGGTTGGTGTTTGGATTAGTAGGGAGGGGGACTCACGGCTAAGGAAAGAATGGAAGTGTTTGAGGGGTGTTGTGTTGTGAATGAGATGATCTTTGAATGAATGAATGCAAGGGTATTTATAGGAGTAATGGAGGGAACATGACAGCTAGGAGGTGGGTGGAAATGTGGCTGCAAGTTTGGTGAATGATTATGAGTGAATGCATGTGAATGTGGCTAGGTTGGAAAGCTGGAAATCTGAAAATGCAAATGGGAATGCTGAAATGCAAAGGTGGCCACGGTTTTAATGTGTAAAGTGTGTGTGAATGCATGTGAAGATGCAATAAATAATGCATGTAGGGTTAGGAAATAATGAAGAAATGCATGTCAGATGTTTGGAAAGGAAATGGGAACCCACGACAATGAAGTTGTTTTGTGTTGTGAATTATGATGAATGCATGTGAGTTAAAGAGGGAGAATGTGGTGAAATGATGAAGTAGGAAGGTGGAAATGCATGTGAGATGTTTGGAAAGGAATAAAGAATGAATGGTGGAAATGTGAGTGAATGATGTGCATGTGTGAGAATGCATGTGGAATTAAGAGGAGTATGGAAGTGAAATAAATGAATGATATGTTAAGTGATAAGTGAATGATATGTGGTGAGTGATAAGTGAATGGTTTGATAAGTGATAAATGAACTAGTTTAAAGGGCTAGGGTTTAAGTACATAGAATGGGCCTAAAATAGGTTGGTTTGTATGGCATAATGTGTTATGTGATTGGGTTAGGGCCATTGTTTTGTGTCTTCAAGTGCATACAAGGCCTTCAAATTCGTCCATCCTCTTGGCTCCATGGATAAGCTATCCAATCCATGCCCAAAAATGCTCCAAATGGCCTCAAAATGCACTTACTTGCTCCCTAGGCCCTTAGAACCTGAAAACACATAAAAGAAGCATAAAGGACTAAAATAACGAGAGAAACATAACGTAAATGCACGAGAACAAGCCATTTAAGTCGCATGAATATGCTTCTATCAAATACCCCCACACTTAGCTTTTGCTAGTCCTCGAGCAAAACAGAATAAAAACGAATAAACAAAACGACACTAAACACGTAAAACACAACCTAAACCTTCCAACAACCGTCTTAGGGATTTCCAATGCACATGACATGTTAAAAATCATCATTCTCACAGATTTTAGTCATCTTCACACTTAAGTACATTCTTAATCATAGTCACCATATACTAGTTCACAATTAAGCATTTAAAACCATGTTTTGAATGTAGTAACATGCCTTAGAGAATTTGCTCAATTTCTTTCAAGATATGCACTCAATTTTTACTCAGATTTTCTAACTACACACCCTAATCTAGTCATATGTGAGAAGATTGATGTAAACATGAAAACGACACTCACATATATGTATCACAAAGAACGCAAATTCTGGAGTTAATAATCAAGTTTAGATATGATCTCATGAATGGAATGCTACTACTTAGACGCGAGAACCAGTGACACCATAAGCTCATACCAAGTTCAAACTCCACAAATTGAAATACACAACACTCAAGATAGAAGTCAAGGGTTGTAACGGGGCTTGGGGTATGTGGATAACAAAGAAGGGATATGGAAAACAAAGGTTCTTAAAGAAATAGTGAGCAAGCATTTGAATCAACTTAGAATTCACTTTTGAATGAAAACTCAACTTTTGAACAAAAAGGGAGAATTTAGACAATTTACGCCCAGAATTGGTGTTTTGGAACCTTTCTTCAATCACTTATTCTTTTCTCTTTTTTTTTTTTTTTTTTTTTTTCTTTTTTTTTTCTTTTCTTTTGAATCTCAAAACAAAAACACTAAAACATTCTCTCCCCCACACTTATTTTCTTTCATAATGTAACTCAAAAGGAATTCAATTAAGTCATGCTCACTATCTTTTAAGAACAAGGGTAAGGACGGTCATATTCTAGGTTAGGTGAAGATAAAGTGGGTTAACAAAGAACATGGGTTAACATGGCTCAACGGGGGTAAAACTTACAACATATACGAAATATGGGAAGCGAGGCTATTTGGCTATGGTGGCAACTACACAACTTCATCTTGATATATGTTATGCAAATCAATAACATGCTTTGAATGAAATGGGCATGAGTTCTAGCATTTGGAACTATATGATGAAACGCCTTCTAAGCAGTAACCAAGCAAAGAATAATGAGATCATGCAATGATTTTAGAAAACAAGAAATCACAGATTATACTCTCCAAAGAACGTTATAGGCTCAAGTCTCTCAGGGTTGTAGCATTTGTTTGAGTTCCTTCCTTCAGGCATGTTACAAAAACTAAATTTTCTTTTATGATTGCATGTGAAGTCATACATTATAACCATAACCAAGCATATACCAAGAGTAAATCAAACTTTTCTCTATGTTTATAACTCTTTTTAACAGTCATGCAATTACAAACCAAATCCTTATCATTGTGTTGGAAGGTATCCTAAGACACAAACACACACATAAAAACAACTTTAAAACAACTCTTTTTGGGTTTTTCAAAACAATTTTTCAAATTTTTATGGGATTTTCGAATTTTTAAGACAAAACACACTAAAACAGTTTTAAAACAGTGAGAAACAACATGTGAAGTGATAGGTGAATAAAATCCAACGAATTTGCATCAAATATACTTAGTTACCCCCCCACACTTAAATCAAACATTGTCCTCAATGTTTTAAGCATAGATTCACACAAAGCATAAGTAAATACACAAAAAGCACTTAAACATACTAAACATGGCATAATGTAATTAACAAAGAGAAGAGTTTAGAGACGCAAATCTGGTTATAGAGTGTAAATTCCATCTTCTCCTTGGTAATTGCATTGAGGCTTTGATCTTTGTGATTCCACAGGCTTACTCTTGAACTGGTTTCTGCCCATCGTTGATTTTCCTTTGTGCTACTGGGCTGGAGGATTCTTTTGGTCTTCCCCGAAGGTCTGAGCTTACCCCTTTGGTCTGTTTCTTTGTTTAATCTTTCCAATTCGTATTGAAAAGGGTTGGAGGATAACTCAGCCTATGTTTGTCTCCACATGCTTCAATGTATCATTTTCACTTGCCTTACTCGCTCCCCTTTGCAGAAGTGGTCCCTTCTCCGGAAGTGTATCAACCGTTGAAGATGACTACTCGAGAGCAACGCTAGGTAAGCAATCAGGAATAGATTCCAGGCAGTTGGCTCCAGATCGGAAGACTGACTCCAAGTGCCGGCTGATTGCTTCTTTTACTTTGCCATGCGAGTAAGAACAAGGACAAAGAAAAAGACAGGGAAAGAGCATGATATGAGATACTTTTGCTTTTGACCTTGATGATATGAGATACCTTTGCTTTTGAAGAAGCGGTGAATGAATCAGCACATGTATTTGTTGTGCTGCTTCCTCCTGGGTCATATGTACTCCAGGCATCTGGTATCATCTTTGGGGAAGAAGAAAGAATTGAGTATTTCGAAAGGCTTTGCTGGGAGTGCGCCCTCAGAGGTGAGGGAGAGTTGGGCTTTTTCTTCAGGTTTGCCCTGCCATAAAAGACGAAGGTCGACATATATAAAGATAATATCAAGTGGTGGTACTTTTTACCTTTGTCGACAAACGTTTTGATCCCGCAAATCCGGCTTTTTGAAATAATGGCGCCTCTTCGATCTCTGAACACGCCTCTTCGATTTCTGAGCAGGCGCCCCTTCGATTTCTAAACGACGCCCCTTCGCTTTCTGAACGACACGTGGTAGTGCAGATGCGGCTCCTTTTGACAAAGCTGCACGCGTGTTCTGAAAAGCAGAGAAAGCGTCGCCGAACTTTGCGCTTGTCGGCTAAAGATGTGTAGTTGTGATGATGGCCTCCACGTGTTGTCTGAAAAGAAGAAATCTTTTGACAAAGTTGAACGCGCCTTCTGAAAAGCCGAGAAAGCGTCGCCTAAATTACGCCGGAAATTCCGGCTTTTTGAATTGGTGGACGCGTCGCCTTGGCTTTTTTATTGAGCTATCGATCACCACAACAAACACACTCTGAAGATTTCCCATTCTTGAAAATCGACTCCGGCCCTTTGAAATTTAACTCCATCCCTTCTCTTTGAACACTTTTGAAAAAATGGCAAACTCATCGAACCTTAGCTTGGAATTGAGCCTTAGCAGTGATACGGGCGCGCCGCGTCAAGGTAACGTATGGCGCCCTTCTTTCTTTTCTTCTAACGGTCCTCTTACAGGTGAAGACTCCGTGATGCAGGACGCCACAACAGCTACAATAGTAGCTAGGAACCTCCTCACTCCGAAAGATAGTAGGCTGCTGTCAGGACGGTCCGATGAGTTGGCCGTTCAAGAGTCCCTCGCACTTAGTGTTCAGTGTGCGAGTTCTGTGTCCAACATGGGCCAACGCCTGCTTGCCCGCTCCCGTCAGGTGGAATCATTGATGACAGAGGTGGAAAGTCTCAAGCAGGAGATCCAGCAGCTGAAGTATGAGAATAGAAGTTTGCACGTGCTTGCAAACAACTATTCGACGGGCATGAAGAGGAAGCTTGATGAGCTGCAAGAGTCTGAAGGTCGGATTCACAGTGACCGTCAAAGGTTCTCGTCTTTCCTCCAGAGGCACCTTTTTCCTGGCTCATCCAGCGCTTGGCCAAGTATTGAGGCCTGGAATGCTCTATCTTCGATGCCTCCCGCTCCGATGCCTTCTGTTCCTACGCCTTCCGCTCCGATGCCTTCTGTTCCTACGCCTTCCGCTTCAAAAGTAAAGCCACGTAGTGGGGCCTCAAGCAAACACCCTTTGTGAAGCACCATCTTTCTTTGTTTAGCAGTGCCTATCAATAAATCAAACATTTTCTCAATGTTACAATCATAGACTCACACAATTAATAAACAAACAAACAATAACAACTAAACAACCTAACAAGGCAGAAACGAAATAGCAACAAAGAGAAGAGTTTTTTTTTTAGGAATCTGGATTTGGAGTGCTTTCTAAGTCTTCCTTTGTTGAATGCATGGGTTGCCTCCCAAGCAGCGCTAAGACACAAACAAACACCAAAATGACTCAAATGACTCTAAAAACACATATTTTTGGGTTTTTCAAAAGAATTTTTTTTTTTTTTTCAAATTTTCGGAGTTTTATACCAAGACACTATAAAACACACTAAAACACTCTAAAAACGCTTAAAACAGCAAGAAACAACATTCTAAGTGATAGGTGAATAAATCCCACGAAATTCATGCAAATACAAATTGTTTACCCCCCCACACTTAAATCAAACTTTGTCCTCAATGTTTTAAGCATAAAGTCACAACAGAGCCAGCAAATAAACAAATACGAGAAAGAAAGCAAAGTAAAGGCAGTAAAGAAAAAGAAAGGAATAAAAATAAGTCTCTTAAAGGGGTTTCCAAGTTCTTCTCTATTCGGATGCATGGGTTGCCTCCCACGAAGCGCTTTCTTTTACGTCTTTCAGCCGGACGAGTACCCTCTTTTAATCTTCATTTGAGCCCACGGAATGGAAAGGAATGTCTTCCACCACTTGCCCCACACCATGCTCGTAATATGGCTTCAACCGATGCCCGTTCACCTTGAATTCTACGCCATTCCTTAAGCTTTTTATGTGGACTGCACCATAAGGTAAAACGTTAGTAACAACAAATGGGCCAATCCATTTAGAACGCAACTTACCAGGAAAGAAACGTAGGCGAGAGTTGAAAAGTAACACTTTCTGCCCAACTGTGAAGGTCTTGGTTCGAATCATTTTATCATGGAATGCTTTGGTCTTGGCTTTGTACATCCGGGCATTCTCATAGGCTTCATTCCGAATCTCCTCAAGTTCATTCAATTGGAGCTTCCTATGAACTCCCGCTGCATCTATGTCCATGTTGAAAGTCTTCACGGCCCAATGTGCCTTGTGCTCTAACTCTACGGGCAAATGACATGGCTTACCATAGACGAGCCGAAAAGGTGACATCCCAATGGGTGTTTTGTACGCCGTACGATATGCCCACAGTGCATCATCTAAACGTAAGCTCCAATCCCTCCTTGTTGGTCCAACGGTCTTCTCCAAAATTTGTTTGATTTCTCGGTTAGACACCTCGGCTTGGCCATTTGTTTGAGGATGGTAAGGTGTGGAGACCTTATGGTTGACATGGTACTTTCTTAGCAACGCCTCAATGGTCCGATTGCAAAAGTGAGACCCTCCATCACTTATGATTACTCTCGGCATTCCAAACCTAGTAAAAATGTTAGTTTTCACGAAATCTGCAACCACCTTAGAATCGTTAGTACGGGTGGCTTTTGCTTCCACCCATTTAGAAACATAATCAACGGCTAGCAAGATATAAGTGAAACCATAAGATGGAGGGAAAGGGCCCATGAAATCAGTGCCCCAAACATCAAAAATTTCAACATTAAAGACAGGGGTTTGCAGCATTTGGTCCTTGGTTCCTATGTTACCCATTCGTTGGCAACGATCACAAGACATACAAAAGGTTCTAGCATCCCTAAATATAGTCGGCCAATAAAAACCACACTCTAAAACCTTGAGGGCAGTGCGTTGTGTGCCAAAATGACCACCACATGCATATGTGTGACAAAAGCTTAGAATTGAGTGAAATTCAGAATCATGCACACATCTACGTACAATTTGATCTGAGCAATACTTCCACAAATAAGGGTCATCCCAAACATAGAAACGTGCATCATTTTTAAGCTTATCACGTTGGTGCTTGTTTAGTTCATTTGGAATTTGTTTAGCCACCAAGTAATTCACTAAATCTGCATACCATGGTTCACTTACCTCAATGGAAAGCAGCTGCTCATCGGGAAAAGTTTCAGGGATAGGTACGGCATGTTCATGCTCCTCGTGGATCATTCGGCTTAAATGGTCAGCCACTACATTCTCGCTTCCTTTCTTATCCCGGATTTCAATATCAAATTCTTGAAGAAGAAGAATCCAACGGATAAGCCTCGGCTTTGCTTCCTTTTTCGTGAGCAAGTACCTCAAAGCTGCATGATCAGAATAAACGATTACTTTAGTACCAATTAAATATGAACGGAATTTATCTAAAGCAAAAACCACAGCTAGAAGTTCTTTTTCCGTCGTGGAGTAGTTCAATTGGGCATCATTGAGAGTTCGAGAGGCATAGTATATGACATGCGGCCGCTTGTCTCTTCTTTGTCCTAGAACAGCTCCTAATGCATAGTCAGATGCATCGCACATGAGCTCGAACGGAAGGCTCCAATCTGGAGGTACAATAATGGGGGCCGAGACTAGCTTCTCCTTGAGTTGGTTAAATGCCGAATTACACTCTTCATCAAACTTGAATGGCACATCTTTTTGAAGCAATCGGCGTCATGGAGTAGTTCAATTGGGCATCATTGAGAGTCCGAGAGGCATAGTATATGACATGCGGCCGCTTGTCTCTTCTTTGTCCTAGAACAGCTCCTAATGCATAGTCGGATGCATCGCACATGAGCTCGAACGGAAGGCTCCAATCTGGAGGTACAATAATGGGGGCCGAGACTAGCTTCTCCTTGAGTTGGTTAAATGCCGAATTACACTCTTCATCAAACTTGAATGGCACATCTTTTTGAAGCAATCGGCAAAGAGGGTTGGACATCTTGGAGAAGTCCTTGATAAAACGCCTATAGAACCCTGCATGGCCAAGAAACGAACGTACCTCTCTAACCGAAGTAGGAGAGGGTAAGTGACGTACAAGGTCTATTTTCGATTTATCTACTGCAATTCCTTTTTCTGAAACAATATGTCCTAAAACTATACCTTGTTTCACCATAAAGTGACATTTCTCCCAATTCAAGACAAGGTTAGTTTCAACACATCGTTTCAAAATTAAGGTCAGATTATCCAAGCAATTATCAAATGAACTCCCAAATACACTGAAATCATCCATGAAAACCTCAATGATCTTTTCAACAAAATCGGAAAATATACTTACCATACACCTTTGGAAAGTGGCCGGTGCGTTGCATAAACCAAATGGCATGCGACGATAAGCAAATGTTCCAAAGGGACATGTGAATGTGGTCTTCTCTTGATCATCTGGGGCTATCACAATTTGGTTATATCCAGAGTATCCATCAAGAAAACAGTAAAAAGCATGACCGGCTAACCTTTCGAGCATCTGGTCGATGAATGGCAAAGGAAAGTGATCTTTCCTAGTCATGGCATTTAGCTTCCGGTAATCGATACATACTCGCCATCCAGTCTGAATGCGTGTAGGCACGAGCTCATTCTCATCATTCTTGATAACAGTTACTCCGGACTTCTTGGGAACGACTTGAACTGGAGAGACCCAACGGCTATCGGAGATAGGGTAGATCACTCCGCAATCCAAAAGTTTGATTATTTCCTTCTTCACCACTTCCATCATCGGAGGGTTGAGACGGCGTTGAGCCTCTCGAGTTGGTTTAGCCCCCTCCTCAAGAAGTATACGGTGCATGCATGTGGTAGGGCTTATTCCTTTAATGTCGGCCAAAGTCCACCCTATGGCCGTTTTGTGCTCTCGCAGCACCCTCACAAGCTTCTCCTCCTCCATTGCCGTGAGACTTGATGAAATGATGACGGGCAATGTTTCGCCTTTTCCCAAAAACACATACTTCAAATGGTCCGGCAACGGCTTAAGTTCAAGCGATGGTGCCTGAACAACAGAAGGTAGCATCTTAGTGGAAACTGAATTTGAAAGTGAGAGTGGAACCTTACCATATTGTTGTGGCAATGACTCAAGGGCTGCCACAACCTCAATTATTTCTTCACTAGAACCCATTGCAAAGAATTCCTCCTCCTTGCCGTGGCCTTTCATTGGCCCAAATCCTTCATTTTTGCGCTCTATGGCCTTAGTGATGGTTGTTTCCAGGGCGTCCTCGTTCAATTCTTCAAGGTATACCTGCGCCAAAGAATCGATAACATCAATGGAAAAACAAGAATGGTCATCAACGGGATATCTCATAGTTTCAGAAATATTAAAATCAATCACTTCCCCATCGAATTCCATTGTCAAGGTGCCTTTGTATACATCAATCTTCGTTCGGGCCGTCTTCATGAATGGCCTACCAAGGAGAATCGGCAAAGATGTAGAATGGGCTGAATCCTCCATGTCTAGGACGTAGAAATTAGCCGGAAAAATTAAATGGTTCACCTGCACAAGCACATCTTCCAAAACTCCTTTTGGATACGCGTTAGAACGATCGGCCAATTGTATAATTACACCATCTTGTTTTAATTCACCCAAATTCATAGATGCATAAATAGAATAAGGGATGACATTTATGGATGCACCTAAATCAAGCATGGCATGTTCAAAACGATTATGTCCAATCACACAAGGAATCGTGAAACTACCGGGGTCTTTGCACTTGGTAGGCAGTTTACGTTGCAAAACAGCGGACACATTCTCGCTTACCTTCACTACCTCTTTGTTTGCCCTTCTTCTCTTTGTATTGCATAGGTCCTTGAGGAATTTAGCATACTTTGGAACCTGTTTGATTGCATCGAGAAGCGGTATGTTCACTTGTACGTTTCAAGAATGTCCTTCTCGCTTTCTTCCTTTTTTTCTTGCATGAACCTGCGAGGAAAAGGTACATTGGGCAGATTAGGACGTGAAGTACATGAATTTGAACTTAAATTACCTGATTTGGCCGAGTTAGGGTGATCTGCCTCAGGTTGTGTCGTCTCTTCATCTGCTTTCTGGGCAGATTTGGGATTGTTTGGCTCGGTCCCAACTTCTTTTCCACCCCTTAGGGTGATGGCCTTGGCGGATTCGAATCCTCCCTTTGGATTGACTGTGGTTGAGCTAGGAAGCTTTCCTTGCTCTCTAATCTGTCCAAGGAATTCAGAAATCTGCCCTATTTGTTTCTTCATATCTGTCATCTCCTTCTCGTTATTTGCTATCCGGTTGTTTTGATTTTGCAACCCCTGCGAAATAGAGGTTAGTAATTGCATAGCTTGATCACTTTCCAAGGACGTACCTGAATGAGATGATGCCGAAGGTTGTTGGGGTGCATACGGCTTGGAATAAAAACCAGGGGGGTTTGGCCTAAATCCTCCTTGTTGGGCAGCTTGTTGTGGCTCCCTCCATTTGAAGTTTGGATGGTCCCTCCATCCGGCATTGTAAGTGTTCGAGTATGGGTTGTTTTGATTTTGTCCTTGGAAATCAATTGCATTGGCAGATTCCCACCCACCATTCTCGATTAGGTTAGGGCACTTGTCGGATGGATGCCCTTGAATTGAGCACACGCCACAAACTTGGTGTTCTTGTGCTTTTGGACCAATCACAACCTGAGAAACAAGAGAAGTAAGATTAGCAAGTTGTGATTGAATTTCAGAAATAGCACTCACCTCATTTACACTTTGTTGTCGTGGGGCTTCCCTTTGACCCACTCCTTCATATTGTTGAGCGTTGAGCGCTCGGTTGGCTATGAGAATCTTGGCATCCCTTGGTGTTTTGTCCACCAATGCTCCTCCCGCTGATGCATCAAGCATTTGACGTTCGATAGGAAGGAGGCCCTCATAGAAATATTGAAGGAGAAGTTCCTCCTTCATTTGATGTTGAGGACATGAAGCTACAAGGCCCTTGAAGCGCTCATAATAAGCCGGGAATGTCTCGCCATGATTCTGTTGAATACCACTAATTTTCTTCCGTAGGAGAATCACTCTCGAAGTAGGGAAGAATTTCTCCAAGAAAGCACGCTTCATACTCTCCCACGAAGTCACAGTTCCCGGGGCTAGTTCGTAGAGCCAATCTTTGGCCTTGTCCATAAGTGAAAATGGAAAGGCCTTCATCTTCAATATACTCCCATCCACATTGACGGGGGTCATGCTCGAACAAACCACCTCGAACTCCTTCAAGTGTTTGTTGGGGTCTTCCATAGACAAGCCATGGAACTTCGGAATATGGTGTAACAAACTGGATTTGAGTTCAAATTCCTCAGTCTTCCCCTCTGCAGCCGTGGGGTATTGGATACAAAGAGGCAATGCATTATCCAAACCCGAGGCCGAAAGCTCCTTGATGGTTCTATTATCTGCTGCCATGGCTTGTTCTTCTTCAAAAATCTGATCCGTGGGCTTTTCTTCTACACCTACTTCGTCTTCTTCAAGCCCAGGTTGTGGTGGCTCTTGTTGACTCCTCGTTCTCCTCAAAGTGCGTTCAAAATCACCGTCAAAGTCGGAGATGTTCTCTATAATAGGCCGAGAGCTACGAGTCATACACAGTACCTAAAAAAACAAGGAAACAAACAAACTAAGAATCTGAAATAAGAATGCACGAAAAACAAAAAAAATATAAAAATAAAGACAAGGGATTAGCAAAGTTGCTAAATCCCCGGCAACGGCGCCAAAATTTGATGCGAGATTTATACGCACACAAATTAAACCCTCTTTTCGTCAAATTGTAGTATATGTATAAGTAGGGATCGTTCTGGACCGGGGATTAGGAGGGATTGTTAATCTCTTGGAAACTGACTCAAAAACGTAAAAACAATATAAAACACTATACTAGACTCAAAGAATGCAAAACTAATCTTTAAAACACTAAGACAAACCAAAGACTCAAAATGCTTTTAAAAACACAAACTAAAATGATTTCTAACTAAATTGACATTAAAGTAAAGGGGGATTTAAGTTTATACGAAATTAAATTAAATGAACAAATTAAAACAGAATGTAAATATGGAATTGATGAAATGGAATGAATGGATGATAGAATAGCTAAGGGGTTCATCTCCATACATGTTACACTTGCATAATAAAAAGATTTCCAATTGCATTTCAATAAATTATGAAACTCATCACCCCGGGTTAATTAGGTCCGCTTGATGCGAGATTTACTTGACACTCAAATTAAACCCTCATTTGACAATTGTAGTAGAATGGATAAGTGAGGGATCGTTCTAGACCGGGGATTAGGAGGGCCTGCTAAAACCTTCTAAATTGCCTTAAAAACATAAAAACTAAATTAAAATACTCTTAACAAGACTACTATGACTCAGAAAGGCTTTGAAAAACTCAAATTGTCTAAAACAATCAAATTGACTCAAATAGAAGCTAGAACTTGATTTAGACGAATTTGCAATTGTTTATGACTCCAAAAGCTTAAAGATACAAAAATAAAACAAATACGAATGATTAAGACTTAACAAAATAGGGGGGGGGGGATTGTGGTTGGACGATATTAAATTAAAAAGACAGAATATAATTAAAGGCAAAATGTAAATATGAATGTGATAAAAATATGGATGATGGAATAGCCAAGGGGTTCTTCTCCACACATGTTACACTTGCAAAACAAAATTGATTCTCAGTTGGTCTTTCGATAAGTTGTGAAACTCAATGCTCCAAGTTAATTAGATCCGCTTAGATTAACTTTCAGATTTCCCTAAATTCGTTGGATTGAATGGAATACGCATTACAACCAAATTATTCTTAATCAAAGTCCCTAACTATGGAATACGCATGATAGAGACATTCAACAAAGATCATTAAGTTCAACGGAAATCATAAACATCGACGAGGCATTCGTTACTATGGAATACGCATGAAACTTATGCCAAGAATTCGTTTAACGCGATTGTTTATAAGCAACCTCCACTACTTGTGAATATAAGTTCATAGCGATTAGGTGAAATTCACTTATATTCTAGCGTCATATTTATGCATGAAAATTAAGCTTGCAATCTCAATGAACATACATAAATAAGTTATCAATCAAACAGTTAAACGAATTGAATCCACAACTTATGAAATTCCAACCAAACGTAATCAATTCAAATTGCAAATATAAACATAGTTTCGAATCACCCCCTAGCTAAAGGGGGTTTAGTTCCTCATAACTTTGAAATCAAAGAAACACCTAAACATTCCAACAACTCAAACGTGAATTGTATGAACGTTTAGGCACTCTTCTCTTCCCTTCTCATACGTACAAAACAAAGAGAATTAAATTTAAACTTTGAAATCAAAGAAACACCTAAACATTCCAACAACTCAAACTTGAATTGTATGAACGTTTAAGCACTCTTTTCTTCCTCGTTGTTGTAGCACAAGGTCTAAGGTGAGCTTAAGGGCTTTAGGTGTATGTGGAATGGAGTAGGGAGTGGTTGGAGATGGAAGAATGAAGAGAAAATATGCAGAAAATGAAGAGTCTCACGGCTAGGGAGAAGATGGAAGTGTTTGTAACTGAAAATGTGTATGGAAGAGTGAGTGAATTTTGAGGAGTGTTGGATGCTTATTTATAGGTGAAATGGGGGAACAAAAGAGGGAATATTGCAGCTAGGAGGGGATGAATGATTATGGGTGCATGTGTTTGGAATAATGAAGGGGGAATGTATGTAATAAAACAACTAGGAAAAGTTATGGAAACCTGGAAATGGGAGTGGGAACTCACGGCAAAGTGTTTTGGGGATGGTTCTTTGTGGTTGTGATGCATGTGATTGCATGTGTTGATTGCTAAGGTGTGTGATGATGAGTGTAAGTGGAATAAAGAATGAATGAAGGCATGTGAATTAGGTGGGAAAGAGGTGGAAATGGAATGTTATGCAATGATAATGTCTTGTAAAGATACTAATAAATAATGCATGTAGGGTTAGGAAATAAAATCATAACTTAAAAATGGATGATTAAAGGGTGTTGAAAGGTTTTGCATGGCTTTGAAGTGATTGTGGATTGGGCTAGAGTTTAAGTACATGAAATGGACCCAAATTGCTCCCCCTTGCATGGCAAGGAATGGTGTTTGTGTTAAGCCCAAGGCAAGGTGAATGTAATTGGGTTAGGGCCATTGTTTTGTGTCTTCAAGTGCATACAAGGCCTTCAAATTCGTCCATCCTCTTGGCTCCATGGATAAGCTATCCAATCCATGCCCAAAAATGCTCCAAATGGCCTCAAAATGCACTTTCTTGCTCCTTAGGCCCTTAGAACCTAAAAACACACAAAAGAAGCATAAAGGACTAAAATAACGAGAGAAACATAACGTAAATGCACGAGAACAAGCCATTTAAGACGCATGAATATGCTCCTATCAAATACCCCCACACTTAGCTTTTGCTAGTCCTCGAGCAAAACAGAATAAAAACAAATAAGCAAAACGACACTAAACACGTAAAACACAACCTAAACCTTCCAACAACCGTCTTAGGGATTTCCAATGCACATGACAAGTTAAAAATCATCATTCTCACAGATTTTAGTCATCTTCACACTTAAGTACATTCTTAATCATAGTCACCATATACTAGTTCACAATTAAGCATTTAAAACCATGTTTTGAATGTAGTAACATGCCTTAGAGAATTTGCTCAATTCCTTACAAGATATGAACTCGATTTTCACTCAGATTTTCTGACTACACACCCTAAACTAGTTATATGTGAGAAGATTGATGTAAACATAAAAACGAACACTCACATATATGTATTTCAAAGGAAGCAATTTCTGGAGTTAATAAGCATGTTTAGATATGATCTCATGAATGGAATGCTACTACTTAGATGCGAGAACCAGTGACACCATAAGCTCATACCAAGTTCAAACTCCACAAATTGAAATACACAACACTCAAGATAGAAGTCAAGGGTTGTAACGGGGCTTGGGGTATGTGGATAACAAAGAAGGGATATGGAAAACAAAGGTTCTTAAAGAAATAGTGAGCAAAGCATTTGAATCAACTTAGAATTCACTTTTGAATGAAAACTCAACTTTTGAACAAAAAGGGAGAATTTAGACAATTTACGCCCAGAATTGGTGTTTTGGAACCTTTCTTCAATCACTTATTCTTTCTTTTTTTTTTTTTTTTTTTTTTTTTTTTTGAATCTCAAAACATAAACACTTAAACATTCTCTCCCCCACACTTATTTTCTTTCATAATGTAACTCAAAAGGAATTCAATTAAGTCATGCTCACTATCTTTTAAGAACAAGGGTGGGGATTGTCCTAAACTAGGCTAGGTGAGGAAAAAGTGGGTTAACAAAGAACATGGGCTAACACGGCTCAACGGGGGTACAACTTACAACATATACGAAATATGGGAAGTGAGGCTATTTGGCTATGGTGGCAACTACACAACTTCATCTTGAATATGTGTTATGCAAATCAATAACATGCTTTGAATGAAATGGGCATGAGTTCTAGCATTTGGAACTATATGATGAAACGCCTTCTAAGTAGTAACCAAGCAAAGAATAATGAGATCATACAACGACTTTAGAAAACAAGAAATCACAGATTATACTCTCCAAAGAACGTTATAGGCTCAAGTCTCTCAGGGTTGTAGCATTTGTTTGAGTTCTTTCCTTCAGGCATGTTACAAAAACTAAATTTTCTTTTATGATTGCATGTGAAGTCATACATTATAACCATAACCAAGCATATACCAAGAGTAAATCAAACTTTTCTCTATGTTAATAACTCTTTTTAACAGTCATGCAATTACAAACCAAATCCTTATTATTGTGTTGGAAGGTATCCTAAGACACAAACACACACACAAAAACAACTTTAAAACAACTCTTTTTGGGTTTTTCAAAACAATTTTTCAAATTTTTATGGGATTTTCGAATTTTTAAGACAAAACACACTAAAACAGTTTTAAAACAGTGAGAAACAACATGTGAAGTGATAGGTGAATAAATCCCACAAATTTGCATCAAATATACTTAGTTACCCCCCCCACACTTAAATCAAACATTGTCTTCAATGTTTTAAGCATAGATTCACACAAAGCATAAGTAAATACACAAAAAGCACTTAAACATACTAAACATGGCATAATGTAATTAACAAAGAGAAGAGTTTAGAGACGCAAATCTGGTTATAGAGTGTAAATTCCATCTTCTCCTTGGTAATTGCATTGAGGCTTTTGATCTTTGTGATTCCACAGGCTTACTCTTGAACTGGTTTCTGCCCATCGTTGATTTTCCTTTGTGCTACTTCTTGAACTGGGCAGCAGGATGGTTCTTTTGGTCTCCCCCGAAGGTCTGAGCTTATCCCTTTTATCTGTTTCTTTGTTCAATCTTTCCAATTCGTATTGAAAAGGGTTGGAGGATAACTCAGCCTATGTTTGTCTCCACATGCTTCAATGTATCATTTGCACTTGCCTTACTCGCTCCCCTTTGCAGAAGTGGTCCCTTCTCCGGAAGTGTATCAACCGTTGAAGATGACTACTCGAGAGCAACGCTAGGTAAGCAATCAGGAATAGATTCCAGGCAGTTGGCTCCAGAACGGAAGACTGACTCCAAGTGCAGGCTGATTGCTTGTTTTACTTTGCCATGCGAGTAAGAACAAGGACAAAGAAAAAGACAGGGAAAAAGCATGATATGAGATACTTTTGCTTTTGACCTTGATGATATGAGATACCTTTGCTTTTGAAGAAGCGGTGAATGAATCAGCACATGTATTTGTTGTGCTGTTTCCTCCTGGGTCATATGTACTCCAGACATCTGGTATCATCTTTGGGGAAGAAGAAAGAATTGAGTCTTTCGAAAGGCTTTGCTGAGAGTACGCCCTCAGAGGTGAGGGAGAGTTGGGCATTTTTCTTCAGGTTTGCCCTGCCATAAAAGACGAAGGTCGACATATATAGAGATAATATCAAGTGGTGGTACTTTTTACCTTTGTCGACAAACGTTTTGATCCCGCAAATCTGGCTTTTTGAAATAGTGGCGCCTCTTCGATCTCTGAACACGCCTCTTCGATTTCTGAACACGCCTCTTCGATTTCTGAGCAGGCGCCCCTTCGATTTCTGAACGACACGTGGTAGTGCAGATGCGGCTCCTTTTGACAAAGCTGCACGCGTCTTCTGAAAAGCAGAGAAAGCGTCGCCGAACTTTGCGCTTGTCGGCTAAAGATGTGTAGTTGTGATGATGGCCTCCACGTGTTGTCTGAAAAGAAGAAATCTTTTGACAAAGTTGAACGCGCCTTCTGAAAAGCCGAGAAAGCGTCGCCTAAATTACGCCAGAGATTCCGGCTTTTTTTTTTTTTTTGAATTGGTGGACGCGTCGCCTTGGCTTTTTTATTGAGCTATCGATCACCACAACAAACACACTCTGCAGATTTCCCATTCTTGAAAATCGACTCCGGCCCTTTGAAATTTAACTCCATCCCTTCTCTTTGAACACTTAAAAAAAATGGCAAACTCATCGAACCTTAGCTTGGAATTGAGCCTTAGCAGTGATACGGGCGCGCCGCGTCAAGGTAACGTATGGCGCCCTTCTTTCTTTTCTTCTAACGGTCCTCTCACAAGTGAAGACTCCGTGATGCAGGACGCCACAACAGCTACAATAGTAGCTAGGAACCTCCTCACTCCAAAAGATAGTAGGCTGCTGTCAGGACGGTCCGATGAGTTGGCCGTTCAAGAGTCCCTCGCACTTAGTGTTCAGTGTGCGAGTTCTGTGTCCAACATGGGCCAACGCCTGCTTGCCCGCTCCCGTCAGGTGGAATCATTGATGGCAGAGGTGGAAAGTCTCAAGTAGGAGATCCAGCAGCTGAAGTATGAGAATAGAAGTTTGCACGTGCTTGCAAACAACTATTCGACGGGCATGAAGAGGAAGCTTGATGAGCTGCAAGAGTCTGAAGGTCGGATTCACAGTGACCGTCAAAGGTTCTCGTCTTTCCTCCAGAGGCACCTTTTTCCTGGCTCATCCAGCGCTTGGCCAAGTATTGAGGCCTGGAATGCTCTATCTTCGATGCCTTCTGCACCTATGCCTTCCGCTCCGATGCCTTCTGTTCCTACGCCTTCCGCTCCTACGCCTTCTGTTCCTACGCCTTCCGCTTCAAGAGTAAAGCCACGTAGTGGGGCCTCAAGCAAACACCCTTTGTGAAGCACCATCTTTCTTTGTTTAGCAGTGCCTATCAATAAATCAAACATCTTCTCAATGTTACAATCATAGACTCACACAATTAATAAACAAACAAACAATAACAACTAAACAACCTAACAAGGCAGAAACGAAATAGCAACAAAGAAATTTTTTTTTATTTTTTTTATTTTATTTTATTTTTTTTTTATTTTTTTAAATTTTTATCAAATTTTCGGAGTTTTATACCAAGACACTATAAAACACACTAAAACACTCTAAAAACGCTTAAAACAGCAAGAAACAACATTCTAAGTGAAAGGTGAATAAATCCCACGAAATTCATGCAAATACAAATTGTTTACCCCCCCACACTTAAATCAAACTTTGTCCTCAATGTTTTAAGCAGAAAGTCACAACAGAGCAAGCAAATAAACAAATTCGAGAAAGAAAGCAAAGTAAAGGCAGTAAAGAAAAAGAAAGGAATAAAAATAAGTCTCTTAAAGGGGTTTCCAAGTTCTTCTCTATTCGGATGCATGGGTTGCCTCCCACGAAGAGCTTTCTTTTACGTCTTGCAGCCGGACGGTACCTCCGTTTAAGCTTGACTAGGTTCCACGGCATGGAGGGGTACCTCCTCCACGACATGCTCCTCAAACATCTCGTAATAGGGCTTCAATCGATGCCCATTCACTTTGAATTCTTGCTGCGTCCTTGAACTTTTGATTTGCACATAGACGAGCCGAAAAGGTGACATCCCAATGGGTGTTTTGTATGCCGTACGATATGCCCACAGTGCATCATCTAAACGTAAGCTCCAATCTCTCCTTGTTGGTCCAACGGTCTTCTCCAAAATTTGTTTTATTTCTCGGTTAGACACCTCGGCTTGGCCATTTGTTTGAGGATGGTAAGGTGTGGAGACCTTATGGTTGACATGGTACTTTCTTAGCAACGCCTCAATGGTCCGATTGCAAAAGTGAGACCCTCCATCACTTATGATTACTCTCGGCATTCCAAACCTAGCAAAAATGTTAGTTTTCACGAAATCTGCAACCACCTTAGAATCGTTAGTACGGGTGGCTTTTGCTTCCACCCATTTAGAAACATAATCAACGGCTAGCAAGATATAAGTGAAACCATAAGATGGAGGGAAAGGGCCCATGAAATCAATGCCCCAAACATCAAAAATTTCAACATTAAAGACAGGGGTTTGCGGCATTTGGTCCTTGGTACCTATGTTACCCATTCGTTGGCAACGATCACAAGACATACAAAAGGTTCTAGCATCCCTAAATATAGTCGGCCAATAAAAACCACACTCTAGAACCTTGAGGGCAGTGCGTTGTGTGCCAAAATGACCACCACATGCATATGTGTGACAAAAGCTTAGAATTGAGTGAAATTCAGAATCATGCACACATATACGTACAATTTGATCTGAGCAATACTTCCACAAATAAGGGTCATCCCAAACATAGAAACGTGCATCATTTTTAAGCTTATCACGTTGGTGCTTGTTTAGTTCATTTGGAATTTGTTTAGTCACCAAGTAATTCACTAAATCTGCATACCATGGTTCACTTACCTCAATGGATAGCAGCTGCTCATCGGGAAAAGTTTCAGGGATAGGTACGGCATGTTCATGCTCCTCGTGGATCATTCGGCTTAAATGGTCAGCCACTACATTCTCGCTTCCTTTCTTATCCCGGATTTCAATATCAAATTCTTGAAGAAGAAGAATCCAACGGATAAGCCTCGGCTTTGCTTCCTTTTTCGTGAGCAAGTACCTCAAAGCTGCATGATCAGAATAAACGATTACTTTAGTACCAATTAAATATGAACGAAATTTATCTAAAGCAAAAACCACAGCTAGAAGTTCTTTTTCCGTCGTGGAGTAGTTCAATTGGGCATCATTGAGAGTCCGAGAGGCATAGTATATGACATGCGGCCGCTTGTCTCTTCTTTGTCCTAGAACAGCTCCTAATGCATAGTCGGATGCATCGCACATGAGCTCGAACGGAAGGCTCCAATCTGGAGGTACAATAATGGGGGCCGAGACTAGCTTCTCCTTGAGTTGGTTAAATGCCGAATTACACTCTTCATCAAACTTGAATGGCACATCTTTTTGAAGCAATCGGCAAAGAGGGTTGGACATCTTGGAGAAGTCCTTGATAAAACGCCTATAGAACCCTGCATGGCCAAGAAACGAACGTACCTCTCTAACCGAAGTAGGAGAGGGTAAGTGACGTACAAGGTCTATTTTCGATTTATCTACTGCAATTCCTTTTTCTGAAACAATATGTCCTAAAACTATACCTTGTTTCACCATAAAGTGACATTTCTCCCAATTCAAGACAAGGTTAGTTTCAACACATTGTTTCAAAATTAAGGTCAGATTATCCAAGCAATTATCAAATGAACTCCCAAATACACTGAAATCATCCATGAAAACCTCAATGATCTTTTCAACAAAATCGGAAAATATACTTACCATACACCTTTGGAAAGTGGCCGGTGCGTTGCATAAGCCAAATGGCATGCGACGATAAGCAAATGTTCCAAAGGGACATGTGAATGTGGTCTTCTCTTGATCATCTGGGGCTATCACAATTTCGTTATATCCAGAGTATCCATCAAGAAAACAGTAAAAAGCATGACCGGTTAACCTTTCGAGCATCTGGTCGATGAATGGCAAAGGAAAGTGATCTTTCCTAGTCATGGCATTTAGCTTCCGGTAATCGATACATACTCGCCATCCAGTCTGAATGCGTGTAGGCACGAGCTCATTCTCATCATTCTTGATAACAGTTACTCCGGACTTCTTGGGAACGACTTGAACTGGAGAGACCCAACGGCTATCGGAGATAGGGTAGATCACTCCGCAATCCAAAAGTTTGATTATTTCCTTCTTCACCACTTCCATCATCGGAGGGTTGAGACGGCGTTGAGCCTCTCGAGTTGGTTTAGCCCCCTCCTCAAGAAGTATACGGTGCATGCATGTGGTAGGGCTTATTCCTTTAATGTCGGCCAAAGTCCACCCTATGGCCGTTTTGTGCTCTCGCAGCACCCTCACAAGCTTCTCCTCCTCCATTGCCGTGAGACTTGATAAAATGATGACGGGCAATGTTTCGCCTTTTCCCAAAAACACATACTTCAAATGGTCCGGCAACGGCTTAAGTTCAAGCGATGGTGCCTGAACAACAGAAGGTAGCATCTTAGTGGACACTGAATTTGAAAGTGAGAGTGGAACCTTACCATATTGTTGTGGCAATGACTCAAGGGCTGCCACAACCTCAATTATTTCTTCACTAGAACCCATTGCAAAGAATTCCTCCTCCTTGCCATGGCCTTGCATTGGCCCAAATCCTTCATTTTTGCGCTCTATGGCCTTAGTGATGGTTGTTTCCAGGGCGTCCTCGTTCAATTCTTCAAGGTATACCTGCGCCAAAGAATCGATAACATCAATGGAAAAACAAGAATGGTCATCAACGGGATATCTCATAGTTTCAGAAATATTAAAATCAATCACTTCCCCATCGAATTCCATTGTCAAGGTGCCTTTGTATACATCAATCTTCGTTCGGGCCGTCTTCATGAATGGCCTACCAAGGAGAATCGGCAAAGATGTAGAATGGGCTGAATCCTCCATGTCTAGGACGTAGAAATCAGCCGGAAAAATTAAATGGTTCACCTGCACAAGCACATCCTCCAAAACTCCTTTTGGATACGCGTTAGAACGATCAGCCAATTGTATAATTACACCATCTTGTTTTAATTCACCCAAATTCATAGATGCATAAATAGAATGAGGCATGACATTTATGGATGCACCTAAATCAAGCATGGCATGTTCAAAACGATTATGTCCAATTACACAAGGAATCGTGAAACTACCGGGGTCTTTGCACTTGGTAGGCAGTTTACGTTGCAAAACAGCGGACACATTCTCGCTTACCTTCACTACCTCTTTGTTTTCCCTTCTTCTCTTTGTATTGCATAGGTCCTTGAGGAATTTAGCATACTTTGGAACCTGTTTGATTGCATCGAGAAGCGGTATGTTCACTTGCACTTTCCGGAACGTTTCAAGAATGTCCTTCTCGCTTTCTTCCTTTTTTTCTTGCATGAACCTGCGAGGAAAAGGTACATTGGGCAGATTAGGACGTGAAGTACATGAATTTGAACTTAAATTACCTGATTTGGCCGAGTTAGGGTGATCTGCCTCAGGTTGTGTCGTCTCTTCATCTACTTTCTGGGCAGATTTGGGATTGTTTGGCTTGGTCCCAACTTCTTTTCCACCCCTTAGGGTGATGGCCTTGGCGGATTCGAATCCTCCCTTTGGATTGACTGTGGTTGAGCTAGGAAGTTTTCCTTGCTCTCTAATCTGTCTAAGGAACTCAGAAATCTGCCCTATTTGTTTCTTCATATCCGTCATCTCCTTCTCGTTATTTGCTATCCGGTTGTTTTGATTTTGCAACCCCTGCGAAATAGAGGTTAGTAATTGCATAGCTTGATCACTTTCCAAGGACGTACCTGAATGAGATGATGTCGAAGGTTGTTGGGGTGCATACGGCTTGGAATAAAAACCAGGGGGGTTTGGCCTAAATCCTCCTTGTTGGGCAGCTTGTTGTGGCTCCCTCCATTTGAAGTTTGGATGGTCCCTCCATCCGGCATTGTAAGTGTTCGAGTATGGGTTGTTTTGATTTTGTCCTTGGAAACCAATTGCATTGGCAGATTCCCACCCACCATTCTCGATTAGTTGAGGGCACTTGTCGGATGGATGCCCTTGAATTGAGCACACGCCACAAACTTGGTGTTCTTGTGCTTTTGGACCAATCACAACCTGAGAAACAAGAGAATTAAGATTAGCAAGTTGTGATTGAATTTCAGAAATAGCACTCACCTCATTTACACTTTGTTGTCGTGGGGCTTCCCTTTGGCCCACTCCTTCATATTGTTGAGCGTTGAGCGCTCGGTTGGCTATGAGAATCTTCGCATCCCTTGGTGTTTTGTCCACCAATGCTCCTCCCGCTGATGCATCAAGCATTTGACATTCGATAGGAAGGAGTCCCTCATAGAAATATTGAAGGAGAAGTTCCTCCTTCATTTGATGTTGAGGACATGAAGCTACAAGGCCCTTGAAGCGCTCATAATAAGCCGGGAATGTCTCACCATGATTCTGTTGAATACCACTAATTTTCTTCCGTAGGAGAATCACTCTCGAAGTAGGGAAGAATTTCTCCAAGAAAGCACGCTTCATACTCTCCCACGAAGTCACAGTTCCCGGGGCTAGTTCGTAGAGCCAATCTTTGGCCTTGTCCATAAGTGAAAATGGAAAGGCCTTCATCTTCAATATACTCCCATCCACATTGACGGGGGTCATGCTCGAACAAACCACCTCGAACTCCTTCAAGTGTTTGTTGGGGTCTTCCATAGACAAACCATGGAACTTCGGAATATGGTGTAACAAACTGGATTTGAGTTCAAATTCCTCAGTCTTCCCCTCTGCAGCCGTGGGGTATTGGATACAAAGAGGCAATGCATTATCCAAACCCGAGGCCGAAAGCTCCTTGATGGTTCTATTATCTGCTGCCATGGCTTGTTCTTCTTCAAAAATCTGATCCGTGGGCTTTTCTTCTACACCTACTTCGTCTTCTTCAAGCCCAGGTTGTGGTGGAGGTTGTGGTGGCTCTTGTTGACTCCTCGTTCTCCTCAAAGTGCGTTCAAAATCACCGTCAAAGTCGGAGATGTTCTCTATAATAGGCCGAGAGCTACGAGTCATACACAGTACCTAAAAAAAATAAGGAAACAAACAAACTAAGAATTTGAAATAAGAATGCACGAAAAACAAAATATAAAGACAAAGGATTAGCAAAGTTGCTAATCCCCGGCAACGGCGCCAAAATTTGATGCGAGATTTACTTGACACTCAAATTAAACCCTCATTTGACAATTGTAGTAGAATGGATAAGTGAGGGATCGTTCTAGACCGGGGATTAGGAGGGCCTGCTAAAACCTTCTAAATTGCCTTAAAAACATAAAAACTAAATTAAAATACTCTTAACAAGACTACTATGACTCAGAAAGGCTTTGAAAAACTCAAATTGTCTAAAACAATCAAATTGACTCAAATAGAAGCTAGAACTTGATTTAGACGAATTTGCAATTGTTTATGACTCCAAAAGCTTAAAGATACAAAAATAAAACAAATACGAATGATTAAGACTTAACAAAATAGGGGGGGGGGGATTGTGGTTGGACGATATTAAATTAAAAAGACAGAATATAATTAAAGGCAAAATGTAAATATGAATGTGATAAAAATATGGATGATGGAATAGCCAAGGGGTTCTTCTCCACACATGTTACACTTGCAAAACAAAATTGATTCTCAGTTGGTCTTTCGATAAGTTGTGAAACTCAATGCTCCAAGTTAATTAGATCCGCTTAGATTAACTTTCAGATTTCCCTAAATTCGTTGGATTGAATGGAATACGCATTACAACCAAATTATTCTTAATCAAAGTCCCTAACTATGGAATACGCATGATAGAGACATTCAACAAAGATCATTAAGTTCAATGGAAATCATAAACATCGACGAGGCATTCGTTACTATGGAATACGCATGAAACTTATGCCAAGAATTCGTTTAACGCGATTGTTTATAAGCAACCTCCACTACTTGTGAATATAAGTTCATAGCGATTAGGTGAAATTCACTTATATTCTAGCGTCATATTTATGCATGAAAATTAAGCTTGCAATCTCAATGAACATACATAAATAAGTTATCAATCAAACAGTTAAACGAATTGAATCCACAACTTATGAAATTCCAACCAAACGTAATCAATTCAAATTGCAAATATAAACATAGTTTCGAATCACCCCCTAGCTAAAGGGGGTTTAGTTCCTCATAACTTTGAAATCAAAGAAACACCTAAACATTCCAACAACTCAAACGTGAATTGTATGAACGTTTAGGCACTCTTCTCTTCCCTTCTCATACGTACAAAACAAAGAGAATTAAATTTAAACTTTGAAATCAAAGAAACACCTAAACATTCCAACAACTCAAACTTGAATTGTATGAACGTTTAAGCACTCTTTTCTTCCTCGTTGTTGTAGCACAAGGTCTAAGGTGAGCTTAAGGGCTTTAGGTGTATGTGGAATGGAGTAGGGAGTGGTTGGAGATGGAAGAATGAAGAGAAAATATGCAGAAAATGAAGAGTCTCACGGCTAGGGAGAAGATGGAAGTGTTTGTAACTGAAAATGTGTATGGAAGAGTGAGTGAATTTTGAGGAGTGTTGGATGCTTATTTATAGGTGAAATGGGGGAACAAAAGAGGGAATATTGCAGCTAGGAGGGGATGAATGATTATGGGTGCATGTGTTTGGAATAATGAAGGGGGAATGTATGTAATAAAACAACTAGGAAAAGTTATGGAAACCTGGAAATGGGAGTGGGAACTCACGGCAAAGTGTTTTGGGGATGGTTCTTTGTGGTTGTGATGCATGTGATTGCATGTGTTGATTGCTAAGGTGTGTGATGATGAGTGTAAGTGGAATAAAGAATGAATGAAGGCATGTGAATTAGGTGGGAAAGAGGTGGAAATGGAATGTTATGCAATGATAATGTCTTGTAAAGATACTAATAAATAATGCATGTAGGGTTAGGAAATAAAATCATAACTTAAAAATGGATGATTAAAGGGTGTTGAAAGGTTTTGCATGGCTTTGAAGTGATTGTGGATTGGGCTAGAGTTTAAGTACATGAAATGGACCCAAATTGCTCCCCCTTGCATGGCAAGGAATGGTGTTTGTGTTAAGCCCAAGGCAAGGTGAATGTAATTGGGTTAGGGCCATTGTTTTGTGTCTTCAAGTGCATACAAGGCCTTCAAATTCGTCCATCCTCTTGGCTCCATGGATAAGCTATCCAATCCATGCCCAAAAATGCTCCAAATGGCCTCAAAATGCACTTTCTTGCTCCCTAGGCCCTTAGAACCTAAAAACACACAAAAGAAGCATAAAGGACTAAAATAACGAGAGAAACATAACGTAAATGCACGAGAACAAGCCATTTAAGACGCATGAATATGCTCCTATCACCGCTTAAATTAACCGTCAAGTTTTCCTTAAGTTAATGAATTGGATGGGTTAGCGCAACGCAATTCACAACATTCTCCAAAAGTCCTTTACGTGAACAGCACAATAAAGATACAATCAAAGATCATTAAGTATTATGAAAACTATAAGTGTTGACGAGGCATTCGTTACTATGATGAGCATGAAACTCGTGCCAAGAATTCATTTAACGCGATTGTTTATAAGCAACCTCCACTACTTGTGAATATAAGTTCATAACGATTAGGTGAAACTCACTTATATTCTAGCGTCATATTCATGCATGAAAATTAAGCGCGCATTCTCAATAACTTACATAAATAAGTTATCAATCAAACGGTTAAACAAATTGAATTCACAACTTATGAAACGCAATTAGAAGTAATCAAATCAAAATGCAAGCATAAACATTTATTTCGAATCACCCCTAGCTAAAGGGGGTTTTAGTTCCTCATTACGTTGAAATCAAAGAAACACCTAAACATTCCAACAACTCAAACTTGAATTGTATGAACGTTTAGGCACTCTTCTCTTCCATTCCTTATACGTACAAAACAAAGAGAATTAAAATGAAACATTGAAATCAAAGAATCACCTAAACATTCCAACAACTCAAACTTGAATTGTATGAACGTTTAGGTCCTCTTCTCTTCCTCGTTATTGCAGCATAAGGTCTAAGGATAGTTGGTTTGGGGGAATGGAAGTGTGGAATGGAGTGAGGAGTGATGGAAATGGAAAGATGGTTGGTGTTTGGATTAGTAGGGAGGGGGGACTCACGGCTAAGGAAAGAATGGAAGTGTTTGAGGGGTGTTGTGTTGTGAATGAGATGATCTTTGAATGAATGAATGCAAGGGTATTTATAGGAGTAATGGAGGGAACATGACAGCTAGGAGGTGGGTGGAAATGTGGCTGCAAGTTTGGTGAATGATTATGAGTGAATGCATGTGAATGTGGCTAGGTTGGAAAGCTGGAAATCTGAAAATGCAAATGGGAATGCTGAAATGCAAAGGTGGCCACGGTTTTAATGTGTAAAGTGTGTGTGAATGCATGTGAAGATGCAATAAATAATGCATGTAGGGTTAGGAAATAATGAAGAAATGCATGTGAGATGTTTGGAAAGGAAATGGGAACCCACGGCAATGAAGTTGTTTTGTGTTGTGAATTATGATGAATGCATGTGAGTTAAAGAGGGAGAATGTGGTGAAATGATGAAGTAGGAAGGTGGAAATGCATGTGAGATGTTTGGAAAGGAATAAAGAATGAATGGTGGAAATGTGAGTGAATGATGTGCATGTGTGAGAATGCATGTGGAATTAAGAGGAGTATGGAAGTGAAATAAATGAATGATATGTTAAGTGATAAGTGAATGATATGTGGTGAGTGATAAGTGAATGGTTTGATAAGTGATAAATGAACTAGTTTAAAGGGCTAGGGTTTAAGTACATAGAATGGGCCTAAAATAGGTTGGTTTGTATGGCATAATGTGTTATGTGATTGGGTTAGGGCCATTGTTTTGTGTCTTCAAGTGCATACAAGGCCTTCAAATTCGTCCATCCTCTTGGCTCCATGGATAAGCTGTCCAATCCATGCCCAAAAATGCTCCAAATGGCCTCAAAATGCACTTACTTGCTCCCTAGGCCCTTAGAACCTGAAAACACACAAAAGAAGCATAAAGGACTAAAATAACGAGAGAAACATAACGTAAATGCACGAGAACAAGCCATTTAAGTCGCATGAATATGCTCCTATCAGAAACAATAATTGGATGTAATTGATAGGAGCATATTCATGCGACTTAAATGGCTTGTTCTCGTGTATTTACGTTATGTTTCTCTCGTTATTTTAGTCCTTTATGCTTCTTTTGTGTGTTTTCAGGTTCTAAGGGCCTAGGGAGCAAGTAAGTGCATTTTGAGGCCATTTGGAGCATTTTTGGGCATGGATTGGATAGCTTATCCATGGAGCCAAGAGGATGGACGAATTTGAAGGCCTTGTATGCACTTGAAGACACAAAACAATGGCCCTAACCCAATCACATAACACATTATGCCATACAAACCAACCTATTTTAGGCCCATTCTATGTACTTAAACCCTAGCCCTTTAAACTAGTTCATTTATCACTTATCAAACCATTCACTTATCACTCACCACATATCATTCACTTATCACTTAACATATCATTCATTTATTTCACTTCCATACTCCTCTTAATTCCACATGCATTCTCACACATGCACATCATTCACTCACATTTCCACCATTCATTCTTTATTCCTTTCCAAACATCTCACATGCATTTCTTCATTATTTCCTAACCCTACATGCATTATTTATTGCAACTTCACATGCATTCACACACACTTTACACATTCAAACCGTGAGCTCCCATTCCTATATGCCATTTTCAGATTTCCACCCACTAACCTAGTCATCAACACATGCACTTCCACCTTTCATCCACAATGATTCATGATTCATTCACTTTGCATCCTTTAATTCAATCACATACTTTCCCATTGTATAATACATCCACATGCATCTTTAACCAACAAACATTACAATCACATGCATTCACACACCATCTTCCCTTTTACAAAACACATTGTCGTGCCTTCCCTTCACAATTTCAGCTTTCCTCCTTTTAATTCCACATGCATTCACTTCATCATTACACCACCATTCATTCTTTAAATCCACATGCACATTCAATCATTCATTCAAGCCCCCTTGTGCCATGTTTCACCCTTTGTTCCCACCTATCACATGCATCATCATCAAACAAACTCTAATTGCCGTGGGTTCCCTTTGCTCCCATTGTGCAATTCCAGTTTTCACATGTGTCCTAGCTGTTTTTCCATCATTCCTCCACACAAATGCTTAAACAAACAGCCATATGTTCCCTCCACTACCCCTATAAATACCCTAGCATTCATTCATTCACTCCCCATTCAATTCATATCTCATATTTCCATTCACAACACTTCACACAACACAAATACACATCCATTGCCGCAATTCCCCTTCCATTTTCTGTGCAGTTTTTCTCCTTCATTGCAGCCACTATCCAACCACTTCCCATCCCTCCAAAACACTTCACATAATCCCCAAAGCTCACCTTAGACCTTGTGCTACAACAACGAGGAAGAAAAGAGTGCCTAAACGTTCATACAATTCAAGTTTGAGTTGTTGGAATGTTTAGGTGTTTCTTTGATTTCAAAGTTTAAATTTAATTCTCTTTGTTTTGTACGTATGAGAATGGAAGAGAAGAGTGCCTAAACGTTCGTACAATTCACGTTTGAGTTGTTGGAATGTTTAGGTGTTTCTTTGATTTCAAAGTTATGAGGAACTAAACCCCCTTTAGCTAGGGGGTGATTCAAAATACATGTTTATGCTTGCAATTTGAATTGATTACTTTTGGTTGGAATTTTATAAGTTGTGGATTCAATTTGTTTAACCGTTTGAATGAATATGACGCTAGAATATAAGTGAGTTTCACCTAATAGTTACGAACTTATATTCACAAGTAGTGGAGGTTGCTTATAAACAATCGCGTTAAACGAATTCTTGGCATAAGTTTCATGCGTATTCCATAGTAACGAATGCCTCGTCAATGTTTATGATTTCCGTTGAACTTAATGATCTTTGTTGAATGTCTCTATCATGCGTATTCCATAGTTAGGGACTTTGATTAAGAATAAATTGGTTGTAATGCGTATTCCATTCAATCCAACGAATCTAGGGAAATCTGACAGTTAATGTAAGCGGACCTAATTAACTTGGAGCATTGAGTTTCATAACTTATCGAAAGACCAACTGAGAATCAATTTTGTTTTGCAAGTGTAACATGTGTGGAGAAGAACCCCTTGGCTATTCCATCATCCATATTTTTATCACATTCATATTTACATTTTGCCTTTAATTATATTCTGTCTTTTTTCGTCCAACCACAATTCCCCCCCCTATTTTGTTAAGTCTTAATCATTCGTATTTGTTTTATTTTTGTATCTTTAAGCTTTTGGAGTCATAAACAATTGCAAATTCGTCTAAATCAAGTTCTAGCTTCTATTTGAGTCAATTTGATTGTTTTAGACAATTTGAGTTTTTCAAAGCCTTTCTGAGTCATAGTAGTCTTGTTAAGAGTATTTTAATTTAGTTTTTATGTTTTTAAGTCAATTTAGAAGGTTTTAGCAAGCCCTCCTAATCCCCGGTCTAGAACGATCCCTCACTTATCCATTCTACTACAATTGTCAAACGAGGGTTTAATTTGAGTGTCAAGTAAATCTCGCATCAAATTTTGGCGCCGTTGCCGGGGATTAGCAACTTTGCTAATCCTTTGTCTTTATTTTTATATTTTTTTAGTTTTTCGTGCATTCTTATTTCAGATTCTTAGTTTGTTTGTTTCCTTGTTTTTTAGGTACTGTGTATGACTCGTCGCTCTCGGCCTATTATAGAGAACATCTTCGACTTTGACGGTGATTTTGAACGCACTTTGAGGAGAACGAGGAGTCAACAAGAGCCACCACAACCTCCACCACAACCTGGGCTTGAAGAAGACGAAGTAGGTGTAGAAGAAAAGCCCACGGATCAGATTTTTGAAGAAGAACAAGCCATGGCAGCAGATAATAGAACCATCAAGGAGCTTTCGGCCTCGGGTTTGGATAATGCATTGCCTCTTTGTATCCAATACCCCACGGCTGCAGAGGGGAAGACTGAGGAATTTGAACTCAAATCTAGTTTGTTACACCATATTCCGAAGTTCCATGGCTTGTCTATGGAAGACCCCAACAAACACTTGAAGGAGTTCGAGGTGGTTTGTTCGAGCATGACCCCCGTCAATGTGGATGGGAGTATACTGAAGATGAAGGCCTTTCCATTTTCACTTATGGACAAGGCCAAAGATTGGCTCTACGAACTAGCCCCGGGAACTGTGACTTCGTGGGAGAGTATGAAGCGTGCTTTCTTGGAGAAATTCTTCCCTACTTCGAGAGTGATTCTCCTACGGAAGAAAATTAGTGGTATTCAATAAAATCATGGTGAGACATTCCCGGCTTATTATGAGCGCTTCAAGGGCCTTGTAGCTTCATGTCCCCAACATCAAATGAAGGAGGAACTTCTCCTTCAATATTTCTATGAGGGCCTCCTTCCTATCGAACGTCAAATGGTTGATGCATCAGCGGGAGGAGCATTGGTGGACAAAACACCAAGGGATGCCAAGATTCTCATAGCCAACCGAGCGCTCAACGCTCAACAATATGAAGGAGTGGGCCAAAGGGAAGCCCCACGGCAACAAAGTGTAAATGAGGTGAGTGCTATTTCTGAAATTCAATCACAACTTGCTAATCTTACTTCTCTTGTTTCTCAGGTTGTGATTGGTCCAAAAGCACAAGAACACCAAGTTTGTGGCGTGTGCTCAATTCAAGGGCATCCATCCGACAAGTGCCCTCAACTAATCGAGAATGGTGGGTGGGAATCTGCCAATGCAATTGGTTTCCAAGGACAAAATCAAAACAACCCATACTCGAACACTTACAATGCCGGATGGAGGGACCATCCAAACTTCAAATGGAGGGAGCCACAACAAGCTGCCCAACAAGGAGGATTTAGGCCAAACCCCCCTGGTTTTTATTCCAAGCCGTATGCACCCCAACAACCTTCGACATCATCTCATTCAGGTACGTCCTTGGAAAGTGATCAAGCTATGCAATTACTAACCTCTATTTCGCAGGGGTTGCAAAATCAAAACAACCGGATAGCAAATAACGAGAAGGAGATGACGGATATGAAGAAACAAATAGGGCAGATTTCTGAGTTCCTTGGACAGATTAGAGAGCAAGGAAAGCTTCCTAGCTCAACCACAGTCAATCTAAAGGGAGGATTCGAATCCGCCAAGGCCATCACCCTAAGGGGTGGAAAAGAAGTTGGGACCGAGCCAAACAATCCCAAATCTGCCCAGAAAGTAGATGAAGAGACAACACAACATGAGGCAGATCACCCTAACTCGGCCAAATCAGGTAATTTAAGTTCAAATTCATGTACTTCACGTCCTAATCTGCCCAATGTACCTTTTCCTCGCAGGTTCATGCAAGAAAAAAAGGAAGAAAGCGAGAAGGACATTCTTGAAACGTTCCGGAAAGTGCAAGTGAACATACCGCTTCTCGATGCAATCAAACAGGTTCCAAAGTATGCTAAATTCCTCAAGGACCTATGCAATACAAAGAGAAGAAGGGAAAACAAAGAGGTAGTGAAGGTAAGCGAGAATGTGTCCGCTGTTTTGCAACGTAAACTGCCTACCAAGTGCAAAGACCCCGGTAGTTTCACGATTCCTTGTGTAATTGGACATAATCGTTTTGAACATGCCATGCTTGATTTAGGTGCATCCATAAATGTCATGCCTTATTCTATTTATGCATCTATGAATTTGGGTGAATTAAAACAAGATGGTGTAATTATACAATTGGCTGATCGTTCTAACGCGTATCCAAAAGGAGTTTTGGAGGATGTGCTTGTGCAGGTGAACCATTTAATTTTTCCGGCTGATTTCTACGTCCTAGACATGGAGGATTCAGCCCATTCTACATCTTTGCCGATTCTCCTTGGTAGGCCATTCATGAAGACGGCCCGAACGAAGATTGATGTATACAAAGGCACCTTGACAATGGAATTCGATGGGGAAGTGATTGATTTTAATATTTCTGAAACTATGAGATATCCCGTTGATGACCATTCTTGTTTTTCCATTGATGTTATCGATTCTTTGGCACAGGTATACCTTGAAGAATTGAACGAGGACGCCCTGGAAACAACCATCACTAAGGCCATAGAGCGCAAAAATGAAGGATTTGGGCCAATGCAAGGCCACGGCAAGGAGGAGGAATTCTTTGCAATGGGTTCTAGTGAAGAAATAATTGAGGTTGTGGCAGCCCTTGAGTCATTGCCACAACAATATGGTAAGGTTCCACTCTCACTTTCAAATTCAGTTTCCACTAAGATGCTACCTTCTGTTGTTCAGGCACCATCGCTTGAACTTAAGCCGTTGCCGGACCATTTGAAGTATGTGTTTTTGGGAAAAGGCGAAACATTGCCCGTCATCATTTCATCAAGTCTCACGGCAATGGAGGAGGAGAAGCTTGTGAGGGTGCTGCGAGAGCACAAAACGGCCATAGGGTGGACTTTGGCCGACATTAAAGGAATAAGCCCTACCACATGCATGCACCGTATACTTCTTGAGGAGGGGGCTAAACCAACTCGAGAGGCTCAACGCCGTCTCAACCCTCCGATGATGGAAGTGGTGAAGAAGGAAATAATCAAGCTTTTGGATTGCGGAGTGATCTACCCTATCTCCGATAGCCGTTGGGTCTCTCCAGTTCAAGTCGTTCCCAAGAAGTCCGGAGTAACTGTTATCAAGAATGATGAGAATGAGCTCGTGCCTACACGCACTCAGACTGGATGGCGAGTATGTATCGATTACCGGAAGCTAAATGCCATGACTAGGAAAGATCACTTTCCTTTGCCATTCATCGACCAGATGCTCGAAAGGTTAGCCGGTCATGCTTTTTACTGTTTTCTTGATGGATACTCTGGATATAACCAAATTGTGATAGCCCCGGATGATCAAGAGAATACCACATTCACATGTCCCTTTGGAGCATTTGCTTATCGTCGCATGCCATTTGGCTTATGCAACGCACCGGCCACTTTCCAAAGGTGTATGGTAAGTATATTTTCCGATTTTGTTGAAAAGATCATTGAGGTTTTCATGGATGATTTCAGTGTATTTGGGAGTTCATTTGATAATTGCTTGGATAATCTGACCTTAATTTTGAAACGATGTGTTGAAACTAACCTTGTCTTGAATTGGGAGAAATGTCACTTTATGGTGAAACAAGGTATAGTTTTAGGACATATTGTTTCAGAAAAAGGAATTGCAGTAGATAAATCGAAAATAGACCTTGTACGTCACTTACCCTCTCCTACTTCGGTTAGAGAGGTACGTTCGTTTCTTGGCCATGCAGGGTTCTATAGGCGTTTTATCAAGGACTTCTCCAAGATGTCCAACCCTCTTTGCCGATTGCTTCAAAAAGATGTGCCATTCAAGTTTGATGAAGAGTGTAATTCGGCATTTAACCAACTCAAGGAGAAGCTAGTCTCGGCCCCCATTATTGTACCTCCAGATTGGAGCCTTCCGTTCGAGCTCATGTGCGATGCATCCGACTATGCATTAGGAGCTGTTCTAGGACAAAGAAGAGACAAGCGGCCGCATGTCATATACTATGCCTCTCGGACTCTCAATGATGCCCAATTGAACTACTACACGACGGAAAAAGAACTTCTAGCTGTGGTTTTTGCTTTAGATAAATTCCGTTCATATTTAATTGGTACTAAAGTAATCGTTTATTCTGATCATGCAGCTTTGAGGTACTTGCTCACGAAAAAGGAAGCAAAGCCGAGGCTTATCCGTTGGATTCTTCTTCTTCAAGAATTTGATATTGAAATCCGGGATAAGAAAGGAAGCGAGAATGTAGTGGCTGACCATTTAAGCCGAATGATCCATGAGGAGCATGAACATGCCGTACCTATCCCTGAAACTTTTCCCGATGAGCAGCTGCTATCCATTGAGGTAAGTGAACCATGGTATGCAGATTTAGTGAATTACTTGGTGGCTAAACAAATTCCAAATGAACTAAACAAGCACCAACGTGATAAGCTTAAAAATGATGCACGTTTCTATGTTTGGGATGACCCTTATTTGTGGAAGTATTGCTCAGATCAAATTGTACGTAGATGTGTGCATGATTCTGAATTTCACTCAATTCTAAGCTTTTGTCACACATATGCATGTGGTGGTCATTTTGGCACACAACGCACTGCCCTCAAGGTTTTAGAGTGTGGTTTTTATTGGCCGACTATATTTAGGGATGCTAGAACCTTTTGTATGTCTTGTGATCATTGCCAACGAATGGGTAACATAGGAACCAAGGACCAAATGCCGCAAACCCCTGTCTTTAATGTTGAAATTTTTGATGTTTGGGGCATTGATTTCATGGGCCCTTTCCCTCCATCTTATGGTTTCACTTATATCTTGCTAGCCGTTGATTATGTTTCTAAATGGGTGGAAGCAAAAGCCACCCGTACTAACGATTCTAAGGTGGTTGCAGATTTCGTGAAAACTAACATTTTTGCTAGGTTTGGAATGCCGAGAGTAATCATAAGTGATGGAGGGTCTCACTTTTGCAATCGGACCATTGAGGCGTTGCTAAGAAAGTACCATGTCAACCATAAGGTCTCCACACCTTACCATCCTCAAACAAATGGCCAAGCCGAGGTGTCTAACCGAGAAATAAAACAAATTTTGGAGAAGACCGTTGGACCAACAAGGAAGGATTGGAGCTTACGTTTAGATGATGCACTGTGGGCATATCGTACGGCATACAAAACACCCATTGGGATGTCACCTTTTCGGCTCGTCTATGGTAAGCCATGTCATTTGCCCGTAGAATTAGAGCACAAGGCACATTGGGCCGTGAAGATTTTCAACATGGACATAGATGCAGCGGGAGTTCATAGGAAGCTCCAATTGAATGAACTTGAGGAGATTCGGAATGAAGCCTATGAGAATGCCCGGATGTACAAAGCCAAAACCAAAGCATTCCATGATAAAATGATTCGAACCAAGACCTTCACAGTTGGGCAGAAAGTGTTACTTTTCAACTCTCGCCTACGTTTGTTTCCTGGTAAGTTGCGTTCTAAATGGATTGGCCCGTTTGTTGTTACTAATGTTTTCCCTCATGGTGCAGTGCAAATCAAAAGTTCAAGGACGCAGCAAGAATTCAAAGCGAATGGGCATCGATTGAAGCCCTATTACGAGATGTTTGAGGAGCATGTCGTGGAGGAGGTACCCCTCCATGCCGTGGAACCTAGTCAAGCTTAAACGGAGGTACCGTCCGACTGCAAGACGTAAAAGAAAGCGCTTCGTGGGAGGCAACCCATGCATCCGAATAGAGAAGAACTTGGAAACCCCTTTAAGAGACTTATTTTTATTCCTTTCTTTTTCTTTACTGCCTTTACTTTGCTTTCTTTCTCGTATTTGTTTATTTGCTTGCTCTGTTGTGACTTTCTGCTTAAAACATTGAGGACAAAGTTTGATTTAAGTGTGGGGGGGTAAACAATTTGTATTTGCATGAATTTCGTGGGATTTATTCGCCTTTCACTTAGAATGTTGTTTCTTGCTGTTTTAAGCGTTTTTAGAGTGTTTTAGTGTGTTTTATATTGTCTTGGTATAAAACTCCGAAAATTTGATAAAAAAAGGGTTTAGGGTTGTATTTGCATGAATTTCGTGGGATTTATTCGCCTTTCACTTAGAATGTTGTTTCTTGCTGTTTTAAGCGTTTTTAGAGTGTTTTAGTGTGTTTTATATTGTCTTGGTATAAAACTCCGAAAATTTGATAAAAAATAAAAAAAATAAAAAAAAAAACTCTTCTCTTTGTTGCTATTTCGTTTCTGCCTTGTTAGGTTGTTTAGTTGTTATTGTTTGTTTGTTTATTAATTGTGTGAGTCTATGATTGTAACATTGAGAAAATGTTTGATTTATTGATAGGCACTGCTAAACAAAGAAAGATGGTGCTTCACAAAGGTTGTTTGCTTGAGGCCCCACTACGTGGCTTTACTCTTGAAGCGGAAGGCGTAGGAACAGAAGGCATCGGAGTGGAAGGCGTAGGAACAGAAGGCATCGGAGCGGAAGGCGTAGGAACAGAAGGCATCGGAGCGGGAGGCATCGAAGATAGAGCATTCCAGGCCTCAATACTTGGCCAAGCGCTGGATGAGCCAGGAAAAAGGTGCCTCTGGAGGAAAGACGAGAACCTTTGACGGTCACTGTGAATCCGACCTTCAGACTCTTGCAGCTCATCAAGCTTCCTCTTCATGCCCGTCGAATAGTTGTTTGCAAGCACGTGCAAACTTCTATTCTCATACTTCAGCTGCTGGATCTCCTGCTTTAGACTTTCCACCTCTGCCATCAATGATTCCACCTGACGGGAGCGGGCAAGCAGGCGTTGGCCCATGTTGGACATAGAACTCGCACACTGAACACTAAGTGCGAGGGACTCTTGAACGGCCAACTCATCGGACCGTCCTGACAGCAGCCTACTATCTTTTGGAGTGAGGAGGTTCCTAGCTACTATTGTAGCTGTTGTGGCGTCCTGCATCACGGAGTCTTCACCTGTGAGAGGACCGTTAGAAGAAAAGAAAGAAGGGCGCCATACGTTACCTTGACGCGGCGCGCCCGTATCACTGCTAAGGCTCAATTCCAAGCTAAGGTTCGATGAGTTTGCCATTTTTTTTAAAAGTGTTCAAAGAGAAGGGATGGAGTTAAATTTCAAAGGGCCGGAGTCGATTTTCAAGAATGGGAAATCTGCAGAGTGTGTTTGTTGTGGTGATCGATAGCTCAATAAAAAAGCCAAGGCGACGCGTCCACCAATTCAAAAAAAAAAAAAAAAAAAAAGCCGGAATCTCTGGCGTAATTTAGGCGACGCTTTCTCGGCTTTTCAGAAGGCGCGTTCAACTTTGTCAAAAGATTTCTTCTTTTCAGACAACACGTGGAGGCCATCATCACAACTACACATCTTTAGCCGACAAGCGCAAAGTTCGGCGACGCTTTCTCTGCTTTTCGGAAGACGCGTGCAGCTTTGTCAAAAGGAGCCGCATCTGCACTACCACGTGTCGTTCAGAAAGCGAAAGGGCGTCGTTCAGAAATCGAAAGGGCGCCTGCTCAGAAATCGAAGAGGCGTGTTCAGAGATCGAAGAGGCGCCACTATTTCAAAAAGCCAGATTTGCGGGATCAAAACGTTTGTCGACAAAGGTAAAAAGTACCACCACTTGATATTATCTCTATATATGTCGACCTTCGTCTTTTATGGCAGGGCAAACCTGAAGAAAAATGCCCAACTCTCCCTCACCTCTGAGGGCGTACTCCCAGCAAAGCCTTTCGAAAGACTCAATTCTTTCTTCTTCCCCAAAGATGATACCAGATGCCTGGAGTACATATGACCCAGGAGGAAACAGCACAACAAATACATGTGCTGATTCATTCACCGCTTCTTCAAAAGCAAAGGTATCTCATATCATCAAGGTCAAAAGCAAAAGTATCTCATATCATGCTCTTTCCCTGTCTTTTTCTTTGTCCTTGTTCTTACTCGCATGGCAAAGTAAAACAAGCAATCAGCCGGCACTTGGAGTCAGTCTTCCGTTCTGGAGCCAACTGCCTGGAATCTATTCCTGATTGCTTACCTAGCGTTGCTCTCGAGTAGTCATCTTCAACGGTTGATACACTTCCGGAGAAGGGACCACTTCTGCAAAGGGGAGCGAGTAAGGCAAGTGCAAATGATACATTGAAGCATGTGGAGACAAACATAGGCTGAGTTATCCTCCAACCCTTTTCAATACGAATTGGAAAGATTGAACAAAGAAACAGATAAAAGGGATAAGCTCAGACCTTCGGGGGAGACCAAAAGAACCATCCTGCTGCCCAGTTCAAGAAGTAGCACAAAGGAAAATCAACGATGGGCAGAAACCAGTTCAAGAGTAAGCCTGTGGAATCACAAAGATCAAAAGCCTCAATGCAATTACCAAGGAGAAGATGGAATTTACACTTTATAACCAGATTTGCGTCTCTAAAACTCTTCTCTTTGTTAATTACATTCTGCCATGTTTAGTATGTTTAAGTGTTTTTTGTGTATTTACTTATGCTTTGTGTGAATCTATGCTTAAAACATTGAGGACAATGTTTGATTTAAGTGTGGGGGGGTAACTAAGTATGTTGATGCAAATTCGTTGAATTTTATCACCCATAACTTCAAGTGTTGTTCCTTGCTGTTTTAAATGTTTTTAAGGTGTTTTTTTTTAAACTGTTTTAGCGTGTTTTGTTTTATAACTCCGAAAATCACATAAAAATTTGAAAAACATTTTTTTTTGAAAAGCCTAAAAAGAGTGTTTTGAGTTGTTTTTGTGTCTTAGGGAACCTTCCAACGTTATGATGAGGATTTGGTTTGTAATTGCATGACGGTTAGAAAGAGTTATAAACATAGAGAACAGTTTGATTTACTCTTGGTATATGCTTGGTTATGGTTATAATGTATGACTTCACATGCAATCATTAAAGAAAAAAAATTCGTTTTTGTAACATGCTTGAAGGAAGGAACTCAAACAAACGCTACAACCCTAAGAGACTTGAGCCTATAACGTTCTTTGGAGAGTATAATCTGTGATTTCTTGTTTTCTAAAGTCGTTGCATGATCTCATTATTCTTTGCTTGGTTACTACTTAGAAGGCGTTTCATCATATAGTTCCAAATGCTAGAACTCATGCCCATTTCATTCAAAGCATGTTATTGATTTGCATAACACATATTCAAGATGAAGTTGTGTAGTTGCCACCATAGCCAAATAGCCTCACTTCCCATATTTCGTATATGTTGTAAGTTGTACCCCCGTTGAGCCGTGTTAGCCCATGTTCTTTGTTAACCCACTTTTTCCTCACCTAGCCTAGTTTAGGACAATCCCCACCCTTGTTCTCAAAAGATAGTGAGCATGACTTAATTGAATTCCTTTTGAGTTACATTATGAAAGAAAATAAGTGTGGGGGAGAGAATGTTTAAGTGTTTATGTTTTGAGATTCAAAAAAAAAAAAAAAAAAAAAAAAAAAAAAAGAAAAGAAATGTAAGTGATTGAAGAAAGGTTCCAAAACACAAATTCTGGGCGTAAATTGTCTAAATTCTCCCTTTTTGTTCAAAAGTTGAGTTTTCATTCAAAAGTGAATTCTAAGTTGATTCAAATGCTTTGCTCACTATTTTTTTTTAAGAACCTTTGTTTTCCATATCCCTTCTTTGTTATCCACATACCCCAAGCCCCGTTACAACCCTTGACTTCTATCTTGAGTGTTGTGTATTTCAATTTGTGGAGTTTGAACTTGGTATGAGCTTATGGTGTCACTGGTTCTCGCATCTAAGTAGTAGCATTCCATTCATGAGATCATATCTAAACATGCTTATTAACTCCAGAAATTGCCTTCTTTGTGATACTTATATGTGAGTGTTCGTTTTCATGTTACATCAATCTTCTCACATATGACTAGATTAGAGTGTGTAGTTAGAAATTCTGAGTGAAAATCGAGTGCATATCTTGTAAGGAATTGAGCAAATTCTCTAAGGCATATTACTACATTCAAAACATGGTTTTAAATGCTTAATTGTGAACTAGTATATGGTGACTATGATTAAGAATGTACTTAAGTGTGAAGATGACTAAAATCTGTGAGAATGATGATTTTTAACATGTCATGTGCATTGGAAATCCCTAAGACGGTTGTTGGAAGGTTTAGGTTGTGTTTTACGTGTTTAGTGTCGTTTTGTTTATTCGTTTTTATTCTGTTTTGCTCGAGGACTAGCAAAAGCTAAGTGTGGGGGTATTTGATAGGAGCATATTCATGCGACTTAAATGGCTTGTTCTCGTGTATTTACGTTATGTTTCTCTCGTTATTTTAGTCCTTTATGCTTCTTTTGTGTGTTTTCAGGTTCTAAGGGCCTAGGGAGCAAGTAAGTGCATTTTGAGGCCATTTGGAGCATTTTTGGGCATGGATTGGATAGCTTATCCATGGAGCCAAGAGGATGGACGAATTTGAAGGCCTTGTATGCACTTGAAGACACAAAACAATGGCCCTAACCCAATCACATAACACATTATGCCATACAAACCAACCTATTTTAGGCCCATTCTATGTACTTAAACCCTAGCCCTTTAAACTAGTTCATTTATCACTTATCAAACCATTCACTTATCACTCACCACATATCATTCACTTATCACTTAACATATCATTCATTTATTTCACTTCCATACTCCTCTTAATTCCACATGCATTCTCACACATGCACATCATTCACTCACATTTCCACCATTCATTCTTTATTCCTTTCCAAACATCTCACATGCATTTCTTCATTATTTCCTAACCCTACATGCATTATTTATTGCATCTTCACATGCATTCACACACACTTTACACATTCAAACCGTGAGCTCCCATTCCTATATGCCATTTTCAGATTTCCACCCACTAACCTAGTCATCAACACATGCACTTCCACCTTTCATCCACAATGATTCATGATTCATTCACTTTGCATCCTTTAATTCAATCACATACTTTCCCATTGTATAATACATCCACATGCATCTTTAACCAACAAACATTACAATCACATGCATTCACACACCATCTTCCCTTTTACAAAACACATTGTCGTGCCTTCCCTTCACAATTTCAGCTTTCCTCCTTTTAATTCCACATGCATTCACTTCATCATTACACCACCATTCTTTCTTTAAATCCACATGCACATTCAATCATTCATTCAAGCCCCCTTGTGCCATGTTTCACCCTTTGTTCCCACCTATCACATGCATCATCATCAAACAAACTCTAATTGCCGTGGGTTCCCTTTGCTCCCCTTGTGCAATTCCAGTTTTCACATGTGTCCTAGCTGTTTTTCCATCATTCCTCCACACAAATGCTTAAACAAACAGCCATATGTTCCCTCCACTACCCCTATAAATACCCTAGCATTCATTCATTCACTCCCCATTCAATTCATATCTCATATTTCCATTCACAACACTTCACACAACACAAATACACATCCATTGCCGCAATTCCCCTTCCATTTTCTGTGCAGTTTTTCTCCTTCATTGCAGCCACTATCCAACCACTTCCCATCCCTCCAAAACACTTCACATAATCCCCAAAGCTCACCTTAGACCTTGTGCTACAACAACGAGGAAGAAAAGAGTGCCTAAACGTTCATACAATTCAAGTTTGAGTTGTTGGAATGTTTAGGTGTTTCTTTGATTTCAAAGTTTAAATTTAATTCTCTTTGTTTTGTACGTATGAGAATGGAAGAGAAGAGTGCCTAAACGTTCGTACAATTCACGTTTGAGTTGTTGGAATGTTTAGGTGTTTCTTTGATTTCAAAGTTATGAGGAACTAAACCCCCTTTAGCTAGGGGGTGATTCAAAATACATGTTTATGCTTGCAATTTGAATTGATTACTTTTGGTTGGAATTTTATAAGTTGTGGATTCAATTTGTTTAACCGTTTGAATGAATATGACGCTAGAATATAAGTGAGTTTCACCTAATAGTTACGAACTTATATTCACAAGTAGTGGAGGTTGCTTATAAACAATCGCGTTAAACGAATTCTTGGCATAAGTTTCATGCGTATTCCATAGTAACGAATGCCTCGTCAATGTTTATGATTTCCGTTGAACTTAATGATCTTTGTTGAATGTCTCTATCATGCGTATTCCATAGTTAGGGACTTTGATTAAGAATAAATTGGTTGTAATGCGTATTCCATTCAATCCAACGAATCTAGGGAAATCTGACAGTTAATGTAAGCGGACCTAATTAACTTGGAGCATTGAGTTTCATAACTTATCGAAAGACCAACTGAGAATCAATTTTGTTTTGCAAGTGTAACATGTGTGGAGAAGAACCCCTTGGCTATTCCATCATCCATATTTTTATCACATTCATATTTACATTTTGCCTTTAATTATATTCTGTCTTTTTTCGTCCAACCACAATTCCCCCCCCTATTTTGTTAAGTCTTAATCATTCGTATTTGTTTTATTTTTGTATCTTTAAGCTTTTGGAGTCATAAACAATTGCAAATTCGTCTAAATCAAGTTCTAGCTTCTATTTGAGTCAATTTGATTGTTTTAGACAATTTGAGTTTTTCAAAGCCTTTCTGAGTCATAGTAGTCTTGTTAAGAGTATTTTAATTTAGTTTTTATGTTTTTAAGTCAATTTAGAAGGTTTTAGCAAGCCCTCCTAATCCCCGGTCTAGAACGATCCCTCACTTATCCATTCTACTACAATTGTCAAACGAGGGTTTAATTTGAGTGTCAAGTAAATCTCGCATCAGTAATCAATTCATATAAAACATATAATCATGGTTTCGAATTCACCTCTAACTAAAAAGAAATTAGTTCAACATGTTCATCATAGTTGAAAACCAAATTAACGTAAACATTGAACTAAAACTAAGGATAGAAAGAACTAAGAAACGCTCCACACTCCAATGGCATGCACGACACTCCCTTTGAATGGCAAATTGCACAAGTCCTCTTCTCCTTCCTTCCTTGCTTGTGGCACTAGGGTGATGTGGTGTGAATTATGGTATTTGATGGCTGAATGTATGAATGAGTGAATGGATGAATGGATGGTTGAAACCTATGACAAAGTCTTATATTTATAGGCTAAGTCTTGCACAATTTCTGAAGGAAAAGGATTGCACAATCCTAGGGGAAAAAGGTTAAGGTTTGGCAGAAACCAAGGGAGAAAGGGATAGGGAATACACGGCAGGGATTTGGGGTTTCCAGAGGGAATAGGTGCGGCACCTTTTTAGGAGGAAGATAGGGCTTCTAGAAAGAATGTTTCAGAATAGATTTCTAAGCCTAAAGGGATAAGGACATATGGCATAGGTGTAGGACATGAATTACAACGCCTAAACCACCAAGGAATGGCATATATGCAGCACACAAGGGATAAGGTCTCTAGAATCTGAGTTATGTATTTAAATGTATAACTAATCCCTTCTAAATAGCTAGAATTAAGGCACAAACTGATTTGGATAAGAAAAGATAGGATAATGCTAGATTTAGGAAAGGATAAGGTTAGCTAGGATAGGATAAGATAAGGTTGGATAATGTTCCTTATTTCTTGCTCTTTCCTTATCTTCTTTGTATTTGAACTTGTTTCTCCAAATTTGTAGCATTTCCTAGCCTCTCTTGACTTCAATTTCGTCCATCCACCTTGCTCCACTCATAAGCTATCCAATTGATGCCCAAAACTGCTCCAAATGGCTCCAAAATGCACTTTCTTGCTCCTTTTGCCATTAGGACCTACAAACATACGAAAATAACTTAAAAGACTATAATAAGTAGTAATTAACTAACTAAATGCAAGGAAACAACATAGTTAAGTAGCATAAATATGCTCCTATCAAATTCCCCCACACTTTGCTTTTGCTAGTCCTCGAGCAAAACGAAATAAACAAAACAAACAAGACACAATCTAAACCTTCCAACAATTGCCTCAGGGATTTCCAATGCAACATGTCATATTATAGATTACTACTCCCATAGAATTTAGTTATCCCTACCCTCGAGCATATACTTAACCATAGTCACCACTCACGAGCTCTCATTTAATCAATTAAAACATGATTTTGAATGTAGTAACATGCCTTAGAGAATTCCCTCAATTCCTCACTGGATACACTCTATTTTCACATAGATTTTCTGACTACACTTCCTACACTAAGTATATGTGAAAAGATTGATGTAAACATGTAGACTAATACTCACATATGTATAATCAAAGAAGGCACTTTCTGGAATTATTAACATGTATATGATCTCATGAATGGAATGCCACTACTGAGACGCGAGAACAGGGATACCATATGCTCAAACCAATTTTAAACTCCACATATCTAAAAGAAAACATTACTTTGAAATTTGTTTAACTTGAGAGATGAAATTAGCATGATTTGAATTAGGACAATATGACTTTAAACCTATAACTATATGCCAATACAGCGTTAAAAACCTACAGGTTTATGTTATAAGAGCAACTTAACCATTGCAAAGGTCCCCTAAGGTAAGTCACTATTGAATAGCCTTCAATGAACAGTAACTGCCTTTAATGAACAATAATTGCATTTTGCATCTCCACCCCTACACTAAATAGCCATGACAATAGGCAATAAAATATTAGTATTTTTTATTTTATAAAATAATTTTATTTGTAATTTTGGATAAGATTTTTAATGGTTCTCGTTGCGCCACGTGTCATTATCCGAGAAGACAATTTTTGGTGATAGATTTCGATAAGATATTTATCCAATGCCATCATGCCATGTGTCGTTACCTTTTCAAAATCGTTGATGATAGATTTCTAATAAGATTTTTAACCAATCACGTAACGCCACGTGTCACAATTTGTTTACAATCTTTGAGGATAGATTTTAATCAGATTTTTAACGAATGACAGCATGCCACGTGGCATTATCTACAACCTAATCTTTTCTTTTTCCTCCATATAACCCACCATCCATCCTAAGTAATCACACATCAAAATCAAAATCTCTATCATTATTCATAGTTTCTACTTCCTTCTTACAATGTCTTCTTCTTCAAGGATGTTGTGGGAAATCGAGGAGCAAGAGAAAGAATTGTTTAAGCAAGAGGAAGAAATGTTGAATCTCCAGGTGGCCAAAATGAGATGGAAGAAGAAGAGGATGAAGAGCGTAGAAGGAGAGATGACAAAGCAAGAAGCCAAAGAGCCTCACATTCCCGTCGAGTCATCCAAGTTGTGGCTCAGATCTCTGATGCGAGATTTATACGCGCATAAATTTAACCCTCTTTTCGTCAAATTGTAGTATAAGTATAAGTAGGGATCGTTCTGGACCGGGGATTAGGAGGGATTGTTAATCACTTGGATTTGACTTAAAAACGTAAAAACATAATATAAAACACTAAACTAGACTCAAAGAATGTAAAACTAAACTTTAAAACACTAAAACAAATCAAAAGACTCAAAATGCTTTTAAAAACACAAACTAAAATGCTATACTAAACTCGAAGAATTCAAAACTAAAAATAAGAAAGATTAAGACTAAGACTTAAACGAAATATGGGGGGATTGATTTTGGACGAATTTAAACTAAAATGGATAGATTGTAAAGAAAACAAATTGTAAATATGAAATTGACGGAAATGAATGGATGGTATGGCTAGCTAAGGGGTTCATCTCCATACATGTTACACTTGCATAATAAAAAGATTTCCAATTGCATTTCAATAAACCATGAATTCTCAACACCCCGGGTTAATTAGGTCCGCTTAAATTAACCGTCAAGTTTTCCTTAAGTTAATGAATTGGATGATTGCATACGACAACCCAAAGCATTCCTCACAAGTTCCCTACATGAATTGCATAATAGAGAAACAAGCAAGAATCATTAAGCATCATGAAAACTATAAGTGTTGACGAGGCATTCGTTACTATGATTGCATGAAACTTATGCCAAGAATTCGTTTAACACGATTGTTTATAAGCAACCTCCACTACTTGTGAATATAAGTTCATAACGATTAGGTGAAACTCACTTATATTCTAGCGTCATATTCATGCATGAAAATTAAGCGCGCATTCTTAATAAACATACATAAATAAGTTATCAATCAAACGGTTAAACAAATTGAATCCACAACTTATGAAACGCAATTAGAAGTAATCAAATCAAAATGCAAGCATAAACATATATTTCGAATCCCCCCTAGCTAAAGGGGGATTAGTTCTTCATAACATTGAAATCAAAGAAACACCTAAACATTCCAACAACTCAAACTTGAATTGTATGAACGTTTAGGCACTCTTCTCTTCCATTCCTTATACGTACAAAACAAAGAGAATTAAAATGAAACATTGAAATCAAAGAATCACCTAAACATTCCAACAACTCAAACTTGAATTGTATGAACGTTTAGGTCCTCTTCTCTTCCTCATTGTTGTAGCATAAGGTCTAAGGATAGTTGGTTTGGGGGAATGGAAGTGTGGAATTGAGTGAGGAGTGATGGAAATGGAAAGATGGTTGGTGTTTGGATTAGTAGGGAGGGGGGACTCACGGCTAAGGAAAGAATGGGAGTGTTTGAGGGGTGTTGTGTTGTGAATGAGATCATTTGAATGATGGGAATGCAAGGGTATTTATAGGAGGAGTGGAGATGTATATGGCTATTTGTTTAAGGTGTTTGTGTGGAGGAATGATGGAGAATTGCATGTGGAATGGCTGCAATGATGAAGAATGAAAGCTGGAAAATAAAAGGGAAAGCTGGAAATCTGAAAATGCAAATGGGAATCCTGAAATGCAAAGGTGGCCACGGTTTTGAGTGTGTTTTGTGTTGGAAATGCATGTGAATGCATGTGAATGTTGTTTGTGTGAAGTGTGTGTGGGTTAAAGAGTGAATGGTGGTGTAATGATGAAGTGTGATGGCTGAAAATGTCAAGGGAAATGCATGTGATGCATGCCAATGTTGTCTTTTGGTGCATGTGTGTGTTGAATGGTGTCCTTTAATTATGCACGGTTTAGGGCTGTTAAGGGGAGAGAAATGGGAGTGAATGTGGCTTAATGATGAAGTAGGAAGGTGGAAATGCATGTGAGATGTTTGGAAAGGAAATGGGAATGAAGGTCACGGCAAAGGTTGGAGAATTGATTATGGATGCATGTGTTGAATGATTTCTTGGTGAGGGATGTGGAGTGGTTGAATGTGGTGCAATGATAATGTTTTGTGGCTGAATTGGTGGTGGAATTATGATGGGAGTGCATATGATTAAAGAGTGGGAGTGCATGTGGGTGAATGTGAAGGGAATGCATGTGTTGATAACTAGGTTAGTGGGTGGAAATCTGAAAATGGCATAAGGGAATGGGAGCTCACGGTTTTGAGTTGTTTGTTTGTGTGAAGTGTGTGTGAATGCATGTGAAGATGCTAATAAATAATGCATGTAGGGTTAGGAAATAAAATCATAACTTAAAGGGAGATGATTAAAGGGTGTTGAAAGGTTTGAAATGCATGTGTTGAATTGGTGGTTGAATGATGAAAGAATAAGTGAATGATTATGATAAGTGATAAGTGAATGATTATGATAAGTGTATGATATGTTAAGTGATAAATGAATGATATGTTAAGTGATAAATGAATGATATGTGGTGATAAATGAATGATATGTGGTGAGTGATAAGTGAATGGAAGTGATAAGTGATAAGTGAATGGAAGTGATAAGTGATAAGTGTATGATATGTTGAGTGATAAGATAAGTGGTTATTGATATGTAGATGAATGAATGATATGATAAGTAATAAATATATGATATGTGGTGATGATAAGATAAGTGTATGATATGATAAGTGGTGAATGAAGGAGTGGAATGTTGGAATGTTATGCACGACTAAGGATATAGGAAAGGTTTAAATATCCTAAAACTAAAAGGAACAAGGTTCCAACACTTTGGTCTTCAATTAGGTTTTTAATTTCGTCCAACACTTTGGCTCCAAGCATAAGCTATCCATCCTTAGCCCAAAAGTGCTCCAAACGTCTCCAAAATGCATCTTTTTGCTCCTTTAGCCCTTTTGGCCTACAAACACACGAAAATAGCTTAAAGTACTAAAATAACTAAAGAAACATAACGTAAATGCACGAGAACAAGCCATTTAAGTCGCATGAATATGCTCCTATCAATCTCCAGGCCCAGCTGTTCTGCAAACCTTGATAGAAGCAGGCAATGACGAGGTACGGTTCTCTTGGACAATTATTTTGTCTGTAACAATACATTCTCTGATACGTACTTTAGACGTCGTTTTAGAATGGAACGACATTTGTTCAACAAAATTATGATTGCTGTTTGCAACCATGATTCTTACTTTGTGCAAAAGAAGGATGCTTTTGGTGTTATGGGTCTCCTTCCTGAGCAAAAAATTAATGCTACCTTGCGGGTGCTTGCATATGGAGCATCTACAAACCAAGTGGATGAGATAGCGAGGATGGGGAAATCAACCATTCTTGAGCCCCTGATGAGGTTTTGCTCAACAATCGAATCTATCTACACTGCAGAGTACCTCCGAACACCTACTGAGATGGACTTGCAAAGGCTTCTGAAGAAGGCCGAGATGCGAGGTTTTACTGGGATGATTGGAAGCATTGATTGTATACACTGGACCTGGACCCCTGACGTTAGCGTTGCATCACATTCCCATCGGGCTTGCGGGCCACCAATTTGCACCAAGCCTCTCACTCGGGCCCTCTCCCTCCCCAAGCGCCCGCATAGGCTGCAGGTTGTTGCTAGGAAGTGTGGGTCTCCTTCCTTGCCTGTCTATCGGGCTCCAACATACGCTGGAGGTGCTCTAACAAATACAAATTGCCCGATACAATCACGCTTTAGCTCCCTTCCAATTAACTTGAGTGGAATAGTAACGTCACATCATCAAAAAGGTGATAATACATTGAGACCGAAACACATTCTAACATTTTCAGATTGTTTTAAATGACTAAAGAATTGCTAGATTCACCCAACGTCCTATTTTCTCATCCACATCTCACCCACCATAAAAAATAAAAATTAAAACGCTATTTCTCCTCCTAGTATTATTCTTAAAATAACCTCTAATATATATATATCTAAACCTTTTCTTTTAATTTTCCAAAGAATAAATATTAATATATTTTCTCTGCAGGTTTGTTCTATGAAACTTTGGATTCAAAACAACCTACCCATGACTTTGAATGAGGTTTGGAGCTTCATGGAGTTGGAAAGATGGAAGCTTTTTAGGGAAAATCATGAGCTGAGCTGGTGGTGCTTTGCTGCTGCCTCTCTCAAGTTTGGGTGCATCCCGTGGAATCCCATCCCCAGCTGACACCCTGCCGCACCCAAATCCCTTACACCTGCCTCAAATTCAGGCCATACCCGTTATGCACCTTTTCAGATCGGTGTTAGTGGCAGGTCACCCGGTTTCATTAAAAAGTGGGTGAAGAAATAGGACAATTGAGTGAGTTTAAGAGTACTCTTTATTTTTACTAGTATCAGAATACAAATAATAAATGTCAAACAAACACTTATAATAGCTCAATTAAGACTCTAAGAATGGCCTGAGCATATCACATTCTACTTTTTTCTTTGCTTGTTGAATACAAAAAGATTCCTCACCCGTCACCCCTCACTCAAACACATCATATCTACCTAAGAATCTCACAAAACTTGCGAAGAATCCTTCCGCCCACTTTGCGGCCTCCGGGTAATGCCATCTACAAGACACAAGCATTAGTAGAAGAGCATTAGAAGGATCACAAGCTATACCGAAATGAAATTATTTTTAAGTAGCTGCGTGAAAACCCACGAGCCATGCACAATATAGCAATTCTTATGTGAAAGTAATGATTTCCAATTGATTTTTATCCATGCGAGCTTCAACTCTCCCGTCAAACTAAATGCAGCAACACAACCTAAACGAACCTAAAAGCGATGTCTAGTCACGGTGCTGCTGCTACTATTCATGCTCAAAATGCTTTACAAAATTATAATAAGCCATTTTTCATAATAGCACAAAACAAAAAATTACATTAGTTTTTTACTCCACTGATCTATACAGAACTATGTTAACCACCTTTTCATCTTTGGAATCAACTTATGGAACTGCAATGAAGGAATGCCCAAAGCAGCACAAATGGAAAAATATTTGAACCAATAGGTGAAACTGCTCGAAATTCATTTTTTCTTAACAAGGGCGAAAGGCAAAAGATGAAATAAACTACAAGCAAATCAATTAACCTTCACTTGAATGGGCAGAAACAAAGTCCAGCACTTTCCAGTGAGAGCAAAAGGCAACACAACAACAACAAAGCCTTTTCCCACAAAGTGGGGAGAGCAAAAGGCAACACTATCAATTAATTTCCTACACACATGAGAAAGGCCGGAGCACGCTTTCCTATTAGAGTGTTAGTATAGAAGTAACAAGGCTCCAGAGGGTGATAATGTCCACCCTGACAAACTAACTACGGAACCATCCACTTCCGCGTTAAGTTTCCACACTTGAAACTGCCAACAACTCAGGCATCATACTCTCTGAAAAAAGTATACTGCCTAAAAGGGTAAATTTGAGTTTCCATTCAAAGCCGATTAGACTCCAGAAATACCACTAATTTCCTCATAAGCACTATCCCAAATCACACTTTTCATAGAAAAGAAGAAACACGCAAAGAGCTTCCTATGGCGGTTTCATAAGGGTATAGTTCGAGTCCCATTTAACACGCATTCGAAAAGTAACGGAAACATACATCTGCAAACCAATCCATCCCAGCTTCAACATCATGATGGGCATTCCCAGAAATGGGAAACAGTCGAAAAGCCGAACTGACTAATTCACACTAAACATTATTCACAACAAAAAAAAAAAAAAAAAAAAAAAAAGACCCCATTTTTTTTCTCTCCAGAAACAGGTACCACACATTGAAGTTGATAAACAGAGTAATCGACAGAAATTCATAAGATAATTATTACAAAAAATTAAGAAAACTAAATCACGGAACAATTTTATATCAAAATTAACCTGAAATTTTACACGACGGTGATGGGCTGCAGCTTTGGGGGCTCGATGGGCTTGCTGCTTTTCTTATCCAAGAAATCTTCGATGTTGTAAACGACGGTGATGTAGAGAGAGCAGCTAGGGCACCGAGCGATCTCTTCCCCCAATTTCAGGTCGTCCTTTGTGATCTGAAACACGTCACCGCACGGGCACGGGTACGTGTAAGCCTGCAGCTCCTCGTTCCACTCCATATCTTCGATCTCCACGTCGTCGTACGACATCGTTTCAGCTTCTGATTCAGCGAAAGCTTCCCCCTGGATTTTGGATTTAGGGTTTGCTTGAGTTTTGGTACCGTGCAAAAGCACAAAAATTGTAAAAATTTAGAGTAGCACGGTAGTAGCACGTCAGCCGTGCTACTTCCATTCAAATTTTGCCATTTGTTATATTTTTAAGTAGCTGGAATTTAATATTATTTTTACTTTTTAACAAATTTAAGAAAAGAAAAAAAGAAGAACATTGGAGATCACGATCTCCTTCCCCCTCCGACCCAATCCGGTAATCCCTTCCCCGCACCATTTTGCTCTGATTATTTCCTCTAATTACTCATGCAAGAAGGAAACTGGTTTGATTTGAAGGTTAGACGATTAGGGTTTGCTGCGCTTTGCCGTTAAAGGCAGCGCGGAGGAAATTGGGATTCGGCCTAGATGAGGGAGAGAGAGAGAGATCGAAATCATGTCTCTAGTCTGATTATCACCAGCACCATCCCTGCATCCAAACGCATGAGGGGAAAGGAGACGTCCGATCTCCTATTTTCATTTTTTGTGTTTTTTTTTAATTTTATTTATTTAAAAAGAAAAACAAATATTAAATTCCAGGTGTATAAAAATAATAACAAATGGCGAAATTTAAACTTTCACGGCTGACGTGGTGCTACTGTACTACACTATAATTTCTCCAAAAATTGAAGGAGCCGAAACCTTGATTGGAAATTTGATGAAGTCGCCTGGCAAGATCAGTCGTTGATAAATTGCCTTAATCCAATATAATATCGTATTATATCCAACAAAAAGAAGAGGATCGAATACACGATGATTTGTAGAAATATCGGCTAACTTTTTTAGGAAAATTACACTTGGAGTACACTTCGCACACAATGTACACATGACATGCACATGTCATCTCCATATGATTTGTGCTGTGCTTGTATATTGTTATCAGCATATACAAAGTGTTGGATTTTAGGTTTCAAAAGGTCATTCAGACGATGAGTTAAAACCATAACAATGGGTATAGAAAGGAAAAAAAAAAGAAAAAAAAAAGATGTAAAAACCTCCAAGTTTCGAACCTATGTCTTGTTGAAACTATGAATGTATAGTCCCCACCATTACAAAGTAGTTAGATATGCCTAGACCAACCCATGCACAACGTGATGTAAGGGGTGTGAGATTTGATAACACCCTAACCTTTATGTTGGAAATGAAGTAACAACATTTGGAAGGTCACATGCATCACATCCTCACCATATAAACACCTTCAACACATTCCCTTCCTAAAAAATTAGACTTCTCAGATAGCCAAAACAATTGAGAACACAAACATGTCCAAGTTCCCACATGAAACCAAGGACTTTAACACAGAGTTCCACAGGTGGTACAATATGGAACCTCCTCCAATTCCGAGGCTGCCGAAGGCAAATCCTACGTCATCATTTAGCTTTGTGGACTCGGAGACACCGCTGAAAAGTATAGATTAGGTCCGCAGGAAACTCGACTATGAGATGGGTGTTGCCGAGTATTGGAACCATAATCTAATGAAGGTAGAAAAAGAGCTTGTGGACCTCAAAGGTGAAGCCAACGAAGCGCTCTACCGTGCAAACAAGCAGAAAACGAAGGCTGACATGTCTGGAGAAAGGATCACATTTCTAATTTTGAATTGTTCCAAAAGCGTCGGGGCCATATTGAGTCATATTGAGTCGTATGAGCATTTTTGGGAGGGAAATGTCAAAATGGAGGAGGAACGCAACAAGGGATTTGAGGATTCTCATCAACTAGTAAAGGGAAAAGAACCGCATCAACCATAATGGGGATTATATGACATTTTATTGTTGTGCAAATGTATTAGCTAAGTGTTTTATGATAATAAACATGCGTACTATGTATCCTTGTTATATGAATATAACATGCACATACAATGCACACCAAATGCACATTAAATGCACATAATATGCATATCACCCTATAATATCATATGTACATAATATGCCATGCACAAGACATGCACACTATATGTACACAACCTGCACGTCGTATGCACACATCGGAAAAATTTTGTGAAATTTATACAATTGAAGTGAAACAAAAATTGGAATATACCCAATATTGTACCACATCAAATATCAATTTTTTTCCACACATTACTGTAAACCCAGTTGTCACATCCCAACTTGCAGCGTACAGTGATATTGTCCGCTTTGGCATTCCCTGCCCGAAGACAGAGCTACCGCACGGCTTTGTTTCTGTGGACCGGTATCCCCGTCGCCGAAGCCGGTGAACCCGTAGCCACAAAACGCGTCACTGTAAACTAACAAGTTGCGAATGGATATATAAGGCCCAAGGCACTCGCCCTCACGGGCGATGTGGGATAGGTTTACCAAGCCTATCCACCCCCCTTAGGGAGCCCGACGTCCCCGTCGGCACACCACGACCGTGAGTAAGGCTCTGATACCAAATTGTCACATCCCAACTTGCAGCGTACAGTGATATTGTCCGCTTTGGCATTCCCTGCCCGAAGACAGAGCTACCGCACGGCTTTGTTTCTGTGGACCGGTATCCCCGTCGCCGAAGCCGGTGAACCCGTAGCCACAAAACGCGTCACTGTAAACTAACAAGTTGCGAATGGATATATAAGGCCCAAGGCACTCGCCCTCACGGGCGATGTGGGATAGGTTTACCAAGCCTATCCACCCCATTGTCACATCCCGCCTTCCCTCGCAGTGATATTGTCCGCTTTGGCATTCTGGGCCTGGACTAGGTCGCAGACACCCAGCTACCGCACGGATTTGTTTTTGCAGGCCGCAGCCCCAAAAGGCCTCACTGAAAGGTACATGTGGGCATGGACATATAAGGCTCAAGATCGACCCTCGTGTGGCCGATGTGGGATACTACAATCCACCCCCCTTAGGGAGCCCGACGTCCTCGTCGGCACACACGAACCAACACGAGTCCGGCTCTGATACCAAATTGTCACATCCCGCCTTCCCTCGCAGTGATATTGTCCGCTTTGGCATTCTGGGCCTGGACTAGGTCGCAGACACCCAGCTACCGCACGGATTTGTTTTTGCAGGCCGCAGCCCCAAAAGGCCTCACTGAAAGGTACATGTGGGCATGGACATATAAGGCTCAAGATCGACCCTCGTGTGGCCGATGTGGGATACTACACAGTCATGTTGGTCTTTGGATTCTTTTCAAGACTAGGCACCAAAAGAAACGAGACTTACCCCATTATTTTAGGGTTTCATATCTTCGAAAATGCACCATCCTTATATTAGTGAAATCCTAAATAATAAAGTGCAAATTGGATAGCAAATTTTATCTTCCATGCTTTGTTTCTAAATGGATTGGTTGGCAATCTAGTTAGCAAATTGACAAGACAAGGTAGATGTGGTGTACATGATCCTCATGTCTTGTTGTAACCTACTTGAGGTGTGCATTGCATTCAATATATGTAAGATGTGATTTTTCCACATGTCAACTCATAAATTTAACAATGTTTAATAGTAATATATTACAAAAGTAGTGGGTTTTAATTAATATTTTGTTTGGGTACTTAATTTGACCGAAAAGGATTTTGGAAAATGTTAATTTTCCAATCCTAGAATATATGTTTTTAGTATTCAAGACGCAGCATGCAATGTGCATATCCTGGATCATTCAGTGCCGTCTTTGAGATTTCAGGGGCCCTGTGCGAAATTTATAAAATGGCCCCTCCTTCATATAGCATTAAAAAAAGAAAAACAATGTATTGATGTTATAAAACAATCACTTAAATCAAAATAAACTTTAGCACTCACTGATTGCAAGTGTACAAATGTCATTAATTATAAGTAAAAAAGCTACAAACATAACCTTCACTAGATAATCAAAAGCTGTTTAATCTTAAACAACCAAACATGAAAAAAGAAAAAAAAACTTCAAAACTCTAACTTTAAAGTTCACTTGAATATATATAACCTTATTATATAATAAAATTGGAAAACTATCGTTTTTAGGGTGTCATTATTGACAATTAGAATATCTCATTGTACTAGAACTTTTTATATTGAATAATGCTAGGGATACTAAATTTGTAGACAAAATTTTGTAAATTAAATGACATGTAATGACACACCCCGACCGGGATCAGGGCGTGCTGGCCGCCACGCGGAGGTGACGTAACCATGTGCACGGTGCGGAAGCTAATAAAATAGTAATACAAATAGTACGAATAAATAAAACTAGCAACATAGAGTAATAGAAATAAGTGTTAGCGTAAGTGAGACACAAGTTTAGAGCATAAGCCTACAGCAGTCCAAAAGAAAATGATACGACAACAGTACACCCGAAGGTGACCCTACGCTGATGATCGTCTGTCAGAAATGTCGGGAAAGCCCTCTGGGAAACCACCGAACCTGCTAGACAACTAGAACCTGGAGGGGCGCAAAAACAAAAGAGTGAGTGGGCAAAAACAAAGCTTTTCGAAAACCTTTTAGTAAAATACATTCTAACCCCTCGCCGTAAAACCTGTATACTTCCCAGAAAATAACATATGTATGTACGTATATAGATATGCCAATCATGCTCAAGAATATGCCATGTCGAAACCTCAAAATGAAATGCAAGTGCTCAGGTATAAATCATATCAATAACATATAGTCTGGCAGCCGGAGTCACCTAACGTGACATGTACGGCTGCATATAGAGCTCAAATCTCAATATCAATACTAAACCTGCCCACAAGTCGGAACCACCTAAAGTGGTCTGTACGACAGGCCTGGGTGTAAAACATATAAATGCTCTAGTGCTACGATCACGTGAAGGCTGTGCGAATAATCGCGGGTCACCTACGAGTCGGAACCACCTAATGTGGTCTGTACGACAAGACTGTGCACCTAACTTGGATCCAAGCTGAGCGTGTGGTGCGGGAGGTGAACATCACGTGAAAGGCTGTGCCCTACTCTGGGCGGGAGCACTAACACCGGGGGTGCAGGTTATGAGCTCTCTAAGCATCTCAAACCACTACTGAATATAAACATGAATAACACTTACCTGGCACTTACCTATATGTCCGCAGCACCCAATATGCATATGTATATGTATGCAACTAATAATGCGACTAATGGTGCATAAACAACGATAATATAATGCATGACATATGGCAAATAACAATTCAAATCTATTTCTAGGAAAATATAAGTATATAGGTATATACGGAAAACCAAAAGCCCACTCACTGGTATGTGGAAGGGTCGTAGCCCCCCTGCCTCGAGTGACCACGCTCGTCCTGGGGATACGTATCACCTATATGCGAATAAACTACAAAAACGTTAATTTTAAAGCACATAACCAACTTCTCGTAATAACTTCTCATACATTGCTCAAATTGGACAAATGAATACACCAACGTGCTCTACACAACCTCAGGAACTGTTTAGTGATAGGAGCATATTCATGCGACTTAAATGGCTTGTTCTCGTGCATTTACGTTATGTTTCTCTCGTTATTTTAGTCCTTTATGCTTCTTTTGTGTGTTTTCAGGTTCTAAGGGCCTAGGGTGCAAGAAAGTGCATTTTGAGGCCATTTGGAGCATTTTTGGGCATGGATTGGATAGCTTAATCATGGAGCAAAGAGGATGGACGAAATTGAAGCCTTGTATGCTCTTTGGTGACATCAAACAAAGGGCCTAGCCCAATCAAACACATTATGCCATACAAACCAACCTATTTTAGGCCCATTCTATGTACTTAAACCCTAGCCCTTTAAACTAGTTCATTTATCACTTATCAAACCATTCACTTATCACTCACCACATATCATTCACTTATCACTTAACATATCATTCATTTATTTCACTTCCATACTCCTCTTAATTCCACATGCATTCTCACACATGCACATCATTCACTCACATTTCCACCATTCATTCTTTATTCCACAAACAAGTCACATGCATTCACACATCAACAAAACAACTTCAATGCCGTGGGTTCCCATTTCCTTTCCAAACATCTCACATGCATTTCCACCTTCCTACTTCATCATTTCACCACATTCTCCCTCTTTAACTCACATGCATTCATCATAATTCACAACACAAAACAGCCAACACATGCACCAAAACCTTCAATGCCGTGAGTTCCCTTTGAAATTGCAGCATCCTCACAAGCTTCTCCTCCTCCATTGCCGTGAGACTTGATGAAATGATGACGGGCAATGTTTCGCCTTTTCCCAAAAACACATACTTCAAATGGTCCGGCAACGGCTTAAGTTCAAGCGATGGTGCCTGAACAACAGAAGGTAGCATCTTAGTGGAAACTGAATTTGAAAGTGAGAGTGGAACCTTACCATATTGTTGTGGCAATGACTCAAGGGCTGCCACAACCTCAATTATTTCTTCACTAGAACCCATTGCAAAGAATTCCTCCTCATTGCCGTGGCCTTGCATTGGCCCAAATCCTTCATTTTTGCGCTCTATGGCCTTAGTGATGGTTGTTTCCAGGGCGTCCTCGTTCAATTCTTCAAGGTATACCTGCGCCAAAGAATCGATAACATCAATGGAAAAACAAGAATGGTCATCAACGGGATATCTCATAGTTTCAGAAATATTAAAATCAATCACTTCCCCATCGAATTCCATTGTCAAGGTGCCTTTGTATACATCAATCTTCGTTCGGGCCGTCTTCATGAATGGCCTACCAAGGAGAATCGGCAAAGATGTAGAATGGGCTGAATCCTCCATGTCTAGGACGTAGAAATCAGCCGGAAAAATTAAATGGTTCACCTGCACAAGCACATCTTCCAAAACTCCTTTTGGATACGCGTTAGAACGATCGGCCAATTGTATAATTACACCATCTTGTTTTAATTCACCCAAATTCATAGATGCATAAATAGAATAAGGCATGACATTTATGGATGCACCTAAATCAAGCATGGCATGTTCAAAACGATTATGTCCAATCACACAAGGAATCGTGAAACTACCGGGGTCTTTGCACTTGGTAGGCAGTTTACGTTGCAAAACAGCGGACACATTCTCGCTTACCTTCACTACCTCTTTGTTTGCCCTTCTTCTCTTTGTATTGCATAGGTCCTTGAGGAATTTAGCATACTTTGGAACCTGTTTGATTGCATCGAAAAGCGGTATGTTCACTTGTACCTTCCGGAACGTTTCAAGAATGTCCTTCTCGCTTTCTTCCTTTTTTTCTTGCATGAACCTGCAAGGAAAAGGTACATTGGGCAGATTAGGACGTGAAGTACATGAATTTGAACTTAAATTACCTGATTTGGCCGAGTTAGGGTGATCTGCCTCAGGTTGTGTCGTCTCTTCATCTACTTTCTGGGCAGATTTGGGATTGTTTGGCTCGGTCCCAACTTCTTTTCCACCCCTTAGGGTGATGGCCTTGGCGGATTCGAATCCTCCCTTTGGATTGACTGTGGTTGAGCTAGGAAGCTTTCCTTGCTCTCTAATCTGTCCAAGGAACTCAGAAATCTGCCTTATTTGTTTCTTCATATCCGTCATCTCCTTCTCGTTATTTGCTATCCGGTTGTTTTGATTTTGCAACCCCTGCGAAATAGAGGTTAGTAATTGCATAGCTTGATCACTTTCCAATGACGTACCTGAATGAGATGATGCCGAAGGTTGTTGGGGTGCATACGGCTTGGAATAAAAACCAGGGGGGTTTGGCCTAAATCCTCCTTGTTGGGCAGCTTGTTGTGGCTCCCTCCATTTGAAGTTTGGATGGTCCCTCCATCCGGCATTGTAAGTGTTCGAGTATGGGTTGTTTTGATTTTGTCCTTGGAAACCAATTGCATTGGCAGATTCCCACCCACCATTCTCGATTAGTTGAGGGCACATGTCGGATGGATGCCCTTGAATTGAGCACACGCCACAAACTTGGTGTTCTTGTGCTTTTGGACCAATCACAACCTGAGAAACAAGAGAAGTAAGATTAGCAAGTTGTGATTGAATTTCAGAAATAGCACTTACCTCATTTACACTTTGTTGTCGTGGGGCTTCCCTTTGACCCACTCCTTCATATTGTTGAGCGTTGAGCGCTCGGTTGGCTATGAGAATCTTGGCATCCCTTGGTGTTTTGTCCACCAATGCTCCTCCCGCTGATGCATCAAGCATTTGACGTTCGATAGGAATGAGGCCCTCATAGAAATATTGAAGGAGAAGTTCCTCCTTCATTTGATGTTGAGGACATGAAGCTACAAGGCCCTTGAAGCGCTCATAATAAGTCGGGAATGTCTCACCATGATTCTGTTGAATACCACTAATTTTCTTCCGTAGGAGAATCACTCTCGAAGTAGGGAAGAATTTCTCCAAGAAAGCACGCTTCATACTCTCCCACGAAGTCACAGTTCCCGGGGCTAGTTCGTAGAGCCAATCTTTGGCCTTGTCCATAAGTGAAAATGGAAAGGTCTTCATCTTCAATATACTCCCATCCACATTGACGGGGGTCATGCTCGAACAAACCACCTCGAACTCCTTCAAGTGTTTGTTGGGGTCTTCCATAGACAAGCCATGGAACTTCGGAATATGGTGTAACAAACTGGATTTGAGTTCAAATTCCTCAGTCTTCCCCTCTGCAGCCGTGGGGTATTGGATACAAAGAGGCAATGCATTATCCAAACCCAAGGCCGAAAGCTCCTTGATGGTTCTATTATCTGCTGCCATGGCTTGTTCTTCTTCAAAAATCTGATCCGTGGGCTTTTCTTCTACACCTACTTCGTCTTCTTCAAGCCCAGGTTGTGGTGGCTCTTGTTGACTCCTCGTTCTCCTCAAAGTGCGTTCAAAATCACCGTCAAAGTCGGAGATGTTCTCTATAATAGGCCGAGAGCTACGAGTCATACACAGTACCTAAAAAAACAAGGAAACAAACAAACTAAGAATCTGAAATAAGAATGCACGAAAAACAAAAAAAATATAAAAATAAAGACAAGGGATTAGCAAAGTTGCTAAATCCCCGGCAACGGCGCCAAAATTTGATGTATGTGTTTTTGGGAAAAGGCGAAACATTGCCCGTCATCATTTCATCAAGTCTCACGGCAATGGAGGAGGAGAAGCTTGTGAGTATGTATCGATTACCGGAAGCTAAATGCCATGACTAGGAAAGATCACTTTCCTTTGCCATTCATCGACCAGATGCTCGAAAGGTTAGCCGGTCATGCTTTTTACTCTTTTCTTGATGGATACTCTGGATATAACCAAATTGTGATAGCCCCGGATGATCAAGAGAAGACCACATTCACATGTCCCTTTGGAACATTTGCTTATCGTCGCATGCCATTTGGCTTATGCAACGCACCGGCCACTTTCCAAAGGTGTATGGTAAGTATATTTTCCGATTTTGTTGAAAAGATCATTGAGGTTTTCATGGATGATTTCAGTGTATTTGGGAGTTCATTTGATAATTGCTTGGATAATCTGACCTTAATTTTGAAACGATGTGTTGAAACTAACCTTGTCTTGAATTGGGAGAAATGTCACTTTATGGTGAAACAAGGTATAGTTTTAGGACATATTGTTTCAGAAAAAGGAATTGAAGTAGATAAATCAAAAATAGACCTTGTACGTCACTTACCCTCTCCTACTTCGGTTAGAGAGGTACGTTCGTTTCTTGGCCATGCAGGGTTCTATAGGCGTTTTATCAAGGACTTCTCCAAGATGTCCAACCCTCTTTGCCGATTGCTTCAAAAAGATGTGCCATTCAAGTTTGATGAAGAGTGTAATTCGGCATTTAACCAACTCAAGGAGAAGCTAGTCTCGGCCCCCATTATTGTACCTCCAGATTGGAGCCTTCCGTTCGAGCTCATGTGCGATGCATCCGACTATGCATTAGGAGCTGTTCTAGGACAAAGAAGAGACAAGCGGCCGCATGTCATATACTATGCCTCTCGGACTCTCAATGATGCCCAATTGAACTACTCCACGACGGAAAAAGAACTTCTAGCTGTGGTTTTTGCTTTAGATAAATTCCGTTCATATTTAATTGGTACTAAAGTAATCGTTTATTCTGATCATGCAGCTTTGAGGTACTTGCTCACGAAAAAGGAAGCAAAGCCGAGGCTTATCCGTTGGATTCTTCTTCTTCTTCAAGAATTTGATATTGAAATCCGGGATAAGAAAGGAAGCGAGAATGTAGTGGCTGACCATTTAAGCCGAATGATCCACGAGGAGCATGAACATGCCGTACCTATCCCTGAAACTTTTCCCGATGAGCAGCTGCTTTCCATTGAGGTAAGTGAACCATGGTATGCAGATTTAGTGAATTACTTGGTGGCTAAACAAATTCCAAATGAACTAAACAAGCACCAACGTGATAAGCTTAAAAATGATGCACGTTTCTATGTTTGGGATGACCCTTATTTGTGGAAGTATTGCTCAGATCAAATTGTACGTAGATGTGTGCATGATTCTGAATTTCACTCAATTCTAAGCTTTTGTCACACATATACATGTGGTGGTCATTTTGGCACACAACGCACTGCCCTCAAGGTTTTAGAGTGTGGTTTTTATTGGCCGACTATATTTAGGGATGCTAGAACCTTTTGTATGTCTTGTGATCGTTGCCAACGAATGGGTAACATAGGTACCAAGGACCAAATGCCGCAAACCCCTGTCTTTAATGTTGAAATTTTTGATGTTTGGGGCATTGATTTCATGGGCCCTTTCCCTCCATCTTATGGTTTTACTTATATCTTGCTAGCCGTTGATTATGTTTCTAAATGGGTGGAAGCAAAAGCCACCCGTACTAACGATTCTAAGGTGGTTGCAGATTTCGTGAAAACTAACATTTTTGCTAGGTTTGGAATGCCGAGAGTAATCATAAGTGATGGAGGGTCTCACTTTTGCAATCGGACCATTGAGGCGTTGCTAAGAAAGTACCATGTCAACCATAAGGTCTCCACACCTTACCATCCTCAAACAAATGGCCAAGCCGAGGTGTCTAACCGAGAAATCAAACAAATTTTGGAGAAGACCGTTGGACCAACAAGGAGGGATTGGAGCTTACGTTTAGATGATGCACTGTGGGCATATCGTACGGCGTACAAAACACCCATTGGGATGTCACCTTTTCGGCTCGTCTATGGTAAGCCATGTCATTTGCCCGTAGAGTTAGAGCACAAGGCACATTGGGCCGTGAAGACTTTCAACATGGACATAGATGCAGCGGGAGTTCATAGGAAGCTCCAATTGAATGAACTTGAGGAGATTCGGAATGAAGCCTATGAGAATGCCCGGATGTACAAAGCCAAGACCAAAGCATTCCATGATAAAATGATTCGAACCAAGACCTTCACAGTTGGGCAGAAAGTGTTACTTTTCAACTCTCGCCTACGTTTGTTTCCTGGTAAGTTGCGTTCTAAATGGATTGGCCCGTTTGTCGTTACTAACGTTTTACCTTATGGTGCAGTCCACATAAAAAGCTTAAGGAATGGCGTAGAATTCAAGGTGAACGGGCATCGGTTGAAGCCATATTACAAGCATGGTGTGGGGCAAGTGGTGGAAGACATTCCTTTCCATTCCGTGGGCTCAAATGAAGATTAAAAGAGGGTACTCGTCCGGCTGAAAGACGTAAAAGAAAGCGCTTCGTGGGAGGCAACCCATGCATCCGAATAGAGAAGAACTTGGAAACCCCTTTAAGAGACTTATTTTTATTCCTTTCTTTTTCTTTACTGCCTTTACTTTGCTTTCTTTCTCGTATTTGTTTATTTGCTTGCTCTGTTGTGACTTTCTGCTTAAAACATTGAGGACAAAGTTTGATTTAAGTGTAGGGGGGTAAATAATTTGTATTTGCATGAATTTCGTGGGATTTATTCACCTATCACTTAGAATGTTGTTTCTTGCTGTTTTAAGCATTTTTAGAGTGTTTTAGTGTGTTTTATAGTGTCTTGGTATAAAACTCCGAAAATTTGATAAAAATTAAAAAAAAAAAAAAAATTCTTTTCTTTGTTGCTATTTCGTTTCTGCCTTGTTAGGTTGTTTAGTTGTTATTGTTTGTTTGTTTATTAATTGTGTGAGTCTATGATTGTAACATTGAGAAAATGTTTGATTTATTGATAGGCACTGCTAAACAAAGAAAGATGGTGCTTCATAAAGGTTGTTTGCTTGAGGCCCCACTACGTGGCTTTACTCTTGAAGTGGAAGGCGTAGGAGCAGAAGGCATCGGAGCGGAAGGCGTAGGAACAGAAGGCATCGGAGCGGGAGGCATCGAAGATAGAGCATTCCAGGCCTCAATACTTGGCCAAGCGCTGGATGAGCCAGGAAAAAGGTGCCTCTGGAGGAAAGACGAAAACCTTTGACGGTCACTGTGAATCCGACCTTCAGACTCTTGCAGCTCATCAAGCTTCCTCTTCATGCCCTTCGAATAGTTGTTTGCAAGCACGTGCAAACTTCTATTCTCATACTTCAGCTGCTGGATCTCCTGCTTGAGACTTTCCACCTCTGCCATCCATGATTCCACCTGACGGGAGCGGGCAAGCAGGCGTTGGCCCATGTTGGACACAGAACTCGCACACTGAACACTAAGTGCGAGGGACTCTTGAACGGCCAACTCATCGGACCGTCCTGACAGCAGCCTACTATCTTTTGGTGTGAGGAGGTTCCTAGCTACTATTGTAGCTGTTGTGGCGTCCTGCATCACAGAGTCTTCACCTGAAAGAGGACCGTTAGAAGAAAAAAAAGAAGAGCGCCATACATTACCTTGACGGGGCGCAACCGGATCGCTGCTGAGACTCAAATCTAAGCTAAGGTTCGATGAGTTTGCCATTTTTTTCAAAAGTGTTCAAAGAGAGTGGGTGGATGGAGTAAATTTTCAAAGGGCCGGAGTCGGTTTTCAAGAATGGGAAATCTTCAGAGTGTGTTTGTTGTGGTGATCGATAGCTCAATAAAAAAGCCAAGGCGACGAGTCCACCAATTCAAAAAGCCGGAATTTCCGGCGTAATTTAGGCGACGCTTTCTCAGCTTTTCAGAAGACGTGTTCAACTTTGTCAAAAGAGTTATTCTTTTCAGACAACACGTGGAGGCCATCATCGCAACTACACATCTTTAGCCGACAAGCGCAAAGTTCGGCGACGCTTTCTCAGCTTTTCAGAAGACGCGTGCAGCTTTGTCAAAAGGAGCCGCATCTGCACTACCACGTGTCGTTCAGAAAGCGAAGGGGCGTCGTTCAGAAATCGAAGGGGCGCCTGCTCAGAAATCGAAGAGGCGTGTTCAGAGATCGAAGAGGCGCCATTATTTCATATAGCCAGATTTGCGGGATCAAAACGTTTGTCGACAAAGGTAAAAAGTACCACCACTTGATATTATCTCTATATATGTCGACCTTCGTCTTTTATGGCAGGGCAAACCTGAAGAAAATGCCCAACTCTCCCTCACCTCTGAGGGCGCACTCCCAGCAAAGCCTTTCGAAATACTCAATTCTTTCTCTTCCCCAAAGATGATACCAGATGCCTGGAGTACAGATGACCCAGGAGGAAACAGCACAACAAATACATGTGCTGATTCATTCACCGCTTCTTCAAAAGCAAAGGTATCTCATATCATCAAGGTCAAAAGCAAAAGTATCTCATATCATGCTCTTTCCCTGTCTTTTTCTTTGTCCTTGTTCTTACTCGCATGGCAAAGTAAAAGAAGCAATCAGCCGGCACTTGGAGTCAGTCTTCCGATCTGGAGCCAACTGCCTGGAATCTATTCCTGATTGCTTACCTAGTGATAGGAGCATATTCATGCGACTTAAATGGCTTGTTCTCGTGCATTTACGTTATGTTTCTCTCGTTATTTTAGTCCTTTATGCTTCTTTTGTGTGTTTTCAGGTTCTAGGGGCCTAGGGAGCAAGAAAGTGCATTTTGAGGCCATTTGGAGCATTTTTGGGCATGGATTGGATAGCTTATCCATGGAGCCAAGAGGATGGACGAATTTGAAGGCCTTGTATGCACTTGAAGACACAAAACAATGGCTCTAGCCCAATCAAACACATTATGCCATACAAACCAACCTATTTTAGGCCCATTCTATGTACTTAAACCCTAGCCCTTTAAACTAATTCATTTATCACTTATCAAACCATTCACTTATCACTCACCACATATCATTCACTTATCACTTAACATATCATTCATTTATTTCACTTCCATACTCCTCTTAATTCCACATGCATTCTCACACATGCACATCATTCACTCACATTTCCACCATTCATTCTTTATTCCTTTCCAAACATCTCACATGCATTTCCACCTTCCTACTTCATCATTTCACCACATTCTCCCTCTTTAACTCACATGCATTTCTTCATTATTTCCTAACCCTACATGCATTATTTATTGCATCTACACATGCACTTCCACCTTTCATCCACAATGATTCATGATTCATTCACTTTGCATCCTTTAAATCACATACTTTTCCATCATTAATTAGCCACTTGCATCTTAAACAAACAACCATATGTTCCCTCCACTACTCCTATAAATACCCTTGCATTCATTCATTCAAGATCATCTCATTTCATACACAACACACCACAAACACTTCCATTCCTTCTCTTTGCCGTGAGTCCCCTTAGAATCCAAAACCATCTTTCCATTTCCATCACTCCTCACTCCATTCCACATTTCCATAATCCCCCAAACCTCACCTTAGACCTTGTGCTACAACAACGAGGAAGAGAAGAGGACCTAAACGTTCATACAATTCAAGTTTGAGTTGTTGGAATGTTTAGGTGATTCTTTGATTTCAATGTTTCATTTTAATTCTCTTTGTTTTGTACGTATAAGGAATGGAAGAGAAGAGTGCCTAAACGTTCATACAATTCAAGTTTGAGTTGTTGGAATGTTTAGGTGTTTCTTTGATTTCAACGTAATGAGGAACTAAAACCCCCTTTAGCTAGGGGGTGATTCGAAATAAATGTTTATGCTTGCATTTTGATTTGATTACTTCTAATTGCGTTTCATAAGTTGTGGTTCAATTTGTTTAACCGTTTGATTGATAACTTATTTATGTATGTTTATTAAGAGTATACACTTAATTTTCATGCATGAATATGACGCTAGAATATAAGTGAGTTTCACCTAATAGTTACGAACTTATATTCACAAGTAGTGGAGGTTGCTTATAAACAATCGCGTTAAATGAATTCTTGGCATAAGTTTCATGCGTATTCCATAGTAACGAATGCCTCGTCAACACTTAAAGTTTTCATGATGCTTAATGATTTTTGATTGTATCTTTATTGTGCTTTTCACGTAAAGGACTTTTGGAGAATGTTGTGAATTGCGTTGCGCTAACCCATCCAATTCATTAACTTAAGGAAAACTTGACGGTTAATTTAAGCGGACCTAATTGACCCGGGGCGTTGAGAATTAATGGTTTATTGAAATGCAATTGGAAATCATTTTATTATGCAAGTGTAACATGTATGGAGATGAACCCCTTAGCTAGCCATACCATCCATTCATTTCCGTCAATTTCATATTTACAATTTGTTTTCTTTACAATCTATCCATTTTAGTTTAAATTCGTCCAAAATCAATCCCCCCATATTTCGTTTAAGTCTTAGTCTTAATCTTTTTTATTTTTAGTTTTGAATTCTTCGAGTTTAGTATAGCATTTTAGTTTGTGTTTTTAAAAGCATTTTGAGTCTTTTGATTTGTTTTAGTGTTTTAAAGTTTAGTTTTACATTCTTTGAGTCTAGTTTAGTGCTTTATATTATGTTTTTACGTTTTTAAGTCAAATCCAAGTGATTAACAATCCCTCCTAATCCCCGGTCCAGAACGATCCCTACTTATACTTATACTACAATTGTCAAAAAGAGGGTTTAATTTGTGTGCGTATAAATCTCGCATCAAATTTTGGCGCCGTTGCCGGGGATTAGAAAATTTGCTAATCCCTTGGATTGTTTGTTTCTGTATTGTCTTTTAGATTTAGTTTTTTTTTTTATTTGTGTTTTGTTTGTTAAGAACAAGATGGCACTTGATAATGCTTCTCTTTTGTCACAACTCATGGAAAGGTCTCAAATGCAAAGAGTTGATATATTGAATCTTCAATCAAGGAATAACGTGTTTTCCAATACTTACAATTCGGATTGGAGTGATCATTCAAACTCTATGTGGTGGGAACCTCAAAATGCTCAACAAGGAGGATATTGGCAGCCACCACAACCTCATATTCAATATGCCCAACCAAATTTAAGTTCGTCAATAAATTATAACCAAAAGCTTGATGAATTAATTTGTTTGGTGCAGGGCTTACAAAATCAAGACAATGAGGCTCAACAAGAAGGATATTGGCAGCCGTATGAGGAGTTCTATTCAACGCCTATGCAGCCACCACAACCTGCCCAAAGTAATGTAGGTAATTCAAATGATAATGATACGATTTTTCAATTACTTACTACTCTGGAAAAGCAAATTGGGCAGATAGCGGAGTTCGAAGGACAATTTTGCGACCAAGGCGAACTCCCTAGTTCAACCATTGCAAATCAGAAGGGAGAATTTGAAACTGCCAAGGAAATCATGTTGAGAAGTGACAAAGAGGTTGGAACGGACCCTCAACCATCAAAATCAAATCACAAGGAAGAGGAATACACCCAACCCACGGAAAGGGTGGAAACACCTTTACCGGAGGCTCCTATTGCTCCTATGCCATCTAATACAGGTATGGTTGTTCCAAATTTCATTATTTTTAACCCTATTCCTTGCAGATTCATGACTTCCAAGGAAGAAGAAGGTGAAAAAGACATCTTGGAAGCCCTTCCAAAGGTGACAAGTAGGGAATGTCATGAATCCATCAAAGAGGGCGTTCTTGAAACCACAAAATCCAAAGAAGTTAAATTTGATGACATTGGACAAGTAATAACCATCACTTGCAATCTGGCCAAGTCCAATATCCCTGAAACTTTCAAAGGAGTGGTATTTGTCATTGAGTTCTTGTCGGACAAAACAAGTAAGTATTTTTTTCCAAATTCCATTAGATTTTATACTAACTTGCTATTTTTTTTGAATCAGGCACCTACACTAGAATTCAAACCAATGCCGGTTCACTTCAAGTATCACCTTCCATTCAAGGACCAATTCCATGCCGTTTGATTTTATTTATGTTAATAAAAAAAAAAAAAATAAATAAAATAAAAAAAAAAAATAAAAAAAAAAAAAGAGAAAAAGAAAAAAAGAAAGATACTAAACATGGAGAAAGGTGGAGCTTCACAAAGGTTGTTTGCGTGAAGTCCCACTACGAGGCGCAGAAGCGGAAGGCGCAGAAGCGGGAGGCATAGAAGCGGGAGGCATCGAAGCGGAAGGCATCGGAGCGGGAGGCATCGGAGCTAGAGCATTCCAGGCCTCAATACTTGGCCAAGCGCTGGATGACCCAGGAAAAAGGTGCCTCTGGAGATAAGACGCAAGCCTTTGACGGTCACTGTGAATTCGACCCTCAGATTCTTGCAGCTCATCAAGCTTCCTCTTCATCCCCGACGAATAGTTATTTGCAAGCACATGCAAACTTCTATTCTCGTACTTAAGCTGCTGGATCTCTTGCTTAAGTCTTTCCACCTCTGCCATCAACGATTCCACCTGACGGGAGCGGGCAAGCAGGCGTAGGCCCATGTTGGAGACAGAGCTCGCACACTGAACACTAAGTGCGAGGGACTCTTGAACGGCCAACTCATCGGACCGTCCTGACAGCAGCCTACTATCTTTTGGAGTGAGGAGGTTTTTAGCTACTATTGTAGCTGTTGTGGCGTCCTGCATCACAGAGTCTTCACCTGAAAGAGGACCGTTAGAAGATAAAAAAGAAGGGCGCCATACATTACCTTGACGGGGCGCAACCGGATCACTGCTGAGACTCAAATCTAAGCTAAGGTTCGATGAGTTTGCCATTTTTTTCAAAAGTGTTCAAAGAGAAGGGGTGGATGGAGTTAAAAATTTCACAAAGGGCCGAAGTCGAGTTTCAGGAATGGGAAATCTTCAGAGTGTGTATGTTGGCGGTGATCGATAGCTCTATAAGAAGCCAAGGCGACGCGTCCACCAATTCAAAAAGCCGGAATTTCCGGCGTAATCAAGGCGACGCGTTCTCGACTTTTCAGAAGACGCGTTCAGCTTTGTCAAAAGATTTCTGACAAAGCTGAAAGCACGTGGAGGCCATCATCGCAACTACACATCTTTAGCCGACAAACGCAAAGTCCGGCGACGCTTTCTCTGCTTTTCAGAAAACGCGTGCAGCTTTGTCAAAAGGAGCCGCATCTGCACTACCACGTGTCGTTCAGAAATCGAAGGGGCGCCTACTCAGAAATCGAAGAGGCGTATTCAAAGATCGAAGAGGCGCCACTATTTCAAAAAGCCAGAGTTGCGGGATCAAAACGTTTGTCGACAAAGGTAAAAAGTACCACCACTTGCTATTATCTCTATATATGTCGACCTTCGTATTTTATGGCAGGGCAAACCTGAAGAAAATGCCCAACTCTCCCTCACCTCTGAGGGCGCACTCCCAGCAAAGCCTTTCGAAATACTCAATTCTTTCTTCTTCCCCAAAGATGATACCAGATGCCTGGAGTACAGATGACCCAGGAGGAAACGGCGGATTGAAGTGTGCTGATTCATTCACCGCTTCTTCAAAAGCAAAGGTATCTCATATCATCAAGGTCAAAAGCAAAAGTATCTCATATCATGCTCTTTCCCTGTCTTTTTCTTTGTCCTTGTTCTTACTCGCATGGCAAAGTAAAAGAAGCAATCAGCCGGCACTTGGAGTCAGTCTTCCGATCTGGAGCCAACTGCCTGGAATCTATTCCTGATTGCTTACCTAGCGTTGCTCTCGAGTAGTCATCTTCAACGGTTGATACACTTCCGGAGAAGGGACCACTTCTGCAAAGGGGAGCGAGTAAGGCAAGTGAAAATGATACATTGAAGCATGTGGAGACAAACATAGGCTGAGTTATCCTCCAACTCTTTTCAATACGAATTGGAAAGATTGAACAAAGAAACAGACCAAAAGGGTATGCTCAGACCTTCGGGGAAGACCAAAAGAATCCTCCAGCCCAGTAGCACAAAGGAAAATCAACAAGTGGAGGAGATCAAAAGATTCCTGCTGCCCAGTTCAAGAAGTAGCACAAAGGAAAATCAACGATGGGCAGAAACCAGTTCAAGAGTAAGCCTGTGGAATCACAAAGATCAAAGCCTCAATGCAATTACCAAGGAGAAGATGGAATTTACACTCTATAACCAGATTTGCGTCTCTAAACTCTTCTCTTTGTTAATTACATTATGCCATGTTTAGTATGTTTAAGTGTTTTTTGTGTATTTACTTATGCTTTGTGTGAATCTATGCTTAAAACATTGAGGACAACGTTTAATTTAAGTGTGGGGGGGTAACTAAGTATATTTGATGCAAATTCATGGGATTTATTCACCTATCACTTCACATGTTGTTTCTCACTGTTTTAAAACTGTTTTAGTGTGTTTTGTCTTAAAATTCGAAAATCCCATAAAAATTTGAAAAATTGTTTTGAAAAACCCAAAAAGAGTTGTTTTAAAGTTGTTTTTGTGTGTGTGTTTGTGTCTTAGGATACCTTCCAACACAATGTTAAGGATTTGGTTTGTAATTGCATGACTGTTAAAAAGAGTTATAAACATAGAGAAAAGTTTGATTTACTCTTGGTATATGCTTGGTTATGGTTATAATGTATGACTTCACATGCAATCATAAAAGAAAATTTAGTTTTTGTAACATGCCTGAAGGAAGGAACTCAAACAAATGCTACAACCCTGAGAGACTTGAGCCTATAACGTTCTTTGGAGAGTATAATCTGTGATTTCTTGTTTTCTAAAATCGTTGCATGATCTCATTATTCTTTGCTTGGTTACTACTTAGAAGGCGTTTCATCATATAGTTCCAAATGCTAGAACTCATGCCCATTTCATTCAAAGCATGTTATTGATTTGCATAACATATATCAAGATGAAGTTGTGTAGTTGCCACCATAGCCAAATAGCCTCGCTTCCCATATTTCGTATATGTTGTAAGTTTTACCCCCGTTGAGCCATGTTAACCCATGTTCTTTGTTTACCCACTTTATCTTCACCTAACCTAGAATATGACCGTCCTTACCCTTGTTCTTAAAAGATAGTGAGCATGACTTAATTGAATTCCTTTTGAGTTACATTATGAAAGAAAATAAGTGTGGGGGAGAGAATGTTTAAGTGTTTTTGTTTTGAGATTCAAAAGAAAAAAAAAAAAAAAAAAAAAAAAAAAAAAAAAAAAGACACAAAAAAACAACTCAAAAGTTGAGTTTTCATTCAAAAGTGAATTCTAAGTTGATTAAAATGCTTTGCTCACTATTTCTTTAAGAACCTTTGTTTTCCATATCCCTTCTTTATCCACATACCCCAAGCCCCGTTACAACCCTTGACTTCTATCTTGAGTGTTGTGTATTTCAATTTGTGGAGTTTGAACTTGGTATGAGCTTATGGTGTCACTGGTTCTCGCGTCTAAGTAGTAGCATTCCATTCATGAGATCATATCTAAACTTGATTATTAACTCCTGAATTTGCGTTCTTTGTGATACATATATGTGAGTGTCGTTTTCATGTTTACATCAATCTTCTCACATATGACTAGATTAGGGTGTGTAGTTAGAAAATCTGAGTAAAAATTGAGTGCATATCTTGAAAGGAATTGAGCAAATTCTCTAAGGCATGTTACTACATTCAAAACATGGTTTTAAATGCTTAATTGTGAACTAGTATATGGTGACTATGATTAAGAATGTACTTAAATGTGAAGATGACTAAAATCTGTGAGAATGATGATTTTTAACTTGTCATGTGCATTGGAAATCCCTAAGACGGTTGTTGGAAGGTTTAGGTTGTGTTTTACGTGTTTAGTGTCGTTTTGTTTATTTGTTTTTATTCTGTTTTGCTCGAGGACTAGCAAAAGCTAAGTGTGGGGGTATTTGATAGGAGCATATTCATGCGACTTAAATGGCTTGTTCTCGTGCATTTACGTTATGTTTCTCTCGTTATTTTAGTCCTTTATGCTTCTTTTGTGTGTTTTCAGGTTCTAGGGGCCTAGGGAGCAAGAAAGTGCATTTTGAGGCCATTTGGAGCATTTTTGGGCATGGATTGGATAGCTTATCCATGGAGCCAAGAGGATGGACGAATTTGAAGGCCTTGTATGCACTTGAAGACACAAAACAATGGCTCTAGCCCAATCAAACACATTATGCCATACAAACCAACCTATTTTAGGCCCATTCTATGTACTTAAACCCTAGCCCTTTAAACTAATTCATTTATCACTTATCAAACCATTCACTTATCACTCACCACATATCATTCACTTATCACTTAACATATCATTCATTTATTTCACTTCCATACTCCTCTTAATTCCACATGCATTCTCACACATGCACATCATTCACTCACATTTCCACCATTCATTCTTTATTCCTTTCCAAACATCTCACATGCATTTCCACCTTCCTACTTCATCATTTCACCACATTCTCCCTCTTTAACTCACATGCATTTCTTCATTATTTCCTAACCCTACATGCATTATTTATTGCATCTACACATGCACTTCCACCTTTCATCCACAATGATTCATGATTCATTCACTTTGCATCCTTTAAATCACATACTTTTCCATCATTAATTAGCCACTTGCATCTTAAACAAACAACCATATGTTCCCTCCACTACTCCTATAAATACCCTTGCATTCATTCATTCAAGATCATCTCATTTCATACACAACACACCACAAACACTTCCATTCCTTCTCTTTGCCGTGAGTCCCCTTAGAATCCAAAACCATCTTTCCATTTCCATCACTCCTCACTCCATTCCACATTTCCATAATCCCCCAAACCTCACCTTAGACCTTGTGCTACAACAACGAGGAAGAGAAGAGGACCTAAACGTTCATACAATTCAAGTTTGAGTTGTTGGAATGTTTAGGTGATTCTTTGATTTCAATGTTTCATTTTAATTCTCTTTGTTTTGTACGTATAAGGAATGGAAGAGAAGAGTGCCTAAACGTTCATACAATTCAAGTTTGAGTTGTTGGAATGTTTAGGTGTTTCTTTGATTTCAACGTAATGAGGAACTAAAACCCCCTTTAGCTAGGGGGTGATTCGAAATAAATGTTTATGCTTGCATTTTGATTTGATTACTTCTAATTGCGTTTCATAAGTTGTGGTTCAATTTGTTTAACCGTTTGATTGATAACTTATTTATGTATGTTTATTAAGAGTATACACTTAATTTTCATGCATGAATATGACGCTAGAATATAAGTGAGTTTCACCTAATAGTTACGAACTTATATTCACAAGTAGTGGAGGTTGCTTATAAACAATCGCGTTAAATGAATTCTTGGCATAAGTTTCATGCGTATTCCATAGTAACGAATGCCTCGTCAACACTTAAAGTTTTCATGATGCTTAATGATTTTTGATTGTATCTTTATTGTGCTTTTCACGTAAAGGACTTTTGGAGAATGTTGTGAATTGCGTTGCGCTAACCCATCCAATTCATTAACTTAAGGAAAACTTGACGGTTAATTTAAGCGGACCTAATTGACCCGGGGCGTTGAGAATTAATGGTTTATTGAAATGCAATTGGAAATCATTTTATTATGCAAGTGTAACATGTATGGAGATGAACCCCTTAGCTAGCCATACCATCCATTCATTTCCGTCAATTTCATATTTACAATTTGTTTTCTTTACAATCTATCCATTTTAGTTTAAATTCGTCCAAAATCAATCCCCCCATATTTCGTTTAAGTCTTAGTCTTAATCTTTTTTATTTTTAGTTTTGAATTCTTCGAGTTTAGTATAGCATTTTAGTTTGTGTTTTTAAAAGCATTTTGAGTCTTTTGATTTGTTTTAGTGTTTTAAAGTTTAGTTTTACATTCTTTGAGTCTAGTTTAGTGCTTTATATTATGTTTTTACGTTTTTAAGTCAAATCCAAGTGATTAACAATCCCTCCTAATCCCCGGTCCAGAACGATCCCTACTTATACTTATACTACAATTGTCAAAAAGAGGGTTTAATTTGTGTGCGTATAAATCTCGCATCACCTAGCGTTGCTCTCGAGTAGTCATCTTCAACGGTTGATACACTTCCGGAGAAGGGACCACTTCTGCAAAGGGGAGCGAGTAAGGCAAGTGAAAATGATACATTGAAGCATGTGGAGACAAACATAGGCTGAGTTATCCTCCAACCCTTTTCAATACGAATTGGAAAGATTGAACAAAGAAACAGACCAAAGGGGTAAGCTCAGACCTTCGGGGAAGACCAAAAGAATCCTCCAGCCCAGTAGCACAAAGGAAAATCAACAAGTGGAGGAGACCAAAAGATTCCTGCTGCCCAGTTCAAGAAGTAGCATAAAGGAAAATCAACGATGGGCAGAAACCAGTTCAAGAGTAAGCCTGTGGAATCACAAAGATCAAAGCCTCAATGCAATTACCAAGGAGAAGATGGAATTTACACTCTATAACCAGATTTGCGTCTCTAAACTCTTCTCTTTGTTAATTACATTATGCCATGTTTAGTATGTTTAAGTGCTTTTTGTGTATTTACTTATGCTTTGTGTGAATCTATGCTTAAAACATTGAGGACAATGTTTGATTTAAGTGTGGGGGAGTAACTAAGTATATTTGATGCAAATTCGTTGGATTTTATCACCTATCACTTCACATGTTGTTTCTCACTGTTTTAAACTGTTTTAGTGTGTTTTGTCTTAAAAATTCGAAAATCCCATAAAAATTTGAAAAATTGTTTTGAAAAACCCAAAAAGAGTTGTTTTAAAGTTGTTTTTGTGTGTGTGTTTGTGTCTTAGGATACCTTCCAACACAATGATAAGGATTTGGTTTGTAATTGCATGACTGTTAAAAAGAGTTATAAACATAGAGAAAAGTTTGATTTACTCTTGGTATATGCTTGGTTATAGTTATAATGTATGACTTCACATGCAATCATAAAAGAAAATTTAGTTTTTGTAACATGCCTGAAGGAAGGAACTCAAACAAATGCTACAACCCTGAGAGACTTGAGCCTATAACGTTCTTTGGAGAGTATAATCTGTGATTTCTTGTTTTCTAAAATCGTTGCATGATCTCATTATTCTTTGCTTGGTTACTACTTAGAAGGCGTTTCATCATATAGTTCCAAATGCTAGAACTCATGCCCATTTCATTCAAAGCATGTTATTGATTTGCATAACATATATCAAGATGAAGTTGTGTAGTTGCCACCATAGCCAAATAGCCTCACTTCCCATATTTCGTATATATTGTAAGTTGTACCCCCGTTGAGCCGTGTTAGCCCATGTTCTTTGTTAACCCACTTTTTCCTCACCTAGCCTAGTTTAGGACAATCCCCACCCTTGTTCTTAAAAGATAGTGAGCATGACTTAATTGAATTCCTTTTGAGTTACATTATGAAAGAAAATAAGTCTGGGGGAGAGAATGTTTAAGTGTTTATGTTTTGAGATTCAAAAAAAAAAAAAAAAAAAAAAAAAAAAAAAAAAAAAAAGAGAAAAGAATAAGTGATTGAAGAAAGGTTCCAAAACACCAATTCTGGGCGTAAATTGTCTAAATTCTCCCTTTTTGTTCAAAAGTTGAGTTTTCATTCAAAAGTGAATTCTAAGTTGATTCAAATGCTTTGCTCACTATTTCTTTAAGAACCTTTGTTTTCCATATCCCTTCTTTGTTATCCACATACCCCAAGCCCCGTTACAACCCTTGACTTCTATCTTGAGTGTTGTGTATTTCAATTTGTGGAGTTTGAACTTGGTATGAGCTTATGGTGTCACTGGTTCTCGCGTCTAAGTAGTAGCATTCCATTCATGAGATCATATCTAAACATGCTTATTAACTCCAGAAATTGCGTTCTTTGTGATACTTATATGTGAGTGTTCGTTTTCATGTTACATCAATCTTCTCACATATGACTAGATTAGGGTGTGTAGTTAGAAATTCTGAGTGAAAATCGAGTGCATATCTTGTAAGGAATTGAGCAAATTCTCTAAGGCATGTTACTACATTCAAAACATGGTTTTAAATGCTTAATTGTGAACTAGTATATGGTGACTATGATTAAGAATGTACTTAAGTGTGAAGATGACTAAAATCTGTGAGAATAATGATTTTTAACATGTCATTGGAAATCCCTAAGACGGTTGTTGGAAGGTTTAGGTTGTGTTTTACGTGTTTAGTGTCGTTTTGTTTATTTGTTTTTATTCTGTTTTGCTCGAGGACTAGCAAAAGCTAAGTGTGGGGGTATTTGATAGGAGCATATTCATGCGACTTAAATGGCTTGTTCTCGTGCATTTACGTTATGTTTCTCTCGTTATTTTAGTCCTTTATGCTTCTTTTGTGTGTTTTCAGGTTCTAAGGGCCTAGGGAGCAAGAAAGTGCATTTTGAGGCCATTTGGAGCATTTTTGGGCATGGATTGGATAGCTTAATCATGGAGCAAAGAGGATGGACGAAATTGAAGCCTTGTATGCTCTTTGGGGACATCAAACAAAGGGCCTAGCCCAATCAAACACATTATGCCATACAAACCAACCTATTTTAGGCCCATTCTATGTACTTAAACCCTAGCCCTTTAAACTAGTTCATTTATCACTTATCAAACCATTCACTTATCACTCACCACATATCATTCACTTATCACTTAACATATCATTCATTTATTTCACTTCCATACTCCTCTTAATTCCACATGCATTCTCACACATGCACATCATTCACTCACATTTCCACCATTCATTCTTTATTCCACAAACAAGTCACATGCATTCACACATCAACAAAACAACTTCAATGCCGTGGGTTCCCATTTCCTTTCCAAACATCTCACATGCATTTCCACCTTCCTACTTCATCATTTCACCACATTCTCCCTCTTTAACTCACATGCATTCATCATAATTCACAACACAAAACAGCCAACACATGCACCAAAACCTTCAATGCCGTGAGTTCCCTTTGAAATTCCAGCATCTTCACATGCTTTTCTAGCTTTCCCTTTCTTTTCCACCACTCATTCTTCATCATTTCAGCCACTTACATGCATTAATTATTAATATCTTCATCATTGCATCCAGAAAATGAGCAAGAAAGCTTCCCAAACACATGCATACACACACTATTTTCAGCACACACATGCAATTCCAACATCAATGCCGTGCACTCCATTTGCTTTCCAGATTTTCACATGTGTCCTAGCTGTTTTCTCATCATTCCTCCACACAAACACATTAAACAAACAGCCATTTACACCTCCACTCCTCCTATAAATACCCTTGCATTCATTCATTTAGGGAGGATCTCATTTTCATACACAACACACCACAAACACTTCCATCTTCTCCCTAGCCATGAGTCTCTCCATTTTCTGCACCATTCCCTTCCCTTTCTCCTCCATTTCTTCCATTTCCATAATCCCCCAATCCATTCAACACACCAACAACATCCCTTAGTCCTTATGCTACAACGAAGACGAAGAGAAGAGGGCCTAAACGTTCATACAATTCACGTTTGAGTTGTTGGAATGTTTACGCGTTTCTTTGATTTCAATGTTTAAATTCAATTCTCTTTGTTTTGTAATATGAGGAATGGAAGAGAAGAGTGCCTAAACGTTCATACAATTCAAGTTTGAGTTGTTGGAATGTTTAGGTGTTTCTTTGATTTCAAAATTATGAGGAACTAAACCCTTTTTGGCTAGGGGTGATTTCAATACCATGTTTATTTATGTGATATGAATTGATGAATTCCGGTTATGAACTCTTGATTCGTGAATGCAATTGGCTTAACTATTTGATGATTAACTTATTTGTGTTTGTTGATTGAGGGTCGACACTTAATTAGCATGCATGAATATGTGGCTAAAGTTTAAGAAGGTTTCACATAATCGTTACTAACTTATACTTGAAAGTAGTGAAGGTCGCTTGTCACGATCGCGTTAAGTTTAATTCTTAGCATGAGTAACATGATGTCATAGTTGCAAATGCTTTGTCAATGCTTATGGTTTTCATTATTCTTAATGATCTTCGATTGTATCTCTATTATGATGACATGTAGGGAACTTTTGAGAATGTTTTGGGTTGTCGAATGATGCCATCCAATCCAATAATATAAGGAAAATCTGAGGGTTAACTAGTGATGTCACGGTTAATTTGGGGCATTGTCGTTCATAATTCAATGAAGGAATAACTGGAAATTGATTCATATGCATAAATATCATGTGTAGAGAAAGAACCCTTAGCTAGCTTCCCATCCATTCATTTCCGTCAAATCCATATTTACAATTTGTTTTGTTTCCAAGTATTCATTTTAGTTTAAATTCGTCCAAATCCAATTCCCCCCTATTTCGTTGAAGTCTTAGTCTTAATCTTTCTTATTTTTAGTTTTGCTTTCTTCGAGCATTAAATAGTGTTTTATATTGTGTTTTTATGTTTTTAAGTCAATTTAGAAGGTTTTAGCAAGACCTCCTAATCCCCGGTCTAGAACGATCCCTCACTTATCCATTCTACTACAATTGTCAAACAAGGGTTTAATTTGAGTGTCAAGTAAATTCTCACATCAAATTTTGGCGCCGTTGCCGGGGATTAGCAACTTTGCTAATCCTTTGTCTTTATTTTTATTTTATTTTATTTTATTTTATTTTTTTTTTTTTTCGTGCATTCTTATTTCAGATTCTTAGTTTGTTTGTTTCCTTGTTTTTTAGGTACTGTGTATGACTCGTCGCTCTCGGCCTATTATAGAGAACATCTCCGACTTTGACGGTGATTTTGAACGCACTTTGAGGAGAACGAGGAGTCAACAAGAGCCACCACAACCTGGGCTTGAAGAAGACGAAGTAGGTGTAGAAGAAAAGCCCACGGATCAGATTTTTGAAGAAGAACAAGCCATGGCAGCAGATAATAGAACCATCAAGGAGCTTTCGGCCTCGGGTTTGGATAATGCATTGCCTCTTTGTATCCAATACCCCACGGCTGCAGAGGGGAAGACTGAGGAATTTGAACTCAAATCCAGTTTGTTACACCATATTCCGAAGTTCCATGGCTTGTCTATGGAAGACCCCAACAAACACTTGAAGGAGTTCGAGGTGGTTTGTTCGAGCATGACCCCCGTCAATGTGGATGAGAGTATATTGAAGATGAAGGCCTTTCCATTTTCACTTATGGACAAGGCCAAAGATTGGCTCTACGAACTAGCCCCGGGAACTGTGACTTCGTGGGAGAGTATGAAGCGTGCTTTCTTGGAGAAATTCTTCCCTACTTCAAGAGTGATTCTCCTACGGAAGAAAATTAGTGGTATTCAACAGAATCATGGTGAGACATTCCCGGCTTATTATGAGCGCTTCAAGGGCCTTGTAGCTTCATGTCCTCAACATCAAATGAAGGAGGAACTTCTCCTTCAATATTTCTATGAGGGCCTCATTCCTATCGAACGTCAAATGCTTGATGCATCAGCGGGAGGAGCATTGGTGGACAAAACACCAAGGGATGCCAAGATTCTCATAGCCAACCGAGCGCTCAACGCTCAACAATATGAAGGAGTGGGTCAAAGGGAAGCCCCACGACAACAAAGTGTAAATGAGGTAAGTGCTATTTCTGAAATTCAATCACAACTTGCTAATCTTACTTCTCTTGTTTCTCAGGTTGTGATTGGTCCAAAAGCACAAGAACACCAAGTTTGTGGCGTGTGCTCAATTCAAGGGCATCCATCCGACATGTGCCCTCAACTAATCGAGAATGGTGGGTGGGAATCTGCCAATGCAATTGGTTTCCAAGGACAAAATCAAAACAACCCATACTCGAACACTTACAATGCCGGATGGAGGGACCATCCAAACTTCAAATGGAGGGAGCCACAACAAGCTGCCCAACAAGGAGGATTTAGGCCAAACCCCCCTGGTTTTTATTCCAAGCCGTATGCACCCCAACAACCCCAACAACCTTCGGCATCATCTCATTCAGGTACGTCATTGGAAAGTGATCAAGCTATGCAATTACTAACCTCTATTTCGCAGGGGTTGCAAAATCAAAACAACCGGATAGCAAATAACGAGAAGGAGATGACGGATATGAAGAAACAAATAGGGCAGATTTCTGAGTTCCTTGGACAGATTAGAGAGCAAGGAAAGCTTCCTAGCTCAACCACAGTCAATCCAAAGGGAGGATTCGAATCCGCCAAGGCCATCACCCTAAGGGGTGGAAAAGAAGTTGGGACCGAGCCAAACAATCCCAAATCTGCCCAGAAAGTAGATGAAGAGACGACACAACCTGAGGCAGATCACCCTAACTCGGCCAAATCAGGTAATTTAAGTTCAAATTCATGTACTTCACGTCCTAATCTGCCCAATGTACCTTTTCCTTGCAGGTTCATGCAAGAAAAAAAGGAAGAAAGCGAGAAGGACATTCTTGAAACGTTCCGGAAGGTACAAGTGAACATACCGCTTCTCGATGCAATCAAACAGGTTCCAAAGTATGCTAAATTCCTCAAGGACCTATGCAATACAAAGAGAAGAAGGGCAAACAAAGAGGTAGTGAAGGTAAGCGAGAATGTGTCCGCTGTTTTGCAACGTAAACTGCCTACCAAGTGCAAAGACCCCGGTAGTTTCACGATTCCTTGTGTGATTGGACATAATCGTTTTGAACATGCCATGCTTGATTTAGGTGCATCCATAAATGTCATGCCTTATTCTATTTATGCATCTATGAATTTGGGTGAATTAAAACAAGATGGTGTAATTATACAATTGGCCGATCGTTCTAACGCGTATCCAAAAGGAGTTTTGGAAGATGTGCTTGTGCAGGTGAACCATTTAATTTTTCCGGCTGATTTCTACGTCCTAGACATGGAGGATTCAGCCCATTCTACATCTTTGCCGATTCTCCTTGGTAGGCCATTCATGAAGACGGCCCGAACGAAGATTGATGTATACAAAGGCACCTTGACAATGGAATTCGATGGGGAAGTGATTGATTTTAATATTTCTGAAACTATGAGATATCCCGTTGATGACCATTCTTGTTTTTCCATTGATGTTATCGATTCTTTGGCGCAGGTATACCTTGAAGAATTGAACGAGGACGCCCTGGAAACAACCATCACTAAGGCCATAGAGCGCAAAAATGAAGGATTTGGGCCAATGCAAGGCCACGGCAAGGAGGAGGAATTCTTTGCAATGGGTTCTAGTGAAGAAATAATTGAGGTTGTGGCAGCCCTTGAGTCATTGCCACAACAATATGGTAAGGTTCCACTCTCACTTTCAAATTCAGTTTCCACTAAGATGCTACCTTCTGTTGTTCAGGCACCATCGCTTGAACTTAAGCCGTTGCCGGACCATTTGAAGTATGTGTTTTTGGGAAAAGGCGAAACATTGCCCGTCATCATTTCATCAAGTCTCACGGCAATGGAGGAGGAGAAGCTTGTGAGGATGCTGCAATTTCAAAGGGAACTCACGGCATTGAAGGTTTTGGTGCATGTGTTGGCTGTTTTGTGTTGTGAATTATGATGAATGCATGTGAGTTAAAGAGGGAGAATGTGGTGAAATGATGAAGTAGGAAGGTGGAAATGCATGTGAGATGTTTGGAAAGGAAATGGGAACCCACGGCATTGAAGTTGTTTTGTTGATGTGTGAATGCATGTGACTTGTTTGTGGAATAAAGAATGAATGGTGGAAATGTGAGTGAATGATGTGCATGTGTGAGAATGCATGTGGAATTAAGAGGAGTATGGAAGTGAAATAAATGAATGATATGTTAAGTGATAAGTGAATGATATGTGGTGAGTGATAAGTGAATGGTTTGATAAGTGATAAATGAACTAGTTTAAAGGGCTAGGGTTTAAGTACATAGAATGGGCCTAAAATAGGTTGGTTTGTATGGCATAATGTGTTTGATTGGGCTAGGCCCTTTGTTTGATGTCCCCAAAGAGCATACAAGGCTTCAATTTCGTCCATCCTCTTTGCTCCATGATTAAGCTATCCAATCCATGCCCAAAAATGCTCCAAATGGCCTCAAAATGCACTTTCTTGCTCCCTAGGCCCTTAGAACCTGAAAACACACAAAAGAAGCATAAAGGACTAAAATAACGAGAGAAACATAACGTAAATGCACGAGAACAAGCCATTTAAGTCGCATGAATATGCTCCTATCATTTAGGCCCAAAATATTATTGCTGGGCCGAGCAGCAGGATGTGCTCGGCCCAAGGTGATGATAGATAATATGGGCCAAATAGTAAATCCCGGATCAGCTGGCAGGGTCGGCCAAATCCTATCCTAAGAGGTCCGGATGAATAGGAGAGGTCGAGGAAGTCCTAGTGCGACCAGGAGTCTCGACCGGCAAGGAATGGAGTCTCGAAAAGAAGGAAAATTCAGAATCCCAGTAGGAATAGGTTTGTTTGAGTTAGAGGCGAAATGGGGCAAGGACTCCCAATCCAAATCAGAATTGGTTTTCAAGGAATGGGGCACTATAAATACAAGAAATCATGCAACAGAAAAGGACCTTCAAATCAGCATACAATTGCCCTGCGCAAAACCTCTCAACACCTTGAGATTTTTTCCTTTTCTTTTCCTGCCGACACACCTTCAGTTTGGATAAACAGCACTGTGGAAGCGCCCGGCGAGTGATACGTATATTATACGCACACAAATTAAACCCTATTTGTGACAATTGTAGTAATGATGTAAGTAGGGATCGTTCTAACCGGGGATTAACTAGGGGTGCTAATCTATTTTGAATTGACTTGAAAACACAAAAACTAAATGTAAAGACTCTTAACAAAACTACTATGACTCAGAATAGCTTTGAAAGACTCAAACTGCTTAAAACAATCAAATTGACTCAAATAGAAACTAGAACTTGATTTAGACGAATTTGAAAGTGTTTATGACTCCAAAAGCTTAAAGATACAAAAATAAAACAAATACGAATGATTAAGACTCAACGAAATATGGGGGAAATGTGTTTGGACGATATTAAATTAAAAAGACAGAATATAATTAAAGGCAAAATGTAAATATGAATGTGATGAAAATATGGATGATGGAATAGCCAAGGGGTTCTTCTCCACACATGTTACACTTGCATACAATATTGAATCTCAGTTGGTCTTTCGATAAGTTGTGAAACTCAATGCTCCAAGTTAATTAGGTCCGCTTAAATTAACTTTCAGATTTCCCTAAATTCGTTGGATTGAATGGAATACGCATTACAACCAAATTATTCTTAATCAAAGTCCCTAACTATGGAATACGCATGATAGAGACATTCAACAAAGATCATTAAGTTCAATGAAAATTATAAGTGTTGACGAGGCATTCGTTACTATGGAATACGCATGAAACTTATGCCAAGAATTCGTTTAACGCGATTGTTTATAAGCAACCTCCACTACTTGTGAATATAAGTTCATAACGATTAGGTGAAACTTACTTATATTCTAGCGTCATATTCATGCATGAAAATTAAGCTTGCAATCTCAATGAACATACATAAATAAGTTATCAATCAAACAGTTAAACGAATTGAATCCACAACTTATGAAATTCCAACCAAAAGTAATCAATTCATATTGCAAATATAAACATAGTTTCGAATCACCCCCTAGCTAAAGGGGGTTTAGTTCCTCATAACCTTGAAATCAAAGAAACAACTAAACATTCCAACAACTCAAACTTGAATTGTATGAACGTTTAGGCACTCTTCTCTTCCATTACAAAACAAAGAAAATTGAATTCAAACATTGAAATCAAAGAAACACCTAAACATTCCAGCAACTCAAACTTGAATTGTATGAACGTTTAGGCACTCTTCTCTTCCTCGTTGTTGTGGCACAAGGTCTAAGGTGAGCTTTGGGGATTATGTGAAGTGTTTTGGAGGGATGGGAAGTGGTTGGATAGTGGCTGAAATGGAGGATAAAAACTGCACAGATTGGAAGGATATGCACGGCAATGGATGTGTATTTGTGTGGTGTGTTGTGTTGTGAATGAGATGAATCAATTGTGGCTAGGTTGCATGCTTATTTATAGGTAAATGAGAGGGAACATGACAGCTTGGAATAGGTGGAAATGTGGCTGCAAGTTTGGTGAATGATTATGAGTGAATGCATGTGAATGTGGCTAGGTTGGAAAGCTGGAATTTCTGGAATTGTAATGTACCCCACGACATTGATTGTGTTTGAGTGTTTGTGGCTACAATGTTTGTTGGTTAAATATGCATGTGGATGTATTATACAATGGGAAAGTATGTGATTGACAATTAGGGTGAATGGTGGCTGCAATGATGAAGTGTGATGGCTGAAAATGCAAGGGAAGTGCACGGCATTGATTAGTTTTAGGTGCATGTGGCTGCAATGTTTGTTTGATGATGATGCATGTGATGGGTGGGAACAAAGGGGGAAACATGGCACAAGGGTGCTTGAGTGAATGATTGAATGTGCATGTGGATTAAAGAATGAGTGGTGGTGTAATGATGAAGTGAATGCATGTGTTGATGACTAGGTTAGTGGGTGGAAATCTGAAAATGGCATAAGGGAATGGGAGCTAATAAATAATGCATGTAGGGTTAGGAAATAAAATCATAACTTAAAGGGGGATGATTAAAGGGTGTTGAAAGGTTTTGCATGGCTTTGAAGTGATTGTGGATTGGGCTAGAGTTTAAGTACATGAAATGGACCCAAATTGCTCCTCCTTGCATGGCAAGGAATGGTGTTTGTGTTAAGCCCATGGCAAGGTGTTATGTGATTGGGTTAGGGCCATTGTTTTGTGTCTTCAAGTGCATACAAGGCCTTCAATTTCATCCAACACTTGGGCTCCAAGTATAAGCTATCCATCCTTAGCCCAATAGTGCTCCAAAACACTCCACAATGCATCCTTTCGTCAAACACGCCTTAATATCCTGAAAACACACAAAAGAAGCATAAAGGACTAAAATAACTAAAGAAACACAACGTAAATGCACGAGAACAAACAAAGTAAGTCGCCTAAATATGCTCCTATCAGCGAGCACCTTCAGTTTGGATAAACAGCACTGCTGCCGCAGAATCAGCCGACCGAGAAGCATCTTCAGTTTGGATAAACAGCACTGCGTCGAGGTCGACCGATTATCTATCCAAGTCTCGGTCGAGAAAGGTTTTCGAACCTTTGTTGGCAGAGGTCACCTTGCTAGCCTTCTCGGCATAGTTAGGTGTTACGAATTACATTGCTCGGCGTACTGGTCGTCAAGTGGTTTTATGATTGGATACTCACAAGTGAGTTTCAGGGTTCGGCATTCCGACGGCCGAACTACGTTTACCATCAAGACATACATCACGTTCGAGTACCTGTGCCCATACACCTTGGTCTCGATTCGACGTGCTTATACTCTCACGAATATAATCACAGTGACCGAATCGGGCTCGGACGATTTGTGAACTCCGCAGAATTATACTTTCTTTCTTTCTTTTCTCTTTTTTTTTTCTTTTCTTTTGAATCTCAAAACATAAACACTTAAACATTCTCTCCCCCACACTTATTTTCTTTAATAATGTACTCAAAAGGAATTCAATTAAGTCATGCTCACTATCTTTTAAGAACAAGGGTGGGGATTGTCCTAAACTAGGCTAGGTGAGGAAAATGTGGGTAAACAAAGAATAAAGGCTAAACAAGGCTCAACGGGGTTAAAACTTACAACATATACGAAGTATGGGAAGTAAGTTTATTTGGCTATGGTGGTGGTCACTACACAACTTCTTCTTGAATATGTGTTATGCAAATCAATAACATGCTTTGAATGAAATGGGCATGAGTTCTAGCATTTGGAACTATATGATGAAACGCCTTCTAAGTAGTAACCAAGCAAAGAATAATGAGATCATGCAACGACTTTAGAAAACAAGAAATCACCGATTATACTCTCCAAAGAACGTTATAGGCTCAAGTCTCTCAGGGTTGTAGCGTTTGTTTGAGTTCCTTCCTTCAAGCATGTTACAAAAACGAATTTTTTATTTTTTTATTTTTTATGATTGCATGTGAAGTCATACATTATAACCATAACCAAGCATATACCAAGAGTAAATCAAACTTTTCTCTATGCTTATAACTCTTTTTAACCGTCATGCAATTACAAACCAAATCCTTGTCATTACGTTGGAAGGTTCCCTAAGACACAAACACACAAAAACAACTCAAAACACTCTTTTTAAGCTTTTCAAAACTTTTTTTTTTTTTTTTTTTTTTTTTTTTTCAAATTTTTATGTGATTTTCGGAGTTATAAAAAAAACAAACATACTAAAACACTCTAAAACAACTTAAAAACATCTTAAAACAGTAAGGAACAACATTTGAAGTTATGGGTGATAAAATCCCACGTATTTGCATTAAATATACTTAGTTACCCCCCCACACTTAAATCAAACATTGTCCTCAATGTTTTAAGCATAGATTCACACAAAACATAAGTAAACACACAAAAAGCATTTAAACATACTAAACATGGCAAAATGTAATTAACAAAGAGAAGAGTTTAGGGACGCAAATCTGGTTATGGAGTGTAAATTCCATCTTCTCTTTGTTGATTGCATTGAGGCTTGATCTTGATGATTCCACAGGCTTACTCTCGAACTGGTTGCCGCCCATCATTGATTTTCCTTTGTGCTACTGGGCTGGAGGATTCTTTTGGTCTTCCCCGAAGGTCTGAGCTTACCCCTTTGGTCTGTTTCTTTGTTCAATCTTTCCAATTCGTAATGAAAAGGGTTGGAGGATAACTCAGCCTATGTTTGTCTCCACATGCTTCAATGTATCATTTTCACTTGCCTTACTCGCTCCCCTTTGCAGAAGTGGTCCCTTCTCCGGAAGTGTATCAACCGTTGAAGATGACTACTCGAGAGCAACGCTAGGTAAGCAATCAGGAATAGATTCCAGGCAGTTGGCTCCAGAACGGAAGACTGACTCCAAGTGCCGGCTGATTGCTTCTTTTACTTTGCCATGCGAGTAAGAACAAGGACAAAGAAAAAGACAGGGAAAGAGCATGATATGAGATACTTTTGCTTTTGACCTTGATGATATGAGATACCTTTGCTTTTGAAGAAGCGGTGAATGAATCAGCACATGTATTTGTTGTGCTGTTTCCTCCTGGGTCATCTGTACTCCAGACATCTGGTATCATCTTTGGGGAAGAAGAAAGAATTGAGTATTTCGAAAGGCTTTGCTGGGAGTGCGCTCTCAGAGGTGAGGGAGAGTTGGGCATTTTCTTCAGGTTTGCCCTGCCATAAAAGACGAAGGTCGACATATATAGAGATAATAGCAAGTGGTGGTACTTTTACCTTTGTCGACAAACGTTTTGATCCCGCAACTCCGGCTTTTTGAAATAGTGGCGCCTCTTCGATCTCTGAATACGCCTCTTCGATTTCTGAGCAGGCGCCCCTTCGATTTCTGAACGACACGTGGTAGTGCAGATGCGGCTCCTTTTGACAAAGCTGCACGCGTTTTCTGAAAAGCAGAGAAAGCATCGCCGAACTTTGCGCTTGTCGGCTAAAGATGTGTAGTTGCGGTGATGGCCTCCACGTGTTGTCTGAAAAGAAGAAATCTTTTGACAAAGTTGAACACGTTATCTGAAAAGCAGAGAAAGCGTCGCCTACATTACGCCGGAAATTCCGGCTTTTTGAATTGGTGGACGCGTCGCCTTGGCTTTTTTATTGAGCTATCGATCACCACAACAAACACACTCTGAAGATTTCCCATTCTTGAAAATCGACTCCGGCCCTTTGAAATTTAACTCCATCCCTTCTCTTTGAACACTTTTGAAAAATGGCAAACTCATCGAACCTTAGCTTGGAATTGAGCCTTAGCAGTGATACGGGCGCGCCGCGTCAAGGTAACGTATGGCGCCCTTCTTTCTTTTCTTCTAACGGTCCTCTCACAGGTGAAGACTCCGTGATGCAGGACGCCACAACAGCTACAATAGTAGCTAGGAACCTCCTCACTCCAAAAGATAGTAGGCTGCTGTCAGGACGGTCCGATGAGTTGGCCGTTCAAGAGTCCCTCGCACTTAGTGTTCAGTGTGCGAGTTCTGTGTCCAACATGGGCCAACGCCTGCTTGCCCGCTCCCGTCAGGTGGAATCATTGATGGCAGAGGTGGAAAGTCTTAAGCAAGAGATCCAGCAGCTTAAGTACGAGAATAGAAGTTTGCACGTGCTTGCCAACAACTATTCGACGGGCATGAAGAGGAAGCTTGATGAGCTGCAAGAGTCTGAAGGTCGGATTCACAGTGACCGTCAAAGGTTTTCGTCTTTCCTCCAGAGGCACCTTTTTCCTGGCTCATCCAGCGCTTGGCCAAGTATTGAGGCCTGGAATGCTCTAGCTCCGATGCCTTCCGCTCCGATGCCTTCCGCTCCGATGCCTTCCTCTTCGATGCCTTCCGCTCCGATGCCTTCCTCTTCGATGCCTTCCGCTCCGATGCCTTCCTCTTCAAAGCCTCGTAGTGGGGCTTCAAGTAAACGCCCTTTGTGAAGGCTCCATCTTTCTTTGTTTAGCAGTGCCTATCAATAAATCAAACATTTTCTCAATGTTACAATCATAGACTCACACAATTAATAAACAAACAACAATAACTAAACAACCTAACAAGGCAGAAACGAAATAGCAACAAAGAGAAGAGTTTTTAGGAATCTGGAATTGGAGTGCTTTCTAAGTCTTCTTTTGTTGAATGCATGGGTTGCCTCCCAAGTAGCGCTTGCTTTTACGTCTTGCAGCCGGACGGTACCTCCGTTTAAGCTTGACTAGGTTCCACGGCATGGAGGGGTACCTCCTCCATGACATGCTCCTCAAACGTCTCGTAATAGGGCTTCAATCGATGCCCATTCACTTTGAATTCTTGCTGCGTCCTTGAACTTTTGATTTGTACTGCACCATGAGGGAAAACATTAGTGACAATAAAAGGACCAACCCATTTGGAACGCAACTTACCCGGAAACAACCGAAGGCGAGAATTGAACAACAACACTTTCTGCCCAATAGAGAACGTCTTGGCACGAATCATCTTGTCATGGAATGCCTTCGTTTTCTCCTTGTAAATCCGGGCATTCTCATATGCTTCATTTCGGATTTCATCAAGCTCACACAATTGAAGCTTCCTGATGCGAGAATTACTTGACACTCAAATTAAACCCTCGTTTGACAATTGTAGTAGAATGGATAAGTGAGGGATCGTTCTAGACCGGGGATTAGGAGGGCTTGCTAAAACCTTCTAAATTGACTTAAAAACATAAAAACACAATATAAAACACTATTTAACGCTCGAAGAAAACAAAACTAAAAATAAGAAAGATTAAGACTAAGACTTCAACGAAATAGGGGGGAATTGGATTTGGACGAATTTAAACTAAAATGAATACTTGGAAACAAAACAAATTGTAAATATGGATTTGACGGAAATGAATGGATTGAAGGCTAGCTAAGGGGTTCTTCTCCATACATGTTATACTTGCATACAAGATTGATTCTCAGTTGGTCTTTCGATAAATTATGAAACTCAACGCCCCGGGTTAATTAGGTCCGCTTAAATTAACCGTCAAGTTCTCCTTAAGTTAATGAATTGGATGGGTTAGCGCAACGCAATTCACCACATTCTCCAAAAGTCCTTTACGTGAAAAGCACAATAAAGATACAATCAAAGATCATTAAGCATTATGAAAACTATAAGTGTTGACGAGGCATTCGTTACTATGGAATACGCATGAAACTTATGCCAAGAATTCGTTTAACGCGATTGTTTATAAGCAACCTCCACTACTTGTGAATATAAGTTCCTAACGATTAGGTGAAATTCACTTATATTCTAGCGTCATATTTATGCATGAAAATTAAGCGCGCATTCTTAATAAACATTCATAAATAAGTTATCAATCAAACGGTTAAACAAATTGAATTCAAAACTTATGAAATTCCAACGAAAGGTAATCAAATCAAAATGCAAGTATAAACATTTATTTCGAATCACCCCCTAGTTAAAGGGGGGGTTTATTTCCTCATAACTTTGAAATTAAAGAAACACCTAAACATTCCAACAACTCAAACTTGAATTGTATGAACGTTTAGGCACTCTTCTCTTCCATTCCTCATACGTACAAAACAAAGAGAATTGAATTTAAACTTTGAAATCAAAGAAACACCTAAACATTCCAACAACTCAAACTTGAATTGTATGAACGTTTAGGCCCTCTTATCTTCCTCGTTGTTGTAGCACAAGGTCTAAGGTGAGGTTTGGGGGATTATGGAAATGGTAGAGGAGTGGTTTGGAGGGTTGGGAAGTGGTGGAAATGGAAAGATGGTTTTGGATTCTAAGGGGACTCACGGGAAAGAGAAGGAATGGAAGTGTTTGTGGTGTGTTGTGTTGTGAATGAGATGTTCTTGAATGAATGAATGCAAGGGTATTTATAGGAGTAGTGGAGGGAACATATGGTTGTTTGTTTAAGATGCAAGTGGCTAATTAATGATGGAAAAGTATGTGATTTAAAGGATGCAAAGTGAATGAATCATGAATCATTGTGGATGAAAGGTGGAAGTGCATGTGTAGATGCAATAAATAATGCATGTAGGGTTAGGAAATAATGAAGAAATGCATGTGAGTTAAAGAGGGAGAATGTGGTGAAATGATGAAGTAGGAAGGTGGAAATGCATGTGAGATGTTTGGAAAGGAATAAAGAATGAATGGTGGAAATGTGAGTGAATGATGTGCATGTGTGAGAATGCATGTGGAATTAAGAGGAGTATGGAAGTGAAATAAATGAATGATATGTTAAGTGATAAGTGAATGATATGTGGTGAGTGATAAGTGAATGGTTTGATAAGTGATAAATGAATTAGTTTAAAGGGCTAGGGTTTAAGTACATAGAATGGGCCTAAAATAGGTTGGTTTGTATGGCATAATGTGTTTGATTGGGCTAGAGCCATTGTTTTGTGTCTTCAAGTGCATACAAGGCCTTCAAATTCGTCCATCCTCTTGGCTCCATGGATAAGCTATCCAATCCATGCCCAAAAATGCTCCAAATGGCCTCAAAATGCACTTTCTTGCTCCCTAGGCCCCTAGAACCTGAAAACACACAAAAGAAGCATAAAGGACTAAAATAACGAGAGAAACATAACGTAAATGCACGAGAACAAGCCATTTAAGTCGCATGAATATGCTCCTATCAAATACCCCCACACTTAGCTTTTGCTAGTCCTCGAGCAAAACAGAATTAAAACAAATAAACAAAACGACACTAAACACGTAAAACACAACCTAAACCTTCCAACAACCGTCTTAGGGATTTCCAATGCACATGACAAGTTAAAAATCATCATTCTCACAGATTTTAGTCATCTTCACATTTAAGTACATTCTTAATCATAGTCACCATATACTAGTTCACAATTAAGCATTTAAAACCATGTTTTGAATGTAGTAACATGCCTTAGAGAATTTGCTCAATTCCTTACAAGATATGCACTCGATTTTTACTCAGATTTTCTAACTACACACCCTAATCTAGTCATATGTGAGAAGATTGATGTAAACATGAAAACGAACACTCACATATATGTATCACAAAGAACGCAAATTCTGGAGTTAATAATCAAGTTTAGATATGATCTCATGAATGGAATGCTACTACTTAGACGCGAGAACCAGTGACACCATAAGCTCATACCAAGTTCAAACTCCACAAATTGAAACCCATAACACTCAAGATAGAAGTCAAGGGTTGTAACGGGGCTTGGGGTATGTGGATAAAGAAGGGATATGGAAAACAAAGGTTCTTAAAGAAATAGTGAGCAAAGCATTTTAATCAACTTAGAATTCACTTTTGAATGAAAACTCAACTTTTGAACAAAAAGGGAGAATTTAGACAATTTACGCCCAGAATTGGTGTTTTGGAACCTTTCTTCAATCACTTATTCTTTTCTCTTTTTTTTTTTTTTTTTTTTTTTTTTTTTTTTTTTTTTTTTTTTCTTTTGAATCTCAAAACAAAAACACTTAAACATTCTCTCCCCCACACTTATTTTCTTTCATAATGTAACTCAAAAGGAATTCAATTAAGTCATGCTCACTATCTTTTAAGAACAAGGGTAAGGACGGTCATATTCTAGGTTAGGTGAAGATAAAGTGGGTAAACAAAGAACATGGGTTAACATGGCTCAACGGGGGTAAAACTTACAACATATACGAAATATGGGAAGCGAGGCTATTTGGCTATGGTGGCAACTACACAACTTCATCTTGATATATGTTATGCAAATCAATAACATGCTTTGAATGAAATGGGCATGAGTTCTAGCATTTGGAACTATATGATGAAACGCCTTCTAAGTAGTAACCAAGCAAAGAATAATGAGATCATGCAACGATTTTAGAAAACAAGAAATCACAGATTATACTCTCCAAAGAACGTTATAGGCTCAAGTCTCTCAGGGTTGTAGCGTTTGTTTGAGTTCCTTCCTTCAAGCATGTTACAAAAACGAATTTTTTTCTTTTATGATTGCATGTGAAGTCATACATTATAACCATAACCAAGCATATACCAAGAGTAAATCAAACTTTTCTCTATGTTCATAACTCTTTTTAACAGTCATGCAATTAGAAACCAAATCCTTATCATTGTGTTGGAAGGTAACCTACGACACAAAAACGACTCAAAACACTCTTTTTAGGCTTTTCAAAACATTTTTTTTCAAATTTTTATGTGTTTTTCGGAGTTATAAAACAAAACACGCTAAAACAGTTTAAAAACACCTTAAAAATATTTAAAACAGCAAGGAACAACACTTGAAGTTATGGGTGATAAAATTCAACGAATTTGCATCAACATACTTAGTTACCCCCCCCCACACTTAAATCAAACATTGTCCTCAATGTTTTAAGCATAGATTCACACAAAGCATAAGTAAATACACAAAAAGCACTTAAACATACTAAACATGGCAGAATGTAATTAACAAAGAGAAGAGTTTAGAGACGCAAATCTGGTTATAGAGTGTAAATTCCATCTTCTCCTTGGTAATTGCATTGAGGCTTTTGATCTTTGTGATTCCACAGGCTTACTCTTGAACTGGTTTCTGCCCATCGTTGATTTTCCTTTGTGCTACTTCTTGAACTGGGCAGCATGATGGTTCATTTGGTCTCCCCCGAAGGTCTGAGCTTACCCTTTTGGTCTGTTTCTTTGTTCAATCTTTCCAATTCGTATTGAAAAGGGTTGGAGGATAACTCAGCCTATGTTTGTCTCCACATGCTTCAATGTATCATTTTCACTTGCCTTACTCGCTCCCCTTTGCAGAAGTGGTCCCTTCTCCGGAAGTGTATCAACCGTTGAAGATGACTACTCGAGAGCAACGCTAGGTAAGCAATCAGGAATAGATTCCAGGCAGTTGGCTCCAGATCGGAAGATTGACTCCAAGTGCCGGCTGATTGCTTCTTTTACTTTGCCATGCGAGTAAGAACAAGGACAAAGAAAAAGACAGGGAAAGAGCATGATATGAGATACTTTTGCTTTTGACCTTGATGATATGAGATACCTTTGCTTTGAAGAAGCGGTGGATGAATCAGCACATGCTTCAATCCGCCGTTTCCTCCTGGGTCATATGTACTCCAGGCATCTGGTATCATCTTTGGGGAAGAAGAAAGAATTGAGTATTTTGAAAGGCCTTGCTGGGAGTGCGCCCTCAGAGGTGAGGGAGAGTTGGGCATTTTCTTCAGGTTTGCCCTGCCATAAAAGACGAAGGTCGACATATATAGAGATAATATCAAGTGGTGGTACTTTTTACCCTTGTCGACAAACGTTTTGATCCCGCAATTCCGGCTTTTTGAAATAGTGGCGCCTCTTCGATCTTTGAATACGCCTCTTCGATTTCTGAGCAGGCGCCCCTTCGATTTCTGAACGACGCCCCTTCGCTTTCTGAACGACACGTGGTAGTGCAGATGCGGCTCCTTTTGACAAAGCTGCATGCGTTTTCTGAAAAGCAGAGAAAGCGTCGCCGAACTTTGCGCTTGTCGGCTAAAGATGTGTAGTTGCGATGATGGCCTCCACGTGTTTTCAGCTTTGTCAGAAATCTTTTGCCAAAGTTGAACGCGTCTTCTGAAAAGCCGAGAACGCGTCGCCTAAATTACGCCGGAAATTCCGGCTCTTTGAATCGGTGGACGCGTCGCCTTGGCATTTTATAGAGCTATCGATCACCGCCAATATACACACTCTGAAGATTTCCCATTCCTGAAACTCGACTCCGGCCCTTTGTGAAATTTTTAACTCCATCCACCCCTTCTCTTTGAACACTTTTGAAAAAAAATGGCAAACTCATCGAACCTTAGCTTAGATTTGAGTCTCAGCAGCGATCCGGTTGCGCCCCGTCAAGGTAATGTATGGCGCCCTTCTTTTTTATCTTCTAACGGTCCTCTTTCAGGTGAAGACTCTGTGATGCAGGACGCCACAACAGCTACAATAGTAGCTAAAAACCTCCTCACTCCAAAAGATAGTAGGCTGCTGTCAGGACGGTCCGATGAGTTGGCCGTTCAAGAGTCCCTCGCACTTAGTGTTCAGTGTGCGAGCTCTGTGTCCAACATGGGCCTACGCCTGCTTGCCCGCTCCCGTCAGGTGGAATCGTTGATGGCAGAGGTGGAAAGACTTAAGCAAGAGATCCAGCAGCTTAAGTACGAGAATAGAAGTTTGCATGTGCTTGCAAATAACTATTCGTCGGGGATGAAGAGGAAGCTTGATGAGCTGCAAGAATCTGAGGGTCGAATTCACAGTGACCGTCAAAGGCTTGCGTCTTATCTCCAGAGGCACCTTTTTCCTGGGTCATCCAGCGCTTGGCCAAGTATTGAGGCCTGGAATGCTCTAGCTCCGATGCCTCCCGCTCCGATGGCTTCCGCTCCGATGCCTCCCGCTTCTATGCCTCCCGCTTCTGCGCCTTCCGCTTCTGCGCCTCGTAGTGGGGCTTCACGTAAACAACCTTTGTGAAGCTCCACCTTTCTCCATGTTTAGTATCTTTCTTTCAAATTTTTTTATTTTTTTATTTTTTTATTTTTTATTAACATAAATAAAATCAAACGGCATGGAATTTATCTTTGAATGGGCGGTGATACTTGAAATGATCCGGTAATAGTTTAAATTCCATTTTGGGTGCCTGAATCATTAACCACATGTTAGTATAAAAGAAAATTGAAATTCGGGGAGGCGGCTTACCTGTGTGCTCCAAAATGAACTCCAGAATAAACACCCCTTCGAAAGTTATGACTTGTCCCGTGTCATAAAATCCAACTTCCTTTGGGAATGCTTCCACGATGTCCTTTTTACTCTCTTCTTGGTTGGGAATCAAAAACCTGCTAGGAAAAGGGACATTGGGTGGAATAACATCAGAATAACATGGAATTGGGACGTCCTTACTGGTGGTGGGTGGTTTAGAGGGCTTAGGGGGCTGCGGCAAGGGTTGTTCTACCCTTGCCGTGTGCATGTCTTCTTCCTCCTCCTCAATTAGCAGCTCTTCATCCACTTCTAGGCTATGTTTGGACATTTTTAGGTCAGCTCCAACCTCCATAGCACTTCCCAAAGTGATAGCATTATGGATTTCAAAATCTTCCTTCGAGTTTTCAATAGTTGAGTTGGAAAGTTCACTTTGCTCTTGAATTTGTTTCATGAACTCCATAATCTGCCCAAATTGCTCGTCCAATTTACCCAACTTCTTGTCTTGATTTTGTTCGTCCTGCGTCAAAGAGGTTAGTAATTGAAAATTTTTATCATTATCCATGGACATACTTGAACTTGATTGGAATTGTTGTGGGGGAGGTTGTGGTGGCTGCATAGGTGTTGTATTGAACTCCTCATATGGTTGCCAATATGCTTCTTGTTGAGCCTCCTTGGCTTGATTTTGTGACCCCTGCGCCAAAGAATTTATTTCATTAAGAATTTGAATATAATCTACTGGCGAACTTGAATTTAATTGAGCATATTGCATATGAAGTTGTGGTGGCTGCATAGGTCTTGAATAGAACTCCTCATATGGTTGCCAATATGCTTCACGTTGAACTTGTTGATCTTCCCACCATATAGAGTTTGAATGATCCCTCCAATCTCTTTGTGGACATTGATTGGCTTGAAATCCTTGCCTATATGAAGCACCAAATGTAGGGACACTCTGCATTGTGGTCCTTTCGGCATACGGCGACAATTTAGAAGTAAGATTTGCCAATTGAGCTTGAATGCTAGTGATAGGAGCATATTCATGCGACTTAAATGGCTTGTTCTCGTGCATTTACGTTATGTTTCTCTCGTTATTTTAGTCCTTTATGCTTCTTTTGTGTGTTTTCAGGTTCTAGGGGCCTAGGGAGCAAGAAAGTGCATTTTGAGGCCATTTGGAGCATTTTTGGGCATGGATTGGATAGCTTATCCATGGAGCCAAGAGGATGGACGAATTTGAAGGCCTTGTATGCACTTGAAGACACAAAACAATGGCTCTAGCCCAATCAAACACATTATGCCATACAAACCAACCTATTTTAGGCCCATTCTATGTACTTAAACCCTAGCCCTTTAAACTAATTCATTTATCACTTATCAAACCATTCACTTATCACTCACCACATATCATTCACTTATCACTTAACATATCATTCATTTATTTCACTTCCATACTCCTCTTAATTCCACATGCATTCTCACACATGCACATCATTCACTCACATTTCCACCATTCATTCTTTATTCCTTTCCAAACATCTCACATGCATTTCCACCTTCCTACTTCATCATTTCACCACATTCTCCCTCTTTAACTCACATGCATTTCTTCATTATTTCCTAACCCTACATGCATTATTTATTGCATCTACACATGCACTTCCACCTTTCATCCACAATGATTCATGATTCATTCACTTTGCATCCTTTAAATCACATACTTTTCCATCATTAATTAGCCACTTGCATCTTAAACAAACAACCATATGTTCCCTCCACTACTCCTATAAATACCCTTGCATTCATTCATTCAAGAACATCTCATTTCATACACAACACACCACAAACACTTCCATTCCTTCTCTTTGCCGTGAGTCCCCTTAGAATCCAAAACCATCTTTCCATTTCCATCACTCCTCACTCCATTCCACATTTCCATAATCCCCCAAACCTCACCTTAGACCTTGTGCTACAACAACGAGGAAGAGAAGAGGACCTAAACGTTCATACAATTCAAGTTTGAGTTGTTGGAATGTTTAGGTGATTCTTTGATTTCAATGTTTCATTTTAATTCTCTTTGTTTTGTACGTATAAGGAATGGAAGAGAAGAGTGCCTAAACGTTCATACAATTCAAGTTTGAGTTGTTGGAATGTTTAGGTGTTTCTTTGATTTCAACGTAATGAGGAACTAAAACCCCCTTTAGCTAGGGGGTGATTCGAAATAAATGTTTATGCTTGCATTTTGATTTGATTACTTCTAATTGCGTTTCATAAGTTGTGGTTCAATTTGTTTAACCGTTTGATTGATAACTTATTTATGTATGTTTATTGAGAGTGTACACTTAATTTTCATGCATGAATATGACGCTAGAATATAAGTGAGTTTCACCTAATAGTTAGGAACTTATATTCACAAGTAGTGGAGGTTGCTTATAAACAATCGCGTTAAATGAATTCTTGGCATAAGTTTCATGCGTATTCCATAGTAACGAATGCCTCGTCAACACTTAAAGTTTTCATGATGCTTAATGATTTTTGATTGTATCTTTATTGTGCTTTTCACGTAAAGGACTTTTGGAGAATGTTGTGAATTGCGTTGCGCTAACCCATCCAATTCATTAACTTAAGGAAAACTTGACGGTTAATTTAAGCGGACCTAATTGACCCGGGGCGTTGAGAATTAATGATTTGTTGAAATGCAATTGGAAATCTTTTTATTATGCAAGTGTAACATGTATGGAGATGAACCCCTTAGCTATTCTATCATCCATTCATTCCATTTCATCAATTCCATATTTACATTCTGTTTTAATTTGTTCATTTAATTTAATTTCGTATAAACTTAAATCCCCCTTTACTTTAATGTCAATTTAGTTAGAAATCATTTTAGTTTGTGTTTTTTTAAAGCATTTTGAGTTTTTGGTTTGTCTTAGTGTTTTAAACTTTAATTTTGCATTCTTTGAGTCTAGTTTAGTGTTTTAAACTTTATTTTACGTTTTTGAGTCAGTTTCCAAGAGATTTGCATTCCCTCCTAATCCCCGGTCCAGAACGATCCCTACTTATACATATACTACAATTTGACAAAAAGAGGGTTTAATTTGTGTGCGTATAAATCTCGCATCAAATTTTGGCGCCGTTGCCGGGGATTAGCAACTTTGCTAATCCCTTGGTTCTTTTCTTTTTTTTTTTTTTTTTGGTTTAGTTGTTTTCGTTTTAGTTTCTAACTTAGTGTTGTTTCTTTGTTTGTTGTTACTTTTGATATTTGATTTAGTTCTCTTTCTTTGATTTTAGGTACTAGAGAAGTAAGATATGGATTTTGCTAGCATTCAAGCTCAATTAGCAAATCTTACTTCTCAATTGTCGCCGGATGCCGAAAGGACCACAATGCAGAGTGTCCCTACATTTGGTGCTTCATATAGGCAAGGATTTCAAGCCAATCAATGTCCACAAAGAGATTGGAGGGATCATTCAAACTCTATATGGTGGGAAGATCAACAAGTTCAACGTGAAGCATATTGGCAACCATATGAGGAGTTCTATTCAAGACCTATGCAGCCACCACAACTTCATATGCAATATGCTCAATTAAATTCAAGTTCGCCAGTAGATTATATTCAAATTCTTAATGAAATAAATTCTTTGGCGCAGGGGTCACAAAATCAAGCCAAGGAGGCTCAACAAGAAGCATATTGGCAACCATATGAGGAGTTCAATACAACACCTATGCAGCCACCACAACCTCCACAAAATCAAGACAAGAAGTTGGGTAAATTGGACGAGCAATTTGGGCAGATTATGGAGTTCATGAAACAAATTCAAGAGCAAAGTGAACTTTCCAACTCAACTATTGAAAACTCAAAGGAAGATTTTGAAATCCATAATGCTATCACTTTGGGAAGTGCTATAGAGGTTGGAGCGGACCTAAAAATGTCCAAACATAGCCTAGAAGTGGATGAGGAGCTGCTAATTGAGGAGGAGGAAGACGACATGCAAACGGCAAGGGTAGAACAACCCTTGCCGCAGCCCCCTAAGCCCTCTAAACCACCCACCACAAGTAAGGACGTCCCAATTCCATGTTATTCTGATGTTATTCCACCCAATGTCCCTTTTCCTAGCAGGTTTTTGATTCCCAACCAAGAAGAGAGTAAAAAGGACATCGTGGAAGCCTTCCCAAAGGTGCAAAATGCTATTCCAATTTTTGGTGCAACACAGCAAGTTTTAGATGGTGTTGAATTTTTCAAAGGACTTTGTACACCAAGAAGAATGATTCAAGAGAAGGTAGTGGCTGGAGAAGATGTAGAAGGCATCAAAGAGGACATAATTGAAACCACAATTCCCAAGGAACTTGGATTTTATGACACGGGACAAGTCATAACTTTCGAAGGGGTGTTTATTCTGGAGTTCATTTTGGAGCACACAGGTAAGCCGCCTCCCCGAATTTCAATTTTCTTTTATACTAACATGTGGTTAATGATTCAGGCACCCAATCTGGAATTTAAACTATTACCGGATCATTTCAAGTATCACCGCCCATTCAAAGATAAATTCCATGCCGTTTGATTTATTTATGTTAAAAAAAAAAAAAAAAAAGTTGTGATACTAAACATGGAGAAAGGTGGAGCTTCACAAAGGTTGTTTGCGTGAAGCCCCACTACGAGGCGCAGAAGCGGAAGGCGCAGAAGCGGGAGGCATAGAAGCGGGAGGCATCGGAGCGGAAGCCATCGGAGCGGGAGGCATCGGAGCTAGAGCATTCCAGGCCTCAATACTTGGCCAAGCGCTGGATGACCCAGGAAAAAGGTGCCTCTGGAGATAAGACGCAAGCCTTTGACGGTCATTGTGAATTCGACCCTCAGATTCTTGCAGCTCATCAAGCTTCCTCTTCATGCCCGCCGAATAGTTATTTGCAAGCACATGCAAACTTCTATTCTCGTACTTAAGCTGTTTGATTTCCTGCTTAAGACTTTCCACCTCTGCCATCAACGATTCCACTTGGCGGGACCGAGCAAGCAGGCGTAGGCCCATGTTGGACACAGAGCTCGCACATTGAACACTAAGTGCGAGGGACTCTTGAACGGCCAACTCATCGGACCGTCCTGACAGCAGCCTACTATCTTTTGGAGTGAGGAGGTTCCTAGCTACTATTGTAGCTGTTGTGGCGTCCTGCATCACAGAGTCTTCACCTGAAAGAGGACCGTTAGAAGATAAAAAAGAAGGACGCCATACATTACCTTGACGGGGCGCAACCGGATCGCTGCTAAGACTCAAATCTAAGCTAAGGTTCGATGAGTTTGCCATTTTTTTCAAAAGTGTTCAAAGAGAATGGGTGGATGGAGTTAAATTTAGAAGGGTCGGAGACGATTTTCAAGAATGGGAAATCTTCAGAGTGTGTTTGTGGCGGTGATCGATACCTCAATAAGAAGCCAAGGCAACGCGTCCACCGATTCAAAGAGCCGGAATTTCCGGCGTAATTTAGGCGACGTTTTCTCGGCTTTTCAGAAGACGCACGTGGAGGCCATCATCGCAACTACACCTCTTTAGCCGACAAGCGCAAAGTTCGGCGACGCTTTCTCTGCTTTTCAGAAAACGCGTGCAGCTTTGTCAAAAGGAGCCGCATCTGCACTACCACGTGTCATTCAGAAAGCGAAGGGGCGTCGTTCAGAAATCGAAGGGGCGCCTGCTCAGAAATCGAAGAGGCGTTTTCAAAGATCGAAGAGGCGCCACTATTTCAAAAAGCCGGATTTGCGAGATCAAAACGTCTGTCGACAAGGGTAAAATAACAGTACCACCACTTGCTATTATCTCTATATATGTCGACCTTCGTCTTTTATGGCAAGGAAAACCTGAAGAAAATGCCCAACTCTCCCTCACCTCTGAGGGCGCACTCCCAGCAAAGCCTTTCGAAATACTCAATTCTTTCTTCTTCCCCAAAGATGATACCAGATGCCTGGAGTACATATGACCCAGGAGGAAACGGCGGATTGAAGCATGTGCTGATTCATTCACCGCTTCTTCAAAGCAAAGGTATCTCATATCATCAAGGTCAAAAGCAAAAGTATCTCATATCATGCTCTTTCCCTGTCTTTTTCTTTGTCCTTGTTCTTACTCGCATGGCAAAGTAAAAGAAGCAATCAGCCGGCACTTGGAGTGAGTCTTCCGATCTGGAGCCAACTGCCTGGAATCTATTCCTGATTGCTTACCTAGCGTTGCTCTCGAGTAGTCATCTTCAACGGTTGATACACTTCCGGAGAAGGGACCACTTCTGCAAAGGGGAGCGAGTAAGGCAAGTGAAAATGATACATTGAAGCATGTGGAGACAAACATAGGCTGAGTTATCCTCCAACTCTTTTCAATACGAATTGGAAAGATTGAACAAAGAAACAGACCAAAAGGGTATGCTCAGACCTTCGGGGAAGACCAAAAGAATCCTCCAGCCCAGTAGCACAAAGGAAAATCAACAAGTGGAGGAGATCAAAAGATTCCTGCTGCCCAGTTCAAGAAGTAGCACAAAGGAAAATCAACGATGGGCAGAAACCAGTTCAAGAGTAAGCCTGTGGAATCACAAAGATCAAAGCCTCAATGCAATTACCAAGGAGAAGATGGAATTTACACTCTATAACCAGATTTGCGTCTCTAAACTCTTCTCTTTGTTAATTACATTATGCCATGTTTAGTATGTTTAAGTGTTTTTTGTGTATTTACTTATGCTTTGTGTGAATCTATGCTTAAAACATTGAGGACAATGTTTAATTTAAGTGTGGGGGGGGGTAACTAAGTATATTTGATGCAAATTCATGGGATTTATTCACCTATCACTTCACATGTTGTTTCTCACTGTTTTAAAACTGTTTTAGTGTGTTTTGTCTTAAAATTCGAAAATCCCATAAAAATTTGAAAAATTGTTTTGAAAAACCCAAAAAGAGTTGTTTTAAAGTTGTTTTTGTGTGTGTGTTTGTGTCTTAGGATACCTTCCAACACAATGTTAAGGATTTGGTTTGTAATTGCATGACTGTTAAAAAGAGTTATTAACATAGAGAAAAGTTTGATTTACTCTTGGTATATGCTTGGTTATGGTTATAATGTATAACTTCACATGCAATCATAAAAGAAAATTTAGTTTTTGTAACATGCCTGAAGGAAGGAACTCAAACAAATGCTACAACCCTGAGAGACTTGAGCCTATAACGTTCTTTGGAGAGTATAATCTGTGATTTCTTGTTTTCTAAAATCGTTGCATGATCTCATTATTCTTTGCTTGGTTACTACTTAGAAGGCGTTTCATCATATAGTTCCAAATGCTAGAACTCATGCCCATTTCATTCAAAGCATGTTATTGATTTGCATAACATATATCAAGATGAAGTTGTGTAGTTGCCACCATAGCCAAATAGCCTCGCTTCCCATATTTCGTATATGTTGTAAGTTTTACCCCCGTTGAGCCATGTTAACCCATGTTCTTTGTTTACCCACTTTATCTTCACCTAACCTAGAATATGACCGTCCTTACCCTTGTTCTTAAAAGACAGTGAGCATGACTTAATTGAATTCCTTTTGAGTTACATTATGAAAGAAAATAAGTGTGGGGGAGAGAATGTTTAAGTGTTTTTGTTTTGAGATTCAAAAGAAAAAAAAAAAAAAAAAAAAAAAAAAAGAGAAAAGAATAAGTGATTGAAGAAAGGTTCCAAAACACCAATTCTGGGCGTAAATTGTCTAAATTCTCCCTTTTTGTTCAAAAGTTGAGTTTTCATTCAAAAGTGAATTCTAAGTTGATTAAAATGCTTTGCTCACTATTTCTTTAAGAACCTTTGTTTTCCATATCCCTTCTTTATCCACATACCCCAAGCCCCGTTACAACCCTTGACTTCTATCTTGAGTGTTGTGTATTTCAATTTGTGGAGTTTGAACTTGGTATGAGCTTATGGTGTCACTGGTTCTCGCGTCTAAGTAGTAGCATTCCATTCATGAGATCATATCTAAACTTGATTATTAACTCCTGAATTTGCGTTCTTTGTGATACATATATGTGAGTGTCGTTTTCATGTTTACATCAATCTTCTCACATATGACTAGATTAGGGTGTGTAGTTAGAAAATCTGAGTAAAAATTGAGTGCATATCTTGAAAGGAATTGAGCAAATTCTCTAAGGCATGTTACTACATTCAAAACATGGTTTTAAATGCTTAATTGTGAACTAGTATATGGTGACTATGATTAAGAATGTACTTAAATGTGAAGATGACTAAAATCTGTGAGAATGATGATTTTTAACTTGTCATGTGCATTGGAAATCCCTAAGACGGTTGTTGGAAGGTTTAGGTTGTGTTTTACGTGTTTAGTGTCGTTTTGTTTATTTGTTTTTATTCTGTTTTGCTCGAGGACTAGCAAAAGCTAAGTGTGGGGGTATTTGATAGGAGCATATTCATGCGACTTAAATGGCTTGTTCTCGTGCATTTACGTTATGTTTCTCTCGTTATTTTAGTCCTTTATGCTTCTTTTGTGTGTTTTCAGGTTCTAGGGGCCTAGGGAGCAAGAAAGTGCATTTTGAGGCCATTTGGAGCATTTTTGGGCATGGATTGGATAGCTTATCCATGGAGCCAAGAGGATGGACGAATTTGAAGGCCTTGTATGCACTTGAAGACACAAAACAATGGCTCTAGCCCAATCAAACACATTATGCCATACAAACCAACCTATTTTAGGCCCATTCTATGTACTTAAACCCTAGCCCTTTAAACTAATTCATTTATCACTTATCAAACCATTCACTTATCACTCACCACATATCATTCACTTATCACTTAACATATCATTCATTTATTTCACTTCCATACTCCTCTTAATTCCACATGCATTCTCACACATGCACATCATTCACTCACATTTCCACCATTCATTCTTTATTCCTTTCCAAACATCTCACATGCATTTCCACCTTCCTACTTCATCATTTCACCACATTCTCCCTCTTTAACTCACATGCATTTCTTCATTATTTCCTAACCCTACATGCATTATTTATTGCATCTACACATGCACTTCCACCTTTCATCCACAATGATTCATGATTCATTCACTTTGCATCCTTTAAATCACATACTTTTCCATCATTAATTAGCCACTTGCATCTTAAACAAACAACCATATGTTCCCTCCACTACTCCTATAAATACCCTTGCATTCATTCATTCAAGAACATCTCATTTCATACACAACACACCACAAACACTTCCATTCCTTCTCTTTGCCGTGAGTCCCCTTAGAATCCAAAACCATCTTTCCATTTCCATCACTCCTCACTCCATTCCACATTTCCATAATCCCCCAAACCTCACCTTAGACCTTGTGCTACAACAACGAGGAAGAGAAGAGGACCTAAACGTTCATACAATTCAAGTTTGAGTTGTTGGAATGTTTAGGTGATTCTTTGATTTCAATGTTTCATTTTAATTCTCTTTGTTTTGTACGTATAAGGAATGGAAGAGAAGAGTGCCTAAACGTTCATACAATTCAAGTTTGAGTTGTTGGAATGTTTAGGTGTTTCTTTGATTTCAACGTAATGAGGAACTAAAACCCCCTTTAGCTAGGGGGTGATTCGAAATAAATGTTTATGCTTGCATTTTGATTTGATTACTTCTAATTGCGTTTCATAAGTTGTGGTTCAATTTGTTTAACCGTTTGATTGATAACTTATTTATGTATGTTTATTGAGAGTGTACACTTAATTTTCATGCATGAATATGACGCTAGAATATAAGTGAGTTTCACCTAATAGTTAGGAACTTATATTCACAAGTAGTGGAGGTTGCTTATAAACAATCGCGTTAAATGAATTCTTGGCATAAGTTTCATGCGTATTCCATAGTAACGAATGCCTCGTCAACACTTAAAGTTTTCATGATGCTTAATGATTTTTGATTGTATCTTTATTGTGCTTTTCACGTAAAGGACTTTTGGAGAATGTTGTGAATTGCGTTGCGCTAACCCATCCAATTCATTAACTTAAGGAAAACTTGACGGTTAATTTAAGCGGACCTAATTGACCCGGGGCGTTGAGAATTAATGATTTGTTGAAATGCAATTGGAAATCTTTTTATTATGCAAGTGTAACATGTATGGAGATGAACCCCTTAGCTATTCTATCATCCATTCATTCCATTTCATCAATTCCATATTTACATTCTGTTTTAATTTGTTCATTTAATTTAATTTCGTATAAACTTAAATCCCCCTTTACTTTAATGTCAATTTAGTTAGAAATCATTTTAGTTTGTGTTTTTTTAAAGCATTTTGAGTTTTTGGTTTGTCTTAGTGTTTTAAACTTTAATTTTGCATTCTTTGAGTCTAGTTTAGTGTTTTAAACTTTATTTTACGTTTTTGAGTCAGTTTCCAAGAGATTTGCATTCCCTCCTAATCCCCGGTCCAGAACGATCCCTACTTATACATATACTACAATTTGACAAAAAGAGGGTTTAATTTGTGTGCGTATAAATCTCGCATCAAATTTTGGCGCCGTTGCCGGGGATTAGCAACTTTGCTAATCCCTTGGTTCTTTTCTTTTTTTTTTTTTTTTTGGTTTAGTTGTTTTCGTTTTAGTTTCTAACTTAGTGTTGTTTCTTTGTTTGTTGTTACTTTTGATATTTGATTTAGTTCTCTTTCTTTGATTTTAGGTACTAGAGAAGTAAGATATGGATTTTGCTAGCATTCAAGCTCAATTAGCAAATCTTACTTCTCAATTGTCGCCGGATGCCGAAAGGACCACAATGCAGAGTGTCCCTACATTTGGTGCTTCATATAGGCAAGGATTTCAAGCCAATCAATGTCCACAAAGAGATTGGAGGGATCATTCAAACTCTATATGGTGGGAAGATCAACAAGTTCAACGTGAAGCATATTGGCAACCATATGAGGAGTTCTATTCAAGACCTATGCAGCCACCACAACTTCATATGCAATATGCTCAATTAAATTCAAGTTCGCCAGTAGATTATATTCAAATTCTTAATGAAATAAATTCTTTGGCGCAGGGGTCACAAAATCAAGCCAAGGAGGCTCAACAAGAAGCATATTGGCAACCATATGAGGAGTTCAATACAACACCTATGCAGCCACCACAACCTCCACAAAATCAAGACAAGAAGTTGGGTAAATTGGACGAGCAATTTGGGCAGATTATGGAGTTCATGAAACAAATTCAAGAGCAAAGTGAACTTTCCAACTCAACTATTGAAAACTCAAAGGAAGATTTTGAAATCCATAATGCTATCACTTTGGGAAGTGCTATAGAGGTTGGAGCGGACCTAAAAATGTCCAAACATAGCCTAGAAGTGGATGAGGAGCTGCTAATTGAGGAGGAGGAAGACGACATGCAAACGGCAAGGGTAGAACAACCCTTGCCGCAGCCCCCTAAGCCCTCTAAACCACCCACCACAAGTAAGGACGTCCCAATTCCATGTTATTCTGATGTTATTCCACCCAATGTCCCTTTTCCTAGCAGGTTTTTGATTCCCAACCAAGAAGAGAGTAAAAAGGACATCGTGGAAGCCTTCCCAAAGGTGCAAAATGCTATTCCAATTTTTGGTGCAACACAGCAAGTTTTAGATGGTGTTGAATTTTTCAAAGGACTTTGTACACCAAGAAGAATGATTCAAGAGAAGGTAGTGGCTGGAGAAGATGTAGAAGGCATCAAAGAGGACATAATTGAAACCACAATTCCCAAGGAACTTGGATTTTATGACACGGGACAAGTCATAACTTTCGAAGGGGTGTTTATTCTGGAGTTCATTTTGGAGCACACAGGTAAGCCGCCTCCCCGAATTTCAATTTTCTTTTATACTAACATGTGGTTAATGATTCAGGCACCCAATCTGGAATTTAAACTATTACCGGATCATTTCAAGTATCACCGCCCATTCAAAGATAAATTCCATGCCGTTTGATTTATTTATGTTAAAAAAAAAAAAAAAAAAGTTGTGATACTAAACATGGAGAAAGGTGGAGCTTCACAAAGGTTGTTTGCGTGAAGCCCCACTACGAGGCGCAGAAGCGGAAGGCGCAGAAGCGGGAGGCATAGAAGCGGGAGGCATCGGAGCGGAAGCCATCGGAGCGGGAGGCATCGGAGCTAGAGCATTCCAGGCCTCAATACTTGGCCAAGCGCTGGATGACCCAGGAAAAAGGTGCCTCTGGAGATAAGACGCAAGCCTTTGACGGTCATTGTGAATTCGACCCTCAGATTCTTGCAGCTCATCAAGCTTCCTCTTCATGCCCGCCGAATAGTTATTTGCAAGCACATGCAAACTTCTATTCTCGTACTTAAGCTGTTTGATTTCCTGCTTAAGACTTTCCACCTCTGCCATCAACGATTCCACTTGGCGGGACCGAGCAAGCAGGCGTAGGCCCATGTTGGACACAGAGCTCGCACATTGAACACTAAGTGCGAGGGACTCTTGAACGGCCAACTCATCGGACCGTCCTGACAGCAGCCTACTATCTTTTGGAGTGAGGAGGTTCCTAGCTACTATTGTAGCTGTTGTGGCGTCCTGCATCACAGAGTCTTCACCTGAAAGAGGACCGTTAGAAGATAAAAAAGAAGGACGCCATACATTACCTTGACGGGGCGCAACCGGATCGCTGCTAAGACTCAAATCTAAGCTAAGGTTCGATGAGTTTGCCATTTTTTTCAAAAGTGTTCAAAGAGAATGGGTGGATGGAGTTAAATTTAGAAGGGTCGGAGACGATTTTCAAGAATGGGAAATCTTCAGAGTGTGTTTGTGGCGGTGATCGATACCTCAATAAGAAGCCAAGGCAACGCGTCCACCGATTCAAAGAGCCGGAATTTCCGGCGTAATTTAGGCGACGTTTTCTCGGCTTTTCAGAAGACGCACGTGGAGGCCATCATCGCAACTACACCTCTTTAGCCGACAAGCGCAAAGTTCGGCGACGCTTTCTCTGCTTTTCAGAAAACGCGTGCAGCTTTGTCAAAAGGAGCCGCATCTGCACTACCACGTGTCATTCAGAAAGCGAAGGGGCGTCGTTCAGAAATCGAAGGGGCGCCTGCTCAGAAATCGAAGAGGCGTTTTCAAAGATCGAAGAGGCGCCACTATTTCAAAAAGCCGGATTTGCGAGATCAAAACGTCTGTCGACAAGGGTAAAATAACAGTACCACCACTTGCTATTATCTCTATATATGTCGACCTTCGTCTTTTATGGCAAGGAAAACCTGAAGAAAATGCCCAACTCTCCCTCACCTCTGAGGGCGCACTCCCAGCAAAGCCTTTCGAAATACTCAATTCTTTCTTCTTCCCCAAAGATGATACCAGATGCCTGGAGTACATATGACCCAGGAGGAAACGGCGGATTGAAGCATGTGCTGATTCATTCACCGCTTCTTCAAAGCAAAGGTATCTCATATCATCAAGGTCAAAAGCAAAAGTATCTCATATCATGCTCTTTCCCTGTCTTTTTCTTTGTCCTTGTTCTTACTCGCATGGCAAAGTAAAAGAAGCAATCAGCCGGCACTTGGAGTGAGTCTTCCGATCTGGAGCCAACTGCCTGGAATCTATTCCTGATTGCTTACCTAGCGTTGCTCTCGAGTAGTCATCTTCAACGGTTGATACACTTCCGGAGAAGGGACCACTTCTGCAAAGGGGAGCGAGTAAGGCAAGTGAAAATGATACATTGAAGCATGTGGAGACAAACATAGGCTGAGTTATCCTCCAACTCTTTTCAATACGAATTGGAAAGATTGAACAAAGAAACAGACCAAAAGGGTATGCTCAGACCTTCGGGGAAGACCAAAAGAATCCTCCAGCCCAGTAGCACAAAGGAAAATCAACAAGTGGAGGAGATCAAAAGATTCCTGCTGCCCAGTTCAAGAAGTAGCACAAAGGAAAATCAACGATGGGCAGAAACCAGTTCAAGAGTAAGCCTGTGGAATCACAAAGATCAAAGCCTCAATGCAATTACCAAGGAGAAGATGGAATTTACACTCTATAACCAGATTTGCGTCTCTAAACTCTTCTCTTTGTTAATTACATTATGCCATGTTTAGTATGTTTAAGTGTTTTTTGTGTATTTACTTATGCTTTGTGTGAATCTATGCTTAAAACATTGAGGACAATGTTTAATTTAAGTGTGGGGGGGGGGTAACTAAGTATATTTGATGCAAATTCATGGGATTTATTCACCTATCACTTCACATGTTGTTTCTCACTGTTTTAAAACTGTTTTAGTGTGTTTTGTCTTAAAATTCGAAAATCCCATAAAAATTTGAAAAATTGTTTTGAAAAACCCAAAAAGAGTTGTTTTAAAGTTGTTTTTGTGTGTGTGTTTGTGTCTTAGGATACCTTCCAACACAATGTTAAGGATTTGGTTTGTAATTGCATGACTGTTAAAAAGAGTTATTAACATAGAGAAAAGTTTGATTTACTCTTGGTATATGCTTGGTTATGGTTATAATGTATAACTTCACATGCAATCATAAAAGAAAATTTAGTTTTTGTAACATGCCTGAAGGAAGGAACTCAAACAAATGCTACAACCCTGAGAGACTTGAGCCTATAACGTTCTTTGGAGAGTATAATCTGTGATTTCTTGTTTTCTAAAATCGTTGCATGATCTCATTATTCTTTGCTTGGTTACTACTTAGAAGGCGTTTCATCATATAGTTCCAAATGCTAGAACTCATGCCCATTTCATTCAAAGCATGTTATTGATTTGCATAACATATATCAAGATGAAGTTGTGTAGTTGCCACCATAGCCAAATAGCCTCGCTTCCCATATTTCGTATATGTTGTAAGTTTTACCCCCGTTGAGCCATGTTAACCCATGTTCTTTGTTTACCCACTTTATCTTCACCTAACCTAGAATATGACCGTCCTTACCCTTGTTCTTAAAAGACAGTGAGCATGACTTAATTGAATTCCTTTTGAGTTACATTATGAAAGAAAATAAGTGTGGGGGAGAGAATGTTTAAGTGTTTTTGTGGTGTGTTGTGTATGAAATGAGATGTTCTTGAATGAATGAATGCAAGGGTATTTATAGGAGTAGTGGAGGGAACATATGGTTGTTTGTTTAAGATGCAAGTGGCTAATTAATGATGGAAAAGTATGTGATTTAAAGGATGCAAAGTGAATGAATCATGAATCATTGTGGATGAAAGGTGGAAGTGCATGTGTAGATGCAATAAATAATGCATGTAGGGTTAGGAAATAATGAAGAAATGCATGTGAGTTAAAGAGGGAGAATGTGGTGAAATGATGAAGTAGGAAGGTGGAAATGCATGTGAGATGTTTGGAAAGGAATAAAGAATGAATGGTGGAAATGTGAGTGAATGATGTGCATGTGTGAGAATGCATGTGGAATTAAGAGGAGTATGGAAGTGAAATAAATGAATGATATGTTAAGTGATAAGTGAATGATATGTGGTGAGTGATAAGTGAATGGTTTGATAAGTGATAAATGAATTAGTTTAAAGGGCTAGGGTTTAAGTACATAGAATGGGCCTAAAATAGGTTGGTTTGTATGGCATAATGTGTTTGATTGGGCTAGAGCCATTGTTTTGTGTCTTCAAGTGCATACAAGGCCTTCAAATTCGTCCATCCTCTTGGCTCCATGGATAAGCTATCCAATCCATGCCCAAAAATGCTCCAAATGGCCTCAAAATGCACTTTCTTGCTCCCTAGGCCCCTAGAACCTGAAAACACACAAAAGAAGCATAAAGGACTAAAATAACGAGAGAAACATAACGTAAATGCACGAGAACAAGCCATTTAAGTCGCATGAATATGCTCCTATCAGCTAGCAAAATCCATATCTTACTTCTCTAGTACCTAAAAAGAAAGAGAACTAAATCAAAAATCAAAAGTAACAACAAACAAAGAAAACAACACTAAGTTAGAAACTAAAACGAAAACAACTAAACCAAAAAAAAAAGAAAAGAACTAAGGGATTAGCAAAGTTGCTAATCCCCGGCAACGGCGCCAAAATTTGATGCGAGAATTACTTGACACTCAAATTAAACCCTCGTTTGACAATTGTAGTAGAATGGATAAGTGAGGGATCGTTCTAGACCGGGGATTAGGAGGGCTTGCTAAAACCTTCTAAATTGACTTAAAAACATAAAAACACAATATAAAACACTATTTAACGCTCGAAGAAAACAAAACTAAAAATAAGAAAGATTAAGACTAAGACTTCAACGAAATAGGGGGGAATTGGATTTGGACGAATTTAAACTAAAATGAATACTTGGAAACAAAACAAATTGTAAATATGGATTTGACGGAAATGAATGGATTGAAGGCTAGCTAAGGGGTTCTTCTCCATACATGTTATACTTGCATACAAGATTGATTCTCAGTTGGTCTTTCGATAAATTATGAAACTCAACGCCCCGGGTTAATTAGGTCCGCTTAAATTAACCGTCAAGTTCTCCTTAAGTTAATGAATTGGATGGGTTAGCGCAACGCAATTCACCACATTCTCCAAAAGTCCTTTACGTGAAAAGCACAATAAAGATACAATCAAAGATCATTAAGCATTATGAAAACTATAAGTGTTGACGAGGCATTCGTTACTATGGAATACGCATGAAACTTATGCCAAGAATTCGTTTAACGCGATTGTTTATAAGCAACCTCCACTACTTGTGAATATAAGTTCCTAACGATTAGGTGAAATTCACTTATATTCTAGCGTCATATTTATGCATGAAAATTAAGCGCGCATTCTTAATAAACATTCATAAATAAGTTATCAATCAAACGGTTAAACAAATTGAATTCAAAACTTATGAAATTCCAACGAAAGGTAATCAAATCAAAATGCAAGTATAAACATTTATTTCGAATCACCCCCTAGTTAAAGGGGGGGTTTATTTCCTCATAACTTTGAAATTAAAGAAACACCTAAACATTCCAACAACTCAAACTTGAATTGTATGAACGTTTAGGCACTCTTCTCTTCCATTCCTCATACGTACAAAACAAAGAGAATTGAATTTAAACTTTGAAATCAAAGAAACACCTAAACATTCCAACAACTCAAACTTGAATTGTATGAACGTTTAGGCCCTCTTATCTTCCTCGTTGTTGTAGCACAAGGTCTAAGGTGAGGTTTGGGGGATTATGGAAATGGTAGAGGAGTGGTTTGGAGGGTTGGGAAGTGGTGGAAATGGAAAGATGGTTTTGGATTCTAAGGGGACTCACGGGAAAGAGAAGGAATGGAAGTGTTTGTGGTGTGTTGTGTTGTGAATGAGATGTTCTTGAATGAATGAATGCAAGGGTATTTATAGGAGTAGTGGAGGGAACATATGGTTGTTTGTTTAAGATGCAAGTGGCTAATTAATGATGGAAAAGTATGTGATTTAAAGGATGCAAAGTGAATGAATCATGAATCATTGTGGATGAAAGGTGGAAGTGCATGTGTAGATGCAATAAATAATGCATGTAGGGTTAGGAAATAATGAAGAAATGCATGTGAGTTAAAGAGGGAGAATGTGGTGAAATGATGAAGTAGGAAGGTGGAAATGCATGTGAGATGTTTGGAAAGGAATAAAGAATGAATGGTGGAAATGTGAGTGAATGATGTGCATGTGTGAGAATGCATGTGGAATTAAGAGGAGTATGGAAGTGAAATAAATGAATGATATGTTAAGTGATAAGTGAATGATATGTGGTGAGTGATAAGTGAATGGTTTGATAAGTGATAAATGAATTAGTTTAAAGGGCTAGGGTTTAAGTACATAGAATGGGCCTAAAATAGGTTGGTTTGTATGGCATAATGTGTTTGATTGGGCTAGAGCCATTGTTTTGTGTCTTCAAGTGCATACAAGGCCTTCAAATTCGTCCATCCTCTTGGCTCCATGGATAAGCTATCCAATCCATGCCCAAAAATGCTCCAAATGGCCTCAAAATGCACTTTCTTGCTCCCTAGGCCCCTAGAACCTGAAAACACACAAAAGAAGCATAAAGGACTAAAATAACGAGAGAAACATAACGTAAATGCACGAGAACAAGCCATTTAAGTCGCATGAATATGCTCCTATCACTTCCTATGTAAACCTGCGGCATCAAGGTCCATATTGAATGTTTTGACGGCCCAATGTGCACGATGCTCTAATTCGACGGGAAGATGGCATGGCTTCCCATAGATGAGCCGAAAAGGTGACATCCTAATGGGGGTTTTGTAGGCAGTGCGATACGCCCACAATGCATCGTTTAAGCGCAAACTCCAATCCTTCCTTGTAGGCCCCACAATCTTCTCAAGAATCTGCTTGATTTCCCTATTCGAAACCTCGGCTTGCCCGCTCGTTTGAGGATGATAAGGTGTGGCCACCTTATGTGTGACATTGTATTTCTTGAGCAACGCCTCGATTGTTCGATTACAAAAATGGGAACCTCCATCACTGATTAGCACTCGTGGCATTCCAAACCTTGCAAAAATGTTAGTTTTCACAAAATCTGCAACCACTCGAGAATCATTAGTTCGGGTGGCTTTTGCTTCCACCCATTTCGACACATAGTCCACAGCAAGCAATATATAAAGAAACCCATGTGACGAAGGAAAGGGACCCATAAAATCAATACCCCAAACATCAAAGATTTCAACACTAAAAATGGGGGTTTGCGGCATTTGCTGTTTAGGACCAATATTGCCCGTTCTTTGGCATCTATCACAAGACATGCAAAATGTTCTAGCATCCCTAAAGATGGTAGGCCAATAGAAACCACATTCTAAGACCTTAAGTGCTGTTCTTTGAGTGCCAAAGTGTCCCCCACAAGCATAAGTGTGACAAAAGGTTAGAATAGCATTAAACTCAGAATCGTGCACACACCTACGTATAACTTGGTCAGGGCAATATTTCCATAAATACGGGTCATCCCACACATAAAACCGTGCCTCTTTCTTCAATTTATCACATTGGTGTTTAAGTAATTCACTAGGAACATGTTTAGACACCAAATAATTCACCAAATCAGCATACCACGGTTCACTTACCTTGACGGACATCAGTTGCTCATCTGGGAATGTCTCTATGATAGGCACGACATCCTCCTCATGCACCATACGGCTTAAGTGGTCAGCCACCACGTTTTCACTTCCTTTCTTGTCCCGGATTTCGATATCGAACTCTTGGAGAAGAAGCATCCAACGAATGAGTCGTGGTTTGGCCTCCTTCTTGGTGAACAAATACTTCAATGCTGCATGGTCAGTATAAATAATAACTTTAGTACCAAGCAAATAAGAACGAAATTTATCTAAAGCAAATACAACAGCAAGAAGTTCTTTTTCAGTGGTAGAATAATTCAATTGTGCATCATTTAAAGTCCGAGAGGCATAATAGATAACATGCGGCCTCTTTTCCTTCCTTTGCCCCAAAACAGCTCCTAATGCATAATCGGAAGCATCACACATAAGCTCAAAAGGAAGGCTCCAATCCGGTGGAACTATGATAGGGGCCGAAGTTAGTGTTTCCTTGAGGTGATTGAACGCCTTCTCACAGTCCTCGTTGAAGTCAAACGCCACATCTTTCTGGAGGAGACGGCAAAGAGGGTTTGAGATCTTGGAGAAGTCCTTGATAAATCGCCTATAAAATCCTGCATGACCAAGAAACGAACGAACCTCTCGAACCGAAGTAGGAGAGGGTAAGTAGCGTATAAGATCTATTTTTGATTTATCCACTTCAATTCCTCTTTCTGAAACAATATGCCCTAGAACTATGCCTTGTCTAACCATAAAATGACATTTTTCCCAATTAAGCACAAGGTTAGTTTCTACACATTGTTTCAAAATCATTGTGAGATTTTCCAAACAACCATCAAATGAATCACCAAACACACTGAAATCATCCATAAATACCTCAATAATCTTTTCGACAAAATCTGAAAAGATACTTACCATGCACCTTTGAAACGTGGCCGGAGCATTGCATAAACCAAAAGGCATGCGACGATAAGCAAAAGTACCAAAGGGGCATGTGAAAGTTGTCTTTTCTTGGTCATCCGGCGCTATGACAATCTGATTATATCCAGAATAACCATCAAGGAAACAATAAAAAGAATGACCGGCTAACCTTTCAAGCATTTGATCAATGAACGGCAAAGGGAAGTGGTCCTTCCTTGTGGTGGCGTTGAGCTTCCTATAATCAATGCACACTCGCCAACCTGTTTGGATACGGGTTGGCACAAGCTCATTCTCAGCATTCTTCACCACTGTTACTCCGGACTTCTTTGGAACACATTGCACCGGTGACACCCAACGACTATCAGAGATCGGATAAATCACTCCACAATCAAGAAGTTTGATAATCTCCTTTTTCACAACTTCCATCATTGGAGGGTTGAGACGGCGCTGAGCCTCTCGAGTTGGTTTAGCCCCCTCCTCTAGAAGTATGCGATGCATGCACGTAGTCGGGCTAATTCCCCTAATATCGGCCAAAGTCCATCCAATGGCCGTCTTGTGCTATTTCAACACTCGGATCAACTTCTCCTCCTCTATGGCCGTGAGTGATGAGGAGACAATGACGGGCAATGTCTCGTTGTCTCCCAAGAAGACGTACTTTAAATGATCGGGCAACGGTTTAAGCTCAAGTACGGGTGCCTGAATCACTGAGGGTAACAACTTATTAGTGGAAACTGAAATTGAAATTGGGTTGGAAGGCTTACCAAAGTGTTGTGGCAATGACTCAAGTGCAGCGACCATCTCGGCCTCATCTTCACTTCTAGGCACGGCAAAACCAGATTTTTGCCCAATTCCTTGTGCAATTGTTGTTTCAAGTGTATCCCTCTCCAAAGAATCGAGAAATTCCTGCGCCAAATCATCAATTATATCAATAGAAAAACAAGAATGATCGTCCTTAGGAAATTTAATACTTTCAGAAAGATTGAAATCAATGACTTCCCCATCAAATTCCATCGTTAACGTTCCTTTAAACACATCTATCTTGGTGCGGGCTGTCTTCATGAAGGGCCTCCCTAATAAAATCGGCAATGGGGTGGAATGGGGTGAATCTTCCATGTCAAGCACGTAGAAATCCGCTGGGAAGATCAAATTATTCATCTGCACTAAGACATCTTCCAATACGCCCTTTGGATAGGCATTAGATCTATCGGCCAACTGAATAATCACACCATCATTTTTCAATTCACCAAGATTCATTGAAGCATAAATAGAGTATGGCATGACGTTAATTGAAGCTCCTAAGTCTAACATAGCATGTTCGAACTTAGTTTGACCAATAATACAAGGGATTGTAAAGCTACCTGGATCCTTGCATTTTGGTGGTAACTTTCTTTGTAAAACAGCGGAAACGTTCTCACTTACCCTTACTACCTCTTTATGTGACGCCCTCTTCCTTGTAGTGCACAATTCCTTCAAGAACTTAGCGTATTTGGGCACTTGCTTTATGGCATCTAGGAGCGGGATATTGACCTGAACTTTCCTAAATGTCTCAAGAATGTCCTTCTTATGCTCCTCCTTCTTTGTTTGCCTAAACCTGCCAGGAAAGGGCACGTTCAGTGGAATAGAACCTGACAAAGTCGAATTTGGACTTACCTTAGGCGTGTTGGACGGTTTTGGCACAATAGGGGGTTGCGGCAAAGTTTCTTTCACCCTTGCCGTGGCCTTCTTTGCTTGTTCCTCCTCTTCTTGCAGCAACATGTCCTCTTCTTGACTTGTTTTGGATGGCCTTGAGGTGGTTCCGACCTCCTTACCACTTCTCAACATGATTGCCTTGGCAGATTCGAATCCTCCTTTCGGAATCACCTGCGTTGAACTTGGTAACTTGCCTTGTTCTCTATTAAATTGCCCCATGAATTCAGCCATTTGTCTCATTTGTCTCTTCAACTCCTTCACCTCTTGAGCTTGATTCTGCACCTCATTGGCGTAATTGTGCATGTCCTTTGTTTGTTTTTCTTGCCCCTGCGCCAATGTAGTTAGCAATTGAATAACTTGAGAATTATCAAAAGACGAACCTGAGTTGTTTTGGGACGATGATGGTTGGTTGGATTGGTATGGTCGCGGGAATCCAGGTGGGTTTTGTTGAAATCCCCTTTGTGGTGCAGATTGTTGGGCAGGTTGTTGTGCATCTCTCCATCTGAAATTTGGGTGGTCTCTCCAACCTGGATTATATGTGTTAGAATATGGATCGTTCCTCGGTTGGTTTTGATTCCCATAACCTATGGCATTGGCAGATTCCCATCCCCCATTCTCTATTAATTGAGGGCATGTCTCGGATGGATGCCCTTGCATTGTACACACGCCACACACTTGGTTTTCTTGTGATTTTGACCCCTTGACAACCTGAGACACGAGAGAAGTAAGATTAGCCAATTGTGACTGAATATCAGAAATTGCACTTACCTCATTCACACTTTGTTGTCGTGGCCCTTCTCTTTGTCCAACACCTTCATATTGTTGTGCATTTAGAGCACGGTTTGCAATTAGGGTCTTGGCTGCCATAGGTGTTTTGTCCACCAATGCACCTCCCGCCGAAGCATCGAGCATTTGCCTTTCAAATGGGAAGAAGGCCCTCATAGAAGTATTGAAGGAGAAGCTCCTCCTTCATTTGATGTTGAGGACATGATGCAACAAGGGTTTTAAAATGCTCGTAGTATGCCGGAAAAGATTCTCCTTGACTTTGTTGGATTCCGCTAATTTTCTTCCTCAAGAGAATGACTTTTGAAGTAGGGAAGAACTTCTCCAAGAAGGCTCTCTTCATGCTCTCCCAAGAAGTAACGGTCCCGGGTGCCAATTCATAAAGCCAATCCTTAGCCTTTTCCATAAGAGAGAATGGAAAAGCCTTCATCATCAGAATGTTCCCATCGACATTTATGGGTGTCATGCTCGAACAAACAACCTCGAACTCCTTGAGATGCTTGTTGGGATCTTCCATGGAAAGCCCATGGTACTTCGGAATGTGGTGCAACAAGCTTGACTTCAATTCGAATTCATCGGTCTTGTCTTGGGCAGCCGCGGGGTATTGAATGCAAAGAGGGGCTGCATTGGCCAAACCTGAGGCAGAAAGCTCTTTAATGGTTCGATTATCCACGGCCATGGTTGGTACTTCCTCTTTAACCCAATCCGTGGCTTCCTCTTCTACTTCAGGTTCGGGACTAGGAGGATTAGACTCTTGCAATTTCTTGTTCCTTCTCAAAGTCCTCTCGAAATCACCGTCAAAGTCGGAGATTTGCCCACGAACAGGTTGTGAGCTACGGGTCATAAACTAGTACCTACACACAAAAGTAAACAAGATAAGTAGCCAACTTAATAGACTTGGCACAAGTAAGAAAACAAGTTGCCACACACGGCACAAAAACACATACACACGGTGCAAAAAAATTAAAACAAAACAGAAACTAAACAATTTAAACAAGACTCAAGACAAGGGATTAGCAACTTTGCCAATCCCCGGCAACGGCGCCAAAATTTGATGCGTGTTTTATACGCACACAAATTAAACCCTATTTGTGACAATTGTAGTAATGATGTAAGTAGGGATCGTTCTAACCGGGGATTAACTAGGGGTGCTAATCTATTTTGAATTGACTTGAAAACACAAAAACTAAATGTAAAGACTCTTAACAAAACTACTATGACTCAGAATAGCTTTGAAAGACTCAAACTGCTTAAAACAATCAAATTGACTCAAATAGAAACTAGAACTTGATTTAGACGAATTTGAAAGTGTTTATGACTCCAAAAGCTTAAAGATACAAAAATAAAACAAATACGAATGATTAAGACTCAACGAAATATGGGGGAAATGTGTTTGGACGATATTAAATTAAAAAGACAGAATATAATTAAAGGCAAAATGTAAATATGAATGTGATGAAAATATGGATGATGGAATAGCCAAGGGGTTCTTCTCCACACATGTTACACTTGCATACAATATTGATTCTCAGTTGGTCTTTCGATAAGTTGTGAAACTCAATGCTCCAAGTTAATTAGGTCCGCTTAAATTAACTTTCAGATTTCCCTAAATTCGTTGGATTGAATGGAATACGCATTACAACCAAATTATTCTTAATCAAAGTCCCTAACTATGGAATACGCATGATAGAGACATTCAACAAAGATCATTAAGTTCAATGAAAATTATAAGTGTTGACGAGGCATTCGTTACTATGGAATACGCATGAAACTTATGCCAAGAATTCGTTTAACGCGATTGTTTATAAGCAACTCCACTACTTGTGAATATAAGTTCATAACGATTAGGTGAAACTCACTTATATTCTAGCGTCATATTCATGCATGAAAATTAAGCTTGCAATCTCAATGAACATACATAAATAAGTTATCAATCAAACAGTTAAACGAATTGAATCCACAACTTATGAAATTCCAACCAAAAGTAATCAATTCATATTGCAAATATAAACATAGTTTCGAATCACCCCCTAGCTAAAGGGGGTTTAGTTCCTCATAACCTTGAAATCAAAGAAACAACTAAACATTCCAACAACTCAAACTTGAATTGTATGAACGTTTAGGCACTCTTCTCTTCCATTACAAAACAAAGAAAATTGAATTCAAACATTGAAATCAAAGAAACACCTAAACATTCCACCAACTCAAACTTGAATTGTATGAACGTTTAGGCACTCTTCTCTTCCTCGTTGTTGTGGCACAAGGTCTAAGGTGAGCTTTGGGGATTATGTGAAGTGTTTTGGAGGGATGGGAAGTGGTTGGATAGTGGCTGAAATGGAGGATAAAAACTGCACAGATTGGAAGGATATGCACGGCAATGGATGTGTATTTGTGTGGTGTGTTGTGTTGTGAATGAGATGAATCAATTGTGGCTAGGTTGCATGCTTATTTATAGGTAAATGAGAGGGAACATGACAGCTTGGAATAGGTGGAAATGTGGCTGCAAGTTTGGTGAATGATTATGAGTGAATGCATGTGAATGTGGCTAGGTTGGAAAGCTGGAATTTATGGAATTGTAATGTACCCCACGGCATTGATTGTGTTTGAGTGTTTGTGGCTGCAATGTTTGTTGGTTAAAGATGCATGTGGATGTATTATACAATGGGAAAGTATGTGATTGACAATTAGGGTGAATGGTGGCTGCAATGATGAAGTGTGATGGCTGAAAATGCAAGGGAAGTGCACGGCATTGATTAGTTTTAGGTGCATGTGGCTGCAATGTTTGTTTGATGATGATGCATGTGATGGGTGGGAACAAAGGGGGAAACATGGCACAAGGGTGCTTGAGTGAATGATTGAATGTGCATGTGGATTAAAGAATGAGTGGTGGTGTAATGATGAAGTGAATGCATGTGTTGATGACTAGGTTAGTGGGTGGAAATCTGAAAATGGCATAAGGGAATGGGAGCTAATAAATAATGCATGTAGGGTTAGGAAATAAAATCATAACTTAAAGGGGGATGATTAAAGGGTGTTGAAAGGTTTTGCATGGCTTTGAAGTGATTGTGGATTGGGCTAGAGTTTAAGTACATGAAATGGACCCAAATTGCTCCTCCTTGCATGGCAAGGAATGGTGTTTGTGTTAAGCCCATGGCAAGGTGTTATGTGATTGGGTTAGGGCCATTGTTTTGTGTCTTCAAGTGCATACAAGGCCTTCAATTTCATCCAACACTTGGGCTCCAAGTATAAGCTATCCATCCTTAGCCCAATAGTGTTCCAAAACACTCCACAATGCATCCTTTCGTCAAACACGCCTTAATATCCTGAAAACACACAAAAGAAGCATAAAGGACTAAAATAACTAAAGAAACACAACGTAAATGCACGAGAACAAACAAAGTAAGTCGCCTAAATATGCTCCTATCAGCGAGCACCTTCAGTTTGGATAAACAGCACTGCTGCCGCAGAATCAGCCGACCGAGAAGCATCTTCAGTTTGGATAAACATCACTGCGTCGAGGTCGACCGATTATCTATCCAAGTCTCGGTCGAGAAAGGTTTTCGAACCTTTGTTGGCAGAGGTCACCTTGCTAGCCTTCTCGGCATAGTTAGGTGTTACGAATTACATTGCTCGACGTACTGGTCGCCGAGTGGTTTTATGATTGGATACTCACAAGTGAGTTTCAGGGTTCGGCATTCCGACGGCCGAGCTACGTTTACCATCAAGACATACATCACGTTCGAGTACCTGTGCCCATACACCTTGGTCTCGATTCGACGTGCTTATACTCTCACGAATATAATCACAGTGACCGAATCGCGCTCGGACGATTTGTGAACTCCGCAGAATTAGCAGCCTTGTTTTCAGGCTGTAGAACCCAGAGACCGAGAGTGTTCCTTCCTTGGTCGCAATCGCAAGTTAAAGAAGTCAGCGACGCGCTCAAAGCTACATCAACAAATTTTACTCCTCGGCCAGGCTCGGCCGACGAGTTGGCACGCCCCGCATTCGACCGAAGGACGTAGTTAGCTTATTAGTTACTCGGCCTGCGCACCACGTAGGTTTTGTAATTTTTAGGGTCAACATTTTGGCACGCCCAGTGGGACCATTTGTGCTAAACCTTCGGAGTTCATGACCATTGAGACACGGTCTACGAAGCAGAAAACAACCATGGGAAAGTCAACGACTGACTTGCCAGTGCAAGGCCTTGGGCAGGATTTGCACTCTACAAAAAATCCGATCATAATTGCGCCGCCCGAGGCCACAAGTGTAACATACCGAGAGAATGAAGTCTGTCTCGGCGGGCAACCTTACAACTCCGCAGTCCCGAATCAAACAGCTGGAATGATCATGGAAGGGATTGTGGAAGATTGTGATGACGATGGTGGGGAAGGTTCCGATCCGCCAACAAGGATATTCCTTCGGAGACGACTGGATGAACAATATCGTCAGGTCGAGCAGTCGATTGGTCAGAAGATGAATGATTTGCTAGACGCAATACGTAGTAACAGCGATACACAGACCAAAATGCTTGAACTACTGGTTAGTAAAGCCTTCGAAGATGGCCAGGTCGGCCAACCTCGGCAGCTCCCGACGAATGTGCCTATACCAGCCGAGAGAGGGTCCGCTCGGCCGCAACCAGTCCCCTTAGAAAGAAGAGGACCAGGAAATAGAGCCGAGGGACCAAGCCAGGGAGAAGAAGTCGCTTCCATAAACGTGACCGAAGTCCAGAGAATGATTGATTCGACCCTAAAAAAAGGGCCAAAGTTTCCAAAATTCATTCACCCATACCCGGCTTATGTGGAAAGATTTGAATACCCACAAGGATTTAAGATCCCCGATTTCAGCCTCTTCGCCGAGGAATCATCTTTATCCTCACTAGAACATGTGGCTCGGTTCACAGCGCAGTGTGGGGACGTCAATAGCGATTTCTACAAACTACGGCTGTTTAACTTTTCACTGACAGGCTCAGCTTTCGCCTGGTACATTAATCTTCCACCCAACTCCGTGCAGAGTTGGGAAGAGTTGGTCGAAAAGTTCCATGAACAATTCTATCGGCCAGGGATGGAGATGTCCGTATCATCGTTGGCCAGGATGGCTCAAGCATTTGACGAATCTCCAATGGAATACCTAACAAGGTTTAAATCGGCCAGGAATTGGTGCCGAGTGCCACTCCCTGAAGTGGAATTCGTCAGGATCGCCCTCAACGGATTAGACGTGGAGTACAAAAAGAAGTTCCTGGGGGCAAATATTCGAGATATGTACGAACTTGCTCAACACGTCGAACAATATGATTATCTGCTCCGAGAAGAAAAGATATCAAAATCACCATCCCGAGGGACGTTGTATAAGAACCCCACGGTTAGCTATGCATCGGCCGAAAGTGAAGAACCTCAGTATGCTAGTGTGGATGCGGCCGAGATAGTAATAGACAAACGCTATGTTTGCAAGGCTTTGGCGCAAGTAAATACCAAAGACGCCAAAACCCGTTTGGCCGCCGAGGAAACGAGTAAGTCATCAAAAGTATACACTTTTGATATCACCAAAGCTGATGCAATTTTTGATCAATTATTGGCAGCAAAAATCATCAAGCTTCGGCCGGGACATACTATCCCTAAGGCCGATGAATTAAAAGGAAAGATATACTGCAAGTATCATAATTCTAATAAGCATGCAACCAATAATTGTGTTGTGTTCCGGGACACAATTCAAAGTTGGATCGAAAAAGGAAAGTTGAAATTTCCGGAAAAGCTGGCGGTCGATGTTAATCCTTTCCCTTCAACAACGATTGGTATGGTGGATGCTCACCTTCCCAGAAACAAAGGGAAGGCCGAATATGTCCCAGTGCAGCATATCCGTCAACGGAATGGTCGGACAAGACTAAAGCTTGATATATTTTCAAATGCACCACCAACGGAACAATCGGTGCGACCCGCCGGTGAGCCGATGACGAGGTCAAATTCCGACGAAATTTGTGGATCGAAGGTTTTATGTGACCATTGTAAAACACCAGTTGAACCTGGGAAGAAATCTTCAACACCACCAACGGCCCCTACGGCGTCATCAGAGGGATTAGGTCCACGACGTCAAGTGTTCGATCGACTCGGCCCACAAGAAAAGCCGAAAGAACAGACCTCGGTCAGGCGGTGTCTTGACTTCGACGCACCATTCTATAATGAGGATTATTATTCGCGCAATACCAACAGTTCGGGCTCGCTAGCTGATCGCAAAACTTTCAAGCCACCCAGGACATCGGATCAACGCTGGTACAGTTACAACTCTCTAACTGGTTTATATACGGCGTTATCTAAATCTCAAAAACGTCGCCGCCAACGGATAGATTGCATGGCTCGGCGACGAGAAGCGCAGGCTAGCCCGGCCAACCAATGGCAACCAAAAAAGGCCGTGGAAGATATTAGCGAACGGCCAACCCCGACTATCATGACCGAGTTAGCCGAAGGGAAGAAAGTAGCGGATGCTGATTTCGAAACCACCATTGAGGAGGCTGAGAAACGTATTAAGATCCTTCTCCGGCCTGGGGAAACGAGAGCTCGTCTAGAGTACTTTACACAAGAGGCCGAAAGGAAACTTTCTCCGTTACCACCGCGCGAGCCGTTTATCAAAATACGGCGCAACTTACACCCTCCATTCCTCGGTGCATCCATGGAATACATGCGAGAATTTCATAAGAATACTCCGCAAATGACTTGTACGGACTCCCCAAGGCATGTCAGGAAGCCCTCGACTTAGCGCTAACTTGTCCTGATGCCGAGCAAATTATCCAGAAAACTTCTGATCCAGCCATTAAAGCTAGGTTTCAACATATACGGGAGGCTCGGGTCCTTGGTTTTGAAGTCGATCTTTATACCGATATCGACGCTGCCGAATTACCCTTTTCGCTCGAAGACCTTCAGCATTTACGCTATCATTTCGAAGTCTTCTCGGCTGTATCGCTCTTCGGCCTCATGACCGACGAGGAAAAACGGATAGCACGATTGGATACCTATCTAGACACGAGGAACGCCCGTATTGCATATGAAGAACGAGCCCGTGTAACAAAGGACCAACGCAAATCTTCGGCAGTCCACATCGTCGAAGGAAATGGCTCACCCGCACTTGATTTGGTTCCCACGTCTCAGATACCGGCTCTTACAAAGGAACTCAAAAGTTTGATTGAGGATTTTCCGACGACTGCTATAGAGGATAGTTCTCCGGAAGACGACGACCATGACCCAATGGGCCCCTCGGTCCTCGAACATATGGAGATTAGTATGGTACACGTTCTACCAGCTGAATTCCAACCGAGTACCCACCAGTCAGGTTTTTTGGACGGGGACGTAGTTGCCGAGGAAGCCACACAAGTAGACTTCGTCGCAAACGACGACGACCGAGAAAACTAAAGCGGAGATAACCTCAAGGCAGCTTTGGCCGAGCTATTTCCCCGCTCCTCCTCGGTTAATCTCCAACACCTGAAGCCGTTGTACGTCACGGCTCACATCGAAGGATTTCCCATTTCTAAAGTATTTGTCGACTGTGGAGCCACAGTCAACATTATGCCAATATCCGTCATGAAGCCTTTACGCCATTCTGATAATGAACTCATTCCGTCAGGGATCACTATGAGCAGCTTTGTTGGTGACAAATCTCAGACCAAAGGGGTGCTCCCGTTGGAAGTTAGCATTGCCGGTCGTCAACACATGACGGCATTCTTTGTCATTGATTCCAAGACGGATTATAACGCATTACTTGGCCGCGACTGGATCCACCAAACCAGTTGCATTCCTTCATCATTATACCAAGTCCTCATCTTTTGGGATGGCAAATCGGTCGTAGTTCACCCAGCCGATAACCAACCATTTGAAACCAACATGATTCAGGCTCGCTATTATGATGATCACGTCGGCTACATCACCCTCCAAGGCCTTAACGAGGATGGACGGCCGACGAGAATTTCAGTACAAAAAGTGATTAAGGTCGGCGCCGAGACTGTCCAACAGGATTCGGCGAGACTTGGCTTGGCGAACTTGGTCATCAATGCCGATGATTGAGCACACCACGCAAGAACGGCGTCAGGTCGCGGTTTCATCTACAATGGAACGTCTGCTGGCCCATTGGTACGCCATTACCAAGCAACCACATTCTGGCGTCAATTTAATCGAATTTCTGGCCGAAGCAGATAACGGTCCCGTTCTATCTCTCGATAAAGTTCAGGCTGCACCGGCCGAACTCGAAGATCATCGACCTCAAGTCAAGGACCTGTTAGAGGAAGTTAACGTAGGCACAGCCGAGGATCCTCGCACATTGTTTATTAGTACGTTACTCCCACCATCCATGAAGGTCGAACTCCGTAAGCTACTCCACGAATTTAAAGATTGCTTTGCGTGGAGTTATCATGAAATGCCAGGCCTTGACCGAAACCTTGTAGAGCATGAACTACGCATCAAGGAGGGGTGTCGGCCTTTTCGACAGCCTCCTCTCCGATTTTCGAACGAAGTACAACTCGGCATTAAGGAAGAATTAGTTCGGCTTCTAAAAGCCGGATTTATTAGGACCGCTCGGTATGTCGAATGGTTGGCCAATATCGTCCCCGTGTTAAAGAAAAACGGTGCACTTCGCATTTGCATCGATTTCCGTAATCTAAATCTGGCTACTCCCAAGGACGAATATACGATGCCGATCTCAGATTTATTAATTGATGCCGTAGCTAATCATGAACTGCTATCTTTTATGGACGGTCATGCGGGTTACAACCAAATTTTCATCGCCGAAGCTGACGTCCACAAGATGGTTTTCCGTTGCCCGGGGGCACTTGGTACTTACGAATGGGTAGTCATGCCTTTCGGCCTCAAGAATGCCGGCGCCACATACCAACGAGCCATGAATATGATCTTCCACGACTTAATCGGTACAATCGTCGAAATTTATATCGATGATGTGGTCCTAAAATCCAAACGTCGTCAAACACATCTGGACGACCTGAGGCAAGCCTTCCTTCGCATGCGCAAGAACAACCTCAAGATGAACCCGGCCAAGTGTGCTTTCGGTGTTTCGGCCGGTAATTTCCTAGGATTTTTGGTGCACCATCGCGGCATCGAGGTCGATGAAAATAAAGCTCGCGCCATCATTAGCGCCCCACCTCCGACGACAAAGAAACAGCTCCAGTCGTTACTCGGGCAGATAAATTTCCTCCGTCGTTTCATCGCCAATTCGGCCGGTAAGATGAAAGCATTCTCTACACTCCTTAAACTGAAGGAGACCGACCGATTTGAATGGCGCGAAGAGCATCAAGCTGCATTTACGCAAATCAAGGTGGCCATTTCCACCCCACCGGTGCTCGTTCCACCTTGTCGCAACAAACCCCTTAAATTGTACATTTCGGCAGCTGCTGAATCCATTGGATGCCTCATTGCACAAGATAACAACGTCGGACGCGAACAAGCTATCTTTTACCTTAGCCGAAACCTGAGTTCACCAGAGCTTAACTATTCCCCTGTCGAAAAACTTTGCTTAGCGTTGTTTTTTGCTGCATCCAAGCTTCGGCATTACATGCTCCCCACAGTTACGCAGGTCATCGCCCAAACCGACGTAATTCGTTACATGCTGACTCGGCCTATTGTCAAAGGCCGAATCGGGAAATGGACACTCGCCTTATCCGAGTTCAGCCTTCAGTATGTACCCCAAAAGGCCGTCAAGGGGCAAGCCCTTGCCGACTTCCTGGCACAACACCCATCCCCTTATGGTTTTGAGGGAGGCGACGTCGACATCGGTTTCGTCACCACACGCGATAACCATTGGACTATGCATTTTGAAGGTTCCAGTACTTCGACCTCGGCAGGTGTCGGTATCGCAATTCAGTCGCCTGACCACTGCCGATGGTATTTTTCTCTCAAGTTAGATTTCAGCTGCACCAATAATCAGGCCGAGTATGAAGCCCTCATTATCAGCCTCCATGTTTTACACGATCTGCGGGCCCCCCGCGTTCTCGTCCTTGGTGATTCCGAACTTGTGTTTAACCAACTGAACGGCGTGTTTCGTTGCATGAGTTGTACTTTAGCTCTCTATCACATGGTCGCCACTTACCTGGCCGAGTCGTTCGACCAAATCACATTTGAACACATTTCACGTATCCACAATACTGACGCCGACGAACTCGCCCAGATCGCCTCCGGAGCACAACTCATGGGGGGCAAACTAAGTCGAATTGTGGGAATTGCGAACACGGGTCAACGCTCATACCCCGTTTTGATTAATTAACAAACTCTCCAACGCGCGCACGTAATACGTACAAGGGTGATGTCGCTCGATTACTCGCAACGAACTTATACTCAATTCGACCGGTACTGAAAGTCGAATCGATGCAGAGTGACATCACCCTTGTACAGTATTGAATATAGTCAAGCGATGCGACAAGAGTTAGAAGACTTAGAAGAAAGTCGAATCAATGCAGTTTACTTGTTAGTAGCACAAAAGAAAATTGCCGAGCGAGCGTATAATCAGCGTGTAAGACAAAAAACGTTCGGCGAAGGAGAATTGGTTTGGCAAACTGTGTTGCCTGTTGGGATTAAAGACCCCAGATTTGGTAAATGGTCGCCAAATTGGGAAGGGCCATTCATCGTTCACAAAATACTCGGCAAAGGGCATATCATTTACGAGATCGGACGGGTTCAGTTCACAAATTGCCGATTAATGGAAAGTTTTTAAAGAAGTACAACCCAATTACATGGGAAATGCAAGAGTAAGTCCATTATACTGACAGCAAAACGACCATTGTACTGATAGCAAAATAACCATTGTATTGATAACAAAAGAATCATTACAAGAGAACAAATACAATGATTAAATTCCTAAGGGGTCGAAGGGAGGAAAGTCTCAAGGGCAGCTTTCAGCTCCAGCCACTTCGCCTCGCTCAAAATTATCTCAGCCTGCCGCGTCTTCTTGTTGCACTGCAGTTGCTGGATACGCCGTGCGCCGGCAGCGAAGGCCGTCAGCCGAGCCTTGTTAGCCTCAAAATCCTTCTCAAGCTCGGAAGTAGCAGCCGACATTTGGCGTTGAAGGTCAGAAATCTGACGCTGGAGGTCAGAAATCTGGAGATCAAACTCGGTCAGCTTTGCTTTCTTTGCCTTGAAAGCCTCCATCTCTACTCGGCCAGCCTCATGCGCGACCTTGGCCACCTTCAAATCGTCCTTGGCCTGTAGGGCACGCTCAAAGATAACAAAGTGTTGCCGAGTCCGCTCCAGGAGGTCGGTTAGGAAAGAGATGCCCTCCGGGCTCAGGTGACCACTGCTGGCGAGGTCATTGAGACACTCTCCAACAGAGTCAAGGCCCTTGCACCGGAGAGCTTGGGAAGCAGTCAGAGACAAGACTTCGTGCAGCTTCACGAAGACTTCGGCGGGCGTGGCTCCCACCGATTCGGCCGGAGCTGCAGAGGAGCCGACCTCACCGGTCGTGCTTTGAAGAAGAGCGTCAAGCTCCACTTCCCACGACGGCTGCACATAAAAAGAGAACTTTGTGAAGGAAAGAAAGACGTGATATAATGCATAAAAAAGGGAAGTGTTTTAGACCTGCCGAGAGGAGACTTCGGCCATGCCCTCTGGGTCATTGCTCGAACCCAGGGAGCTCAATGGCCGAGCCCAGTGCCTTAGACCGCTACGCAATTCACGCGGCCGATGGAGGTCATCTACATTTGATGGCCACGATGGCGGCCAGGAAATATAAACAACGCCCCTCGGCGCATAAAATTGCCGGTGAAATGAATGTTCGGGCACCTGACATTTAATAGTTTTTTTTGAGAAAAACATGTAACAAAAAAAATCAACACAACAAAAAGCGAGACTTACAAAGGCCGAAGAGACTTCCTGTGGAGGAATGGGAGGGTCTTCATCCTGCGGGTGGATCGGTGACTCGGCCGTGGCCTTAGGATCGACCATGGGTCTCTTGCCACGATCCGCCGCAGTAGGACGTGGTCGAGCGGTCGCCTCGACTACAGGAGGAGGATGGACGGCAGAAGAGTTGACTGGTCGACGGCGGCGTTGCAGCGGGACTTCGTCACTCTCGCTCTCGACATCCTGAACAAAAAGAGAAAACAGTTAGCATTACGACCAGAAACCTAAAGAAACAAGTGGAAGCCGAATTATACCTCCAAAACGACCGTTGGAGTCGAGGGTGCTTCGGCAGGCGCAGCCGACTTCCCCATTTCAGGCGCCACGACCGGCTTCGAAGCAGGGGCTGGTGCGGCGATGGGATTGGCCGTGGTCTCAGGAGGAGAGCCGGCAGGAGCAGGCGTCCCAGTAGTATCACTAGGAACGACATGAATCTCCCGGTCGCCCTTCTTTGCCAATTTCTTGACGCGCTTAGAAGGGCGAGGGACATCATCCTCCCGCTCTGCCTGTCGATGAGGGCGTTTGGCTGGTACCGTCCGCTCGGGGGTGAGGGTCTTTTTCATGGGCGCCAACTTCTTCGCCCTCGCCACCACGGCGACCACTTCAACCTTCCTTGACCCACGCCCCCCTGAAGAGCAAAGTGATTAATAACAGGAAAAATATAATAAAAAACAGAGAAGGTGCGGAAAGACTTACCTTGGGCCGATTCCTTAGGTTGGGTCGAGGGCGCTGGTCTCGGTCGGTCACCAAAGACTTTGCTCACCACATCTTCGGCCGCAACGCCGAAGAAGTCGCAGGTGTACACGTCCCACCAGTCGCCGAAAGTGTCGGTGCCCAAGGATTCCGGAACGGTTGGCCGAAGACGGAACTTCTTACACCGTTCCTGAAACTCTTGCTCGTTCGTCCCGCACTCCCTCTCGGAAGAACCAGAAAGACGTCCCCGGCTCAGGAGTTAACGAGAGATGAGAAGGGGCACGGGGCAGCCTTGAAGGTAGCCAAGCTGCCGGGCGACGAAGTGGGGATGGTAGACCTCCCAACCGGCGCGGCGGGCATCGCAACCTAGGGGAAGGTCGCGAGTCAGGACAAACGACCCCCAGGACTGACGAAGGCCTGCATCCTCGGACTCGGCCCAAGCTGCCGTCGGGAGCCTGATTGAGTCAGGGTATTCCTGGCGCCGGCACACCAGAAACTCGTCGTCCGAAAGGACGTCGAGACCGAAAAAATGTTTAAGAATCTCGTCAGCCCGGTGCGGAGGGGCCGGTCGAGAGGCCAATTGGGGGCCGAGGGCGACCGAGCGCTGAAAAGCAGGGACCTGCAGCCAGAGTTGAAACACCGAGAGGGGTCCGTTCTGGTGCGGGTCAATTTTGTTGATGGTCGTCTCGGCCAAGCAACGGAAGAGGTTGGCAAGAATAGCTGGGCTAAGCGCCAGGGAGTGACCACTGGCCAAGGCCTGGGCCACCGGCATGTTCTCGACCAAGCACTTGTTCGACCTGGTACAACAAATGGAGGATGAGCGTGTTGTAGTTGAAGAAGTTCTTATGAAGCTTCTGAACTTCTTCTTTTGAAGTCTCCCGGTCGCCTCGGCCGAGCGTTTCGACGGCTCGCTCGTCGAAAAACGCCTTCAGGTCAAGAAGGGAAGGGCATCCAGAGAGAGCGGCGTCGATTGGGAGGCCGGATGGGGAAGTCCCAAGAATTGCCGAGATGTCGAGGACCGTGGGGCCGAGGGGGCCGAATGGAAGGACCATAGTGTTGGTGGCCGAACACCATAGAGTCAGGGCCGCCATAAGCAGCTCCTTGTCCATGGTAATCTCCATGGTCGAGAGCAGGATGGCATCATAGATACCAAGGGCTTTCCACTCCTCGCCAAAGAAGGACCTCATTCGGTCCACCCAGGCGGCCCAGGCTGTGGTGGTCGAGGGCCAAGCACCTTGAGGCCGAGCCAAACACCATTTCGACCAGTTAAACCCTTGAGCAGGGGTGTTAGGCACTGCTCCTTGAGGAGATTAGTAACAGACGACGGCACTTCGTCTCTAAAAAGGGGGCCCAAAATCTGGTGAGTGGTGGCCATGTCATTTTCAAATCGCAGCGTCTTAACGGCGCTACGATCAATGAAATCCTTGCATTTGTTGATCTCGTCAGAGAGCTTCGAGATAAAGGAGGCCATTATGGAGATGGTAGGAGAAGAATTTGGAAGAACTGAAGAAATGAATTGCAGAAGGAAGAAACTAGAAGGTTTGATTTGAGCGAACAAGGATGAGGAATTGGAGATTTTGGAGTTTCTGAAAGCGTAAGATACGAGTGGCAGAAATGTGGGTATTTATAGGCCTTTCAGGATGAATATCAAACGTCTGGGATTCGAAAAGCACTGGTTCAAATTGGGCGGAAATTTAACCGGGAAAGGCTCAATCATTTCGGATATTTTGGGAACCTGCGAAGAGGGGATCGAGGAGTCGAAAATCCAGGATGCACGATTGCGTGCGACGCCAGTTTTAAGGCATTAATCAAGATAAGACGTTCCAGTTAGTGCACGGTTTCGAGGCCCACGATTGAAAGTTTTAAGAGCGGCGGAGAATCGACACGTGGCCACGCGTTGGGGGCAACGAGGAAAGTGCAATCATGCCTCATAAATGCGCAGGAATAACGGTCATTAAGGAAGTAAAGTCCAAAAAAGCAATAAACGTTTTCGCTTCTTCAAGGTCGAGGTCCGACCAAGAGTTAACGGTCAGCGACCTCAGAAGCGAGGGGGCAATGTTTAGGCCCAAAATATTATTGCTGGGCCGAGCAGCAGGATGTGCTCGGCTCAAGGTGATGATAGATAATATGGGCCGAATAATAAATCCCAGATCAGCTGGCAGGGTCGGTCAAATCCTATCCTAAGAGGTCCGGATGAATAGGAGAGGTCGAGGAAGTCCTAGTGCGACCAGGAGTCTCGACCGGCGAGGAGTGGAGTCTCGAAAAGAAGGAAAATTCAGAATCCCAGTAGGAATAGGTTTATTCGAGTTAGAGGCGAAATGGGGCAAGGACTCCCAATCCAAATCAGAATTGGTTTTCAAGGAATGGGGCACTATAAATACAAGAAATCATGCAACAGAAAAGGACCTTCAAATCAGCATACAATTGCCCTGCGCAAAACCTCTCAACACCTTGAGATTTTTTCCTTTTCTTTTCCTGCCGACACACCTTCAGTTTGGATAAACAGCACTGTGGAAGCGCCCGGCGAGCACCTTCAGTTTGGATAAACAGCACTGCTGCCGCAGAATCAGCCGACCGAGAAGCATCTTCAGTTTGGATAAACAGCACTGCGTCGAGGTCGACCGATTATCTATCCAAGTCTCGGTCGAGAAAGGTTTTCGAACCTTTGTTGGCAGAGGTCACCTTGCTAGCCTTCTCGGCATAGTTAGGTGTTACGAATTACATTGCTCGGCGTACTGGTCGCCGAGTGGTTTTATGATTGGATACTCACAAGTGAGTTTCAGGGTTCGGCATTCCGACGGTCGAACTACGTTTACCATCAAGACATACATCACGTTCGAGTACCTGTGCCCATACACCTTGGTCTCGATTCGACGTGCTTATACTCTCATGAATATAATCACAGTGACCGAATCGGGCTCGGACGATTTGTGAACTCCGCAGAATTAGCAGCCTTGTCTTCAGGCTGTAGAACCCAAAGACCGAGAGTGTTCCTTCCTCGGTCGCAATCGCAAGTTAAAGAAGTCAGCGACGCGCTCAAAGCTACATCAACAAATTTTACTCCTCGGCCAAGCTCGGCCGACGAGTTGGCACGCCCCGCATTCGACCGAAGGACGTAGTTAGCTTATTAGTTACTCGGCCTGCGCGCCACGTAGGTTTTGTAATTTTTAGGGTCAACAGGAACACACCCAAATTTTTAGAAAAATTTTCCACCGCCGCACGCGCCCCCATGCGCCGGCCAAGGCACGGCCACACACGCCGGCCATGCGTAGGCACGTGCCTGGCACGCTGACGGCGTCAACTGACGCCGTAGGAAATATTCCGTCAGTTTTGACAGATTCCGTCAACGGCGTTAGGAATATTCCGTCAAACTTGGTACCAAACTGAAGCTTAGAACTAGAGGAACACAATTATATTACTTTCAAGGGTTAAAAACCACAAAATCTCACCTGTCCACACAATCCAACTCTGGCCAACTTCAAATACAGTGATCCCGACGTCCAATTCCTTCAAACGAACTACTCCGAGCCTCATTGGGACCTCACCAAGCTACCTACGAGCTTCAAATTTCCTAAAACGTGAGAAATCACGTTTGCATGAATAGTACCCCAAAACGGACTTCGTGGAATCGACGTGAAAACGTTGATATTTTTACCTGAAAATGGTACAGTTGGGCTCCTACAAGCTTCACGAGTTCGAATATGGGTTTAGTTTCGTCGATCTGTGGAGGTTTAGTGTGCTTGTGTGTGTCCGTACGTTTTCGAAAGAGGAGGAAAGGAATGGGGCTCGGGACAAGTGTAGAGAAACAGGGAGAAAGGTGGTGGTGTGTGGGAAGATGTGTGTGGCTCCAAACATGCCACCCAAACTCAACAACAACAAATGAACGTAAAGAAATCAAACTAGGGGCAATTTCGTCTTTTCACACGTACGTTAAACTGTTTCTGGGACGGGCTGTCACAACCTACCCACCTTATAGAATTTCGTCCCGAAATTCAAAACAACCAAGCAACAACCCCTAGTGGTCAAAGAACAACCGAGGATACAAATCCCTCATCCGATCTTCTGTTTCCCACGTAGCTTCCTCGACTGAATGATTGCTCCACAAAACTTTCACTAACATCACCGTCTTGTTCCTCAGAACTTTTTCCTTCCAATCGATGATCGTCACCGGTTCCTCGTCATAAGTCAAATCTGGATTAATTTCTAACGGTTAAGGAGGTATCACGTGAGACGGATCAACAACATAATGTCGAAGCATAGACACGTGAAAAACGTTATGCACTCTAGCCAACTCCGAAGGCAACTCCAACCTGTAAGCTACCTCACCAACTCGCTCTATGACTATGTATGGTCCGATGTACCTGGGACTCAACTTACCCTTCTTTCCAAACCGCACGACACCTCTCCACGGTGAAAGCTTCAAAAATACCCAATCTCCGACCTCATACGCTCTGTCCGTAGCATGCCGATCCGCTAGACTCTTCTGCCTATCCTGGGCTGCTTTCAGGTTAGACTTAATCACCTGAGCATTCTGAGTAGTCTCCTCGACAATCTCCGGACCCACTAAGACTCTTTCTCCAACCTCTGACCAACACAATGGTGTGCGACACGATCTACCATACAATGCCTCAAATGGCGCCATGCCGATACTCAAATGAAAGCTGTTGTTGTAGGCAAATTCCATCAAATCCAACCGCTGGTGCCAAGCATCACCAAACTGTAGCACCGAAGCTTGCAACATATCCTCCAAAGTATGAATAGTTCTCTCTGACTGTCCGTCCGTCTGAGGATGATACGCCGTACTGTAAAGTAGTCTCGTGCCCAAAGCTTCCTGAAAAGCCACCCAAAACTTGGATGTAAATCGTGGATCACGACTCGAGACAATATTCACAGGGACACCATGGTACTTCACAATCTTCAAGATAAACAGCTCCGCTAAACGGCCCAAAGAATACTTCTCTCTCACTGGAATAAAATGTGCCCACTTAGTGAGCCGATCAAGGATCACCCAAATGCCGTCAAAACCATTATGTGTACGCGGAAGCTTGTACACGAAATCCATAGTGATATTTTCCCATTTCCACTCTGGAACGGGAAGCGGCTGCAACAACCCAAACGGCTTCTTCCTTTCAGCTTTGACCTGCTGACAAACAGCACACCTACTCACATACTCAGCTATCTCCCTCTTCATACCCGGCCAATAATAAAATGGTCGAATGGTGTGATACATTTTAGTAGCTCCTGGATGCATGGCGTAAGCCGAGATATGTGCTTCATTGAGAATTTCTTTCTTCAACTCCAAATTATTAGGCACGAACATTCTACCCTCTTGCATCAACATGCCATCCGAATTACGAACTCTGAGGTCTCTCCTCCTTCCACGATCTCGAGCTTGAATTAGTTCTTGAGTCTCCCTATCAGATACCTGAGCTTCAAGCACCCGGTCAACTAGAATTGGTCTAACTTGAAAATTAGCAAGTAACGCCACTTCTCGATCTTCTGTTTCTAACCTCACTCCCGTAGCACGTAAGTCCGCCAAAAGAGTAATACGACTAGCTTACAACGCATTGATACGACCTTGAGACTTCCTGCTAAGTGCATCAGCCACTACGTTTGCACGACCAGGGTAATAATCAATCGTGCAGTCGTAATCGCTGAGCAACTCCATCCACCTCCGTTAACGAAGATTAAGCTCCTTCTGAGTAAAAAGATACTGAAGACTCTTTTGATCTGTAAAGATCCTACATTTCTCTCTATAAAGGTAGTGTCTCCACAACTTCAACGCTAAGATAATAGCGGCCAACTCCAAATCATGTGTAGGGTAATTCAACTCATGAGGTTTCAACTGTCGTGAAGCATAAGCAATCACCCTACCATGCTGCATCAACACACATCCCAGACCATTCAAGGAAGCATCGTTATAAACCTCGAAATCACCACTATCATCCTGGAGTGCCAAAACAGGTGCATGAGTGAGACAATGCTTCAAATGCTGGAAACTCTGCTCACACTTATCATCCCACTCAAATTTAACGTCCTTCCTCGTTAATCTCGTCAGTGGTAAAGCAATCACCGAAAAATCCTTAACAAAACGCCGATAATACCCCGCCAAACCAAGGAAACTCCTCACCTCGGTGACGGTTCGCGGTTGCTCCCAACTCTCCACAGCTGCGACCTTCTGAGGGTCTACTAAAATACCCTGAGCTGAAATGATGTGCCCCAAAAATGCGACTTGGTCTAACCAAAACTGGCACTTGCTAAACTTAGCATACAATTGGTGTTCCCTCAACCTCTTCAACACCAAAGTAAGATGTCGAACATGCTCCGCCTTGGACTTGGAATACACCAAAATGTCGTCGATGAAAACAATAACAAACCTATCCAAATACGGCTGGAACACCTGGTTCATTAAATCCATAAAAGCAGCTGGTGCGTTCGTCAACCCAAATGGCATAACCAGAAACTCGTAATGATCGTAACGAGTCCTGTACGCCGTCTTAGGAACGTCATCCCTACTAATCTTCAGCTGATAATATCCAGATCTCAAATCAATCTTAGAGAATACACAAGCGCCTCGAAGTTGATCAAACAAATCATCGATACGAGGCAACGGATAACGGTTTTTAATCGTCACCCGATTCAATTGCCTGTAATCAATACACAGCCTTAAGGTTCCGTCTTTCTTTCTCACAAACAATACTGGAGCTCCCCACGGTGAAGTATTAGGCTGAATGAAACCCTTATCCACTAATTCCTGCAACTGAACTTTCAATTCCCTTAACTCAGCAGGAGCCATACGATAAGGAGTCAAGGAAATAGGATTAGTACCTGGAAGCAACTCAATAGTGAACTCCACGTCTTGATCTGGGGGTAAACCAGGTAAATCCTCGGGGAAAACATCGGGAAAGTGTCTGACTACTCTCACATCCTCAACTCTACTAGGAGCAGCCTCATCTAACACCACATGAGCTAAATACCCCTGACAACCCTTAGACAACAACCTTTTTGCTCGCAAAGCCGAAATAACGCCATGTCTCACCCCACTCTGCTCACCCACAAAAGTAACCATAGGTAGTCCAGGACGGTAAAACGTAACTATAAATAGTAAGGTTAGCCATTTGGGATTGTAACTCAGAAATAGAACTTACCTCATTTACATGATGTGGCCGTGGGGTGTCTCTCTGCCCAACACCTTCATATTGTTGTGCATTGAGTGCTCGATTAGCAATGAGAGTTTTGGCATCCCTAGGTGTCTTGTCCACTAGAGCTCCTCCCGCGGATGCATCCAACATTTGCCGTTCAAGTGGTAGAAGACCTTCGTAAAAATATTGAAGAAGTAGCTCCTCCTTCATTTGGTGCTGTGGACATGAAGCAACAAGAGTTTTAAAACGTTCATAATAAGTTGGAAAAGATTCACCTTGGCTTTGCTGAATTCCACTAATCTTCTTGCAAAGAAGAATGACTCGTGATGTCGGAAAGAACTTCTCCAAGAAGGCTCGCTTCATACTCTCCCATGATGTGACAGTTCCGGGAGCCAACTCATACAACCAATCCTTGGCCTTCTCCAACAAAGAAAAAGGAAAAACCTTCATCTTCAATATGTTGCTGTCCACGTTCACCGGTGTCATACTTGAGCATACGACTTCGAACTCCTTTAAATGCTTATTGGGGTCCTCCATCGATAACCCATGGAACTTGGGTATATGATGTAGCAAACTGGACTTCAACTCAAACTCATCGGTCTTTTCAGGGGCTGCATTAGGGTATTGGATGCAAAGAGGGGCTGCATTGGCCAAACCCGAGGCAGAAAGCTCTTTGATGGTTCGATTGTCCACTGCCATGGTTGGTACTTCCTCTTTAACCCAATCCGTGGCTTCCTCTTCTACTTCAGGTTCGGGACTAGGAGGATTAGACTCTTTCAATTTCTTGTTCCTTCTCAAAGTCCTCTCGAAATCACCGTCAAAGTCGGAGATATGCTCACGAACAGGTTGTGAGCTACGGGTCATAAACTAGTACCTACACACAAGAGTAAACAAGATAAGTAACCAACTTAATAGACTTGGCACAAGTAAGAAAACAAGTTGCCACACACGGCACAAAAACAAAACACATACACACGGTGCAAAAATTAAAACAAAACAGAAAACTAAACAATTTAAACAAGACTCAAGACAAGGGATTAGCAACTTTGTCAATCCCCGGCAACGGCGCCAAAATTTGATGCGAGATTTATACGCACATACAAATTAAACCCTATTTGTGACAATTGTAGTAATGATGTAAGTAGGGATCGTTCTAACCAGGGATTAACTAGGGGTGCTAATCTACTTTGAATTGACTCAAAAACACAAAAACTAAACTTAAAGACTCTTAACAAGACTACTATGACTCAAAATAGCTTTGAAACACGCAAAACTGCCTAAAACAATCGAATTGACTCAAACAGAAACTAGAACTTAGTTTGGACGAATTTGAAAGTGTTTATAACTCCAGATGCTTAAAAACAAAAAATAAAACAAATACGAATGACTACGACTCAACAAAATATGGGGGGATTGAGTTTTTGATGAAATTAACTAAAATGCACAAATTGTAATTAAGGGCAAAATGTAAATATGAATGTGATGAAAATATGGATGGAATGCTAGCTAGAAGGTTCTTCTCCACACATGTTACACTTGCATACAAGATGATTTTCAGTTGGTCTTTCGATAAATTATGAAACTCAACACCCCGGGTTAATTAGGTCCGCTTAAATTAACCGTCAAGTTCTCCTTAAGTTAATGAATTGGAGGGGTTTGCGCAACGCAATTCACAACATTCTCCAAAAGTCCTTTACGTGAAAAGCACAATAAAGATACAATCAAAGATCATTAAGCATCATGAAAACTATAAGTGTTGACGAGGCCTTCGTTACTATGATGAGCATGAAACTAGTGCCAAGAATTCATTTAACGCGATTGTTTATAAGCAACCTCCACTACTTGTGAATATAAGTTCATAACTATTAGGTGAAACTCACTTATATTCTAGCGTCATATTCATGCATGAAAATTAAGCGTGCACTCTCAATAAACATACATAAATAACTTATCAATCAAACGGTTAAACAAATTGAATCCACAACTTATGAAATTCCAACCAAAGGTAATCAATTCATATTGCAAGCATAAACATGGTTTCGAATCACCCCCTAGCTAAAGGGGGTTTGGTTCCTCATACGTACAAGACAAAGAGAATTCAAATTAAACATTGAAATCAAAGAAACACCTAAACATTCCAACAACTCAAACTTGAATTGTATGAACGGATAGGCCGTCTTCTCTTCCTCTTTGTTGCGGCACAAGGTCTAAGGATAGGTTTTGGGGTGGTATTTGTATGGAGGAATGGATGTGTGATGGTAAGGTGGTATTTTGGAGGGATGGGGAGTGGTTGGAGTGGCTGCAATGGAGGAGAAAAGGTGCAGAAAATGGAAGGGGATGCACGGCAAAGAATGGGCTGTTTTGTGTTGGTGTGTTGTGTGATTGTTTTGTGGTGAATGGGAATGGTGTGTATGAATGCATTGCATGGTTTTATAGGGAGAGAATGGATGGGAGAGCATGTGAATGGCAGCTAGGAGGGAATGATTAAAGAGGGAATGCATGTGGAATGACAACTAGGTTGGTTGGTGGAAAGCTGAAAATGCAAAGGGGAATGCTGGAAATAGGAGGGGAATGCACAGCAAAGGTTGTGTGTTTGTGATGGGAGAAAATGGATGAATGATTAAGAGTGCATGTGGGTGAATTATAGAATGGGAAAGCATGTGAGTGACAACTAGGGTGAATGGTGGCTGCAATGATGAAGTGGGATGGCTGAAAATAGGGGTGGGAGGCCACGGCATTGGTTGTGTATTTGTGATGCATGTGGCTGAAATTGGTAGGTTATGCATGGGTTAGGATGGTTTTTGGGAAGAGAATGGGCTAGGCCCTTTGTTTTATGTCCTAAAGTGCATACAAGGCCTTCAATTTCGTCCAACACTTTGGCTCCAAGCATAAGTTATCCATCCTTAGCCCAAAAGTGCTCCAAAAGGCCCCAAAAGGCTCCACAATGCATCCTTTCGTCAAATACGTCTTATGATCCTGAAAACACACAAAAGAAGCTTGAAGAATTAAAATAACTAAGAATTAATAACATAAATGCACGAAAACGAGCCAACTAAGTTGCCTAAATATGCTCTTATCAAATTCCCCCACACTTAGCTTTTGCTAGTCCTTGAGCAAAACAGAAAAACAAAACAAAACCTAAACCTTCCAACAATGGTCTCAGGGGTTCCCAATGCACATGACATGTTCAAGAACATTACTCACATAGATTTTAATCATCCTTACACTTAAGTACATACTTAATCATAGTCACCACATATTAGTTCACAATTAAGCATTTAAAACCATGTTTTGAATGTAGTAACATGCCTTAGAGAATTTGCTCAATTCCTTACAAGATATGCACTCAATTTTCACTCAGATTTTCTAACTACACACCTTAATCTAGTTACATGTGAGAAGATTGATGTAAACATGAAAACGAACACTCACATATATGTATCATAAAGAAAGCAATTTCTGGAGTTGATGCGTGATTTACTTGACACTCAAATTAAACCCTCGTTTGACAATTGTAGTAGAATGGATAAGTGAGGGATCGTTCTAGACCGGGGATTAGGAGGGCTTGCAAATCTCTTGGAAACTGACTCAAAAACGTAAAATAAAGTTTAAAACACTAAACTAGACTCAAAGAATGCAAAATTAAAGTTTAAAACACTAAGACAAACCAAAAACTCAAAATGCTTTAAAAACACAAACTAAATTGAATTCTAACTAAAATGAACATTAAAGCAAAAGGGGGATTGAGGTTTTTACGAAAATTGAAATAACGAAACAAGTTAATAAACTAGACAGAATGTAAATATGAAATTTATGGATGAATGCTAGCTAAGGGGTTCATCTCCATACATGTTACACTTGCATACAAGATTGATTCTCAGTTGGTCTTTCGATAAATTATGAAACTCAACGCCCCGGGTTAATTAGGTCCGCTTAAATTAACCGTCAAGTTCTCCTTAAGTTAATGAATTGGATGGGTTAGCGCAACGCAATTCACCACATTCTCCAAAAGTCCTTTACGTGAAAAGCACAATAAAGATACAATCAAAGATCATTAAGCATTATGAAAACTATAAGTGTTGACGAGGCATTCGTTACTATGGAATACGCATGAAACTTATGCCAAGAATTCGTTTAACGCGATTGTTTATAAGCAACCTCCACTACTTGTGAATATAAGTTCATAACGATTAGGTGAAATTCACTTATATTCTAGCGTCATATTTATGCATGAAAATTAAGCGCGCATTCTTAATAAACATTCATAAATAAGTTATCAATCAAACGGTTAAACAAATTGAATTCAAAACTTATGAAATTCCAACGAAAGGTAATCAAATCAAAATGCAAGTATAAACATTTATTTCGAATCACCCCCTAGCTAAAGGGGGGTTTATTTCCTCATAACTTTGAAATTAAAGAAACACCTAAACATTCCAACAACTCAAACTTGAATTGTATGAACGTTTAGGCACTCTTCTCTTCCATTCCTCATACGTACAAAACAAAGAGAATTGAATTTAAACTTTGAAATCAAAGAAACACCTAAACATTCCAACAACTCAAACTTGAATTGTATGAACGTTTAGGCCCTCTTATCTTCCTCGTTGTTGTAGCACAAGGTCTAAGGTGAGGTTTGGGGGATTATGGAAATGGTAGAGGAGTGGTTTGGAGGGTTGGGAAGTGGTGGAAATGGAAAGATGGTTTTGGATTCTAAGGGGACTCACGGCAAAGAGAAGGAATGGAAGTGTTTGTGGTGTGTTGTGTTGTGAATGAGATGTTTTGAATGATGGGAATGCAAGGGTATTTATAGGAGGAGTGGAGATGTATATGGCTATTTGTTTAAGGTGTTTGTGTGGAGGAATGATGGAGAATTGCATGTGGAATGGCTGCAATGATGAAGAATGAAAGCTGGAAAATAAAAGGGAAAGCTGGAAATCTGAAAATGCAAATGGGAATCCTGAAATGCAAAGGTGGCCACGGTTTTGAGTGTGTTTTGTGTTGGAAATGCATGTGAATGCATGTGAATGTTGTTTGTGTGAAGTGTGTCTGGGTTAAAGAGTGAATGGTGGTGTAATGATGAAGTGTGATGGCTGAAAATGTCAAGGGAAATGCATGTGATTGCATGGCAAAGAATTTCAGGATGCATGTGTGTGTTGAATGGTTGAATGATGAAAGAATAAGTGAATGATTATGATAAGTGTATAAGTGAATGATTATGATAAGTGTATGATATGTTAAGTGATAAATGAATGATATGTTAAGTGATAAATGAATGATATGTGGTGAGTGATAAGTGAATGGAAGTGATAAGTGATAAGTGAATGGAAGTGATAAGTGAATGGTTTGATAAGTGAATGATATGATAAGTGAATGCTTATAATAAGTGAATGATATGATAAATGAATGCTTTAAGTGTTTAAAATAGGGAACAAAGCCCTTCCTTGCATGGCAAGGAAGGGAGACACAAGGAAACACACGAAAATGTCCTAAGGTTGCAAGGAATGTTGTTTTTGTGTTCTAAAATGCGTAGGAGTCTTCAATGATGCTTAAACATGAGGTCTTTTAGGATTTAACTTTCCTACTTCAAGTCTTTAATTTCGTCCATCCTCTTGGCTCCAAGCATATGATATCCATTCCAATCTCTAATTTGCTCCAAAAGGCTCCAAAAGGCATCCTTTTGCATACCTTGCCCTTAGAACCTGAAAACACACAAAAGAAGCATAAAGGACTAAAATAACTAGAGAAACATAACGTAAAACCACGAGAACAAGCCATTTAAGTCGCATGAATATGCTCCTATCAAATACCCCCACACTTATCTTTTGCTAGTCCTCGAGCAAAACAGAAAGAAAAACAAAACAAAACCAAACGAAACAAAACAAGTAAAACACAACCTAAACCTTCCAACAACCGTCTTAGGGATTTCCAATGCACATGACACGTTAAAAATCATCATTCCCACAGATTTTAGTCATCTTCACACTTAAGTACATTCTTAATCATAGTCACCATATACTAGTTCACAATTAAGCATTTAAAACCATGTTTTGAATGTAGTAACATGCCTTAGAGAAATTGCTCAAATCCTTACAAGATATGCACTCGTTTTTCACACAGATTTTCTGACTACACACCCTACACTAGTTATATGTGAGAAGATTGATGTAAACATGTAGACGAACACTCACATATGTTATAACAAGGAAAGCATTTTCTGGATTTACGATAATGACATGAATATGATCTCATGAATGGAATGCTACTACTTAGAATGAGAACCAGTGATTCCATAAGCTCATATCAATTTCAAACTCCACATTATTGAACACATAACGATCAAGATAGAAGTCAAAGGGGTGTAACGGGGCTAAAGGTGTTTGGCTAACAAAGAAGGTATATGGAAAACAAAGGTTCTTAAAGAAATAGCGAGCAAAGCATTTGAATTAACGTAGAATTCACTTTTGAATGAAAACTCAACTTTTGAACAACAAGGGGGAACAAGCTCTTTTTTTTTTTTTTTTTTTTTTTTTTTTTTTTTTTTTTTTCTTTCTTTCTTTTCTCTTCTTTTCTGTTTTTCTTTTTCATATTTTTTTTCACAAATTTTTTTTTTTTTCTTTTCTTTTGACTCTCAAAACATACAAACTTAAGAACAAACTTTTACTCCCCCACACTCATTTTCTTGCAAAATGTACTCAAAAGGAATTCATTTAAGTCATGCTCACTATCTTTTAAGAACAAGGGTACGGATGGTCCTAATCTAGGCTAGGTAAGGGGTGATATGGTTAGCAAAGAAAATAGGTTAAACGAGGCTCAACGGTGTTAAGACTTACAATATATACGAAATATGGGAAGTAAGGCTATTTGGCTGTGGTGGCAACTACACAACTTCATCTTGATATATGTTATGCAACTCAATATCATGCTTTGAATGAAACGGATATAAGTTCTAACATTTAGTTCTATCATGATACAATTGCATTCTAAGTAGAAACCAAGCAAGGAATAATGAGATCATTCAACAACTTTAGAAAACAAAGAATCACAGAAAATAACTCTCCAAAGAAGGTAATGGCTCGAGTCTCACAGGGTTGTAGCGTTTGTTTGAGTTCCTTCCTTCAAGCATGTTACAAAAACGAATTTTTCTTTTATGATTGCATGTGAAGTCATACATTATAACCATAACTAAGCATAAACCAAGAGTAAATCAAACTTTTCTCTATGTTTATAACTCTTTTTAACAGTCATGCAATTACAAACCAAATCCTTATCATTGTGTTGGAAGGTACCCTAAGACACAAACTCACAAAAAAAACAACTCAAAACACTCTTTTTAGGCTTTTCAAAACAATTTTTCAAATTTTTATGTGCTTTTCGGAGTTATAAAAACAAAACATACTAAAACACTCTAAAACAACTTAAAAACACCTTAAAACAGCAAGGAACAACATTTGAAGTTATGGGTGATAAAATCCCACGAATTTGCATTAACAACATTAGTTACCCCCCCACACTTAAATCAAACATTATCCTCAATGTTTTAAGCATAGATTCACACAAAACATAAGTAAACACACAAACAACAACTAACATACTAAACATGGCAGAATGTAATTAACAAAGAGAAGAGTTTAGGGACGCAAATCTGGTTATGGAGTGTAAATTCCCTCTTCTCTTTGTTGATTGCATTGAGGCTTGATCTTGATGATTCCACAGGCTTACTCTTGAACTGGTTTCTGCCCATCGTTGATTTTCCTTTGTGCTACTTCTTGAACTGGGCAGCATGATGGTTCATTTGGTCTTCCCCGAAGGTCTGAGCTTACTCCTTTGGTCTGTTTCTTTGTTCAATCTTTCCAATTCGTATTGAAAAGGGTTGGAGGATAACTCAGCCTATGTTTGTCTCCACATGCTTCAATGTATCATTTTCACTTGCCTTACTCGCTCCCCTTTGCAGAAGTGGTCCCTTCTCCGGAAGTGTATCAACCGTTGAAGATGACTACTCGAGAGCAACGCTAGGTAAGCAATCAGGAATAGATTCCAGGCAGTTGGCTCCAGATCGGAAGATTGACTCCAAGTGCCGGCTGATTGCTTCTTTTACTTTGCCATGCGAGTAAGAACAAGGACAAAGAAAAAGACAGGGAAAGAGCATGATATGAGATACTTTTGCTTTTGACCTTGATGATATGAGATACCTTTGCTTTGAAGAAGCGGTGGATGAATCAGCACATGCTTCAATCCGCCGTTTCCTCCTGGGTCATATGTACTCCAGGCATCTGGTATCATCTTTGGGGAAGAAGAGAGAATTGAGTATTTTGAAAGGCCTTGCTGGGAGTGCGCCCTCAGAGGTGAGGGAGAGTTGGGCATTTTCTTCAGGTTTGCCCTGCCATAAAAGACGAAGGTCGACATATATAGAGATAATATCAAGTGGTGGTACTTTTTACCCTTGTCGACAAACGTTTTGATCCCGCAATTCCGGCTTTTTGAAATAGTGGCGCCTCTTCGATCTTTGAATACGCCTCTTCGATTTCTGAGCAGGCGCCCCTTCGATTTCTGAACGACGCCCCTTCGCTTTCTGAACGACACGTGGTAGTGCAGATGCGGCTCCTTTTGACAAAGCTGCACGCGTTTTCTGAAAAGCAGAGAAAGCGTCGCCGAACTTTGCGCTTGTCGGCTAAAGACGTGTAGTTGCGATGATGGCCTCCACGTGTTTTCAGCTTTGTCAGAAATCTTTGTCAAAGTTGAACGCGTTTTCTGAAAAGCCGAGGGAGCGTCGCCTAACTTACGCCGGAAAATCCGGCTCTTTGAATCGGTGGACGCGTCGCCTTGGCTTCTTATAGAGCTATCGATCACCACAACAAACACACTCTGAAGAACTCCCATTCTTGAAAATCGACTCCGACCCTTTGAAAATTTACTCCATCAACCCCTATTTTTGAACACTTTTGAAAAAATGGCAAACTCATCGAACCTTAGCTTGGAATTGAGCCTTAGCAGTGATACGGGCGCGCCGCGTCAAGGTAATGTATGGCGCCCTTCTTTTTTATCTTCTAACGGTCCTCTTTCAGGTGAAGACTCTGTGATGCAGGACGCCACAACAGCTACAATAGTAGCTAGGAACCTCCTCACTCCAAAAGATAGTAGGCTGCTGTCAGGACGGTCCGATGAGTTGGCCGTTCAAGAGTCCCTCGCACTTAGTGTTCAGTGTGCGAGTTCTGTGTCCAACATGGGCCAACGCCTGCTTGCCCGCTCCCGTCAGGTGGAATCATTGATGGCAGAAGTGGAAAGTCTCAAGCAGGAGATCCAGCAGCTGAAGTATGAGAATAGAAGTTTGCATGTGCTTGCAAATAACTATTCGTCGGGGATGAAAAGGAAGCTTGATGAGCTGCAAGAATCTGAGGGTCGAATTCACAGTGACCGTCAAAGGCTTGCGTCTTATCTCCAGAGGCACCTTTTTCCTGGGTCATCCAGCGCTTGGCCAAGTATTGAGGCCTGGAATGCTCTAGCTCCGATGCCTCCCGCTCCGATGGCTTCCGCTCCGATGCCTCCCGCTTCTATGCCTCCCGCTTCTGCGCCTTCCACTTCTGCGCCTCGTAGTGGGGCTTCACGTAAACAACCTTTGTGAAGCTCCACCTTTCTCCATGTTTAGTATCTTTCTTTCAAATTTTTTTTTTTTTTTTTTTTTTTTTTTTTTTTTATTAACATAAATAAAATCAAACGGCATGGAATTTATCTTTGAATGGGCGGTGATACTTGAAATGATCCGGTAATAGTTTAAATTCCATTTTGGGTGCCTGAATCATTAACCACATGTTAGTATAAAAGAAAATTGAAATTCGGGGAGGCGGCTTACCTGTGTGCTCCAAAATGAACTCCAGAATAAACACCCCTTCGAAAGTTATGACTTGTCCCGTGTCATAAAATCCAACTTCCTTGGGAATTGTGGTTTCAAATTTGTCCTCTTTGATGCCTTCTACATCTTCTCCAGCCACTACCTTCTCTTGAATCATTCTTCTTGGTGTACAAAGTCCTTTGAAGAATTCAACACCATCTAAAACTTGCTGTGTTGCACCAAGAATTTGAATAGCATTTTGCACCTTTGGGAAGGCTTCCACGATGTCCTTTTTACTCTCTTCTTGGTTGGGAATCAAAAACCTGCTAGGAAAAGGGACATTGGGTGGAATAACATCAAAATAACATGAAATTGGGACGTCCTTACTGGTGGTGGGTGGTTTAGAGGGCTTAGGGGGCTGCGGCAAGGGTTGTTCTACCCTTGCCGTGTGCATGTCTTCTTCCTCCTCCTCAATTAGCAGCTCTTCATCCACTTCTAGGCTATGTTTGGACATTTTTAGGTCAGCTCCAACCTCCATAGCACTTCCCAAAGTGATAGCATTATGGATTTCAAAATCTTCCTTCGAGTTTTCAATAGTTGAGTTGGAAAGTTCACTTTGCTCTTGAATTTGTTTCATGAACTCCATAATCTGCCCAAATTGCTCGTCCAATTTACCCAACTTCTTGTCTTGATTTTGTTCGTCCTGCGTCAAAGAGGTTAGTAATTGAAAATTTTTATCATTATCCATGGACATACTTGAACTTGATTGGAATTGTTGTGGGGGAGGTTGTGGTGGCTGCATAGGTGTTGTATTGAACTCCTCATATGGTTGCCAATATGCTTCTTGTTGAGCCTCCTTGGCTTGATTTTGTGACCCCTGCGCCAAAGAATTTATTTCATTAAGAATTTGAATATAATCTACTGGCGAACTTGAATTTAATTGAGCATATTGCATATGAAGTTGTGGTGGCTGCATAGGTCTTGAATAGAACTCCTCATATGGTTGCCAATATGCTTCACGTTGAACTTGTTGATCTTCCCACCATATAGAGTTTGAATGATCCCTCCAATCTCTTTGTGGACATTGATTGGCTTGAAATCCTTGCCTATATGAAGCACCAAATGTAGGGACACTCTGCATTGTGGTCCTTTCGGCATACGGCGACAATTTAGAAGTAAGATTTGCCAATTGAGCTTGAATGCTAGCAAAATCCATATCTTACTTCTCTAGTACCTAAAAAGAAAGAGAACTAAATCAAAAATCAAAAGTAACAACAAACAAAGAAAACAACACTAAGTTAGAAACTAAAACGAAAACAACTAAACCAAAAAAAAAGAAAAGAACTAAGGGATTAGCAAAGTTGCTAATCCCCGGCAACGGCGCCAAAATTTGATGCGTGATTTACTTGACACTCAAATTAAACCCTCGTTTGACAATTGTAGTAGAATGGATAAGTGAGGGATCGTTCTAGACCGGGGATTAGGAGGGCTTGCAAATCTCTTGGAAACTGACTCAAAAACGTAAAATAAAGTTTAAAACACTAAACTAGACTCAAAGAATGCAAAATTAAAGTTTAAAACACTAAGACAAACCAAAAACTCAAAATGCTTTAAAAACACAAACTAAATTGAATTCTAACTAAAATGAACATTAAAGCAAAAGGGGGATTGAGGTTTTTACGAAAATTGAAATAACGAAACAAGTTAATAAACTAGACAGAATGTAAATATGAAATTTATGGATGAATGCTAGCTAAGGGGTTCATCTCCATACATGTTACACTTGCATACAAGATTGATTCTCTGTTGGTCTTTCGATAAATTATGAAACTCAACGCCCCGGGTTAATTAGGTCCGCTTAAATTAACCGTCAAGTTCTCCTTAAGTTAATGAATTGGATGGGTTAGCGCAACGCAATTCACCACATTCTCCAAAAGTCCTTTACGTGAAAAGCACAATAAAGATACAATCAAAGATCATTAAGCATTATGAAAACTATAAGTGTTGACGAGGCATTCGTTACTATGGAATACGCATGAAACTTATGCCAAGAATTCGTTTAACGCGATTGTTTATAAGCAACCTCCACTACTTGTGAATATAAGTTCATAACGATTAGGTGAAATTCACTTATATTCTAGCGTCATATTTATGCATGAAAATTAAGCGCGCATTCTTAATAAACATTCATAAATAAGTTATCAATCAAACGGTTAAACAAATTGAATTCAAAACTTATGAAATTCCAACGAAAGGTAATCAAATCAAAATGCAAGTATAAACATTTATTTCGAATCACCCCCTAGCTAAAGGGGGGTTTATTTCCTCATAACTTTGAAATTAAAGAAACACCTAAACATTCCAACAACTCAAACTTGAATTGTATGAACGTTTAGGCACTCTTCTCTTCCATTCCTCATACGTACAAAACAAAGAGAATTGAATTTAAACTTTGAAATCAAAGAAACACCTAAACATTCCAACAACTCAAACTTGAATTGTATGAACGTTTAGGCCCTCTTATCTTCCTCGTTGTTGTAGCACAAGGTCTAAGGTGAGGTTTGGGGGATTATGGAAATGGTAGAGGAGTGGTTTGGAGGGTTGGGAAGTGGTGGAAATGGAAAGATGGTTTTGGATTCTAAGGGGACTCACGGCAAAGAGAAGGAATGGAAGTGTTTGTGGTGTGTTGTGTTGTGAATGAGATGTTTTGAATGATGGGAATGCAAGGGTATTTATAGGAGGAGTGGAGATGTATATGGCTATTTGTTTAAGGTGTTTGTGTGGAGGAATGATGGAGAATTGCATGTGGAATGGCTGCAATGATGAAGAATGAAAGCTGGAAAATAAAAGGGAAAGCTGGAAATCTGAAAATGCAAATGGGAATCCTGAAATGCAAAGGTGGCCACGGTTTTGAGTGCGTTTTGTGTTGGAAATGCATGTGAATGCATGTGAATGTTGTTTGTGTGAAGTGTGTGTGGGTTAAAGAGTGAATGGTGGTGTAATGATGAAGTGTGATGGCTGAAAATGTCAAGGGAAATGCATGTGATTGCATGGCAAAGAATTTCAGGATGCATGTGTGTGTTGAATGGTTGAATGATGAAAGAATAAGTGAATGATTATGATAAGTGTATAAGTGAATGATTATGATAAGTGTATGATATGTTAAGTGATAAATGAATGATATGTTAAGTGATAAATGAATGATATGTGGTGAGTGATAAGTGAATGGAAGTGATAAGTGAATGGAAGTGATAAGTGAATGGTTTGATAAGTGAATGATATGATAAGTGAATGCTTATAATAAGTGAATGATATGATAAATGAATGCTTTAAGTGTTTAAAATAGGGAACAAAGCCCTTCCTTGCATGGCAACGAAGGGAGACACAAGGAAACACACGAAAATGTCCTAAGGTTGCAAGGAATGTTGTTTTTGTGTTCTAAAATGCGTAGGAGTCTTCAATGATGCTTAAACATGAGGTCTTTTAGGATTTAACTTTCCTACTTCAAGTCTTTAATTTCGTCCATCCTCTTGGCTCCAAGCATATGATATCCATTCCAATCTCTAATTTGCTCCAAAAGGCTCCAAAAGGCATCCTTTTGCATACCTTGCCCTTAGAACCTGAAAACACACAAAAGAAGCATAAAGGACTAAAATAACTAGAGAAACATAACGTAAAACCACGAGAACAAGCCATTTAAGTCGCATGAATATGCTCCTATCAGGAGTTAATAAGCATGTTTAGGTATGATCTCATGAATGGAATGCTACTACTTATATGCGAGAACCAGTGACACCATATGCTCATACCAAGTTCAAACTCCACAAATTGAAACACATAACACTCAAGATTGAAGTCACGGGTTGTACTGGGGCTTGGGGTGTTTGGATAACAAAGAAAGGCTATGGAAAACAAAGGTTCTTAAAAAAAAGTAGTGAGCAAAGCACTTGAATCAACTTAGAATTCACTTTTGAATGAAAACTCAACTTTTGAACAAAAAGGGAGAATTTAGACAATTTAGGGCCATATTTGGTGTTTTGGACCCTTTCTTTCTTTCTTTTTTGTTTTTCTTTTTCATACGTTTTTCACAATTTTTTCTTTTCTTTTGAATCTCAAAACATATATAAACACTTAAGAACAAAACATTCTCTCCCCCACACTCATTTTCTTTCATAATGTAACTCAAAAGGAATTCATTTAAGTCATGCTCACTATCTTTTAAGAACAAGGGTGTGGACTGTCCTAAACTAGGCTAGGTGAGGATAATGTGGGTTAACAAAGAATAAAGGCTAAACAAGGCTCAACGGGGTTAACTTAAACATATAATGAAGTAGGATACACGGCAATTTGGCTTAGGTGGTGGTCACTACACAACTTCTTCTTGAATATGTGTTATGTAAATCAATTAACATGCTTTGAATGAAATGGGCATGAGTTCTAGCATTTGGAACTATATGATGAAACGCCTTCTAAGTAGTAACCAAGCAAAGAATATTGAGACCATGCAACGACTTTAGAAAACAATAATGCACAGATTTTAACTCTCCAAATAACGTTTAGGCTCAAGTCTCACAAGGTTGTAGCGTTTGTTTGAGTTCCTTCCTTCAAGCATGTTACAAAAACGAATTTTTCTTTTATGATTGCATGTGAAGTCATACATTATAACCATAACCAAGCATATACCAAGAGTAAATCAAACTTTTCTCCATGTTTATAACTCTTTTTAACAGTCATGCAATTACAAACCAAATCCTCATCATAGTGTTGGAAGGTACCCTAAGACACAAACACACAAAAACGACTCAAAACACTCTTTTTAGGCTTTTCAAAACATGTTTTTCAAATTTTTATGTGATTTTCGGAGTTTTAAGTCAACACACACTAAAACACTCTAAAATAGCTTAAATACACTTTAAAAACAGTGGGAAACAAGTTTAGACATGTTAGGTGGTAATACCCTACGAATTTCATGCAAAAATATCTCAAAACAGAATGTTACCCCCCACACTTAAACTAAACATTGTCCTCAATGTTTTAGACACAATTGAACACATTACACATAACATAAAGTAAGCAACAAAGGAAAGGGTTTAGGGACGCAAATCTGAGTGTGGAGCGATTCCCAAGTTCTTCCTTTGTTGATTGCATGGGTTGCCTCCCAAGTAGCGCTTTCTTTTACGTCTTGCAGCCGGACGATGCCACATTGATCAACCTTCATGGGAACCCACGGCATAGTGGGTAGTCTCCTCCACATCATGTTCTACAAAGCTCTCGTAGTAAGGCTTCAATCGATGCCCATTCACCTTGAACTCTTTACCTGTTTTGAAACTACGAACTTGGACTGCACCATGAGGAAAAACATTAGTAATAACAAAGGGTCCAATCCAACGTGAACGTAACTTACCCGAAAATAGACGAAGACGAGAATTAAATAACAACACTTTCTGTCCAACAGAGAAGGACTTGGTGCGAATCATCTTGTCATGAAAGGCCTTTGTCTTTTCCTTGTAAATTCGGGCATTCTCGTAAGCTTCATTCCGTATCTCCTCAAGTTCATTCAATTGAAGCTTACGACGAATTCCCGCCTCATCTACATCCATGTTGAACTTCCTCACGGCCCAATGAGCCTTGTGCTCTAACTCCACAGGTAAGTGACATGATTTGCCATAAACAAGCCGAAAGGGGGACATTCCTATGGGTGTTTTGTAGGCGGTCCTATAAGCCCACAATGCATCCTCTAACCTCAAGCTCCAATCTTTTCTTGAAGGGCCAACTGTCTTCTCAAGAATCTGTTTTATCTCGCGATTCGACACCTCAGCTTGCCCGCTTGTTTGAGGATGATAGGGTGTCGAAACCCTCTGCGTAACTTTGTACTTCTTAAGCAGTGCCTCGATTGTGCGATTACAAAAATGTGAACCTCCATCACTTATAAGGACTCGAGGCATTCCAAACCTAGCAAAAATGTTAGACTTCACAAAATCTGCAACCACTTTGGAATCGTTAGTACGGGTGGCTTTTGCTTCCACCCATTTGGAAACATAATCCACCGCCAACAAGACATAGAGAAAACCATGTGAGGAAGGAAAAGGACCCATAAAATCAATGCCCCACACATCAAATATTTCAACAGAAAGTATAGGGTTTTGTGGCATTTGATCCTTAACACTTATATTACCCATTCGTTGACAACGATCACATGTAAGGCAAAATGTCCTAGCATCCCTAAAAATGGTTGGCCAATAAAACCCACATTCTAAGACTTTCAGGGCAGTGCGTTGGGTGCCAAAATGTCCCCTACATGCATATGAATGACAAAATGTTAAAATAGATTGAAACTCAGATTCATTCACACAACGTCATACAATCTGATCGGGACAAAATTTCCAAAGGTATGGGTCATCCCAAACATAAAACCTAGCATCCTTTTTAAGCTTATCACGTTGATTCCTATTAAGTGTGCTAGGGATATCTTTAGACACCAAAAAGTTCACCAAATCTGCATACCAAGGCTCACTTACCTGGATAGACATTAATTGCTCATCGGGGAAGGTTTCAGAAATTGGCAATGCTTCCTCATGCACCATTCGACATAGGTGGTCAGCCACCACGTTCTCCACGCCCTTCTTATCCCGAATCTCAATGTCAAACTCTTGTAGAAGCAATATCCAACGAATTAGTCTAGGCTTGGCCTCCTTTTTCGTGAGCAAATACTTGAGAGCTGCATGATCTGTAAAAATAATAACTTTAGTACCAAGTAAGTAGGATCGAAACTTATCTAATGCAAATACCATAACAAGTAATTCTTTTTCAGTGGTTGAGTAATTCAATTGAGCATCATTTAGTGTCCTAGATGCATAATAAATAACATGAGGTTGTTTGTTCTTTCGTTGCCCCAAAACAGCACCAATCGCATAGTCTGAAGCATCGCACTTCAACTCGAATGGAAGGCTCCAATCTGGAGGTGTGATAATGGGAGCCGAAGTGAGAGCCTCTTTTAAGTGCTTGAATGCCGTGGAGCATGCATCATCAAACTCGAAAACCACCTCTTTTTGAAGCAATCGGCATAGTGGCTGTGCAATCTTGGAGAAATCCTTTATGAAACGCCTATAAAAACCTGCGTGACCAAGAAACGAACGAACCTCTCTAACCGAAGTTGGAGAGGGTAAGTGACGAACAAGGTCCACCTTAGATTTATCCACTTCAATGCCTTTTTCAGAAATAATATGTCCTAGAATAATACCTTTCTTAACCATGAAGTGACATTTTTCCCAATTAAGCACAAGATTCGTTTCAACACAACGTTTCAAAATTAAGGTCAGATTATTCAAGCAATGATCGAATGAATTACCAAACACGCTAAAATCATCCATGAATATCTCAATAATCTTCTCCACATAATCAGAAAATATACTCACCATGCATCGTTGAAATGTCGCAGGGGCATTGCACAACCCAAATGGCATACGCTTGTATGCAAAGGTGCCAAAGGGGCACGTGAAAGTTGTCTTTTCTTGGTCCTCTGGAGCTATCACAATTTGGTTATATCCGGAATATCCATCAAGAAAGCAATAAAATTTATAACCGGCTAACCTTTCTAGCATTTGGTCCAAGAATGGCAATGGAAAGTGATCCTTCCTTGTCATGGCATTTAACTTCCTGTAATTAATACAAACACGCCAACCTATCACAACACGAGTGGGTACAAGCTCTTGTTCTTCATTCTTCACCACCGTGACTCCGGACTTCTTTGGAACAACCTGCACGGGTGACACCCAACGACTATCAGAAATAGGATATATAACACCACAATCAAGCAATTTTATAATTTCCTTTTTTACTACTTCCAACATGGGTGGATTAAGGCGACGTTGAGCTTCACGAGATGGCTTGGCTCCCTCCTCCAAAAGGATGCGATGTATGCATGTGGTGGGACTAATGCCTTTGATATCCGCCAAGGTCCATCCAATGGCAGATTTGTGCTCCTTTAACACCCTTATCAACTTGTCTTCTTCTTGGGCCGTGAGTGAGCTAGTAATGATGACTGGTAGTGTCTGATCTTTTCCCAAGAAAACATACTTCAAGTGACTAGGTAATGGCTTTAACTCAAGTGTAGGTGGCTGCACAATTGATGGAAGTAACTTGTTAGTCAAAACCGAATCTAAAATTGAGAGTGGAGACTTACCAGAGTGTGAGGGCAATGACTCAAGGGCCGCGATCATTTCAAGCACTTCACTACAAGGGGGCACAGCAATATGGTCAGATTCCATGCCGTGGCTTGCAAGGATTCCCCCACCTTCATTTGTTGCTCATATGCTGTGCACTAAGGTTACCTCAAGTGTATCTTCGTTCATTCGATCCAAATGCATCTGTGCCAAAGAATCAACAATGTCAATAGCAAAACAAGAATGGTCCTCAATTGGATATTTAATGGTTTCAGAAAGATTAAAACGAATAATATCCCCATCAAATTCCATGGTTAATGTTCCCGTATACACATCTATCTTTGTTCTCACTGTTTTCATGAATGGACGGCCTAGCAAGATTGGCAATGATGGAGCATGGCTCGAGTCCTCCATTTCTAAAACATAAAAATCTGCTGGAAAGATAAGATGATTGACCTGTACTAAAACATCCTCAAGGACTCCCTTGGGATAAGCGTTAGAATGATCGGCCAATTGAATTATAACGCCATCTTGTTTTAACTCACCAAGGTTCATAGATGCATAAATGGAATACGGCATGACATTAATAGAAGCACCTAAATTTAATATGCATTGTTCAAATCTAGTGTTTCCAATTGTGCATGGAATAGTAAAGCTCCCTGGATCCTTACACTTTGGAGGTAACTTTCGTTGCAAAACTGCGGATACATTTTCACTTACTTTCACAACTTCTTTGTTTGAAATTCTTTTCCTAGTTGTGCATAACTCTTTTAAAAACTTTGCATACCTGGGCACTTGCTTAATGGCATCAAGTAAAGGAATGTTTACTTGGACTTTTCGAAAGGTATCCAAAATGTCCTTTTCGCTTTCTTCCTTCTTCGATTGTGCAAATCTGCGAGGGAAAGGAACATTGGGCAGATTAGTGTTCGAAATCACAACATCTGGGACAACATTACCTGAGATGGACGGATGGGAAGGCTTAGATGGTTGCGGCTTGGGTGGTGCTACACTTGCCGTGGGGTAGGATTGCTCATCTTCCTTGTTTTCGGTAGATTCATGTGCTTTGCTTCCCACTTCTTTTCCACTTCTTAGGGTGATAGCTTTTGCAGATTCGAAACCACCCTTTGGATTGACCACCGTAGTGCTTGGTAACTTACCATTTTCATGAAACTGTCCCAAAAATTCGGCCATTTGTCCCATTTGCTTCTTTAGCTCATTAACCTCCTTTGCTTGGTTCTGCATTCCCTGCACCATTGTGGTTAGTAACTGATATGTTTTATCGTCATTCATAGACGTACCTGAGTTGGTTTGGGATGATTGTGCTTGAGGAGGTGGTTGTGGTGCCATTGACCTTGGAAAGAAACCCGGAGGTTGTCGGAATCCACTTTGTTGGGCAGGTTGTTGTGCATCTCTCCATTTGGAATTTGGGTGGTCTCTCCAACCTGGATTATATGTGTTAGAATATGGATCGTTCCTCGGTTGGTTTTGATTCCCATAGCCCATGGCATTGGCAGATTCCCACCCTCCGTTCTCAATTAATTGAGGGCATTGATTAGATTGGTGTCCTTGAATGGAGCATACACCACAAATTGTAGCTCCTTGCGCTTTGGGGCCCTCCACAAACTGCGACAACATAGATGTAAGGTTAGCCATTTGGGATTGTAACTCAGAAATAGAACTTACCTCATTTACATGATGTGGCCGTGGGGTGTCTCTCTGCCCAACACCTTCATATTGTTGTGCATTGAGTGCTTGATTAGCAATGAGAGTTTTGGCATCCCTAGGTGTCTTGTCCACTAGAGCTCCTCCCGCGGATGCATCCAACATTTGCCGTTCAAGTGGTAGAAGACCTTCGTAAAAATATTGAAGAAGTAGCTCCTCCTTCATTTGTTGCTATGGACATGAAGCAACAAGAGTTTTAAAACGTTCATAATAAGTTGGAAAAGATTCACCTTGGCTTTGCTGAATTCCACTAATCTTCTTGCAAAGAAGAATGACTCGTGATGTCGGAAAGAACTTCTCCAAGAAGGCTCGCTTCATACTCTCCCATGATGTGACAGTTCCGGGAGCCAACTCATACAACCAATCCTTAGCCTTCTCCAACAAAGAAAAAGGAAAAGCCTTCATCTTCAATATGTTGCTGTCCACATTCACCGGTGTCATACTTGAGCATACGACTTCGAACTCCTTTAAATGCTTATTGGGGTCCTCCATCGATAACCCATGGAACTTGGGTATATGATGTAGCAAACTGGACTTCAACTCAAACTCATCGGTCTTTTCAGGGGCTACATTAGGGTATTGGATGCAAAGAGAGGCTGCATTGGCCAAACCCGAGGCAGAAAGCTCTTTGATGGTTCGATTGTCCACTGCCATGGTTGGTACTTCCTCTTTAACCCAATCCGTGGCTTCCTCTTCTACTTCAGGTTCGGGACTAGGAGGATTAGACTCTTGCAATTTCTTGTTCCTTCTCAAAGTCCTCTCGAAATCACCGTCAAAGTCGGAGATATGCTCACGAACAGGTTGTGAGCTACGGGTCATAAACTAGTACCTACACACAAGAGTAAACAAGATAAGTAACCAACTTAATAGACTTGGCACAAGTAAGAAAACAAGTTGCCACACACGGCACAAAAACAAAACACATACACGCGGTGCAAAAATTAAAACAAAACAGAAAACTAAACAATTTAAACAAGACTCAAGACAAGGGATTAGCAACTTTGCCAATCCCCGGCAACGGCGCCAAAATTTGATGCGAGATTTATACGCACACACAAATTAAACCCTATTTGTGACAATTGTAGTAATGATGTAAGTAGGGATCGTTCTAACCGGGGATTAACTAGGGGTGCTAATCTACTTTGAATTGACTCAAAAACACAAAAACTAAACTTAAAGACTCTTAACAAGACTACTATGACTCAAAATAGCTTTGAAACACTCAAAACTGCCTAAAACAATCGAATTGACTCAAACAGAAACTAGAACTTAGTTTGGATGAATTTGAAAGTGTTATAACTCCAAATGCTTAAAAACACAAAATAAAACAAATACGAATGACTACGACTCAACAAAATATGGGGGGATTGAGTTTTTGATGAAATTAACTAAAATGCACAAATTGTAATTAAGGGCAAAATGTAAATATGAATGTGATGAAAATATGGATGGAATGCTAGCTAGAAGGTTCTTCTCCACACATGTTACACTTGCATACAAGATGATTTTCAGTTGGTCTTTCAATAAATTATGAAACTCAACACCCCGGGTTAATTAGGTCCGCTTAAATTAACCATCAAGTTCTCCTTAAGTTAATGAATTGGATGGGTTTGCGCAACGCAATTCACAACATTCTCCAAAAGTCCTTTACGTGAAAAGCACAATAAAGATACAATCAAAGATCATTAAGCATCATGAAAGCTATAAGTGTTGACGAGGCCTTCGTTACTATGATGAGCATGAAACTAGTGCCAAGAATTCATTTAACGCGATTGTTTGTAAGCAACCTCCACTACTTGTGAATATAAGTTCATAACTATTAGGTGAAACTCACTTATATTCTAGCGTCATATTCATGCATGAAAATTAAGTGTGCACTCTCAATAAACATACATAAATAAGTTATCAATCAAACGGTTAAACAAATTGAATCCACAACTTATGAAATTCCAACCAAAGGTAATCAATTCATATTGCAAGCATAAACATGGTTTCAAATCACCCCCTAGCTAAAGGGGGTTTAGTTCCTCATACGTATAAGACAAAGAGAATTGAAATTAAACATTGAAATCAAAGAAACACCTAAACATTCCAACAACTCAAACTTGAATTGTATGAACGTTTAGACCGTCTTCTCTTCCTCTTTGTTGCGGCACAAGGTCTAAGGATAGGTTTTGGGGTGGTATTTGTATGGAGGAATGGATGTGTGATGGTAGGGTAGTATTTTGGAGGGATGGGGAGTGGTTGGAGTGGCTGCAATGGAGGAGAAAAGGTGCATAAAATGGAAGGGGATGCACGGCAAAGAATGGGCTGTTTTGTGTTGGTGTGTTGTGTGATTGTTTTGTGGTGAATGGGAAGGGTGTGTATGACTGCATTGCATGGTTTTATAGGGAGAGAATGGATGGGAGAGCATGTGAATGACAGCTAGAAGGGAATGATTAAAGAGGGAATGCATGTGGAATGACAACTAGGTTGGTTGGTGGAAAGCTGAAAATGCGAAGGGGAATGCTGGAAATAGGATGGGAGTGCACGACAAAGGTTGTGTGTTTGTGATGCGAGAAAATGGATGAATGATTAAGAGTGCATGTGGGTGAATTATAGAATAGGAAAACATGTGAGTGACAACTAGGGTGAATGGTGGCTGCAATGATGAAGTGGGATGGCTGAAAATAGAGGTGGGAGGCCACAGCATTGGTTGTGTATTTGTGATGCATGTGGCTGAAATTGGTAGGTTATGCATGGGTTAGGATGGTTTTTGGGAAGAGAATGGGCTAGGCCCTTTGTTTTATGTCCTAAAGTGCATACAAGGCCTTCAATTTCGTCCAACACTTTGGCTCCAAGCATAAGCTATCCATCCTTAGCCCAAAAGTGCTCCAAAAGACCCCAAAAGGCTCCACAATGCATCCTTTCGTCAAATATGTCTTATGATCCTGAAAACACACAAAAGAAGCTTGAAGAATTAAAATAACTAAGAATTAATAACATAAATGCACGAAAACGAGCCAACTAAGTTGCCTAAATATGCTCCTATCAACAATTCGTAGCCCGATGTCCCATCTGCCCACACGTAAAGCATCCACTCCTGCCACGCCTGCACTCCCTAAAATGCCGGTTATTACATCTGTGGTAAACTGGAGCTCTGCCTCTGCCGCCATCACCCTGTTTCTGGCCTCGAGCGCCACCAGTAAACCTACCTCCTCGTTCCTGACCAATGTCACTGAGACCACCATTAGAAGAGCTAGAACTAGAGCCACCCCTCTTAAAGTTCTGCGTCCTACGAGGCCCGAGCGATGCCTGACCTTTACCCTTGTCATCTTTCTTCTGATTACCATCTTTTTCTTCTTCATCACTCTCGCTCGGCATGTTCTCAGAATCCTCAATCCTCAACAATATCTCGTAGAAATCCTGGTAGGTATCACAGTGGGTAGTAGTCGCCATCGAACGCCACTTCTTCTTAGTACCTAGGCGGAAACAACGAAGCATCTTCGCCGGATTACCAGCGACGTCTGGATGGTAGCGAGACAGATCAGTGAACCTGCGATAGTACTCATTAGCCGTCATCTTCCCTTGTCTCAGCTCGGTGAACTCCTGCTTCTTACGATCAACATACTCAGGAGGCACAAACCTCCTCTTGAACAACTCTTTGAAAACGTCTCAATCAGTCCTCTCAGCTGGAGTCAAACGACGAAGTTCCTGCTCCCACCAGGCTGCAGACTCCGTACCCAGAAACCATGAGGTCGTCTCGACCTACCTCTCAACAAGAAGGTTCCCCTGATTGTGTAACACATGAAAAGTCTTCTCAATGTGCTCTAACCATCGCTCTGCGCCTTCATGACCCTTATTACCTTCGAACTTATCCAATTTCAGATTGTACATAGTCTCCAGATGAGTCCTCTAGGGAGGGCAGATCGCCGACTGAATGGCTGTAGCAATAGCTTCCCCCAGCTGAGCAATATCGGGGAAACTAGGCTCATCAGAGCGACGTGGTTCCCGACGAGGCGGCATAATTTTGACAGAAGACACCAAAACCATTAGAATACTCACAAAGACACAAGACTGCCAAACCTAGGCTCTGATACCAAACTGACACACCCCGACCGGGATCAGGGCGTGCTAGCCGCCACGTGAAGGTGACGTAACCATGTGCACGGTGCGGAAGCTAATAAAATAATAATACAAATAGTACGAATAAATAAAACTAGCAACATAGAGTAATAGAAATAAGTGTTAGCGTAAGTGAGACACAAGCTCAGAGCATAAGCCTACAGCAGTCCAAAAGAAAATGATACGACAACAGTACACCCGAAGGTGACCCTACGCTGATGATCGTCTGTCAGAAATGTTGGGAAAGGCCTCTGGGAAACCACCGAACCTGCTAGACAACTAGAACCTGGAGGGGCGCAAAAACAAAAGCGTGAGTGGGCAAAAACAAAGCTTTTCGAAAACCATTTAGTAAAATACATTCTAACCCCTCGCCGTAAAACCTGTATACTTCCCAGAAAATAACATATGCACGTACGTATATAGATATGCCAATCATGCTCAAGAATATGCCATGTCGAAACCTCAAAATGAAATGCAAGTGCTCAGGTATAAATCATATCAATAACATATAGTCTGGCAGCCGGAGTCACCTAACGTGACCTGTACGGCTGCATATAGAGCTCAAATCTCAATATCAATACTAAACCTGCCCATGAGTCGGAACCACCTAAAGTGGTCTGTACGACAGGCCTGGGAGTAAAACATATAAACGCTCTAGTGCTACGATCACGTGAAGGTTGTGCGAATAATCGCGGGTCACCTACGAGTCGGAACCACCTAATGTGGTCTGTACGACAGGACTGTGCACCTAACTTGGATCCAAGCTGAGTGTGTGGTGCGAGAGGTGAACATCACGTGAAGGGCTGTGCCCTACTCTGGGCGGGAGCACTAACACCGGGGGTGCAGGTTATGAGCTCTCTAAGCATCTTAAACCACTACTGAATATAAACATGAATAACAATTCCCTGACACTTACCTGTACGTCTCCAGCACCCAATATGCATATGTATATGTATGCAACTAATAATGCGACTAATGGTGCATAAACAACGATAATATAATGCATGGCATATGGGAAATAACAATTCAAATCTATTTCTGGGAAAATATAAGTATATAGGTATATACGGAAAACCAAAAGCCCACTCACTGGTATGTGGAAGGGTCGTCCCCCCTGCCTCGAGTGACCACGCTCGTCCTCGGGATACATATCGCCTATATGCGAAACAACTACAAAAACGTTAATTTTAAAGCACATAACCAACTTCTCATAATAACTTCTCATACATTGCTCAAATTGGACAAATGAATACACCAACGTGCTCTACACAACCTCAGGAACACACCCAAATTTTTAGAAAAATTTTCCACCGCCGCACGCGCCCCCACGCGCCGGCCATACGCAGGCACGTGCCTGGCACGCTGACGGCGTCAACTGACGCCGTAGGGAATATTCCGTCAGTTTTGACAGATTCCGTCAACGGCGTCAGGAATATTCCAGCGAACCTCTAGCGCCGTCGTCGGTGCCGGAAAACTAAGAAATTTTCAAACTTCAATATCTCGTTCGTTTTTCACCCAAATTTGACAAACTTGGTACCAAACTGAAGCTTAGAACTAGAGGAACACAATTATACTACTTTCAAGGGTTAAAAACCACAAAATCTCACCTGTCCACACAATCCAACTCTGGCCAACTTCGAATACAGTGATCCCGACGTCCAATTCCTTCAAACGAACTACTCCGAGCCTCATTGGGACCTCACCAAGCTACCGTCAAATTTCCTAAAACGTGAGAAATCACGTTTGCATGAATAGTACCCCAAAACGGACTTTGTGGAATCGACGTGAAAACGTTGATATTCTTACCTGAAAATGGTACAGTTAGGCTCCTACAAGCTTCACGAGTTTGAATATGGGTTTAGTTTCTTCAATCTGTGGAGGTTTAGTGTGCTTGTGTGTGTGTTCGTATGTTTTCGAAGGAGGAGGAAAGGAATGAGGCTCGGGACAGGTGCAGAGAAACAGGGAGAAATGTGGTGGTGTGTGGGAAGATGTGTGTGGCTCCAAACATGCCACCCAAACTCAACAACAACAAATGAACGTAAAGAAATCAAACTAGGGGCAATTTCGTCTTTTCACACGTACGTTAAACTGTTTCTAGGACGGGCTGTCACATGTAATTTGATGATTGGATTATTACTTAAGCATTGATAAAAGTGATCATTTTCTATTGGTGACTCATCATTTAGTTCACAAATTTAGTCTCTTTAGCATTACCCTTTTATATTTAGAAAGGAAAAAAATTTACTCTTATAAGGAATGCACAATGAGATTTTAAAGTACTAAAAAGTAATTTTCTAAATATATAACATGATTACATAACATTAGATGGCAAAAATTTTGGAGGCCCCTTCAAATTTGGGGCCTTGTGCGACTGCATCTTTCACTCCCCCTCAACGCCCCTCTGCTTAGTGTGTGCATAGTATGTGGATATTAGACCTAACAATTTCTTAAACGACCCGTTAACACGACACTTAAACAATACGAAAATAACGATTTTCGGGTCAACATGATAACTAATCGGGTTATTATCAGGTCACATGATAATAACTTTTTAATAATGGGTCCTTAATAGGTTTACACGATATTGACACACGAGTAACCTGTTTCGACATGATAAGAAAAAAACATTATTTTAATGATTTTAATTTTTTAAACTACTAAAAAAATCTTACTCTAAAATACAATAGATATAATGAATATGTATATATTGTTTATTAATTATTATTCTATATAAATTTTAAAATTTAAGTTTTATTTATTTATTTATTTAGTTTTATCGTATATTATAGGCAAATATTGAGATTAAAAATCATAAAACACATTAATGATAAAAATACCAAACACATTAAAAAAAATTATAATAATTAATTTACATGTGCGAAAAATATGAAAAAATATGCAAACGCTCGTAGTCGCATCCTCTACGCTTTGAGGATGGGTGTATGATCGTTTGAATTTTTAAAACCATACAAACTCTCATGAATAGTATTCTTAAGGGAGTTCAAAATAAACAAAATTCATAATCATTAATGTATAAGTTTGGAAGATGTGAAAGCATAATAAACGTTCATAATTGCATCCTCAATGCTTAGATGATGGTTACATGGTTGTTTAGATTTTTAAAACCCTTCAAATCTCATGAACAATGCTTTTTGTTTGAGTGCAAAAGTAATAATAATTATTGTAGAAGTGTGAAAAATGTAATCACTCTCCGAAATTTAGTATGTATATACTAATTTAGCATTATGTTTTACATTTTTTTGGGTCAAATTATATTTTTCATTTTCATTTTTATTGATTTAAAATATATTTTTCTTAATGGGTAACGGGTCGGATCATATTACCTGATAATATTAACGGGTTGATTTCAGGTCAGGTCATATTACCCGTTTACTTTAATGGGTATTACATGACACGACCCGTTAAGCTATCGGGTATGATACGAAAACGACACGAACATGAGAAACATGACACGAATGCCAAGTTTAGTGGATATAGTGCGCATGCGTTGTGCATATAATACATATGCATGAAGGGTGGTTATCTTTAATTTACTTCTGTAATGGTATTGGGTGGTTTTGTTTTTGAATTATTACGTGCACAAGAAGTTAACTTTTTGTCATGGGAAAGTTGCACAAGAAGTTAACTTTTTGTCATGGGAAGTTGCACCGTTTGAATTGATAGGAGCATATTTATGCTACTTAGCTATGTTGATTCCTTGCATTTAGTTAGTTAATTACTACTTATTATAGTCTTTTAAGTTATTTTCGTATGTTTTTAGGTCCTAATGGCAAAAGGAGCAAGAAAGTGGATTTTGGAGCCATTTGGAGAGCAGTTTTGGGCATGGATTGGATAGCTTAACTATGGAGCAAAGTGGATGGACGAAATTGAAGTCAAGGGAGGCTAGGAAATCCTACAAATCTGGAGAAAGATTTCAAATACAAAGAAGATAAGGAAAGAGCAAGAAATAAGGAACATTATCCAACCTTATCTTATCCTATCCTAACCAACCTTAACCTTTCCTAAATCTAGCATTATCCTATCCTATCTTATCCAAATCAGTTTGTGCCTTAATTCTAGCTATTTAGAAGGGATTAGTTATACATTTAAACACATAATTTAGATTCTAGAAGCCTAATCCCTTTGTGTGTCGTATATAGGCCATTCCTTGGAGGTTTAGGAGTTGTAATCCCTCTTCTACATCGATGTCGTGAGTCCTTGTCCATTTAGTTCCAGAAATATGCCCTCAAACATCCTTTCTAGAAGCCCTATCTTCCTCCTAAAAAGGTGCCGCACCTATTCTGTCTAGAAACCCCAAATCCTATGTCGTGTATTCCCTATCCCTTCCCCCCTTGGTTTTTGCCAAACCTTAACCTTTTTCCCTTAGGATTGTGCAATCATTTTCCTTCAGAAATTGTGCAAAACCTAGCCTATAAATTCAAGCTTATGCCACACCATTCAAACCATCCATTCACTCATTCATTCATTCATACTTTCAGACTTGTGCAATCTGCCATCCAAGGGAGTGTCGTGCATCCCATTGGAGTGTGGAGCGTTTTTGGGTTCTTTCTATCCTTAGTTTTAGTTTGATGTTTATATTAATTTGGTTTTCAATTATGATGAACATGTGCAACTAATTTCTTTATAGTTAGAGGTGAATTCGAAGCCATGATTATATGTTTTATATGAATTGATTACATCCAGTTATTGTTTCTTAAGTCTGGAATGTGATTTGCTTATCTAAGTCATCAAAACTTGTTTATGTATGTTGGTTGAGGGTCGACACATGAATTTGATGTTAAAGTATAAGGGAGTTTCACGTAATAGTTATTGACTTATATTCACAAGTAGTGGAGGTTGCTAGTTGATAGGAGCATATTTAGGCGACTTACTTAGCTTGTTTTCGTGCATTTATATTGTTAATTCCTAGTTGTTTTAGTAGTTTATGCCATTTTCGTGTGTTTCTAGGTTCATATGGCTAAGGAAGCAAAAAGGTGCATTTTGGAGCAAAATTGGGCTTGGAATGGATAGCTTACGTTTGGAGCAAAAGGAATGGACGAAATTGAAGAGGATTCCTAATCAAATGAGGAATCTTAGTCAAAGAAGGTTCCTACCTATTCTAGGTCACAAAACTTGCAACCTTAAGCCATACCGTGTATCCCCTTGATGTTTCCCTTCCTTGCCATGCAAGGGAGGGCCTTCTTTCCTATTTTAAACCATTTAAACACATTCATTCATCAAACCATCTCAGCCATTCACACTTCACACCATCACAACCCTTGTGTGCCGTGCATTCCCATTCTCTCCCCAAAAACAATCTTTAAACCCATGCATAATAATTCCAACACCAATAACAAGCTTTTGCCGTGCATTTCATACCCTTTCCAGCATTCCATTTCATTATTGCAGCCACCATTCACTCTTTAATCCACATGCATTCATCATCATTCACCCTAGCTTTAATTCACATGCTTTCACATTCATTATCGGCTGAAGCAACTTTGAGGATGTTGACTTTCCCCTCGGCAGCATATCTTCTAATGATATTAAAGCGCCTGTCAAAGTGCTTGTTCTTTTGATGTGCCTTGGGTTCCTTGGCTTGAGCTATCGCCCCACTATTATCACAGTACAAAGTTATTGGTGATGTAATGGTTGGAACCACTCCAAGTTCAGTAATGAACTTTTTCATCCAGAACGCTTCTTTGCCGGCTTCAGCTGCAGTGACATATTCAACCTCTGTCGTGGAATCGGCAATTACACTTTGTTTCTTGCTTTTCCAGCTGACAGCCCCACCATTTAGAGTGAATACATATCCGGAGTTGGAACTTCTATCATCGACGTCAGATTGGAAATCTGCGTCTGTATAGCCTTCCACTCGCAACTCTGTCGCTCCTCCATAAACGAGGAACATGTCCTTAGTTCTTCTTAAGTACTTAAGGACCGTCTTGACAGCTGCCCAGTGTTCTAATCCTGGGTTAGATTGATATCGACTAGTAATGCTCACAGCATATGCGATATCAGGCCTTGTGCATATCATGGCATACATAAGACTTCCTATGGCGGAAGTATAAGGAATCATATTCATATGCCGTATCTCTTCAGGAGTCTTAGGTCCCATGGACTTAGAAAGATGAATTCCATGTCCTACAGGCAGAATACCTTTCTTAGATTGTTCCATCTGGAACCTACTTAGCACCTTATCAATGTACATAGATTGGGATAATCCAATTAATTTTCTGGATCTATCACGATAAAGCTTTATCTCAAGTACATAAGATGCATCTCCTAAATCTTTCATGTGGAAGGTTTTGGACAACCACACTTTTACAGAAGAAAGTACTGCAGTGTCATTCCCGAATAGTAATATGTCATCTACATATAACACTAGGAATACAACTGCTTCCCTAACGACCTTTTGATAAACACAATTGTCGTCTTCGTTTTGAGTAAAACCAAACGATTTGATTTCAGTATCAAAACGAATGTTCCAGCTCCTGGAGGCTTGCTTAAGTCCATAAATGGACCTCTGAAGTTTGCATACCTTAGTCTTTTCAGACTTGGACACGAAACCTTCGGGTTGAGCCATATAAAGCTCTTCCTCTAGGTAGCCGTTCAGAAAGGCCGTCTTCACGTCCATTTGCCAGATTTCATAATCATGGTACGCAGCTATAGCAAGCAAAATCCGAATGGACTTAATCATGGCTACAGGAGAAAAGGTTTCTTCATAGTCAACCCCTTCTCTTTGCCTGTAACCCTTGGCTACTAGTCTAGCCTTATAAGTCTCCACATTCCCATCAACGCCTATTTTCCTCTTGAAGATCCATTTGTTTCCAACAGGTACTATACCTTCTGGAGGGTCTACAAGAGTCCAGACTTGATTTTGATACATGGAATCCATCTCGGATTTCATGGCCTCTTGCCATCTCTTTGAGTCAATGTCGGACATTGCCTCAATGTAGTCTCTAGGGTCTTCCTTTGTGTCATTGTCACCTAGAAGGTACAATTCCCCAAAGTTTTTGTCTAAGCCATACCTCCTAGGTGGCTTATTAACCCGTTCAGATCTACGTGGAGCTAGGGGTTTAGGAACAGGGTTGTCAACTTGTCGAGTGCTTGTTTGTGGTTCATCATTAATCTCATTAATTTCCTTCAATTCTATCTTGCTAGTTCCTTTAAGAACTAATTCATCCTCCATGAATATAGCAGTTCTGGCGACAAAGACTTTCTAGTCGTCAGGGTGATAGAATTCATATCCATAGGTTTGTTTAGGATACCCCACAAAATAGCATTTAACGGATCTCGCTTCAAGCTTTCCAGCATCTTGTTTCTTAACGTATGCTGGACAACCCCAAATCTTAAGATGTTTAAGACTTGGCTTCTTTCCATACCATATCTCATATGGTGTTTGTGGAACAGATTTAGAAGGCACTGCATTCAGCAAATAAGCTGCTGTGTGTAGTGCATATCCCCAGAATGATATTGGTAGATCAGCGGAACTCATCATAGAACGAACCATGTTCATCAAGGTTCGGTTTCTCCTCTCAGAAACTCCGTTATGTTGAGGAGTTCCTGGTGGAGTCCACTGTGATACAATTCCACACTCTTTGAGATAATCTAGGAACTCATATCTCAGATATTCACCCCCTCGATCCGATCTTAGGGTCTTTATCTGTTTCCCAGTTTGCTTCTCAACTTCATTCTTGAATTCTTTGAACCTTTCAAAGGATTCTGACTTGTACTTCATAAGATACAAATAGCCAAACCGAGAGTGATCGTCGGTGAATGTGATATAGTAGGAGAAGCCTCATCTCGACGTAGTAGACATAGGTCCACATACGTCAGTGTGGATTAACCCTAGAATTTCAGTGGCACGCTCTCCTTTCCCAGTGAATGGAGATTTGGTCATCTTCCCCAGTAGACAAGGTTCACAAGTTCCCATGAGGTCATTACCTAATGGGCTAAGATATCCATCTTTCGACATCTTGCGAATCTTATCCTGGTTTACATGTCCAAGTTTAAGATGCCAAAGTCTAACTTGGTTAACTTCTTCTCTAGCCCTTTTGGGTTTTGAGGTATTCCCGCTTTCAATACAGTGCATCCCACTATTCGTCTCTTGGTGAAAAAGTCCCTCTATCATATTACCATGAGAGATAATACGACCGTTCAAGTATAAAGTGCAACTCATTTTGTCAAACAATACTGAGTGCCCATCTCGTAAAAGCTTAGAGATAGAAATCAAATTCTTTATACATGAAGGAAAATATAAACAATTTTTAAGTTCCAGGACTTCCCCAGAGGGTAGGTTAAGCATATAGGTGCCTATTACTTTTGCAGAGATTTTAGTGCCGTTCCCAACTCGCACAACTATCTCCCTATTGCGCAGTGTCTTGCTCTCTGCTAGTCATTGCATCGTATTACAGATATGTTGACTAGCGCCTGAATCAAATATCCAGGAATTGGAGCTCACTGTAAAAGCACTTTCTATGGCCGAAATAGTCTCTTCAAAAGTTCGTGTCATAAGGCTCGCAATGCGCACCCTGTATTTCTTCTTCCAACGTTCATCCTTTCCACAATGAAAGCATGTTCCTTTGGATTTCTTTGCCTTCTTCTTATGTAACCTTTTCCTTGTTTTTGCATTCTCACTCCCACTGTCCTTTTTGAAACATTTTTCAAATTTACAGCACATGTCAATCATCTCGTTAAAAGTATGATCGAATCTATTCACTTTATAGTTTACAATAAACTTCGTGAAATCATCCGAGAGATATGCAAGGAAAAAGTCTTGGGCCATTTTGTCAAGTATAATGGTGGGTAGTATTTTAGGCATGTTGTTAACTACGTAACATAACAGAAATCGTATTAGATTGTTGATTAACTACTTGATTGGGTCTTGAATCAAATAGTATCACCCACTATTTTTGGCAAATTCCATATCCCTCAATAGAATCCGAGAGTTATGTTGAACTCTTAGCGGGGTATGGGAGACTCACCATTACCAAGCCCACCTCAGAATTATATCATGTTGGTTAGCAAAAATAATGATGAGAGAATAACACTTTAGTCATTTACAACTCTTGTAATTACCCATCTAGTTTGGCCTCTAGAGAATGAATGCCTCAGAATTATATCATGTTGGCACCATTGCACTTAGTTAAGTTATTCCCACCATGCTTAGTTTATGTAGAGGTTCAAGCATAACCTCAGAATTATATCATGTTGGTCATACTCGTTGTCTACACTCACCTCATCATATGTTTATGGACTCCTCCTGGATGTAAGCACATACTTTGAACTTCCCCATTATAGGGTGAAGCCGGTGCATGAGTCACAAACGATTGGAGCCCACCACGGTGGAAGGCCCACGAAGAAATGTTCAAAACATCTCTCGTTTATCAACTTAATATTCGTTTGTTGAGGGAGTAGTTTTGGGCTACATCAAAACATTTTAATCATATTAAAAGAACATGGCCCTATCATAACTATTGGTCCAAGTTAATATGAATTAGTAGCATATAATACTCCCACTGTTTCGTTGAAACAAGCGAGACTATATGGAACTACTAACGAACGCATTGCATCCTCATATGGACTATATAGTCATATTAGGTTTTAGGATGATTATGAACCGTTTGATTTGATCCAACACGAGCCTTGTGTTGGACCTTGGGTTTAAGGTAGATAGTTGTTGATTTTAGTTACGCGTTTAATCCAATTAAACCGTTATTTCCTATTGGGCGTTGGACCCAACCATTCCAATTTGCATACATATAAACAAAGAGGAATACATGAAATAATAAGAAGGGCTTATGCCCTTTTACAACACAAATAATGGGCTTATGCCCTTTACAACAAATTGAAGGACGTACGCCCAATACAACAACTTGAATTAATCAAATTACATTCAAATCTACATTACTTAAAACCCAAGCATTCATAATGTAAATCGGCCAATCACATAGCTCAATTATCGAGGCCTTTGGTTCATAATCACCCTTTTCTTAATTAACTAAATTAACTAAGAAAGCAACTTTAAACAATTGGTTTTTGGATCCATAGAATTGATTTAAATGGAACTAAATATAATGAAAATCAAATTCTCATTAAAGAGACAACAATTTTTGTTCTCATTTTGTTTTGGGCCAAAAACAATGACCACAACAATTTGGGTCACTTTGTTAAAACAAAAACTTTTGGGGTCAAAATGCAAATACACAAAAGTATCAAAACTTTATATAATTGCACAAAAGTCCCTCCAACACCTTTTTCTAAAGGGTGGCCGGCCATTTGAGAGAAAATTTGAAAAATTCTAAAGTTTTGTAAGTGGTTTTTGGTAGGTGAGACAAAGGTGACTTTGATGGTTTGTAAGAAAATGTTTTTTATAAAACTTTAAAATTCTTTTAGTCACATCTCACCAATAACTATCACCACCATTTGAAAAACAAAACTTTATGAAAAACATAAAACTTTTGAATCAAAGCTTCAAAACCTTTTTGTTCTTGGCAAGAACTTCAAGAAATATGAAGAACATACATGAAAACTCATAATAGCTCCATGGATGTTTTCTTTCACCAAAAACTCAAATTTTCACAGCTCAAAAGAGGGTTAATATCCTAGGGTACTTAGGGGTTCCAAAAAGCACATTAAAACCATTTTAACAAGGCTAACAAGAACCCAAAAAAACTCACCCTTTGGATTTGGCCGAAAATCCCAAAACACTTGGCACCAACTTTTAGTTCCATTATTCATGCTTTAATGAAATACATCTACAACATTTGAGACGCTAAATTTTCAAGCAAAATTTATATTCAAAGCAAGAACAAAGCTTGTAACATTTACAACACTTAAATCACAAAATATGAAAAATCACAAAACCCAAAAGGATCCACCATAAACTAGGCCTAGGCTCTGATACCACTTTAAGGAAAAATTTTGTCCTAGCTAAGAACATGTAAGAACATTTGAATACATAGGCATACTAATAACACTTTAAAGTAGGCATGCATTCAAAAACAATTCATAAAACCCATGACTTTCAAAGCCTAGTATATGGTGAACCATAAGACTCTTTAACAATATTAAAGAGAATAAGAATTTAGAGATTCTTTACCCTTGAAGCTCATCCTTGATTACACAAGGGATTCACCCAAGTGGAGGGCCTTCAAGTCACCTCCTTGCTCCTTGGATCTTCCTTGTGATTTCCTCCCTTTTAGTGCTCCTTTTCTTCTTTGAGGATTTGAGGATTTGTTCTCTAAAAACACCAAAGGTTTGGTGTCTCTAAGTCTCCACACCAAAGATGTAGTGTGAAGATGAAATGGATGACTTAGGGAAGAAGAAGATTGCTAGATGTTCCTCCCCTAAGTGGCCGGCCTCTATGTAGAAAATGAGAGAATATGTTTCACCCAAATTCCATTAGAAAACCCTAATTAGAAACAAAGCTATAAAGATGACTTTATACTTCATCTCTTAGGTTAGTGGCAAACTTGCAATTAAGCAAAAGTTCCCACTACCCTTGATATGGCCGGCCTCCATTTGTTATTGGGCTTAATTGCCCATTTTGTTTTAGTTGTCATACAACTTAAACATAATGGGCCTTGTGGACCAAAACGTTTTTGTGCCCCGAAGCCCAAAACTAACTTAAACGCCCAATACGAACGTTTCGTATAATTAATTAACTATTTAATTAATCTTGACCATTCTTCAATTAAACCATTTAATTGCTTATCCATTTCATATAATTTCTTCACTTATATCCTTACTCGGTGTACGATCCATTAGGTTCCAATTAGCGAGGTAGTGGGCGATGTTACTCTTAACGATCGATTGTGAATTGAAACCACATTTCAATTCTCCCTTAAAATTAGTGTTTACTAATCTTTAGGGCTTCCACAAACCATGGGTGACGCCTAGCAGCATGTCATGGTTACCCAAGCTAAGTAGAAGTGGTTGGAGAACCTATCCAGTTACAACTACAATGCAATACGGTCCTTCTCTAATACAATACTCTTAATCACATTGTTTAAGTGATAGTTTGTTTCATGTCTACTATCCAATGTGATATTTCTCTATATGATTCAATTGAATAAGATTTGGAACAAACTTCCTTAGTCATATTCATATGCTTTGGCCAAAGACTCTTGAATCATATCTTAGAGTATTCTCCTTCCACCATGGAAGGTTAGAGATCCCTTGTTGTGCATTCATATGCCTACATGACTAGATAGCTTGACCCCAACAATGCCGTGGACACTCCAATGGAATGTGATGCGAGATTTATACGCACACAAATTAAACCCTCTTTTTGTCGATTTGTAGTATAAGTATAAGTAGGGATCGTTCTGCACCGGGGATTAGGAGGGATTGCAAATCTCTTGGAAACTGACTCAAAAACGTAAAATAACAATATGAAATACTAACTTAGACTCAAAGAATGCAAAACTAAAAATAAGAAAGATTAAGACTAAGACTTAAACGAAATATGGGGGGATTGATTTTGGACGAATTTAAACTAAAATGGATAGATTGTAAAGAAAACAAATTGTAAATATGAAATTGACGGAAATGAATGGATGGTATGGCTAGCTAAGGGGTTCATCTCCATACATGTTACACTTGCATAATAAAATGGTTTCCAATTGCATTTCAATAAACCATGAATTCTCAACACCCCGGGTTAATTAGGTCCGCTTAAATTAACCGTCAAGTTTTCCTTAAGTTAATGAATTGGATGATTGCATACGACAACCCAAAGCATTCCTCACAAGTTCCCTACATGAATTGCATAATAGAGAAACAAGCAAGAATCATTAAGCATCATGAAAACTATAAGTGTTGACGAGGCATTCGTTACTATGATTGCATGAAACTTATGCCAAGAATTCGTTTAACACGATTGTTTATAAGCAACCTCCACTACTTGTGAATATAAGTTCATAACGATTAGGTGAAACTCACTTATATTCTAGCGTCATATTCATGCATGAAAATTAAGCGCGCATTCTTAATAAACATACATAAATAAGTTATCAATCAAACGGTTAAACAAATTGAATCCACAACTTATGAAACGCAATTAGAAGTAATCAAATCAAAATGCAAGCATAAACATATATTTCGAATCCCCCCTAGCTAAAGGGGGGTTTAGTTCCTCATACAAAACAAAGAGAATCGAAATTAAACATTGAAATCAAAGAAACGCCTAAATGATAGGAGCATATTCATGCGACTTAAATGGCTTGTTCTCGTGCATTTACGTTATGTTTCTTTAGTTATTTTAGTACTTTAAGCTATTTTCGTGTGTTTGTAGGCCAAAAGGGCTAAAGGAGCAAAAAGATGCATTTTGGAGACGTTTGGAGCACTTTTGGGCTAAGGATGGAAAGCTTATGCTTGGAGCCAAAGTGTTGGACGAAATTGAAAACCTAATTGAAGACCAAAGTGTTGGAACCTTGTTCCCTTTAGTTTTAGGATATTTAAACCTTTCCTATATCCTTAGTCGTGCATAACATTCCAACATTCCACTCCTTCATTCACCACTTATCATATCATTCATTCATCTACATATCAATAACCACTTATCATTCATTTATTACTTATCATATCATTCATTCATCTACATATCAATAACCACTTATCTTATCACTCAACATATCATTCATTTATCACTCAACATATCATTCACTTATCACTTATCTTATCATTCACTTACCACTCAACATATCACTCAACATATCATACACTTATCACTCATCACACTTCATCATTATACCACCATTCATTCTTTAAAACACATGCACATTCACACACACTTCACACAAACAACATTCACATGCAAACACAAGCTTTAACCAACAAACAAAACATACACACACATGCACTTACTCCTTCATCATTACACCACCTTCTCCATCTTTATTCCATATGCATTCATCATAATTCACCCTAGCTACCACCATTCACACACACATGCACTTACTCTTTCATCATTGCACCACCAATTCAACACATGCATTCACACACCAACAACCTAGCTCTTTTTCCATCATTATTTCATCCACATGCACTCTCAATCATAACAACCACATTCACTCTTAAACAATCACCCACATATTCTCCCATTCCCCCTATAAAAACCCATGCATTCATACACAAAAAACACATCTCATTCACAACACAACACACCACAAACACTTCCATTCCTTCTCTTTGCCGTGAGTCCCCTTAGAATCCAAAACCATCTTTCCATTTCCACCACTTCCCAACCCTCCAAACCACTCCTCTACCATTTCCATAATCCCCCAAACCTCACCTTAGACCTTGTGCTACAACAACGAGGAAGATAAGAGGGCCTAAACGTTCATACAATTCAAGTTTGAGTTGTTGGAATGTTTAGGTGTTTCTTTGATTTCAAAGTTTAAATTCAATTCTCTTTGTTTTGTACGTATGAGGAATGGAAGAGAAGAGTGCCTAAACGTTCATACAATTCAAGTTTGAGTTGTTGGAATGTTTAGGTGTTTCTTTAATTTCAAAGTTATGAGGAAATAAACCCCCCCTTTAGCTAGGGGGTGATTCGAAATAAATGTTTATACTTGCATTTTGATTTGATTACCTTTCGTTGGAATTTCATAAGTTTTGAATTCAATTTGTTTAACCGTTTGATTGATAACTTATTTATGAATGTTTATTAAGAATGCGCGCTTAATTTTCATGCATAAATATGACGCTAGAATATAAGTGAATTTCACCTAATCGTTATGAACTTATATTCACAAGTAGTGGAGGTTGCTTATAAACAATCGCGTTAAACGAATTCTTGGCATAAGTTTCATGCGTATTCCATAGTAACGAATGCCTCGTCAACACTTATAGTTTTCATAATGCTTAATGATCTTTGATTGTATCTTTATTGTGCTTTTCACGTAAAGGACTTTTGGAGAATGTGGTGAATTGCGTTGCGCTAACCCATCCAATTCATTAACTTAAGGAGAACTTGACGGTTAATTTAAGCGGACCTAATTAACCCGGGGCGTTGAGTTTCATAATTTATCGAAAGACCAACTGAGAATCAATCTTGTATGCAAGTGTAACATGTATGGAGATGAACCCCTTAGCTAGCATTCATCCATAAATTTCATATTTACATTCTGTCTAGTTTATTAACTTGTTTCGTTATTTCAATTTTCGTAAAAACCTCAATCCCCCTTTTGCTTTAATGTTCATTTTAGTTAGAATTCAATTTAGTTTGTGTTTTTAAAGCATTTTGAGTTTTTGGTTTGTCTTAGTGTTTTAAACTTTAATTTTGCATTCTTTGAGTCTAGTTTAGTGTTTTAAACTTTATTTTACGTTTTTGAGTCAGTTTCCAAGAGATTTGCAAGCCCTCCTAATCCCCGGTCTAGAACGATCCCTCACTTATCCATTCTACTACAATTGTCAAACGAGGGTTTAATTTGAGTGTCAAGTAAATCACGCATCAAATTTTGGCGCCGTTGCCGGGGATTAGCAACTTTGCTAATCCCTTAGTTCTTTTCTTTTTTTTTTTGGTTTAGTTGTTTTCGTTTTAGTTTCTAACTTAGTGTTGTTTTCTTTGTTTGTTGTTACTTTTGATTTTTGATTTAGTTCTCTTTCTTTTTAGGTACTAGAGAAGTAAGATATGGATTTTGCTAGCATTCAAGCTCAATTGGCAAATCTTACTTCTAAATTGTCGCCGTATGCCGAAAGGACCACAATGCAGAGTGTCCCTACATTTGGTGCTTCATATAGGCAAGGATTTCAAGCCAATCAATGTCCACAAAGAGATTGGAGGGATCATTCAAACTCTATATGGTGGGAAGATCAACAAGTTCAACGTGAAGCATATTGGCAACCATATGAGGAGTTCTATTCAAGACCTATGCAGCCACCACAACTTCATATGCAATATGCTCAATTAAATTCAAGTTCGCCAGTAGATTATATTCAAATTCTTAATGAAATAAATTCTTTGGCGCAGGGGTCACAAAATCAAGCCAAGGAGGCTCAACAAGAAGCATATTGGCAACCATATGAGGAGTTCAATACAACACCTATGCAGCCACCACAACCTCCCCCACAACAATTCCAATCAAGTTCAAGTATGTCCATGGATAATGATAAAAATTTTCAATTACTAACCTCTTTGACGCAGGACGAACAAAATCAAGACAAGAAGTTGGGTAAATTGGACGAGCAATTTGGGCAGATTATGGAGTTCATGAAACAAATTCAAGAGCAAAGTGAACTTTCCAACTCAACTATTGAAAACTCGAAGGAAGATTTTGAAATCCATAATGCTATCACTTTGGGAAGTGCTATGGAGGTTGGAGCTGACCTAAAAATGTCCAAACATAGCCTAGAAGTGGATGAAGAGCTGCTAATTGAGGAGGAGGAAGAAGACATGCACACGGCAAGGGTAGAACAACCCTTGCCGCAGCCCCCTAAGCCCTCTAAACCACCCACCACCAGTAAGGACGTCCCAATTTCATGTTATTTTGATGTTATTCCACCCAATGTCCCTTTTCCTAGCAGGTTTTTGATTCCCAACCAAGAAGAGAGTAAAAAGGACATCGTGGAAGCCTTCCCAAAGGTGCAAAATGCTATTCAAATTCTTGGTGCAACACAACAAGTTTTAGATGGTGTTGAATTCTTCAAAGGACTTTGTACACCAAGAAGAATGATTCAAGAGAAGGTAGTGGCTGGAGAAGATGTAGAAGGCATCAAAGAGGACAAATTTGAAACCACAATTCCCAAGGAAGTTGGATTTTATGACACGGGACAAGTCATAACTTTCGAAGGGGTGTTTATTCTGGAGTTCATTTTGGAGCACACAGGTAAGCCGCCTCCCCGAATTTCAATTTTCTTTTATACTAACATGTGGTTAATGATTCAGGCACCCAAAATGGAATTTAAACTATTACCGGATCATTTCAAGTATCACCGCCCATTCAAAGATAAATTCCATGCCGTTTGATTTTATTTATGTTAATAAAAAAATAAAAAAATAAAAAAAAAAAAAAAATTTGAAAGAAAGATACTAAACATGGAGAAAGGTGGAGCTTCACAAAGGTTGTTTACGTGAAGCCCCACTACGAGGCGCAGAAGCGGAAGGCGCAGAAGCGGGAGGCATAGAAGCGGGAGGCATCGGAGCGGAAGCCATCGAAGCGGGAGGCATCGGAGCTAGAGCATTCCAGGCCTCAATACTTGGCCAAGCGCTGGATGACCCAGGAAAAAGGTGCCTCTGGAGATAAGACGCAAGCCTTTGACGGTCACTGTGAATTCGACCCTCAGATTCTTGCAGCTCATCAAGCTTCCTCTTCATCCCCGACGAATAGTTATTTGCAAGCACATGCAAACTTCTATTCTCGTACTTAAGCTGCTGGATCTCTTGCTTAAGTCTTTCCACCTCTGCCATCAACGATTCCACCTGACGGGAGCGGGCAATCAGGCGTAGGCCCATGTTGGACACAGAGCTCGCACACTGAACACTAAGTGCGAGGGACTCTTGAACGGCCAACTCATCGGACCGTCCTGACAGCAGCCTACTATCTTTTGGAGTGAGGAGGTTTTTAGCTACTATTGTAGCTGTTGTGGCGTCCTGCATCACAGAGTCTTCACCTGAAAGAGGACCGTTAGAAGATAAAAAAGAAGGGCGCCATACATTACCTTGACGGGGCGCAACCGGATCGCTGCTGAGACTCAAATCTAAGCTAAGGTTCGATGAGTTTGCCATTTTTTTTCAAAAGTGTTCAAAGAGAAGGGGTGGATGGAGTTAAAAATTTCACAAAGGGCCGGAGTCGAGTTTCAGGAATGGGAAATCTTCAGAGTGTGTATATTGGCGGTGATCGATAGCTCTATAAAATGCCAAGGCGACGCGTCCACCGATTCAAAGAGCCGGAATTTCCAGCGTAATTTAGGCGACGCGTTCTCGGCTTTTCAGAAGACGTGTTCAACTTTGGCAAAAGATTTCTGACAAAGCTGAAAACACGTGGAGGCCATCATCGCAACTACACATCTTTAGCCGACAAGCGCAAAGTTCGGCGACGCTTTCTCTGCTTTTCAGAAAACGCGTGCAGCTTTGTCAAAAGGAGCCGCATCTGCACTACCACGTGTCGTTCAGAAAGCGAAGGGGCGTCGTTCAGAAATCGAAGGGGCGCCTGCTCAGAAATCGAAGAGGCGTATTCAAAGATCGAAGAGGCGCCACTATTTCAAAAAGCCGGAATTGCGGGATCAAAACGTTTGTCGACAAGGGTAAAAAGTACCACCACTTGATATTATCTCTATTTATGTCGACCTTCGTCTTTTATGGCAGGGCAAACCTGAAGAAAATGCCCAACTCTCCCTCACCTCTGAGGGCGCACTCCCAGCAAGGCCTTTCAAAATACTCAATTCTTTCTTCTTCCCCAAAGATGATACTAGATGCCTGGAGTACATATGACCCAGGAGGAAACGGCGGATTGAAGCATGTGCTGATTCATCCACCGCTTCTTCAAAGCAAAGGTATCTCATATCATCAAGGTCAAAAGCAAAAGTATCTCATATCATGCTCTTTCCCTGTCTTTTTCTTTGTCCTTGTTCTTACTCGCATGGCAAAGTAAAAGAAGCAATCAGCCGGCACTTGGAGTCAATCTTCCGATCTGGAGCCAACTGCCTGGAATCTATTCCTGATTGCTTACCTAGCGTTGCTCTCGAGTAGTCATCTTCAACGGTTGATACACTTCCGGAGAAGGGACCACTTCTGCAAAGGGGAGCGAGTAAGGCAAGTGAAAATGATACATTGAAGCATGTGGAGACAAACATAGGCTGAGTTATCCTCCAACCCTTTTCAATACGAATTGGAAAGATTGAACAAAGAAACAGACCAAAAGGGTAAGCTCAGACCTTCGGGGGAGACCAAAAGAACCATCCTGCTGCCCAGTTCAAGAAGTAGCACAAAGGAAAATCAACAATGGGCAGAAACCAGTTCAAGAGTAAGCCTGTGGAATCATCAAGATCAAGCCTCAATGCAATCAACAAAGAGAAGAGGGAATTTACACTCCATAACCAGATTTGCGTCCCTAAACTCTTCTCTTTGTTAATTACATTCTGCCATGTTTAGTATGTTTAGTTGTTGTTTGTGTGATTACTTATGTTTTGTGTGAATCTATGCTTAAAACATTGAGGACAATGTTTGATTTAAATGTGGGGGGGTAACTAATGTTGTTAATGCAAATTCGTGGGATTTTATCACCCATAACTTCAAATGTTGTTCCTTGCTGTTTTAAGGTGTTTTTAAGTTGTTTTAGAGTGTTTTAGTATGTTTTGTTTTTATAACTCCGAAAAGCCCTTGCTGTTTTAAGGTGTTTTTAAGTTGTTTTAGAGTGTTTTAGTATGTTTTGTTTTTATAACTCCGAAAAGCACATAAAAATTTGAAAAATTGTTTTGAAAAGCCTAAAAAGAGTGTTTTGAGTCGTTTTTGTGAGTTTGTGTCTTAGGGTACCTTCCAACACAATGATAAGGATTTGGTTTGTAATTGCATGACTGTTAAAAAGAGTTATAAACATAGAGAAAAGTTTGATTTACTCTTGGTTTATGCTTAGTTATGGTTATAATGTATGACTTCACATGCAATCATAAAAGAAAAATTTGTTTTTGTAACATGCTTGAAGGAAGGAACTCAAACAAACGCTACAACCCTGTGAGACTCGAGCCATTACCTTCTTTGGAGAGTTATTTTCTGTGATTCTTTGTTTTCTAAAAGTTGTTGCATGATCTCATTATTCCTTGCTTGGCTGCTACTTAGAATGCAATTGTATCATGATAGAACTAAATGCTAGAACTTATATCCATTTCATTCAAAGCATGACATTGAATTGCATAACATATATCAAGATGAAGTTGTGTAGTTGCCACCATAGCCAAATAGCGTTACTTCCCATATTTCGTATATGTTGTAAGTTTTACCCCCGTTGAGCCTTGTTTAGCCTTTATTCTTTGTTTACCCACATTATCCTCACCTAGCCTAGTGTAGGACAGTCCACACCCTTGTTCTTAATTGATAGTGAGCATGACTAAAATGAATTCCTTTTGAGTACATTATGCAAGAAAATGAGTGTGGGGGAGTAAAAGTTTGTTCTTACGTTTATATGTATGTTTTGAGATTCAAAAGAAAAAGAAGAAAAAAAAAAAAAAAAAAAAAAAAAAAAAAAAGAAAAAAAAAAAAAAAGGAGTGAAAATAAGTAAGAATGAACTCACGAGCGTTGATGGTTGAAGAAAGGGTCCAAAAAAGTTGAATATGGCCCTAAGTTTTGTGTGACTTTCCCTTGGGTGTTCAAAGTTGACTTCTGCGTTCTTAAGGGAATTCTAAGTGCCTAATTCAATACTTTGCTCACTATTGCTTTAAGAATGTTTGTTTATCCTTCACCTTTCATTGTTAGCCAACACCTTTAGCCCCGTTACACCCCTTTGACTTCTATCTTGATCGTTATGTGTTCAATAATGTGGAGTTTGAAATTGATATGAGCTTATGGAATCACTGGTTCTCATTCTAAGTAGTAGCATTCCATTCATGAGATCATATTCATGTCATTATCGTAAATCCAGAAAATGCTTTCCTTGTTATAACATATGTGAGTGTTCGTCTACATGTTTACATCAATCTTCTCACATATAACTAGTGTAGGGTGTGTAGTCAGAAAATCTGTGTGAAAAACGAGTGCATATCTTGTAAGGATTTGAGCAATTTCTCTAAGGCATGTTACTGCATTCGAAATGTGTTTTAAATGTTTAATTGTGAACTAGTATGTGGTGACTATGATTAAGAATGTACTTAAGTGTAATGATGGCTAAAATCTGTGGGAATAATGATTTTTAACTTGTCATGTGCTTTGGAAATCCCTGAGACGTTTGTTGGAAGGTTTAGGTTGTGTTTTACTTGTTCGTTTTGTTTTGTTTCTGGTTTCTTTTGTTTTGTTTTGCTCGAGGACTAGCAAAAGATAAGTGTGGGGGTATTTGATAGGAGCATATTCATGCGACTTAAATGGCTTGTTCTCGTGCATTTACGTTATGTTTCTTTAGTTATTTTAGTACTTTAAGCTATTTTCGTGTGTTTGTAGGCCAAAAGGGCTAAAGGAGCAAAAAGATGCATTTTGGAGACGTTTGGAGCACTTTTGGGCTAAGGATGGAAAGCTTATGCTTGGAGCCAAAGTGTTGGACGAAATTGAAAACCTAATTGAAGACCAAAGTGTTGGAACCTTGTTCCCTTTAGTTTTAGGATATTTAAACCTTTCCTATATCCTTAGTCGTGCATAACATTCCAACATTCCACTCCTTCATTCACCACTTATCATATCATTCATTCATCTACATATCAATAACCACTTATCATTCATTTATTACTTATCATATCATTCATTCATCTACATATCAATAACCACTTATCTTATCACTCAACATATCATTCATTTATCACTCAACATATCATTCACTTATCACTTATCTTATCATTCACTTACCACTCAACATATCACTCAACATATCATACACTTATCACTCATCACACTTCATCATTATACCACCATTCATTCTTTAAAACACATGCACATTCACACACACTTCACACAAACAACATTCACATGCAAACACAAGCTTTAACCAACAAACAAAACATACACACACATGCACTTACTCCTTCATCATTACACCACCTTCTCCATCTTTATTCCATATGCATTCATCATAATTCACCCTAGCTACCACCATTCACACACACATGCACTTACTCTTTCATCATTGCACCACCAATTCAACACATGCATTCACACACCAACAACCTAGCTCTTTTTCCATCATTATTTCATCCACATGCACTCTCAATCATAACAACCACATTCACTCTTAAACAATCACCCACATATTCTCCCATTCCCCCTATAAAAACCCATGCATTCATACACAAAAAACACATCTCATTCACAACACAACACACCACAAACACTTCCATTCCTTCTCTTTGCCGTGAGTCCCCTTAGAATCCAAAACCATCTTTCCATTTCCACCACTTCCCAACCCTCCAAACCACTCCTCTACCATTTCCATAATCCCCCAAACCTCACCTTAGACCTTGTGCTACAACAACGAGGAAGATAAGAGGGCCTAAACGTTCATACAATTCAAGTTTGAGTTGTTGGAATGTTTAGGTGTTTCTTTGATTTCAAAGTTTAAATTCAATTCTCTTTGTTTTGTACGTATGAGGAATGGAAGAGAAGAGTGCCTAAACGTTCATACAATTCAAGTTTGAGTTGTTGGAATGTTTAGGTGTTTCTTTAATTTCAAAGTTATGAGGAAATAAACCCCCCCTTTAGCTAGGGGGTGATTCGAAATAAATGTTTATACTTGCATTTTGATTTGATTACCTTTCGTTGGAATTTCATAAGTTTTGAATTCAATTTGTTTAACCGTTTGATTGATAACTTATTTATGAATGTTTATTAAGAATGCGCGCTTAATTTTCATGCATAAATATGACGCTAGAATATAAGTGAATTTCACCTAATCGTTATGAACTTATATTCACAAGTAGTGGAGGTTGCTTATAAACAATCGCGTTAAACGAATTCTTGGCATAAGTTTCATGCGTATTCCATAGTAACGAATGCCTCGTCAACACTTATAGTTTTCATAATGCTTAATGATCTTTGATTGTATCTTTATTGTGCTTTTCACGTAAAGGACTTTTGGAGAATGTGGTGAATTGCGTTGCGCTAACCCATCCAATTCATTAACTTAAGGAGAACTTGACGGTTAATTTAAGCGGACCTAATTAACCCGGGGCGTTGAGTTTCATAATTTATCGAAAGACCAACTGAGAATCAATCTTGTATGCAAGTGTAACATGTATGGAGATGAACCCCTTAGCTAGCATTCATCCATAAATTTCATATTTACATTCTGTCTAGTTTATTAACTTGTTTCGTTATTTCAATTTTCGTAAAAACCTCAATCCCCCTTTTGCTTTAATGTTCATTTTAGTTAGAATTCAATTTAGTTTGTGTTTTTAAAGCATTTTGAGTTTTTGGTTTGTCTTAGTGTTTTAAACTTTAATTTTGCATTCTTTGAGTCTAGTTTAGTGTTTTAAACTTTATTTTACGTTTTTGAGTCAGTTTCCAAGAGATTTGCAAGCCCTCCTAATCCCCGGTCTAGAACGATCCCTCACTTATCCATTCTACTACAATTGTCAAACGAGGGTTTAATTTGAGTGTCAAGTAAATCACGCATCACTAAACATTCCAACAACTCAAACTTGAATTGTACGAACGTTTAGGCCCTCTTCTCTTCCTCTTTATTGTAGCATAAGGTCTAGGGATAATTGGTTTGGGGGATGGAAGTGTGGAATGGAAAAGGAGTGGTGGAGAAGTGGAAGGGGAATGGAAAAATGGTTGGTGTTTGGATTAGTAGGGAGGGGGGACTCACGGCTAAGGAAAGAATGGAATTGTTTGAGGGGTGTTGTGTTGTGAATGAGATGTTAATTGAATGAATGAATGCAAGGGTATTTATAGGAGTAGTGGAGGGAACATATGGCTATGTCATTTGTAGGTGAAGTAAGTGTGTGAGGTTGGTGAAGTAAGTGGAGGTTGTAGGTGAAGTAGGTGGATGTTGTAGGTGAAGTAGGTGGATGTTGTAGGTGAAGTGGATGTTGTAGGTGAAGTAGGTGGATGTTGTAGGTGAAGTAGGTGGATGATATGTTAAGTGATAAGTGATAAGTGATATGATATGTGGTTATGATATGATAAGTGGTTAAGTGGTGATGATAAGTGATAAGTGATTAAGTGATATGATATGTGGTGATGATAAGTGATAAGTGCATGTGGGTTAACTAATGAAGGAAATGCATGTGCAATGACAATGTGTTAGAATGGATGTGTGTTATGCATGGCATGATTGGGATTAGGAAAGGTTTAAATGTCCTAAAACTAAAGAGAACAAGGTTCCAACACTTTGGCTCCAATTAGGTCTTCAATTTCGTCCAACACTTTGGCTTCAAGCATAAGCTATCCGTCCTTAGCCCAAAAGTGCTCCAAAAGTCTCCAAAATGCATCTTTTTGCTCCTTTAGCCCTTTGGACCTACAAACACACGAAAATAGCTTAAAGTACTAAAATAACTAAAGAAACATAACGTAAATGCACGAGAACAAGCCATTTAAGTCGCATGAATATGCTCCTATCAAATACCCCCACACTTATCTTTTGCTAGTCCTCGAGCAAAACAGAAAGAAAAACAAAACAAAACCAAACGAAACAAAACAAGTAAAACACAACCTAAACCTTCCAACAACCGTCTTAGGGATTTCCAAAGCACATGACAAGTTAAAAATCATCATTCCCACAGATTTTTGCCATCATTACACTTAAGTACATTCTTAATCATAGTCACCACATACTAGTTCACAATTAAGCATTTAAAACACATTTCGAATGTAGTAACATGCCTTAGAGAAATTGCTCAAATCCTTACAAGATATGCACTCGTTTTTCACATAGATTTTCTGACTACACACCCTACACTAGTTATATGTGAGAAGATTGATGTAAACATGTAGACGAACACTCACATATGTTATAACAAGGAAAGCATTTTCTGGATTTACGATAATGACATGAATATGATCTCATGAATGGAATGCTACTACTTAGAATGAGAACCAGTGATTCCATAAGCTCATATCAATTTCAAACTCCACATTATTGAACACATAACGATCAAGATAGAAGTCAAAGGGGTGTAACGGGGCTAAAGGTATTTGGCTAACAAAGAAGGTATATGGAAAACAAAGGTTCTTAAAGAAATAGCGAGCAAAGCATTTGAATTAACGTAGAATTCACTTTTGAATGAAAACTCAACTTTTGAACAACAAGGGGGAACAAGCTCTTTTTTTTTTTTTTCTTTCTTTCTTTTCTCTTCTTTTCTGTTTTTCTTTTTCATATGTTTTTCACAATTTTTTTTTTTTCTTTTCTTTTGACTCTCAAAACATACAAACTTAAGAACAAACTTTTACTCCCCCACACTCATTTTCTTGCAAAATGTACTCAAAAGGAATTCATTTAAGTCATGCTCACTATCTTTTAAGAACAAGGGTACGGATGGTCCTAATCTAGGCTAGGTAAGGGGTGATATGGTTAGCAAAGAAAATAGGTTAAACGAGGCTCAACGGTGTTAAGACTTACAATATATACGAAATATGGGAAGTAAGGCTATTTGGCTATGGTGGCAACTACACAACTTCATCTTGATATATGTTATGCAACTCAATATCATGCTTTGAATGAAACGGATATAAGTTCTAGCATTTAGTTCTATCATGATACAATTGCATTCTAAGTAGCAACCAAGCAAGGAATAATGAGATCATTCAACAACTTTAGAAAACAAAGAATCACAGAAAATAACTCTCCAAAGAAGGTAATGGCTCGAGTCTCACAGGGTTGTAGCGTTTGTTTGAGTTCCTTCCTTCAAGCATGTTACAAAAACGAATTTTTCTTTTATGATTGCATGTGAAGTCATACATTATAACCATAACTAAGCATAAACCAAGAGTAAATCAAACTTTTCTCTATGTTTATAACTCTTTTTAACAGTCATGCAATTACAAACCAAATCCTTATCATTGTGTTGGAAGGTACCCTAAGACACAAACTCACAAAAACGGCTCAAAACACTCTTTTTAGGCTTTTCAAAACAATTTTTCAAATTTTTATGTGCTTTTCGGAGTTATAAAAACAAAACATACTAAAACACTCTAAAACAACTTTAAAACACCTTAAAACAGCAAGGAACAACATTTGAAGTTATGGGTGATAAAATCCCACGAATTTGCATTAACAACATTAGTTACCCCCCCACACTTAAATCAAACATTGTCCTCAATGTTTTAAGCATAGATTCACACAAAACATAAGTAAACACACAAACAACAACTAAACATACTAAACATGGCAGAATGTAATTAACAAAGAGAAGAGTTTAGGGACGCAAATCTGGTTATGGAGTGTAAATTCCCTCTTCTCTTTGTTGATTGCATTGAGGCTTGATCTTGATGATTCCACAGGCTTACTCTCGAACTGGTTTCCGCCCATCATTGATTTTCCTTTGTGCTACTTCTTGAACTGGGCAGCAGGATGGTTCTTTTGGTCTCCCCCGAAGGTCTGAGCTTACCCTTTTGGTCTGTTTCTTTGTTCAATCTTTCCAATTCGTATTGAAAAGGGTTGGAGGATAACTCAGCCTATGTTTGTCTTCACATGCTTCAATGTATCATTTTCACTTGCCTTACTCGCTCTCCTTTGCAGAAGTGGTCCCTTCTCCGGAAGTGTATCAACCGTTGAAGATGACTACTCGAGAGCAACGCTAGGTAAGCAATCAGGAATAGATTCCAGGCAGTTGGCTCCAGATCGGAAGATTGACTCCAAGTGCCGGCTGATTGCTTCTTTTACTTTGCCATGCGAGTAAGAACAAGGACAAAGAAAAAGACAGGGAAAGAGCATGATATGAGATACTTTTGCTTTTGACCTTGATGATATGAGATACCTTTGCTTTGAAGAAGTGGTGAATGAATCAGCACATGCTTCAATCCGCCGTTTCCTCCTGGGTCATATGTACTCCAGGCATCTGGTATCATCTTTGGGGAAGAAGAAAGAATTGAGTATTTTGAAAGGCTTTGCTGGGAGTGCGCCCTCAGAGGTGAGAGAGAGTTGGGCATTTTCTTCAGGTTTGCCCTGCCATAAAAGACGAAGGTCGACATATATAGAGATAATATCAAGTGGTGGTACTTTTTACCCTTGTCGACAAACGTTTTGATCCCGCAATTCCGGCTTTTTGAAATAGTGGCGCCTCTTCGATCTTTGAATACGCCTCTTCGATTTCTGAGCAGGCGCCCCTTCGATTTCTGAACGACGCCCCTTCTCTTTCTGAACGACACGTGGTAGTGCAGATGCGGCTCCTTTTGACAAAGCTGCACGCATTTTCTGAAAAGCAGAGAAAGCGTCGCCGAACTTTGCGCTTGTCGGCTAAAGACGTGTAGTTGCGATGATGGCCTCCACGTGTTTTCAGCTTTGTCAGAAATCTTTTGACAAAGTTGAACGCGTTTTCTGAAAAGCCGAGGGAGCGTCGCCTAACTTACGCCGGAAAATCCGGCTCTTTGAATCGGTGGACGCGTCGCCTTGGCATTTTATAGAGCTATCGATCACCGCCAACATACACACTCTGAAGATTTCCCATTCCTGAAACTCGACTCCGGCCCTTTGTGAAATTTTTAACTCCATCCACCCCTTCTCTTTGAACACTTTTGAAAAAAATGGCAAACTCATCGAACCTTAGCTTAGATTTGAGTCTCAGCAGCGATCCGGTTGCGCCCCGTCAAGTTAATGTATGGCGCCCTTCTTTTTTATCTTCTAACGGTCCTCTTTCAGGTGAAGACTCTGTGATGCAGGACGCCACAACAGCTACAATAGTAGCTAAAAACCTCCTCACTCCAAAAGATAGTAGGCTGCTGTCAGGACGGTCCGATGAGTTGGCCGTTCAAGAGTCCCTCGCACTTAGTGTTCAGTGTGCGAGCTCTGTGTCCAACATGGGCCTACGCCTGCTTGCCCGCTCCCGTCAGGTGGAATCGTTGATGGCAGAGGTGGAAAGACTTAAGCAAGAGATCCAGCAGCTTAAGTACGAGAATAGAAGTTTGCATGTGCTTGCAAATAACTATTCGTCGGGGATGAAGAGGAAGCTTGATGAGCTGCAAGAATCTGAGGGTCGAATTCACAGTGACCGTCAAAGGCTTGCGTCTTATCTCCAGAGGCACCTTTTTCCTGGGTCATCCAGCGCTTGGCCAAGTATTGAGGCCTGGAATGCTCTAGCTCCGATGCCTCCCGCTCCGATGGCTTCCGCTCCGATGCCTCCCGCTTCTATGCCTCCCGCTTCTGCGCCTTCCGCTTCTGGGCCTCGTAGTGGGGCTTCACGTAAACAACCTTTGTGAAGCTCCACCTTTCTCCATGTTTAGTATCTTTCTTTCAAATTTTTTTTTTTTTTTTTTTTTTTTTTTATTAACATAAATAAAATCAAACGGCATGGAATTTATCTTTGAATGGGCGGTGATACTTGAAATGATCCGGTAATAGTTTAAATTCCATTTTGGGTGCCTGAATCATTAACCACATGTTAGTATAAAAGAAAATTGAAATTCGGGGAGGCGGCTTACCTGTGTGCTCCAAAATGAACTCCAGAATAAACACCCCTTCGAAAGTTATGACTTGTCCCGTGTCATAAAATCCAACTTCCTTGGGAATTGTGGTTTCAAATTTGTCCTCTTTGATGCCTTCTACATCTTCTCCAGCCACTACCTTCTCTTGAATCATTCTTCTTGGTGTACAAAGTCCTTTGAAGAATTCAACACCATCTAAAACTTGCTGTGTTGCACCAAGAATTTGAATAGCATTTTGCACCTTTGGGAAGGCTTCCACGATGTCCTTTTTACTCTCTTCTTGGTTGGGAATCAAAAACCTGCTAGGAAAAGGGACATTGGGTGGAATAACATCAAAATAACATGAAATTGGGACGTCCTTACTGGTGGTGGGTGGTTTAGAGGGCTTAGGGGGCTGCGGCAAGGGTTGTTCTACCCTTGCCGTGTGCATGTCTTCTTCCTCCTCCTCAATTAGCAGCTCTTCATCCACTTCTAGGCTATGTTTGGACATTTTTAGGTCAGCTCCAACCTCCATAGCACTTCCCAAAGTGATAGCATTATGGATTTCAAAATCTTCCTTCGAGTTTTCAATAGTTGAGTTGGAAAGTTCACTTTGCTCTTGAATTTGTTTCATGAACTCCATAATCTGCCCAAATTGCTCGTCCAATTTACCCAACTTCTTGTCTTGATTTTGTTCGTCCTGCGTCAAAGAGGTTAGTAATTGAAAATTTTTATCATTATCCATGGACATACTTGAACTTGATTGGAATTGTTGTGGGGGAGGTTGTGGTGACTGCATAGGTGTTGTATTGAACTCCTCATATGGTTGCCAATATGCTTCTTGTTGAGCCTCCTTGGCTTGATTTTGTGACCCCTGCGCCAAAGAATTTATTTCATTAAGAATTTGAATATAATCTACTGGCGAACTTGAATTTAATTGAGCATATTGCATATGAAGTTGTGGTGGCTGCATAGGTCTTGAATAGAACTCCTCATATGGTTGCCAATATGCTTCACGTTGAACTTGTTGATCTTCCCACCATATAGAGTTTGAATGATCCCTCCAATCTCTTTGTGGACATTGATTGGCTTGAAATCCTTGCCTATATGAAGCACCAAATGTAGGGACACTCTGCATTGTGGTCCTTTCGGCATACGGCGACAATTTAGAAGTAAGATTTGCCAATTGAGCTTGAATGCTAGCAAAATCCATATCTTACTTCTCTAGTACCTAAAAAGAAAGAGAACTAAATCAAAAATCAAAAGTAACAACAAACAAAGAAAACAACACTAAGTTAGAAACTAAAACGAAAACAACTAAACCAAAAAAAAAGAAAAGAACTAAGGGATTAGCAAAGTTGCTAATCCCCGGCAACGGCGCCAAAATTTGATGCGAGATTTATACGCACACAAATTAAACCCTCTTTTTGTCGATTTGTAGTATAAGTATAAGTAGGGATCGTTCTGCACCGGGGATTAGGAGGGATTGCAAATCTCTTGGAAACTGACTCAAAAACGTAAAATAACAATATGAAATACTAACTTAGACTCAAAGAATGCAAAACTAAAAATAAGAAAGATTAAGACTAAGACTTAAACGAAATATGGGGGGATTGATTTTGGACGAATTTAAACTAAAATGGATAGATTGTAAAGAAAACAAATTGTAAATATGAAATTGACGGAAATGAATGGATGGTATGGCTAGCTAAGGGGTTCATCTCCATACATGTTACACTTGCATAATAAAATGGTTTCCAATTGCATTTCAATAAACCATGAATTCTCAACACCCCGGGTTAATTAGGTCCGCTTAAATTAACCGTCAAGTTTTCCTTAAGTTAATGAATTGGATGATTGCATACGACAACCCAAAGCATTCCTCACAAGTTCCCTACATGAATTGCATAATAGAGAAACAAGCAAGAATCATTAAGCATCATGAAAACTATAAGTGTTGACGAGGCATTCGTTACTATGATTGCATGAAACTTATGCCAAGAATTCGTTTAACACGATTGTTTATAAGCAACCTCCACTACTTGTGAATATAAGTTCATAACGATTAGGTGAAACTCACTTATATTCTAGCGTCATATTCATGCATGAAAATTAAGCGCGCATTCTTAATAAACATACATAAATAAGTTATCAATCAAACGGTTAAACAAATTGAATCCACAACTTATGAAACGCAATTAGAAGTAATCAAATCAAAATGCAAGCATAAACATATATTTCGAATCCCCCCTAGCTAAAGGGGGGTTTAGTTCCTCATACAAAACAAAGAGAATCGAAATTAAACATTGAAATCAAAGAAACGCCTAAACATTCCAACAACTCAAACTTGAATTGTACGAACGTTTAGGCCCTCTTCTCTTCCTCTTTATTGTAGCATAAGGTCTAGGGATAATTGGTTTGGGGGATGGAAGTGTGGAATGGAAAAGGAGTGGTGGAGAAGTGGAAGGGGAATGGAAAAATGGTTGGTGTTTGGATTAGTAGGGAGGGGGGACTCACGGCTAAGGAAAGAATGGAATTGTTTGAGGGGTGTTGTGTTGTGAATGAGATGTTAATTGAATGAATGAATGCAAGGGTATTTATAGGAGTAGTGGAGGGAACATATGGCTATGTCATTTGTAGGTGAAGTAAGTGTGTGAGGTTGGTGAAGTAAGTGGAGGTTGTAGGTGAAGTAGGTGGATGTTGTAGGTGAAGTAGGTGGATGTTGTAGGTGAAGTGGATGTTGTAGGTGAAGTAGGTGGATGTTGTAGGTGAAGTAGGTGGATGATATGTTAAGTGATAAGTGATAAGTGATATGATATGTGGTTATGATATGATAAGTGGTTAAGTGGTGATGATAAGTGATAAGTGATTAAGTGATATGATATGTGGTGATGATAAGTGATAAGTGCATGTGGGTTAACTAATGAAGGAAATGCATGTGCAATGACAATGTGTTAGAATGGATGTGTGTTATGCATGGCATGATTGGGATTAGGAAAGGTTTAAATGTCCTAAAACTAAAGAGAACAAGGTTCCAACACTTTGGCTCCAATTAGGTCTTCAATTTCGTCCAACACTTTGGCTTCAAGCATAAGCTATCCGTCCTTAGCCCAAAAGTGCTCCAAAAGTCTCCAAAATGCATCTTTTTGCTCCTTTAGCCCTTTGGACCTACAAACACACGAAAATAGCTTAAAGTACTAAAATAACTAAAGAAACATAACGTAAATGCACGAGAACAAGCCATTTAAGTCGCATGAATATGCTCCTATCAGAATGCCATTGACATAATCAAAGATCAAGGACCTAACCATTAGACATCAATGATGCCTCAGGTCAAAGGACTACTTTGCATATTGCAACTATTGAGTTCTCACATGACATGTATGTTCGAACTCTCGTTTGATCGTTGTTCAGTGTACTCGATTACTCTTTCGAGCACCTATGTGTTTACCTTAGTGTCCAACACCAAATGACTTGAGACTAGTTCATACTCACGCTTGAGTCGACATCACACATACTAACCTTAGCGGATTGTCAATGCCCAATTGGCAATCCTATGGCTAGGAACGTTTTAGGAATGAACATAAGAGAAAGGTCCCGTTAATTTAACTAACTTAAATCACTTGTCTCTTAGATCAAATACATTCCTTGGATTCCCTTATTGCTTAAACACAAGATACTATAAATAGTGATTAACAATAAGCTTTGCCCTCTATTAAACATATAAAAGTTTAACACAATAAGTATTCCAAAAAGCTATTACATCAAATGAGTGGCTTTGTGGGCATACTTCCAACAGTTGCATGATCTCATTATTCCTTGCTTGGTTGCTACTTAGAATGCAATTGTATCATGATAGAACTAAATGCTAGAACTTATATCCGTTTCATTCAAAGCATGACATTGAATTGCATAACATATATCAAGATGAAGTTGTGTAGTTGCCACCATAGCCAAATAGCCTTACTTCCCATATTTCGTATATGTTGTAAGTTTTAACCCTGTTGAGCTTTGTTTAGCCTTTATTCTTTGTTAACCCACATTATCCTCACCTAGCCTAGTTTAGGACAGTCCACACCCTTGTTCTTAAAAGATAGTGAGCATGACTTAAATGAATTCCTTTTGAGTTACATTATGCAAGAAAATGAGTGTGGGGGAAGGAATGTTTGTTCTTAAGTTTATATGCATGTTTTGAGATTCAAAAAAAAAAACAAAAAAAGAAAAATTAAGTGTTGAATGTTGAAGAAGGGGTCCAAAACACCAAATCTGACCCTAAATTGTCTAAATTTTCCCTTTTTGTTCAAAAGATGAGTTTTCATTCAAAAGTGAATTCTAAGTTCATTTGAATGCTTTGCTCACTATTTCTTTAAGAACCTTTGTTTTCCATATCCCCTCTTTGTTAGCCAAACACCCCAAGCCCCATTACAACCCTTGACTTCTATCTTGAGTGTTGTGCATTTCAATTTGTAGAGTTTGAATTTGGTATGAGCGTATGGTGTCACTGGTTCTCGCGTCTAAGTAGTAGCATTCCATTCATGAGATCATATCTAAACATGCTTATTAACTCCAGAAATTGCTTTCTTTGTAATACATATATGTGAGTGTTCGTTTTCATGTTTACATCAATCTTCTCACATATGACTAGATTAGGGTGTGTAGTTAGAAAATCTGAGTGAAAAATTGAGTGCATATCTTGTAAGGAATTGAGCAAATTCTCTAAGGCATGTTACTACATTCAAAACATGGTTTTAAATGCTTAATTGTGAACTAGTATGTGGTGACTATGATTAAGAATGTACTTAAGTGTGAAGATGACTAATATCTGTGGGAATGATGATTTTTAACATGTCATGTGCATTGGAAATCCCTGAGGCAAATGTTGGAAGGTGTAGGTTGTGTTTTTGTTCGTTTTGTCTAGTTTCGTTATCTTTTATTGTTTTGTTTTGCTCGAGGACTAGCAAAAGCTAAGTGTGGGGGAATTTGATAGGAGCATATTTAGGCGACTTACTTAACTTGTTTTCGTACATTTATATTGTTAATTCCTAGTTGTTTTAGTAGTTTATGCCATTTTCGTGTGTTTCTAGGTTCATACGGCTAAGGAAGCAAAAAGGTGCATTTTGGAGCAAAATTGGGCTTGGAATGGATAGCTTACGTTTGGAGCAAAAGGAATGGACGAAATTGAAGAGGATTCCTAATCAAATGAGGAATCTTAGTCAAAGAAGGTTCCTACCTATTCTAGGTCACAAAACTTGCAACCTTAAGCCATGCCGTGTATCCCCTTGATGTTTCTCTTCCTTGCCGTGCAAGGGAGGGCCTTCTTTCCTATTTTAAACCATTTAAACACATTCATTCATCAAACCATCTCAGCCATTCACACTTCACACCATCACAACCCTTGTGTGCCATGCATTCCCATTCTCTCCCCAAAAACAATCTTCAAACCCGTGCATAATAATTCCAACACCAACAACAAGCTTTTGCCGTGCATTTCATACCCTTTCCAGCATTCCATTTCATTATTGTAGCCACCATTCACTCTTTAATCCACATGCATTCATCATCATTCACCCTAGCTTTAATTCACATGCTTTCACATTCATTTCCAGCACCAAACATCCCTTTGCCGTGCATAACCATTCAATTCCAGCACCTCCACACACCTTGCTGCAGCTTTCCAGCCTTCCCACTTCATCACTGTAGCCACACTCTTCCATATTCCCTCTTTAATCCACATGCATTCATCATGATTCACCCTAGCTTTAATTCACATGCTTTCACATTCATTTCCAGCACCAAACATCCCAAAGGCGTGCATAACCCTCCAGCTTTCCCCCTTTATAAAACAACCAGCCACACTTCCACATGCATGCCCTCTTTAATCATTCCCTCCTAGCTGTCATATTCCCTATTTTAATCATTCATCCACCTATAAATAAGCATCCATTGCAGCCACAAAAGAAAATTCCCAACATACCATTCCAATCACTTTATGCCGTGCCTTACTCCCTATCCACCATTCCAGAAATTCAACCATTCCATCCATTCATATACATTTCATACCATCACACATCCATTCCTCCATACAAATACCAACCCAAAACCTTTCCTTAGACCTTGTGCCACAACAAAGAGGAAGAGAAGAGGGCCTAAACGTTCATACAATTCAAGTTTGAGTTGTTGGAATGTTTAGATGTTTCTTTTCCTTTGATTGCAATGTTTAATTTCAATTCTCTTTGTCTTGTACGTATGAGGAACTAAACCCCCCTTGGCTAGGGGGGGATTCGAAATACATGTTTATGCTTGCGATATGATTTGATTACTTCTAATTGCATTTCATAAGCTGTGAATTCAATTTACTTATCTATGTGAATAACACTTATTTATGTATGTTTATTCAGAGTGCACGCTTAATTTTCATGCATGAATATGACGCTAGAATATAAGTGAGTTTCACCTAATAGTTATGAACTTATATTCACAAGTAGTAAAGGTTGATGATCTCAATCGCGTTAAGTGAATTCTTGGCATAAGTTTCATGCAATCATAGTAACAAGTGCTTCGTCAATGCTTATGGTTTTCAAAGAACTTAATGATTCTTGCTTGTATCTCTATTATGCAATCATGTAGGGGACTTGTGGGGAATGTTTTGGGTTGTCGTATGCAATCATCCAATTCAATAACGTTAGGAAAATCTGAGGGTTAATTAGTGCAATTTACGGTTAATCTGGGGCGTTGAGAATCATGGTTTATTGAAAAGCAATTGGAAATCGTTTTATATGCAAGTATAACATGTGTGGAGATGAACCCCTTAGCTAGCTTCCCATCCATTCAATTCCATCAAATTCGTTTTTACAATATGTTTTCTTTACAATCTGCCCATTTAGTTAAATTCGTCCAAACACAATCCCCCCATTTTTTGTTGAGTCTTAGTCATTCAAATCTGTTTTATTTTGTGTCTTTAAGCATTTGGAGTCATAAACACTTTCAAATTCGTCCAAATCAAGTTCTAGTTTCTGTTTGAGTCAATTTGATTGTTTTAGGCAGTTTGAGTGTTTCTAATCTGTTTTGAGTCATAGTAGTCTTGTTAAGAGTCTTTAAGTTGAGTTTTTGTGTTTTTAAGTCAATTTATATTAGATTAGCACCCCTAGTTAATCCCCGGTTAGAACGATCCCTACTTACATCATTACTACAATTGTCACAAATAGGGTTTAATTTGTGTGCGTATAATTATATGTTTTATATGAATTGATTACATCCAGTTATTGTTTCTTAAGTCTGGAATGTGATTTGCTTATCTAAGTTATCAAAACTTGTTTATGTATGTTGGTTGAGGGTCGACACATGAATTTGATGCTAAAGTATAAGGGGGTTTCACGTAATAGTTATTGACTTATATTCACGTAATAGTTATTGCCTTGTCAATGCTTATGATTTTCACAAAACTTAATGACTTTTGATATGTATCTTTATTATGCGTTTCATATAAAGAACTTGAGAAAGATAATTTGGTTGTAATGCGTATTCATTCAATTCAATGAAATAAGGAAAATCTGATGGTTAGTTGTGCGATGCAACTAACTTGGGGCGTTGTCATTCATAGTCTAAAGGAATAATAACTGGAAATTAGTTTGTATGCATATATCATGTGTGGAGAAGGACCCTCTAACTAGCCTTTCACCCAAATTCGTTTTTACAGAGTGTTTTATGCAAGGTTTCTGTTTTAAGTTTTAAATTCGTCAAAAACAATCCCCCTATCACTTAGTCTTGTTATTTGAGTCAAAATCTGTTTTCTTTTAGTCTTTTGAGTCAAGTTAAGTTGTATTTTCGTAAAAATCACTTGTTAGGTCTAGAATTGAGTCTTTTTTATTGTTTGTTGTTGTTTTGAGTGTGTTAAGTTAGTTTTGAGTCTATAGTGTCTCGTTTAGTGTTCTTGAGTCTTATTTGTGTTGATTAGCATCCCTAGTTAATCCCCAGTCTAGAACGATCCCTACTTGCATATATACTACAATTGTCACAAATAGGGTTTAATTTGTGTGTCAAGTTAATTTTCACATTAAATTTTGGCGATGTTGCTGGGGATTAGCAAATTTGCTAATCCTTTTTGTTTGTCTCGTGTCAAAGTGTGTATTGTGTTTCTTTGTGTCTTTTTGTTTGTGGTTGCCATGCCTCTTTAAAGAGGTTGCTAATTTGTTTTTGTTCTTTGTTTCAAGTACTTGTTTATGACTTATCATTCTCAACCTCTTCATGCAAACATATTGGATTTTGACGACGATTTTGAACGAACTTTGAGAAGAAAGAGGAAGCAACCAGAACCTAATCCACCTAATTCAAGTTCAGAGTCAAAATCTGAATTTGAAAAAGAAGAAAGCATGGATGCGGACAATCGAACAATGAAAGAACTTTCGGCCTCGGGATTAGACAATGTCGTGCCTTTATGCATTCAATATCTTATGGCAGCCCAAGGTAAGACCGATGAGTTCGAATTGAAGTCTAGCTTGTTGCATCACATTCCCAAATACCATGGGATGTCCATGGAATATCCAAACAAGCATCTTAAGGAGTTTGAAGTGGTATGTTCAAGCATGACACCCATCAATGTCGATGGGAACATTTTGAAGATGAACGCTTTTCCATTCTCTCTTTTGGAAAATGCTAAAGATTGGCTATACGAATTGGCACCCAGAACCGTCACTTATTGGGAAAGCATGAACCGAGCATTCTTAGAGAAATTCTTCCTAACTTCACGAGTGATTCTTTTGAGGAAGAAAATTAGTGGCATTCAACAAAACCAAGGGGAGTCTTTTCCAACATATTATGAACGTTTCAAGACTCTAGTTGCATCATGCCCTTAACATCAAATGAAGGAAGAACTTTTAATTCAATATTTTTACGAGGGACTCCTTCCAATTGAGAGACAAATGCTAGATGCCTCGGCAGGGGATGCTTTGGTTGACAAAACACCGGTGGTTGCTAAGGTTTTAATTGCAAATCGAGCCTTGAATGCACAACAATACGAAGGTGTTGGACAAAGAGACACCCCACGGCAGCAAGTCCATAAGGTAAGTTCAATTTTCGAAATTCAATCACAATTAGCTAACCTCACTATGCTTGTATCTCAGGTTGCCGAAGGATGCAAGGTGCAAGGAATTACACCAAATGTGTGTGTGGTTTGTGTTCTATGCATGGGCACCTCAACGATCAATGTCCTCAATTGATAGGGAATGGAGGATAGGAAAGCGCCAATGCCATAGGTTATCAAGGCCAAAATCAACAAAGGAATGATCCATATTCAAATACATACAATCCGGGATGGAGAGATCACCCAAATTTCAAGTGTAGGGAGCCTCAATAACCTCAACAAACTCACGACAATGGAGGAGGATTTCGTCCACCGCCCCCCGGGATATATCAATGGCCATTTGCACAATCTCAACCTCAATCACAACCTACCCAACAAAATTCAGGTTTGTCAATGAATAATGATAATGTTATTCAATTACTAACTACCTTGTCACAGGGCTATTAAAATCAAGCCAAGGAGATAGGAGAATTGAAGAAGCAAATGGGGAAAATGGCGGAATTCATGGGCCAAATCAGAGAGGAAGGTAAATTGCCTAGTTCAACAATTGTCAATCTGAAGGCAGGTTTTGAAACTGCCAAGGCAATCACGTTGAGAAGTGGTAAGGAGGTTGGAACCACCCCAAAACTATCCAAAACAAGCTAAGAGGAGGAAAAGCTGCTGCAAGAAAAAGAACAAGGAGCAAAGGCCATGGCAAAAACCTTGCCGCAGCCTTCTAGTACACCAACATTGTCCCAAACCACCAAGGTAAGTCCAAATTCAAATTCTTCTAGTTCTATTTCACTAAATGTGCCCTTTCCTAGCAAGTTTAGGCAATCAAAGAAAGAAGAGAATGAGAAGTACATTCTGGAAACCTTTAGGAAAGTTCAAGTCAATATCCCGCTCCTTGATGCAATCAAGCAAGTTCCTAAGTATGCTAAATTCTTGAAAGAGCTTTGCACAACAAGGAAGAAGATTTCGAACAAGGAGGTGGTCCAGGTAAGTGAGAATGTTTCTGCAGTGTTACAAAGGAAACTACCACCTAAATGCAAAGATCCGGGCAGTTTTATAATTCCTTGTGTTATTGGCAATACTAAGTTTGAACATGCTATGCTAGACTTAGGAGCTTCAATTAATGTCATGCCTTACTCAATTTATGCATCTATGAACTTAGGAGAGCTTAAAAATGATGGTGTGATTATCCAATTGGCTGATTGTTATAATGCCTATGCAAAACGATTTTTCGAAGATGTTTTGGTGCAGGTTAACAATTTGATCTTTCCAGCAGACTTTTACATGCTTGACATGGAAGATTCAACCCATTCTACACCATTGCCGATCCTACTTGGGAGACCTTTCATGAAAACAGCCCGCACCAAGATCGATGTGTTCAAAGGGACTTTAACGATGGAATTTGATAAGGAAGTAATTGATTTCAATCTTTCTGAAACTATTAAATATCCTAAAGATGATCATTCTTGTTTTTCTATTGACATATTTAATTCATTGGCGTAGGACTATCTTGATTCGTTGGACAAAGACCCCCTTGAAACAACAATTGCCGAGGGATTGGGCTTAAAACCCAATCTGGTCGTGCATAATGATGAAGTTAGCTAGGTGGTTGCTGCACTTAAGTCATCACATATCAAGGTAAGCCCCAAATCCCAATTTCAATTCCCGTTCTACTAACAAGTTCTTACCTTCAGTGATTCAGGCACCCATTCTTGAACTTAAACCATTGCCAAGTCATTTGAAGTATGTCTATTTGGGAGACAAAGAAACGTTGCCTATCATTGTTTCTTCATCATTCACGGCAATGGAGGAGGAGAAATTGGTTCGAGTGTTGAAAGAGCATAAAACAGCCATAGGATGAACCTTGGCTGACATTAAGGGAATTAGCCCTACAACATGCATGCATCACATACTTCTAGAGGAGGGGGCTAAACCAACTCAAGAGGCTCAACGTCGACTTAACCCTCCAATGATGCAAGTTGTGAAGAAAGAGATTATTAAATTAGTTGATTGTGGAGTGATTTATCCTATCTCGGATAGCCGTTGGGTTTCACCAGTTCAAGTTGTGCTAAAGAAATCTGGAGTGACGGTGGTGAAGAATGCTGAGAATGAGCTTGTGCCAACACATATCCAAACAGGTTGGAGAGTTTGCATTGATTATAGGAAGCTCAACGCCATCACAAGGAAGGATCACTTCCCTTTACTGTTCGTTGATCAAATGCTTGAAAGGTTAGCCGGTCATTCTTTTTATTGTTTTCTTGATGGTCATTCAGGATATAATCAAATTGTCATAGCTCCGGATGACCAAGAAAAGACCACTTTCACGTGTCCCTTTGGTACTTTTGCTTATCGTCGCATGACATTTGGTTTATGCAATGCATCTACCACCTTTCAAAGATGCATGGTAAGTATATTTTCAGATTTTGTGGAGAAGATTATTGAAGTTTTCATATATGATTTTAGTGTATTTGGTGATTTGTTTGATGATTGTTTACATAATCTCACTATAATCTTGAAACGATGTATTGAAACTAACCTTGTTTTAAATTGGGAAAAATGTCATTTCATGGTAAAACAAGGCATAGGTCTAGGGCATATAATTTCGGCCAAGGGTATTGAGGTTAATAAATCAAAAATAGATCTTGTACGCTACTTACCCTTTCCTACTTCAGTTAGAGAGGTTCGTTCTTTTCTTGGACATGCAGGATTTTATAGGCGATTCATCATGGACTTTTCAAAGATTTCCAACCCCCTTTGTCGACTCCTCCAAAAAGATGTCCCATTCAAGTTCGATGAGGAATGTGAGAAGGCCTTCAAACACCTCAAAGAGATGCTCACTTCGGCCCCCATCATTGTTCCACCAGATTGGAGCCTTCTTTTTGAGCTTATGTGCGATGCCTCAGATTATGCATTAAGAGCTGTTTTAGGCCAAAGGAACAACAAGCAGCCACATGTCATCTATTATGCATCCCGGACCTTGAATGATGCCCAATTGAACTACTCCACAACGGAAAAAGAACTTTTTGCTGTTGTTTTTGCTTTAGATAAGTTTCGTTCTTATTAAAGTTATAATTTACAATGATCATGCAACATTGAAGTATTTACTCACCAAAAAAGAGGTCAAACCAAGGCTTATTCGCTGGATGTTTCTACTTCAAGATTTCGATATCGAAATTTGGGACAAGAAAGGAAGTGAAAACGTGGTGGCTAACCACTTGAGCCATATGGTGCATGAAGAAGATGCCGTGCCTATCCTAGAGACATTCCCAGATGAGCAGCTGTTGTCCATCGAGGTAAGTGAGCCATGGTATGCCGATTTAGTGAATTATTTGGTGTCTAAACAAGTTCCAAGCAACCTAAATAAGTACCAACGTGATAAACTTAAAAAGGCGGCTCGGTTTTATGTGTGGGATGATCCTTATTTATGGAAATATTGCGCTGATCAAATCATTCGTAGGTGTGCATGAATTGGAGTTTAATTTAATTTTAACTTTTTGTCATACTTATGCATGCGGAGGTCACTTTGGCACTCAAAAGACTGCATGTAAAGTACTTGAATGTGGTTTTTATTGGCCTACTATCTTTAAGGATGCTAGAACTTTTTGCATAACATGTGATCGTTGTCAAAGGACCGAAAATATAGGTCCAAAAAACCAAATGCCGCAGACACCTATCTATGGTGTCAAAATTTTTTATGTTTGGGGCATTGGTTTTATGGGTCCTTTTCCTTCATCTCATGGTTTCCTATATATTTTACTTGCGGTTGATTATGTGTCGAAATGGGTGGAAACAAAAGCCACCTGTACTAATGATTCCAAAGTGGTTGCAGATTTTGTCAAAACTAACATATTTGCTAGATTTGGAATGCCAAGAGTTCTAATAAGTGATGAAGGTTCCCATTTTTGCAATCAAACCATTGAAGCATTGCTCAAGAAATGTAACATCACACATAAGGTAGCAACAGCTTATCATCCTCAAACAAGTGGGCAAGCCGAGGTTTCTAATTGGGAAATCAAGTAGATTTTGGAGAAGACCATTGGGCCATACCGGAAGGATTGGAGCTTGCGTTTGAATGATGCATTGTGGGCATATCGTACGGCCTACAAAACACCAATTGGAATGTCCCCATTTTGGCTCATCTATGGGAAACCATGTCATCTTCCCGTTGAATTGGAGCACAAAGCACATTGGGCTGTCAAAACACTCAACATGGACATTGATGCCGCTAGAATCCATAGGAAGCTATAATTGAATGAGCTTGAGGAGATAAGGCATGAAGCGTACAAGAACGCTTTTATTTACAAGGAGGAGTCAAAGGCATTCCATGATAAGATGATTCGTAGCAAGACATTTGTTCTAGGGCAGAAAATGCTACTCTTCAATTCCTACCTTCGCTTGTTTCTAAGTAAGTTACGTTCTAAATGGATTGGCCCGTTTGTTGTTACTAATGTATTTCCTTATGATGCAGTCTAAATTCAAAGTTTAAAGACCGGGCAAGAGTTCAAAGTGAATGAACATCGTTTGAAGCCATACTATGAGAACTTTGAAGAGCATGTCGTGGATGGTGCAAGCTTCCATGCCGTGGGCTCTAATGAAGCTTAAGAGGAAGGCTCGTCTGGCTGGAAGACGATAAAGCAAGCACTTCTTGGGAGGCAACCCACACAAATAAAGAAGAACTAGGAAGCTCCAATACTCCATAACCAGATTTGCGTTCCTAAACCCTACTCTTCATTGCTTTTACTTTGCCATGTTTGCCATGTTTGTTAGTTGTGTTATTTGGTTGTTTGTTTGTGAGTCTATGCTTAAAACATTGAGGACAATGTTTGGTTTAAGTGTGGGGGGGGGGGGGGACAAGCTGTTTTTGCATCATTTTCGTGGGATTTTATCACCTATCACTTCTAAAGTTGTTATTCACTATTTTCAAGTGTTTTTAGTGTGTTTTGAAGTGTTTTTATGTGTCTTAAACAAAAAATCTGAAAATTTGAACAAAAAAATCGAAAAAGATTATTTTAAAAACCCAAAAAAGAGTTGTTTTTAGAGTCGTTTTTGTTTTTATGTTTGTTTATGTCTTAGGATACCTTCCTACACAATGATGAGGATTTAGTTTTTAATTGCATGACTGTTAAAGAAAGTTACAAACATGGATGGAAGTTTGACATGCTCCTTGGTTTATGCTTAGCTGTAGTTGACATTTACGAATTCACATGTAATCAAAAAGGAAAAAAATCAGTTTTTGTAACATGCTTGAAGGAAGAAACTCAAACTAACGCTACAACCCTGAGAGACTTGAGCCTAAACTTTGCTTGGAGAGTTATTAATCTTGATGTTTTTGTTTTCTGAAGTCGTTGCATGATCTCATTATTCTTTGCTTGGTTGCTACTTAGAATGCGTTTTATCACTATAGTTCCAAATACTAGAACTCATGCCCATTTCATTCAAAGCATAAAATTGATTAGCATAACAAATAATAAGATGAAGTTGTTTAGTTAAACCAGAGTCAAAAGGCCTTACCCCTTGAGCCTTAGTTAGCCTATTTTCTTTGTTAACCACATTATCGTTACCTAGCCTAGAATAGGACTATCCATACCCTTGTTCTTAAAGGATAGTGAAGCATGACTTAGAGAGAATTCCTTTTGATCTACACCTTGCAGAAAAACAAGTTTGGGGGGTAGAATGTTCGTTTGAAATCTTTGAAGTTGTGTTTAGCTATGTTGTTTCCTTGCATTTAGTTAGTTAATTACTACTTATTATAGTCTTTTAAGCTATTTTCGTATGTTTTTAGGTCCTAATGGCAAAAAGAGCAAGAAAGTGCATTTTGGAGCCATTTGGAGCAGTTTTAGGCATGGATTGGATAGCTTAACTATGGAGCAAAGTGGATGGACGAAATTGAAGTCAATAGAGGCTAGGAAATACTACAAATCTGGAGAAAGAAGTTCAAATACAAAGAAGATAAGGAAAAAGCAAGAAATAAGGAACATTATCCAACCTTATCTTATCCTATCCTAACCAACCTTATCCTTTCCTAAATCTAGCATTATCCTATCTTATCTTATCCAAATCAGTTTGTGCCTTAATTCTAGCTATTTAGAAGGGATTAGTTATACATTTAAACACATAATTTAGATTCTAGAAGCTTAATCCCCTTGTGTGCCGCATATAGGCCATTCCTTGGAGGTTTAGGAGTTGTAATCCCTCTTCTACACCTATCCGTGAGTCCTTGTCCATTTAGGTCCAGAAATATGCCCTCAAACATCCTTTCTAGAAGCCCTATCTTCCTCCTAAAATGGTGCCGCACCTATTCCCTCTAGAAACCCCAAATCCTATGTCGTGTATTCCCTATCCCTTTCCCCCTTGGTTTCTACCAAACCTTTTTTCCCTTAGGATTGTGGAATCCTTTTCCTTCAGAAATTGTGCAAAACCTAGCCCTATAAATTCAAGCTTATGCCGCACCATTCAAACCGTTCATTCACTCATGCATTCATTCATACTTTCAGCCATCAAACACCATAATTCACACCACATCACCCTAGTGCCGCAAGGAAGGAAGGAAAGAGAAGAGAACTTGTGCAATCTGCCATCCAAGGGAGTGCCGTGCATGCCATTGGAGTGTGGAACATTTCTGGGTTCTTTCTATCCTTAGTTTTAGTTTGATGTTTATATTAATTTGGTTTTCAATTATGATGAACATGTGGAACTAATTTCTTTATAGTTAGAGGTGAATTCAAAGCCATGGTTATATGTTTTATATGAATTGATTACATCTAGTTATTGTTTCTTAAGTCTTGAATGTGATTTGCTTATCTAAGTTATTAAAACTTGTTTACGTGTGTAGGTTGAGGGTCGACACTTAATTTGCATGCATGAATTTGATGCTAGAGTATAAAGGAGTTTCACATAATAGTTATTCACTTATATTCATAAGTAGTGGAGGTTACTAGTCACAATCGTGTTAAGTGAATCCTTGGCATAAGTCACATGCGTTTCATGGTGATGAATGCCTTGTCAATGCTTATGATTTTCACAAAAATTAATGACTTTTGATATGTATCTTTATTATGCATTTCATATAAAGAACTTGAGAAAGATAATTTGGTTGTAATGCGTATTCATTCAATTCATTGAAATAAGGAAAATCTGATGGTTAGTTGTGCGATGCAACTAACTTGGGGCGTTGTCATTCATAGTCTAAAGAAATAATAACTGGAAATTGGTTTGTATGCATATGTCATGTGTGGAGAATGACCCTCTAACTAGCCTTTCACCCATTTAAATTCACCAAATTCGTTTTTACAAAGTGTTTTATGCAAAGTTTCTGTATTTTAGTTTTCAATTCGTAAAAAACAATCCCCCTTTCATTTAGTCTTGTTATTTGAGTCAAAATCTATTTTCTTTTAGTCTTTTGAGTCAAGTTAAGTTGTATTTTTGTAAAAGTCACTTGTTAGGTCTAGAATTGAGTATTTTTTATTGTTTTTTGCTGTTTTGAGTGTTTTAAGTTAGTTTTGAGTCTATAGAGTTTGGTTTAGTGTTCTTGAGTCTTTTTTCTGTTGATTAGCATCCCTAGCTAATCCCCGGTCTAGAACGATCCCTACTTGCATATATACTACAATTGTCACAAATAAGGTTTAATTTGTGTGTTAAGTTAATTTTCACATCATGAATGACCATTTTTCGTGATGGAAAGTTGCACCGTTTGAATGACCCTTATTCTCCATCTATTTAATTTGTCTTGTGGGTTTGTGCTTCATTACAAAACCACAAGTTCAATTTCCATCCTCCCAAAGAAAAAAAAAAAATTACCAGAAGTTGAAAATGATGAAGAAAGGTCGCACCACCTCTTCCTTTATGCAGTATATTTTTGACGACGTTCTTCTCAAAATAAAAACTAGTAGAGTTCCTTAAAATATAAGGAAAGTTTTGTCTCTAATATATAAATCTCTCTTTCCCTTTTGTTTTTTTTTTATTTTTTATTATACACATCTAGCTATTAATAAAAGAATAAGGATAATACTTGAATACTTACGAGGAGTACCTACATTACTGACCAATTAAATTTATTTAAAAAAAAAAATACGTCATTCATGGTGAGGAGTACTCAAAAGGTTAACGGTGTCCTACAAACGATACGGCCAAAATCAGTGTGTCAATGGCAACCTACTGTCGCTGGACGGTACACCCGAGAAGCGGATTGGGTGGTTAGTGATGGTTGGGGGTTTTTAGGGATCGAGAGGTTAGCGATGAAGGTTTGAGATGGGTTTTTGAAGTCTTAATTAATTTGAAAATCTGGGTTGTCTTGAATAATAGTGTGATCTAGGTTTGTGAAATAGGCATTGATTGTTAGCTTGGAATTTCACGAATTCAATTGGAGGTTTTCATAATTTTCTTTTATTTTCAATAGAAAATAAATTAAAATATAATAATAATAATAATAATAATAATAATAATATATTGTTAGTCCAACTTCATAGTCCAACACTACACCAAATGCTTCTCTAAGTTAATCCAGCCTAGTCTAGTCTAAGCCAGTCCAGCTTAGTCTCTGAAGGCTGAAGCTAGTCCAGTCTGAGATAGTTCGGTGCAACAAACGTACCCTAATCGTCCATCTCCCTCTCGCTGATGCGAGATTTATACGCACACAAATTAAACCCTCTTTTTGACAATTGTAGTATAAGTATAAGTAGGGATCGTTCTGGACCGGGGATTAGGAGGGATTGTTAATCACTTGGATTTGACTTAAAAACGTAAAAACATAATATAAAACACTAAACTAGACTCAAAGAATGTAAAACTAAACTTTAAAACACTAAAACAAATCAAAAGACTCAAAATACTTTTAAAAACACAAACTAAAATGCTATACTAAACTCGAAGAATTCAAAATTAAAAATAAGAAAGATTAAGACTAAGACTTTAAACGAAATATGGGGGGATTGATTTTGGACGAATTTAAACTAAAATGGATAGATTGTAAAGAAAACAAATTGTAAATATGAAATTGACGGAAATGAATGGATGGTATGGCTAGCTAAGGGGTTCTTCTCCACACATGTTACACTTGCATAATAAAAAGATTTCCAATTGCATTTCAATAAATTATGAAACTCATCACCCCGGGTTAATTAGGTCCGCTTAAATTAACCGTCAAGTTTTCCTTAAGTTAATGAATTGGATGATTGCATACGACAACCCAAAGCATTCCCCACAAGTTCCCTACATGAATTGCATAATAGAGATACAAGCAAGAATCATTAAGTTCTTTGAAAACTATAAGTGTTGACGAGGCATTCGTTACTATGGAATACGCATGAAACTTATGCCAAGAATTCGTTTAACGCGATTGTTTATAAGCAACCTCCACTACTTGTGAATATAAGTTCATAACGATTAGGTGAAACTCACTTATATTCTAGCGTCATATTCATGAACGAAAATTAAGCGTGCACTCTCAATAAACATACATAAATAGGTTATCAATCAAATAGTTAAACAAATTGAATTCACAACTTATGAAACGCAATTAGAAGTAATCAAATCAAAATGCAAGCATAAACATTTATTTCGAATTACCCCCTAGCTAAAGGGGGATTAGTTCTTCATAACATTGAAATCAAAGAAACACCTAAACATTCCAACAACTCAAACTTGAATTGTATGAACGTTTAGGCACTCTTCTCTTCCATTCCTTATACGTACAAAACAAAGAGAATTAAAATGAAACATTGAAATCAAAGAATCACCTAAACATTCCAACAACTCAAACTTGAATTGTATGAACGTTTAGGTCCTCTTCTCTTCCTCGTTGTTATAGCATAAGGTCTAAGGATAGTTGGTTTGGGGGAATGGAAGTGTGGAATGGAGTGAGGAGTGATGGAAATGGAAAGATGGTTGGTGTTTGGATTAGTAGGGAGGGGGGACTCACGGCTAAGGAAAGAATGGGAGTGTTTGAGGGGTGTTGTGTTGTGAATGAGATGTTTTTAATGATGGGAATGCAAGGGTATTTATAGGAGGAGTGGAGATGTATATGGCTATTTGTTTAAGGTGTTTGTGTGGAGGAATGATGGAGAATTGCATGTGGAATGGCTGCAATGATGAAGAATGAAAGCTGGAAAATAAAAGGGAAAGCTGGAAATCTGAAAATGCAAATGGGAATCCTGAAATGCAAAGGTGGCCACGGTTTTGATTGTGTTTTGTGTTGGAAATGCATGTGAATGCATGTGAATGTTGTTTGTGTGAAGTGTGTGTGGGTTAAAGAGTGAATGGTGGTGTAATGATGAAGTGTGATGGCTGAAAATGTCAAGGGAAATGCATGTGATTGCATGGCAAAGAATTGATTATGGATGCATGTGTTGAATGATTTCTTGGTGAGGGATGTGGAGTGGTTGAATGTGGTGCAATGATAATGTTTTGTGGCTGAATTGGTGGTGGAATTATGATGGGAGTGCATATGATTAAAGAGTGGGAGTGCATGTGGGTGAATGTGAAGGGAATGCATGTGTTGATGACTAGGTTAGTGGGTGGAAATCTGAAAATGGCATAAGGGAATGGGAGCTCACGGTTTTGAGTTGTTTGTTTGTGTGAAGTGTGTGTGAATGCATGTGAAGATGCTAATAAATAATGCATGTAGGGTTAGGAAATAAAATCATAACTTAAAGGGAGATGATTAAAGGGTGTTGAACGGTTTGAAATGCATGTGTTGAATTGGTGGTTGAATGATGAAAGAATAAGTGAATGATTATGATAAGTGATAAGTGAATGATTATGATAAGTGTATGATATGTTAAGTGATAAATGAATGATATGTTAAGTGATAAATGAATGATATGTGGTGAGTGATAAGTGAATGGAAGTGATAAGTGATAAGTGAATGGAAGTGATAAGTGATAAGTGAATGGAAGTGATAAGTGAATGATATGATAAATGAATGCTTTAAGTGTTTAAAATAGGGAACAAAGCCCTTCCTTGCATGGCAAGGAAGGGAGACACAAGGAAACACACGACAATGTCCTAAGGTTGCAAGGAATGTTGTTTTTGTGTTCTAAAATGCGTAGGAGTCTTCAATGATGCTTAAACATGAGGTCTTTTAGGATTTAACTTTCCTACTTCAAGTCTTTAATTTCGTCCATCCTCTTGGCTCCAAGCATATGATATCCATTCCAATCTCTAATTTGCTCCAAAAGGCATCCTTTTGCATACCTTGCCCTTAGAACCTGAAAACACACAAAAGAAGCATAAAGGACTAAAATAACTAGAGAAACATAACGTAAATGCACGAGAACAAGCCATTTAAGTCGCATGAATATGCTCCTATCAAATACCCCCACACTTATCTTTTGCTAGTCCTCGAGCAAAACAGAAAGAAAAACAAAACAAAACCAAACGAAACAAAACAAGTAAAACACAACCTAAACCTTCCAACAACCGTCTTAGGGATTTCCAATGCACATGACACGTTAAAAATCATCATTCCCACAGATTTTAGTCATCTTCACACTTAAGTACATTCTTAATCATAGTCACCATATACTAGTTCACAATTAAGCATTTAAAACCATGTTTTGAATGTAGTAACATGCCTTAGAGAAATTGCTCAAATCCTTACAAGATATGCACTCGTTTTTCACACAGATTTTCTGACTACACACCCTACACTAGTTATATGTGAGAAGATTGATGTAAACATGTAGACGAACACTCACATATGTTATAACAAGGAAAGCATTTTCTGGATTTACGATAATGACATGAATATGATCTCATGAATGGAATGCTACTACTTAGAATGAGAACCAGTGATTCCATAAGCTCATATCAATTTCAAACTCCACATTATTGAACACATAACGATCAAGATAGAAGTCAAAGGGGTGTAACGGGGCTAAAGGTGTTTGGCTAACAAAGAAGGTATATGGAAAACAAAGGTTCTTAAAGAAATAGCGAGCAAAGCATTTGAATTAACGTAGAATTCACTTTTGAATGAAAACTCAACTTTTGAACAACAAGGGGGAAAAAGCTCTTTTTTTTTTTTTTTCTTTCTTTCTTTTCTCTTCTTTTCTGTTTTTCTTTTTCATATGTTTTTCACAAATTTTTTTTTTTTCTTCTTTTCTTTTGACTCTCAAAACATACAAACTTAAGAACAAACTTTTACTCCCCCACACTCATTTTCTTGCAAAATGTACTCAAAAGGAATTCATTTAAGTCATGCTCACTATCTTTTAAGAACAAGGGTACGGATGGTCCTAATCTAGGCTAGGTAAGGGGTGATATGGTTAGCAAAGAAAATAGGTTAAACGAGGCTCAACGGTGTTAAGACTTACAATATATACGAAATATGGGAAGTAAGGCTATTTGGCTATGGTGGCAATTACACAACTTCATCTTGATATATGTTATGCAACTCAATATCATGCTTTGAATGAAACGGATATAAGTTCTAGCATTTAGTTCTATCATGATACAATTGCATTCTAAGTAGCAACCAAGCAAGGAATAATGAGATCATTCAACAACTTTAGAAAACAAAGAATCACAGAAAATAACTCTCCAAAGAAGGTAATGGCTCGAGTCTCACAGGGTTGTAGCGTTTGTTTGAGTTCCTTCCTTCAAGCATGTTACAAAAACGAATTTTTCTTTTATGATTGCATGTGAAGTCATACATTATAACCATAACTAAGCATAAACCAAGAGTAAATCAAACTTTTCTATGTTTATAACTCTTTTTAACAGTCATGCAATTACAAACCAAATCCTTATCATTGTGTTGGAAGGTACCCTAAGACACAAACTCACAAAAACGACTCAAAACACTCTTTTTAGGCTTTTCAAAACAATTTTTCAAATTTTTATGTGCTTTTCGGAGTTATAAAAACAAAACATACTAAAACACTCTAAAACAACTTAAAAACACCTTAAAACAGCAAGGAACAACATTTGAAGTTATGGGTGATAAAATCCCACGAATTTGCATTAACAACATTAGTTACCCCCCCCACACTTAAATCAAACATTGTCCTCAATGTTTTAAGCATAGATTCACACAAAACATAAGTAAACACACAAACAACAACTAAACATACTAAACATGGCAGAATGTAATTAACAAAGAGAAGAGTTTAGGGACGCAAATCTGGTTATGGAGTGTAAATTCCCTCTTCTCTTTGTTGATTGCATTGAGGCTTGATCTTGATGATTCCACAGGCTTACTCTCGAACTGGTTTCCGCCCATCATTGATTTTCCTTTGTGCTACTGGGCTGGAGGATTCTTTTGGTCTTCCCCGAAGGTCTGAGCTTACCCCTTTGGTCTGTTTCTTTGTTCAATCTTTCCAATTCGTATTGAAAAGGGTTGGAGGAAAACTCAGCCTATGTTTGTCTCCACATGCTTCAATGTATCATTTTCACTTGCCTTACTCGCTCCCTTTTGCAGAAGTGGTCCCTTCTCCGGAAGTGTATCAACCGTTGAAGATGACTACTCGAGAGCAACGCTAGGTAAGCAATCAGGAATAGATCCCAGGCAGTTGGCTCCAGATCGGAAGACTGACTCCAAGTGCCGGCTGATTGCTTCTTTTACTTTGCCATGCGAGTAAGAACAAGGACAAAGAAAAAGACAGGGAAAGAGCATGATATGAGATACTTTTGCTTTTGACCTTGATGATATGAGATACCTTTGCTTTTGAAGAAGCGGTGAATGAATCAGCACATGTATTTGTTGTGCTGCTTCCTCCTGGGTCATATGTACTCCAGGCATCTGGTATCATCTTTGGGGAAGAAGAAAGAATTGAGTATTTCGAAAGGTTTTGCTGGGAGTGCGCCCTCAGAGGTGAGGGAGAGTTGGGCATTTTCTTCAGGTTTGCCCTGCCATAAAAGACGAAGGTCGACATATATAGAGATAATAGCAAGTGGTGGTACTTTTTACCTTTGTCGACAAACGTTTTGATCTCGCAACTCCGGCTTTTTGAAATAGTGGCGCCTCTTCGATCTTTGAATTCGCCTCTTCGATTTCTGAGCAGGCGCCCCTTCGATTTCTGAACGACGCCCCCTCGCTTTCTGAACGACACGTGGTAGTGCAGATGCGGCTCCTTTTGACAAAGCTGCACGCGTTTTCAGAAAAGCAGAGAAAGCGTCGCCGAACTTTGCGCTTGTCGGCTAAAGATGTGTAGTTGCGATGATGGCCTCCACGTGTTTTCAGCTTTGTCAGAAATCTTTTGACAAAGTTGAACGCGTCTTCTGAAAAGCCGAGAACGCGTCGCCAAAATTACGCCAAAAAATCCGGCTCTTTGAATCGGTGGACGCGTTGCCTTGGCTTTTTATAGAGCTATCAATCACCCCAACATACACACTCTGAAGATTTCCCATTCCTGAAACTCGACTCCGGCCCTTTGTGAAATTTTTAACTCCATCCACCCCTTCTCTTTGAACACTTTTGAAAAAAATGGCAAACTCATCGAACCTTAGCTTAGATTTGAGTCTCAGCAGCGATCCGGTTGGGCCCCGTCAAGGTAATGTATGGCGCCCTTCTTTTTTATCTTCTAACGGTCCTCTTTCAGGTGAAGACTCTGTGATGCAGGACGCCACAACAGCTACAATAGTAGCTAAAAACCTCCTCACTCCAAAAGATAGTAGGCTGCTGTCAGGACGGTCCGATGAGTTGGCCGTTCAAGAGTCCCTCGCACTTAGTGTTCAGTGTGCGAGCTCTGTGTCCAACATGGGCCTACGCCTGCTTGCCCGCTCCCGTCAGGTGGAATCGTTGATGGCAGAGGTGGAAAGACTTAAGCAAGAGATCCAGCAGCTTAAGTACGAGAATAGAAGTTTGCATGTGCTTGCAAATAACTATTCGTCGGGGATGAAGAGGAAGCTTGATGAGCTGCAAGAATCTGAGGGTCGAATTCACAGTGACCGTCAAAGGCTTGCGTCTTATCTCCAGAGGCACCTTTTTCCTGGGTCATCCAGCGCTTGGCCAAGTATTGAGGCCTGGAATGCTCTAGCTCCGATGCCTCCCGCTCCGATGGCTTCCGCTCCGATGCCTCCCGCTTCTATGCCTCCCGCTTCTGCGCCTTCCGCTTCTGCGCCTCGTAGTGGGGCTTCACGTAAACAACCTTTGTGAAGCTCCACCTTTCTCCATGTTTAGTATCTTTCTTTCAAATTTTTTTTTTTTTTTTTTTTTTTTTTTTTTTTATTAACATAAATAAAATCAAACGACATGGAATTTATCTTTGAATGGGCGGTGATACTTGAAATGATCCGGTAATAGTTTAAATTCCATTTTGGGTGCCTGAATCATTAACCACATGTTAGTATAAAAGAAAATTGAGCCAAAATTTGATGCGAGATTTATACGCACACAAATTAAACCCTCTTTTTGACAATTGTAGTATAAGTATAAGTAGGGATCGTTCTGGACCGGGGATTAGGAGGGATTGTTAATCACTTGGATTTGACTTAAAAACGTAAAAACATAATATAAAACACTAAACTAGACTCAAAGAATGTAAAACTAAACTTTAAAACACTAAAACAAATCAAAATACTCAAAATACTTTTAAAAACACAAACTAAAATGCTATACTAAACTCGAAGAATTCAAAATTAAAAATAAGAAAGATTAAGACTAAGACTTTAAACGAAATATGGGGGGATTGATTTTGGACGAATTTAAACTAAAATGGATAGATTGTAAAGAAAACAAATTGTAAATATGAAATTGACGGAAATGAATGGATGGTATGGCTAGCTAAGGGGTTCTTCTCCACACATGTTACACTTGCATAATAAAAAGATTTCCAATTGCATTTCAATAAATTATGAAACTCATCACCCCGGGTTAATTAGGTCCGCTTAAATTAACCGTCAAGTTTTCCTTAAGTTAATGAATTGGATGATTGCATACGACAACCCAAAGCATTCCCCACAAGTTCCCTACATGAATTGCATAATAGAGATACAAGCAAGAATCATTAAGTTCTTTGAAAACTATAAGTGTTGACGAGGCATTCGTTACTATGGAATACGCATGAAACTTATGCCAAGAATTCGTTTAACGCGATTGTTTATAAGCAACCTCCACTACTTGTGAATATAAGTTCATAACGATTAGGTGAAACTCACTTATATTCTAGCGTCATATTCATGAACGAAAATTAAGCGTGCACTCTCAATAAACATACATAAATAGGTTATCAATCAAATAGTTAAACAAATTGAATTCACAACTTATGAAACGCAATTAGAAGTAATCAAATCAAAATGCAAGCATAAACATTTATTTCGAATTACCCCCTAGCTAAAGGGGGATTAGTTCTTCATAATATTGAAATCAAAGAAACACCTAAACATTCCAACAACTCAAACTTGAATTGTATGAACGTTTAGGCACTCTTCTCTTCCATTCCTTATACGTACAAAACAAAGAGAATTAAAATGAAACATTGAAATCAAAGAATCACCTAAACATTCCAACAACTCAAACTTGAATTGTATGAACGTTTAGGTCCTCTTCTCTTCCTCGTTGTTATAGCATAAGGTCTAAGGATAGTTGGTTTGGGGGAATGGAAGTGTGGAATGGAGTGAGGAGTGATGGAAATGGAAAGATGGTTGGTGTTTGGATTAGTAGGGAGGGGGGACTCACGGCTAAGGAAAGAATGGGAGTGTTTGAGGGGTGTTGTGTTGTGAATGAGATGTTTTTAATGATGGGAATGCAAGGGTATTTATAGGAGGAGTGGAGATGTATATGGCTATTTGTTTAAGGTGTTTGTGTGGAGGAATGATGGAGAATTGCATGTGGAATGGCTGCAATGATGAAGAATGAAAGCTGGAAAATAAAAGGGAAAGCTGGAAATCTGAAAATGCAAATGGGAATCCTGAAATGCAAAGGTGGCCACGGTTTTGATTGTGTTTTGTGTTGGAAATGCATGTGAATGCATGTGAATGTTGTTTGTGTGAAGTGTGTGTGGGTTAAAGAGTGAATGGTGGTGTAATGATGAAGTGTGATGGCTGAAAATGTCAAGGGAAATGCATGTGATTGCATGGCAAAGAATTGATTATGGATGCATGTGTTGAATGATTTCTTGGTGAGGGATGTGGAGTGGTTGAATGTGGTGCAATGATAATGTTTTGTGGCTGAATTGGTGGTGGAATTATGATGGGAGTGCATATGATTAAAGAGTGGGAGTGCATGTGGGTGAATGTGAAGGGAATGCATGTGTTGATGACTAGGTTAGTGGGTGGAAATCTGAAAATGGCATAAGGGAATGGGAGCTCACGGTTTTGAGTTGTTTGTTTGTGTGAAGTGTGTGTGAATGCATGTGAAGATGCTAATAAATAATGCATGTAGGGTTAGGAAATAAAATCATAACTTAAAGGGAGATGATTAAAGGGTGTTGAACGGTTTGAAATGCATGTGTTGAATTGGTGGTTGAATGATGAAAGAATAAGTGAATGATTATGATAAGTGATAAGTGAATGATTATGATAAGTGTATGATATGTTAAGTGATAAATGAATGATATGTTAAGTGATAAATGAATGATATGTGGTGAGTGATAAGTGAATGGAAGTGATAAGTGATAAGTGAATGGAAGTGATAAGTGATAAGTGAATGGAAGTGATAAGTGAATGATATGATAAATGAATGCTTTAAGTGTTTAAAATAGGGAACAAAGCCCTTCCTTGCATGGCAAGGAAGGGAGACACAAGGAAACACACGACAATGTCCTAAGGTTGCAAGGAATGTTGTTTTTGTGTTCTAAAATGCGTAGGAGTCTTCAATGATGCTTAAACATGAGGTCTTTTAGGATTTAACTTTCCTACTTCAAGTCTTTAATTTCGTCCATCCTCTTGGCTCCAAGCATATGATATCCATTCCAATCTCTAATTTGCTCCAAAAGGCATCCTTTTGCATACCTTGCCCTTAGAACCTGAAAACACACAAAAGAAGCATAAAGGACTAAAATAACTAGAGAAACATAACGTAAATGCACGAGAACAAGCCATTTAAGTCGCATGAATATGCTCCTATCACTCGCTTAGAATACCTCTCCCCTCGCTCATTACCTTGACCTCTCGCTCAGACCGCTATCTACCCAGAACAGCGACTGTGAATTTTGAGCAACAACAATCAGCAGCAAAATTGAATAGAAGAGCCAAATGATCTTGAAAAACAAGGAATCTGGTATTTTTTCGAAGATGTACAGTCCAGTATTTCTCCATTCTCAATTTTTATCTTCAATTTTATTGATGTGAGCAGAGTTTTTCTCTTAGTAGGGTCTGTTCTTGTCATAGTTAATTTTGTTCCAATTAACCAATCATTAACAAATTCCGTGAATTCAATTCTTTTCAATTCCCCATTTTCTTTTCAATTCCAGTGGACCTGAATGATCCATTATCTGCTGTATATTGTTATGTTATGTTTTCTGTCTTTATATAATTTGAATTTGCATTTGACATTTTAGGTGGTTGTTATAGGGTTTACTCTTGCTCTTGTCATTTTATTTTTTAAATGATTGGTTAATTTTGTTAGAATTAACCAATCATTTAAAAGTTCAGTTCAATTCAATTCTTTTCAATTCCACATTTTCTTTTCAATTCCAACAGACCCGAAGGATCCACTCTGAGCTGTATTTTTTGATGGTGTGTTTTCTGTCTTTTTATAAATTGAATTTGCATTTAAAATTTTGGGTGGTTGTTATTTTTGACAAAGTTTGCTGCTTTTGGTTTGGAAATTGTGATACTTGTGTTGAGTATGCCCTATTTCGTCTCACGTTGAGAGACAACAGAAAAAAAGCAAAGAATTAATTTTCCCTCCAATACTTGCCGCACCCTTCTATCCCTTTTCCCTTGTGGATTCTAATTTATTAGGCCTTATTCCTTGTGGATTTGGGTTATACAAATCCTTCTCTGAAATTAATTGGGCCAAACCCCCCTCCTAAGTGGATTTAAAGACTTGTGCCGAACCCTAGGGCCCTAATCCTTAAAATCTGCTAAGTTGTAACCCTAATCTAATTAACCCTAGGTTTGGCCGAACATATATATTGATATTTTCAGCCACAATTTCTGGAGAAACCCTTATGCCATTCAGAAAATCCTTGCTGCAAGCCCAAGACACCATTCTGCATCATTCATTCAATCCATTGACTTCCATCTCCAACCTGCCGCAACCTTTCACCCAATCAGCCATCATTCATCATCCTAAACAAGAATACACCATTCATAACCCCTAAAACCACCAACCACACCTTGTGCCACAGTAAGGAAAAAGGAGGAAAGCCCTAGACGTGCATGCCATTCGACTTGGAGTTGCTGGAACGTTTTAGGTGTAATCTTTCTTGTGTTTTCAATGTTTAAATTCACTTATCCTTGTTTTGTGAGTATGAGGAACTAATCCCCTCTTAGCTAGGAGGAATTTCGAAACCATGGCTATATTTGCAATATGATTTGATTACTTCCGGTTGTGATTTCATGAATTGTGAATTCAATTTAATTATCCGTTTGAATTAAAACTTGTTTGTGTATGTCGGTTGAAAGTGCACACTTAATTTGCATGCATAAATCTGATGCTAGGATATAAGGGAGCTTCACCTAATCGTTGTGAACTTACATTCATAAGTAGTAAAGGTTGTTAGTCACAATCATGTTAAGTAAATTCCTAGCATAAGTATCATGCGCTTTCATAGTTATGAACACCTTGTCAACACTTAGGATTTTCATAGAATTTAATGATCTTTGATTGTTTCTCTATTATGCGATTTCATGGAGAGAACTGTTGAGGAATAATTTGATTGCAACGCGCTAATTCCATTCAATTCAATGACTTAAGGAAATTCTGAGGGTTAATTTAAACGTACCTAATTAACTTCGGGTGTTGAGGTTCATGGTTCATTGAAAAAGCAACTGAGATTGTTTTGTATGCAAGTATGTCATGTGTGGAGAAAGACTTCCTAGCTAGCCCATCATCCATCTATTTCCACCAAATTCGTGCAAATCTGCCTAGTTTTAGTTCTTGTTTTGTTTACTTTATTTTCATCCAAAACCAAATCCCCCTATATTTTAGAGTGTCTAACTAGTTAGGATATGTTTTACATTATGTTTTCAAGTGTTTTGAGTCAAGTTAAAACCAAAATTCGTCCAAAATTGTGTTTAGAGTCAAATATGCCCAGTTTGTGTTTTTAGGTAGTTTTGAGTGTTTTTAGCTTATTTTGAGTCTTGTGATCTTGTTTTGAGTCTTTTAAGTTTAGTTAAGTGTTTTAAAGCTCAGATTTATCTATTTGAGTTAGTTTAAGGAGTTTTAGCAATTCCTCCTAATCCCCGGTTTAAGAACAATCCCTACTTACATATATACTACAATTGTCAAAAGAGGGTTTAATTTGTGTGTTAAGTTAATTTTGGCATCAAATTTTGGCGTCGTTGCCGGGGATTAGCAACTTTGCTAATCCCTTGTTATTTCTTTTTGTTTATTTTCGTGTGTTGTTGGTTTCAGTTGCTGACCTTGTTTTGTTTTCTTGTTTTTAGGTACTAGTTTATGACTCGGAGTTCTCAACTGGTTCATGCGCATATCTTAGACTTTGACGACGATTTTGAGCGAACTTTGTGAAGGAAGAAGAATCAACAATAGCCTCAACCACCTCAACCTGCACCAGATCTTGAAGAAGATGAAGTACAAGTGGAAGAAGAGACCACAGCTTAGATTTTTGAGGAAGAACAAGCTATGGCAGCAGACAATCGAACAATCAAGGAGCTTTCCACTTCGGGATTAGACAATGCCATGCCTCTATGCATTCAATATCCAAGGGCAGCCCTAAACAAGACCGACGAGTTCGAATTAAATTCTAGCTTATTGCACCATATACCTAAGTTCCATGGATTGTCCATGGAAGATCCTAACAAACACTTAAAGGAGTTTGAGGTTGTTTGCTCAAGCATGACCCTAGTGAATGTTGATGGGAGCATTTTGAAGATGAAGGCTTTTCCCTTTTCTTTCTTGGAAAAGGCTAAAGATTGGTTGTATGAATTAGCCCCCGGAACTGTCACATCATGAGAGAGTATAAACGGGCGTTTTTGGAGAAGTTTTTCCCAACTTCTCAAGTCATTCTTTTACGCAAAAGAATTAGTGACATTCAGCAAAACCAAGGTGAATCATTTCCAACTTATTATGAACGTTTTAAAACTCTTGTTGCTTCATGTCCACAGCACTAAATGAAGGAGGAGCTTCTTCTTCAATATTTCTACGAAGGGCTTCTACCAATTGAACGCCAAATGCTAGACGCCTTAACGGGATGAGCTTTAGTGGACAAAACGCCCATAGCTGCCAAGAATCTCATTGCCAACTGAGCTTTAAAAGCTCAACAATATGAAGGCGTTGGTCAAAGAGACATACCACGACAACAAGTTAATGAGGTAAGTGCTATTTCCGAACTTCAAAATCAAATGGCTAACCTTACTTCTCTTCTTTCGCAGGTGGTTGAAATACCAAAGGTACAAAGTGTGGCTGTTTGTGGCGTGTGCTCAATGAATGGACATCTCACGGATAAGTGCCCTCAATTGATCGAGGTTGAAAGATCCTTTCTCTAATACATACAATCCCAGTTGGAAAGATCATCCAAATTTCAAATGGAGGGAGCACCAACAATCGCAACAACAAAGAGCATTTAGGCAGCAACCACTGGGATTCTACCAAAGGCCATATGCACCCACACAACCCCAAGCACAACCTGCCAAATCCAAATCAGGTTCATCCATAGATAATGATCAAAATTTTCAATTAATAACTTCTATGGCGCAAGGAATGCAAAATAGGGACAAAAACGTTGATGAATTAGAGAAGCAAGTAGGGCAGATTGCGGAGTTCATGGGCCAATTCAGAGAACAAGGCAAGTTGCCTAGTTCAACCGTTGTCAACCCAAAAGGAAGATTCGAATTTGCCAAAGCAATCATGTTGTGAAGTGGAAAACAAGTTGGAACGGCCTCACAACCATTAAATCAACCCCAACTAAGGACGAAAAGTTGCAATTGGAGGAAGAGGAGCAAGAGCAAGCCATGGCAAGGGTAGCACCACTCATGTCGCAGCCACCCAAACGCTCCCATTTGTCTTCCAAAGGTAAGGAGGTTCCAAATTCGATCATTTCTAATGTTATTCCTCCAAATGTACCTTTTCCTCGTAGATTCATGCAATCGAAGAAGGAAAAGGCTGAAAAGGACATTCTGGAGACATTTAGAAAAGTACAAGTCAATATACCACTTTTGGATGCAATTAAGAAAGTTCCAAGGTATGCCAAGTTTTTAAAAGAACTTTGCACCACTAGGAAGAGAATTTCGAACAAGGAGGTTGTCAAGGTAAGTGAAAATGTCTCAGCCATCTTACAACGTAAAATGCCCCCTAAATGCAAAGATCCGGGTAGTATTACAATTCCTTGTAATATTGGCAATAATCATTTTGAACATGCCATGCTAGACTTAGGTGCATCTATTAATGTCATGCCTCACTCAATTTATGCATCTATTGATAGGAGCATATTCATGCGACTTAAATGGCTTGTTCTCGTGCATTTACGTTATGTTTCTCTCGTTATTTTAGTCCTTTATGCTTCTTTTGTGTGTTTTCAGGTTCTAAGGGCCTAGGGAGCAAGAAAGTGCATTTTGAGGCCATTTGGAGCATTTTTGGGCATGGATTGGATAGCTTATCCATGGAGCCAAGAGGATGGACGAATTTGAAGGCCTTGTATGCACTTGAAGACACAAAACAATGGCTCTAGCCCAATCAAACACATTATGCCATACAAACCAACCTATTTTAGGCCCATTCTATGTACTTAAACCCTAGCCCTTTAAACTAATTCATTTATCACTTATCAAACTATTCACTTATCACTCACCACATATCATTCACTTATCACTTAACATATCATTCATTTATTTCACTTCCATACTCCTCTTAATTCCACATGCATTCTCACACATGCACATCATTCACTCACATTTCCACCATTCATTCTTTATTCCTTTCCAAACATCTCACATGCATTTCCACCTTCCTACTTCATCATTTCACCACATTCTCCCTCTTTAACTCACATGCATTCATCATAATTCACAACACAAAACAACTTCATTGCCGTGGGTTCCCATTTCCTTTCCAAACATCTCACATGCATTTCTTCATTATTTCCTAACCCTACATGCATTATTTATTGCATCTTCACATGCACTTCCACCTTTCATCCACAATGATTCATGATTCATTCACTTTGCATCCTTTAAATCACATACTTTTCCATCATTAATTAGCCACTTGCATCTTAAACAAACAACCATATATTCACTCCCCACTCCATCTCTCCATCTCATTCACAACACAACACCCCTCAAACACTTCCATTCTTTCCTTAGCCGTGAGTCCCCCCTCCCTATTAATCCAAACACCAACCATCTTTCCATTTCCATCACTCCTCACTCCATTCCACACTTCCATTCCCCCAAACCAACTATCCTTAGACCTTATGCTACAACAACGAGGAAGAGAAGAGGACCTAAACGTTCATACAATTCAAGTTTGAGTTGTTGGAATGTTTAGGTGATTCTTTGATTTCAATGTTTCATTTTAATTCTCTTTGTTTTGTACGTATAAGGAATGGAAGAGAAGAGTGCCTAAACGTTCATACAATTCAAGTTTGAGTTGTTGGAATGTTTAGGTGTTTCTTTGATTTCAATGTTATGAAGAACTAATCCCCCTTTAGCTAGGGGGTAATTCGAAATAAATGTTTATGCTTGCATTTTGATTTGATTACTTCTAATTGCGTTTCATAAGTTGTGAATTCAATTTGTTTAACTATTTGATTGATAACCTATTTATGTATGTTTATTGAGAGTGCACGCTTAATTTTCATTCATGAATATGACGCTAGAATATAAGTGAGTTTCACCTAATCGTTATGAACTTATATTCACAAGTAGTGGAGGTTGCTTATAAACAATCGCGTTCAACGAATTCTTGGCATAAGTTTCATGCGTATTCCATAGTAACGAATGCCTCGTCAACACTTATAGTTTTCAAAGAACTTAATGATTCTTGCTTGTATCTCTATTATGCAATTCATGTAGGGAACTTGTGGGGAATGCTTTGGGTTGTCGTATGCAATCATCCAATTCATTAACTTAAGGAAAACTTGACGGTTAATTTAAGCGGACCTAATTAACCCGGGGTGATGAGTTTCATAATTTATTGAAATGCAATTGGAAACCATTTTATTATGCAAGTGTAACATGTATGGAGATGAACCCCTTAGCTAGCCATACCATCCATTCATTTCCGTCAATTTCATATTTACAATTTGTTTTCTTTACAATCTATCCATTTTAGTTTAAATTCGTCCAAAATCAATCCCCCCATATTTCGTTTAAGTCTTAGTCTTAATCTTTCTTATTTTTAGTTTTGCATTCTTTGAGTCTAAGTTAGTATTTCATATTGTTATTTTACGTTTTTGAGTCAGTTTCCAAGAGATTTGCAATCCCTCCTAATCCCCGGTCCAGAACGATCCCTACTTATACTTATACTACAATTGTCAAAAAGAGGGTTTAATTTGTGTGCGTATAAACCACGCATCAAATTTTGGCGCCGTTGCCGGGGATTAGCAACTTTGCTAATCCCTTGGTTCTTTTCTTTTTTTTGGTTTAGTTGTTTTCGTTTTAGTTTCTAAACTTAGTGTTGTTTTCTTTGTTTGTTGTTACTTTTGATATTTGATTTAGTTCTCTTTCTTTGATTTTAGGTACTAGAGAAGTAAGATATGGATTTTGCTAGCATTCAAGCTCAATTGGCAAATCTTACTTCTAAATTGTCGCCGTATGCCGAAAGGACCACAATGCAGAGTGTCCCTACATTTGGTGCTTCGTATAGGCAAGGATTTCAAGCCAATCAATGTCCACAAAGAGATTGGAGGGATCATTCAAACTCTATATGGTGGGAAGATCAACAAGTTCAACGTGAAGCATATTGGCAACCATATGAGGAGTTCTATTCAAGACCTATGCAGCCACCACAACTTCATATGCAATATGCTCAATTAAATTCAAGTTCGCCAGTAGATTATATTCAAATTCTTAATGAAATAAATTCTTTGGCGCAGGGGTCACAAAATCAAGCCAAGGAGGCTCAACAAGAAGCATATTGGCAACCATATGAGGAGTTCAATACAACACCTATGCAGCCACCACAACCTCCCCCACAACAATTCCAATCAAGTTCAAGTATGTCCATGGATAATGATAAAAATTTTCAATTACTAACCTCTTTGACGCAGGACGAACAAAATCAAGACAAGAAGTTGGGTAAATTGGACGAGCAATTTGGGCAGATTATGGAGTTCATGAAACAAATTCAAGAGCAAAGTGAACTTTCCAACTCAACTATTGAAAACTCGAAGGAAGATTTTGAAATCCATAATGCTATCACTTTGGGAAGTGCTATGGAGGTTGGAGCTGACCTAAAAATGTCCAAACATAGCCTAGAAGTGGATGAAGAGCTGCTAATTGAGGAGGAGGAAGAAGACATGCACACGGCAAGGGTAGAACAACCCTTGACGCAACCCCCTAAGCCCTCTAAACCACCCACCACCAGTAAGGACGTCCCAATTTCATGTTATTCTGATGTTATTCCACCCAATGTCCCTTTTCCTAGCAGGTTTTTGATTCCCAACCAAGAAGAGAGTAAAAAGGACATCGTGGAAGCCTTCCCAAAGGTGCAAAATGCTATTCAAATTCTTGGTGCAACACAGCAAGTTTTAGATGGTGTTGAATTCTTCAAAGGACTTTGTACACCAAGAAGAATGATTCAAGAGAAGGTAGTGGCTGGAGAAGATGTAGAAGGCATCAAAGAGGACAAATTTGAAACCACAATTCCCAAGGAAGTTGGATTTTATGACACGGGACAAGTCATAACTTTCGAAGGGGTGTTTATTCTGGAGTTCATTTTGGAGCACACAGGTAAGCCGCATCCCCGAATTTCAATTTTCTTTTATACTAACATGTGGTTAATGATTCAGGCACCCAATCTGGAATTTAAACTATTACCGGATCATTTCAAGTATCACCGCCCATTCAAAGATAAATTCCATGCCGTTTGATTTTATTTATGTTAATAAAAATAAAAAATAAAAAAAAATAAAAATAAAAAAATAAAAAAATTTGAAAGAAAGATACTAAACATGGAGAAAGGTGGTGCTTCACAAAGGTTGTTTGCGTGAAGTCCCACTACGAGGCGCAGAAGCGGAAGGCGCAGAAGCGGGAGGCATAGAAGCGGGAGGCATCGAAGCGGAAGGCATCGGAGCGGGAGGCATCGGAGCTAGAGCATTCCAGGCCTCAATACTTGGCCAAGCGCTGGATGACCCAGGAAAAAGGTGCCTCTGGAGATAAGACGCAAGCCTTTGACGGTCACTGTGAATTCGACCCTCAGATTCTTGCAGCTCATCAAGCTTCCTCTTCATCCCCGACGAATAGTTATTTGCAAGCACATGCAAACTTCTATTCTCGTACTTAAGCTGCTGGATCTCTTGCTTAAGTCTTTCCACCTCTGCCATCAACGATTCCACCTGACGGGAGCGGGCAAGCAGGCGTAGGCCCATGTTGGACACAGAGCTCGCACACTGAACACTAAGTGCGAGGGACTCTTGAACGGCCAACTCATCGGACCGTCCTGACAGCAGCCTACTATCTTTTGGAGTGAGGAGGTTTTTAGCTACTATTGTAGCTGTTGTGGCGTCCTGCATCACAGAGTCTTCACCTGAAAGAGGACCGTTAGAAGATAAAAAAGAAGGGCGCCATACATTACCTTGACGGGGCGCAACCGGATCGCTGCTGAGACTCAAATCTAAGCTAAGGTTCGATGAGTTTGCCATTTTTTTCAAAAGTGTTCAAAGAGAAGGGGTGGATGGAGTTAAAAATTTCACAAAGGGCCGAAGTCGAGTTTCAGGAATAGGAAATCTTCAGAGTGTGTATGTTGGCGGTGATCGATAGCTCTATAAGAAGCCAAGGCGACGCGTCCACCAATTCAAAAAGCCGGAATTTCCGGCGTAATCAAGGCGACGCGTTCTCGACTTTTCTGAAGACGCGTTCAACTTTGGCAAAAGATTTCTGACAAAGCTGAAAACACGTGGAGGCCATCATCGCAACTACACATCTTTAGCCGACAAGCGCAAAGTTCGGCGACGCTTTCTCTGCTTTTCAGAAAACACGTGCAGCTTTGTCAAAAGGAGCCGCATCTGCACTACCACGTGTCGTTCAGAAAGCGAAGGGGCGTCGTTCAGAAATCGAAGGGGCGCCTGCTCAGAAATCGAAGAGGCGTATTCAAAGATCGAAGAGGCGCCACTATTTCAAAAAGCCGGAATTGCGGGATCAAAACGTTTGTCGACAAGGGTAAAAAGTACCACCACTTGATATTATCTCTATATATGTCGACCTTCGTCTTTTATGGCAGGGCAAACCTGAAGAAAATGCCCAACTCTCCCTCACCTCTGAGGGCGCACTCCCAGCAAAGCCTTTCGAAATACTCAATTCTTTCTTCTTCCCCAAAGATGATACCAGATGCCTGGAGTACAGATGACCCAGGAGGAAACGGCGGATTGAAGTGTGCTGATTCATTCACCGCTTCTTCAAAAGCAAAGGTATCTCATATCATCAAGGTCAAAAGCAAAAGTATCTCATATCATGCTCTTTCCCTGTCTTTTTCTTTGTCCTTGTTCTTACTCGCATGGCAAAGTAAAAGAAGCAATCAGCCGGCACTTGGAGTCAGTCTTCCGATCTGGAGCCAACTGCCTGGAATCTATTCCTGATTGCTTACCTAGCGTTGCTCTCGAGTAGTCATCTTCAACGGTTGATACACTTCCGGAGAAGGGACCACTTCTGCAAAGGGGAGCGAGTAAGGCAAGTGAAAATGATACATTGAAGCATGTGGAGACAAACATAGGCTGAGTTATCCTCCAACTCTTTTCAATACGAATTGGAAAGATTGAACAAAGAAACAGACCAAAAGGGTAAGCTCAGACCTTCGGGGAAGACCAAAAGAATCCTCCAGCCCAGTAGCACAAAGGAAAATCAACAAGTGGAGGAGATCAAAAGATTCCTGCTGCCCAGTTCAAGAAGTAGCACAAAGGAAAATCAACGATGGGCAGAAACCAGTTCAAGAGTAAGCCTGTGGAATCACAAAGATCAAAGCCTCAATGCAATTACCAAGGAGAAGATGGAATTTACACTCTATAACCAGATTTGCGTCTCTAAACTCTTCTCTTTGTTAATTACATTATGCCATGTTTAGTATGTTTAAGTGTTTTTTGTGTATTTACTTATGCTTTGTGTGAATCTATGCTTAAAACATTGAGGACAATGTTTGATTTAAGTGTGGGGGGGTAACTAAGTATATTTGATGCAAATTCATGGGATTTATTCACCTATCACTTCACATGTTGTTTCTCACTGTTTTAAAACTGTTTTAGTGTGTTTTGTCTTAAAAATTCGAAAATCCCATAAAAATTTGAAAAATTGTTTTGAAAAACCCAAAAAGAGTTGTTTTAAAGTTGTTTTTGTGTGTGTGTTTGTGTCTTAGGATACCTTCCAACACAATGTTAAGGATTTGGTTTGTAATTGCATGACTGTTAAAAAGAGTTATAAACATAGAGAAAAGTTTGATTTACTCTTGGTATATGCTTGGTTATGGTTATAATGTATGACTTCACATGCAATCATAAAAGAAAATTTAGTTTTTGTAACATGCCTGAAGGAAGGAACTCAAACAAATGCTACAACCCTGAGAGACTTGAGCCTATAACGTTCTTTGGAGAGTATAATCTGTGATTTCTTGTTTTCTAAAATCGTTGCATGATCTCATTATTCTTTGCTTGGTTACTACTTAGAAGGCGTTTCATCATATAGTTCCAAATGCTAGAACTCATGCCCATTTCATTCAAAGCATGTTATTGATTTGCATAACATATATCAAGATGAAGTTGTGTAGTTGCCACCATAGCCAAATAGCCTCGCTTCCCATATTTCGTATATGTTGTAAGTTTTACCCCCGTTGAGCCATGTTAACCCATGTTCTTTGTTTACCCACTTTATCTTCACCTAACCTAGAATATGACCGTCCTTACCCTTGTTCTTAAAAGATAGTGAGCATGACTTAATTGAATTCCTTTTGAGTTACATTATGAAAGAAAATAAGTGTGGGGGAGAGAATGTTTAAGTGTTTTTGTTTTGAGATTCAAAAGAAAAAAAAAAAAAAAAAAAAAAAAAAAAAAAAAAAAAGAGAAAAGAATAAGTGATTGAAGAAAGGTTCCAAAACACCAATTCTGGGCGTAAATTGTCTAAATTCTCCCTTTTTGTTCAAAAGTTGAGTTTTCATTCAAAAGTGAATTCTAAGTTGATTAAAATGCTTTGCTCACTATTTCTTTAAGAACCTTTGTTTTCCATATCCCTTCTTTATCCACATACCCCAAGCCCCGTTACAACCCTTGACTTCTATCTTGAGTGTTGTGTATTTCAATTTGTGGAGTTTGAACTTGGTATGAGCTTATGGTGTCACTGGTTCTCGCGTCTAAGTAGTAGCATTCCATTCATGAGATCATATCTAAACTTGATTATTAACTCCAGAATTTGCGTTCTTTGTGATACATATATGTGAGTGTCGTTTTCATGTTTACATCAATCTTCTCACATATGACTAGATTAGGGTGTGTAGTTAGAAAATCTGAGTAAAAATTGAGTGCATATCTTGAAAGGAATTGAGCAAATTCTCTAAGGCATGTTACTACATTCAAAACATGGTTTTAAATGCTTAATTGTGAACTAGTATATGGTGACTATGATTAAGAATGTACTTAAATGTGAAGATGACTAAAATCTGTGAGAATGATGATTTTTAACTTGTCATGTGCATTGGAAATCCCTAAGACGGTTGTTGGAAGGTTTAGGTTGTGTTTTACGTGTTTAGTGTCGTTTTCTTTATTTGTTTTTATTCTGTTTTGCTCGAGGACTAGCAAAAGCTAAGTGTGGGGGTATTTGATAGGAGCATATTCATGCGACTTAAATGGCTTGTTCTCGTGCATTTACGTTATGTTTCTCTCGTTATTTTAGTCCTTTATGCTTCTTTTGTGTGTTTTCAGGTTCTAAGGGCCTAGGGAGCAAGAAAGTGCATTTTGAGGCCATTTGGAGCATTTTTGGGCATGGATTGGATAGCTTATCCATGGAGCCAAGAGGATGGACGAATTTGAAGGCCTTGTATGCACTTGAAGACACAAAACAATGGCTCTAGCCCAATCAAACACATTATGCCATACAAACCAACCTATTTTAGGCCCATTCTATGTACTTAAACCCTAGCCCTTTAAACTAATTCATTTATCACTTATCAAACTATTCACTTATCACTCACCACATATCATTCACTTATCACTTAACATATCATTCATTTATTTCACTTCCATACTCCTCTTAATTCCACATGCATTCTCACACATGCACATCATTCACTCACATTTCCACCATTCATTCTTTATTCCTTTCCAAACATCTCACATGCATTTCCACCTTCCTACTTCATCATTTCACCACATTCTCCCTCTTTAACTCACATGCATTCATCATAATTCACAACACAAAACAACTTCATTGCCGTGGGTTCCCATTTCCTTTCCAAACATCTCACATGCATTTCTTCATTATTTCCTAACCCTACATGCATTATTTATTGCATCTTCACATGCACTTCCACCTTTCATCCACAATGATTCATGATTCATTCACTTTGCATCCTTTAAATCACATACTTTTCCATCATTAATTAGCCACTTGCATCTTAAACAAACAACCATATATTCACTCCCCACTCCATCTCTCCATCTCATTCACAACACAACACCCCTCAAACACTTCCATTCTTTCCTTAGCCGTGAGTCCCCCCTCCCTATTAATCCAAACACCAACCATCTTTCCATTTCCATCACTCCTCACTCCATTCCACACTTCCATTCCCCCAAACCAACTATCCTTAGACCTTATGCTACAACAACGAGGAAGAGAAGAGGACCTAAACGTTCATACAATTCAAGTTTGAGTTGTTGGAATGTTTAGGTGATTCTTTGATTTCAATGTTTCATTTTAATTCTCTTTGTTTTGTACGTATAAGGAATGGAAGAGAAGAGTGCCTAAACGTTCATACAATTCAAGTTTGAGTTGTTGGAATGTTTAGGTGTTTCTTTGATTTCAATGTTATGAAGAACTAATCCCCCTTTAGCTAGGGGGTAATTCGAAATAAATGTTTATGCTTGCATTTTGATTTGATTACTTCTAATTGCGTTTCATAAGTTGTGAATTCAATTTGTTTAACTATTTGATTGATAACCTATTTATGTATGTTTATTGAGAGTGCACGCTTAATTTTCATTCATGAATATGACGCTAGAATATAAGTGAGTTTCACCTAATCGTTATGAACTTATATTCACAAGTAGTGGAGGTTGCTTATAAACAATCGCGTTCAACGAATTCTTGGCATAAGTTTCATGCGTATTCCATAGTAACGAATGCCTCGTCAACACTTATAGTTTTCAAAGAACTTAATGATTCTTGCTTGTATCTCTATTATGCAATTCATGTAGGGAACTTGTGGGGAATGCTTTGGGTTGTCGTATGCAATCATCCAATTCATTAACTTAAGGAAAACTTGACGGTTAATTTAAGCGGACCTAATTAACCCGGGGTGATGAGTTTCATAATTTATTGAAATGCAATTGGAAACCATTTTATTATGCAAGTGTAACATGTATGGAGATGAACCCCTTAGCTAGCCATACCATCCATTCATTTCCGTCAATTTCATATTTACAATTTGTTTTCTTTACAATCTATCCATTTTAGTTTAAATTCGTCCAAAATCAATCCCCCCATATTTCGTTTAAGTCTTAGTCTTAATCTTTCTTATTTTTAGTTTTGCATTCTTTGAGTCTAAGTTAGTATTTCATATTGTTATTTTACGTTTTTGAGTCAGTTTCCAAGAGATTTGCAATCCCTCCTAATCCCCGGTCCAGAACGATCCCTACTTATACTTATACTACAATTGTCAAAAAGAGGGTTTAATTTGTGTGCGTATAAACCACGCATCATCTATGAACCTAGGTGAGTTAAAAAATGATGGTGTGATTATTCAATTGGCCGATAGATCTAATGCTTATCCAAAGGGTGTTTTGGAAGATGTTTTGGTGCAGGTTGATCATTTAATCTTTCCGGCTGATTTTTATGTGCTTGAAATGGAAGACTCGGTTCATTCTCCACCCTCGCCACTCTTACTTGGAAGACCATTCATGAAAACAGCCCAAACAAAGATTGATGTGGCCAAGGGAGCATTAACAATGGAGTTTGGTGGTGATATAATTCAATTCAATGTTTATGACTCTATTAAGAATCCTAATGATGTTCGTTCTTGTTTTGCCATTGATGTGCATAAGGATATAAGGCAGGAACAATCCACACCTATCAAGAAGGATGCATCAAGAACCACCATTGAAGTGGGAATTGGAGTGGTTGCCCTAAAACCACCCAATCTGGCCGAGAGTAGCCATAGTGACATTGTTGATAGGGCTGCCACTTTTGAGCCTCCATCACAATATTTTTGTAAGTCTCTAACCCGAATTCCAATTCCTATTTCAACTAATAGGTTGTTACCTTCTTTGGTGCAGGTACCCAATCGAATTCAAGGCGGTGAGAGCATTTACATGGACTTTAGGAACCAAAACACCACAATCAGGGAGGATCACTATCCCCTTCCATTCATAGAGCCCTACTATGAGAATTTCGAGGAGCATGTTATGGATGATGTACCCCTCCATGCTGTGGGTACTAGTGAAGCTTAACATGGCATATTCGTTCGGCCGGAAGACGTTAAAGCAAGCACTTCTTAGGAGGCAACCCATGCATTCAACAAGGAAAAGTTGGAACTTCCACTCCAAACCTATATTTGCATTTCTAAACCCTTCTCTTTGCTGCTCTATTTTATCATGCTTAGTTGTTTGTTGTTTGTTTGCTTTTGTGTGAGTCTTCGTGCGAAACATTGAGGACAATGTTTGATTTAAGTGTTGGGGGGGGTGTAAAACAAGTGTTTTTATGCAAATTCGTGGGATTCTATCACCTATCACTTCTAATGTTGTTTCTCACTGTTTTTAAGTGTTTTTAGTGCATTTTGAGTTGTTTTGGTGTGTTTTGAAGTAAAAATCTGAAAATTTGAAAAATAAATAAATAAATTGAAAAAAGTGTTTTGAAAAAGCCAAAATGAGTTGTTTTTGTGTGTTTGTTTGTGTCTTAGGGTACCTTCCAACACAATGATGAGGATTTGGTTTTTAATGTATGACTGTTAAAGAAAGTTACAAACATGGATGAAAGTTTAATTTACTCTTTGGTTTATGCTTGGTTATAGTTATAGTTTACGAATTCACATGTAATCACAAAAACAAAAAAAATCAGTTTTTGTAACATGCTTGAAAGAAGGAACTCAAACTAACGCTACGTCCCTGAGAGACTTGAGCCTAAAATGTTCTTTGGAGAGTATAAATCTGTGATTTCTTGTTTTCTAAAGTCGTTGCATGATCTCATCATTCTTTGCTTGATTGCTACTTAGAATGTATTTCATCATTATAGTTCCAAATACTAGAACTCATGCCCATTTCATTCAAAGCATGATATTGATTGCATAACATACAATAAGATGAAGTTGTTTAGTTAAACCAAAGCCAAAAAGCCTAACCCTTTTGCATATGTATTGTAGGATTACCCCTTTTGAGCCGTTTCAAGCCTATTTTCTTTGTTAGCCACATTATCCTCACCTAGCCTAGATTAGGACTTTCCATACCTGTGTTCTTAAAGGATAGTGAAGCATGACTTAGAATGAATTCCTTTTGATCAACACATTGCAGAAAACAAGTGTGGGGGAAGGTAATAGGGCACGGCAAAGAAAGAGAACAAAAAAAAAAAAAAAAATTTCGTGAAAAAAAAAGAAGAGAAAAGTTGTAAAAAGAGTTGAGAAATAAGTGAAAATGATCTCATAAGGGTTGGTTGTTGAAGAAAGGGTCCAAAAGTTTGAATTTGACCCTAAATGTTGCATGAATCTTCCCTCTGTGTTTAAAAGTTGATTTCTGCCATCAAAAATGAGTTTAAGTGTCAATTTCATTACTTTGCTTCCTATTGCTTTAAGAACCCTTGTTTATCCTTTACCTTTCTTTGTTAGCCAATACCTTAGCCTCATTACAAACCCCAGACTTCTATCTTGATGTTATGTGGTCAATATGTGGAGTTTGAAATTGGTATGAGCATATAGAATCCCTGGTTCTCGCTTCTAAGTAGTAACATTCCATTCATGAGATCATATATATACATGCATTAATAATTCCAGAACGTGCTTCCTTTGTTTAAAACATATGTGAGTGGCTCGTCAACATGTTTACATTAATCTTCTAACATATACCTAGTGTAGGGAGTGTAGTCAGAAAATCTGAGTGAAAATAGAGAGTATATCCGGTGAGGAATTGAGGGAATTCTCTAAGGCATATTACTACATTCAAAACATTGTTTTAAGTACTAATAAGTGGTAACTATGGTTAAGTGTTTGTTAAAGTGTAAAGAAAGCCAAAAACCGTCGGAATGATGTTCTTTAATGTGTCATGTTCGTTGGAAATCCCTGAGGTATATGTTGGAAGGTCTAGAGTTTGTTTTGTTTTGCTCGAGGACTAGCAAAAGCTAAGTGTGGGGGAATTTGATAGGAGCATATTTAGACGACTTAGTTAGCTTGTTTTCGTGCATTTATGTTTTTAGTTCATAGTTATTTTAGTAGTTTAAGCTATTTTCGTGTGTTTTTAGGTTCATATGGCCAAGGAAGCAAAAAGGTGCATTTTGGAGCATTTTGGAGCAAAATTGGACTTGGAATGGATAGCTTATGTTTGGAGCAAAAGGAATAGACGAAATTGAAGATCTAAAAGAGAGAGGATTCCTAATCACAAGAGGAGTCCCAATCAAATGAGGAATCCTAGTCAAAGAAAGTTTCATACTTGAAGTAGGAAAGTTAAGCCAAGGTTTCCTATTTTGGTTTAACCTTTCCTAACCCTAAATGTCCTTAAATTCCAGCAAGTTTGAAGGCACCTTATGTATTTTAGGACACAAAATAAAGTTCCCTTGCAACCTAAAGTCCGTGCCGTGGCCTCCCATAGTGTTTCCCTTCCTTGCCGTGCAAGGAAGGGCCTTGTTTCCTATTCTAAATCATTAAAACACATTCCCTTTTCATCTAAAACTCAGCCACAACTTACATACCTTTTCTATTCCAAAATCTTTGCCTAATTTCAGAAATAAAGCACATTCCCTTTCTTACAATCCTTTGCCGCAAATTACCATTCCCTTTCCCTTGATTTTCTGACTTTGTGTTTCCTTTTCTTTAAGGATTTGGAGTTAAATCCTTTCCTAAACTATGTAATAAAACCTTAGGATTCTTTCTTGCATATAAATACGCAATGCCACACCCTTATTGAATGCTAATCACCCTTCCATACAACCTGCCTTCATTCGCACAGAAACACAACCTTGCCGCAACCTTCCATCAAACCTTCCACGATTCTCCTACTTCCATACCTTCACCCAAACCTCCATACACCATCCTTACCCCTTGCCGCACCACCATACCCTCCTAAATCCATTCATAACCCAGAAAATCATCCACAAAACCACCCTAGACTCTTGTGCCATGACTTAGCAAGGAAGAAGAGAAGAAAGACGAAGCCTTGGACATTTGTGCATTCAAGTTGGAGTGTTGGAACGTTTTTAGGTGTAATCTATCTTTTGTTTTTAATGTTTAATTCTATTTTTGTTTGTTTTGTTATGAACATGAGAGGCTAAACTCGTTTTAGCTAGTGTATGCTTTGAATCCATGATTACGTTTATAATATGAGTTGATTAATTCCAGTTGTGATGTCATAAATTGTGAATGCAATTTACTTAACCGTTTGATGGATAACTTATTCTTGTATGTTGATTAGGGAGGCCTACTTAATTTGCATGCTTGAATTTGGTGCTAGAATATAAGGGAGTTTCACATAATCGTCACAAACTTATATTCACAAGTAGTTAAGGTTGTTTTCATAATCATGTTAAGTAAATTCCTAGCATGAGTATCATGATGTCATAGTTACAAGTGCTTTGTCAATACTTATGATTTCCATTGAACGTAATGATCTTTGATTGTATCTCTATTATGATGTCATGTAGGGGACTCTTGAAGAATGCGTTGGGTTGTCGTATGATGTCATCCAATCCAATAACTTAAGGGAAATTTGAGGGTTAGTTAGTGATGTCACGGTTAATCTGGGGTATTGAGGTTCATGGTTTATCGGAAAAGCAATTGGAAATCAATTTATGTTTGAATGTATCATGTGCGGAGAAGTATCCCTTGGCTATTTAATCATCCATTGGTTTTTCTTAAATTCGTCAAAATCTATTAAGTCTTTAATTTACTTGTTTTTCTTTTAAATTCGTCCAAAATCAAATCCCCTTTACTTACTTGTTTCAAATCTGTCCAAAAGTGTGTTTTTGAGTCATTTGAGTCAAAACTAATTGTATTTTCGTCCAAATTAAGTCCTAGAGTCTAAATTGAGTCTTTTTTATTGTTTTGAGTTGTTTTGAGTCTTTGAAGTTTGTTTTGAGTCATCCAAGTTTAGTTAAGAGTCTTTTGAGTTTGTTTACATGTTTTGAAGCATATTTTTACATCTTTGAGTCAATTTTCATTAGATTAGCAATCCCTCCTAATCCCCGGCCTAGAACGATCCCTACTTATATCTATACTACAATTGTCAAAAAGAGGGTTTAATTTGAGTGCTATCTTTTATCACATCATGCCGTAGCAAGGAAAAATGAGGAAAGCCCTAGACGTGCATGCCATTCGACTTGGAGTTGCTGGAATGTTTTAGGTGTAATCTTTCTTGTGTTTCCAATGTTTAAATTCAATAATCCTTGTTTTGTGAGTATGAGGAACTAATCCCCTCTTAGCTAGGATGAATTTCGAAACCATGGCTATATTTGCAATATGATTTGATTACTTCCGGTTCTGATTTCATGAATTGTGAATTCAATTTACTTATCTGTTTGAATTAAAACTTGTTTGTGTATGTGGGTTGAGAGTGCACACTTAATTTGCATGCATAAATCTGATGCTAGGATATAAGAGAGCTTCACCTAATCGTTGTGAACTTATATTCATAAGTAGTAAAGGTTGTTAATCACAATCATGTTAAGTAAATTCCTGGCATAAGTATCATGCGCTTTCATAGTTACGAACACCTTGTCAACACTTAGGATTTTCATAGAATTTAATGATCTTTGATTGTTTCTCTATTATGCGGTTTCATGTAGAGAACTATTAAGGAATAATTTGATTGCAATGCGCTAATTCCATTCAATTCAATGACTTAAGGAAAATCTGAGAGTTAATTTAAGTGTACCTAATTAACTTGGGGTGTTGAGGTTCATGGTTCATTGAAAAAGCAACTGGAGATTGTTTTGTATGCAAGTATGTCATGTGTGGAGAAAGACCTCCTAGCTAGCCCATCATCCATCTATTTCCACCAAATTCATGCAAATCTGCCTAGTTTTAGTTCTTGTTTTGTTTTCTTTATTTTCGTCCAAAACCAAATCCCCCTATATTTTAGAGTGTCTAACTAGTTAGGATATGTTTTGGATTGTGTTTTCAAGTGTTTTGAGTGAAGTTAAAACCAAAATTGTGTTTAGAGTCAAATCTGCCCAATTTGTGTTTTTAGGTAGCTTTGACTGTTTTTAGCTTATTTTGAGTCTTGTGAACTTGTTTTGAGTCTTCTAAGTTTAGTTAAGTGTTTTAAAGCTCAGATTTATCTATTTGAGTCAGTTTAAGGAGCTTTAGCAATCCCTCCTAATCCCCGGTTTAAGAACGATCCCTACTTACATATATACTACAATTGTCAAAAGAGGATTTAATTTGTGTGTTAAGTTAATTTTCGCATCAGTATTCATGGGTGATGGTAAGTATGTGTATTATCCATATTCTTAGTGTTTGATTCCTTTCATGAGATCTTTTCAAAATTTGTGCTTTTATTTCATATTTCATATGTGAGAATTTTGAATCCCTTTTACATAATTTCACTCACATGTGTTTGTGGAGAGAGACTACACTTTAGGATCTGAGTGAAAATTTGAGTGATATTTGTGAGGACTAGAGTTGAAGCGAATTCTATCTTTGGCATTTGAGTATGTGTCTTTGAAGTCATGAGTCATGGAGTAATATTTTTACACTCCACATATGATACGAATCTTTGAAGTGGCAGACTTTCAGTTTGAATGTATGACTAAGCTTTCATTGGTTCTTATTAGTTTGTTTCAAGTATTCTTTAACCAATTTGTTTGCAAAGTCTCTAGATGTTTGTCGGCGTCATCACTATAAACCCTCAGGAGACACAATTCCTCCGACTAGGGAGGTTTGAAGGCTTGTTGCACATGCTCAGTGTAATCGTTTAGCCAGCGAAAGTGGTATGGTTAGTTTTTATTGTTTTTTAGTGTTTTTAGTTATAGTTTTGCTCTAGGACTAGCAAAAAACCAGGTTTGGGGTATTTGATAACTCATATATTTCATGCATTTATACCATCCATTCCTAGTCTCTTTGTGATGTTTTTGAGTTAAACTGGTTGCATTTTACCTTATTTTGGGTTAGTGTACAGTTACATGTACTTTAGGATCAATTTGAAGGCAAAAGAAGTGAAAACATGCCATTTTTGGGGTTGACCCTTATTCAAACATGGAAAGAAGTTTAGTGGCTTGTTTTGAAGCCCAAATAAAGAATCCAAATAAAGAAGTTTAGTGGCTATGCATGCATCCTGCCATGTGATTTATTTGGTTCTTTGAAGTTTTCTTGTTCGTAATGGATTCTTAATTGGTAATCTAAGTTGAACATCATAACTAGATTGTAGATTAGGAGTACTTGATCACAACCACACATCAAATGGATGTTCATAAATAAGTAAAATGAACCCTAGTTGCAGATTGGAGAGTTGAATGCGTTTTGACTTAATTTTCATGGAATTGACTTATAATGGTGAAATCGGTATCCCTAGTTCCATTCCCATTGTTTCTGAATCATTCTATTATTCATATTTACATTCTCTTGCATTTGAAGTTACTTTACTTTTCAAATGAAAATCCAAACTCAATTTTTTAGTTTCATTGTTTAGTTAGGGTTCGCATAAAGCTAGTAATTTGAAGAGGTCTAATCTGTCCCTGTGGTTTGACACCCTTACTTGTGCCATTATACTATCCTTATATTTTCACTTGAAAGGAACACAACATTGTACCAAAGATAAGGAATAATATAGAGGGCTTAACAATTTAGGATCATACTTACTCCTTTTATTGTACTAGGCAGCGAGACGAAGAATGGTATGGGTGTTAGTATTTGTATAGATTTGAAGCTGATTTAGTTAATTTTTGTATGGAAGTCAACGAGAAATTGATGAGCTCAATGAGCTAGAGTTACAGAGTACACAAAGAGGAAAAATGGAGTTCGTTTCTCCTCAGATTCAATCGACGAATTGGATTATCACACTGTCAATGTGAAGGAATGTAGTCGTTGCTACCTTCACACAAATAGCGTGCTTGATCAATATGCCATGCACATGCACATTTAATTACATCATCTCACTTAGATAGGGGGCACAATATATTACATCTAGATGTTTTAGTCTTGGCCATCTATTACAACTAAGAACAAATTCAAACTTAAACATTCTAAGGACTTAAAGGCTTAAACCTGATCCTTCCCTACATACTTCTTCAATTTTTTATTGCAACAAAGCTTATACGTCAACACTTCTTTCTAAGCTTGTTGAAGATTTGACTTCAAGCATTTCTTTAAGCATGTAGAACCTATCCTTTGGCAAAGGTTTTGTGAAGATATCAACCAACTGTCCTTTAGAATTGTAGTAGATAAGTTTGATGATGTTTGATTGTAGTGCCTCCTAGATGTAATGGCCCCTTTTACCAATGTAAGTTGACCTTTGATGGAATATAGGATTCTTTGTCATTGCAATTGCATAATTGTTATCACAGTAGATAGGAGTAACCTTAGTTTGTTATCCCCAAAATCTTGTACCATAAACCTAAGCCATACTACCTAAGTTGCTGCTTTAACATCGATCCTGTACTCAACTTCGGCAGTTGATAAAGCAACACTGTGTTGCTTAACATAAGCCCAAGAAAATATGCCATTGCCAAATGAAAATGAATATCCTGAAGTGCTCTTCATATCAAATTCATCACCGCATTAGTCACTATCACAATATCAATTAGTAGTGATGACTTGCCTTTTCATGTTTCATTCCATAGTGTTCGTTGTATGTACCTCAGGTCTCTTTTGGTAGCTCCCATATGTTTCTTAGAAGGATTGTGCATGAATCTAGCCGACAAGCTTATTGCAAACATCACATCAGACCTTGTTGCAGTCAAGTATAATAGACTCCCAACCAATTGCCTGAACAAACCATTATTAGCCAATTCACTTCCATCATCTTTCTTCAACTTGTTATTCACAACTAGTGGAGTACAAATTGGTTTGCAGTTTTTTAATCCAAACTTCTTAAGTAAAGTCAAGGCATACTTCTTCTGGTTGATGAAATTCCCTTCTTATATTGAAGAATTCCCATTCCTAGAAAAATGGCATAGCAAGCCTAAATCTGTCATCTCATATCTCTTCATCACGTATTATTTGAACTCATTCATCAACACACTGCTACTACTTGTGTAGATAATGTCATCTATATAGATTCGAATAATGATTGATTCATTTTCTCATCTTGACTTTATGTACAAGGTAGCTTCACTAGGATTCTAATGAATCACACTTTTGCAAATAAGAGTCAATTTTTTCATACCAAGCCCTTGGTGCTTGTTTTAGTCTTTATAAGCCTTTCGTAAGTTTGTACTTCTTGTTCTCAACTCCATTAACCACAAAACCTTCTGATTGATCAATGTAAACCTTTTCCTATAATACACCATTAAGAAATACAGTCTTTACATCAAGCTGCTACAATTTCCATTTCTTCTATGCTGCCAATTTAATTAGAGTTGTAATGGTGTCTAATTTTTCCATTTTGGGCAAATGTCTCATTGAAACCAATGTCAAGCTTCAGTATATAACCTTTGGCAACAAGCCTTGTCTTGTGCTCTACAGTTCCATCCAGGTTCAACTTAGTCTTGAATATCCATTTAGCATAAACAATGCGTTTGTTTGATGGTCTATCAACCAATTCTCATGTGTTGTTCTTTTCAATCCTCTTAATTTTAGCTTATATTGGTTTCTTCAAGGCATTATCAGTTGTAGCTTCCTCATAGTTCTCAAATTCAATCATATTGACATTAGACCTTGCATAGACTTCATTAAGTGATCTTAGTTGCGTAGGTCTGTTGCTTAGGCTACTTGTTTCACCTAACTTAATTTGAGAGTCAACAAACATTTGTGACTATGCATTGCTTCCTTCTAACTGGATCTCACTTTTAGTAGCTCCTTGGTGCTTGTTTTAGTCTTTATAAGCCTTTCGTAAGTTTGTACTTCTTGTTCTCAACTCCATTAACCACAAAACCTTCTGATTGATCAATGTAAACCTTTTCCTATAATACACCATTAAGAAATACAGTCTTTACATCAAGCTGCTACAATTTCCATTTCTTCTATGCTACCAATTTAATTAGAGTTGTAATGGTGTCTAATTTTTCCATTTTGGGCAAATGTCTCATTGAAACCAATGTCAAGCTTCAGTATATAACCTTTGGCAACAAGCCTTGTCTTGTGCTCTACAGTTCCATCCAGGTTCAACTTAGTCTTGAATATCCATTTAGCATAAACAATGCGTTTGTTTGATGGTCTATCAACCAATTCTCATGTGTTGTTCTTTTCAATCCTCTTAATTTTAGCTTATATTGGTTTCTTCAAGGCATTATCAGTTGTAGCTTCCTCATAGTTCTCAAATTCAATCATATTGACATTAGACCTTGCATAGACTTCATTAAGTGATCTTAGTTGCGTAGGTCTGTTGCTTAGGCTACTTCTTTCACCTAACTTAATTTGAGAGTCAACAAACATTTGTGACTATGCATTGCTTCCTTCTAACTGGATCTCACTTTTAGTAGCTCCTTGAACTACTTCAGACTCATTAGACATCTCATTCAAGTTCAAGTTCATAAAGAAAGTTAATGAAGAGTTTTCCTCAGTTTTTAGTCCCAAGTGCCGTTCTCATCAAACATGGCACTTATGGACAGGAAGATCTTCTTTGTTTCTAGGTTATAAATCATCTAATCTTTCTCAACCTTTCCATATCCGAAAAAAATGTCCTTCACTGAGTTTTCATTCAACTTTTGTCTTAACTGCACTGGAATATTGTAGTAGCATATGCTGTCAAACACCTTGAGATGTTTAATTCTAGGCATCTTACCATTGAATGCTTGATGTGAAAATTAACTTGACACATAAATTAAAACCCTATGATTGTAGTATATGAAAGTAGGGATTGTTTTAGGCCGGGGATTAGAAGGGATGCTAATCTACTCAATTTAAACTCTAAATCACTAAACTAGACTCAATAACAGAAAACTAGATTCTTATGACTCAAAACAAACCAGAATGACTCAAAACAGCACAAAACAATGAAACTGACTTGAACTAGACACTACGGATTACTTTGAACGAATTCTAACTTTAACTTGACTTAAAATACTAAAAGATACAAACTTGAACAGATTCTAACTAAAAGACACAACCAAGTCAAGGGGGATTGGATTTTGGACGAAATTAAGGTAAAAACAAACATATTCAAAGACTTAAACAACTTTGGACGAAATTAGGGAAAACTATGGTCGATAAGCTAGCTAGAGTGTCCTTCTCCACACATGACACACTTGCATACAAATTGATTTCCAGTTGCTTTTCCAATAAACCATGAACCTTAACACCCCAGATTAACCGTGAACAACACTAATTAACCCTCAGATTTTCCTTAAGTCACTGAATTGGATGGAATACGCATCGGCAACCAAATTATTCTTCAATAGTTCCCTACATGAACATCATAATAGAGATACAATCAAAGATTATTAAGCTTTGTGAAAATCATAAGCATTGACAAGGCATTCATAACTAAGAACAGTATGATACTCCTGCCAGGAATTTCCTTAACACGATTGAGACTAGCAACCTCCACTACTTATAAATATAAGTTCATAACGATTAGGTGAAACTCCCTTATATTCTAGCATCAAATTCATGCATGCAAACTAAGTGTGCACCCTCTTAATCAACACACAAGAATAAGTTCTTAATCAAACTATTAAGTAAATTGTATTCACGATTTATGAAATCACAACTGAAAGTAATCAATTCACATTGCAAATATAATTATGGTTTCAAAGTCTCCTCTAGCTAAAACAAGTTTAGCTCCTCATGTTTGCAAAACAAAGATAATTAAACTCAAACATTGAAAACAAAGATAGAATACACCTAGAAACACTCCAGGTGGCTCCTCCTTCCTTGCTGCAGCATAATGAGGATTTTCTAAATTTAGGCTCTTGAGGTGTGTTGGATGGTGTGATGATCTGATCGTAGAGGGTGGTCTTGAATGATTGGTGTGGCATCTTGTGTTTATAGGGTCAAGGGAATGCACAAAATTAGGCTGAAAATGAGAGGAATTAGGACTCCAAATCACCAAAGAACAAGGTCACTTTCAATCAGATTCCAGGGAGGACAAGGAATGGTCCTTGCGGCAGATTCTAGAACTTCTAGAAGGGTTACGTGCAACATAAACTTAGGGCATGAAAATAGGGCTTCTAGAACCTGATATTTAGGTGATTTAATATGAAAAGGAGTCCTCTTTGCAGCTGGAATTAAGGTAGGAAAAGATTAGGATAGGATAAGATAAGATAAGGTTGGATAAGGTTTGGATAAGATAAGGTTTGTTTGGATAATGTTCCTTCTTTGTAGCTGATTCCTTATCTTCAATGTTTCCAAATTTGTTTCTCCAGATATTAAGCACATTCCTAGCCTCTCTTGATCTTCAAATTCGTCCATCCACCTTGCTCCATATGCAAGCTATCCATTCCATGCCCAAAACTGCTCCAAATAGCTCCAAAATGCACTTTCTTGCCAACTTTGCCATTAGAACCTACAAACACACGAAAATAGCTTAAAACACTATAATAAATGGAAACTAACTATGTAAATGCAAGAAAACAAGCTAACTAAGTCGCATAAATATGCTCCTATCAATGCCTCCAATGGTGTCTAGTTCTCAACTGTCTTGGTTGGACACCTATTAAGAAGGTACATTGTAGTGTTAACTACTTCTCCCAAAAAAAAAAAAAAAAAGGCATCTTCCTGTCTAAAGCATGTTTTTGACCATTTCAACAATGGTCATATTCTTCTTCTCAGCAACACCATTATGTTGAGTGGAAAGGCCATTGTAAACTGCCTTTCAAGTCCCATCCTCTAGAACCTTTGAAATTTCATGGAGGTATATTCTCCATCTTTATCACTCATCAATTTCTTGATCTAGTAACCAGCTTGAAGTTCCACCATTGCCTTGAATCTCATAAAGACAACAAATACCTCTAACTTATGCTTCAAGAAATACAATCAACACATTCTTGTACAATCATCTATGAAGGTGAATAAGTATCTATTTCCATTTAGTGTTATGACCTGTATAGTACCACACACACTAGAGTGTATCAATCTAGTGGATGACTTTGCTTTTTAAGTTCTCTTTATCGAGGTCTTCTCTATGATGCTTTCCAATTAAAAATAACCTTCACAACTCCATATGTTTATTTAGCTTTGTTCACTAACATATGTAGACCACAAAAATCCAAATGACCAACTCTTTTGTGCCAATCCCAAGCATTATCCTCAACTGTAGCTTTTAGTGCGTTCACTTTCAAGTCTTCCATTACCAAAGGGAAACTGATAGGAGAATATTTATGCGACTTAATTGGCTTGTTCTTGTGCATTTACGTTGTTATTTCTTAGTTCTTTAAGTCTTTTAAGTTATTTTCGTATGTTTTCAGGTTCTAAGGGCTAAAGGAGCAAAGAAGTGCATTTTGGAGCCTTTTGGAGCACTTTTGGGCTAAGGATGGATAGCTTATACTTGGAGCAAAAGGAATGGACGAAATTGAAGAGTTGATGTCACAAGGATTCCTACTTGAAGTAGCCACACACCTTCCACCATTTCAGCCGCACCTTTGTCCTAACACTAGAGCATTAATCATTCACTTTTCATTATATAATTCATGCACCATCATGCATATATTCCTCCCCCCTAGCTGTCTCTCCCATGGATTAATCACCCAAGCCATATTCAGATTTCTTTGCCGTGCACATTCACCACCAATTCAGCCACATGCACTTATTCCTCCATCATTGCACCACATTTCAGCCACCATGACATTATTCTTTCATCATTGCACCACATTTCAGCCACCATGACATTATTCCTTCATCATTGCACCACAATCCCAACCATGCCGTGCATAACCCATCACACTTCCCTTTACCGTGCACTCCCATTCAACATTTCCAGCTTTTCTCCTTCATTGCAGCCACACTTCCACATGCATTCCCTCTTTAATCATTCTTTTCCTAGCTGTTTTTCCATCATTATTTCAGCCACATGCACTCTCAATCATAAGAGCCACATGCACTCTTAAACAATCAGCCACATATTCTCCCATTCCCCCTATAAAAACCCATGCATTCATCACAAAAACAATCACAAAACAGCCCTTTGTGCCGTGCATATTCATTCCATTTTCTGCATCTTTTCTCTCCATTGCTGTGCCCTCCAACCACTTCCCATCCCTCCATTCCACATACAAACACCACCCCAAAACCTTTCCTTAGACCTTGTGCCACAACGAAGAGGAGGAGGAGAGGCCTAAACGTTCATACAACTCAAGTTTGAGTTGTTGGAATTTTTAGGTGTTTCTTTTCCTCGATTTCAATGGTTAAATTTACTTATCTTTGTCTTGTACGTATGAGGAACTAAACCCCCTTTAGCTAGGGGGTGATTCGAAACCATGTTTATGCTTGCAATATGAATTGATTACCTTTGGTTGGAATTTCATGAGTTGTGGATTCAATTTGTTTAACTGTTTGATTGATAACTTATTTATGTATGTTTATTGAGAGTGCACGCTTAATTTTCATGCATGAATATGACGCTAGAATATAAGTGAGTTTCACCTAATAGTTATGAACTTATATTCACAAGTAGTGGAGGTTGCTTATAAACAATCGCATTAAATGAATTCTTGGCACTAGTTTCATGCTCATCATAGTAACGAAGGCCTCGTCAACACTTATAGTTTTCATGATGCTTAATGATCTTTGATTGTATCTTTATTGTGCTTTTCACGTAAAGGACTTTTGGAGAATGTTTTGAATTGCGTTGCGCTAACCCATCCAATTCATTAACTTAAGGAGAACTTGACGGTTAATTTAAGCGGACCTAATTAACCCGGGGTGTTGAGTTTCATAATTTATCGAAAGACCAACTGAAAATCATCTTGTATGCAAGTGTAACATGTATGGAGAAGAACCTTCTAGCTAACATTCCATCCATATTTTCATCACATTCATACTTACATTTTGCCCTTAATTATAATCTGTCCATTTAATTTAATCTCGTCCAAACACAATCCCCCCCATATTTTGTTAAGTCTTAGTCATTATAATCTGTCTTATTTTGGTTTTTAAGTATTTGGAGTCACAAACACCTTTAAATTCGTCCAAATCTGCCTAGTTTACATTCTTGTTTTGTTTGTTTGATTTTCGTACAAAACCAAATCCCCAATTGTCTTAGAGTATCTAATTGGTTCAATTATGTTTTAGATTGTGTTTTAGCTCATTTTGAGTCTTGTGAACTTGTTTCGAGTTTTCTTTAAGTGAGTTAAGTGTTTTAAAGGTTATTTTTATTTCTTTGAGTTAGTTTAAAGTGTTTAGCACCCCTAGTTAATCCCCGGTTAGAACGATCCCTACTTATATCATTACTACAATTGTCACAAATAGGGTTTAATTTGTGTGTCACATTCGTTTCGCATCAGAAACATCTATTCCTAGTCATTTGTATAGTGACCACATGATTTTCCAACTTTTTATTGTCAAAGATAGCCACATCCATCATCTCCAAATAGTAGGAAATAGCCTTGCTGCACCATTTGTCCCACATGAGCGAATTCTAAGCCAATCATGGTACCAACATCACCTCTTTAATGTACCTAGTACCATTCTTGGTCTCTATAACCAATGTACCTTTTGCAATAGCCTGAAAAAATTTTCCATTTCCCATTTTGATTCTGGTAATCACATTCACGACAACATTCCTGAGCAATGGCTTATGACAAGTCATGTGATTACTGCAGCCACTGTTAATGAACCAGACATGCTCATCTTTGATCATTGATGTTGAATTACAAGCAAAGAACATAAAAGATTTTTCACTAACATCCTTTGGATAGCGAAATTGTTGTACCATATTACTTATGCAATCCTTGGCAACGTGTCCAAACTTGTCATATTTATGGCATTTTGGCTTGCCTTTGAACCAGCACTCACCAAAGTGCAAATTTCCACAAGTTTTGTAGACTTCCTTATTACCATTGCTTTTCACTACTGCATTAGATCTCTTATTTGGCTTTACAAATGCCTTCTTCTCTTTATTCTTCCAAGGCTTCTTGCCTTTGTAACCACAGGATTGAGAATTATTCCTCCCTTGAACACTGAGACTGCTAAAAGCTCTCTTAGTAACCTCAATGTTTTATGCCTACATAATTAGCCTTTGTTCAAATCCTTGAGAGTTGCAACAACCTGAGCGGGATCAATTTCACTAATCTTCTTAGTTCTTTCTATCACAGACACAATATGATAATATTGTGGTGTGAGACTAATCAATAACTTCTCAAATATCTTTTTGTTAGTCGATTCTTCACCATACATTTTTAATTGATTAATACATCCAAACAGTCAAGTCATCTGATAATGCTTTACCACTTCTCATTCTAGCTAGTCAGAATCATGACGAATACCTTGAAGTTTCATAGCCATGACCTGAGATTCACCTTTGCACATATGCTTCAATACATCCCAAGCAGCATTAGTTGTCTCTTGGCTTGCAATTCTTGGCAAGATCTTATCACTCACAGAACCTTGGATCAATCCCAGAGCTCTAGAATCTCAAGCAATAAGATCTTAAGCAACAATTTATTGCTTCTCAGTGAGTCGATCGTCTGAATATGAGGGAAGTTCAATTGCCTTTCTGAACAAATTTCTATAGATTGTGGGATTTGAATATTATCTTCATCCTCATGCACTAGAAATCATAGTTGACTACATTGAAGACTAAAGCTTGAGCTTCGAAATCCAGCCATCTCGACCTTCTATTCATCTAAGTTATTCGTTGGAAACTCAAAGATGCATACCACTTAATTCAGTTTGAATCAAGCTTTGGTACCATGTTAATATTTGTATAGACTTGTAGCTGATTTTTTAGGGTAGTTTTTGTGTGCAAATCGATGAGAAATTGTTAAGCTCAATGAGCTGGAATTGCAGAGAACACTGAAAGAGTAAAAATGGAGTTCTTTTCTCCTTAGATTCAATCTGAGAATTGGATCACATCACCATGCCGTTGTGAAGGAATGTAGCCATTGCTACCTTTACACAAGCAGTGTGCTCGATCCATGTGCCATGCACATGCACATGCACAATTAATTACATAATTTCACTTAGATAGGTAGCACACTATACACCATTAAGATGTTTTAATCTTGACCATCCATTACAACTAAGAACCAATTCAAACTTAAGCATTCTAAGGTATCAAAGACTTGCCACGTAGTACTACGATCTAGTGGTATCTCTCTTCACTTGTAAGTGAGAGGTCTTAGGGCATATTCTGAGGCTATCATTTTCTGTTGGGATGGTAACATATGGGCATATTCTCTCTTTACCAAGGGATGATTATGTTGTTCAACAAAAGTATAAGCATAAAACTTTCCCGTATGCCTATCCACCCTAACGCCCATATGAGCACCACATCCAGTCCTCGTCTCTACTCTTGGTCTTTTAATCATATCATTTCTCTTATCTACAACTTGAAACCCTTCTTTAGCACAAGAAAAGATTCTTGAAGTGAGTTCACCAGTTTTTTTATTCCTGCCACTACTTTCTTTTCGAATACTAAACCCTATAATTCCACCATACTTGTTGTAGAAACCATATGTTGCTTGTTCAGTATCAAACTCCATATTTTTTGTAGGTTTCAATTCCAAAGTACCTTCTATGACATCATGCGGTTTATCCATTATATCATTCACTATCAAATCCTACCACAAAAATATAATAAGATTTAGACAACTTCAACTCAACGAAAAAACCCAAATTTTCTACAGAAGCAACGTAACATCTTCTCTTTTTTTAGACATAAACATGTAGCAAATCCAATCTCATTGCAAAAATATCATGAAAAGGAAATTCAATAATGGAAGCCTAACCTTTATTATTGAAGACCAGTGGCAACCCATTGATGTTGATTGACCAAAGCGAGACGATGATTTCTTATGATTACAGTGTTCTGCCAAAGCTGTTGTCGTTGCCACATTGTTTATAGCGACATCCTGGCAGAGATTTGCCTCACATATCAACCTGAGCCTGTCTAACCTATATCGATCTGCTATTGGAAGCAGATGTTGAGCCATCAAAGTGGATGCCCCATCGGAGTTAATTCCAGTAAGCTCTTCTATGTCAGGTAGTAAGTCCCAGTATACAAAATGAAGCAACGCCTGCAACATGACAAAATTAATGAGTGGCCAAGGCTACACTTGAAACTAGTTGTATATGTCATATTAGTCTTTCAGACACTAGGTGAGTAAAGAAAACTTAAAGGGAGAGCGCGAATAAAATATACATGAAAACGGTCCCAAGAGGATGGTTATGATTCACCAATTCTCTAATTTCACATAACATCACAAGAACCACAAAATTAGAGAAGAAAAGCACATCATCAACCTGTCTTACATTTCTAATGAAGGAGGATAAGCACTACATGTAAAGCCTAATAAACCCCATGAAAAACTTAATCTTACTACTTCTTGCTAGGCCACATTAGACGACATAATAACAAACAAAACAAATCATTACTGCAATGCAATACAGATTACTGACATCAATCATGCAATAAGCTAGCGATGGGAAATGCTCAAAGTACCAGAATGAGAGTGAACTTGGGCTTATTATGGTACTTTTCAGAGGAAGGAGAGGAGATGCAGGAATTGGATTTTTTTTTCGGAGGAAGGAAGCTGGAGATTATGGGAGCAGGATTTCGTAGAAAACTAAAGCTTATGGGAGTGGGAATAGGGGCGCAAACAAGCAGATTGAGAAAGAGAGAGGGAAGAGAGAGAAGTGGATTATGAGTAGGAATGGTAAAAGGCAAACAAAATTGCCTTGGGTTATGTGAAATAATTTGAAAGCTTCTTGGCCACAGGATCAATTTGAAGGGTGGCAACAGCTCAGAAGAAAATCGATGTCCAGGATTTGGGCCCTGATTGATAGTAAGTCGTACGCCTTTCTGTGAATGCACAGTTTCGTGTTTCTTATTGGCAAGCTAACAAATGTAATGATTCGAAACATGGAACTGAAGAGATCCTTGATCCTGCTTGAAGTCAATCTCTCTTTCAAGTGGAAAAAGACGAAATTTCCAAGATTGGATGTAGAGGACCAAAGAACACGACTAATGTTTTTAAATTTGGCAGAAAGGCATGATCACTTTATATGGATCATTTGGTCCTTTTCCAGGCTGCAACTATTAGGTTATAGAGACAGTTTCGTTTGGGAAGAGCTCGGTTGTTTCAGGGTTCTTGTGAACATCCACTAGAGCAAGCAGGTGAAAAAAATACAAAGATCCATTCCTTAAAAACAACCATTTTGTTTCGAAATGAAAATTATGTCGTTTTGTTATGGATGTATGTTACTCTAGATCCACAGTGCCATCATTTGGCTTTGCTATTTGAGTAGATGCACGTTTCTTTAGGTGAAAAGCCATCATATGATGTTTGTTGCAAAAACTGTAAAGACTTCCACAAATGCTTGAAACGGTGCTTCATGCATATAGTTGTTCTGATGTCATTGGCCTATGCGTGGAAAATGTGAAAGTTTAAGACGAGAACAATATTTGATCGTTATTTTCCGCAAGGAAAGATGCAGTCTGCATCTTTATTATAGACACTATGTTTAACAAAAGAAAACAGCACTACTACGTTAGTGTGTTGTTAGATTAATACTAGTATGAACAAGAAGGCAAGCTGAAATATGACAATAGTCATGAGTGTCTTGTCCTTGTATATGTTAGTCACGAGAAAATCAATGAATGGACTTCGCATTGTGGCAATATAAATAGGTCGGTTCTTAGTCAAATATAGATTAGGACTCACTTTGGATGAGTTAGCTTCATCTTGGAAAGAATGACAATTGAATTATGGAGGCCAATGCCTACTTTGACATAATTAAGCAATCTAAAGCTAGGCGTTAGCCATGAGAACTTAGAAGGTTCAGAGTGCTAAAAACCATGAATGGTGCTTCTACAATAAAGTGCCAAGTTCTCTTAATTAGAAGGGCTGGTAAGGCTAAAAGGCTTGACAATTGAAGATAGACAGAGAACCTATCTTTCACATGTTCTTACATCTTAAAGTATGAAAGTGAATTATTGGTAGTGTTTTAAAGCAACCACAATATGTGGGTGAATTGTGGGGGAGTGTCTTAGCTATTTTTGAAACACAATATAAACCTAAGAAGAATAAAAATGTAATTTTCTTCTAGGAAGAGATAAAGATTATCTCTTACAATAGCATTTTTAAGGTATTGAAGAGTTGGAGACCTTCTGGCAAATACTTTAAATGTGGGGGATTTAGCCAAGTATAGAAAATTACTTAGTAAGTCCCAATAAATATTTGTAGGACTTAACATCAGAAAACAACTACTCTCAAATGAAATTTATTTGCATGCATGGATGAGTTTTGTGATGGCCATATTGTTTGAGTAGTCAAACTAGTGGTACCAACCTTTAAAGGTTTGACTAGAGAGTAATTTGTATTATCGAGGGGAATGGGTTATAAGCCTGAAACTAGAGTAGTTGACTCAAAACACTTAAAAACACAAGTTTGGACAGATTCTAACTAATTTGACACAACAAAGTAAACGGGATTGAGTTTTTGATGAATTTAAAGTAAAGACAAGTAAATTAAAGACCCTAACAACTTTGGACGAAATTGGGTGTTTAAATGGGTGAATGGCTAGCTAGAGGGTCCTTCTCCACACATGACACATCAACAAAAATCAATTTCCAATTATTATCCCAATAAACCATGAACCTCAACATCCCAGATTAACCATGAACATCACTAATTAACCCTCAGATTTTCCTTAAGTCATTGAATTGGATGGAATATGCATCAGCAACCAAATTATTCTTCAATAGTTCCCTGATAGGAGCATATTCATGCGACTTAAATGGCTTGTTCTCGTGCATTTACGTTATGTTTCTCTAGTTATTTTAGTCCTTTATGCTTCTTTTGTGTGTTTTCAGGTTCTAAGGGCAAGGTATGCAAAAGGATGCCTTTTGGAGCCTTTTGGAGCAAATTAGAGATTGGAATGGATATCATATGCTTGGAGCCAAGAGGATGGACGAAATTAAAGACTTGAAGTAGGAAAGTTAAATCCTAAAAGACCTCATGTTTAAGCATCATTGAAGACTCCTACGCATTTTAGAACACAAAAACAACATTCCTTGCAACCTTAGGACATTGTCGTGTGTTTCCTTGTGTCTCCCTTCCTTGCCATGCAAGGAAGGGCTTTGTTCCCTATTTTAAACACTTAAAGCATTCATTTATCATATCATTCACTTATTATAAGCATTCACTTATCATATCATTCACTTATCAAACCATTCACTTATCACTTCCATTCACTTATCACTTATCACTTCCATTCACTTATCACTCACCACATATCATTCATTTATCACTTAACATATCATTCATTTATCACTTAACATATCATACACTTATCATAATCATTCACTTATACACTTATCATAATCATTCACTTATTCTTTCATCATTCAACCACCAATTCAACACATGCATTTCAAACCTTTCAACACCCTTTAATCATCTCCCTTTAAGTTATGATTTTATTTCCTAACCCTACATGCATTATTTATTAGCATCTTCACATGCATTCACACACACTTCACACAAACAAACAACTCAAAACCGTGAGCTCCCATTCCCTTATGCCATTTTCAGATTTCCACCCACTAACCTAGTCATCAACACATGCATTCCCTTCACATTCACCCACATGCACTCCCACTCTTTAATCATATGCACTCCCATCATAATTCCACCACCAATTCAGCCACAAAACATTATCATTGCACCACATTCAACCACTCCACATCCCTCACCAAGAAACCATTCAACACACACATGCATCCTGAAATTCTTTGCCATGCAATCACATGCATTTCCCTTGACATTTTCAGCCATCACACTTCATCATTACACCACCATTCACTCTTTAACCCACACACACTTCACACAAACAACATTCACATGCATTCACATGCATTTCCAACACAAAACACACTCAAAACCGTGGCCACCTTTGCATTTCAGGATTCCCATTTGCATTTTCAGATTTCCAGCTTTCCCTTTTATTTTTCAGCTTTCATTCTTCATCATTGCAGCCATTCCACATGCAATTCTCCATCATTCCTCCACACAAACACCTTAAAAAAATAGCCATATACATCTCCACTCCTCCTATAAATACCCTTGCATTCCCATCATTCAAAACATCTCATTCCATTGTAGATACCACAACACAAACACTCCATTCCTTCTCTAGCCGTGAGTTTCTCTCCATTTTCTGCACCATTTTCTCCACCACTCCTCACCTATTTCCATAATTCCCCACTCCATTCCACACTTCCATCCCCCCAAACCAACTATCTTTAGACCTTGTGCTACAACGAAGAGGAAGAGAAGAGGGCCTAAACGTTCATACAATTCAAGTTTGAGTTGTTGGAATGTTTAGGTGTTTCTTTGATTTCAATGTTTAATTTTAATTCTCTTTGTTTTGTATGAGGAACTAAACCCCCCCCTAGCTAGGGGGGTGATTCGAAATATATGTTTATGCTTGCATTTTGATTTGATTACTTCTAATTGCGTTTCATAAGTTGTGGATTCAATTTGTTTAACCGTTTGATTGATAACTTATTTATGTATGTTTATTAAGAATGCGCGCTTAATTTTCATGCATGAATATGACGCTAGAATATAAGTGAGTTTCACCTAATCGTTATGAACTTATATTCACAAGTAGTGGAGGTTGCTTATAAACAATCGCGTTAAACGAATTCTTGGCATAAGTTTCATGCAATCATAGTAACGAATGCCTCGTCAACACTTATAGTTTTCATGATGCTTAATGATTCTTGCTTGTTTCTCTATTATGCAATTCATGTAGGGAACTTGTGAGGAATGCTTTGGGTTGTCGTATGCAATCATCCAATTCATTAACTTAAGGAAAACTTGACGGTTAATTTAAGCGGACCTAATTAACCCGGGGTGTTGAGAATTCATGGTTTATTGAAATGCAATTGGAAATCATTTTATTATGCAAGTGTAACATGTATGGAGATGAACCCCTTAGCTAGCCATACCATCCATTCATTTCCGTCAATTTCATATTTACAATTTGTTTTCTTTACAATCTATCCATTTTAGTTTAAATTCGTCAAAGATCAATCCCCCCATATTTCGTTAAAGTCTTAGTCTTAATCTTTTTTATTTTTAGTTTTGAATTCTTCGAGTTTAGTATAGCATTTTAGTTTGAGTTTTTAAAAGCATTTTGAGTCTTTTGATTTGTTTTAGTGTTTTAATTTTTAGTTTTGCTTTCTTCGAGCATTAAATAGTGTTTTATATTGTATTTTTATGTTTTTAAGTCAATTTAGAAGGTTTTAGCAAGCCCTCCTAATCCCCGGTCTAGAACGATCCCTCACTTATCCATTCTACTACAATTGTCAAACGAGGGTTTAATTTGAGTGTCAAGTAAATCACGCATCAAATTTTGGCGCCGTTGCCGGGGATTAGCAACTTTGCTAATCCCTTAGTTCTTTTCTTTTTTTTTGGTTTAGTTGTTTTCGTTTTAGTTTCTAACTTAGTGTTGTTTTCTTTGTTTGTTGTTACTTTTGATTTTTGATTTAGTTCTCTTTCTTTTTAGGTACTAGAGAAGTAAGATATGGATTTTGCTAGCATTCAAGCTCAATTGGCAAATCTTACTTCTAAATTGTCGCCGTATGCCGAAAGGACCACAATGCAGAGTGTCCCTACATTTGGTGCTTCATATAGGCAAGGATTTCAAGCCAATCAATGTCCACAAAGAGATTGGAGGGATCATTCAAACTCTATATGGTGGGAAGATCAACAAGTTCAACGTGAAGCATATTGGCAACCATATGAGGAGTTCTATTCAAGACCTATGCAGCCACCACAACTTCATATGCAATATGCTCAATTAAATTCAAGTTCGCCAGTAGATTATATTCAAATTCTTAATGAAATAAATTCTTTGGCGCAGGGGTCACAAAATCAAGCCAAGGAGGCTCAACAAGAAGCATATTGGCAACCATATGAGGAGTTCAATACAACACCTATGCAGCCACCACAACCTCCCCCACAACAATTCCAATCAAGTTCAAGTATGTCCATGGATAATGATAAAAATTTTCAATTACTAACCTCTTTGACGCAGGACGAACAAAATCAAGACAAGAAGTTGGGTAAATTGGACGAGCAATTTGGGCAGATTATGGAGTTCATGAAACAAATTCAAGAGCAAAGTGAACTTTCCAACTCAACTATTGAAAACTCGAAGGAAGATTTTGAAATCCATAATGCTATCACTTTGGGAAGTGCTATGGAGGTTGGAGCTGACCTAAAAATGTCCAAACATAGCCTAGAAGTGGATGAAGAGCTGCTAATTGAGGAGGAGGAAGAAGACATGCACACGGCAAGGGTAGAACAACCCTTGCCGCAGCCCCCTAAGCCCTCTAAACCACCCACCACCAGTAAGGACGTCCCAATTTCATGTTATTTTGATGTTATTCCACCCAATGTCCCTTTTCCTAGCAGGTTTTTGATTCCCAACCAAGAAGAGAGTAAAAAGGACATCGTGGAAGCCTTCCCAAAGGTGCAAAATGCTATTCAAATTCTTGGTGCAACACAGCAAGTTTTAGATGGTGTTGAATTCTTCAAAGGACTTTGTACACCAAGAAGAATGATTCAAGAGAAGGTAGTGGCTGGAGAAGATGTAGAAGGCATCAAAGAGGACAAATTTGAAACCACAATTCCCAAGGAAGTTGGATTTTATGACACGGGACAAGTCATAACTTTCGAAGGGGTGTTTATTCTGGAGTTCATTTTGGAGCACACAGGTAAGCCGCCTCCCCGAATTTCAATTTTCTTTTATACTAACATGTGGTTAATGATTCAGGCACCCAAAATGGAATTTAAACTATTACCGGATCATTTCAAGTATCACCGCCCATTCAAAGATAAATTCCATGCCGTTTGATTTTATTTATGTTAATAAAAAAAAAATAAAAAAAAAATAAAAAAAAAAATTTGAAAGAAAGATACTAAACATGGAGAAAGGTGGAGCTTCACAAAGGTTGTTTACGTGAAGCCCCACTACGAGGCGCAGAAGCGGAAGGCGCAGAAGCGGGAGGCATAGAAGCGGGAGGCATCGGAGCGGAAGCCATCGGAGCGGGAGGCATCGGAGCTAGAGCATTCCAGGCCTCAATACTTGGCCAAGCGCTGGATGACCCAGGAAAAAGGTGCCTCTGGAGATAAGACGCAAGCCTTTGACGGTCACTGTGAATTCGACCCTCAGATTCTTGCAGCTCATCAAGCTTCCTCTTCATCCCCGACGAATAGTTATTTGCAAGCACATGCAAACTTCTATTCTCGTACTTAAGCTGCTGGATCTCTTGCTTAAGTCTTTCCACCTCTGCCATCAACGATTCCACCTGACGGGAGCGGGCAAGCAGGCGTAGGCCCATGTTGGACACAGAGCTCGCACACTGAACACTAAGTGCGAGGGACTCTTGAACGGCCAACTCATCGGACCGTCCTGACAGCAGCCTACTATCTTTTGGAGTGAGGAGGTTTTTAGCTACTATTGTAGCTGTTGTGGCGTCCTGCATCACAGAGTCTTCACCTGAAAGAGGACCGTTAGAAGATAAAAAAGAAGGGCGCCATACATTACCTTGACGGGGCGCAACCGGATCGCTGCTGAGACTCAAATCTAAGCTAAGGTTCGATGAGTTTGCCATTTTTTTCAAAAGTGTTCAAAGAGAAGGGGTGGATGGAGTTAAAAATTTCACAAAGGGCCGGAGTCGAGTTTCAGGAATGGGAAATCTTCAGAGTGTGTATATTGGCGGTGATCGATAGCTCTATAAAATGCCAAGGCGACGCGTCCACCGATTCAAAGAGCCGGAATTTCCGGCGTAATTTAGGCGACGCGTTCTCGGCTTTTCAGAAGACGCGTTCAACTTTGGCAAAAGATTTCTCACAAAGCTGAAAACACGTGGAGGCCATCATCGCAACTACACATCTTTAGCCGACAAGCGCAAAGTTCGGCGACGCTTTCTCTGCTTTTCAGAAAACGCGTGCAGCTTTGTCAAAAGGAGCCGCATCTGCACTACCACGTGTCGTTCAGAAAGCGAAGGGGCGCCTGCTCAGAAATCGAAGAGGCGTATTCAAAGATCGAAGAGGCGCCACTATTTCAAAAAGCCGGAATTGCGGGATCAAAACGTTTGTCGACAAGGGTAAAAAGTACCACCACTTGATATTATCTCTATATATGTCGACCTTCGTCTTTTATGGCAGGGCAAACCTGAAGAAAATGCCCAACTCTCCCTCACCTCTGAGGGCGCACTCCCAACAAGGCCTTTCAAAATACTCAATTCTTTCTTCTTCCCCAAAGATGATACCAGATGCCTGGAGTACATATGACCCAGGAGGAAACGGCGGATTGAAGCATGTGCTGATTCATCCACCGCTTCTTCAAAGCAAAGGTATCTCATATCATCAAGGTCAAAAGCAAAAGTATCTCATATCATGCTCTTTCCCTGTCTTTTTCTTTGTCCTTGTTCTTACTCGCATGGCAAAGTAAAAGAAGCAATCAGCCAGCACTTGGAGTCAATCTTCCGATCTGGAGACAACTGCCTGGAATCTATTCCTGATTGCTTACCTAGCGTTGCTCTCGAGTAGTCATCTTCAACGGTTGATACACTTCCGGAGAAGGGGCCACTTCTGCAAAGGGGAGCGAGTAAGGCAAGTGAAAATGATACATTGAAGCATGTGGAGACAAACATAGGCTGAGTTATCCTCCAACCCTTTTCAATACGAATTGGAAAGATTGAACAAAGAAACAGACCAAAAGGGTAAGCTCAGACCTTCGGGGGAGACCAAAAGAACCATCCTGCTGCCCAGTTCAAGAAGTAGCACAAAGGAAAATCAACAATGGGCAGAAACCAGTTCAAGAGTAAGCCTGTGGAATCATCAAGATCAAGCCTCAATGCAATCAACAAAGAGAAGAGGGAATTTACACTCCATAACCAGATTTGCGTCCCTAAACTCTTCTCTTTGTTAATTACATTCTGCCATGTTTAGTATGTTTAGTTGTTGTTTGTGTGATTACTTATGTTTTGTGTGAATCTATGCTTAAAACATTGAGGACAATGTTTGATTTAAATGTGGGGGGGTAACTAATGTTGTTAATGCAAATTCGTGGGATTTTATCACCCATAACTTCAAATGTTGTTCCTTGCTGTTTTAAGGTGTTTTTAAGTTGTTTTAGAGTGTTTTAGTATGTTTTGTTTTTATAACTCCGAAAAGCACATAAAAATTTGAAAAATTGTTTTGAAAAGCCTAAAAAGAGTGTTTTGAGTCGTTTTTGTGAGTTTGTGTCTTAGGGTACCTTCCAACACAATGATAAGGATTTGGTTTGTAATTGCATGACTGTTAAAAAGAGTTATAAACATAGAGAAAAGTTTGATTTACTCTTGGTTTATGCTTAGTTATGGTTATAATGTATGACTTCACATGCAATCATAAAAGAAAAATTCGTTTTTGTAACATGCTTGAAGGAAGGAACTCAAACAAACGCTACAACCCTGTGAGACTCGAGCCATTACCTTCTTTGGAGAGTTATTTTCTGTGATTCTTTGTTTTCTAAAGTTGTTGAATGATCTCATTATTCCTTGCTTGGTTGCTACTTAGAATGCAATTGTATCATGATAGAACTAAATGCTAGAACTTATATCCGTTTCATTCAAAGCATGATATTGAGTTGCATAACATATATCAAGATGAAGTTGTGTAGTTGCCACCATAGCCAAATAGCCTTACTTCCCATATTTCGTATATATTGTAAGTCTTAACACCGTTGAGCCTCGTTTAACCTATTTTCTTTGCTAACCATATCACCCCTTACCTAGCCTAGATTAGGACCATCCGTACCCTTGTTCTTAAAAGATAGTGAGCATGACTTAAATGAATTCCTTTTGAGTACATTTTGCAAGAAAATGAGTGTGGGGGAGTAAAAGTTTGTTCTTAAGTTTGTATGTTTTGAGAGTCAAAAGAAAAGAAAAAAAAAAAAAAAAAATTTGTGAAAAACATATGAAAAAGAAAAAAGAGAAAAGAAAGAAAAAAAAAAAAAAAAAAAAAAAAAAAGAGCTTGTTCCCCCTTGTTGTTCAAAAGTTGAGTTTTCATTCAAAAGTGAATTCTACGTTAATTCAAATGCTTTGCTCGCTATTTCTTTAAGAACCTTTGTTTTCCATATACCTTCTTTGTTAGCCAAACACCTTTAGCCCCGTTACACCCCTTTGACTTCTATCTTGATCGTTATGTGTTCAATAATGTGGAGTTTGAAATTGATATGAGCTTATGGAATCACTGGTTCTCATTCTAAGTAGTAGCATTCCATTCATGAGATCATATTCATGTCATTATCGTAAATCCAGAAAATGCTTTCCTTGTTATAACATATGTGAGTGTTCGTCTACATGTTTACATCAATCTTCTCACATATAACTAGTGTAGGGTGTGTAGTCAGAAAATCTGTGTGAAAAACGAGTGCATATCTTGTAAGGATTTGAGCAATTTCTCTAAGGCATGTTACTACATTCAAAACATGGTTTTAAATGCTTAATTGTGAACTAGTATATGGTGACTATGATTAAGAATGTACTTAAGTGTGAAGATGACTAAAATCTGTGGGAATGATGATTTTTAACGGGTCATGAGCATTGGAAATCCCTAAGACGGTTGTTGGAAGGTTTAGGTTGTGTTTTACTTGTTTTGTTTCGTTTGGTTTTGTTTTGTTTTTCTTTCTGTTTTGCTCGAGGACTAGCAAAAGATATGTGTGGGGGTATTTGATAGGAGCATATTCATGCGACTTAAATGGCTTGTTCTCGTGCATTTACGTTATGTTTCTCTAGTTATTTTAGTCCTTTATGCTTCTTTTGTGTGTTTTCAGGTTCTAAGGGCAAGGTATGCAAAAGGATGCCTTTTGGAGCCTTTTGGAGCAAATTAGAGATTGGAATGGATATCATATGCTTGGAGCCAAGAGGATGGACGAAATTAAAGACTTGAAGTAGGAAAGTTAAATCCTAAAAGACCTCATGTTTAAGCATCATTGAAGACTCCTACGCATTTTAGAACACAAAAACAACATTCCTTGCAACCTTAGGACATTGTCGTGTGTTTCCTTGTGTCTCCCTTCCTTGCCATGCAAGGAAGGGCTTTGTTCCCTATTTTAAACACTTAAAGCATTCATTTATCATATCATTCACTTATTATAAGCATTCACTTATCATATCATTCACTTATCAAACCATTCACTTATCACTTCCATTCACTTATCACTTATCACTTCCATTCACTTATCACTCACCACATATCATTCATTTATCACTTAACATATCATTCATTTATCACTTAACATATCATACACTTATCATAATCATTCACTTATACACTTATCATAATCATTCACTTATTCTTTCATCATTCAACCACCAATTCAACACATGCATTTCAAACCTTTCAACACCCTTTAATCATCTCCCTTTAAGTTATGATTTTATTTCCTAACCCTACATGCATTATTTATTAGCATCTTCACATGCATTCACACACACTTCACACAAACAAACAACTCAAAACCGTGAGCTCCCATTCCCTTATGCCATTTTCAGATTTCCACCCACTAACCTAGTCATCAACACATGCATTCCCTTCACATTCACCCACATGCACTCCCACTCTTTAATCATATGCACTCCCATCATAATTCCACCACCAATTCAGCCACAAAACATTATCATTGCACCACATTCAACCACTCCACATCCCTCACCAAGAAACCATTCAACACACACATGCATCCTGAAATTCTTTGCCATGCAATCACATGCATTTCCCTTGACATTTTCAGCCATCACACTTCATCATTACACCACCATTCACTCTTTAACCCACACACACTTCACACAAACAACATTCACATGCATTCACATGCATTTCCAACACAAAACACACTCAAAACCGTGGCCACCTTTGCATTTCAGGATTCCCATTTGCATTTTCAGATTTCCAGCTTTCCCTTTTATTTTTCAGCTTTCATTCTTCATCATTGCAGCCATTCCACATGCAATTCTCCATCATTCCTCCACACAAACACCTTAAAAAAATAGCCATATACATCTCCACTCCTCCTATAAATACCCTTGCATTCCCATCATTCAAAACATCTCATTCCATTGTAGATACCACAACACAAACACTCCATTCCTTCTCTAGCCGTGAGTTTCTCTCCATTTTCTGCACCATTTTCTCCACCACTCCTCACCTATTTCCATAATTCCCCACTCCATTCCACACTTCCATCCCCCCAAACCAACTATCTTTAGACCTTGTGCTACAACGAAGAGGAAGAGAAGAGGGCCTAAACGTTCATACAATTCAAGTTTGAGTTGTTGGAATGTTTAGGTGTTTCTTTGATTTCAATGTTTAATTTTAATTCTCTTTGTTTTGTATGAGGAACTAAACCCCCCCCTAGCTAGGGGGGTGATTCGAAATATATGTTTATGCTTGCATTTTGATTTGATTACTTCTAATTGCGTTTCATAAGTTGTGGATTCAATTTGTTTAACCGTTTGATTGATAACTTATTTATGTATGTTTATTAAGAATGCGCGCTTAATTTTCATGCATGAATATGACGCTAGAATATAAGTGAGTTTCACCTAATCGTTATGAACTTATATTCACAAGTAGTGGAGGTTGCTTATAAACAATCGCGTTAAACGAATTCTTGGCATAAGTTTCATGCAATCATAGTAACGAATGCCTCGTCAACACTTATAGTTTTCATGATGCTTAATGATTCTTGCTTGTTTCTCTATTATGCAATTCATGTAGGGAACTTGTGAGGAATGCTTTGGGTTGTCGTATGCAATCATCCAATTCATTAACTTAAGGAAAACTTGACGGTTAATTTAAGCGGACCTAATTAACCCGGGGTGTTGAGAATTCATGGTTTATTGAAATGCAATTGGAAATCATTTTATTATGCAAGTGTAACATGTATGGAGATGAACCCCTTAGCTAGCCATACCATCCATTCATTTCCGTCAATTTCATATTTACAATTTGTTTTCTTTACAATCTATCCATTTTAGTTTAAATTCGTCAAAGATCAATCCCCCCATATTTCGTTAAAGTCTTAGTCTTAATCTTTTTTATTTTTAGTTTTGAATTCTTCGAGTTTAGTATAGCATTTTAGTTTGAGTTTTTAAAAGCATTTTGAGTCTTTTGATTTGTTTTAGTGTTTTAATTTTTAGTTTTGCTTTCTTCGAGCATTAAATAGTGTTTTATATTGTATTTTTATGTTTTTAAGTCAATTTAGAAGGTTTTAGCAAGCCCTCCTAATCCCCGGTCTAGAACGATCCCTCACTTATCCATTCTACTACAATTGTCAAACGAGGGTTTAATTTGAGTGTCAAGTAAATCACGCATCATTCCCTACATGAACAACATAATAGAGATACAATCAAAGATCATTAAGCTTTGTGAAAATCATAAGCATTGACAAGGCATTCGTAGCTATGAAAAGCATGATACTTAAAAACACTTAACTAGACTTTATGACTCAAAACAAACTAAAAAGACTCAAAACACACAAACTAAGTTAAATTGACTCGAAACAGACTCTAAGAAGTTATTTGGACGAATTTTAGACTATTAAGACTCAAAACACTAAATTGGACAAATTTGAACACGTTTCTAACTAATCTAACACACTTAATTAAGGGGGAGATTAATTTGGACGAAATTAAAGTAAAAACAAACAGATTTAAAGACTTAAAACAAACAGATTTAAAGACTTAAAACAATTTTGGACGAAATTAGGGAAAATATGGGTGATAAGACAGCTAGAGGGTCCTTCTCCACACATGACACACTTGCATACAAGTTGAATTCCAGTTGCTTTTCCAATAAACCATGAACCTCAACACCCCAGATTAATCGTGAATAGCACTAATTAACCCTCAGATTTTCCTTAAGTCATTGAATTGGATGGAATACGCATCGGCAACCAAATTATTCTTCAATAGTTCCCTACATGAACAACATAATAGAGATACAATCAAAGATCATTAAGCTTTATAAGCATTGACAAGGCATTCTTAACTATGAACAGCATGATACTCCTGCCAGGAATTTACTTAACAGGATTGTGACTAGCAACCTTCACTACTTATAAATATAAGTTCATAAGGATTAGGTGAAACTCCCTTATATTTTAACATCAAATTCATGCATGCAAACTAAGCGGGCCCTTTTAATCAACACACAAGAATAAGTTCTTAATCAAACAGTTAGGTAAATTATATTCACGATTTATGAAATCACAACTGAAAGTAATCAATTCATATTGCAAATATAATCATGGTTTCAAAGTCTCTTCTAGCTAAAACAAGTTTAGTTCCTCATGTTTGCAAAACAAAGATAATTAAACTTAAACATTAAAAACAAAGATAGAATACACCTAGAAACACTCCAGGTGGCTTCTCCTTCCTTCCTTGTTGCGTACAATGGGGATTTGTGTGAATTTAGGCTCTTGAGGTGTGGTGGATGGTGTGGTGTGAAATTGTGGTAAAGGGTGGTGGTTTATGAGTGCTGCGGCATCATGTATTTATAGGGTGAAGGGAAGGCACAAATTTGGGCTGAAAATGAGAGGAATTAGGACTCCAAATCACCAAAGAACAAGGACACTTTCAATCAGATTCCAAGGAGGACAAGGAATGGTCCTTATGGCAGATTCTAGAACTTCTAGAAGGGTTATATGTAGCATAAACTTAAGGCACGAAAATAGGGCTTCTAGAACCTAATATTTAGGTGATTTAATGTGAAAAGGAGTCCTCTTTGAAGCTGGAATTAAGGTAGGAAAAGATTAGGATAGGATAAGATAAGATAAGGTTGGATAAGGTTTGGATAAGATAAGGAAATTTGGATAATATTCCTTCTTTGTAGCTGATTCCTTATCTTCCAAGTCTTCAATTTAATTCTTCCATATGTTAATCACATTCCTAGCCTCTCTTGATCTTCAAATTCGTCCATCCACCTTGCTCCATGCATGTGCAATCCATTCCAAGCCCAAAACTGCTCTAAAATGCTCCAAATTGCACTTTCTTGCCAACTTTGTCAATTGAACCTAAAAACACACGAAAATAGCTTAAAACACTCTAACAAGTAGAAATTAGCTATGTAAATGCAAGAAAACAGGCTAATTAAGTCGCATAAATATGCTCCTATCAATGGTGTGGTGATTTGATGGTAGAGGGTGGTGCTTGAATTATGCGGCAAAGACATGTATTTATAGGCTAGGGTTATGCACAATTTTTGAAGGGAAAAGGATTGCACAATACTTGGGGGAAAAGGTTAAGGTTTTATGGCAGATTTGTATTGGAAAAAGGATTAGTTACATGGCAGAAACCATGGAGAATACGGACTAAGAACCTGCGGCAGGGGTTGGCCTTCTAGAAAGGGTATTTTGGCAGGTTTCTAGAAAGAAAAGGGATAAGATATGTGGCACAAACTTAAGGCACGAAAATAGGGCTTCTAGAACCTAATATTTAGGTGATTTAATGTGAAAAGGAGTCCTCTTTGTAGCTGGAATTAAGGTAGGAAAAGATTAGGATAAGACAAGATAAGATAAGGTTGGATAAGGTTTCGATAAGATAAGGTTTGTTTGGATAATGTTCCTTCTTTGTAGCTGATTCCTTATCTTCAATGCTTCCAAATTTGTTTCTCCAGATATTAAGTACATTCTTAGCCTCTCTTGATCTTCAAATTCGTCCATCCACCTTGCTCCATATGCATGCTATCCATTCCATGCCCAAAACTGCTCCAAATAGCTCCAAAATGCACTTTCTTGCCAACTTTGCCATTAGGACCTACAAACACATGAAAATAGCTTAAAACACTATAATAAATGGAAACTACCAATGTAAATGCAAGAAAACAAGCTAACTAAGTCGCATAAATATGCTCCTATCAGTAGTCATGGTGGAAACCCTACCTAGTTGACTGGAGATCCGAAGATCTAGATTCAAAAGGGATAACTAAATTATGACAACTCGGAGTAGTGCAACGGAGATAAATTCTCCTTCTACCCATGTCCCATGATGATAATAGTGTTGCCTGCCATTAAGATTAGGTTAAGCTTTGCGCTTTTAGTGATTCCTTATAGCTTGGAAGACTTAAAAGTCCTGGTGGAGTATTGTAGAATACTCTTAATGGGAAGTCACCTATCTTGAGTGAGGAATGGGGCCATTCCTATGAGAGTTTTCTGAAGGACTTAATTCTTTAGAGCACTCATGAGAAACCAAGAATTTTTTAGGGCCGAAATGAACACAGCCGAGCAACCATGGGTGTCTATAAAGGTATTGTATGATTACTATTGTCTTGGTTTACATAAACAGCTGAGCAGTTCAACACATCAAATTCACAGATTAGCCAAGTAAATCCGATAGTAATTCACTACGGAAGGTTCAAAGCCAAAAGTTACATATCCAATGCGGTACTTTTTCAACCGAATTCTCTCTTTTTGAAATCCCTACTTTCGATATACTGTGACATAAGAGAAGTAAGATTTGCCATTTAAGCTTGAAGATTAGCAATTGTCATGTCTTGCTTCTCTAGTATCTGAAATCAAAGAAATAAAAAAAAATCAAATATCAAAAGAAAACAAAACAAAAAAAAAAAAACAGAGTAATTAGCGATTTTACTAATCCCTGGCAACGGCGCCAAAATTTGATGTGGTAGATGATGCGAAATATATAAGCACACAAATTACAACCCTTTTTTGACAATTGTAGTACATGTATAAGTAGGGATCGTTCTAAACCGGGGATTAGGAGGGATTGCTAAATCACTTGAAAACTGACTCAAAAACGTAAAACAAAGGTTAAAACACTAAACTAGACTCAAAGAATGCAAAACTAAACACTAAAACACTAAAACAAACCAAAACACTCAAAACAGCACCAAAACACTCAAATCTGCCTTAAAACCACAATCTGGGCAGTTTTGAGCACTTACACTAATTTGGACGAATTTGGGTGATAAATTGAATCAAAGCACTTAGAAACACAAACTAAGACACTTTCTAACTAAATTGAACACTAAAGTAAAGGGGGATTCAGTTTTGACGAAATTAAAACAAAGTGCACAGATTGTAATAAAAACAGATTGTAAATACGAATTTGATGAAAATATGGATGGAATGCTAGCTAGAAGGTTCTTCTCCACACATGTCACACTTGCATATAAGATGATTTTCAGTTGGTCTTTCGATGAGTCATGAAACTCAACACCCCGGGTTAATTAGGTTCGCTTAAATTAACCTTCAAGTTCTCCTGAAGTTAATGAATTGGATGGGACAGCCCATACAACAATTCAAAACATTATCCAAAAGTCCTTTACGTGAAAAGCACAATAAAGATACAATCAAAGATCATTAAGCAACATGAAAACTATAAGTGTTGACGAGGCATTCGTTACTATGATGAGCATGAAACTAGTGCCAAGAATTCATTTAACGCGATCGTTTATAAGCGACCTCCACTACTTGTGAATATAAGTTTGTAACTATTAGGTGAAACTCACTAATATTCTAGCATCATATTCATGCATGAAAACCAAGCGTGCACTCTCAATAAACATACACGAATAAGTTATCAATCAAGCAGTTAAACAAATTGAATCCACAACTCATGAAATTCCAACCAAAGGTAATCAATTTATATTGCAAGCATAAACATGGTTTTGAATCACCCCCTAGCTAACTAGGGATTTAGCCTCTCATGTTCACAGAAAGAGAAACAAAATTGAAATTAAACATAGAGAACAAAAGATTGATTACACCTAAAACGCCCAACAATTCCACTTTGAATTTATGCACGTCAAGCTCCTCTTTCTGCTTCTCCTTGCTGCGGCAGAGAGGTTTTTTTGGGGATTTTTGGTTGTGATTTTGGTTTTTAAATGGGTTTATGGGGATATGGTGGTGCGGCAGAGAGGTGGGATGATGTATGGAGGTGTGGATGGATGATTTGAAGTGGCTGCAATGGTGGGAAGGCTGCGGCAGAGAGTGGGAAGTGGCTGGAATGGATGGGAGTTGCGGCGAAAAGGTTTTAGGAATGGATGGTGGCTGCGGCTGAAAAGGGGAATGATGAATGAATGATTAAAAGAGAATACCTAGGGTGCGGCTAGGCTTAGAATATATAGGGCTTCAGAAATTAAAACCCTAGCTTAATTTTATTAACTAAAATTAAGTCAAAGGCTGCTAGAATTAGGAAATCAAATCAGAAATTAAAAAGGGATTGCCTGCAAGGTGCAGCTAGGGTTTTATTTAGAGAGGGGTGATAGGAGCATATTCATGCGACTTAAATGGCTTGTTCTCGTGCATTTACGTTATGTTTCTCTCGTTATTTTAGTCCTTTATGCTTCTTTTGTGTGTTTTCAGGTTCTAAGGGCCTAGGGAGCAAGAAAGTGCATTTTGAGGCCATTTGGAGCATTTTTGGGCATGGATTGGATAGCTTAATCATGGAGCAAAGAGGATGGACGAAATTGAAGCCTTGTATGCTCTTTGGGGACATCAAACAAAGGGCCTAGCCCAATCAAACACATTATGCCATACAAACCAACCTATTTTAGGCCCATTCTATGTACTTAAACCCTAGCCCTTTAAACTAGTTCATTTATCACTTATCAAACCATTCACTTATCACTCACCACATATCATTCACTTATCACTTAACATATCATTCATTTATTTCACTTCCATACTCCTCTTAATTCCACATGCATTCTCACACATGCACATCATTCACTCACATTTCCACCATTCATTCTTTATTCCACAAACAAGTCACATGCATTCACACATCAACAAAACAACTTCAATGCAGTGGGTTCCCATTTCCTTTCCAAACATCTCACATGCATTTCCACCTTCCTACTTCATCATTTCACCACATTCTCCCTCTTTAACTCACATGCATTCATCATAATTCACAACACAAAACAGCCAACACATGCACCAAAACCTTCAATGCCGTGAGTTCCCTTTGAAATTCCAGCATCTTCACATGCTTTTCTAGCTTTCCCTTTCTTTTCCACCACTCATTCTTCATCATTTCAGCCACCTACATGCATTAATTATTAATATCTTCATCATTGCATCCAGAAAATGAGCAAGAAAGCTTCCCAAACACATGCATACACACACTATTTTCAGCACACACATGCAATTCCAACATCAATGCCGTGCACTCCATTTGCTTTCCAGATTTTCACATGTGTCCTAGCTATTTTCTCATCATTCCTCCACACAAACACATTAAACAAACAGCCATTTACACCTCCACTCCTCCTATAAATACCCTTGCATTCATTCATTTAGGGAGGATCTCATTTTCATACACAACACACCACAAACACTTCCATCTTCTCCCTAGCCGTGAGTCTCTCCATTTTCTGCACCATTCCCTTCCCTTTCTCCTCCATTTCTTCCATTTCCATAATCCCCCAATCCATTCAACACACCAACAACATCCCTTAGTCTTTATGCTACAACGAAGACGAAGAGAAGAGGGCCTAAACGTTCATACAATTCACGTTTGAGTTGTTGGAATGTTTACGCGTTTCTTTGATTTCAATGTTTAAATTCAATTCTCTTTGTTTTGTAATATGAGGAATGGAAGAGAAGAGTGCCTAAACGTTCATACAATTCAAGTTTGAGTTGTTGGAATGTTTAGGTGTTTCTTTGATTTCAAAATTATGAGGAACTAAACCCTTTTTGGCTAGGGGTGATTTCAATACCATGTTTATTTATGTGATATGAATTGATGAATTCCGGTTATGAACTCTTGATTCGTGAATGCAATTGGCTTAACTATTTGATGATTAACTTATTTGTGTTTGTTGATTGAGGGTCGACACTTAATTAGCATGCATGAATATGTGGCTAAAGTTTAAGAAGGTTTCACATAATCGTTACTAACTTATACTTGAAAGTAGTGAAGGTCGCTTGTCACGATCGCGTTAAGTTTAATTCTTAGCATGAGTAACATGATGTCATAGTTGCAAATGCTTTGTCAATGCTTATGGTTTTCATTATTCTTAATGATCTTCGATTGTATCTCTATTATGATGACATGTAGGGAACTTTTGAGAATGTTTTGGGTTGTCGAATGATGCCATCCAATCCAATAATATAAGGAAAATCTGAGGGTTAACTAGTGATGTCACGGTTAATTTGGGGCATTGTCGTTCATAATTCAATGAAGGAATAACTGGAAATTGATTCATATGCATAAATATCATGTGTAAAGAAAGAACCCTTAGCTAGCTTCCCATCCATTCATTTCCGTCAAATCCATATTTACAATTTGTTTTGTTTCCAAGTATTCATTTTAGTTTAAATTCGTCCAAATCCAATTCCCCCCTATTTCGTTGAAGTCTTAGTCTTAATCTTTCTTATTTTTAGTTTTGCTTTCTTCGAGCATTAAATAGTGTTTTATATTGTGTTTTTATGTTTTTAAGTCAATTTAGAAGGTTTTAGCAAGCCCTCCTAATCCCCGGTCTAGAACGATCCCTCACTTATCCATTCTACTACAATTGTCAAACGAGGGTTTAATTTGAGTGTCAAGTAAATTCTCACATCAAATTTTGGCGCCGTTGCCGGGGATTAGCAACTTTGCTAATCCTTTGTCTTTATTTTTATATTTTTTTTTTTTTTTTTTTTTTCGTGCATTCTTATTTCAGATTCTTAGTTTGTTTGTTTCCTTGTTTTTTAGGTACTGTGTATGACTCGTCGCTCTCGGCCTATTATAGAGAACATCTCCGACTTTGACGGTGATTTTGAACGCACTTTGAGGAGAACGAGGAGTCAACAAGAGCCACCACAACCTCCACCACAACCTGGGCTTGAAGAAGACGAAGTAGGTGTAGAAGAAAAGCCCACGGATCAGATTTTTGAAGAAGAACAAGCCATGGCAGCAGATAATAGAACCATCAAGGAGCTTTCGGCCTCGGCTTTGGATAATGCATTGCCTCTTTGTATCCAGTACCCCACGGTTGCAGAGGGGAAGACTGAGGAATTTGAACTCAAATCCAGTTTGTTACACCATATTCCGAAGTTCCATGGCTTGTCTATGGAAGACCCCAACAAACACTTGAAGGAGTTCGAGGTGGTTTGTTCGAGCATGACCCCCGTCAATGTGGATGGGAGTATATTGAAGATGAAGGCCTTTCCATTTTCACTTATGGACAAGGCCAAAGATTGGCTCTACGAACTAGCCCCGGGAACTGTGACTTCGTGGGAGAGTATGAAGCGTGCTTTCTTGGAGAAATTCTTCCCTACTTCGAGAGTGATTCTCCTACGGAAGAAAATTAGTGGTATTCAACAGAATCATGGTGAGACATTCCCGGCTTATTATGAGCGCTTCAAGGGCCTTGTAGCTTCATGTCCTCAACATCAAATGAAGGAGGAACTTCTCCTTCAATATTTCTATGAGGGCCTCCTTCCTATCGAACGTCAAATGCTTGATGCATCAGCGGGAGGAGCATTGGTGGACAAAACACCAAGGGATGCCAAGATTCTCATAGCCAACCGAGCGCTCAACGCTCAACAATATGAAGGAGTGGGCCAAAGGGAAGCCCCACGGCAACAAAGTGTAAATGAGGTGAGTGCTATTTCTGAAATTCAATCACAACTTGCTAATCTTAATTCTCTTGTTTCTCAGGTTGTGATTGGTCCAAAAGCACAAGAACACCAAGTTTGTGGCGTGTGCTCAATTCAAGGGCATCCATCCGACAAGTGCCCTCAACTAATCGAGAATGGTGGGTGGGAATCTGCCAATGCAATTGGTTTCCAAGGACAATATCAAAACAACCCATACTCGAACACTTACAATGCCGGATAGAGGGACCATCCAAACTTCAAATGGAGGGAGCCACAACAAGCTGCCCAACAAGGAGGATTTAGGCCAAACCCCCCTGGTTTTTATTCCAAGCCGTATGCACCCCAACAACCTTCGGCATCATCTCATTCAGGTACGTCATTGGAAAGTGATCAAGCTATGCAATTACTAACCTCTATTTCGCAGGGGTTGCAAAATCAAAACAACCGAATTGCAAATAAGGAGAAGGAGATGACGGATATGAAGAAACAAATAGGGCAGATTTCTGAGTTCCTTGGACAGATTAGAGAGCAAGGAAAGCTTCCTAGCTCAACCACAGTCAATCCAAAGGGAGGATTCGAATCCGCCAAGGCCATCACCCTAAGGGGTGGAAAAGAAGTTGGGACCGAGCCAAACAATCCCAAATCTGCCCAGAAAGTAGATGAAGAGACGACACAACCTGAGGCAGATCACCCTAACTCGGCCAAATCAGGTAATTTAAGTTCAAATTCGTGTACTTCACGTCCTAATCTGCCCAATGTACCTTTTCCTCGCAGGTTCATGCAAGAAAAAAAGGAAGAAAGCGAGAAGGACATTCTTGAAACGTTCCGGAAGGTGCAAGTGAACATACCGCTTCTCGATGCAATCAAACAGGTTCCAAAGTATGCTAAATTCCTCAAGGACCTATGCAATACAAAGAGAAGAAGGGCAAACAAAGAGGTAGTGAAGGTAAGCGAGAATGTGTCCGCTGTTTTGCAACGTAAACTGCCTACCAAGTGCAAAGACCCCGGTAGTTTCACGATTCCTTGTGTGATTGGACATAATCGTTTTGAACATGCCATGCTTGATTTAGGTGCATCCATAAATGTCATGCCTTATTCTATTTATGCATCTATGAATTTGGGTGAATTAAAACAAGATGGTGTAATTATACAATTGGCCGATCGTTCTAACGCGTATCCAAAAGGAGTTTTGGAAGATGTGCTTGTGCAGGTGAACCATTTAATTTTTCCGGCTGATTTCTACGTCCTAGACATGGAGGATTCAGCCCATTCTACATCTTTGCCGATTCTCCTTGGTAGGCCATTCATGAAGACGGCCCGAACGAAGATTGATGTATACAAAGGCACCTTGACAATGGAATTCGATGGGGAAGTGATTGATTTTAATATTTCTGAAACTATGAGATATCCCGTTGATGACCATTCTTGTTTTTCCATTGATGTTATCGATTCTTTGGCGCAGTTATACCTTGAAGAATTGAATGAGGACGCCCTGGAAACAACCATCACTAAGGCCATAGAGCGCAAAAATGAAGGATTTGGGCCAATGCAAGGCCACGGCAAGGAGGAGGAATTCTTTGCAATGGGTTCTAGTGAAGAAATAATTGAGGTTGTGGCAGCCCTTGAGTCATTGCCACAACAATATGGTAAGGTTCCACTCTCACTTTCAAATTCAGTTTCCACTAAGATGCTACCTTCTGTTGTTCAGGCACCATCGCTTGAACTTAAGCCGTTGCCGGACCATTTGAAGTATGTGTTTTTGGGAAAAGGCGAAACATTGCCCGTCATCATTTCATCAAGTCTCACGGCAATGGAGGAAGAGAAGCTTGTGAGGGTGCTGCGAGAGCACAAAACGGCCATAGGGTGGACTTTGGCCGACATTAAAGGAATAAGCCCTACCACATGCATGTACCGTATACTTCTTGAGGAGGGGGCTAAACCAACTCGAGAGGCTCAACGCCGTCTCAACCCTCCGATGATGGAAGTGGTGAAGAAGGAAATAATCAAACTTTTGGATTACGGAGTGATCTACCCTATCTCCGATAGCCGTTGGGTCTCTCCAGTTCAAGTCGTTCCCAAGAAGTCCGGAGTAACTGTTATCAAGAATGATGAGAATGAGCTCGTGCCTACACGCATTCAGACTGGATGGCGAGTATGTATCGATTACCGGAAGCTAAATGCCATGACTAGGAAAGATCACTTTCCTTTGCCATTCATCGACCAGATGCTCGAAAGGTTAGCCGGTCATGCTTTTTACTGTTTTCTTGATGGATACTCTGGATATAACCAAATTGTGATAGCCCCGGATGATCAAGAGAAGACCACATTCACATGTCCCTTTGGAACATTTGCTTATCGTCGCATGCCATTTGGCTTATGCAACGCACCGGCCACTTTCCAAAGGTGTATGGTAAGTATATTTTCCGATTTTGTTGAAAAGATCATTGAGGTTTTCATGGATGATTTCAGTGTATTTGGGAGTTCATTTGATAATTGCTTGGATAATCTGACCTTAATTTTGAAACGATGTGTTGAAACTAACCTTGTCTTGAATTGGGAGAAATGTCACTTTATGGTGAAACAAGGTATAGTTTTAGGACATATTGTTTCAGAAAAAGGAATTGAAGTAGATAAATCAAAAATAGACCTTGTACGTCACTTACCCTCTCCTACTTCGGTTAGAGAGGTACGTTCGTTTCTTGGCCATGCAGGGTTCTATAGGCGTTTTATCAAGGACTTCTCCAAGATGTCCAACCCTCTTTGCCGATTGCTTCAAAAAGATGTGCCATTCAAGTTTGATGAAGAGTGTAATTCGGCATTTAACCAACTCAAGGAGAAGCTAGTCTCGGCCCCCATTATTGTACCTCCAGATTGGAGCCTTCCGTTCGAGCTCATGTGCGATGCATCCGACTATGCATTAGGAGCTGTTCTAGGACAAAGAAGAGACAAGCGGCCGCATGTCATATACTATGCCTCTCGGACTCTCAATGATGCCCAATTGAACTACTCGACGACGGAAAAAGAACTTCTAGCTGTGGTTTTTGCTTTAGATAAATTCCGTTCATATTTAATTGGTACTAAAGTAATCGTTTATTCTGATCATGCAGCTTTGAGGTACTTGCTCACGAAAAAGGAAGCAAAGCCGAGGCTTATCCGTTGGATTCTTCTTCTTCAAGAATTTGATATTGAAATCCGGGATAAGAAAGGAAGCGAGAATGTAGTGGCTGACCATTTAAGCCGAATGATCCACGAGGAGCATGAACATGCCGTACCTATCCCTGAAACTTTTCCCGATGAGCAGCTGCTTTCCATTGAGGTAAGTGAACCATGGTATGCAGATTGAGTGAATTACTTGGTGGCTAAACAAATTCCAAATGAACTAAACAAGCACCAACGTGATAAGCTTAAAAATGATGCACGTTTCTATGTTTGGGATGACCCTTATTTGTGGAAGTATTGCTCAGATCAAATTGTACGTAGATGTGTGCATGATTCTGAATTTCACTCAATTCTAAGCTTTTGTCACACATATGCATGTGGTGGTCATTTTGGCACACAACGCACTGCCCTCAAGGTTTTAGAGTGTGGTTTTTATTGGCCGACTATATTTAGGGATGCTAGAACCTTTTGTATGTCTTGTGATCGTTGCCAACGAATGGGTAACATAGGTACCAAGGACCAAATGCCGCAAACCCCTGTCTTTAATGTTGAAATTTTTGATGTTTGGGGCATTGATTTCATGGGCCCTTTCCCTCCATCTTATGGTTTCACTTATATCTTGCTAGCCGTTGATTATGTTTCTAAATGGGTGGAAGCAAAAGCCACCCGTACTAACGATTCTAAGGTGGTTGCAGATTTCGTGAAAACTAACATTTTTGCTAGGTTTGGAATGCCGAGAGTAATCATAAGTGATGGAGGGTCTCACTTTTGCAATCGGACCATTGAGGCGTTGCTAAGAAAGTACCATGTCAACCATAAGGTCTCCACACCTTACCATCCTCAAACAAATGGCCAAGCCGAGGTGTCTAACCGAGAAATCAAACAAATTTTGGAGAAGACCGTTGGACCAACAAGGAGGGATTGGAGCTTACGTTTAGATGATGCACTGTGGGCATATCGTACGGCGTACAAAACACCCATTGGGATGTCACCTTTTCGGCTCGTCTATGGTAAGCCATGTCATTTGCCCGTAGAGTTAAAGCACAAGGCACATTGGGCCGTGAAGACTTTCAACATGGACATAGATGCAGCGGGAGTTCATAGGAAGCTCCAATTGAACGAACTTGAGGAGATTCGGAATGAAGCCTATGAGAATGCCCGGATGTACAAAGCCAAGACCAAAGCATTCCATGATAAAATGATTCGAACCAAGACCTTCACAGTTGGGCAGAAAGTGTTACTTTTCAACTCTCGCCTACTGATGCGTGATTTATACGCACACAAATTAAACCCTCTTTTCGTCAAATTGTAGTATATGTATAAGTAGGGATCGTTCTGGACCGGGGATTAGGAGGGATTGTTAATCACTTGGATTTGACTCAAAAACGTAAAAACACAATATAAAATACTAAACTAGACTCAAAGAATGTAAAACTAAACTTTAAAACACTAAAACAAACCAAAAGACTCAAAACAACACAAACACACTCAAATCTGCCTAAAAACGACTTTCTGGGCAGATTTGAGCAAAACCACAAATTTGGACGAAATTAAGTAATAACTTGACTCAAGAACGTAAAAACACAATATAAAACACTAAACTAACTCAAAGAATGTAAAACTAAACACTTAAAACATTAAAACAAACCAAAAGACTCAAACATCACCCAAAACACTCAAAACTGCCTTAAAATCACTTTCTGGGCAGTTTTGAGCACTTTGGTGAATTTGGACGAAATTATGTAACAAAATGAATCAAAACACTTATAAACATAAAGTAAAACAGACTCAAAAACATAAAAACAAAGTTAAAAACGTTCACAAAGACTCAAAGGACTCAAAACAAGTTCAAAAGACTCAAAACTGCCTAAAAACACTAACTAGGCAGTTTCTGACCTTAAACCCAATGTTGGACGAATTTAAGATTATGGCTTGATTCAAACGTAAAATAACAATATAAAACACTAAACTAACTCAAAGAATGTAAAACTAAACACTTAAAACATTAAAACAAACCAAAAGACTCAAACATCACCCAAAACACTCAAAACTGCCTTAAAATCACTTTCTGGGCAGTTTTGAGCACTTTGGTGAATTTGGACGAAATTATGTAACAAAATGAATCAAAACACTTATAAACATAAACTAAAACACTTTCTACTAAATTGGACAATAAAGTAAAGGGGGATTGAGTTTTATACGAAATTAAATAAAATGTACAGATTCGAATTAAGACAAATAGTATATATGAATGTGATGAAATGGAATGAATGGATGGATGCTAGCCAAGGGGTTCATCTCCATACATGTTATACTTGCATAATAAATGATTTCCAATTGCATTTCAATAAACCATGAATTCTCAACACCCCAAGTTAACCGTGATGCACTAATTAACCTTCAAATCTTCCTAACGTTATTGAATTGGATGATGCATGCGACAATTCAAAACATTCCCCACAAGTCCTCAACATGAATGCATAGAAGAGGTACAAGCCAGAATCATTATGCTCTATGAAAATTATAAGTGTTGACGAGGCATTCGTTACTATGAATGCATGAAACTCTTGCCAAGAATTCGTTTAACGCGATTGTTTATAAGCAACCTCCACTACTTATGAATATAAGTTCGTAACTATTAGGTGAAACTCACTTATATTCTAGCGTCAAATTCATGCATGAAAATTAAGCGTGCACTTTCAATAAACATACATAAATAAGTTATCAATAAAACGGTTAAACAAATTGAATCACAACTTATGAAACACAATTAGAAGTAATCAAATCAAAATGCAAGCATAAACATATATTCGAATCACCCCCCAACCAAGGGGGAGTTTAGTTCCTCATGGTACAAAACAAAGAGAATCAAAGAAACACCTAAACATTCCAACAACTCAAACTTGAATTGTAAGAACGTTTAGGCCCTCTTATCATCCATTCCTCATTCGTACAAAACAAAGAGCATTGAAATTAAACATTGACATCAAAGAAACACCTAAACATTCCAACAACTCAAACTTGAATTGTATGAACGTTTAGGCACTCTTCTCTTCCTCTTCGTTGTAGCACAAGGTCTAAGGATAGTTTGATGGTGTAAATGGTTTGGGGAGTGGTGGAGGAATGGAAGGATGGTGTTTGGATTTGTAGGGGAGACTCACGACACAAAGGGGGTGGTTTGATGGTCTACATTTCTGCAATGGATGAGTTTATGGAAGAGTGTTTGGAATGGGTGGATTTCTGGCACAAAGGCCTTATTTCTGTGGTGAATGGATTGTGAATGAGAATGAATGCAATGGATGCTTATTTATAGATGAAATGGGGGGAACATAACAGCTAGGAAAGCATGTGAAAGCTGGAATTGCATGTGTGTGAATGTGAAATCTGCCAAGATGCATGTGTGTGAATGTGTTGCTGAAATGATGAAGTGAGATGCATGTGAATGCAAAGGGAGGCCACGGCAATGATGTTGTTTGTGTGAATGATGGCAGATTGTGTGAATGAATGATTAGGGTCCTGTAAGGGTGGAAATGCATGTGAAATCTGCCAATATGCATGTGTTGTGTTGGTTGAATTAAAGAATGGGAATGCAATCTGAAATGCATGTGAATTAAAGCTATGTGAATGATTAGGGTGAATGTGCATGTGGATTAAAGGTTGGAATGAACATGAAATGCACGGTTTTGAGAGGATTTCTGGTGGTGAATGGGTGTATGTTTGAATGATTAAAGGGTGTGGAAGATTTATGAAGTGGAAATGCATGTGAATTAAAACTAGAGTGATGATGATAAATGCATGTGCAGAAAATCCACTTCCTTTGGGTGAATGTGTGGCTGCATGGACTAAAGAATGGGAGTGCATGTGTTGAATGATTAAAGTGCATGTGCAATGGTTTAAAGGATGGAATGATGGAGGAACAAGTGCATGTGAATGCATGGTGATAACATGTGCACGGTTTTGGTTGGAATGATGGCAGATTGTGAAAACATGTGAATGCATGTGTTTGATGAATGATAAGTGGTGAATGATATGATAAGTGATAAGTGGTGAATGATAAGTGATGAATGATAAGTGGTGAATGATATGATATGTGATTATGATAAGTAATGGGAGAATGTGAGGGAATGAATAATGAATGCATGTGTATGGTTTTGGGAGAAAGGTGGAGATGCACTGCATAAGGGAATTGGAAAGGTTTAAATGTCCTAAAACTAAAGGGAACAAAGTTCCAACACTTTGGTCTTCAATTTCGTCCAACATTTTGGCGCCAAGCATAAGCTATCCATCCTTAGCCCAAAAGTGCTCCAAAAGTCTCCAAAATGCATCTTTTTGCTCCTTTAGCCCTTTGGACCTACAAACACACGAAAATAGCTTAAAAGACTAAAATAACTAAAGAAACATAACGTAAATGCACGAGAACAAGCCATTTAAGTCGCATGAATATGCTCCTATCACCTACGTTTGTTTCCTGGTAAGTTGCGTTCTAAATGGATTGGCCCGTTTGTTGTTACTAACGTTTTACCTTATGGTGCAGTCCACATAAAAAGCTTAAGGAATGGCGTAGAATTCAAGGTGAACGGACATCGGTTGAAGCCATATTACGAGCATGGTGTGGGGCAAGTGGTGGAAGACATTCCTTTCCATTCCGTGGGCTCAAATGAAGATTAAAAGAGGGTACTCGTCCGGCTGAAAGACGTAAAAGAAAGCGCTTCGTGGGAGGCAACCCATGCATCCGAATAGAGAAGAACTTGGAAACCCCTTTAAGAGACTTATTTTTATTCCTTTCTTTTTCTTTACTGCCTTTACTTTGCTTTCTTTCTCGTATTTGTTTATTTGCTAGCTCTGTTGTGACTTTCTGCTTAAAACATTGAGGACAAAGTTTTATTTAAGTGTGGAGGGGGTAAACAATTTGTATTTGCATGAATTTCGTGGGATTTATTCACCTATCACTTAGAATGTTGTTTCTTGCTGTTTTAAGCATTTTTAGAGTGTTTTAGTGTGTTTTATAGTGTCTTGGTAAAACTCCGAAAATTTGATAAAAATTTAAAAAAAAAAAAAAAAAAAAAAAAAAAATCTTTTGAAAAACCCAAAAATATGTGTTTTTAGAGTCATTTGAGTCATTTTGGTGTCTGCCTTGTTAGTTTGTTTAGTCGTTATTGTTTGTTTGTTTATTAATTGTGTGAGTCTATGATTGTAACATTGAGAAAATGTTTGATTTATTGATAGGCACTGCTAAACAAAGAAAGATGGTGCTTCACAAAGGGTGTTTGCTTGAGGCCCCACTACGTGGCTTTACTCTTGAAGCGGAAGGCGTAGGAACAGAAGGCATCGGAGCGGAAGGCGTAGGAACAGAAGGCATAGGAGCAGAAGGCATCGAAGATAGAGCATTCCAGGCCTCAATACTTGGCCAAGCGCTGGATGAGCCAGGAAAAAGGTGCCTCTGGAGGAAAGACGAGAACCTTTGACGGTCACTGTGAATCCGACCTTCAGACTCTTGCAGCTCATCAAGCTTCCTCTTCATGCCCGTCGAATAGTTGTTTGCAAGCACGTGCAAACTTCTATTCTCATACTTCAGCTGCTGGATCTCCTGCTTGAGACTTTCCACCTCTGCCATCAATGATTCCACCTAACGGGAGCGGGCAAGTAGGCGTTGGCCCATGTTGGACACAGAACTCGTACACTGAACACTAAGTGCGAGGGACTCTTGAACGGCCAACTCATCGGACCATCCTGACAGCAGCCTACTATCTTTTGGTGTGAGGAGGTTCCTAGCTACTATTGTAGCTGTTGTGGCGTCCTGCATCACAGAGTCTTCACCTGAAAGATGACCGTTAGAAGAAAAGAAAGAAGGGCGTCATACGTTACCTTGACGCGGCGCGCCCGTATCACTGCTAAGGCTCAATTCCAAGCTAAGGTTCGATGAGTTTGCCATTTTTTCAAAAGTGTTCAAAGAGAAGGGATGGAGTTAAATTTCAAAGGGCCGGAGTCGATTTTCAAGAATGGGAAGTCTTCAGTGTGTGTTTGTTGTGGTGATCGATAGCTCAATAAAAAAGCCAAGGCGACGCGTCCACTAATTCAAAAAGCCGGAATTTCCGGCGTAATTTAGGCGACGCTTTCTCGGCTTTTCAGAAGGCGCGTTCAACTTTGTCAAAAGATTTCTTCTTTTCAGACAACACGTGGAGGCCATCATCACAACTACACATCTTTAGCCGACAAGCGCAAAGTTCGGCGACGCTTTCTCTGTTTTTCAGAAGACGCGTGCAGCTTTGTCAAAAGGAGCCGCATCTGCACTACCACGTGTCGTTCAGAAAGCGAAGGGGCGCCTGCTCAGAAATCGAAGGGGCGCCTGCTCAGAAATCGAAGAGGCGTGTTCAGAGATCGAAGAGGCGCCATTATTTCAAAAAGCCGGATTTGCGGGATCAAAACGTTTGTCGACAAAGGTAAAAAGTACCACCACTTGATATTATCTCTATATATGTCGACCTTCGTCTTTTATGGCAGGGCAAACCTGAAGAAAATGCCCAACTCTCCCTCACCTCTGAGGGCGCACTCCCAGCAAAGCCTTTCGAAATACTCAATTCTTTCTTCTTCCCCAAAGATGATACCAGATGCCTGGAGTACAAATGACCCAGGAGGAAACAGCACAACAAATACATGTGCTGATTCATTCACCGCTTCTTCAAAAGCAAAGGTATCTCATATCATCAAGGTCAAAAGCAAAAGTATCTCATATCATGCTCTTTCCCTGTCTTTTTCTTTGTCCTTGTTCTTACTCGCATGGCAAAGTAAAAGAAGCAATCAGCCGGCACTTGGAGTCAGTCTTCCGATCTGGAGCCAACTGCCTGGAATCTATTCCTGATTGCTTACCTAGCGTTGCTCTCGAGTAGTCATCTTCAATGGTTGATACACTTCCGGAGAAGGGACCACTTCTGCAAAAGGGAGCGAGTAAGGCAAGTGAAAATGATACATTGAAGCATGTGGAGACAAACATAGGCTGAGTTATCCTCCAACCCTTTTCAATACGAATTGGAAAGATTGAACAAAGAAACAGACCAAAGGGGTAAGCTCAGACCTTCGGGGAAGACCAAAAGAATCCTCCAGCCCAGTAGCACAAAGGAAAATCAACGATGGGCAGAAACCAGTTCAAGAGTAAGCCTGTGGAATCACAAAGATCAAAGCCTCAATGCAATTACCAAGGAGAAGATGAAATTTACACTCTATAACCAGATTTGCGTCTCTAAAACTCTTCTCTTTGTTAATTACATTATGCCATGTTTAGTATGTTTAAGTGCTTTTTGTGTATTTACTTATGCTTTGTGTGAATCTATGCTTAAAACATTGAGGACAATGTTTGATTTAAGTGTGGGGGGGTAACTAAGTATATTTGATGCAAATTCGTTGGATTTTATCACCTATCACTTCACATGTTGTTTCTCACTGTTTTAAAACTGTTTTAGTGTGTTTTGTCTTAAAAATTCGAAAATCCCATAAAAATTTGCAAAATTGTTTTGAAAAACCCAAAAAGAGTTGTTTTAAAGTTGTTTTTGTGTGTGTGTTTGTGTCTTAGGATACCTTCCAACACAATGATAAGGATTTGGTTTGTAATTGCATGACTCTTAAAAAGAGTTATAAACATAGAGAAAAGTTTGATTTACTCTTGGTATATGCTTGGTTATGGTTATAATGTATGACTTCACATGCAATCATAAAAGAAAATTTAGTTTTTGTAACATGCCTGAAGGAAGGAACTCAAACAAATGCTACAACCCTGAGAGACTTGAGCCTATAACGTTCTTTGGAGAGTATAATCTGTGATTTCTTGTTTTCTAAAATCGTTGCATGATCTCATTATTCTTTGCTTGGTTACTACTTAGAAGGCGTTTCATCATATAGTTCCAAATGCTAGAACTCATGCCCATTTCATTCAAAGCATGTTATTGATTTGCATAACATATATCAAGATGAAGTTGTGTAGTTGCCACCATAGCCAAATAGCCTCACTTCCCATATTTCGTATATGTTGTAAGTTGTACCCCCGTTGAGCCGTGTTAGCCCATGTTCTTTGTTAACCCATTTTTTCCTCACCTAGCCTAGTTTAGGACAATCCCCACCCTTGTTCTTAAAAGATAGTGAGCATGACTTAATTGAATTCCTTTTGAGTTACATTATGAAAGAAAATAAGTCTGGGGGAGAGAATGTTTAAGTGTTTATGTTTTGAGATTCAAAAAAAAAAAAAAAAAAAAAAAAAAAAAAAAAAGAGAAAAGAATAAGTGATTGAAGAAAGGTTCCAAAACACCAATTCTGGGCGTAAATTGTCTAAATTCTCCCTTTTTGTTCAAAAGTTGAGTTTTCATTCAAAAGTGAATTCTAAGTTGATTCAAATGCTTTGCTCACTATTTCTTTAAGAACCTTTGTTTTCCATATCCCTTCTTTGTTATCCACATACCCCAAGCCCCGTTACAACCCTTGACTTCTATCTTGAGTGTTGTGTATTTCAATTTGTGGAGTTTGAACTTGGTATGAGCTTATGGTGTCACTGGTTCTCGCGTCTAAGTAGTAGCATTCCATTCATGAGATCATATCTAAACATGCTTATTAACTCCAGAAATTGCGTTCTTTGTGATACTTATATGTGAGTGTTCGTTTTCATGTTACATCAATCTTCTCACATATGACTAGATTAGGGTGTGTAGTTAGAAATTCTGAGTGAAAATCGAGTGCATATCTTGTAAGGAATTGAGCAAATTCTCTAAGGCATGTTACTACATTCAAAACATGGTTTTAAATGCTTAATTGTGAACTAGTATATGGTGACTATGATTAAGAATGTACTTAAGTGTGAAGATGACTAAAATCTGTGAGAATAATGATTTTTAACATGTCATTGGAAATCCCTAAGACGGTTGTTGGAAGGTTTAGGTTGTGTTTTACGTGTTTAGTGTCGTTTTGTTTATTTGTTTTTATTCTGTTTTGCTCGAGGACTAGCAAAAGCTAAGTGTGGGGGTATTTGATAGGAGCATATTCATGCGACTTAAATGGCTTGTTCTCGTGCATTTACGTTATGTTTCTCTCGTTATTTTAGTCCTTTATGCTTCTTTTGTGTGTTTTCAGGTTCTAAGGGCCTAGGGAGCAAGAAAGTGCATTTTGAGGCCATTTGGAGCATTTTTGGGCATGGATTGGATAGCTTAATCATGGAGCAAAGAGGATGGACGAAATTGAAGCCTTGTATGCTCTTTGGGGACATCAAACAAAGGGCCTAGCCCAATCAAACACATTATGCCATACAAACCAACCTATTTTAGGCCCATTCTATGTACTTAAACCCTAGCCCTTTAAACTAGTTCATTTATCACTTATCAAACCATTCACTTATCACTCACCACATATCATTCACTTATCACTTAACATATCATTCATTTATTTCACTTCCATACTCCTCTTAATTCCACATGCATTCTCACACATGCACATCATTCACTCACATTTCCACCATTCATTCTTTATTCCACAAACAAGTCACATGCATTCACACATCAACAAAACAACTTCAATGCCGTGGGTTCCCATTTCCTTTCCAAACATCTCACATGCATTTCCACCTTCCTACTTCATCATTTCACCACATTCTCCCTCTTTAACTCACATGCATTCATCATAATTCACAACACAAAATAGCCAACACATGCACCAAAACCTTCAATGCCGTGAGTTCCCTTTGAAATTCCAGCATCTTCACATGCTTTTCTAGCTTTCCCTTTCTTTTCCACCACTCATTCTTCATCATTTCAGCCACCTACATGCATTAATTATTAATATCTTCATCATTGCATCCAGAAAATGAGCAAGAAAGCTTCCCAAACACATGCATACACACACTATTTTCAGCACACACATGCAATTCCAACATCAATGCCGTGCACTCCATTTGCTTTCCAGATTTTCACATGTGTCCTAGCTGTTTTCTCATCATTCCTCCACACAAACACATTAAACAAACATCCATTTACACCTCCACTCCTCCTATAAATACCCTTGCATTCATTCATTTAGGGAGGATCTCATTTTCATACACAACACACCACAAACACTTCCATCTTCTCCCTAGCCGTGAGTCTCTCCATTTTCTGCACCATTCCCTTCCCTTTCTCCTCCATTTCTTCCATTTCCATAATCCCCCAATCCATTCAACACACCAACAACATCCCTTAGTCCTTATGCTACAACGAAGACGAAGAGAAGAGGGCCTAAACGTTCATACAATTCACGTTTGAGTTGTTGGAATGTTTACGCGTTTCTTTGATTTCAATGTTTAAATTCAATTCTCTTTGTTTTGTAATATGAGGAATGGAAGAGAAGAGTGCCTAAACGTTCATACAATTCAAGTTTGAGTTGTTGGAATGTTTAGGTGTTTCTTTGATTTCAAAATTATGAGGAACTAAACCCTTTTTGGCTAGGGGTGATTTCAATACCATGTTTATTTATGTGATATGAATTGATGAATTCCGGTTATGAACTCTTGATTCGTGAATGCAATTGGCTTAACTATTTGATGATTAACTTATTTGTGTTTGTTGATTGAGGGTCGACACTTAATTAGCATGCATGAATATGTGGCTAAAGTTTAAGAAGGTTTCACATAATCGTTACTAACTTATACTTGAAAGTAGTGAAGGTCGCTTGTCACGATCGCATTAAGTTTAATTCTTAGCATGAGTAACATGATGTCATAGTTGCAAATGCTTTGTCAATGCTTATGGTTTTCATTATTCTTAATGATCTTCGATTGTATCTCTATTATGATGACATGTAGGGAACTTTTGAGAATGTTTTGGGTTGTCGAATGATGCCATCCAATCCAATAATATAAGGAAAATCTGAGGGTTAACTAGTGATGTCACGGTTAATTTGGGGCATTGTCGTTCATAATTCAATGAAGGAATAACTGGAAATTGATTCATATGCATAAATATCATGTGTAGAGAAAGAACCCTTAGCTAGCTTCCCATCCATTCATTTCCGTCAAATCCATATTTACAATTTGTTTTGTTTCCAAGTATTCATTTTAGTTTAAATTCGTCCAAATCCAATTCCCCCCTATTTCGTTGAAGTCTTAGTCTTAATCTTTCTTATTTTTAGTTTTGCTTTCTTCGAGCATTAAATAGTGTTTTATATTGTGTTTTTATGTTTTTAAGTCAATTTAGAAGGTTTTAGCAAGCCCTCCTAATCCCCGGTCTAGAACGATCCCTCACTTATCCATTCTACTACAATTGTCAAACGAGGGTTTAATTTGAGTGTCAAGTAAATTCTCACATCAAGGGGCATGTGTTTAAGTGCATAAAATGGGACAAAAATGCCCCCCTTGCACAGCAAGGGAAGGAGAGAAAGGGAAAGGCCACGGCAAGGGTTGTAAGGAGGTCTAGGGCCTTTGTTTTGTGTCCTAAAGTGCATACAAGGCCTTCAAAGTGGCTGGAAAATAAGGACTTTTAAGATTAGGAAAGGTTACCAAAATGGGAAACCGAGGCTTAACTTTCCTACTTGAAGTAGAAATCCTCGTTGAAGTAGGAATCCATCTTTCTTCAAGTCTTCAACTCATTCATTCCTCTTTTGCTCCAAAAGACTCCAATTTGCATCTTCTTGCACACTTTGGCTTTATAATCTGAAAATACACAAAAGTGACTTTAAACACTAAAATAACTAAGGAAACACAACTGATAGGAGCATATTTAGGTGACTTACTTAGCTTGTTTTCGTGCATCTATGTTGTTAATTCATAGTTGTTTTAGTAGTTTAAGCCATTTTCGTGTGTTTTTAGGTTCATATGGCTAAGGAAGCAAAAAGATGCATTTTGGAGCAAAATTGGGCTTGGAATGGATAGCATATGCTTGGAGCCAAAGTGCTGGACGAATTTGAAAGCCTTGTATGCACTTTGGACATAAAACAAAGGGCCTAGCCCAATCAAACAATCCTTTGAGCCATGCAAAACCTCTAGCCCAATCAACAACCCTTAGCCACATGCATTCACACACACATGCACTTACTCTTTCATCATTGCACCACCATTCACACACACATGCACTTACTCTTTCATCATTGCACCACCATTCACACACACATGCACTTACTCTTTCATCATTGCACCACCAATTCAACACATGCATTTCCACCTTCCTACTTCATCATTTCAACCACATATTCACCCACATGCACTCTAATCATTCAACACATGCATTCACACACCAACAACCTAGCTCTTTTTCCATCATTATTTCATCCACATGCACTCTCAATCATAACAACCACATTCACTCTTAAACAATCACCCACTTATTCTCCCATTCCCCCTATAAAAACCCATGCATTCATACACAAAAAACACATCTCATTTTCATACACAAGACACCACAAACACATCCAATCTTCCCCTTTGCCGCAAATCCCCTTCCATTTCTACACAATCTCTTCTTGGCTTCATTCCATTCCATACACTCTCCCATTCGCAGAAACCATTCAACCTTAGCCGCTCCACCTTCATTTACAACACACTTGGAGCACCCACACCGAAGGCAACTCTTAAGGGATTTCGACATCAGTTTTGCTTCAAGGGTTCTTTCTTCTTAATCCTATGTTCACTCATGTTATATATTTTTATGTCAAACCTTTTGTAAACATGAAGTGTAACTAATCTCTCTCTAGGGATTCGATGTAGCCTTGCAAGATTGCCATGTAGTTAATTTAGAATTCTCATTTAATCTATCTATTTCTTGTTTCATTCTCCGTTTTAATTGTGACTTAGTGTGTTGATTTTAATGCTTGATCATCATTTGAATTAACCACAGGTTGTTTAGCCAAGATTAAAGCACACATCATGCATAATCTTGGTGGATATGTGAATGAATGAAGGGAATGTTTTGCAAACATCCTGCCGAGTGTTCCCTTTGGTTTTGTGAAAGTTTCTTGTGCACTATATATTCTTGATTAGGAACCAAAGTTGCACATCACAATTAGGCTCATGATTAGAGACATTTGATCAAATCCACACATCATATGGTTGATCATATCTAAGTGAAACAAACTCAAGAAATAGGTAGATGGATGAGTATAATCTGATTCAACAAGCATGGCCTTGGGTTAGCAATGGTAAAATCGAATCCCTAGCTTCATCTCCATTGGTACTATCTCATTTTATTAGCTGTTGATTCATTCATTTTGTGTTTACTTCATTTCCTTATGCTTTCAAGTTACAACAACAAATCTGCCTACATTGATTAGTTTTATTTCTCTAGTAAAGAGTTCTTGCAAAACAAGTGATTATATAGGTCCAATTAGTCCCTGTGGATTCGACACCCTTACTTGTGCCATTATACTAAACATATTCTAGCATGAAGAAGGAAAACAACAATCAACAACATAAATGCACGAGAACAAGCTAATTAAGTCGCATGAATATGCTCCTATCAGTAGAAACTAACACACAAATTAAACCCTATAAATTATGCAATCGTCGTATGAGTAAGTAGGGATCGTTCTATTTCGGGGATTAGAAGGGATGCTAATCAACACAAATTAAACTTGTAAACCTGAAAAAACTAAGTTAAACTAACATTAAAACAATGAGGGGGGAGATTTTAGATGAATTTAATTAAAACAAAGGTAAAGTGCAGCAAGTAAATTAAGTTGTGAATGAAGTATGGATGAGATGATAGCTAAAGGATTCTTCTCCACACATGAATCATATGCATACAAATCGATTTCCAGTTATTCTTTCTATAAACCATGAATGACAATGCCCTAAATTAACTGTGAACAACACTAATTAATTCTTAGATTTTCCTAAGTTCATTGAATTGGACTCAGCAACGCAACCAAATTATTCTTCTCAAGTTTCCTAACTATGAAAAGCATGATAGAGATACATCTCAAAGATCATTAAGTTCTGTGAAAATCATAAGTATTGACAAAGCATTCGTAACTATGAAAAACATGATACTCTTGCTAAGAATTTACTTAACTCAATCATGACTAGTGACTTTTACTACTTGCAAGTAGAAGTTCATAACGATTAGGTGAAATTCCCTTATATTCTAGCATCATATCCCTGAATGCAAACTAAGTATGAATCCTTAATAAACATACAAGAATACGTTCTCTATAAAGCAGATAAGTAAATCGTATTCATATTTTATGAAACAATAACTGGACGTATTCAATTTATATAAAACATATGATCATGGCTTTGAATTCACCTGTAGCTAAAAACTTAGTTACACATGTTCATCATAACTGAAAAGCAATCTCAAATAAACATTGAAACTTAAAACAAAGATAGAAAGAACTCTGAAAATTCTAGCAATTTCAATGGATGAATGGTAGGCATGGCACACTCTAAATCTTTGCAAGAATTTCATATATATAGGGGGGAATGGCTGAATCCAAGGAGGAAAAGGTTTTGGCATTTGAATTATTTTATGACTCTAAAAATTAGGTAGAAAGTGTTGGAATGTGATTAGGATTCCTCCTTGCAGCTGGAGATAAGATAAGATAAGATTGGATAAGATAAGGTTGGATAAGATAATGTTCCTCTCCAACTAGGATTCCTCTTTCTTGTCAAATTCCTTGCCTTCCAAGCCTCAACTTTAGTTTCTCCAGATTTTAACACATGTGTAGCACCATTTAAACACCAAAAACGTCCAGCCCGTATGCTATCCACGCATGCTATCTAATCGAAGTCCAAAACTGCTCCAAATTGCTCCATTTTGCCATTTATTGTCATCTTTACCAATTGGACCTACAATAATACGAAAATAACTTAAATTACCAAAATAAATGGACATTAACTAAGTAAATGCAAAGAAATAAGATAACAAAGTTGCATAAATATGCTCCTATCACTACCTATCCGATGCGGTACTTTTCCAACTAAATTCTCTCTTTAGTGTCTACATTGTAATTAGCATAGTGTTGAGTCAATTTCCATTCACGTGGGAGATTGTTGGAAAATTTAAATTATATTATTATAGTACTTTTTTTAACAAATGATATTATCTATACTAGGGGGATGGGGTTGGCTAAGCCTCACAATGGGCTAATAATAATGTGGTTCAAATTTTCCTTTGGTGAGAAGCGAAAATATTAAACATATTAATTGAATGGAAATTAGAAGTGGAGCCTTTTGATAGAAAGATGTGTCTATTCGAATGAAGACTTGCAATTGTTGACTCTTCATGAATAGTCACAAGCGTTCCAAAGAGGTATCACAGCTTCTATAAATAAGGAAGCCCCCCTATAATCATAAAACAACATTACATTGTACATTTAGTGCACTAAAAATTAGATTGTATACATTGTCTATGCGAGAGAGGTTTCAACCCAATTGTGGTTCATTGGAGCCTTGTGATTTGGGGTGCTATTATTACAAGGACGTGGTCGTTGTATCCTAGTAGACAATCGCTGATCAACCATAAGCACCATAGTGGGGCGTAAACTTGTCTTAAGGATAAAGTGTCTAACACTTGCCTCGACCGTATTTTCAGGTTTTCCATTATGTCATGTTCATTTAACATTGGTTACTCGTGTGCAAGTACTATTTCCAACATTCGGAACTCCCCTCATTTCCCAACGTGTGTGCTACCATTCAATGTGAAGAGGTTAGGAGGTGAGTCATGAACCTAGACATGAAAGCAGCCATGCAGGAGTCTTGAGCCTTCACCTCAAATCACAAGTTAGTTGACGCAAGAAATTACAAGGGTGAACCCCCTGATTTGAAGTGTGAACACTGTGTTACCATTAGAGTTCTGAGAATATGGCATATCAAGGATAAGTGATGGGCCTTCCATCTTGAGTTGAAACCAAAATTCAAAAAGGATGGCAAGGGAACCTTCAAGACATCTCAAGGCTTATCTTAAAGAGTCAATCATGCCACAATTGTTGCCTCCACTTCCACTGACAGCTTGTTGGATTTTATTTCCAATCCAACAACGTTGTTGAACGAGTTTGATGCCTATCTTTAAAGAAAAAAAGGAAATGGTGAAAGTGAAGGAGCATCAACAATAGGAACCGAGAAGCACACTACCTTGCTTGGAAAATTTGCTGGATTGCTAGCCGAAGGAGTTTCATATGAAGACACTTCAAGTATTCTCAGTACCTTGACAACTGCTCTAAGTACTGGTTTTACAATAGATTGTTGGATAGTAGATTCGGGTGCCACTAATCATGTGATAAATCCAATTCAAAACTCGAGTGAGTTTAAAAACATGTCATCCAAAGTTTATGTTGCTAATGGTAAAGGGGTCTCAGTCTTAGGTAGCGGGAAAATTCATTTAATCTCTAACCAAGTTGAGTCAACTGCACTTTTTGTACCCTCATTCCCATTTCAACCTATGTTCGTGGAAAAAATCACCAAAGCCTTAAATTGTCGTGCAATTTTCTCACCTCACAATTTGATCTTTTAGGACATAGCCACCAAGAAGATGATAATAAATTTGATCTCACCAAAACCTTAAATTGTCGTGCAATTTTTCTTTTTCCTAAATGGCCTTTACTAATGTGTCAAATGATATACCATCATCAAGACCCACACTTGTGGCATCAACATCTAGCTCACCCATCCAAGCCTGTTTTGTCTAAGTTGATCCCTAGCTTGTATCAAACACATATTAAGTCTAATATATGTCATTTTAAAAAAATTTGCTAGGTTCCATTTTGCCAATCCTTGTCTAGAGCTAGTAACCCTTTTGATATTGTACACTCGGATGTTTTGGGGTCCCATTCTTGAATCATTTGATGACAATAAATATTTTGTGATGTTCGTTGATGATTTCTCTAGAACCACTCGGCTATGTTTATTGAAATTTAAAAATGAGGTTGGTAACATGTTTTAAGATTTTCACAATCTTGTCATCGTTCAATTTGATCCAAAAATTCAAATACTAAGATCGGATAATGGCACCGAATATATATCTTGCATCATCACTCAATACTTGAGCACACATGGCATTCTTCACCAAACTAATTGTGTTGGCACACCCTAACAAAATGGGGTTGCCAAGAGAAAAAATAGAGATCATATCAAGAAAAATCGTGCACTCATGATTCATATGAACATTCCAAAACGTTTTTGGTCTCAAGGTGTCCTCACTATGGCATATTTCATTAATCGACTCCTTAGTTGAGTGTTAGAGTTCAAATCTCACTAAGAGACTCTCAAGGGCCATCCTATTGATTTATCACATTTAAGGGATTCGAGTGTACGTGCTTTGTTCATTACAAACTCCTCACCATGATAAGTTGGACCCTAGGCTGTGAAATGTATTTTTATGGGTTATTCCTCAACCCAAAGAGGTTATAGGTGTTTTTGTTCTATTACTAACAAAGTTGTTGTGTTAAGAGATGTAAAGCTTGAGGAAGATTCTCCTTATTTCACGCAGAATAAAGGTTCATGTCAGGGGGAGTTGTTACTTGATCTTTTTTCGTTGCCAACTCCTACTTCTAAAGATTACAGTACTACTCTTGACTCACAGTCTGTTCTGCATACAATAGCACCTGATTGTTCTCTAAATGAGACACAAACTAAGTTGAGATCTTCATCACATTCATCTGATCAACACCATTTTAGTCTCATGAACCTCATGAAGTTGCTAGAGTTCGTGCACCACAGCCCTATATTTGAAGAAATCATTCTCTTACTCGACAACCACCTCAAAATTCATTGATTATGTCATCTTTGCAGCCCGTCATCCAATCTCAAATGTCTTAACGTATCAAGAATGTTTAACATCGCATGCTGCATTCCTTGGTGCAATCGTAATGCACATTGAGCCTTCTAATTTTTAGGAAGCCAATTGCACTAAGAATGGTGGCAAGCCATGGAAGAATAATTAAAAGCACTGTATGAAAATAATACTTGGAGCATTGTCAACCTTCCTCAAGGCAAGAAGCAGTTGGCAGTTGTTAGATTTACAAAAATAAGTTCAATTCAGATGGATCTTTCAAGAGACATAAAGCTAGATTAGTGGCTTGTGGTTTCACCCAAAATTTTAGGGAGGACTAGAAAGACACATTCGCTCCAGTGGTGAAGATGAATATTGTTCGAGTTATTCTCTATGTGGTAGTTAACCATGGCTGGTCACTATTTCAAGTGGACGTAAAGAATGTGTTCCTTCACAGGAAGCTTGAAGAAGACATGTGTGAAAAGTCTAGGATTATTGTTTGGCTTTCCTTGTCAAATCTTGTAAACTGTTCTGCACATGCTCTAGTTAGTTTTAGGGTTAAAATTCTATTTTGGGATCTTGCTACTGGAAATATCAGCTTAAGCGCTTAACTTCTCACATCAAAGGTTTGTTCATAGATATGCATTTCACGCTATTATTTAAAATTTATTCTCTCTAGTGGTTTTGTCTCGTCAAAACTTCTCGTTGCTTTCACATGAGCCGAGCACACACTTTAAGGCAACCTACGTGGGCCATCTGACATTTTTTTTTTTTCTTCTGAAAATGGATTTTCAACCCTTAATATTTCCAGATTGCTTATGCACATGAGACACATGTCCTTTTTGGTCCCCTCTCTTGTCTGAAATATCAAGCTCTTTTAAATACTGAATCTAGGGTTCTTTTGTTTTTTGGCTAGAAGATTTACATTTTTAGAAAAAGAGTTGTTTTAGCTTTGAGTTGCCTCTTGAGTCCCTTATCAAAAACCCTAGCCACAAAATCACACTCATGCACTAAACACCCAAATCTTTACATATTAGGGTAGCACTGTCATTGTGATCTTGTTTTAAGTTTGTGGTCAAGTTTTCTAAGTTTCAAATCTTTAACCTGACCTCTTGTTAGATTCGTGTCGGTTTCATCTTTCTAGTGTTTGACTAGTGAAACTGACTGGACATTGAATCCAGATTTACATCAGCTTAGGCATAACATCATTTGCATAAGTTGATTTGATTTCGGTGCCACAAGGTGAAGTGCTAAGGAGGAGCTGCCAAGTCATGAAGACTGAAGAAATCTATCTCATGTAAGACAAGATTGCACAAAGGTACAAACTGCTCTGTAGATTAGGATCTAGGAATTGAACTTGTGTGGTTAATTTGTAAGAATCTTGTTTACATTATTGGATTGGACTCAGTGGAGAGTCCCCGGTTTTTTATCCCAGAGGTGGGTTTTTCTGGCCAAAAACATCCTATGTTGATTATTGCTTTTCTTGGATTTATGTCTTACTATTACCTTGACTTGGACATAGATTTGTCCATGCAACTAGGCTCATCAGGGTTTGTGTTTACACTAAACTAGACATTAGTTAACTAGGAACACTTCAGTAAACCTAGTTTTTAAATTTATTATTTCCACTACTGGTTAAGTGACAAATTTGATCTTAGTTTACTAGTGTTGCTGACTACTCAATTAAGCATATATAGAATTTTAATTGCAGGTTATTTTACTTAGTACCATTTTCAACATGCAACTACCTCCAGGACATCCTCAAGCTTCCATTGAGGGGGTAGTTTGTAAACTTCACAAGGCGATTTGTGGATTAAAACAACCTCCACGTGCATTGTATGCAAAACTAAGTTTCATTTTAGAGAAGGTAAGGTTCAGTAGAAGTAATGTCGACTCCTCCCTATTTGTTCAAATTGGGTCAACTAGAAAACTAGTTGTTTTGATTTATGTTGAGAATTTTATCATCACTGGTGATAATATAGATGAGATTACTTTACCAAAGAAGGCCACCCATAAATAGTTAGCCATCCAAGACCTTGGTAGGTTGAAATATTTTCTTAGCATTGAGATGCCCACATCTTCCAAAGGTTTGTTTTTAAATCAACAGAAGTATGTAATGGATCTCCTTTATGACTCAGAGATGCTTGACTGTAAACTAGCCTCAACTCTCTTGGATTGCAAGTTTAAGGTGGACATGGAAGGTGAATTCCTCACATATGTTAGCTACTATTAGAGGTTAGTGGGAAATTTAATTTATCTCACGATTATTTGTCCTGACATTACACATGGTGTGAGTTTAGTGCGCCAATTTATGCATTATCTCACTATCAAACGTCTTAATGTCGTTAAACGAATACTACAGTATCTTAAAGGTTCTATTGGGCATGGTATTCTCATGAAAAACAATGGCTCCACTAATATTCAGGGCTACACACACGCTGGTTGGGCATAAAATGCCCTTGATTGCAAATCTATAGGTTACTATACATTTTTGTGAGGAAATCTCGTCACTTGGAAAAGTAAAAAAAGTCTATCATCGCTCTTTCAAGTGGCGAGGTAGAATACAGAGGCATGGCATCAACTGCTTGTGAACTCATATGGCTCAAAGGTCTTCTTGGTGATTTGGGAATCTCTAAGAACACACAAATATCTATCATGTGTGACAACCAAGTAGTGATGCATATTGCTTCCAACCCCGTCTTCCATGAACGCACCAAACACATCGAGGTGCACTGTCATTATGTTCTAGCCCAAGTATAGTCCAAGGTGATTCAGACGGTGTTTATATGAAGCCATGATCAACCGGTGGATCTTTTTACGAAGGCATTGGCCATGGCTCAATTCCAACGTTTATTGAGCAAGCTTGGATCAATCAATCCCCTTGATCTAGCTTGAGGGAGAGTATTGGAAATATAAACCAGTGATTAAATCAGTGTCAATCAATGCAAAGTCAACCCCTTAATTGCAGGAAGTTATGAGCCCTAGAAACTACTGTTTTATCTACTGTATTTTTCTTGTAACCCTAGAACCTGTTGTAGTCTTCCTTAATTTCAGGAAAAGTGTTTTTTGGCTGCTGTATTCCTTTTATTCAGCCTTAATTATGGGGTCCAGGATGGTGTATGTGCCTCTCTTTCACCAAGCTGTTATATGTATCTGTTTCCCTGTAAATCAATACATGAGAGAATATACAACACTTTTAATATCGAATTCCACAAAAATAGCCAATAAAAACACATTTATGAGCTCAGGGAGCGAATTTGGAATTGGGATGGACAGATGTGGCATACGCTAAACATCTAAAAATCTCATGTGTCGATAAGATTGTGGTTTATCGTAAAGGGTCTGAAATGGTGTTTTCTAATTAAAGAAGAGAGTGTGGAGAAGATATGCACGAGCTATTCCAAGGCGGTGTCGGAGTTTGGGTATTTTGTTGAGGTGTGTAGACACAAAAATATTGATAAATAATGCCATGAACAGAAAATAAATTCCGCATGGAATTTAATTGAATTTAACAACAAAGTGGATGAAATTTAATCAAGTCTGACGGCGAGCAGTTAATTAGCTAATTTCAAATAGTTCATGGGGTTAGTTTGCCAAAAAAAAAAGTTTAGAAGGTCAATTTGCACTAAAAATAGCTTAGGAGTTCTAGAATTTAAATCTTTGCTTTAGAGATGCTATTATAATAAAAAATTGCACAATGGGAAGGTCTTTATCAAATTTTCAACACCCCCACCAGTAAGTAACTCCAGCTGAACTGGTAAACACCATTGGCTTATTTTATTCTACAGTTTAGGTGTTTGCTTTCCTTGATATAATATGTATTTTTTAGTTGAATTCGCATTCAAGTGAAAGGTAGCAGGAAACTCCTTCGCTACCTGCTTCATATTATATTATGCCAAATTGCCAAGCAAGAACCACGACGCCTGGTAATAATATATATACATATACAACAAGAGTGCCTTTGACTAGATCCCAACATCTCATCCTGTTTAGTTATCCGGCATGTGATCAAACATTATGGATTCAATCACCACTCAGGGAGTCTCTTTCTCTCCTACTCATTCATGGACATATGATGTCTTTCTGAATTTTAAGGGTGAGAATACACGCAATTTTACAGGCCATTTGCACAAATACTTGATTCGAAAGGGTAATAAAATCTTCATAGATGGCAAGCTCAGAAAAGGAAAAGAGGTATCAGCGGAGCTTCTCAAAGCAATTGAAGAGTCGCGGAGTTCTATCAAATCAACAAAATGTCTCCACTTCCTTGGTTGCTGATTCTAACTCACAAGTTGAACCCTAAATCTCTCAAAGCTATAATCACACTCCACTTAAATGGAAGAGTTTAAGTGGAGTGCTAGCTCAGTGCAATTTGTGCATTATAAAACCTAAAAACTTTGAAGAAGAAGCTCAAGCTGACAAAGGAAAATCATCTCATTTTACGCTTGGATTCAAATACTACCACTACACAAACACTAAAAAAACTTGCAAATCTGTCATTCAGCATTATTAAGATGCAACATTTTAACTGGTCTTCATGTCCGTGGATGCCCGAAACTCGTTACATTACCATATAAGGTGAAGTCGTCTGCAGCTTCATGTAGTGTACAACCACTTCCATTGGTGCTCCCAACTAGCTCAAGGATTCACACAACAGTTGCGTTCTTTAGCGCTTCCCAGTCTTGAGCAATTAAATGTACAAGGAGGGAGTTATCAGAAATGAATTTCCTTGCTGTTCTTGATTGTGTGTCCACCTTATTCAAACTTGATGTATCGCGAAGCAATTTTGTTAGTCTTCCCGGATGCATTATCAACTTGATGTATCACGAAGCAATTTATTACTCTTCCCGAATGCATTACCAAATTTGTCAGCTTGAGGATACTTGACATGCATGGATGCAACAGGCTTGTGGAAATTCCAGAACTTCCGCCGAAGGTAGGGTGAGTAGATGTCAGTGACTGCGTATCCTTGACAAAATTTCAAAATTGTCAAACATTTTGGAACGTGGAGATGCACAAATGTTTAACCGGATGGACTTGTCTAACTGCCAGAGACTCAAACAATCATGCTAACAATGTTACGAAAAGAAAACTATATTGTCGAATGGCGAGGCTGATCGCTTCTCTCTTTCTATCGTCTGCAATCTGAATTCGAGAATGTATTTCCAGGAACTGAAGCTCCAAGGTGGTTCAGCTTTAGTAAGATTTTGAATGCCTTCGATGCATCATGGTTAGCTCTAATGTAGTTGAAAAAATGCGGGATAAATTTGCTTTCCGTTTTGCAGCCGCGATCCATATCAATGAAGAACAAATTTGGGGTAATATGTATGAGTTTTGTTCAACTGAGTTAGAGTCAGCACAAGTGTTCACGGAGCTGAAGGAGATCAAGCGTCTGACACAGCCACCTCTTACGTGCAGAGTGCGTTTCAATTTTGACTTTCTTAGCAAACGTTTGCTACACTATAAAAGCTGGGGAGTCCACCTGGTAATGCCACAGGATGAAGACCTTGAAGATGACAAAAGTGTTTATGGAGGTATTGGCCGATGAAGATACCTGCTCATCAAGGTTTGGTGAAGAAATTGTCCCATTCCCATCCGAGGCAATGATGACAGCAAGCAGTATTGAAGTGTTGAAAGATATTGCTCTGAGGATGAGGAAATAATGAGAATAACATCATTTCAGAAGTGAATGTGACTACAAGTACTCCATTCACTAACGTCGCCCCACTGTTGTTGATACCATCCAAATGTCTGTGTCGTTTGTTTTCGGAAGATGACTACTTCTGCTACTTCTGCTACCTCTACTCTAACATTGGCGATCAAGACCATCAAATCAGCAGGTAATGAAACCTCAAAGTTAGCTGAGTGTGAAGATGAAGATTTTCGAAGATGAAAGACTTTTTTCCTCGCTATCTTTGCTTCTTGCTACTTGGTTTTGGTGAATGGTTCGTTGCTGGTGCTTCTGCTCGTCAATTTGGTTTGGGTTTCTTGTATTGCAGTCGGTCTTCATGGTTCATCTTTTCTGGGTGGTGAATGCAATCGGATATGCAGCGCGCAGATTTTGACTTGATTTGCCGACTTGTGCAACCTGCCTTCCAGCTTGTGGTTTCCTGCTTGGTGGCGGGATTCCATTTCTATTATTTCCTTGTTCTTGGAGTCTTATGTTGGAGGTAAGATTCCACATTTTAATTGTGATAGGAGCATATTTAGGCGACTTACTTAGCTTATTTTCGTGCATTTATGTTATTAATTCATAGTTGTTTTAGTAGTTTAAGCCATTTTCGTGTGTTTTTCGGTTCATATGGCTAAGGAAGCAAAAAGATGCATTTTGGAGCCTTTTGGAGCAAAATTGGACTTGGAATGGATAGCTTATGCTTGGAGCAAAAGGAATGGACGAAATTGAAGACCTAAAAGAGTTAGGATTCCTAATCACAAGAGGATTCCTAATCACAAGAGGATTCTTAATCACAAGAGGATTCCTAATCAAATGAGGAATCCTAGTCAAAGAAGGTTTCCTACTTAAAGTAGGAAAGTTAAGCCAAGGTTTCCTATTTTGGTTTAACCTTTCCTAATCCTTAATGACTCCATGTTCAGCAACATTAAGGACTTCTGTCTATTCTAGGACACAAAACAAAGTTTCCTTGCAACATAAATTCCTTGCCGTGTATCCCCTTAGTGTTTCCCTTCCTTACCGTGCAAGGGAGGGCCTTCTTTCCTATTCTAAAGCATTCAAACACATTCCTTTTTCATATCAAACTCAGCCATAACTCACATACCCTTTTCTATTCCAAAGTCCTTGCCTAATTTCAGAAATAAATGACATTCCCCTTATCACAATTGAATGCCGCAGGTTCCCTTCCCTTTTCCTTCAAATTCTGACTTTGTGTTTCCTTTTCTTTAAAGTTTTGGAGTTAATTCATTTCCTAAACTAAGTAATAAAGCCTTAGGATTCTTTCTTCCATATAAATACCCTATGCCGCACCCTTATTGAAACCTAATCACCCTTCCATACAACCGGCCTTGATTCACTCAGAAAACCAACCTTTGCCGCAGCCTTCCATCCAACTTTCCACCATTCCCCTACTTCCAAACCTTCATCCAAGCCTCCATACACCACCATCAACCCTTGCTGCACGACCCTACCTTCCTAAATCCATTTAAAACCCAGAAAATCATCCACAAAACCACCCTAGACTCTTGTGCCGTGACTTAGCAAGGAAGAAGAGAAGAAAGACGAAGCCTTGGATGTTTGTGCATTCAAGTTGGAGTGTTGGAACATTTCTAGGTGTAATCTATCTTTGTTTTCAATGTTTAATTCTATTTTCCTTTCTTTTGTTATGAACATGAGAGGCTAAACTCGTTTTAGCCTAGGGATGCTTTGAAACCATGATTACGTTTATAATATGAATTGATAAATTCCAGTTGTGATTTCATAAATTGTGAATGCAATTTACTTAACCGTTTGATGGATAACTTATTCTTGTATGTCGATTAGGGAGGCCTACTTAATTTGCATGCTTGAATTTGGTGCTAGAATATAAGGGAGTTTCACATAATCGTCACAATCTTATATTCACAAGTAGTTAAGGTTGTTTTCACAATCATGTTAAGTAAATTCCTAGCATGAGTATCATGATGTCATAGTTACAAGTGCTTTGTCAATACTTATGACTTCCATTGAACGTAATGATCTTTGATTGTATCTCTATTATGATGTTATGTAGGGAACTTTTGAAGAATGCTTTGGGTTGTCATATGATGTCATCCAATCCACTAACTTAAGGGAAATCTGAGGGTTAATTAGTGATGTCACGGTTAATCTGGGGTGTTGAGGTTCATGGTTTATCGGAAAAGCAACTGGAAATCAATTTATGTTTGAATGTATCATGTGTGGAGAAGTATCCCTTGGCTATCCCATCATCCATTGGTTTTTCTTAATTTCGTCAAAATCTGTTTTAAAGTTTTAATTTACTTGTTTTTCTTTTAAATTCGTCCAAAATCAAATCCCCTTTACTTGTTCCAAATCTGTCCAAAAGTGTCTTTTTGAGTCTTTTGAGTCAAAACTAATTATATTTTCGTCCAAATTGAGTCCTAGAGTCGAAATTGAGTCTTTTTTATTGTTTTAAGTAGTTTTGAGTCTTTGAAGTTTGTTTTGAGTCATACAAGTTTAGTTAAGAGTCTTTTGAGTTGTTTAAGTTTTTAAAGCATATTTTTACATCTTTGAGTCGATTTTCATTAGATTAGCAATCCCTCATAATCCCCGGCCTAGAACGATCCCTACTTATATCTATACTACAATTGTCAAAAAGAGGGTTTAATTTGTATGCTATCTTTTATCACATCAAATTGGAAGCAAATCTCAAGCATATACCAATTGGAAAAATCAATGTCAGTGAAAAAAGTTATGACATGAGACTGTAACGGCAATTTCGGTTTGTTCTACCCGCTCTGAGCGGATGACGAAGCCTTTACGTGTAGTTCAACTCACCTAATCCTTTGTCCTGTCCCATTTTTGCCGCTTTCAGTTTTTTCTATGTACTTTACTGCTTACTTTTCTTCAATAGTATAACCAAAAACTAAATTTTAAAATACTTCAACTTGATAGTGTTGCAAAATTACGGACTTCGTTGGGGAAAAAGAAAAAACAGATCTTTCATTGTTTAAACAGAACTTGAAAAAGAATATGAACTCTATTTTCTCACTGTATATCTGTGTTTCCTAGTGCATGTATATAAACAATTTGCAAAACAGCAATGGTTGCATTTACAGAAAGACATTTAAGCGGAAGAACTTGCCTCAATGCTAGCGGAAGAGATCTCGTGAATTAATCTGGGTACCTCTTCCTCCCATTTTAGAATCTCACTAGCATATCTAAGAGCTTCATTTACAGTATCAGACTCTAGCGCTGTAACCAGTGAAACAAACAGCTTCCTATCTGTTAGAGAATGAAAGAGTCTTTTGAACTTCACTGCAATATATTGAAAGGCTCGGTGAGCCAACGTGGGGTTATTACTGTTGTTATTGCTACCACTGGGATTTTGGCTGGTTACCGGATTGAAGTCATGAAACCATTCACATCGAGTGAGAGGGGCTTCGTCAATCTTTTCTTCAAGCAGATCATACTTGTTGAGTATCAGAAGGAAGCCTTTTTGGTCAAAGGCTGGATGGGTAACAATATTTTCAAATAGCTGCTTGCTTGCCATCATCTTGTTTATGGAAACCCCGTTAGCATCTGTAGAAAACTCATCGTATTCTGTCAATGAAACACAAAATGCGACCATATCAACATCTTCAAACATCTCAACCAACTTGCAGTTTCCTCCGAGGGTGCTCTGATGCACTCTAATTAGTTGGTACCTGCGAAGAAAACAATGCCAGTGCATTTTAAAACACCGTTTTCCATCAAATAAAATTGCTCAAGTTTTTCTTTTTAATATAAATATACTACTAGGAAATGTTTCAACAACAAAGAAACTGGATAAAAAAGGACCGGTTTAGAACTTCGAATTCAAGATCATATCTTGGAAAAGAAATTGATTTTCAAGTAACTTATTGCTCATTTAGCATCAAACAGTTATATTCCTTACCTGTGTTTTCCTTTATCGGCAAAGCATACTCTCAAAATTCCATTGACTATTGTGTATGTATTATAAAAGTTTCATCTTAACCATGTGTTACGTAGTGAAGAAGACTTTTCCTAGTTATAACTAATCTAAAACTGCACAGCAATTTCTATATATTGGGCAAAGCATGTCGACAATAAATTTAATCAGCCAGATTAAGCAAGATATTTGGCCAACTCAATGAAGAAAGATTAATGCATTTGTTGCTCAAGTATAATTTACTTGATGCATGAATCCGGAACTCTAACCTTAACGAAGGGTCATGCTGATAAGGAGGGTCCAGATTGCTATTTCCAGCTGATGGGGGAATTGAAAATTCCATGCTCATAAGGCTGTTGGATGAGGTGATTCCCTCGGCATACAAGATGTCCGTGTCTGTGGGCTCATAATCTGTCCTTGAAATCTCAACAGCCTACACAGAAATATAAATATTTGAACTGAGTAACACGCATATAATATAGTGATCATGTATTATCCACATTCCATGTTCATATTTAAATGTATCCACGACCTAAAGAATAATTGAAAACTCAAAAGAACTAAAGCTAAAAGGAATTTAAAAATAAACAAATAAAAAATATGAGCAGAAGCACTTTGAGAATGTGAATTGGCTTAAAACTAAAAGACAAGGAACACAGAGCGTGATCTCACCCGATTAAGAAAATATGCAGCTGGTCTGGGCAGCATTTCTATTTCATTCCTCCGGTCGTATGTGGCTTGAATAGCAGGATCCTTCCACAAATCCTCAACAAATGGTGCATATTCACGGGTAGCTGCTGGAAATATGACTTCCAGATTACCAGATACCATAGATTTGAGGAGCCAATCAGAAAAAGCTTTCAGTCTTGGACCAATGGAATATTTTGTTTTATCGTCAAGCTGGCTTGTATTCCCTATGTAAACTGAATAACTTCAGGCACAACTCCATAATGACAAATACTGATAGCAATAAATTCATACAAAAGGCAAGTATCTCACTTGATGTTTAAAGTTTTAATATGTTATTTATAAGCCGAGCGATAACGTAATACAATCATATACTAGAAAGATACATCAACTTGACAGGAAAGTAAAAGATAGTAACCCATAAGAAAAGCACTAAATGTATCCAAAAGGAACGAGCTGTTATCCTATACAAACTATTGATGTGTAAAAAACAACCAACGTTTCAGTTTGTAAAACCAACATCTGGAAAGTACTAACAATAACAAATTGAAAAAAATGATTTTGTCAAAGCTCCATAGTCAGTTGACCCTAAAGTTTTAACGCTTTAGCAGTGAAGGGAAACGGCATTCCCAGACTTTCCAACATTCACTTCTGAATCTTATTTTGTTCCTTTTAATCATCCAAAAGGTCTTGTAATCCCTTCTTTCTACGAATTATTGCATTAACCTGAACGAAATTCCAAGTATTAAACTCCGCCATGAGTTGGACCCAAAGTTATGAGGGATTCAATAGAGATACAAATGTTGAAATCCTAATATATATATATATATATATATATATGTGTGTGTGTGTGTGTGTGTGTATGTATGTATGTATGTATGTATGTATGTATGTATTCTTGAAACCATTTCAAAATCTAACATTTGTATGGGTATGTCCATATGCACTCTCAAGGTCAAGAAAGGCAGAAATCTAATTTTATCAGTAGTAGCTCATAACATATTATATGTAGTTCATGATATCAGTGAAACAAATATTCTTTTTCCTTTATAACTAATTCATAGAAGACAACACATTTTCTTGAACCACTGTTAGACGGGTTTAGAAGATCAATGGTCCAAAATAAAGTGGGTGGACAATTCATTAATTGAAAATCGACACTCACAACTGAGATGCACAAATGATTAAGAGAAACACATAACAAATAATTCACTAGACCAAACAGGTAAAGCTATAGAAACTCAAACAATGTTATCACTCATCCCCTGTTATCATTATTTGCCAAAAGGATCTAAACCGAATTTGAGTTATCTCTTGTTAACAGTTTATTTACAGCCTTTCTTCCACGTGCTGGATAGGGTAACCCATCTTAATTGTGTTTCTTATACAAACCAAAAATAGTCACAGATCTCATCTACATTTATCCACATAACTAATTTATCATACAGTTAGAAAGGAACGGGGCAACTGACTTTAGTGAAAATGCCATCCAACATAAAAATTACAAATTGATGTACAAAGGCTGAGGGTGAGCCTTGGCGTAACGGTATGGTGCTCCTTTGTGACCGAAGGGCCACACGTTCAAGTCGTGGAAACAGCCTTCTTGCAAAGCAAGGGTAAGGCTGCATACGATAGACGTTTCCCCAACACCCCACACCCACCGCAAAGACCCTCGCAAAGCGAGGAGCCTTGTCGGCTTGGGGGTCTCACCTTTGATGTAAAAAAAAAGCTGGATCATAAACATAATGGAGTGAAGAAAACAAAGAATAGATCGATTTGTACCTGAAGGGCCAGGTTCATCCAAAAGCCGTCCTTTTCCTTTTCTCTTCTCAATCAAACTTTCTTCTTCAAACCACTCACGCCCTTCAAGCAATATACCAAGATAACTGTACAATCTGCTCTGGATCACGAACTTAATACTTTGGCGCTCATCTTCAGAGAAAGGAACATTGTACAAGAACTTGGCCTAAAATAAGCGAGTACTTAGTGTCAGAAAAAATAAAGCTATCATTTGGAATAAATTTATTGGAATTAAGTGTTTGGTTTCATTAAGTGCCTTTTAAACCAATATTCCTAGCAGCGCTGTTTTAAACTGGACACTCAACCACCCACTGAGAAATGTTGAAGTTACTATCACATTTCCCTCCAAAAGTTTATTGAATACAATAGAAAAAGTGTACCAAACTAGACTTACAGATCTGGAAGGGAAACAAAAAACAATGTGTCACTTAAAATATAACGACAACATTGTTGTGGTAAAAGAAGAGTCATGTTTAGTTATCTGTGTGCACGTTTGCACTTGGTTATTAAATAGAAGAACACTGCTGCCGAGAGGATGCACTAATACATTATTAGTACACACACATCACATAGTGGTGCATTAAGAAAAATACTTACATACATACATACATGTATATATGTTTACACATCTCTGATATGCACTCGGCGTCAACTTTTTACAGGTATAAATATACCAAATAAATCAGAAAAAAAAGTTCTTGAAAACTTCAAGTCATGTCAATACTAGTTCCCTGTCAAGTTTCACCAATGATTACTATCATCTAAAGCTTTGTAGGGTAAATAATTTTACTGACCCTGAAGCTACGGAAGGAAACTCACCACCTAGGTTCTGACCTTTATAATATTAAGTGATGGGTAATCGGGTTATTCCTCCCCAAATGTCTTACCTGTTTAAATATAGTGCTTGTACCAGATTTGTGATGTCCAACTAGAACAATTTTGTTAAGCTTTTTCTCTTCAAAGGTGTTCCAGGTGTTCACTTCGTCAGAGGAAAGATTTGGTGAACCAGAAGGAAATGGCAAAGACAAGATGTTACAAACCATCTTTATTGTAGCCTGTAAAGAAGTAACTCCACAGTTAAGGGATGCTTGATCATAACATTAATTAGGAAAGGGCGGAAAGGAACACAATTTATTGCACATCACACGCGTACACACCTTGTCCCATATCTTTCCCTTTACTTGATTCATTCCCTCTTCCTGATACTCCCCCTCTGCACTCACCCAGTAGTGAAGATTTCCTTCACATGGCACTCCAGCCAACTGCATAATTCAAACAAAATGCATCAATACAATGTGGTTTGTTTTTCAAAGTATATAATATACAAAAGAACTTGAACCAGTCCAGTATAAAAACCTTCAGCATGAACGCCTCTAACTTAGTGATCTCCCGATTGTTAATCAATATATTTGTATCCCCGTTACTAGCATTTCGTTGTATGTGGCCTCCCACACTCAACCGGGGGCTAATGATTTGGCAAGGCCTATGCCCTTCCTGTTCATTTAAAGAAGAATCATCATCGCATTGAGGTGCAATTTACGACAAAATAGAGGTCCAATATTAACAAGCTGATAAAAATTGAGCTGAGTTCAAAATTTACCTTTCCCCAAAAACCAGATACATTATCGTACCAATAGTATCCTGGTTTTATCTTTTTTGGTGGGTTTCGGCAACTTTGCAATCGAACCAGCTCTTCCTGCGATAAAGGTTCGCCATTCACAAAAATAAGATTGCCTGGCAGTTGATTTGCTTGGCAAGATATCTCGGCCTTCATTATCAGTTCAACTTCCGATTTAGTGAGAAGCCGCTTCAGCATCCTAGAACACTTGCCCAGTTTCCTTCGCCTTGACTCGTCAATTTCAAAACTAATGCAAGTAACACATTTCCTTCCCTCCGGCATTGACCCCATTGCTCTTAGCACACAATTATAGCAAAACTTAGCACCACAAACAATGCAAACCTCCTTCTCCATGAGTCTGTTTCCTTTCCCACATCGATAGCACGACCCTTTCTTCCCACTTCTCTCAATCGTTGGCCTCACTCGCACATCTTCTTCCCCTTCAGAAAGATCAAACTCTTCTTCCTGAACAATGTCATTCGAGTCAGGATCACGGAATGTCACAGCTGATGGCCTTTTGACATGGTGAGGAATTGCATCCGTATAAGCTTCCTCTCTACCAGAGAAAACCTCAGAGGAAAGACTCCGCGAACTCGAACCAGACTCTGATGAACCCCAGTTACCGGGGCTCATATAATTCTGAAAGCCTTGAGCTTCTTGACCATCATCAGGCAATTCAAGCACACCCTCCAAACTTCCAGACAGACTGCCAGAAGACCCCAATTTCCCAGAGATTTCACCTTTATCTGATAAAGTCGAGACACCCTTTTCGCCATTGCTAATTTCCAATTCAGCAGGGGTTACTGAATTGGAAGAAACAATTTCCTTTCCAAACTTTACTTCAGTTTCAAGTTTCGTCTCTTCTTTTGGTTTCTTGGTGGATTTCGCAATCGGATGAATAACAGGGAGGGACAAATTGTTCAAGAGAGAGGCTGAAGAAACCGGAGCAGCAGTTGGGATGTGGCGAATGTCAACAGGAAATGCATTTGGGATATCATAACCCACCGGAGGACCCTTGTACTCCACGGCAAACGAAAACTCCAACTCCATGCTAAAATCCCCACCATCCCTGTCGCCGCCACTAGAAGCCGCCATAGCAGAACTCAGTTTTCTCATCACAGCAGCCATACCGGAGCTCACAAAATTCAGCAAAAAACCAGCGATTCCAACACCATAACAAAACAAAAAATAAAAAATAAAAAACCCACCAATCTTAACCTTTTAATTCGAAAACCCACGAAGAAAAACGAAGATTAAACAAAACCCAGGAAACAAAATTCAAAATTTTCACAAACCCATCAAGGAAAAATTCTGGAAATTTGCCGTGAAACCCTCCAACAACCTCCTCACCTTGCCCCAAATAAATAAGTAAAATAGAAAAATAAAAGGAAACTCTTTGATGGAAGTCGCAAGTGTAGAGACGCAGACTTGGAGGAAGACTAATTCGTTGACTTCTCATTTTTCTCCAAGCGATGATGTCACGAAATTGCTACGAAAAATTCCTCACAGAAACAACAAGAGAAGCAAATAGCAACACACAAATGCAAGGCCGACTGAGTCTTCAAACTGAGTGGGTGTGATACTCTGCAGTTACACGTACAGAAGTAACTATAGTCCTCCCTTATTCCTGTATGACACGACATCGTTCTGGTTCTAGAAGGGGTATTTTTGTCCCTATGATATGCGGTAAGAGCACTTTTTGTCTCTTTTATTTGGAAGTGAAGAGTTCAATTCTCGTTAAAAACAAAGTTAAACCACTTATTTACAAATGAAGAGTTCAATTCTCGTTAAAAACAAAGTTAAACCACATGATTATAGTAACCATATTGTAAGATTTAGCTCCCTATCCTACCCCGTCTAATGTAGATACAATGGTTTATTAAAAAAAAAATTGATAAAATAATAATATCATTAAGTATATCTAGTTGTTAAATTTTTTTTTTCTATAATTTTAGCGAGTTTTAACGAAAAGCCCACAGTACTGTTCACTTTAACGAAAAACCACATTTTTACGCTAAAAAGTCAATCCTGATACTATTCACTTTATCCTTTATTTTGTCCTTATCATTAAAACTCAAAGTTTTCAAGCCATTTTCATTAATTTTCCTATAATTTTATTCCCCACACTCATAGGAGAAACAATTCTTTTTAATTTTTATGAAAAAAGGAAATGCATATTTTTGGTATCGATTCTTGAACGTAGTACACCAACTGAATAAAGGAATTTCAGTTGGTGGTTTAATAATTTCCAACAAAAACAATAATGTGGTTTAATAATTAAGCCATTTAATTTCGGGTCTTTGTTGAATTAATCTTGTAAATAATCAGTCGTAGGAGAGGAGAGCTTCCAGAAATTTTCTTTCGACTATCAAAGTTTCCAATTCGTCGCCGTGACTCAAGAAAATTTACAGATTATCATTATCTAGTGTGGAATAGAGAGTGCATCATGCACAGTTCATACAAAGTTCATGCAAAGTTTTAACGAGGTCATACCATTATTGCACTCTATGATTTTTACGTATTCTTCACATTTTCTATGACTATTATTGTATCATGCAAGCATCTATAACAAAATTTTGAATGCAATCGGATAACTTAAATTTCTCTCGTCATATATAGTAAATTTGTTCACATGATTGCTCAGCTCGATCTTATTGTTGGTCAGGGTTGTAATTGGCTAGATGATCCTCCGAGTCTAATTTTAGATTTGCTTGTGGAGGACTCTCGCTCTATATGATTTGACTTGTAGTGACCTTTGTTTTTAATAAATCTATTATCGTTTCCTTAAAAGAAAGTCTAAAGCTGCCCAGCGTGAGTGGGCTTTTATTTATTTATTATTTCTTGTTCAAAATTTTCATCATTAAGTTCGCTCACCCATACACATGGAATGTGCGCAAGTTTGCGCATGACCAAGTAGATAGTGTATTGACAATGTATCACCTTTATAAAATATATACAATGTATCCTCCTTATAAAATATATAAATAATGTATTGTCGTTATATTATCATTATATGGTAGATAGTGTATTATCACTTTACTATCATAATATTGTCAATAAATTATAAATATTGCCATGAATACGGATCATGTGCAAACCATGAGCACAACCTAACGTATGTAAGCTTTTTATGTTTTAATCTCAGTACATGCAAGAATGACTACAATGACTACATAGTGGGGTATGAGAGGCTGTACCCGGGGGTTTTGGGGAAAACAAAACATCAAACCTGCTCTAAATAGGCAAAAGATAATGAGAGAGAATATGTGTTGGACATTGAACTGGAATGCGATCAATGTATTACTCTGCTTGTTTTCTTCACTTGTGTCAAACAATGGAAATGAAGAAGTAGAGAAGTGAGGAAAACTTATATAATTTCTTTCAACTTTTATCTTTATGTTATTGTTGGCAATGATAAAAAAAATATATCTTTATATAGAGGTTTCATCTAACATCTCCCTTAGTGCTTATGAAAAATCTACACAACAAAACAATAAAAAAAAAAAAAAAAAAAAAAAACCTAACACACTACATAGGGCATGTAGCTTTTTGACTTTCATTTGAATGGGCATTCACATCACACCATTCACAATACTCCCCCTTGTACGACCATATATCAATATCGGCTGCCTTGTTAAACCTTACTCGGAAAAAACCTATGGGAAAAAAATCGTAGCGAAGGAAAAAGAATACAACTTTGCGTGGATCATTGATATAGTGTTGAGTGCACTTTTGTTGCCTCATTAAAACCTTGCTAGGAAAAACCCAATGGAAAAAGTCCTAGTTGAAGGAAAAAGAGTATAACGGCATGTGTCTTGGATGCTCCCCCTGATGAGTATTTCCCCATGATTCTGCATTCTTCAATCTGACTGATTACTAAGTCGACGTAATCCAATACCATGCATTAGCTTCTGGAATGTACAATTTGGTACATATTTGGTGAATAGGTCTACCAAGTTATCATTGTAATGAAATTGTCTAACTTCAATAACTTTAACCTTTTGAAGTTCATGTGTATTGAAAAACTTTGGAGATATGTGTTTAGTTTTATTTCCTTTGACGAACCCTTCCTTCATTTGTGCAATACACACTGCATTATTCTCATGAATGATAGTTGGAGTGTTTGGTTTTAAAGATAGGCCACATGAGTTCCTAATGTGATGGACCATTGTTCTTAACCAAAAAGACTACAACTAGATTCATGGAGAGCAAATATTTATGAGTGATTAGAAGATGTAGCAACTAGTGTTTGCTTCGTTGAGCGTCATGAGATTTACACACTTAAGGGATAGTGTTGCAATCCTATTAGTTTAGGAATGTCATTGTGAAAATTTTATCATATCTGGAATATCCTTTTGAGATTCTACCACACTTAAGGGATAGTGTTGCAATCCTATTAGTTTAGGATTGTCATTGTGAAAATTTTATCATATCTGGAATATCCTTTTGAGATTCTACCATATCTCTTAAATTAGTTATTAGCCTATTAGAGTTGTTATCATATTGGGGTAAGGAATTTGCCTTACCTACTACTATAAATAAAGGCACAATGGGGTGAGATAACACATACCTTACAATTACATATCTCTCTCTTTTGTCTCTATGCCGCCGCATCCCTTCTGTCTGTTCTTATATTGTTCAGTAAATTAGGCCTACAACATTGTTTTATATAGCCCCAATAATTGTAACTTGTAAATGATGCGAAATATATAAGCACACAAATTAAAACCCTCTTTTGACAATTGTAGTATATGTATAAGTAGGGATCGTTCTAAACCGGGGATTAGGAGGGATTGCTAAATCACTTGAAAATTGACTCAAAAACGTAAAACAAAGGTTAAAACACTAAACTAGACTCAAAGAATGCAACACTAAACACTAAAACACTAAAACAAACCAAAAGACTCAAAACAGCAACAAAACACTCAAAACTGCCTTAAAAACACAATCTGGGCAGTTTTGAACACCTAACACTAATTTGGACGAATTTGGGTTATAACTTGAATCAAAACACTTAGAAACACAAAGTAAGACACTTTCTAACTAAATTGAAACACTAAAGGGGGGATTTAGTTTTGACGAAATTAAAACAAAGAAAACAGATTGTAATGAAAACAGATTGTAAAAACGAATTTGATGAAAATATGGATGGAATGCTAGCTAGAAGATTCTTCTCCACACGTCACACTTGCCTACAAGATGATTTTCAGTTGGTCTTTCGATGAATCATGAAACTCAACACCCCGGGTTAATTAGGTTCGCTTAAATTAACCTTCAAGTTCTCCTTAAGTTAATGAATTGGATGGGAAAGCGCATACAACAATTCAAAACATTCTCCAAAAGTCCTTTACGTGAAAAGCACAATAAAGATACAATCAAAGATCATTAAGCAACATGAAAACTATAAGTGTTGATGAGGCATTCGTTACTATGATGAGCATGAAACTAGTGCCAAGAATTCATTTAACGGGATCGTTTATAAGCGACCTCCACTACTTGTGAATATAAGTTTGTAACTATTAGGTGAAACTCCCTTATATTCTAGCATCATATTCATGCATGAAAACTAAGCGTGCACTCTCAATAAACATACACGAATAAGTTATCAATCAAGCAGTTAAACAAATTGAATCCACAACTCATGATATTCCAACTGAAGGTAATCAATTTATATTGCAAGCATATACATGGTTTTGAATCAGCCCCTAGCTAACTAGGGGTTTAGCCTCTCATGTTCACAGAAAGAGAAACAAAATTGAAATTAAACATAGAGAACAAAAGATTGATTACACCTAGAACACCCAATGATTCCACTTTGAATTTCTGCACGTTCAAGCCCCTCTTTCTTCTTCTCCTTGCTGCGGCACAGAGGTCTTAGGGTGATTTTGGATGTGATTTCGGTTTAGGAAGGGATTTAGGATGGTAAAGGGTTGCGGCAGAGAGGTGGAAGGTGGCTGCAATGGTGTGTAAGTGTATGGAGGTGTAGAATGGTGGCTGGAATGGATGGAAGGTTGCGGATTGAAGGTGGAAGAATGATGGTGGCTGCGGCAATGTATGGAATGATGAAAGAATGATCCTAGGGTGCGGCTTAAGTCCAAGTATTAAAAGGGTTTTCAGAAATTAAAACTCTAACTTATTTTGGTTAACTAAAATTAAGTCAAAGGCTTCTAGAATTAGGAAATCAAATCAGAAACTAAAAGGAAATTGGCTAAAATATGTGGCTAGGGTTTTATTTGAAAGGGGAATGTGTTTAAGTGCAGAAAATAGGAAATAAGGACCCCCCTTGCACGGCAAGGGAAAAGGAAAGGTTAAGAGGTGCGGCTTAATGCTTTAGGAAAGGTGAAGTGTCCTAAAACTGAAGGGAAAAGGGGTCCCTTGCACGGCAAGGGATGGAGAGAAAGGGAAAGGTGCGGCAAAGGTCTCTAAGGGGTCTAGGGCCTTTGTTTTGTGTCCTAAAGTGCATACGAGGCCTTCAAAGTGGCTGGAAAATAAGGACTTTTAAGATTAGGAAAGGTTACCAAAATGGGAAACCTTGGTTTAACTTTCCTACTTCAAGTAGGAATCCTTGTTGGAGTAGGAATCCTTGTTCTTCTAGGAATCCTCATGTGAGTAGGAATCCATCTTCAATTAGGAATTCATATTTCTTCAAGTCTTCAACTCATTCATTTCTCTTTTGCTCCAAAAGACTCCAATTTGCATCTTCTTGCACACTTTGGCTTTATAATCTGAAAACACACAAAAGTGACTTTAAACACTAAAATAACTAAGGAAACACAACATAAATGCACGAGAACAAGCCAATTAAGTCGCATAAATATGCTCCTATCAGTAAACAGTGGATAATCAAGGGCAATACTTTTTCATTAATAAATCAAGAAAATGAACGGACTTTTTGATCCTAGGTTTAACAGCCTACCTAAACTCCCCAATTTGCATCTTTTTCATTGATTTGTTCACAAAATATAAGTAATTTTTAAATGAAATTTACTCCTTGGCAATTCTTCTCTACCCCTACCCCTCCAAAATATATTGCTTTCATTCTATTTTTCTTGTGTTTACAACTCATATGTTTGTGAAATTAATTATTTTGTATAATTTTCCATTTTCATTGGCGAAACCTATTCGGTTGGAGCCAGGAATTAAACTGAAAGGATACATTTCCAATTCTTTTGTTGAACTCATTTTCATCAACCTGTGATAATGTGTTTTTATTTTTGCACTTTCATGTGTTTGTTTTATGTTGGAACCATAAATGAATAGAATCGTGAAATAGCTATTTATATAATTTTAGTTATATCTAGTCTATATGAGGCTGGAAAAGTGGTGGACATAGCCCATTTTAGAGGTCCGAATGATTTTTGGGGCTTTATAAAAGAATCTCTCCCAATGAGGGGTTATTTCTTTCGGGCTCTAGATGGGGTTATATATATTTCTTTATGTAATAATTTGATTATGCAATAATTTTTTAGGAAAACTAATGAAAATGACTTGAAAACTTTGAGTTTTAATGATAAGGACAAATTAAAAGGTAAATTGAATAGTACCAGGATTGACTTTTTAGTGTAAAAATGTGGTTTTTCGTTAAAATGAACATTACTGTGGGCTTTTCATTAAAACTCCCTAATTTTTTTGTGTTAACTTTTCTTAAGTTGATTTTTGGACGTGTTATCTTAATTTTTTATTATTTTTATTTTTATGAACCTTTCAACCTAAAAAGGTTCAAATTCTGATAAAGCTAGATTTCATTACTTATGAACCGTTCGTTGGATTAGATCTCTTATCCCAATCTCATCCGTTGAAAGACAAACCCCCACTTCGCCCTCTGAAATAATTTGATTTTCACGTACAACACAACAATTTACCTAGCACCAATTGGTAAATTAGTATCATACAATTTTGAGAAAATTTATTTGAAAATTTCAGCCACCAATGCCCATGAACGTTAAATTAATTTGAAATTTTAATTCTTATGGAATTTAACAATCATTAATTAGCCAATTTGCAATAAATTACAAACAAACACAATCAAATGTTTCATCACATAATAAGGGGCATTTTAGGACTATAAAATATTTTAATTTGAGTCATAAAACAAATTTAATGAGATTTTTTTTGTTAAACCCAATAAATGGGTTTAAGTCAGTGAAAAATATATACGACATGTTAAAGACAAAGAAAAATGAGTTTTAAGGGGTAATCCAAAATTTTTAGATTAATGAAAGTGAGCTTTTTATAGTATAATAGCTTATATCATTTTATGTCTTTAGCATTAAACATACAAACAAAATGTAGGAGCATCTTTGGAACAAAAATATGTAAGAAAAAAGAATTTAAAAAAAAAAGAATAGAAGGAGAGAGTATAAGTGTATTAACAAGTAGAGGGAGAGTGATAGAATTTGACTCACATGGGTTGCTATTTTTCTTGTGGGACCCACTAATTTTTGGGGCTAGATGTAGCCCAATTTTATGTTACCCAAGAAAGAAAGTGATGCAGGACATGAAATAAGATCATTAGAAGATTCAATACATTTGGCTTTTGAAATTCAGCCGATATACATTGTAATAATTATATTTAGTGGGCTAGATTAAAAGAAATTATTTTGGTTATTTGGTATCTCATATGATACAATTTAGTCAATCTTTATTTAATGTAATAAATATATGTTAGTGGGGTAGATTAAATGGGGTTAATATTAATGAGTTCATTAACTCTAGTAATGATGCATGAACCATGATGCATGTATCAATAATTATTTAGAGATGGGGTTTTGGGGTTTTTAGGTCTCTTCTCGCACTAGGAGATAGTGGACCCTATATATCAGTTTCCTTTTTCGTTTTATTTCGTTTCTATCTGCTGCGCCCTGCATTAGTTGGTATCAGAGCGTTAGCTCGATCCAAGGGTGACGTTGTATCAAGGGTAACAATACCAACATGTCGCAACTACCAATACATGAAGATCTAAATCTGGACCTTCCTCCAATATTTGATCGTTGCTTGAAAAGTTCATGTCTAATATGTTGTGAAAATTCTTCAGGTGATAATTCTTTAAATCTTGATCTTCCTCCGGTGTTTGATCTTTGTTGTGATGATTGTGAAATCTGTAATGCAACTTCAACTTTAAGACAACAAGAGAGAGAGAAAGATTACAACTCAAAAGAGGAGAATATGGAATTCATGGTCAAGGCTTCCAAAATATTTGTTTGTCATGATCTTTTAATTCTCTGTGAAACCTTGACATCGGTCCAGCCATGTGACACAATTTATATTTTGGAGACTGATACTTCTGAATATGTTGATTTGATTGGAGTTGGTAATTTCAATTCAAGTACTGCAAGGAACTTTGGAAATACAGCTAATCAAATTAAGATTTATTGGGAAGACGTCCATATCAAGACCTTGGCTGTGGAGCATATTTTATGTTATTCAAAGTTTATCATTTATTCAAAGTATCTATTTGTTTGGAGTGGAAGATATCAATATTTTGTCTCCAAAGCGGATGGTGATTCAAATTCGAGGACAAATTCTCTCTGACCCGGTGATAATGATGCAGGACATGAAATAAGATCATCGGAATATTCAATACATTTGGCTTTTGAAATTCAGCCGATATACATTGTAATAATTATATTTGGTGGTCTAGATTAAAAGCAATTATTTTGGTTATTTAGTATCTCGTATGTTACAATATTAGTCAATCTTTATTTAATGTAATAAATATATGTTATTGGGGTAGATTAAGTGGGGTTAATATTAATGAGTTCATGAACTCTAGTAACGATGCATGAACTATGACACATGTATCAGTAATTATTTAGAGGATGGGGTTTTGGGGTTTTCAGGTCTCTCCTCACACTAGGAGATAGTGGACCCTATATATCGGTTTCCCTTTTTGTTTTATTTCATTTCTATCCATTGTGCCCTGCAACAGAAAGTTGCTAACCCAAGTGGGGATGCTCTAAGACTAGGAACTGCTTGTACAAGAAAAAAAACATTCATCTTTTGTAGGGCAACGAAATTAATAGCATAGATAAAAATATGAAAGTTAGTAATTTCATCAATAAGAACTGCTAGGATACAATGACTCTTTCTAATTTGGTTGATCAAGATATTGTTAATAAAATTTGTAGTATATCGTTGCCTATAGCCCAACAAGAAGATTATATGTTATGGGTCTTCAATGCCAATGGTAAGTTTATTGTTAAATCAGCAACATGGATACAAAATAATAACATTACTCCTAATCTAAATTTTGAGTTGCTTAGAAAATGTGGAATCTCAATATTGCAAACAAAGATAGGTTGCTTAGTTGGTTACTTGTGGAATCTAAAGTAATCCCAAAAATTCTAGAGGCGACATGTGGACTTTTGTTGAAGAAAGATAAGATTTCCCTCATTAAATGGGCATGCTCCGTAGATACTCCCACGCGCAGCTCAGTACCCTGAAGGTCCACGCAGCTGAATACAACATCCCACAGCTGACTTGCCATTGGCAAGAAAAAGTCAAAGCATTAAAGATAAGGATTAATTACCCAAATCCTATTTTCATACATTCCCAATTGAAAATTGACTCCATTCAAATAAGTAATCTATACTTAAATCAATTAGGGATAGTTACTCCATTATCTGAAGATATTATTTTCTATTTAATATCTTGAGAATATTCTTTCCATACACCTTGGCCAATATGTGTAGGGTAAAACCCTAACACTATGGCCAACCCTCTTCCCTATATATATCTCCAATTCTACCAAATTTTGGTAAGCTTTTCTACCCTGAAAAAGCCCTAAACATTTACTCTTTTTAGAGAAACTTACTTAGGCATCAGAGATTCATTGGCCTAACACCCCGACATGCAAACCCGCCCCCCCCCCCCCCCCCCCCCCCAAAAAAAAAAAAAAAACCTCGTGGGCACATGAGGCTTAGGTCTTTGATCAAATGTGTTGATTGTTTTGCAGGTACATTTTCATCAAAGCAAGAGGCGGAGGAAATTTGCATCGACATTACTGATTCTGGGAAGATTGAAAACTAGAGATAGACTCTCAAAATATATTCACTCCCTTAGTCCCTGCTGCCCTATTTGTAATGAGGATGTTGAAAGTAATAATCACTTATTCATAAATTGTAATGTGGCCAAGCAAGTCTGGTCCAATATTAACTACATTAACCCTAATAGAAACAATAGTAACAACACCTTATTGGAATGGTTGAACTCCCTAGATTCTAAGGATAATGATAAATTCTCAAGCTTAAGTCTTGCCCTTCTATCAGCTGGCAAATTTGGAAAAAATGAAATAGTGTTGTGTTTCAAAATAATACTATCAACCCAAGTAGGATTATTCTTCTTGCCACAAAACTTGGCGAAGATTACTTAAATGAAAATAAGATTAGTACAAAAGTAAGCAAAGGAAATCAGTCTATCAAATGGTCCCCTCAATTGAAGGGGAACCTTAAAATAAATTTTGATGGCTCTGTAATTAAGAACCATGTTGTTGTAAGGGATGAAAATGGCAGACCTATTCCTGGTGGGGCAAGGAACTTGGAGAAATCATTATATCAATGTTGCTAAATGTGTTGCACGAAGAGATGCGCTTAGGATGGCTTGATCCGGGGGTTTCAGGAGGATCTAAATTGAGGGAGACTCGAAGCTTGTGATTGACTCTATTTTTTGTCATTGCTTGATTTCTTAGAGATTGAAAAACATTATTGAAGACATCAAATTCTTGGCTAGCTCATTTGAGGGCATCACTTGGAGCCATATCTTTAGAGAGACTAATTTTTTGGCGGATCCAATCATGGATGCGGGTTTTAGATTCAATAACCTTCATGTGTGGGATAGAACTCTTCCAAATTGATTGTACTCTTGGTCATTCTCTTTAATTTTTTTGTTTTTTCTATAAGAAAAAAAAAAAAAAAAACATTGATCAGCAGATAATTATTCTTAGCCCACCCGTTAAAATGTTTTAGTTCCGCCCTTCATGCAAGAGTGCTTTGTGCATTCCGTTTTGTTTTGGGTGCATGCATGCCCGCATGATTCTACATGATTCCATCATGCGCATTCAAGATTATTTTCTCGTTAGCCTAGAAGTCCAATCCATCACCTTTAAAGCACGACCCAATATCCCAACATCTCTTGCTCCTCTTCGTCTGAAATTAGCCCAAACGCCACTTGATTTTTTTTTTTTTTTTAATAAATGATAGTATCTATACTAAATAAAAGAGGATGGGCTAAGCCTCACAACGGGGAAGGCTTGAATGCAAAATAGCAACGTGAAATGGGGATCTGGTTTTTTCTCTTCGTCTCTGCGACATCATTTACTTCCCATCCTACCTTATCTAACCACCACCTCTGATTTGATTTTATTTCCTAGGAACATTCCCACAAAAACCCCCGACTTGCATAGAGCATCAAACAAATTTTTTTAGAGTTATTAGCCTATCTACCTCAGCAACCCACCTTAAATTCCCTTTTTACTCTGGTACAATTCGAACTGGGTAGCTGTGGGCGGAGAACCTATGGGGATTACTCAATCTCAACCCCTTTGGCATTTATTATCTAGGATGGCACAACCAACCACCCAAATCTTGGAAGTTATGACAAGATTTGGAGCCAGAGGTATTACGGTACCAAGAAGGCAACAATCACAAATTCCTATTGCTTTCCTGTGCATTCTGATTTTGGCTCTTTGCTGAAGGAGTTTATTAGAGGAACAAGAGCGAAATCAGGAATACGGATCTACTTTCGGAGTTAACACCCAAAAGGTGCTTCCAACCAGGAGATTATTCAGACCAAGGCCCAGAGGGAGTATCATGGCTCAACAAAATGTGGACGAACTGGTGGTCCAACTAGAAGGGGCAATGGAACTCATAAGTACAAAGCATGGAATCAAAATGATCAGGACAGTGTTGGTAGACCAACCACTCAATAAGTGGGGGGTTAGGAATATCCGAAGGAGTGTTTGTGATGTGGTAGAAACTAACACACAAATTAAACCCTATAAATTATGCTATCGTAGTACGAGTAAGTAGGGATCGTTCTATTCAGGGGATTAGAAGGGATGCTAATCGACACAAATTAAACTTATAAAACTGAAAACTAAGTTAAACTAACAACAAAACAATGATTGAGGGGATTTTGGACGAATTTGACTAAAACAAAAATAAATGGCAGCAAGTAAATTAAGTTGTGAATGAAATATGGATGAAAGGATAGCTAAATGATTCTTCTCCACACATGAAACATATGCATACAAATCAATTTCTAGTTATTCTTCCTATAAACCATGAATGACAATGCCCCAAATTAACAGTGAATGTCACTAATTAACTCTCAGATTTTGCTAAAGTTCATTGAATTGGACTCAGCAACGCAACCAAATTATTTTTCTCAAGTTCGCTAACTATCAAAAGCATGATAGAGATACATCTCAAAGATCATTAAGTTCAGTGAAAATCATAAGCATTGACAAAGCATGATACTCCTGCCAAGAATTTACTTAACTCAATCATGACTAGTGACTTTACTACTTACAAATATAAGTTCATAAAGATTAGGTGAAAATCCCTTATATTCTAGTATCAAATCACTGGATGCAAACTAAGTATGCATCCTTAGTAAACATACAAGAATAAGTTCATAAAGCAAATAAGTAAATGGCATTCATGTCTTACGAAACAATAATTGGATGTAATCAATTTATATAAAACATATGATCATGGCTTCGAATTCACCTCTAGTTAAAAAGAAACTTAGTTACACATGTTCATCATAACTAAAAAACAATCTAAAATAAACATTGAAACTTAAAACAAAGAGAGAAAGAATTCTGAAAATTTCAGCAACTTCAATGGTTGAATGGTAGGTGCGACACACTCTAAAACGTGCATGAATTTCATATATATAGGGAGGGAATGGCTGAATCCAAGGAGGAAAATGTTTTGGCGTTTTGAATTATTTTAGGACTCTAAGAATCAGGTAGAAAGTGTTGAAATGTGATTAGGATTCCTCCTTGCAGCTGGAGATAATATAAGATAAGACAATGCTAGATAAGATAGGATAAGATAACGTTCCTCTCCAACTAGGATTCCTCTTTCTTGTGTAATTCCTTGCCTTCCAAGCCTCAACTTTAATTTCTCAAGATTTTAGCACATGTCTAGCACCATTTAAACACCAAAAACGTCCAGCCCATATGCTATCCATGCATGCTATCCAATCCAAGTCCAAAACTACTCCAAATTGCTCAATTTGGCTATTTATTGTCATCTTTACCAACTAGGCCTATAATAATACGAAAATAACTTAAATTACTAGAATAAATGGAAATTAACTAAATAAATGTAAAGAAATAAAATAACAAAGTCGCATAAATATGCTCTTATCAAATTCCCCCACACTTAACTTTTGCTAGTCCCCGAGCAAAACAAAGAAAACAAAACAAAGCCTAAACCTTCCAACAATTGCCTCAGGGATTTCCAACGAAACATGACAAGTTAAAAATCACTACTTACATAGATTTTAGCCATCCTTACTCTTGAGCTTATACTTAACTACAGTAACCACTTACTAGCTTGCATTTAATCAATTAAAACAACATTTGAAAGTAGTAACATGCTTTAGACAATTCACTCAATTCCTCACTGGATATACTCTCTATTTTCACATAGATTTTCTGACTACACTCCCTAAACTAAGTATATGTGAGAAGATTGATGTAAACATCTAGATAGCACTCACATATGTTATAACAAAGAAGGCACTTTCTGGAATTATTAATACAAACATGTATATGATCTCATGAATGGAATGCCACTACTTAGAAGTGAGAACCAAGGATTCCATATTCTCATACCAATTTCAAACTCCACATATTGAATCACATAACAATCAAGATAAAAGTCTCAAGGGTTATGGGGCTAAGGTATTGGCTAACAAAGAAAGGTCATGGATAAACAAAGGTTCTTAAAGTGGTAGTAAGCAAAGTAATGAAATCAACACTTAGAATTCAACTTTTGACTGTAGCACCTAACTTTAAACACAAAGGGAGATTTGTACTACTTTAGGGTCATATTCACATTTTTGAACCCTTCTTCAACAACCAACACTTACAAAATCATTCTCACTTCTTTTCAACCTCTTTTTTTTTTTTTATTCTTTTTCTTTTCTCCTTTTTTTTCAATGTTTTTCTTGTTCTTTTTTTTTTCTTTTTCCGTTTCTTTTTTTTTTTTTAAACAAAAAACATAAGCACTACTTCACCAGATTCAAAAGAACAAATTCTTCCCCCACACTTGTTTTTTCTGCAAATTGTAGATCAAAAGGAATTCCCAATAAGTCATGCTTCACTATTCTTTAAGAACAAGGGTATGGATATTCCTATACTAGACTAGGTAAGGATAATGCAGGCTAACAAAGAAAATAGGCTAAATAAGGCTCAAAGGGGTTAAACCTACAATACATATGGAAGGGATAAATCTTTTTGGCTCTGGTGGTAACTAAACACCTTCATCTTGTTATTTGTTATGCAATCAATTTTATGCTTTCAGTTGCTTTTTCAATAAACCATGAACCTCAACACCCCAGATTAACCGTGACATCACTAATTAACCCTTAGATTTTCCTTAAGTCATTGAATTGGATGGACAACGCATCGGCAACCAAATTGTTCTTCCCAAGTTCCCTACATGAACTGCATAATAGAGACAAGAGCAAAGATCATCAAGTTTCGTGAAAATCATAAGCATTGACAAGGCAGTCGTAACTATGACATGATGATACTCATGCCAGGAATTTAACTTAACATGATTGTGACCAGCAACCTTTACTACTTGTGAATATAAGTTTGTAACGATTATGTGAAACTCCCTTATATTCTAGTATCAAATTCAAGCATGCAAACTAAGTAAGCCTCCTTAATCAACATACAAGAATAAGTTCTTAATCAAACGGTTAAGTAAATTGCATTCACAATTTATGAAATCACAACTGGAATTAGTCAATTCATATCACAAATATAGTCATGGTTTCAAAGTCTCATCTAGCTAAAACAAGTTTAGCCTCTCATGTTCACAGCAAAACAAAGAGAATTTAAATTAAACATTGAAAACAAAAGATAGATTACACCTAAAAATGTTCCAACAATCCAACTTGAATAGCCAAAAACGTCCAAGGCTGCCTCTCTTTTCCTTCTTCCTTGCTAGGCTACGGCACAAGGGTGTAAGGGTGTGAAATTGGGTTTTGGTGTGTTATGGTGAATGATTGATAAATGATAGGGAAGTATGATGGATCATGATGCGGAAATTAACTTAACACACAAATTAAACCCTCTTTTGACAATTGTAGTATATATGTAAGTAGGGATCGTTCTTAAACCGGGGATTAGGAGGGATTGCTAAACACTTTAAACTGACTCAAATAGATAAAACTAAGCTTTAAAACACTTAACTCAACTTAGAAGACTCAAAACAAGTTCACAAGACTCAAACTAAGCTAAAAACACTCAAAACTGCCGAAAAACACAAACTGGGCAGATTTGAATCTAAACACAATTTTGGACGAATTTCGATTCTAACTTGACTCAAAACACTTGAAAACACAATCTAAAACATATCCTAACTAGTTAGACACTCTAAAATAAAGGGGGATTTGGTTTTGGGCGAGAATAAAGTAAACAAAATCAAGACTTTAAACTATGCAGATTTGCACGAATTGGGTGAAATTAGATGGATGATGGCCTAGCTAGGAGGTCTTTCTCCACACATGACATACTTGCATACAAAACAATCTCCAGTTGCTTTTTCAATGAATCATGAACCTCAACACCCGAAGTTAATTAGGTATGCTTAAATTAACCTTCAAATTTTCCTTAGGTCATTGAATTGAATGGAACTAGCGCATTGCAATCAAATTATTCCTTAAAAGTTCTCTACATGAAAGCGCATAATAGAAAAACAATCAAAGATCATTAAATTCTATGAAAATCATAAGTTTTGACGAGACATTCGTAACTATGAAAGCACATGATACTTATGCCAAGAATTTACTTAACATGATTGTGACCAACAATCTTTACTACTTATGAATATAAGTTCCTAACAATTAGGTGAAGTTTCCTTATATCCTAGCATCAGATTTATGCATGCAAATTAAGTGTGCACTCTCAATTCATATACATAAACAAGTTTTAATTCAAATAGATAAGTAAATTGAATTCACAGTTCATGAAATCACAACTGGAAGTAATCAAATCATAATGCAAATATAGCCATGGTTTGGAAATTCCCCCTAGCCAAAAGGGGATTAGTTCCTCATACTCGCAAAGCAAAGATTCTTGAAATTAAACATTGAAAAATACAAGAAAGATTACACCTAAAACGTTCCAGCAATTCGAAGTCGAATGGCATGCACTGCTAGGGCTTTCCTTCTTCTTCCTTGCTGCAGCACAAGATGTGGGTGGTGGTTTTGGGGGTTTTGAATGGTGTGTTCTTGTTTAGGATGATGAATAATGGCTGATTATGGTGGTAGAGTGCGGCAGGTTGTGTATGAAGGTGTAGTGAGTGGATGAAGGATGAAGAATGGAGGCTAGGGCTTGCGGCAATGAGTTTTTGAATGGCATAAGGGGTTCCTCCAAATTTGTGGCTGAAAATATGTTTATATAGTCCTAGGGTTAATTAGATTAGGGTTACACTTAGCAGATTTATTGGATTAGGGTCCTAGGGTTCGGTACAAGTGAGTTAAATCCACTTAGGAAAGGGTTTGGCCCAATTAGTTTCATAAAAGGATTTGTGTAACCCAAATCCACAAGGAATGAGGCCCTATAAATCAGAATCCAAAAGGAAAAAGGTTTAGGAAATTCGTCCAAAATTGGGCCTTCTAGAAACTAGGTGTTTTGTGGCTGATTTTGGGTTTTCTAGAAGAGATAAAAGGGGGAAGGGTGCAGCACCCTTTTAGGGTTAGATAAGGCTTCTAGAAATCATGTTTTTAGGTCCACTTGCAGCTAGGATTAAGGTGGAACAAGATTAGGTTAGGATAAGATAAGATAAGGTTGGATAAGGTTTTGGATAATGTTTCCTCTTTTGAGCTGATTCCTTATCCTCTTTGTCTTTAATTTAATTTCTTCATATTCTTATCAGATTCCTAGCCTTTTGAACTCCAAATTTGTCCATCCATGTTGGCCCATACATGTGCTATCCATTTAGTGCCCAAAACTGCTCCAAAGTGCACCAAAATGCACTTTCTTGGTACTTTAACCCTTTGGACCTACAAACACACCAAAATGAGTTGAAATACTACATTAACTAAGAAATAACAACACAAATGCACAAGAACAAGCTAGATAAGTCGCATAAATATGCTCCTATCAGATCATAGGGTGTGGAAGTGTGTAAGGGTGATGTTTGAATGGAAGGATGCGGCTATGGGTGAAGAGAGGTATGAATGATGGCTGAAATTGTGTATATGAATGAATGGATGTGTGTATAGGTGCGGCAAAGGATATATATTTTAGGAAAAGGATCCTAGCTTTAATTAAATGTTTTTGGGATAGAATTGGTGATAGGAGCATATTCATGCGACTTAATTAGCTTGTTCTCGTGCATTTATGTTGTGTTTCCTTAGTTATTTTAGTGTTTAAAGTCACTTTTGTGTGTTTTCAGGTTATAAAGCCAAAGTGTGCAAGAAGATGCAAATTGGAGTCTTTTGGAGCAAAAGAGGAATGAATGAGTTGAAGACTTGAAGAAACGATGAATTCCTACTCCAACGATGAATTCCTACTCCAACTAGGATTCCTACTCCAACAAGGATTCCTACTTGGAGTAGGAAAGTTAACCCTAGGTTTCCCATTTTGGTAACCTTTCCTAATCTTAAACGTCCGTATTTTCTAGCCACTTTGAAGGCCTTGTAGGCACTTTAGGACACAAAACAAAGGCCCTAGCCCCTTAAACCCCTTTGCCGTGGGTTTCCCTTTCTCTCCTTCCCTTGCCGTGCAAGGGGGGGCATTTTTGTCCTAGGTTATGCATTTAAACACATGCTCCTTTCAAAATATAACCCTAAGCCGCACCTAAACCCTAACCCTTTTCTTGGCCGCACCTTTCCCTTTAATTTCTGAACTTAAACCTATTTCCCTTTCAAATAAAACCCTAGCCGCACCTATTAACCAATTTTCTTTTAATTTTCTGATTTAATTTCCTAATTCTAGAAGCCTTTGACTTAATTTTAATTAACCAAAATAAGCTAGGGTTTTATTTTCTGAAACCCTATATAATCTAAGCCTAGCCGCACCCTAGGGGGCTACTTTTCATTCATTCTTTCATCATTCAGCCACCATCACCCTAATTCCCTCTCTGCTGCAGCCACCCCTTCATCTTCTCCATCGATTCCAGCCACTTCCCTTCTCTGCCGCAGCCTTCCCACCATTCCAGCCACCATTCCCAACCTCCATACACCTTCCCACCTCCTTGCCGCACCACTATATCCCCATAAATCCATTCCCAACCCAGAAAATCATCCAAACTCACCCTAAAACCCTCTCTGCCGCAGCAAGAAGTAAAAGAAAGAAGAGCTTGAAACGTGCAGAAATTCAAAGTGGATTCGTTGGGCGTTCTAGGTGTAATCAATCTTTTGTTCTCTATGTTTAATTTCAATTTTGTTTCTCTTTCTGTGAACATGAGAGGCTAAACCCCTAGTTAGCTAGGGGGTGATTCAAAACCATGTTTATGCTTGCAATATAAATTGATTACCTTTGGTTGGAATTTCATGAGTTGTGGATTCAATTTGTTTAACTGCTTGATTGATAACTTATTTGTGTATGTTTATTGAGAGTGCACACTTAGTTTTCATGCATGAATATGATGCTAGAATATAAGTGAGTTTCACCTAATAGTTACAAACTTATATTCACAAGTAGTGAAGGTCGCTTATAAACGATCGCGTTAAATGAATTCTTGGCACTAGTTTCATGCTCATCATAGTAACGAATGCCTCGTCAACACTTATAGTTTTCATGTTGCTTAATGATCTTTGATTGTATCTTTATTGTGCTTTTCATGTAAAGGACTTTTGGAGAATGTTTTGAATTGTGTATGCGCTGTCCCATCCAATTCATTAACTTAAAGGAGAACTTGAAGGTTAATTTAAGCGAACCTAATTAACCCGGGGTGTTGAGTTTCATGATTCATCGAAAGACCAATTGAAAATCATCTTGTATGCAAGTGTGACATGTGTGGAGAAGAACCTTCTAGCTAGCATTCCATCCATATTTTCATCAAATTCGTATTACATTCTGTCTTTATTACAATCTATGCATTTTGTTTAATTTCGTCAAAAACTAAATCCCCCTTTACTTTAGTGTTCAATTTAGTTAGAAAGTGTCTTAGTTTGTGTTTCTAAGTGTTTTGATTCAATTTATCACCCAAATTCGTCCAAATTAGTGTAAGTGCTCAAAACTGCCCAGATTGTGTTTTTAAGGCAGTTTTGAGTGTTTTGAGTCTTTTGGTTTGTTTTAGTGTTTTAAGTGTTTTAAGTGTTTAGTTTTGCATTCTTTGAGTCTAGTTTAGTGTTTTAACCTTTGTTTTACGTTTTTGAGTCAGTTTTCAAGTGATTTAGCAATCCCTCCTAATCCCCGGTTTAGAACGATCCCTACTTATACATATACTACAATTGTCAAAAGAGGGTTTAATTTGTGTGCTTATATAAATCGGCATCAAATTTTTGGCGCCGTTGCCGGGGATTAGAAACTTTGCTAATCCCTTGGATTGTTACATTCTGTTTAGTTTAGTTTGTTAAAGTTTCTGACCTTGTTTCGTTTTTCTTGTTTTAGGTACTAGTGTATGACTCGGAGTTCTCAACCGATTCGTGAGCATATCTTGGACTTTGATAGCGATTTTGAGAGGACTTTGAGACGAAAGAGGAAGCAACACGAATCAAATCCACCAAGCCCGGAACCTGACCTTGAAGAACAAGTCCTAGAAGAGGAAGAGGGGGCCACGGCAAGGATTTTTGAAGAACCACAAGGCATGGCCATGGACAATCGGACACTCAAGGAGCTTTCTGCTTCGGGATTGGATAATGCTGCACCTTTGTGTATCCAATATCCCCCACCTGCCCAAGGTAAGACCGAAGAGTTCGAGTTGAAGTCAAGTTTGCTCCACCACATTCCAAAATACCATGGGTTGTCCATGGAGGATCCGAACAAACATCTGAAGGAATTCGAGGTGGTGTGTTCAAGCATGACTCCCGTTAACGTCGATGGAAGTATTTTGAAGATGAAGGCTTTTCCATTCTCTTTAATGGACAAAGCCAAAGATTGGTTGTACGAATTAGCTCATGGAACCGTCACATCATGGGAGAGTATGAAGAGGGCATTTCTGGAGAAGTTTTTCCCAACTTCTCGAATCATCCTTTTATGTAAAAGGATAAGTTGAATTCAGCAAGAAGAAGGTGAGTCTTTTCCTACATATTATGAACGTTTTAAATCACTTGTTGCTTCTTGTCCACAACATCAGATGAAGGAGGAGTTACTTCTACAATACTTCTAAGAGGGGCTCCTACCAATTGAACGTCAAATGCTCGATGCCTCGGCGGGTGGAGCATTGGTGGACAAGACACCCATGGCTGCCAAGGTCTTAATTGCTAACCGAGCGTTGAACGCTCAACAATACGAAGAAGTTGGCCAAAGAGGACCCCCACGGCAGCAAGTTCATGAGTTAAGTTCCACACCCGACATTCATTCACAATTAGCTAATCTTACTTCCATTGTGTCTCAGATGGCTGAAGGAATGAGGATCCAAGGACCAATTGTATGCGGGGTGTGTTCTATCCAAGGACATGCTTCTGAGAAGTGCCCACAACTAATCGAAAATGGTGGATGGGAAAACGCAAATGCAATTGGATTTCAAGGCCAAAACCAACCAAGGAACGATTGATACGAGATTTATACGCACACAAATTAAACCCTCTTTTTGTGACAATTGTAGTAATGATGTAAGTAGGGATCGTTCTAACCGGGGATTAACTAGGGGTGCTAATCTATTTTGAATTGACTTGAAAACACAAAAACTAAATGTAAAGACTCTTAACAAGACTACTATGACTCAGAATAGCTTTGAAAGACTCAAACTGCTTAAAACAATCAAATTGACTCAAATAGAAACTAGAACTTGATTTAGACGAATTTGAAAGTTTTTATGACTCCAAAAGCTTAAAGATACAAAAATAAAACAAATACGAATGATTAAGACTCAACGAAATATGGGGGAAATTGTGTTTGGACGATATTAAATTAAAAAGACAGAATATAATTAAAGGCAAAATGTAAATATGAATGTGATGAAAATATGGATGATGGAATAGCCAAGGGGTTCTTCTCCACACATGTTACACTTGCATACAATATTGATTCTCAGTTGGTCTTTCGATAAGTTGTGAAACTCAACACCCCGGGTTAATTAGGTCCGCTTAAATTAACCGTCAAGTTCTCCTTAAGTTAATGAATTGGATGGGTTAGCGCAACGCAATTCACCACACTCTCCAAAAGTCCTTTACGTGAAAAGCACAATAAAGATACAATCAAAGATCATTAAGCATTATGAAAACTATAACTGTTGACGAGGCATTCGTTACTATGGAATACGCATGAAACTAGTGCCAAGAATTCATTTAACGCGATTGTTTAAAAGCAACCTCCACTACTTGTGAATATAAGTTCATAACGATTAGGTGAAATTCACTTATATTTTAGCGTCATATTTATGCATGAAAATTAAGCGCGCATTCTTAATAAACATTCATAAATAAGTTATCAATCAAACGATTAAACAAATTGAATCCACAACTTATGAAATTCCAACGAAAGTTAATCAATTCATATTGCAAATATCAACATAATTTCGAATCACCCCCTAGCTAAAGGGGGTTTAGTTCCTCATAACTTTGAAATCAAAGAAACCCCTAAACATTCCAACAACTCAAACTTGAATTGTATGAACGTTTAGGCACTCTTCTCTTCCATTCTCATACGTACAAAACAAAGAGAATTCAATTTAAACTTTGAAATCAAAGAAACACCTAAACATTCCAACAACTCAAACTTGAATTGTATGAACGTTTAGGCACTCTTTTCTTCCTCGTTGTTGTAGCACAAGGTCTAAGGTGAGCTTTGGGGATTATGTGAAGTGTTTTGGAGGGATGGGAAGTGGTTGGATAGCGGCTGCAATGGAAGAGAAAAACTGCACAGAAATGGAAGGGGATTTGCGGCACAAGGGTTGTGTTTGTGTTGTGTGAAGTGTTGTGAATGGAAATGAGATGGAGTGGGGAGTGAATGAATGACAAATGAATGAGAATGCAAGGGTTTTTATAGGAGAAATGGAGGTGTTTATGGCTGTTTGTTTAGGATGCAAGTGGCTAATTAATGATGGAAAACAGTTAGGAAAACATGTGAAAGCTGGAAATGCATAAGGGCTACACGGCAATGATGCTTGTTGGTGCTGAAATTGCATGTGTGTGAGTTGTGTAGGTGCTGAAAATGCAAGTGAATGCATGGCATTTGAAATGATTGTTGTTTGGAAATGAATGTGAAGACATGTGAAAGCTGGAAATGCATGTGAAGATGTTGGAAATGGAAATGAAGGCCACGGCAAAGGGGAAGTTTTTTGATTAATTAAAATGTGGATGCATGATGAAGAGTTAATAAATAATGCATGTAGGGTTAGGAAATAAAATCATAACTTAAAGGGGAATGATTAAAGGGTGTATGAGTGAATGATTGAATGTGCAAGTGGGTGAATGTGAAGGGAATGCATGTGTTGATGAATGGGTTATGGATTTACACGGCTAAGAATGGCTGTTTTGATTGTGATGATGAATGCATGTTGAAATGGTGATGAATGTGCATGGCAAAGAATGGATTTGGCTGCAATGGAGTGTAATTTGGGCGAGGTTTTAAGTGCATGAAATGGACCCAAATTGCTCCCCCTTGCATGGCAAGGAATGGTGTTTGTGTTAAGCCCATGGCAAGGTGAATGTAATTGGGTTAGGGCCATTGTTTTGTGTCCTCAAGTGCATACAAGGCCTTCAAGTTCATCCAACACTTGGGCTCCAAGCATAAGCTATCCATCCTTAGCCCAATAGTGCTCCAAAAAGCCCCAAAACGCTCCACAATGCATCCTTTCGTCAAACACGTCTTATTATCCTGAAAACACACAAAAGAAGCATAAAGGACTAAAATAACTAAAGAAACATAACGTAAATGTACGAGAACAAGCCATTTAAGTCGCATGAATATGCTCCTATCAAATACCCCCGCACTTAGCTTTTGCTAGTCCTCGAGCAAAACAAAACAAAAGAAACCAAAAACAAAACAAAACGAACAAAACACAACCTACACCTTCCAACAATTGTCTCAAGGATTTCCAATGCACATGACAAGTTTAAAAATCATTATTCCCATAGATTTTAGTCATCTTCACACTTAAATACATTCTTAATCATAGTCACCACATATTATTTCACAATTAAGCATTTAAAACCATGTTTTGAATGTAGTAACATGCCTTAGAGAATTTGCTCAAATCCTTACAAGATATGCACTCGTTTTTCACACAGATTTTCTGACTACACTCCCTACACTAGGTATATGTGAGAAGATTGATGTAAACATGTAGACGAACACTCACATAGGTTATAACAAGGAAAGCATTTTTTGGATTTACGATAACGACATGAATATGATCTCATGAATGGAATGCTACTACTTAGAATGAGAACTAGTGATTCCATAAGCTCATATCAATTCCAAACTCCACATTATTGAACACATAACGATCAAGATAGAAGCATAAGGGTTGAAACGGGGCTAAAGGTGTTTGGCTAACAAAGAAGGGATATGGAAAACAAAGGTTCTTAAAGAAATAGTGAGCAAAGCATTTGAATTAACTTAGAATTCACTTTTGAATTAAAACTCAACTTTTGAACAACAAGGGGGAACAAGCTCTTTTTCCTTTCTTTTCTGTTTTTTTTTTTTTTTTTTTTTTTTTTTTTTTTTTTTTGAATCTCAAAACATACATATAAACTTAAGAACAAAACATTCTTTCCCCCATACTCATTTTCTTTCATAATGTACTCAAAAGGAATTCATTTAAGTCATGCTCACTATCTTTTAAGAACAAGGGTGTGGACTGTCCTAAACTAGGCTAGGTTAGGATAATGTGGGTTAACAATGAATAAAAGCTAAACAAAGCTCAACGGGGTTAAAACTTACAACAAATACGAAAAATGGGAAGTAAGGCTATTTGGCTATGGTGGCAACTACACAACTTCATCTTGATATATGTTATGCAATTCAGTGTCATGCTTTGAATGAAACGGATATAAGTTCTAGCATTTAGTTCTATCATGATACAATTGCATTCTAAGTAGCAACCAAGCAAGGAATAATGAGATCATGCAACAACTTTAGAAAACAAAGAATCACAGAAAATAACTCTCCAAAGAAGGTAATGGCTCGAGTCTCACAGGGTTGTAGCGTTTGTTTGAGTTCCTTCCTTCAAGCATGTTACAAAAACGAATTTTTCTTTTATGATTGCATGTGAAGTCATACATTATAACCATAACCAAGCATATACCAAGAGTAATTCAAACTTTTCTCTATGTTCATAACTCTTTTTAACAGTCATGCAATTACAAACCAAATCCTTATCATTTTTGTTGGAAGGTACCCTAAGACATAAACACACAAAAATGACTCAAAACACTCTTTTTAGGCTTTTTAAAACATGTTTTTCAAAATTTTATTTGATTTTTCGGAGTTATAAAAACAAAACATACTAAAACACTCTAAAACAACTTAAAAACACCTTAAAACAGCAAGGAACAACATTTGAAGTTATGGGTGATAAAATCCCACGAATTTGCATCAAAATATACTTAGTTACCCCCCCCCACACTTAAATCAAACATTGTCCTCAATGTTTTAAGCATAGATTCACACAAAACATAAGTAAAGACACAAAAAGCACTTAAACATACTAAACATGGCAGAATGTAATTAACAAAGAGAAGAGTTTAGGGACACAAATCTGGTTATGGAGTGTAAATTCCCTCTTCTTCTTGGTAATTGCATTGAGGCTTTGATCATAGTGACTCCACAGGCTTACTCTTGAACTGGTTTTCGCCCATCATTGATTTTCCTTTGTGCTACTCTTGAACTGGGCAGCAGGATTCTTTTGGTCTCCCCCGAAGGTCTGAGCTTACCCCTTTGGTCTGTTTCTTTGTTCAATCTTTCCAATTCGTATTGAAAAGGGTTGGAGGATAACTCAGCCTAAGTTTGTCTCCACATGCTTCAATGTATCATTTTCACTTGCCTTACTCGCTCCCCTTTGCAGAAGTGGTCCCTTCTCTGGAAGTGTATCAACCGTTGAAGATGACTACTCGAGAGCAACGCTAGGTAAGCAATCAGGAATAGATTCCAGGCAGTTGGCTCCAGATCGAAAGACTGACTCCAAGTGCCGGCTGATTGCTTCTTTTACTTTGCCATGCGAGTAAGAACAAGGACAAAGAAAAAGACAGGGAAAGAGCATGATATGAGATACTTTTGCTTTAGACCTTGATGATATGAGATACCTTTGCTTTTGAAGAAACGGCGAATGAAGCAGCACAAGTATTTGTTGTGTTGTTTCCTCCTGGGTCATCTGTACTCCAGACATCTGGTATCATCTTTGGGGAAAAAGAAAAAATTGAGTAATTCGAAAGGCTTTGCTGGGAGTGCGCCCTCAGAGGTGAGGGAGAGTTGGTCATTTTCTTCAGGTCTGCCTTGCCATACAAGATGAAGGTCGACATATATAGAGATAATATCAAGTGGTGGTACTGTTCTTTTACCCTTGTCGACAAATGTCTCTTCGATATCAGAACGACGCCTCTTCGATTTCTGAGCAGGCGCCCCTTCGATTTCTGAACGACGCCCCTTTGCTTTCTGAATGACACGTAGTAGTGCGGATGCGGCTCCTTTTGACAAAGCTGCACGCGTTTTCTGAAAAGCAGAGAAAGCGTCGCCGGATTTTGCGCTTGTCGGCTAAAGATGTGTAGTTGCGATGATGGCTTCCACGTGCTTTCTGAAAAGAAGAAATCTTTTGACAAAGTTGAACACGTCCTCTGAAAAGCCGAGAAAGCGTTGCCTAAATTACGCCGGAAATTCCGGCTTTTTGAATCGGTGGACGCGTCGCCTTGGCTTCTTATAGAGGTATCGATCACCACCAACATACACACTCTGAAGACTTCCCATTCTTGAAAATCGACTCCGGCCCTTTGAAATTTAACTCCATCCCTTATCTTTGAACACTTTTGAAAAATGGCAAACTCATCGAACCTTAGCTTGGAATTGAGCCTTAGCAGTGATACGGGCGCGCCGCGTCAAGGTAACGTATGGCGCCCTTCTTTCTTTTCTTCTAACGGTCTTCTTACAGGTGAAGGCTCTGTGATGCAGGACGCCACAACAGCTACAATAGTAGTTAGGAACCTCCTCACTCCAAAAGATAGTAGGCTGCTGTCAGGACGGTCCGATGAGTTGGCCGTTCAAGAGTCCCTCGCACTTAGTGTTCAGTGTGCGAGTTCTGTGTCCAACATGGGCCAACGCCTGCTTGCCCGCTCCCGTCAGGTGGAATCATTGATGGCAGAGGTGGAAAGTCTCAAGCAGGAGATCCAGCAGCTTAAGTACGAGAATAGAAGTTTGCATGTGCTTGCAAATAACTATTCGGCGGGCATGAAGAGGAAGCTTGATGAGCTGCAAGAATTTGAAGGTCGGATTCAAAGTGACCGTCAAAAGCTTGCTACTTATCTCCAGAGGCACCTTTTTCCTGGGTCATCCAGCGCTTGGCCAAGTATTGAGGCCTGGAATGCTCTAGCTCCGATGCCTTCTGCTCCGATGTCTTCTGCCCCTATGCCTCCCGCTTCTATGCCTTCTGCTTCGACGCCTCGTAGTGGGGCTTCAAGTAAACGCCCTTTGTGAAGGCTCCATCTTTCTTTGTTTAGCAGTGCCTATCAATAAATCAAACATTTTCTCAATGTTACAATCATAGACTCACACAATTAATAAACAAACAACAATAACTAAACAACCTAACAAGGCAGAAACGAAATAGCAACAAAGAGAAGAGTTTTTAGGAATCTGGAATTGGAGTGCTTTCTAAGTCTTCCTTTGTTGAATGCATGGGTTGCCTCCCAAGTAGCGCTTTCTTTTACGTCTTGCAGCCGGACGGTACCTCTGTTTAAGCTTGACTAGGTTCCACGGCATGGAGGGGTACCTCCTCCACGACATGCTCCTCAAACGTCTCGTAATAGGGCTTCAATCGATGCCCATTCACTTTGAATTCTTGCTGCGTCCTTGAACTTTTGATTTGTACTGCACCATGAGGGAAAACATTAGTGACAATAAAAGGACCAACCCATTTGGAACGCAACTTACCCGGAAACAACCGAAGGCGAGAATTGAACAACAACACTTTCTGCCCAATAGAGAACGTCTTGGCACGAATCATCTTGTCATGGAATGCCTTCGTTTTCTCCTTGTAAATCCGGGCATTCTCATATGCTTCATTTCGGATTTCATCAAGCTCACACAATTGAAGCTTCCTATGTAAACCTGCGGCATCAAGGTCCATATTGAATGTTTTGACGGCCCAATGTGAACGATGCTCTAATTCGACGGGAAGATGGCATGGCTTCCCATAGATGAGCCGAAAAGGTGACATCCCAATGGGGGTTTTGTAGGCAGTGCGATACGCCCACAATGCATCGTTTAAGCGCAAACTCCAATCCTTCCTTGTAGGCCCCACGGTCTTCTCAAGAATCTGCTTGATTTCCCTATTCGAAACCTCGGCTTGCCCGCTCGTTTGAGGATGATAAGGTGTGGCCACCTTATGTGTGACATTGTATTTCTTGAGCAACGCCTCGATGGTTCGATTACAAAAATGGGAACCTCCATCACTGATTAGCACTCGTGGCATTCCAAAGCTTGCAAAAATGTTAGTTTTCACAAAATCTGCAACCACTCGAGAATCATTAGTTCGGGTGGCTTTTGCTTCCACCCATTTCGACACATAGTCCACAGCAAGCAATATATAAAGAAACCCATGTGACGAAGGAAAGGGACCCATAAAATCAATACCCCAAACATCAAAGATTTCAACACTAAAAATGGGGGTTTGCGGCATTTGCTGTTTAGGACCAATATTGCCCGTTCTTTGGCATCTATCACAAGACATGCAAAATGTTCTAGCATCCCTAAAGATGGTAGGCCAATAGAAACCACATTCTAACACCTTAAGTGCTGTTCTTTGAGTGCCAAAGTGTCCCCCACAAGCATAAGTGTGACAAAAGGTTAGAATAGCATTAAACTCAGAATCGTGCACACACCTACGTATAACTTGGTCAGGGCAATATTTCCATAAATACGGGTCATCCCACACATAAAACCGTGCCTCTTTCTTCAATTTATCACATTGGTGTTTAAGTAATTCACTAGGAACATGTTTAGACACCAAATAATTCACCAAATCAGCATACCACGGTTCACTTACCTTGACGGACATCAGTTGCTCATCTGGGAATGTCTCTATGATAGGCACGGCATCCTCCTCATGCACCATACGGCTTAAGTGGTCAGCCACCACATTTTCACTTCCCTTCTTGTCCCGGATTTCAATATCGAACTCTTGGAGAAGAAGCATCCAACGAATGAGTCGTGGTTTGGCCTCCTTCTTGGTGAACAAATACTTCAATGCTGCATGGTCAGTATAAATAATAACTTTAGTACCAAGCAAATAAGAACGAAATTTATCTAAAGCAAATACAACAGCAAGAAGTTCTTTTTCAGTGGTAGAATAATTCAATTGTGCATCATTTAAAGTCCGAGAGGCATAATAGATAACATGCGGCCTCTTTTCCTTCCTTTGCCCCAAAACAGCTCCTAATGCATAATCGGAAGCATCGCACATAAGCTCAAAAGGAAGGCTCCAATCCGGTGGAATTATGATAGGGGCCGAAGTTAGTGTTTCTTTGAGGTGATTGAACGCCTTCTCACACTCCTCGTTGAAGTCAAACGCCACATCTTTCTGGAGGAGACGGCAAAGAGGGTTTGAGATCTTGGAGAAGTCCTTGATAAATCGCCTATAAAATCCTGCATGACCAAGAAACGAACGAACCTCTCGAACCGAAGTAGGAGAGGGTAAGTAGCGTATAAGATCTATTTTCGATTTATCCACTTCAATTCCTCTTTCTGAAACAATATGCCCTAGAACTATGCCTTGTCTAACCATAAAGTGACATTTTTCCCAATTAAGCACAAGGTTAGTTTCTACACATCGTTTCAAAATCATTGTGAGATTTTTCAAACAACCATCAAATGAATCACCAAACACACTGAAATCATCCATAAATACCTCAATAATCTTTTCCACAAAATCTGAAAAGATACTTACCATACACCTTTGAAACGTGGCCGGAGCATTGCATAAACCAAAAGGCATGCGACGATAAGCAAAAGTACCAAAGGGGCATGTGAAAGTTGTCTTTTCTTGGTCAGCCGGCGCTATGACAATCTGATTATATCCAGAATAACCATCAAGGAAACAATAAAAAGAATGACCGGCTAACCTTTCAAGCATTTGATCAATGAACGGCAAAGGGAAGTGGTCCTTCCTTGTGGTGGCGTTGAGCTTCCTATAATCAATGCACACTCGCCAACCTGTTTGGATACGGGTTGGCACAAGCTCATTCTCAGCATTCTTCACCACTGTCACTCCGGACTTCTTTGGAACACATTGCACCGGTGACACCCAACGACTATCAGAGATCGGATAAATCACTCCACAATCAAGAAGTTTGATAATCTCATTTTTCACAACTTCCATCATTGGAGGGTTGAGACGGCGCTGAGCCTCTCGAGTTGGTTTAGCCCCCTCCTCTAGAAGTATGCGATGCATGCACGTAGTCGGGCTAATTCCCCTAATATCGGCCAAAGTCCATCCAATGGCCGTCTTGTGCTCTTTCAACACTCGAATCAACTTCTCCTCCTCTATGGCCGTGAGTGATGAGGAGACAATGACGGGCAATGTCTCGTTGTCTCCCAAGAAGACGTACTTTAAATGATCGGGCAACGGTTTAAGCTCAAGTACGGGTGCCTGAATCACTGAGGGTAACAACTTATTAGTGGAAACTGAAATTGAAATTGGGTTAGAAGGCTTACCAAAGTGTTGTGGCAATGACTCAAGTGCAGCGACCATCTCGGCCTCATCTTCACTTCTAGGCACGGCAAAACCAGATTTTTGCCCAATTCCTTGTGCAATTGTTGTTTCAAGTGTATCCCTCTCCAAAGAATCGAGAAATTCCTGCGCCAAATCATCAATTATATCAATAGAAAAACAAGAATGATCGTCCTTAGGAAATTTAATACTTTCAGAAAGATTGAAATCAATGACTTCCCCATCAAATTCCATCGTTAACGTTCCTTTAAACACATCTATCTTGGTGCGGGCTGTCTTCATGAAGGGCCTCCCTAATAAAATCGGCAATGGGGTGGAATGGGGTGAATCCTCCATGTCAAGCACGTAGAAATCCGCTGGGAAGATCAAATTATTCACCTGCACTAAGACATCTTCCAATACGCCCTTTGGATAGGCATTAGATCTATCGGCCAACTGAATAATCACACCATCATTTTTCAATTCACCAAGATTCATTGAAGCATAAATAGAGTATGGCATGACGTTAATTGAAGCTCCTAAGTCTAACATAGCATGTTCGAACTTAGTTTGACCAATAATACAAGGGATTGTAAAGCTACCTGGATCTTTGCATTTTGGTGGTAACTTTCTTTGTAAAACAGCGGAAACGTTCTCACTTACCCTTACTACCTCTTTATGTGACGCCCTCTTCCTTGTAGTGCACAATTCCTTCAAGAACTTAGCGTATTTGGGCACTTGCTTTATGGCATCTAGGAGCGGGATATTGACCTGAACTTTCCTAAACGTCTCAAGAATGTCCTTCTCATGCTCATCCTTCTTTGTTTGCCTAAACCTGCCAGGAAAGGGCACGTTTAGTGGAATAGAACCTGACAAAGTCGAATTTGGACTTACCTTAGGCGTGTTGGACGGTTTTGGCACAATAGGGGGTTGCGGCAAAGTTTCTTTCACCCTTGCCGTGGCCTTCTTTGCTTGTTCCTCCTCTTCTTGCAGCAACATGTCCTCTTCTTGACTTGTTTTGGATGACCTTGAGGTGGTTCCGACCTCCTTACCACTTCTCAACATGATTGCCTTGGCAGATTCGAATCCTCCTTTCGGAGTCACCTGCGTTGAACTTGGTAACTTGCCTTGTTCTCTATTAAATTGCCCCATGAATTCAGCCATTTGTCCCAGTTGTCTCTTCAACTCCTTCACCTCTTGAGCTTGATTCTGCACCTCATTGGCGTAATTGTGCATGTCTTTTGTTTGTTTTTCTTGCCCCTGCGCCAATGTAGTTAGCAATTGAATAACTTGAGAATTATCAAAAGACGAACCTGAGTTGTTTTGGGACGATGGTGGTTGGTTGGATTGGTATGGTCGTGGGAATCCAGGTGGGTTTTGTTGAAATCCCCTTTGTGGTGCAGATTGTTGGGCAGGTTGTTGTGCATCTCTCCATCTGAAATTTGGGTGGTCTCTCCAACCTGGATTATATGTGTTAGAATATGGATCGTTCCTCGGTTGGTTTTGATTCCCATAGCCTATGGCATTGGCAGATTCCCATCCCCCATTCTCTATTAATTGAGGGCATGTCTCGGATGGATGCCCTTGCATTGTACACACGCCACACACTTGGTTTTCTTGTGATTTTGACCCCTTGACAACCTGAGACACGAGAGAAGTAAGATTAGCCAATTGTGACTGAATATCAGAAATTGCACTTACCTCATTCACACTTTGTTGTCGTGGCCCTTCTCTTTGTCCAACACCTTCATATTGTTGTGCATTTAGAGCACGGTTTGCAATTAGGGTCTTGGCTGCCATAGGTGTTTTGTCCACCAATGCACCTCCCGCCGAAGCATCGAGCATTTGCCTTTCAATGGGAAGAAGGCCTTCATAGAAGTATTGAAGGAGAAGCTCCTCCTTCATTTGATGTTGAGGACATGATGCAACAAGGGTTTTAAAACGCTCGTAGTATGCCGGAAAAGATTCTCCTTGACTTTGTTGGATTCCGCTAATTTTCTTCCTCAAGAGAATGACTTTTGAAGTAGGGAAGAACTTCTCCAAGAAGGCTCTCTTCATGCTCTCCCAAGAAGTAACGGTCCCGGGTGCCAATTCATAAAGCCAATCCTTAGCCTTTTCCACAAGAGAGAATGGAAAAGCCTTCATCATCAGAATGTTCCCATCGACATTTATGGGTGTCATGCTCGAACAAACAACCTCGAACTCCTTGAGATGCTTGTTGGGATCTTCCATGGAAAGCCCATGGTACTTCAGAATGTGGTGCAACAAGCTTGACTTCAATTCGAATTCATCGGTCTTGTCTTGGGCAGCCGTGGGGTATTGAATGCAAAGAGGGGCTGCATTGGCCAAACCTGAGGCAGAAAGCTCTTTAATGGTTCGATTATCCACGGCCATGGTTGGTACTTCCTCTTTAACCCAATCCGTGGCATCCTCTTCTACTTCAGGTTCGGGACTAGGAGGATTAGACTCTTGCAATTTCTTGTTCCTTCTCAAAGTCCTCTCGAAATCACCGTCAAAGTCGGAGATTTGCTCACGAACAGGTTGTGAGCTACGGGTCATAAACTAGTACCTACACACAAAAGTAAACAAGATAAGTAACCAACTTAATAGACTTGGCACAAGTAAGAAAACAAGTTGCCACACACGGCACAAAAACACATACACACAGTGCAAAAAAAAATTAAAACAAAACAGAACTAAACTAAACAATTTAAACAAGACTCAAGACAAGGGATTAGCAACTTTGCCAATCCCCGGCAACGACGCCAAAATTTGATACGAGATTTATACGCACACAAATTAAACCCTCTTTTTGTGACAATTGTAGTAATGATGTAAGTAGGGATCGTTCTAACTGGGGATTAACTAGGGGTGCTAATCTATTTTGAATTGACTTGAAAACACAAAAAACTAAATGTAAAGACTCTTAACAAGACTACTATGACTCAGAATAGCTTTGAAAGACTCAAACTGCTTAAAACAATCAAATTGACTCAAATAGAAACTAGAACTTGATTTAGACGAATTTGAAAGTGTTTATGACTCCAAAAGCTTAAAGATACAAAAATAAAACAAATACGAATGATTAAGACTCAACGAAATATGGGGTAAATTGTGTTTGGACGATATTAAATTAAAAAGACAGAATATAATTAAAGGCAAAATGTAAATATGAATGTGATGAAAATATGGATGATGGAATAGCCAAGGGGTTCTTCTCCACACATGTTACACTTGCATACAATATTGATTCTCAGTTGGTCTTTCGATAAGTTGTGAAACTCAACACCCCGGGTTAATTAGGTCCGCTTAAATTAACCGTCAAGTTCTCCTTAAGTTAATGAATTGGATGGGTTAGCGCAACGCAATTCACCACACTCTCCAAAAGTCCTTTACGTGAAAAGCACAATAAAGATACAATCAAAGATCATTAAGCATTATGAAAACTATAACTGTTGACGAGACATTCGTTACTATGGAATACGCATGAAACTAGTGCCAAGAATTCATTTAACGCGATTGTTTAAAAGCAACCTCCACTACTTGTGAATATAAGTTCATAACGATTAGGTGAAATTCACTTATATTTTAGCGTCATATTTATGCATGAAAATTAAGCGCGCATTCTTAATAAACATTCATAAATAAGTTATCAATCAAACGGTTAAACAAATTGAATCCACAACTTATGAAATTCCAATGAAAGTTAATCAATTCATATTGCAAATATCAACATAATTTCGAATCACCCCCTAGCTAAAGGGGGTTTAGTTCCTCATAACTTTGAAATCAAAGAAACCCCTAAACATTCCAACAACTCAAACTTGAATTGTATGAACGTTTAGGCACTCTTCTCTTCCATTCTCATACGTACAAAACAAAGAGAATTCAATTTAAACTTTGAAATCAAAGAAACACCTAAACATTCCAACAACTCAAACTTGAATTGTATGAACGTTTAGGCACTCTTTTCTTCCTTGTTGTTGTAGCACAAGGTCTAAGGTGAGCTTTGGGGATTATGTGAAGTGTTTTGGAGGGATGGGAAGTGGTTGGATAGCGGCTGCAATGGAGGAGAAAAACTGCACAGAAATGGAAGGGGATTTGCGGCACAAGGGTTGTGTTTGTGTTGTGTGAAGTGTTGTGAATGGAAATGAGATGGAGTGGGGAGTGAATGAATGACAAATGAATGAGAATGCAAGGGTTTTTATAGGAGAAATGGAGGTGTATATGGCTGTTTGTTTAGGATGCAAGTGGCTAATTAATGATGGAAAATAGTTAGGAAAGCATGTGAAAGCTGGAAATGCATAAGGGCTACACGGCAATGATGCTTGTTGGTGCTGAAATTGCATGTGTGTGAGGTGTGTAGGTGCTGAAAATGCATGTGAATGCATGGCATTTGAAATGATTGTTGTTTGGAAATGAATGTGAAGACATGTGAAAGCTGGAAATGCATGTGAAGATGTTGGAAATGGAAATGAAGGCCACGGCAAAGGGGAAGTTTTTTGATTAATTAAAATGTGGATGCATGATGAAGAGTTAATAAATAATGCATGTAGGGTTAGGAAATAAAATCATAACTTAAAGGGGAATGATTAAAGGGTGTATGAGTGAATGATTGAATGTGCAAGTGGGTGAATGTGAAGGGAATGCATGTGTTGATGAATGGGTTATGGATTTACACGGCTAAGAATGGCTGTTTTGATTGTGATGATGAATGCATGTTGAAATGGTGATGAATGTGCATGGCAAAGAATGGATTTGGCTGCAATGGAGTGTAATTTGGGCTAGGTTTGAAGTGCATGAAATGGACCCAAATTGCTCCCCCTTGCATGGCAAGGAATGGTGTTTGTGTTAAGCCCATGGCAAGGTGAATGTAATTGGGTTAGGGCCATTGTTTTGTGTCCTCAAGTGCATACAAGGCCTTCAAGTTCATCCAACACTTGGGCTCCAAGCATAAGCTATCCATCCTTAGCCCAATAGTGCTCCAAAAAGCCCCAAAACGCTCCACAATGCATCCTTTCGTCAAACACGTCTTATTATCCTGAAAACACACAAAAGAAGCATAAAGGACTAAAATAACTAAAGAAACATAACGTAAATGTACGAGAACAAGCCATTTAAGTCGCATGAATATGCTCTTATCAACGATCCATATTCTAACACCTATAATCCAGGTTGGAGAGACCACCCAAACTTCAAGTGGAGGGAGCCCCAACAACCACCACAACAAGGAGGCTTTAGACAGCAACCCCCGGGGTTCTTCACTAAGCCATACGTACCCACACATGCTCCACAACAATCTGCCCCAAATGCTTCAGGTACATCCCTAGACAATGATACACTTCTTAAGTTACTAACTAATTTGTCGCAGGGGCAAGAAAATCAAGCCAAAGCCATGCAAACCAAGACAAGAGGGTGGATCAATTGGAGAAACAAATTGGGCAGATTGTAGATTTTGTAGGGAAATTTCTTGACCAAGGCCAACTTCCTAGTTCTACCATTCCAAACCCAAAGGGAGGCTTCGAAAATGCAAAGGCCATACTCTTGAGAAGTGGAAAAGAAGTCGGGGCAGGTCCTACACCATCACCATCAGGTCCTAACGAGGATGAAAAACTGAGAATTGAAGAGGAAGAAGCAAGCCAACCCACGGCAAAGGTGGAAACACCTTTGCCGCAAGCTTCTAGTGACCCCAAACTGTCCAATTTGTCCAAAAAGGGTAAGAATGTGTCAAATTCGGTTCCTACTAATGTTTTTCCTTCGAATGTACCTTTTCCTAGTAGGTTCATGCAAACAAAGAAAGAAGAAGCCGAGAAGGACATCCGTGAGACATTTCGGAAAGTTCAAGTCAACATACCCCTTTTGGATGCAATCAAGCAAGTCCCGAGGTACGCCAAGTTTTTAAAGGAGCTTTGCACCACTAGGAAGAGGATGTCGACCAAAGAGGTGGTAAAGGTAGGTGAAAATGTCTCCGCCATCTTGCAACGCAAACTACCCCCCAAATGCAAAGATCCGGGTAGTTTTACCATTCCTTGTGTCATAGGTAACACTCGTTTTGAATCTGCCATGCTAGACCTAGGTGCTTCTATAAATGTCATGCCATATTCAATTTATGCATCTATGAACCTAGGAGTATTGAAAAATGATGGTGTGATCATACAATTGGTCGATAGATCTAATGCCTATCCAAAGGGAGTTTTGGAAGATGTGTTAGTGCAGGTAAATCATTTAATCTTTCCGGCGGACTTCTATGTGCTCGAGATGGATGAATCTGACTATGCCCCTTCGTTGCCAATCCTCCTTGGATGGCCATTCATGAAGACGGCTCGAACGAAGATTGATGTGTTTAATGGAACTTTGTCCATGGAATTTGATGGGGAAGTTGTTAATTTTAGTCTTTCGGATTCTATTAAGTATCCTAGTGAGGATCATTCATGTTTCTCCATTGATATAATTGACTCGTTGGCGCAGGGATACCTTGAAGATTTGAACGCCGATGCACTTGAAAATGTCATTACACGAAGCATGGAACTCAAAACCAAGGGAGGAGGATTGTTGCTAGCCCACGGCACACACACTCCATTGCATGCCGTGCCTCCTAGGGAGGAATTCCTTGAGTTGGTTGCTGCCCTTGAGTCATTGCCTAAGCACGATGGTAAGTCTTCTAACTTTGAGTCAATTCCCATTTCGACTAACAAGTTGCTTCCATCCATAGTCCAGGCACCTACCCTTGATCTTAAACCACTACCTAGCCATTTGAAGTACATTTTCTTGGGGGAAGAGGAGACCTTACCTGCCATTATTTCTTCATCACTCACGGCACAAGAAGAAGAGAAACTAGTGCGTATTTTGAAGGAGTACAAATCTGCCCTAGGTTGGACCTTGGCCGATATCAAAGGTATTAGTCCCGCCACATGTATGCATCACATATTTCTTGAGAAGGGGGCCAAACCAACTAGAGAGGCTCAACGCCGTCTCAACCCTCCGATGATGGAAGTGGTGAAAAATGAGATAATCAAACTCCTTGATTGTGGAGTGATCTACCCCATCTCCGATAGTCGTTGGGTTTCACCTATCCAATGTGTTCCCAAGAAATCTGGAGTGACGGTTGTGGAGAATGCGGAGAATGAGCTTGTGCCCACCCGAATCCAAACCGGTTGGCGTGTATGCATTGATTATAGGAAGATAAACGCCACCACAAGGAAGGACCACTTCCCATTGCCGTTCCTAGATCAAATGCTTGAGAGGTTAGCGGGTCATTTATTTTATTGTTTTCTTGATGGATATTCTGGTTATAATCAAATTGTTATTGCCCCGGATGATCAAGAAAATACCACTTTTACTTGTCCCTTTGGAACGTTTGCATATCGACGCATGCCATTCGGTTTGTGCAATGCTCCTGCCACGTTTCAAAGGTGTATGGTTAGCATATTTTCTGATTATGTTGAAAGGATTATTGAAATATTCATGGATGACTTTAGTGTGTTTGGTGATTCCTTTGATCATTGTTTAAATAATCTGACCTTAATTTTGAAACGTTGTGTTGAAACAAATCTTGTGCTTAATTGGGAAAAATGTCACTTCATGGTTAAGCAAGGTATTGTTCTAGGACATATTATTTTTGAAAAAGGCATTGAAGTGGATAAATCTAAGGTAGACCTTGTTCGTCACTTACCCTCTCCAACTTCGGTTAGAAAGGTTCGTTCATTTCTTGGTCACACAGGTTTTTATAGGCGTTTCATAAAGGATTTCTCCAAGATTGCGCAGCCACTATGCCGATTGCTTCAAAAAGAGGTGGTTTTCGAGTTTGATGATGCATGCTCCACGACATTCAAGCACTTAAAGGAGGCTCTCACCACGGCACCAATCATCACTCCACCAGATTGGTCCATTCCCTTTAAGTTGATGTGTGATGCATCGGATTATGCCCTTGGAGCTGTTTTGGGCCAAAGGAAAAACAAACAGCCACATGTTATTTATTATGCTTCACGCACTTTAAATGATGCTCAATTGAATTATTCTACAACCGAAAAAGAACTTTTAGCGGTTGTATTTGCATTAGATAAGTTTAGATCATATCTAATTGGTACTAAAGTAATTGTTTTCACTGACCACGCAGCCTTGAAGTATCTTCTCACCAAAAAGGAGGCCAAACCAAGGCTCTTTCGTTGGATGCTCCTACTTCAAGAATTCGACATTGAAATTAGGGACAGTAATGGATGTGAAAACGTGGTGGCTGACCACCTAAGTCGAATGGTGCGTGAAGAAGAGGCCCTACCCATTTCAGAAACGTTTCCGAATGAACAACTTCTGTCCGTTGAGGTAAGTACCCCTTGGTATGCCGATTTAGTCAATTTTTTGGTGTCTAAGCAAGTTCCTAACACCTTAAGCAAGGCCCAATGCCATAAACTAAAAAAGGATGCACGTTTTTATGTTTGGGATGACCCTTATTTGTGGAAAATATGCCCGGATCAGATTGTGCGTCGTTGTGTTCATGAATCTGAGTTTAATTCCATTTTGAGTTTTTGCCATACATATGCATGTGGTGGACACTTTGGCACACAACGCACAGCGTTTAAGGTTCTTGAAAGTGGTTTTTATTGGCCTACATTGTTTAGAGATGCTAGGGCTTTTTGCTTAACATGTGATCGATGTCAAAAGACCGGAAGTTTAGGCCAAAGAGACCAAATGCCGCAAACCCCAATCCTTGTTGTTGAAATCTTTGATGTTTGGGGTATTGATTTTATGGGTCCTTTCCCTATGTCTTTTGGTTTTACTTACATTTTACTTGCCGTTGATTATGTGTCAAAGTGGGTGGAAGCTAAAGCCACCCGAACTAACGATTCTAGAGTTGTTGCAAATTTTGTAAAATCTAACATTTTCTCTAGATTTGGGATGCCTCGAGTGCTCATAAGCGACGGTGGGTCTCATTTTTGCAACCGCACCATTGCGGCGTTGCTCAAGAAGTATAACGTGATGCATAAGGTTTCCACACCTTATCACCCCCAAGCAAGTGGCCAAGCCGAAGTTTCAAATCGAGAAATAAAGCAAATCCTGGAAAAGACCGTTGGGCCGAATAGAAAAGATTGGAGCTTGCATTTGGAGGATGCACTGTGGGCCTATCGAACGGCTTACAAAACGCCCATTGGTATGTCCCCATTTCGGCTAGTCTATGGCAAGCCATGCCATATACCCGTGGAGCTTGAACACAAGGCACATTGGGCGGTCAAGACCTTCAATATGGATGTGGACACGGCTGGAACCCATAGGAAGCTACAATTGAACGAGCTTAAAGAGATTAGGCATGAGGCGTATGAGAATGCTCGGATTTACAAGGAGAAGACCAAGGCCGTCCATGACAAGATGATTAGAGGCAAAAGCTTCTCAATCGGGCAGAAAGTGTTGTTATTCAATTCCCGTCTTCGGTTATTCCCTGGTAAGTTACGTTCTTAGTGGGTTGGTCCATTTGTTATCACTAATGTTTTTGTGCATGGTGTAGTCCAAATACAAAGTTTGAAAACTGGACAAGAATTCAAGGTGAATGGCCATAGGTTGAAACCCTACTACGAGAACTTTGTTGAGCATGTTGTGGAGGAGATCCCATTGCATGCCGTGGGCTCCAATGGGGAATGAGCATACCCTCGTCTGGCTGCAAGACGTTAAAGCAAGTGCTTCGTGGGAGGCAACCCATGCAATCACCAAGGAGAGGATGGCATTTACACTCCATAACCAGATTTGCGTCCCTAACCTCTCCTCTTTGTTATTTACATTTTGCCATGCTTAGTGTGTTTAGTTGCTGTTTGTGTGTTTACTTTTGTTTGGGTTGATTTTAGGCTTGAAACATTGAGGACAATGTTTGATTTAAGTGTGGGGGGGTAGCTAATGTTGTTGATGCAAATTCGTGGGATTTTATCACCCATAACTTCCAATGTTGTTCCTTGCTGTTTTAAAGTGTTTTTAAGCCATTTCAGAGTGTTTTAGTGTGTGTTGACTTAAAAATCCGAAAATCCCATAAAAATTTGAAAAATTGTTTTGAAAAACCCAAAAAGAGTTGTTTTTGTGTGTTTGTTTGTGTCGTAGGGTACCTTCCAACACAATGATGAGGATTTGGTTTTTAATTGCATGATGGTTAAAGAAAGTTACAAACATGGATGGACGTTTGATATACTCTTTGGTTTATGCTTGGTTGTAGTTATAGTTTACAAATTCACATGTAATCACAAAGGAAAATTAGTTTTTGTAACATGCTTGAAGGAATGAACTCAAACTAACACTACATCCTTGTGAGACTTGAGCCTAAACGTTTATTTGGAGAGTAATAATCTGTGCATCATTGTTTTCTAAAGTCGTTGCATGATCTCATTATTCTTTACTTGGTTACTACAACTTTGCATGATCTCATTATTCTTTACTTGGTTACTACTTAGAAGGCGTTTCATCACTTAGTTCCAAATGCTAGAACTCATGCCCATTTCATTCAAAGCATGTTATTGATTTGCATAACATATATTCAAGATGAAGTTGTGTAGTGACCACCATAAAAGCCAAATAGCCGTGTGCCCTTCACTCATTTTGTGTTTAAGTTTAACCCCATTGAGCCGTGTTAGCCCATGTTCTTTGTTAACCCATATCATCCTCACCTAGCCTAGATTAGGACCACCCATACCCTTGTTCTTGAAGCATAGTAAGCATGACTAAAAATGAATTCCTTTTGATTAATGTGTTGCAGAAAATAAGTGCGGGGGAAGGAGTATTGATGTGAGTTTATGTGCCATAGGCACGGCTAGAAAAAAAAAAGAAAAAAAAAGTGAAAAAGAGTTGAAAAGAAGTGAAAAGAGTTCCAAAGTATTGTTGTTGAAGTAAGGGTCCAAAACAATGAATTAGGCCCTAAGAATTGTTTGAATCTTCCCTTTATGTCTAGAAGTTGATTTCTGCATTCCAAGTGAATTCTAAGTCTCAATTTCATTACTTTGCTTGCTATTGCTTAAAGAACTTTTGTTTATCCCTATCTTTCCTTGTTAGCCAATACCCCAAGCCCCGTTACAACCCTTGACTTCTATCTTGAGTGTTGTGCATTTCAATTGTGGAGTTTGAATTTGGTATGAGCATATGGTGTCACTGGTTCTCGCATCTAAGTAGTAGCATTCCATTCATGAGATCATATCTAAACATGTTTAATTACTCCAAAAATTGCTTTCTTTGTTATAACGTATGTGAGTACTAGTCGTTCATGTTTACATCAATCTTCTCACATATAACTATTGTAGGGTGTGTAGTCAGAAAATCTGAGTGAAAATTGAGTGCATAACTAGTGAGGAATTGAGGGAATTCTCTAAGGCATGTTACTACATCCAAAATGTGTTTTAATTGATTAAATGCGAACTAGTGAATGGTGACTATGATTAAGTATGTGCTCGAAGGGAAGGAAGACTAAAAGCTATGTGAGTAATGATCTTTGACATGTCATGTTTCATTGGAAATCCCTGAGGCAAACGTTGGAAGGTTTAGGTTATGTTTTGTTTGTTTTGTTTCGTCTTGTTTTCTTTAGTTGTTTTGTTTTGCTCGAGGACTAGCAAAAGCTAAGTGTGGGGGAATTTGATAGAAGCATATTCATGCGACTTAATTAGCTTGTTCTCGTGCATTTATGTTGTGTTTCCTTAGTTATTTTAGTGTTTAAAGTCACTTTTGTGTGTTTTCAGGTTATAAAGCCAAAGTGTGCAAGAAGATGCAAATTGGAGTCTTTTGGAGCAAAAGAGGAATGAATGAGTTGAAGACTTGAAGAAACGATGAATTCCTACTCCAACGATGAATTCCTACTCCAACGAGGATTCCTACTCCAACAAGGATTCCTACTTGGAGTAGGAAAGTTAACCCTAGGTTTCCCATTTTGGTAACCCTTCCTAATCTTAAACGTCCGTATTTTCTAGCCACTTTGAAGGCCTTGTAGGCACTTTAGGACACAAAACAAAGGCCCTAGCCCCTTAAACCCTTTTGCCGTGGGTTTCCCTTTCTCTCCTTCCCTTGCCGTGCAAGGGGGGGCATTTTTGTCCTAGGTTATGCATTTAAACACATGCTCCTTTCAAAATATAACCCTAAGCCGCACCTAAACCCTAACCCTTTTCTTGGCCGCACCTTTCCCTTTAATTTATGAACTTAAACCTATTTCCCTTTCAAATAAAACCCTAGCTGCACCTATTAACCAATTTCCTTTTAATTTTCTGATTTAATTTCCTAATTCTAGAAGCCTTTGACTTAATTTTAATTAACCAAAATAAGCTAGGGTTTTATTTTCTGAAACCCTATATAATCTAAGCCTAGCCGCACCCTAGGGGGTTACTTTTCATTCATTCTTTCATCATTCAGCCACCATCACCCTAATTCCCTCTCTGCTGCAGCCACCCCTCCATCTTCTCCATCGATTCCAGCCACTTCCCTTCTCTGCCGCAGCCTTCCCACCATTCCAGCCACCATTCCCAACCTCCATACACCTTCCCACCTCCTTGCCGCACCACCATATCCCCATAAATCCATTCCCAACCCAGAAAATCATCCAAACTCACCCTAAAACCCTCTCTGCCGCAGCAAGAAGAAGAAGAAAGAAGAGCTTGAAACGTGCAGAAATTCAAAGTGGATTCGTTGGGCGTTCTAGGTGTAATCAATCTTTTGTTCTCTATGTTTAATTTCAATTTTGTTTCTCTTTCTGTGAACATGAGAGGCTAAACCCCTAGTTAGCTAGGGGGTGATTCAAAACCATGTTTATGCTTGCAATATAAATTGATTACCTTTGGTTGGAATTTCATGAGTTGTGGATTCAATTTGTTTAACTGATTGATTGATAACTTATTGGTGTATGTTTATTGAGAGTGCACGCTTAGTTTTCATGCATGAATATGATGCTAGAATATAAGTGAGTTTCACCTAATAGTTACAAACTTATATTCACAAGTAGTGAAGGTCGCTTATAAACGATCGCGTTAAATGAATTCTTGGCACTAGTTTCATGCTCATCATAGTAACGAATGCCTCGTCAACACTTATAGTTTTCATGTTGCTTAATGATCTTTGATTGTATCTTTATTGTGCTTTTCACGTAAATGACTTTTGGAGAATGTTTTGAATTGTGTATGCGCTGTCCCATCCAATTCATTAACTTAAAGGAGAACTTGAAGGTTAATTTAAGCGAACCTAATTAACCCGGGGTGTTGAGTTTCATGATTCATTGAAAGACCAACTGAAAATCATCTTGTATGCAAGTGTGACATGTGTGGAGAAGAACCTTCTAGCTAGCATTCCATCCATATTTTCATCAAATTCGTATTTACATTTTGTCTTTATTACAATCTATGCATTTTGTTTAATTTCGTCAAAAACTAAATCCCCCTTTACTTTAGTGTTGAATTTAGTTAGAAAGTGTCTTAGTTTGTGTTTCTAAGTGTTTTGATTCAATTTATCACCCAAATTCGTCCAAATTAGTGTAAGTGCTCAAAACTGCCCAGATTGTGTTTTTAAGGCAGTTTTGAGTGTTTTGAGTCTTTTGGTTTGTTTTAGTGTTTTAAGTGTTTTAAGTGTTTAGTTTTGCATTCTTTGAGTCTAGTTTAGTGTTTTAACCTTTGTTTTACGTTTTTGAGTCAGTTTTCAAGTGATTTAGCAATCCCTCCTAATCCCCGGTTTAGAACGATCCCTACTTACACATATACTACAATTGTCAAAAGAGGGTTTAATTTGTGTGCTTATATAAATCAGCATCAATTGGACCCCAAATCCACAAGGAAAAGGAGAATTAAAGTCAGAATCCCAAGGGAAAGGGGATAGGAAGTTGCGGCAAGGAAAATAGGAAAGGGAATGAGGATGCCTTGCACGGTAAGGAAGGGAGAAGGGGTAAGGTGGTGCGGCATCCCCCTTTGGCTGGGATTAAGGCTTCTAGAACTTATATTTAAGTGTCCCAAATCAATTAGGAGCCCCCAATGCAGCTGGAACCTAAGTAGGAAAAGATTAGGATTGACTAAGTCAAAACAAGGAAGTTTGACTCATGTTTCCTTCTTTGTGGTTGATTCCTTTTCTTCCAAGTCCTGAATTAATTTCTTCCATCTCTTAAGAAAATTCCTAGCCTCCTTTGGTCTTCAATTTCGTGCATCCACCTTGCTCCAAGCATGTGCTAACCATTACAAGCCCAAAACTGCTCCAAAATGCTCCAAATTGCACTTTCTTGCCACTTTAACCAATTGGACCTACAAACACACGAAAATAACTCAAAATACTAAAATAACTAAGAACTAACAACATAAATCTAAGAAGACAAGCTAACTAAGTCGCATAAATATGCTCCTATCAAATTGCCCCACACTTAGCTTTTGCTAGTCCTCGAGCAAAACAAAACAAACAAAACACAATCTAGACCTTCCAACATTTACCTCAGGGACTTCCAATGAACATGACATATTAAAGAACATTACTCCCACATATTTTAGCCATCTCCACTCTTGAGCAAACACTTAACCATAGTTACCACTTACTAGCTCACATTTAATCAATTAAAACAACATTTTGAATGTGGTAACATGCCTTAGAGAATTCCCTCAATTCCTCACTAGATATACTCTCTATTTTCACACAGATTTTCTGACTACACTCCCTACACTAGGTATATGTGAGAAGATTGATGTAAACATGTAGACTAGCACTCACATATGTCATAACAAAGAAAGCGTTTTCTGGAATTATTACAATGACATGTATATGATCTCATGAATGGAATGCTACTACTTAGAACGAGATCCAGGGATTCCATATGCTCATACCAATTTCAAAGTCCACATATTGAACACATAACATCAAGATAGAAGTCTAAGGGTTGTAATGAGGCTAAGGTATTGGCTAACAAAGAAAGGTAAGGAAAAACAAAGGTTCTTAATGCAATAGGAAGCAAAGTAATGAAATTGACACTTAGAATTCACTTTTGATGCAGAAATCAACTTTTAAACACAAAGGGAAGATTCACACAAAACTTAGGGTCAAATTCAAACTTTTGGACCCTTTCTTCAACAACCAATACTTGTGAGTTTATTCTCACTTATTTTTCAACTCTTTTTCTTTATTTTCACAACTTTTCTTCTTCTTCTTTTTTTTTTCTTTTTTTTTTCTTTCTTTCTTTGCCGTGCCCTTTTACACTCCCCCACACTTGTTTTCTGCAATATGTTGATGAAAAGGAATTCCTTTTAAGTCATGCTTCTTTAAGAACAAGGGTATGGATAGTCCTAATCTAGGCTAGGTGAGGATAATGTGGTTAACAAAGAAAATAGGCTAAATAAGGCTCAAAAGGGTTAAACCTACAATACATATGCAAAGGGATAATGCTTTTTGGCTGTGGTTTAACTAAACAACTTCATCTTATTGTATGTTATGCAAATCAATATCATACTTTGAATGAAATGGGCATGAGTTCTAGTATTTGGAACTATAATGATGAAAACACATTCTAAGTAGCAACCAAGCAAAGAAATAATGAGATCATGCAACGACTTTAGAAAACAAAAAATCACAAATTAATAACTCTCCAAACAAAGTTTGGGCTCAAATCTCTCAGGGTTGTAACGTTAGTTTAAGTTCCTTCCTTCAAGCATGTTACAAAATTGATTTTTTTTTCTTTGTGATTACATGTGAATTCATAAACAACAACTATAACTAAGCATAAACCAAAGAGCAAATCAAACTTCCATCCATGTTTGTAACTTTCTTTAATAGTCATGCATTTAAAAACCAAATCCTCATCATTGTGTTGGAAGGTACCCTAAGACACAAACAAACACACAAAAACAACTCTAAAACACTCTTTTTGGGTTTTTCAAAACTGTTTTTCAAATTTTTTTTCAAATTTTCGTATTTTTCTGAATAAGAGGCATAAAAACATTTCAAAACAAACTAAAAACACTTAAAAACAGTGAGTAACAACATTAGAAGTGATAGGTGAATAAATCCCATGAAAATCATGCAAAAACAGCTTGTTTACCCCCCCCAACACTTAAATCAAACATTGTCCTCAATGTTTGAAACAAAGACTCACATGCAAACAAACAAACAACACAACAGTCAAACACAACTAACATGGCAAAGTAAAAGCAATAAAGAGAAAGGTTTAGGAACACAAATCTGGTTGTGGATTGTTGGATTGCCTAAGTCTTCTTTATTTGAATGCATGGGTTGCCTCCCAAGAAGCGCTTGCTTTAACGTCTTCCAGCCAGACGATACCTCTTCTTAAACTCTATTAGGGCCTACGGCATGGAGGGGTACATCCTCCACAATCTGCCCTTCAACATTCTCATAAAATGGCTTCAAATGATGCCCATTCACCTTGAATTCTTGGCCATTCCTTAAGCTTTGGATTTGGACTGCACCATAAGGAAAAACATTAGTAATAACAAAAGGACCAATCCACTTAGAACATAACTTACCGAGAAACAAACAAAGGCGAGAGTTGAAAAGTAACACTTTCTGTCCTATGGAGAATGTTTTGCTACGAATCATCTTGTCATGAAAATGCCTTTGTCTTCTCCTTGTAAATGCGAGCATTCTCATAACCTTCATGCCTAATCTTTTCAAGTTCATTCAATTGAAGCTTCCTATGAATTCCAGCCGCATCTATGTCCATGTTAAATGTTTTGACAACCCAATGCGCCTTGTGTTCAAATTCCATGGGAAGATGGCATGGTTTGCCATAGATAAGCCGAAATGGGGACATGCCAATGGGTGCTTTGTAGGTTGTACAACGGTCTTCTCTAAAATTTGCTTGATTTTTCTATTTGAAACCTTGGCTTGCCAATTTGTTTGAGGATGATAAGGTGTTGAAATGTTATGTGTGACATTATATTTCTTGAGCAGCGCCTCAATGGTACGATTACAAAAATGAGACCCTCCATCACTTATGAGCACTCTAGGCATCCCAAATTTAGAGAAGATGTTAGTTTTGATAAAATCTGCAACAACTCTAGAATCATTAGTACGGGTGGCTTTTGCTTCCACCCATTTCGAGACATAATCAACCGCAAGCAAAATATAAGTGAAACCATATGAAGAAGGAAAAGGACCCATGAAATCAATGCCCCAAACATCAAAAATTTCAACATTGAACATAGGGGTCTGCAGCATTTGATCCCTTGCACCTATATTGCCCATTCTTTGACAACGATCACAAGTCATACAAAAAGTTCGAGCATCCTTAAAGATTGTTGGCTAATAAAATCCACATTCTAACACCTTAAGGGCTGTGCGTTGTGTGCCAAAATGACCTCCATATGCATAAGTGTGACAAAAAGTTAAAATTGAATTAAACTCACAATCATGCACACACCTACGAAGAATCTGATCAAAGCAATATTTCCACAAATATGGTTCATCCCACGCATAAAACCGTGCATCCTTCTTGAGTTTATCATGTTGGTGTTTGTTTAGGGTGTTTGGAACTTCTTTAGACACCAAATAATTCACTAAATCAGCATATCATGGCTTACTTACCTCAATGGACAGTAATTGCTCATCTGGGAATGTCTCTTGGATGGGTAAGGACTCCTCATTGTGCACCAAACGACTCAAGTGGTCAGCAACCATGTTTTCACTTCCTTTCTTGTCTCTAATTTCAATATCGAACTCTTGGAGGAAGAGCATCCAGCGAATTAGCCTTGGTTTGGCCTCCTTCTTGGTGAATAAATACCTCAAAGCTACATAGTCAGAATAAACAACAACTTTAGTGCCAAGTAAATATGAACGAAACTTATCTAAAGCAAACATAACAGCAAGAAGTTCTTTTTCAGTGGTAGAGTAGTTGAATTGAGCATCATTCAAGGTCCGGGATGCATAATAGATGACATGTGGCTGCTTGTTCTTCCTTTGGCCTAAAACAGCCCCTATTGCATAATCTGATGCATCACACATTAGCTCAAAATGTATGCTCCAATCTGGTGGAACTATGATTGGTGCCGAGGTAAGCAATCATTTGAGATGTTTGAATGTCTTCTCACACTCATTGAACTCAAAGGACACTTCCTTTTGAAGGAGACGGCAAAGGGGTTGTGCAATCTTTGAAAAGTCCTTGATAAATCTGATAGGAGCATATTCATGCGACTTAAATGGCTTGTTCTCGTGCATTTATGTTATGTTTCTCTTGTTATTTTAGTCCTTTATGCTTCTTTTGTGTGTTTTCAGGTTCTAAGGGCCTAGGGAGCAAGAAAGTGCATTTTGAGGCCATTTGGAGCATTTTTGGGCATGGATTGGATAGCTTATCCATGGAGCCAAGAGGATGGACGAATTTGAAGGCCTTGTATGCACTTGAAGACACAAAACAATGGCTCTAGCTCAATCAAACACATTATGCCATACAAACCAACCTATTTTAGGCCCATTCTATGTACTTAAACCCTAGCCCTTTAAACTAATTCATTTATCACTTATCAAACCATTCACTTATCACTCACCACATATCATTCACTTATCACTTAACATATCATTCATTTATTTCACTTCCATACTCCTCTTAATTCCACATGCATTCTCACACATGCACATCATTCACTCACATTTCCACCATTCATTCTTTATTCCTTTCCAAACATCTCACATGCATTTCCACCTTCCTACTTCATCATTTCACCACATTCTCCCTCTTTAACTCACATGCATTCATCATAATTCACAACACAAAACAACTTCATTGCCGTGGGTTCCCATTTCCTTTCCAAACATCTCACATGCATTTCTTCATTATTTCCTAACCCTACATGCATTATTTATTGCATCAACACATGCACTTCCACCTTTCATCCACAATGATTCATGATTCATTCACTTTGCATCCTTTAAATCACATACTTTTCCATCATTAATTAGCCACTTGCATCTTAAACAAACAACCATATGTTCCCTCCACTACTCCTATAAATACCCTTGCATTCATTCATTCAAGAACATCTCATATCTCATTTCATACACAACACACCACAAACACTTCCATTCCTTCTCTTTGCCGTGAGTCCCCTTAGAATCCAAAACCATCTTTCCATTTCCACCACTTCCCAACCCTCCAAACCACTCCTCTACCATTTCCATAATCCCCCAAACCTCACCTTAGACCTTGTGCTACAACAACGAGGAAGATAAGAGGGCCTAAACGTTCATACAATTCAAGTTTGAGTTGTTGGAATGTTTAGGTGTTTCTTTGATTTCAAAGTTTAAATTCAATTCTCTTTGTTTTGTACGTATGAGGAATGGAAGAGAAGAGTGCCTAAACGTTCATACAATTCAAGTTTGAGTTGTTGGAATGTTTAGGTGTTTCTTTAATTTCAAAGTTATGAGGAAATAAACCCCCCCTTTAGCTAGGGGGTGATTCGAAATAAATGTTTATACTTGCATTTTGATTTGATTACCTTTCGTTGGAATTTCATAAGTTTTGAATTCAATTTGTTTAACCGTTTGATTGATAACTTATTTATGAATGTTTATTAAGAATGCGCGCTTAATTTTCATGCATAAATATGACGCTAGAATATAAGTGAATTTCACCTAATCGTTATGAACTTATATTCACAAGTAGTGGAGGTTGCTTATAAACAATCGCGTTAAACGAATTCTTGGCATAAGTTTCATACGTATTCCATAGTAACGAATGCCTCGTCAACACTTATAGTTTTCATAATGCTTAATGATCTTTGATTGTATCTTTATTGTGCTTTTCACGTAAAGGACTTTTGGAGAATGTGGTGAATTGCGTTGCGCTAACCCATCCAATTCATTAACTTAAGGAGAACTTGACGGTTAATTTAAGCGGACCTAATTAACCCGGGGCGTTGAGTTTCATAATTTATCGAAAGACCAACTGAGAATCAATCTTGTATGCAAGTGTAACATGTATGGAGATGAACCCCTTAGCTAGCATTCATCCATAAATTTCATATTTACATTCTGTCTAGTTTATTAACTTATTTCGTTATTTCAATTTTCGTAAAAACCTCAATCCCCCTTTTGCTTTAATGTTCATTTTAGTTAGAATTCAATTTAGTTTGTGTTTTTAAAGCATTTTGAGTTTTTGGTTTGTCTTAATGTTTTAAACTTTAATTTTGCATTCTTTGAGTCTAGTTTAGTGTTTTAAACTTTATTTTACGTTTTTGAGTCAGTTTCCAAGAGATTTGCAAGCCCTCCTAATCCCCGGTCTAGAACGATCCCTCACTTATCCATTCTACTACAATTGTCAAACGAGGGTTTAATTTGAGTGTCAAGTAAATCACGCATCAAATTTTGGCGCCGTTGCCGGGGATTAGAAAATTTGCTAATCCCTTGGATTGTTTGTTTCTGTATTGTCTTTTAGATTTAGTTTTTTTTTATTTGTGTTTTGTTTGTTAAGAACAAGATGGCACTTAATAATGCTTCTCTTTTGTCACAACTCATGGAAAGGTCCCAAATGCAAAGAGTTGATATATTTAATCTTCAATCAAGGAATAACGTGTTTTCCAATACTTACAATTCGGATTGGAGTGATCATTCAAACTCTATGTGGTGGGAACCTCAAAATGCTCAACAAGGAGGATATTGGCAGCCACCACAACCTCATATTCAATATGCCCAACCAAATTTAAGTTCGTCAATAAATTATAACCAAAAGCTTGATGAATTAATTTGTTTGGTGCAGGGCTTACAAAATCAAGACAATGAGGCTCAACAAGAAGGATATTGGCAGCCGTATGAGGAGTTCTATTCAACGCCTATGCAGCCACCACAACCTGCCCAAAGTAATGTAGGTAATTCAAATGATAATGATACGATTTTTCAATTACTTACTACTTTGGAAAAGCAAATTGGGCAGATAGCGGAGTTCGAAGGAAAATTTTGCGACCAAGGCGAACTCCCTAGTTCAACCATTGCAAATCAGAAAGGAGAATTTGAAACTGCCAAGGAAATCATGTTGAGAAGTGACAAAGAGGTTGGAACGGACCCTCAACCATCAAAATCAAATCACAAGGAAGAGGAATACACCCAACCCACGGAAAGGGTGGAAACACCTTTACCGGAGGCTCCTATTGCTCCTATGCCATCTAATACAGGTATGGTTGTTCCAAATTTCATTATTTTTAACCCTATTCCTTGCAGATTCATGACTTCCAAGGAAGAAGAAGGTGAAAAAGACATCTTGGAAGCCCTTCCAAAGGTGACAAGTAGGGAATGTCATGAATCCATCAAAGAGGACGTTCTTGAAACCACAAAATCCAAAGAAGTTAAATTTGATGACATTGGACAAGTAATAACCATCACTTGCAATCTGGCCAAGTCCAATATCCCTGAAACTTTCAAAGGAGTGGTATTTGTCATTGAGTTCTTGTCAGACAAAACAAGTAAGTATTTTTTTCCAAATTCCATTAGATTTTATACTAACTTGCTATTTTTTTTGAATCAGGCACCTACACTAGAATTCAAACCAATGCCGGTTCACTTCAAGTATCACCTTCCATTCAAGGACCAATTCCATGCCGTTTAATTTTATTTATGTTAATAAAAAAAAATAAAAAAAAAAATAAAAAAAAAATAAAAAAAAAGATACTAAACATGGAGAAAGGTGGAGCTTCACAAAGGTTGTTTGCGTGAAGTCCCACTACGAGGCGCAGAAGCGGAAGGCGCAGAAGCGGGAGGCATAGAAGCGGGAGGCATCGAAGCGGAAGGCATCGGAGCGGGAGGCATCGGAGCTAGAGCATTCCAGGCCTCAATACTTGGCCAAGCGCTGGATGACCCAGGAAAAAGGTGCCTCTGGAGATAAGACGCAAGCCTTTGACGGTCACTGTGAATTCGACCCTCAGATTCTTGCAGCTCATCAAGCTTCCTCTTCATCCCCGACGAATAGTTATTTGCAAGCACATGCAAACTTCTATTCTCATACTTAAGCTGCTGGATCTCTTGCTTAAGTCTTTCCACCTCTGCCATCAACGATTCCACTTGACGGGAGCGGGCAAGCAGGCGTAGGCCCATGTTGGACACAGAGCTCGCACACTGAACACTAAGTGCGAGGGACTCTTGAACGGCCAACTCATCGGACCGTCCTGACAGCAGCCTACTATCTTTTGGAGTGAGGAGGTTTTTAGCTACTATTGTAGCTGTTGTGGCGTCCTGCATCACAGAGTCTTCACCTGAAAGAGGACCGTTAGAAGATAAAAAAGAAGGGCGCCATACATTACCTTGACGGGGCGCAACCGGATCGCTGCTGAGACTCAAATCTAAGCTAAGGTTCGATGAGTTTGCCATTTTTTTCAAAAGTGTTCAAAGAGAAGGGGTGGATGGAGTTAAAAATTTCACAAAGGGCCGAAGTCGAGTTTCAGGAATGGGAAATCTTCAGAGTGTGTATGTTGGCGGTGATCGATAGCTCTATAAGAAGCCAAGGCGACGCGTCCACCAATTCAAAAAGCCGGAATTTCCGGCGTAATCAAGGCGACGCGTTCTCGACTTTTCAGAAGACGCGTTCAGCTTTGTCAAAAGATTTCTGACAAAGCTGAAAGCACGTGGAGGCCATCATCGCAGCTACACATCTTTAGCCGACAAACGCAAAGTCCGGCGACGCTTTCTCTGCTTTTCAGAAAACGCGTGCAGCTTTGTCAAAAGGAGCCGCATCTGCACTACCACGTGTCGTTCAGAAAGCGAAAGGGCGTCGTTCAGAAATCGAAGGGGCGCCTACTCAGAAATCGAAGAGGCGTATTCAAAGATCGAAGAGGCGCCACTATTTCAAAAAGCCAGAGTTGCGGGATCAAAACGTTTGTCGACAAAGGTAAAAAGTACCACCACTTGCTATTATCTCTATATATGTCGACCTTCGTATTTTATGGCAGGGCAAACCTGAAGAAAATGCCCAACTCTCCCTCACCTCTGAGGGCGCACTCCCAGCAAAGCCTTTCGAAATACTCAATTCTTTCTTCTTCCCCAAAGATGATACCAGATGCCTGGAGTACAGATGACCCAGGAGGAAACGGCAGATTGAAGTGTGCTGATTCATTCACCGCTTCTTCAAAAGCAAAGGTATCTCATATCATTAAGGTCAAAAGCAAAAGTATCTCATATCATGCTCTTTCCCTGTCTTTTTCTTTGTCCTTGTTCTTACTCGCATGGCAAAGTAAAAGAAGCAATCAGCCGGCACTTGGAGTCAGTCTTCCGATCTGGAGCCAACTGCCTGGAATCTATTCCTGATTGCTTACCTAGCGTTGCTCTCGAGTAGTCATCTTCAACGGTTGATACACTTCCGGAGAAGGGACCACTTCTGCAAAGGGGAGCGAGTAAGGCAAGTGAAAATGATACATTGAAGCATGTGGAGACAAACATAGGCTGAGTTATCCTCCAACTCTTTTCAATACGAATTGGAAAGATTGAACAAAGAAACAGACCAAAAGGGTAAGCTCAGACCTTCAGGGAAGACCAAAAGAATCCTCCAGCCCAGTAGCACAAAGGAAAATCAACAAGTGGAGGAGATCAAAAGATTCCTGCTGCCCAGTTCAAGAAGTAGCACAAAGGAAAATCAATGATGGGCAGAAACCAGTTCAAGAGTAAGCCTGTGGAATCACAAAGATCAAAGCCTCAATGCAATTACCAAGGAGAAGATGGAATTTACACTCTATAACCAGATTTGCGTCTCTAAACTCTTCTCTTTGTTAATTACATTATGCCATGTTTAGTATGTTTAAGTGTTTTTTGTGTATTTACTTATGCTTTGTGTGAATCTATGCTTAAAACATTGAGGACAATGTTTGATTTAAGTGTGGGGGGGTAACTAAGTATATTTGATGCAAATTCATGGGATTTATTCACCTATCACTTCACATGTTGTTTCTCACTGTTTTAAAACTGTTTTAGTGTGTTTTGTCTTAAAAATTCGAAAATCCCATAAAAATTTGAAAAATTGTTTTGAAAAACCCAAAAAGAGTTGTTTTAAAGTTGTTTTTGTGTGTGTGTTTGTGTCTTAGGATACCTTCCAACACAATGTTAAGGATTTGGTTTGTAATTGCATGACTGTTAAAAAGAGTTATAAACATAGAGAAAAGTTTGATTTACTCTTGGTATATGCTTGGTTATGGTTATAATGTATGACTTCACATGCAATCATAAAAGAAAATTTAGTTTTTGTAACATGCCTGAAGGAAGGAACTCAAACAAATGCTACAACCCTGAGAGACTTGAGCCTATAACGTTCTTTGGAGAGTATAATCTGTGATTTCTTGTTTTCTAAAATCGTTGCATGATCTCATTATTCTTTGCTTGGTTACTACTTAGAAGGCGTTTCATCATATAGTTCCAAATGCTAGAACTCATGCCCATTTCATTCAAAGCATGTTATTGATTTGCATAACATATATCAAGATGAAGTTGTGTAGTTGCCACCATAGCCAAATAGCCTCGCTTCCCATATTTCGTATATGTTGTAAGTTTTACCCCCGTTGAGCCATGTTAACCCATGTTCTTTGTTTACCCACTTTATCTTCACCTAACCTAGAATATGACCGTCCTTACCCTTGTTCTTAAAAGATAGTGAGCATGACTTAATTGAATTCCTTTTGAGTTACATTATGAAAGAAAATAAGTGTGGGGGAGAGAATGTTTAAGTGTTTTTGTTTTGAGATTCAAAAGAAAAAAAAAAAAAAAAAAAAAAAAAAAAAAAAAAAAAAAAAAGAGAAAAGAATAAGTGATTGAAGAAAGGTTCCAAAACACCAATTCTGGGCGTAAATTGTCTAAATTCTCCCTTTTTGTTCAAAAGTTGAGTTTTCATTCAAAAGTGAATTCTAAGTTGATTAAAATGCTTTGCTCACTATTTCTTTAAGAACCTTTGTTTTCCATATCCCTTCTTTATCCACATACCCCAAGCCCCGTTACAACCCTTGACTTCTATCTTGAGTGTTGTGTATTTCAATTTGTGGAGTTTGAACTTGGTATGAGCTTATGGTGTCACTGGTTCTCGCGTCTAAGTAGTAGCATTCCATTCATGAGATCATATCTAAACTTGATTATTAACTCCAGAATTTGCGTTCTTTGTGATACATATATGTGAGTGTCGTTTTCATGTTTACATCAATCTTCTCACATATGACTAGATTAGGGTGTGTAGTTAGAAAATCTGAGTAAAAATTGAGTGCATATCTTGAAAGGAATTGAGCAAATTCTCTAAGGCATGTTACTACATTCAAAACATGGTTTTAAATGCTTAATTGTGAACTAGTATATGGTGACTATGATTAAGAATGTACTTAAATGTGAAGATGACTAAAATCTGTGAGAATGATGATTTTTAACTTGTCATGTGCATTGGAAATCCCTAAGACGGTTGTTGGAAGGTTTAGGTTGTGTTTTACGTGTTTAGTGTCGTTTTGTTTATTTGTTTTTATTCTGTTTTGCTCGAGGACTAGCAAAAGCTAAGTGTGGGGGTATTTGATAGGAGCATATTCATGCGACTTAAATGGCTTGTTCTCGTGCATTTATGTTATGTTTCTCTTGTTATTTTAGTCCTTTATGCTTCTTTTGTGTGTTTTCAGGTTCTAAGGGCCTAGGGAGCAAGAAAGTGCATTTTGAGGCCATTTGGAGCATTTTTGGGCATGGATTGGATAGCTTATCCATGGAGCCAAGAGGATGGACGAATTTGAAGGCCTTGTATGCACTTGAAGACACAAAACAATGGCTCTAGCTCAATCAAACACATTATGCCATACAAACCAACCTATTTTAGGCCCATTCTATGTACTTAAACCCTAGCCCTTTAAACTAATTCATTTATCACTTATCAAACCATTCACTTATCACTCACCACATATCATTCACTTATCACTTAACATATCATTCATTTATTTCACTTCCATACTCCTCTTAATTCCACATGCATTCTCACACATGCACATCATTCACTCACATTTCCACCATTCATTCTTTATTCCTTTCCAAACATCTCACATGCATTTCCACCTTCCTACTTCATCATTTCACCACATTCTCCCTCTTTAACTCACATGCATTCATCATAATTCACAACACAAAACAACTTCATTGCCGTGGGTTCCCATTTCCTTTCCAAACATCTCACATGCATTTCTTCATTATTTCCTAACCCTACATGCATTATTTATTGCATCAACACATGCACTTCCACCTTTCATCCACAATGATTCATGATTCATTCACTTTGCATCCTTTAAATCACATACTTTTCCATCATTAATTAGCCACTTGCATCTTAAACAAACAACCATATGTTCCCTCCACTACTCCTATAAATACCCTTGCATTCATTCATTCAAGAACATCTCATATCTCATTTCATACACAACACACCACAAACACTTCCATTCCTTCTCTTTGCCGTGAGTCCCCTTAGAATCCAAAACCATCTTTCCATTTCCACCACTTCCCAACCCTCCAAACCACTCCTCTACCATTTCCATAATCCCCCAAACCTCACCTTAGACCTTGTGCTACAACAACGAGGAAGATAAGAGGGCCTAAACGTTCATACAATTCAAGTTTGAGTTGTTGGAATGTTTAGGTGTTTCTTTGATTTCAAAGTTTAAATTCAATTCTCTTTGTTTTGTACGTATGAGGAATGGAAGAGAAGAGTGCCTAAACGTTCATACAATTCAAGTTTGAGTTGTTGGAATGTTTAGGTGTTTCTTTAATTTCAAAGTTATGAGGAAATAAACCCCCCCTTTAGCTAGGGGGTGATTCGAAATAAATGTTTATACTTGCATTTTGATTTGATTACCTTTCGTTGGAATTTCATAAGTTTTGAATTCAATTTGTTTAACCGTTTGATTGATAACTTATTTATGAATGTTTATTAAGAATGCGCGCTTAATTTTCATGCATAAATATGACGCTAGAATATAAGTGAATTTCACCTAATCGTTATGAACTTATATTCACAAGTAGTGGAGGTTGCTTATAAACAATCGCGTTAAACGAATTCTTGGCATAAGTTTCATACGTATTCCATAGTAACGAATGCCTCGTCAACACTTATAGTTTTCATAATGCTTAATGATCTTTGATTGTATCTTTATTGTGCTTTTCACGTAAAGGACTTTTGGAGAATGTGGTGAATTGCGTTGCGCTAACCCATCCAATTCATTAACTTAAGGAGAACTTGACGGTTAATTTAAGCGGACCTAATTAACCCGGGGCGTTGAGTTTCATAATTTATCGAAAGACCAACTGAGAATCAATCTTGTATGCAAGTGTAACATGTATGGAGATGAACCCCTTAGCTAGCATTCATCCATAAATTTCATATTTACATTCTGTCTAGTTTATTAACTTATTTCGTTATTTCAATTTTCGTAAAAACCTCAATCCCCCTTTTGCTTTAATGTTCATTTTAGTTAGAATTCAATTTAGTTTGTGTTTTTAAAGCATTTTGAGTTTTTGGTTTGTCTTAATGTTTTAAACTTTAATTTTGCATTCTTTGAGTCTAGTTTAGTGTTTTAAACTTTATTTTACGTTTTTGAGTCAGTTTCCAAGAGATTTGCAAGCCCTCCTAATCCCCGGTCTAGAACGATCCCTCACTTATCCATTCTACTACAATTGTCAAACGAGGGTTTAATTTGAGTGTCAAGTAAATCACGCATCAAAATCGCTTATAGAATCCTGCATGTCTAAGAAAAGAACGAACCTTTCTCACTGAAGTGGGAAAGGATAAGTGGCGTACAAGATCTATTTTTGATTTATCAACCTCAATTCCTTTTTCAGAAATTATGTGACCCAAAACTATACCTTGTTTTACCATAATATGACATTTTTCCCAATTCAAAACAAGGTTAGTTTCAACGCATCATTTCAAGATTAAAGTGAAATTATGTAAACAAGCATCAAATGATTCACCAAAACCACTAAAATCATCCATGAATACCTCAATGATCTTCTCAATATAATCAGAAAATATACTTACCATGCATCTTTGAAATGTGGCTGGTGCATTGCACAAACCAAATGGCATTCGACAATAAGCAAAAGTACCAAATGGACAAGTAAAAGTGGTATTTTCTTGATCATCTGGAGCTATAACAATTTGATTATATCCCGAATAACCATCAAGAAAACAATAAAAAGAATGGTCGGCTAACCTTTCAAACATTTGATCAATGAATGGCAAAGGGAAGTGATCTTTCCTTGTGGTGGCGTTGAGCTTCCTATAATCGAAACAAACTTTCCAACCTGTTTGGATATGTGTGGGCATAAGTTCATTCTCTTCATTCTTCACCACAGTGACTCTGGATTTCTTTGGGACAACTTAGATCGGCGAAACCCAACAACTATCAGAGATTGGACAGATCATTCCACAATCAAGTAGCTTGATAATTTCCTTTTTCACAACTTCCATCATTGGAGGGTTGAGTCGAAGTTGAGCTTCCTCCAAGAGTATACGGTGCATGCATGTAGTAGGGCTTATTCCCTTGATATCAGCCAATGTCCATCCAATTGCTGTTTTGTACTCATTTAGCACCCTCACTAACTTGTCTTCTTCTTATGCCATAAGTAAGGAAGCCACAATGACGGCCAAAGTTTCTTGTCCTCCCAAGAAAACATACTTCAAGTGGTTTGAAGACTTATTAGTAGAAACAGAATATGAAATTGGGATTGAAGACTTACCATATTGTTGTGGCAATGACTCTAGGGCAGCCACCACCTCAATTATTTCTTCACAAGGGGGCACGGCATGGAATTCCAGATTGGTGCCGTGGGTGTTGTTTAGTGCTGCTTCTTGGTTTTTGAGTCCTATTCCACTTGTAATGACCGTTTCAAGTGCATCCTCGTGTAATTGTTCAAGATGTTCCTGCACCAATGAATCAATAATATCAATAGGAAAACATGACTGATCATCATTAGGATATCTCATAGTTTCAGATATATTAAAATCAATAACTTCCCCATCAAATTCCATCGTTAAAGTCCCTTTTAACACATTGATCTTGGTGCGGGCTGTTTTCATGAATGGTCGCCCAAGTAGGATCGGCAAGGGTGTGGAATGGGCTGTATCTTCCATCTCAAGCACATAGAAATCAGCCAAGAATATCAAGTTATTAACCTGCACCAAAACATCTTCCAACACTCTTTTTGGATATGCATTAGAACGATCAGCTAATTAAATAATAACTCCATCACTTTTCAACTCCCCTAAGTTCATAGATGCATAAATAGAGTATGACATGACATTAATTGAAGCTCCTACGTCTAACATAGCATGTTCAAACTTAGTTTGGCCAATAACACAAGGGAGTGTGAAACTACTTGGATCTTTGCATTTAGGAGGTAATTTCCTTTGTAAAACAGTGGAAACATTTTCAATTACCCTTACCACTTCTTTATTCGAAACCCTCTTCCTTGTTGTGCACAGCTCCTTCAAGAATTTGGCATACTTTGGAACTTGTTTGATTGCATCAAGGAGTGGAATGTTGACTTGCACCTTTCGAAATGTCTCAAGAATGTCCTTGTCATTCTCTTCCTTCTTTGATTGCATAAATCTGCAAGGGAAAGGTACATTGGGTGGAATAAGGTTAGAATTAATGGAACTTGAACCCAACTTACCTATATTGGACGAATTGGATGAATTGAGGTCTTTAAGTGGTTGTGGCAAGGGTGTATCTACCCTTGCCGTGGCTTGGTCTTGTCCCTCTTCCTCAAATTGTAGCTTCCCATCCTCTTTTTGACTTGATTTGGGTCAGTGCCAACTTTTTTACCACTTCTCAATGTGATGGCTTTGGCGGATTCGAATCCTCCCTTCGGGTTAACAATGGTTGAACTAGGTAATTTGCCTTGGTCTCTAAATTGTCCCATGAATTCCACCATTTGCCCTATTTGCTTCTTCAAATCATCCACCTCCTTAGCTTGATTTTGTACCCCTTGCGTCAAAGTGGTTAATAATTGAATAACCTTATCATTGTCCAAAGATGTACCTGAATTTGATTGAACCGGAGGTGGTTGAGGTTGCATGGGTGTGAACGGCTTTTGATATATCCCAGGGGCTGTTGGACGAAATCCTCTTTGTTGTTGAGGTTGTTGAGGCTCTCTTCACCTGATGTTTGGGTGATCTCTTCATCCTGGATTGTAAGTATTGGAGTATGGATCATGCCTTGGCTGATTTTGTTCTTGGTAGCCCACGACATTGACACTCTCCCATCCACCATTCTCAATCAATTGAGGGCATTTTTCATATTGGTGTCTACATATAGAGCATACACCACAGATTGTGTTTTCTTGCATTTTGGGTTTTTCAACAACTTGTGACACAAGAAGAGTGAGATTAGCCAATTGGGATTGAATTTCAGATATTGCACTTACCTCATTCACATGTTGCTGCCATGGTTGGTGTGAAATATTCTAACACTTAAATTAAAACCCTATGATTGTAGTATGTGTAAGTAGTGATCGTTCTAGGTTGGGGATTAAAAGGGATGCTAATCTACCCAAATTAAACTCTAAAACACTAAACTAGACTCAAAAACAGAAAACTAGACTCTAACAACTCAAAACAAACTAAAAAGACTCAAAATAGCACAAAATAATCAAATAGACTCAAACTAGACACTGAAGGATGATTTGGACGAAAATTACTTTTAACTTGACTGAAAACACTTAAAAACACAAGTTTGGACAAATTCTAACTAAAAGACACAACCAAGTAAAGGGGGATTGGATTTTGCACGAAATTAAGGTAAAAACAAACAGATTTAAAGACTTAAATAACTTTGGACGAAATTAGGGAAAAATATGGGTGATAAGCTAGCTAGAGGGTCCTTCTTCACACATGACACACTTGCATACAAATTGATTTCCAGTTGCTTTTCCAATAAACCATGAATCTCAACACCCCAGATTAACCGTGAACAGCACTAATTAACCCTCAGATTTTCCTTAAGTCATTGAATTGGATGGAATACGCATCGGCAACCAAATTATTCTTCAATAGTTCCCTACATGAACATCATAATAGAGATACAATCAAAGATCATTAAGCTTTGTGAAAATCATAAGCATTGACAAGGCATTTGTAACTATGAAAAGCATGATACTCTTGCTAGGAATTTACTTAACACGATCGTGACTAGCAACCTGCACTACTTATAAATATAAGTTCATAACGATTAGGTGAAACTCCCTTATATTTTAGCATCAAATTCATGCATGCAAACTAAGCGGGCCCTCTTAATCAACACACAAGAATAAGTTCTTAATCAAACAGTTAAGTAATCAATTCATATTGCAAATATAATCATGGTTTCAAAGTCTCATCTAGCTAAAACAAGTTTAGCTCCTCATGTTCACAAAACAAAGATAATTAAACTTAAATATTAAAAACAAAGATAGAATACACCTAGAAACACTCCAGGTGGCTCATCATTCCTTCCTTGCTGTTCACAATGGGGATTTGTGTGAATTTAGGCTCTTAAGGTGTGGTGGATGATGTGATGTGAAATTGTGGTAGAGGGTGGTGGTTTATGAGTGTTGCGGCATCATGTATTTATAGGGTGAAGGGAAGGCATGAAATTGGGCTGAAAATGAGAGGAATTAAGACTCCAAATCACCAAAGAACAAGGACACTTCAATCTGATAAGAGCATATTTAGGCAACTTAGTTAGCTTGTTTACTTACATTTATATTGTTAGTTCATAGTTATTTTAGTATTTTGAGCTATTTGCGTGTGTTTGTAGGTCCAAATGGCTAAAGTAGCAAGAAAGTGCATTTTGGAGCAGTTTTGGGCTTGGAATGGATAACATATGCTTGGAGCAAGGTGGATGGACGAAATTGAAGACCAAAGGAGGCTAGGAATCTGCTAAGGAGATGGAAGAAATTAATTCAAGACTTGGAAGAAAAGGAATCAACTACAAAGAAGGAAAATTGAGTCAAACTTCCTTATTTTGACTTAGTCAATCCTAATCTTTCCTACTTAATTTCCAACTATCAAAAGGGGTTCCTAATCAATTTAGGACACCTAAATATAAGTTCTAGAAGCCTTAATCCCAGCCAAAGAGGGATGCCACACCTAAGTGCCCTTTCTTTCTTCCTTGGCATGCAAGGGAAACACATTCCCTTTCTCCCTAGGTGCTGCGCACCCTTTCCTTTCCTTTTCTCTTGGGATTCTGATTTTGTTACCCTTTTCTTGGAGGATTTGGAGTCTTAAAACCTTCCCAAATTAATTAATTAATGCCTTAACCTTTCTCCCCTTATATATACACAATCTGCAGCACAAAATAAAGCTATTCATCACTCTCCATTCATTCAGCCATCATCCACCCCCTACCACCATCCAACCTATCCATCCATCACCATAATTCATACCCAAACACCCTTGTGCTGCAGCAAAGAAGGAGAAAGAAGAGAGGAGAAGCCTTGGACGTTTTGGTCATTCAAGCTTGGATTGTTGGAGTGTTTTTAGGTGTAATCTATCTTAGTTTTTAATGTTTAATTTAAGTTTTCTTTGTTTTACTGTGAACATGAGGAGCTAAACTTGTTTTAGCTAGAGGAGACTTCAAAACCATGATTATATTTGCAAAATGAATTGATTACTTCCAGTTGTGATTTCATAAATTGTGAATGCAATTTGCTTAACTGTTTGGATTAAGAACTTATTCTTGTATGTTGATTAAGGGTGCACACTTAGTTTGCATGCATGAATTTGATGCTAGAATATAAGGGAGTTTCACATAATCGTTATGAACTTATATTCACAAGTAGTGGAGGTCGCTTATAAATGATCGCGTTAAGTAAATTCCTGGTAGGAGTATCATGATGTCATAGTTACGAGTGCCTTGTCAATGCTTATGGTTTTCACAAAGCTTAATGATCTTTGATTGTATCTCTATTATGCTTTTCATGTAGGGAACTTTTGAAGAATAATTTGGTTGACGATGCGTATCCCATCCAATTCAATGACTTAAGGAAAATCTGAGGGTTAATTAGTGATGTCACGGTTAATTTGGGGTGTTGAGGTTCATGGTTTATTGAAAAAGGAACTGGAAATCAATTTGTATGCAAGTGTGTCATGTGTGGAGAAGGACCCTCTAGCTAGCTTATCACCCATAGTTTCCCCAAATTCGTCTAAACTTTGTTTAAGTCTTTAAGTTACTTGTTTTTACTTTAAATTCGTCAAAAATCCAATCCCCTTTACTTTGTTGTGTCAAATTAGCTAGAATCTGTCCTAGTGTGTGTTTTTAAGTGTTTTGAGTCAAAACTATTTCAATTTTCGTCCAAAGTAAGTCCTAGAGTCTAGTTTGAGTTTATTTGATTATTTTATGCTGTTTTGAGTCTTTTTTGTTTGTTTTGAGTCATATAAGTCTAGTTAAGAGTCTTTGAGTCTATTTAAGTGTTTTTAAGTTTAGTTTTATGTTTTTGAGTCAGTTTAGAGTAGATTAGCAATCCCTCCTAATCCTCGGCCTAGAACGATCTCTACTTACATCTTTACTACAATTGTCAACAAGAGGATTTAATTTGTGTGTTATTATTTATCACATCACAATCAAATTCCAAGGAGGACAAGGAATGGTCCTTGTGGCAGATTCTAAAACTTCTAGAAGGGTTACATGAGACATAAACTTAGGGCACGAAAATAGGGCTTCTAGAACCTGATATTTAGGTAATTTAATGTGAAAGGAGTCCTCTTTGCAGCTGGAATTAAGGTAGGAAAAGATTAGGTTAGGATAAGATAAGATAAGGTTGGATAAGGTTTGGATAAGATAAGGTAATTTGGATATGTTTCCTTCTTCATGGCTGATTCCTTATCCTCCAAGTCTTTGATTTAATTCTTTCAGATGTTAAGCACATTCCTAGCCTCTTTTGATCTTCAATTTCGTCCATCCACCTTGCTTCATGCATATGCAATCCATTCCAAGCCCAAAACTACTCCAAATAGCACCGAATTGCACTTTCTTGCCAACTTTGTCATTTAAACCTACAAACACACGAAAAAAGCTTAAAACACTATAATAAATAGAAACAAACTTACTGAATGGAAAGAAACAAGCTAACAAAGTTGCATAAATATGCTCTTATCAGTGGTATGTCTCTCTGCCCAACTCCTTCGTATTGTTGTGCATTCAAGGCTTGGTTTGCAATCAAAGTCTTGGCATCAATTGGTGTTTTGTCAACCAAAGCTCCTCCCGCTGATGCATCTAGCATTTGTCTCTCAATTGGAAGAAGTCATTCGTAGAAATATTGAATTAGAAGCTCTTCTTTCATTTGATGTTGAGGACATGATGCAACAAGAGTCTTGAAACGCTCATAATAGGCTGGAAAGGACTCCCCTTGATGTTGTTGAATTCCACTAATCTTCTTCCTCAAGAGAATGACTCTCGAAGTAGGGAAGAATTTTTCTAAGAATGCTCCCTTCATGCTTTCCTAAGATGTGACGGTGCCAGGTGCTAATTCATGCAACCAATCCTTAGCTTTTTCCAAAAGAGAGAATGGAAAAGCTTTCATCTTCAAAATGTTGGCATCTACATTGATTGGAGTCATGCTTGAACAAACCACTTCAAATTCCTTCAGATGCTTGTTTGGATCCTCTATGGATAGCCCATGGTACTTTGGAATGTGGTGCAACAAGCTAGACTTCAATTCGAACTCATCGGTCTTGTCTTGAGCTGCCTTAGGATATTGAATGCAAAAGGGTGCGGCATTGTCCATTCCCGAGGCTGAAAGTTCCTTGATGGTTCGATTATCTGCTGCTGATGTGAAAATTAACGTGACACACAAATTAAACCCTATTTGTGACAATTGTAGTAGATATGTAAGTAGGGATTGTTCTAGACCGGGGATTAACTAGGGATGCTAATCAATACAAATAAGACTCAAAACACTAAACTAGACTCTATAGACTCAAAACTAACTTGAGACACTTAAAACAGCAACAAACACTCAAAAAGAGTCAATTTTAGACCTAACAAGTGTTTTGGACGAAAATAAACCTTAACTTGACTCAAAAGACTCAAAGAAAACAGATTTTTACTCAAATAACAAGACTAAATGAAAGGGGGATTGTTTTTGACGAATTTAAAACTTAAAACAAAGACTTTGTAGAAAACACTTTGTAAAAACGAATTTGTGTGAAATAAATGGGTGAAAGGCTAGTTAGAGGGTCATTCTCCACACATGACATATGCATATAAACCAATTTCTAGTTATTATTCCTTTAGACTACGAATGACAACACCCCAAATTAGTTGCATTGCACAACTAACCATCAGATTTTCCTTATTTCATTGAAGTGAATGAATACGCAATACAACCAAATTATCTTTTTCAAGTTCTTTATATGAAACGCATAATAAAGATACATATCAAAAGTCATTAAGTTTTGTGAAAACCATAAGAATTGACAAGGCATTCATCACTATGAAACGCATGAGACTCATACCAAGGATTTACTTAACACGATTGTGACTAGCAACCTCCACTACTTGTGAATATAAGTGAATAACTATTACGTGAAACTCCCTTATACTCTAGCATCAAATCCATGCATGCAAATGGTGTCGACCCTCAACCACATACATAAACAAGTTTTGATAACTTAGATAAGCAAATCACATTCAAGACTTAAGAAACAATAATTGGAAGTTATCAATTCATATAAAACATATAATCATGGCTTCGAATTCACCTGCAACTAAAAAGAAATTAGTTCCACATGTTCATCATAATTGAAAACCAAATTAACATAAACATTGAACTAAAACTAAGGATAGAAAGAACCAAGAAACGCTCCACACTCCAATGGCATGCACGGCACTCCCTTGGATGGCAGATTGCACAAGTCCTCCTCTCCTTCCTTCCTTGCTTGCGGCACTAGGGTGATGTGGTGTGAATTGTGGTGTTTGATGGCTGAAAGTTTGAATGAATGAATGAGTGAATGGATGATTGGAATGGTGCGGCATAGGGTTGTATTTATAGGGCTTAAACCCTAGGGAAATCAGATTAGGGTATGGTAGAAATTAGGTGGGAAAAGGCTTACACAATCCTAGGGGAAAAGGACTAGATTTGGCAGAAACAAAAAGGGAATGGGATAGGAGATACACGGCATGGTTTTTGGGGTTTCTAGAAGGATAGGTGCGGCACATTTTTATGAGGAAGATAAGGCTTCTAGAAAGGATGTTTGAGATAGATTTCTAGACCTAAATGGACAAGGACTCATGACATAGGTATAGAGGAAGGATTACAACTCCTAAACCTACAAGGAATGGTCTACATGCGGCATTGATAGGAGCATATTTAGGCGACTTAGTTAGCTTGTTTTCGTGCATTTATGTTGTTAGTTCATAGTTATTTTAGTAGTTTAAGCTATTTTCGCGTGTTTATAGGTTCATATGGCTAAGGAAGCAAAAAAGTGCATTTTGGAGCATTTTGGAGCAAAATTGGACTTGGAATGGATAGCATATGCTTGGAGCAAAAGGAATGGATGAAATTGACGACCTAAAGATGTTAGGATTCCTAATCACAAGAGGATTCCTAATCAAAAGAGGATTCCTAATCACAAGAGGATTCCTAATCAAAAGAGGAATCCTAGTCAAAGAAGGTTTCCTACTTGAAGTAGGAAAGTTAAGCCAAGGTTTCCTATTTTGGTTTAATCTTTCCTAATCCTAAAAGACCTCATGTTTCAGCAACATTGAAGACTCCTATGCATTTTAGGACACAAATCAAGCCTTCCTTGTAACCTAATTGCCCTTGTCGTGCATTCCATAAGTGTTTCCCTTCCTTACCGTGCAAGGGAGGTCCTGGTTACTTATTCTATGTCATTAAATTACATTCCTTTTCACCTCAATCTCAGCCACGCCTTACATACCTTTTCTATCCTAAATCCTTGCCTAATTTCAGCCTTAAAACACATTCCTTTTCTTACAATTCAATGCCACAAGTTACCTTCCCTTTTCCCTTTGATTTCTGATTTCATATCTCCTTTTCCTTAGGGATTTGGGGGTCCAATCCTTTCCTAAACTATGTAATAAACCTTAGGATTCTTTCTCCCAAATAAATACCAAAGACGCACCCCTCATTCAACCCTAATCACTCACCCACACAACCTGCCATCCTTCATCCTTTCTCCCTACCTTTGCCGCAACCTTCAACCCATTTTTCCACCATTCTCCTATTTCCATACCTTCACCCAAACATCCATACACCATCCCCAACCTTTGCCGCACCACCCTACCAACCTAAATCCATTCATAACCCAGAAATCCATCCAAACTGACCCAAGAACTCTTGTGCCGCAGCCTTGCAAGGAAGAAGAGAAGAAGAAGAAGCCTTGGACGTTTGTGCATTCAAGTTGGAGTGTTGGAATGTTTTTAGGTGTAATCTATCTTTTGTTTTCAATGTTTAATTCAATTTTCCTTTGTTTTGTTGTGAACATGAGAGGCTAAACTCGTTTTAGCTAGGGGAGGCTTTGAAACCATGATTATATTTATGATATGAATTGATTAAGTCCAGTTGTGATTTCATAAATTGTGAATGCAATTTACTTAACCATTTGATGGATAACTTATTCTTGTATGTTGATTAGGGAGGCCTACTTAATTTGCATCCTTGAATTTGGTGCTAGAATATAAGGGAGTTTCACATAATCGTCACAAACTTATATGCACAAGTAGTTAAGGTTGTTTTCACAATCATGTTAAGTAAATTCCTAGCATGAGTATCATGATGTCATAGTTACAAGTGCTTTGTCAATACTTATGATTTTCATTGAACGTAATGATCTTTGCTTGTATCTCTATTATGATGTCATGTAGGGAACTTTTGAAGAATGCTTTGGGTTGTCATATGATGTCATCCAATCCAATAACTTAAGGAAAATCTGAGGGTTAATTAGTGATGTCACGGTTAATCTGGGGTGTTGAGGTTCATGGTTTATCGAAAAAGCAACTGAAAATCAATTTGTGTTTGAATGTATCATGTGTGGAAAAGTATCCTCTAGCTATCTAATCATCCATTGGTTTTCCCAAATTCGTCAAAATCTCTTTTAAGTCTTTTAAATACTTGTTTTTCTCTTAAATTCGTCCAAAACCCAATCCCTTTTACTTACTTGTTTCAAATCTGTCCTAAAGTGTGTTTTTGAGTCAAAACCAATTCTATTTTCGTCCAAATCAAGTCCTAGAGTATAAATTGAGTCTTTTTTATTGTTTTGTGTTGTTTTGAGTCTTCTAAGTTTGTTTTGAGTCATATAAATTTAGTTAAGAGTCTTTGAGTTTGTTTAAGTGTTTTTAAGCATATTTTTGTATCTTTGAGTCAGTTTTCATTAGATTAGCAATCCCTCCTAATCCCCGGCCTAGAATGATCCCTACTTATATCTATACTACAATTGTCAAAAAGCGGGTTTAATTTGTGTGCTAGTATTTATCACATCAAATTTTTGGTGCCGTTGCCGGGGATCATCTATCCTAAACCCTAATCCCTAAACCCTCCTAAACCTACAAAGAATGGTCTACATGCGGCATACAAAGGGATTAGGCTTCTAGAATCCGAAATAGGTGTTTAAATATATAACTAATCCCTTCTAAATAGCTAGATTTAAGGCACAACCTGATTTGGGAAAGGATAAGGTTGGTTAGGATAGGGTAAGATAATGTTTAAGATAAGATAACTAATCCCTTCTAAGTAACTAATCCCTTCTAAATGTTTGAGATAAGATAATGTTAGATTTAGGAAAGGATAAGGTTGGTTAGGATAGGATAAGATAAGGTTGGATAAGGTTCCTTATTTCTTGCTCTTTCCTTATCTTCTTTGTATTTGATCTTATTTTTCCAGATTTGTAGCATTTCCTAGCCCCTCTTGACTTCAATTTCGTCCATCCGTTTTGCTCCATAGATAAGCTATCCAATCCATGCCCAAAACTGTTCCAAATGGCTCCAAAATGCACTTTCTTGCTCCTTTTGCCATTAGGACCTAAAAACATACGAAAATAGCTTAAAAGACTATAATAAGTAGTAATTAACTAACTAAATGCAAGGAAACAACATAACTAAGCAGCATAAATATGATCCTATCAGCTGCCATGACTTGAACTTCTTCTTCCTTTCTTGTCGTGGCCTCTTCTTCCTCCTCAAAATCAGATTGTGAGCTTGAACTAGGTGGATTAAGTTCTGGCTCCTTCCTCTTCCTTCTCAAAGTCCGCTAAAAATCATCGTCAAAGTCCAAGATATTTGTACGAACATGTTGAGAGCTTCGAGTCATAAACTAGTACCTAAAAACAAGAAAAGAAAACAAGGTTAGTAACTAAAACAAAACATACAAAAAAGAAACAAAAAGAAACAACGGGGGATTAGCAAAGTTGCTAATCCTCGACAACGGCGCCAAAATTTTGATGTGATAAAAGATAGCAGTCAAATTAAACCCTCTTATTGACAATTGTAGTAAAGATGTAAGTAGGGATCGTTCTAGGCCGGGGATTAGGAGGGATTGCTAATCTACTAAAAATTGACTCAAAGATACAAAACTAGGCTTAAAAACACTTACATAAACTCAAAGACTCTTAACTAGACTTATATGACTTAAAACAAACTAAAAAGACTCAAAACAACACAAAACAATCAAATAGACTCAGAACAGACTCTAGGACTTACTTTGGATGAAAATTGAATTGGTTTTGACTCAAAACACTTAAAAACACACAATAAGACAGATTCTAGCTAATTTGTCACAACAAAGTAAAGGGGATTGGTTTTTTGACGAATTTAAAGTAAAAACAAGTAACTTAAAGACTTAAATAAAGTTTGGCACGAAATTGGGTAAATGGATGGATGATTAGCTAGCTAGAGGGTCCTTTTCCACACATGACACACTTGCATACAAATTGATTTCCAGTTGCTTTTTCAATAAACCATGAACCTCAACACCCCAGATTAACCGTGACATCACTAATTAACCCTCAGATTTTCCTTAAGTCATTGAATTGGATGGACAACGCATCGGCAACCAAATTATTCTTCCCAAGTTCCCTACGTTAACTGCATAATAGAGACAAGATCAAAGATCATTAAGTTTCGTGAAAATCATAAGCATTGACAAGGCATTCGTAACTATGACATCATGATACTCATGCCAGGAATTTAACTTAACATGATTGTGACCAGCGACCTTTACTACTTGTGAATATAAGTTTGTAACGATTATGTGAAACTCCCTTATATTCTAGCATCAAATTCAAGCATGCAAACTAAGTAGGCCTTAATCAACATACAAGAATAAGTTCTTAATCAAACGGTTAAGTAAATTGCATTCACAATTTATGAAATCACAACTGGAATTAATCAATTCATATCACAAATATAGTCATGGTTTCAAAGTCTCTTCTAGCTAAAACAATTTTAGCCTCTCATGTTAACAACAAAACAAAGAGAATTTAAATTAAACATTGAAAACAAAAGATAGATTACACCTAAAAATGTTCCAACAATCCAACTTGAATAGCCAAAAACGTCCAAGGCTGCCTCTCATTTCCTTGTTCCTGGCTAAGCTACGGCACAAAGGTGTAAGGGTGTGAAATTGGGTTTGGTGTGTTATGGTGAAGGATTGATGAATGATAGGGTGTGGAAGTGTGTATGGGTGATGTTTGAATGGAAGGATGTGGCTATGGGTGAAGAGAGGTATGAATGATGGTTGAAATTGTGTATATGAATGAATGGATGTGTGTATAGGTGCGGCAAAGGGTATATATTTTAGGGAAAGGATCCTAGCTGTAATTAAATGTTTTTGGGAAAGAAGTAGACCCCAAATCCACAAGGAAAAGGAGAATAAAGTCAAAATCCCAAGGGAAAAGGGATAGGAACTTGCGGCAAGGAAAATAGGAAAAGTAATGAGGATGCCTTGCACGACAAGGAAGGGAGAAAGGGTAAGGTGGTGCGGCATCCCCCTTTGGCTGGGATTAAGGCTTCTAGAACTTATATTTAAGTGTCTCAAATCAATTAGGAACCCCCTATGTAGCTGGAACCTAAGTAGGAAAAGATTAGGATTGACTAAGTCAAAACAAGGAAGTTTGACTCATGTTTCCTTCTTTGTGGTTGATTCCTTTTCTTCAAAGTCTTAAATTAATTTCTTCCATCTCTTAAGCAGATTCTTAGCCTCCTTTGGTCTTCAATTTCGTCCATCCACCTTGCTCCAAGCATGTGCTAACCATTCCAAGCCCAAAATTGCTCCAAAATGCTCCAAATTGCACTTTCTTGCCACTTTAACCAATTGGACCTGCAAACACACGAAAATAACTCAACATACTAAAATAACTAAGAACTAACAACATAAATGCTAGAAAACAAGCTAACTAAGTCGCATAAATATGCTCCTATCAATACTCTTGACCACATTGTTTGATTTGATAGTTTATTCATGTCTACTATCCAATGTGATTCTCTTACTTATATGATTACCTTGAATATGATTTGGAACGAAATCCTATATCACATTATTACTCTGGCTAGAGATTCTTAATCATATCATAGAGTATTCTCCCTCAAACGGTTTGAAGGTTAGAGATCCCTTGTTGTGCATTCACTTGCCTCTATGGATAAGTGGCTTAACGCCAACTATGTCATGGACACCCTTTGACGGAGTGACTTTGATCTAGTCAAAGATCAAGGACCTAACCATAAGACAACTATGACGCCTCAGGTCAAAGGACTAATTTACATTGTCCCAACCACGAGTTTTCATGTGACATGAGTATGAGAACTCGTTGTTGATCACGTTCAGTAGACTCACTCTATTGAGCACCTACATGCTTGTCCTGGTGTCAGTCACACCAATGACTCGAGACCAGTCACTTTCTCTAAAAGAAGACATAGCACGTACTGATCTTAACGGACTGTCAATACCCAATTGACAATCCTATGATCAGGAACGTTTAGGATATGTATACGAAAAAGAACGGTCTCATGTTTCTAACTTCTTTAGATCACATTTTCCCAATTACATATTCCTTGGACTTATCGTTTAAGCATATAACATTTATATGAGACGACTTTAAATAATAATCTTTGCCCTTTATATTAAACTAGATTAGTTTAACATGTCAAATGTCCGCAAAGTATCATCATATGATTGGCTTTAGGGCACATTTCCAACACCTGGCAGCTGATGTGCCGCACCACCCCGACAGCTACCCCGCGACAGCACTATCTAAGAAGAAGACATGGAAAATTAATTTTTTCTTACCTCGGTACGGCGTGGAGAAGACGAAGAAAGCAACGAAAGAAGGTTCTTTGCACAAGAAAGTGTAAAAGATTGCTAGGGATGGGGGTACAAATATCCTCTAGATTTCTCTCTCTTGTCTGTGGCAGGACTTGACAGTTGCCATGGTTCCGATCCTGGGCTTGCACTGATATCGTCTTGTGCCTATCTTGGTACAACTCACATCAACATTTTTCATACAATATGAAATACGTAAATCATCTTTCTGCGTATGCATAAAGGATTCTATTTACGCATTATGCTTCTTTGGGAGTCAAAAGGGTACATTCCCTTTTAGAAGAGCAATTTCCCGGTCTGATTGGAATTGTCCTTTCATTTGAAGTTTATCATTCGAGAAACTTCCTACATCTATCGTCTATCAATAGGGATTGAGATAATCCAATTATAATGATAGATTTCCATCCCATGTATATGGACTTTGTCCCCCATATACATTCTACTATTATAGAATGTTTAAAGTCGTAACTTTAACAAAGAAGAATTCCTTTCATTTCCAAAATTAATATATCATATATGTTCAAATTTAGGAATATAATTAATTCCCACTAATCTTTTGTAAACCAAGTAAACAAAAGATTCATTTACATGTTTATGAGAAATCAAACGATTTGATCTTTCTCTCATAAGATGCTTATAGCTCCCACTAGCATGCTAAGATTCATGATGGATCTGTACAACTTACACGTCTTGTGATTCCTAGTCTTAGACATATATTATCAAGATTATCTTGATAATGGTTTCAGAAACCCATATTATGTCCAAACATTGAATCACCGTTTAGTTGTAGCTAGCAATCTTTGAATTAACAGAAACCAAGACTACGTCAAAGATGGTTTCTTCCAAGTCAACCAATCTCGTTGATTGTAGTCACTTTAAGCTACCAATTAGCTATGAAGGTTTCACTATTTCGGGTCAAATGGTACTATACCATTTCCTTGAGTATATGACACATATACACTTAATGTAGTCGTAAAGATTTTCATTCTTATTTCTTTTGAATTAAGAGGTCTAACTCTATGACATACTCACAAAGTTCAAACCATTCAACTAAGACAGTTTATAGATCCTTCTCAATTACCTTGGAGCTAGTGGTGTAGGAACTAGGTTGTTATGTTTGTTGATTATCATATTCTCTCTCAAAGAACCCATTCTTTAAGTTCTATCCCTCGTTCATTTGCTCTATCTTAGTCAAATCCTATTGTAGGATTACAATGAACTACCCAACAAATAACATTTGTTAGTTGGTTTATAGAAGTGATATCCAAAGGTTAATTTAAGGATATCCCACAAGATTGTTCTCAAACAAATACTGCGTATTACCACACAACCCCAAATCTTAACATGATTAAGACTTGTCTTTCTTTCCAACTACATCCTATGGAATCATGAAAATTTTGGAAGATCTTCTAATTGACAATCGTATTGTCTTAGAATTATATATATCCTATATATAGGTAATTGATAGGAGCATATTTATGCTACTTAGCTATGTTGTTTCCTTGCATTTAGTTAGTTAATTACTACTTATTATAGTCTTTTAAGTTATCTTCGTGTGTTTGTAGGTCCTAATGGCAAAAGGAGCAAGAAACTGCATTTTGGAGCCATTTGGAGCAGTTTTGGGCATGGATTGGATAGCTTAACTATGGAGCAAAATGGATGGACAAAATTGAAGTCAAGAGAGGCTAGGAAATGCTACAAATCTAAGAAAGAAGTTCAAATACAAAGAAGATAAGGAAAGAGCAAGAAATAAGGAACATTATCCAACCTTATCCTATCCAATCTTATCTTATCTTACCTTATCTTATCTTATCCTATCCTAATCTTTTGCTACCTTAATTCGAGCTGCAAAGAGGACTTAATTTCACATTAGAACACCTAAATATATGGTTCTAGAAGACCCTATCTCCTCCTAAGCAGGTGTCACACCCTTTATCCCTTCTAGAAGTCTAATTTCTACCACAAAATACCTAGTTTCTAGAAGCCCTAATTTCTAGCGAATTTCCTATCCCTTTCCCCCTTGGTTTCTGAATGCATTAACCCTTTCCTCCTAGGATTGTGCAATCCTTTTCTCTTCAGATATTGTGTATTCCCTAACCCTATAAATACAAGTGTTTACCGCACCATTCAATCCATCCATTCACTCATTCATTCATTCAAACTTTCAGCCATCAAACACCATAATTCACACTACATCACCCTAGTGCCGCAAGCAAGGAAGGAAGGAGAAGAGGACTTGTGCAATCTGCCATCCAAGGAGGGTTCGAAATCTGCCATTGGAAGGGCTTCCAAGATGTCTTTTTCACTTTCTTCTTCCTTGGAATTCGTGAACCTGCAAGGAATAGGGATATTAGGTGGAATGGGGTTAGAATTAATTAAATTTGGAACAACCTTGCTTGAATTAGATGGCGTAGGAGCAATAGGTGCCTCCGGCAAAGGTGTTTCCACCCTTGCCGTGGGTTGGGTGTATTCCTCTTCCTCAAATTGCAACTCCTCATCCACTTCTAGGCTATGTTTGGACATTTTTAGGTCAGCTCCAACCTCCATAGCACTTCCCAAAGTGATAGCATTATGGATTTCAAAATCTTCCTTCGAGTTTTCAATGGTTGAACTAGGGAGTTCGCCTTGGTCTCGAAACTGTCCTACGAACTCCGCGATCTGCCCAATTTGCTTTACCAAGAGGTCAAACCTTTGTGGTGTCTGCATAGGCGTTGAATAAAACTCCTCATATGGCTGCCAATATCCTTCTTGTTGAGCCTCATTCTCTTGATTTTGTGAGCCCTGCACCAAACAAATTAATTCATTAAGCTTTTGATTATAATCTATTGACGAACTTGAATTTGGTTGGGCATATTGAATATGAGGTGGCTGCCAATATCCTTCTTGTTGAACATTTTGAGGTTCCCACCACATAGAAGTTGAATGATCACTCCAATCCGAATTGTAAGTATTGGAAAACATATTATTCCTTGATTGAAGATCAAATGTACCAACGTTTTGCATTTGGGACCTTTCCATGAGCTGTGACAAAAGAGAAGCATTATCAAGTGCCATGTTGTGCTTCTCTAGTACTTAAAATCAATCAAACAAAACACAAATCAAAAACTAAAACTAAAATACATAACAGAAACGAACAATCCAAGAGATTAGCAAATTTACTAATCCCCGGCAACGGCGCCAAAATTTGATGCGAGATTTATACGCACACAAATTAAACCCTCTTTTTGTCAATTTGTAGTAAGTATGTAAGTAGGGATCGTTCTGGACCGGGGATTAGGAGGGATTGCAAATCACTTGGAAACTGACTCAAAAACGTAAAATAAAGTTTAAAACACTAAACTAAACTCAAAGAATGCGAAGCTAAACGCTTAAAACACTAAAACAAACCAAAAGACTCAAACATCACCCAAAACACTCAAAACTGCCTTAAAAACACTTTCTGGGCAGTTTTGAGCACTTTGGTGAATTTGGACGAAATTGTGTAACAAATTGAATTAAAACTCTTATAAACACAAACTAATACACTTTCTAACTAAATTGGACATTAAAGTAAAGGGGGATTTAGGATTTGACGAAAATTGAAATAATGAAACAAGTTAATAAACTAGACAGAATGTAAATATGAATATGATGAAAGTATGGATGAATGCTAGCTAAGGGGTTCATCTCCATATATGTTATACTTGCATAATAAAACGATTTCCAATTGCATTGCAATAAACCATGAATTCTCAACACCCCAAGTTAATTAGATCCGCTTAAATTAACTTTCAAATCTTCCTAACGTTATTGAATTGGATGATTGCATACGACAACCCAAAACATTCCCCACAAGTCCCCTACATGATTGCATAATAGAGATACAAGCAAGAATCATTACGCTCTATGAAGATTATAAGTATTGACGAGGCATTCGTTACTATGATTGCATGAAACTTATGCCAAGAATTTATTTAACGCGATTGTTTATAAGCAACCTCCACTACTTGTGAATATAAGTTCATAACTATTAGGTGAAACTCACTTATATTCTAGCGTCATATTCATGCATGAAAATTAAGCGTGCACTCTCAATAAACATACATAAATAAGTTATCAATCAAACAGTTAAACAAATTGAATACACAACTTATGAAACGCAATTAGAAGTAATCAAATCAAAATGCAAGCATAAACATATATTTCGAATCCCCCCTAGCCAAGGGGGGTTTAGTTGAATTTAAACATTGGAATCAAAGAAACACCTAAACATTCCAACAACTCAAACTTGAATTGTATGAACGTTTAGGCCCTCTTCTCTTCCATTCCTCATTCATACAAAACAAAGAGTATTGAAATTAAACATTGAAATCAAAGAAACACCTAAACATTCTAACAACTCAAACTTGAATTGTATGAACGTTTAGGCCCTCTTATCTTCCTCCTCGTTGTAGCACAAGGTCTAAGGATAGTTTGATGGTGTGAATGGTTTGGGGAGTGGTTGGAGTGGCTGCAATGGAGGAGAAAAGTGTTTTGGTGGCTGCTGCAAGGGTGTGGAGAGGTTTTGACGAATTTCTGGAATATGGAAGAGTGAATGAGAATGAATGAGTGTGAATGAGTGTGAATGGTTTTTATAGGGAGATGAATGGATGGGAGAGGGAACATGACAGCTAGGTTAAGTGAATGCATGTGCAAAACAGCTAGGATGGCTGAAATTGTAAGGGGAATGCATGTGCAATGTTGGAAATCTGATGGGAGAAAGGTGGATGCATGTGTTGGCTGATTTAAAGAATGTGAGGGAATGATGAAAGGGGAAACATGACAGCTAGGATGAATGCATGTGGAGTGCATGTGCAATGTTTTAAAGGATGGAATGCATGTGAATATGCTAGAAATCTGATGGGAATGAATGATTAAATGTGAATGGCTGATTAGAATCTAGGGTGCATGTGGGTTAGAAATGCATGTGGGTGAATGTTTGAATGATTAAAGGGGAAACATGACAGCTAGGTTGGTTGGTGGCTGCCATGGAGGTGTGGAATGATGGAATTGCACAAGGGGAATGCATGTGCACGGTTTTGGTGTGGAGAAATGATTATGGATGCATGTGTTGAATGATTTCTTGGTGAGGGATGTGGAGTGGCTGGAATGATGAAAGAATAAAGGGTGCATGTGGGTTAATTAATTAAAGGGAGTGCATGTGCAATGTTGTTGTTGGTGCAATGATGGAGGAACAAGTGCATGTGGCTGAAATGTGGAAGGTGTGTGGCTACTTCAAGTAGGAATCCTTGTGACATTAACTCTTCAATTTCGTCCATTCCTTTTGCTCCAAGTATAAGTTATCCCTTCCAAGTCCAATTTTGCTCCAAAATGCTCCAAAATGCATCTTTTTGCTTCCTTAGCCACATGAACCTAAAAACACACGAAAATGGCTTAAACGCCAAAAACAACTATGAATTAACAATATAAATGCACGAAAACAAGCTAAGTAAGTCGCCTAAATATGCTCCTATCAAATTCCCCCACACTTAGCTTTTGCTAGTCCTCGAGCAAAACAAAACAAAAGAAACAAAAAAACAAAAAAAAACGAACAAAACACAACCTACACCTTCCAACAATCGTCTCAGGGATTTCCAATGCACATGACATGTTAAAAATCATTATTCCCACAGATTTTGGTTATCTTTACACTTAAGTACATACTTAATCATAGTCACCACATACTAATTCACAATTAAGCATTTAAAACTATATTTTGAATGTAGTAACATGCCTTAGAGAATTTGCTCAATTCCTTACAAGATATGCACTCAATTTTCACTCAGATTTTCTGACTACACACCCTAAACTAGTTATATGTGAGAAGATTGATGTAAACATAAAAACGAACACTCACATATATGTATTTCAAAGGAAGTAATTTCTGCAGTTAATAAGCATGTTTAGATATGATCTCATGAATGGAATGCTACTACTTAGATGCGAGAACCAGTGACACCATAAGCTCATATCAATTCGAAACTCCACATTTTGAAACACATAACACTCAAGATAGAAGTCAAAGGGTTGTAACGGGGCTAGGGTATTGGCTAACAATGAAAGGTGAAGGATAAACAAACATTCTTAAAGCAATAGTGAGCAAAGTATTGAATTAGGCACTTAGAATTCCCTTAAGAACGCAGAAGTCAACTTTGAACACCCAAGGGAAAGTCACACAAAACTTAGGGCCATATTCAACTTTTTGGACCCTTTCTTCAACCATCAACGCTTGTGAGTTCATTCTTACTTATTTTCACTCCTTTTTTTTTTCTTTTCTTCTTCTTTTTCTTTTGAATCTCAAAACATACATATAAATGTAAGAACAAACTTTTACTCCCCCACACTCATTTTCTTGCATAATGTAACTCAAAAGGAATTCATTTAAGTCATGCTCACTATACTTTAAGAACAAGGGTATAGGAAAGTCCTACTCTAGGCTAGGTAAGGGGTGATGTGGGTTAACAAAGAATAAAGGCTAAACGAGGCTCAACGGGGTTAAAACTTACAACAAATACGAAATATGGGAAGTAAGGCTATTTGGTTATGATGGCAACTACACAACTTCATCTTGATATATGTTATGCAATTCAATGTCATGCTTTGAATGAAACGGATATAAGTTCTAGCATTTAGTTCTATCATGATACAATTGCATTCTAAGTAGCAACCAAGCAAGGAATAATGAGATCATGCAACAACTTTAGAAAACAAAGAATCACAGAAAATAACTCTCCAAAGAAGGTAATGGCTCGAGTCTCACAGGGTTGTAGCGTTTGTTTGAGTTCTTTCCTTCAAGCATGTTACAAAAACGAATTTTTTCTTTTATGATTGCATGTGAAGTCATACATTATAACCATAACCAAGCATATACCAAGAGTAAATCAAACTTTTCTCTATGTTTATAACTCTTTTTAATAGTCATGCAATTACAAACCAAATCCTTATCATTGTGTTGGAAGGTACCCTAAGACACAAACACACAAAAACGACTCAAAACACTCTTTTTAGGCTTTTTAAAACATGTTTTTCAAATTTTTATGTGATTTTCGGAGTTATAAAAACAAAACATACTAAAACACTCTAAAACAACTTAAAAACACCTTAAAACAGCAAGGAACAACATTTGAAGTTATGGGTGATAAAATCCCACGAATTTGCATCAAATATACTTAGTTACCCCCCCCCCCCCCCCCCACACTTAAATCAAACATTGTCCTCAATGTTTTAAACATAGATTCACACAAAACATAAGTAAACACAAAAAACACTTAAACATACTAAACATGGCAGAATGTAATTAACAAAGAGAAGAGTTTAGGGACGCAAATCTGGTTATGGAGTGTAAATTCCCTCTTCTCCTTGGTGATTGCATTGAGGCATTGATCTTGGTGATTCCACAGGCATACTCTTGAACTGGGCTGCATGATTCTTTTGGTCTCCTCCACTTGTTGATTTTCCTTTGTGCTACTGGGCTGGAGGATTCTTTTGGTCTTCCCCGAAGGTCTGAGCTTACCCCTTTGGTCTGTTTCTTTGTTCAATCTTTCCAATTCGTATTGAAAAGGGTTGGAGGATAACTCAGCCTATGTTTGTCTCCACATGCTTCAATGTATCATTTTCACTTGCCTTACTCGCTCCCCTTTGCAGAAGTGGTCCCTTCTCCGGAAGTGTATCAACCGTTGAAGATGACTACTCGAGAGCAACGCTAGGTAAGCAACCAGGAATAGATTCCAGGCAGTTGGCTCCAGATCGAAAGACTGACTCCAAGTGCCGGCTGATTGCTTCTTTCACTTTGCCATGCGAGTAAGAACAAGGACAAAGAAAAAGACAGGGAAAAAGCATGATATGAGATACTTTTGCTTTTGACCTTGATGATATGAGATACCTTTGCTTTTGAAGAAGCGGTGAATGAATCAGCACATGTATTTGTTGTGCTGTTTCCTCCTGGGTCATCTGTACTCCAGGCATCTGGTATCATCTTTGGGGAAGAAGAAAAAAATGAGTATTTCGAAAGGCTTTGCGGCCTCAGAGGTGAGGAAGAGTTGGGCATTTTTCTTCAGGTTTGCCTTGCCATAAAAGACGAAGGTCGACATATATAGAGATAATATCAAGTGGTGGTATTGTTCTTTTACCCTCGTCGACAAACGTTTTGATCCCGCGAATCCGGCTTTTTGAAATAGTGGTGCCTCTTCGATCTTTGAAGACGCCTCTTCGATTTCTGAGCAGGCGTCCCTTCGCTTTCTGAACGACACATAGTAGTGCGGATGCGGCTCCTTTTGACAAAGCTACACGCGTTTTCTGAAAAGCAGAGAAAGCGTCGCCGAACTTTGCGCTTGTCGGCTAAAGATGTGTAGTTGCGATGATGGCCTCCACGTGTTGTCTGAAAAGAAGAAATCTTTTGACAAAGTTGAACGCGTCTTCTGAAAAGCCGAGAAAGCGTAGCCTAAATTACGCCGGAAATTCTGGCTTTTTGAATCGGTGGACGCGTCGCCTTGGCTTTTTATAGAGCTATCGATCACCACAACAAACACACTCTGAAGATTTCCCATTCTTGAAAATCGACTCCGGCCCTTTGAGAATTAACTCCATCCACCCCTTCTCTTTGAACACTTTTGAAAAATGGCAAACCCATCGAACCTTAGCTTAGAATTGAGTCTCAGCAGTGATACGGGCACGCCGCGTCAAGGTAACGTATGGCGCCCTTCTTTCTTATCTTCTAACGGTCCTCTCACAGGTGAAGACTCTGTGATGCAGGACGCCACAACAGCTACAATAGTAGCTAGGAACCTCCTCACTCCAAAAGATAGTAGGCTGCTGTCAGGACAGTCCGATGAGTTGGCCGTTCAAGAGTCCCTCGCACTTAGTGTTCAGTGTACGAGTTCTGTGTCCAACATGGGCCAACGCCTGCTTGCCCGCTCCCATCAGGTGGAATCATTGATGGCAGAGGTGGAAAGTCTCAAGCAGGAGATCCAGCAACTGAAGTATGAGAATAGAAGTTTGCACGTGCTTGCAAACAACTATTCGACGGGCATGAAGAGGAAGCTTGATGAGCTGCAAGAGTCTGAAGGTCGGATTCAAAGCGACCATCAGAGGTTTTCGGCTTATCTCCAGAGGCACCTTTTTCCTGGGTCATCCAGCGTTTGGCCAAGTATTGAGGCCTGGAATGCTCTAGCTCCGATGCCTTCCGCTCCTATGTCTTCTGCTCCGATGCCTTCCATTCCGATGCCTTCCGCTTCAAGAGTAAAGCCACGTAGTGGGGCCTCAAGCAAACAACCTCTGTGAAGGCTACATCTGCTTTATTTTATTTTATTTTATTTTTTCTTTTTTTTTTTTTTTTTTTTTTTTTATCAAATCAATCGGCATGGAATTTATCTTTGAATGGGCGGTGATACTTGAAATGATCCGGTAATGGTTTAAATTCAAGATTGGATGCCTGAATCATTAACAACATGTTAGTATAAAAGAAAATTGAAATTGGAGGAGGTGGCTTACTTATGTGCTCCGACATGAACTCAAGGATAAACACATCTTCTTTGAACATTTCAGGAACTTTGCCCTTGGACAGATTTGATGTGAGGATTGGTCCTTGTCTTGTGTCATAAAATTCAACTTCTTTGGGATTGTTTGCCTCAAGAACGTCCTCTTTGATGAATTCATTATATTCCCTACTTTGCACCTTTGGAAGGGCTTCCAAGATGTCTTTTTCACTTTCTTCTTCCTTGGAATTCATGAACCTGCAAGGAATAGGGATATTAGGTGGAATGGGGTTAGAATTAATTAAATTTGGAACAACCTTACTTGAATTAGATGGCGTAGGAGCAATAGGTGCCTCCGGCAAAGGTGTTTCCACCCTTGCCGTGGGTTGGGTGTATTCCTCTTCCTCAAATTGCAACTCCTCATCCACTTCTAGGCTATGTTTGGACATTTTTAGGTCAGCTCCAACCTCCATAGCACTTCCCAAAGTGATAGCATTATGGATTTCAAAATCTTCCTTCGATTTTTCAATGGTTGAACTAGGGAGTTCGCCTTGGTCTCGAAACTGTCCTACGAACTCCGCGATCTGCCCAATTTGCTTTTCCAAGAGGTCAAACCTTTGTGGTGTCTGCATAGGCGTTGAATAAAACTCCTCATATGGCTGCCAATATCCTTCTTGTTGAGCCTCATTCTCTTGATTTTGTGAGCCCTGCACCAAACAAATTAATTCATTAAGCTTTTGATTATAATCTATTGACGAACTTGAATTTGGTTGGGCATATTGAATATGAGGTGGCTGCCAATATCCTTCTTGTTGAACATTTTGAGGTTCCCACCACATAGAAGTTGAATGATCACTCCAATCCGAATTGTAAGTATTGGAAAACATATTATTCCTTGATTGAAGATCAAATGTACCAACGTTTTGCATTTGGGACCTTTCCATGAGCTGTGACAAAAGAGAAGCATTATCAAGTGCCATGTTGTGCTTCTCTAGTACTTAAAATCAATCAAACAAAACACAAATAAAAAACTAAAACTAAAATACATAACAGAAACGAACAATCCAAGAGATTAGCAAATTTACTAATCCCCGGCAACGGCGCCAAAATTTGATGCGAGATTTATACGCACACAAATTAAACCCTCTTTTTGTCAATTTGTAGTAAGTATGTAAGTAGGGATCGTTCTGGACCGGGGACTAGGAGGGATTGCAAATCACTTGGAAACTGACTCAAAAACGTAAAATAAAGTTTAAAACACTAAACTAAACTCAAAGAATGCGAAGCTAAACACTTAAAACACTAAAACAAACCAAAAGACTCAAACATCACCCAAAACACTCAAAACTGCCTTAAAAACACTTTCTGGGCAGTTTTGAGCACTTTGGTGAATTTGGACGAAATTGTGTAACAAATTGAATTAAAACTCTTATAAACACAAACTAATACACTTTCTAACTAAATTGGACATTAAAGTAAAGGGGGATTTAGGATTTGACGAAAATTGAAATAATGAAACAAGTTAATAAACTAGACAGAATGTAAATATGAATATGATGAAAGTATGGATGAATGCTAGCTAAGGGGTTCATCTCCATATATGTTATACTTGCATAATAAAACGATTTCCAATTGCATTGCAATAAACCATGAATTCTCAACACCCCAAGTTAATTAGATCCGCTTAAATTAACTTTCAAATCTTCCTAACGTTATTGAATTGGATGATTGCATACGACAACCCAAAACATTCCCCACAAGTCCCCTACATGATTGCATAATAGAGATACAAGCAAGAATCATTACGCTCTATGAAGATTATAAGTATTGACAAGGCATTCGTTACTATGATTGCATGAAACTTATGCCAAGAATTTATTTAACGCGATTGTTTATAAGCAACCTCCACTACTTGTGAATATAAGTTCATAACTATTAGGTGAAACTCACTTATATTCTAGCGTCATATTCATGCATGAAAATTAAGCGTGCACTCTCAATAAACATACATAAATAAGTTATCAATCAAACAGTTAAACAAATTGAATACACAACTTATGAAACGCAATTAGAAGTAATCAAATCAAAATGCAAGCATAAACATATATTTCGAATCCCCCCTAGCCAAGGGGGGTTTAGTTGAATTTAAACATTGGAATCAAAGAAACACCTAAACATTCCAACAACTCAAACTTGAATTGTATGAACGTTTAGGCCCTCTTCTCTTCCATTCCTCATTCGTACAAAACAAAGAGTATTGAAATTAAACATTGAAATCAAAGAAACACCTAAACATTCCAACAACTCAAACTTGAATTGTATGAACGTTTAGGCCCTCTTATCTTCCTCTTCGTTGTAGCACAAGGTCTAAGGATAGTTTAATGGTGTGAATGGTTTGGGGAGTGGTTGGAGTGGCTGCAATGGAGGAGAAAAGTGTTTTGGTGGCTGCTGCAAGGGTGTGGAGAGGTTTTGACGAATTTCTGGAATATGGAAGAGTGAATGAGAATGAATGAGTGTGAATGAGTGTGAATGGTTTTTATAGGGAGATGAATGGATGGGAGAGGGAACATGACAGCTAGGTTAAGTGAATGCATGTGCAAAACAGCTAGGATGGCTGAAATTGTAAGGGGAATGCATGTGCAATGTTGGAAATCTGATGGGAGAAAGGTGGATGCATGTGTTGGCTGATTTAAAGAATGTGAGGGAATGATGAAAGGGGAAACATGACAGCTAGGATGAATGCATGTGGAGTGCATGTGCAATGTTTTAAAGGATGGAATGCATGTGAATATGCTAGAAATCTGATGGGAATGAATGATTAAATGTGAATGGCTGATTAGAATCTAGGGTGCATGTGGGTTAGAAATGCATGTGGGTGAATGTTTGAATGATTAAAGGGGAAACATGACAGCTAGGTTGGTTGGTGGCTGCCATGGAGGTGTGGAATGATGGAATTGTACAAGGGGAATGCATGTGCACGGTTTTGGTGTGGAGAAATGATTATGGATGCATGTGTTGAATGATTTCTTGGTGAGGGATGTGGAGTGGCTGGAATGATGAAAGAATAAAGGGTGTATGTGGGTTAATTAATTAAAGGGAGTGCATGTGCAATGTTGTTGTTGGTGCAATGATGGAGGAACAAGTGCATGTGGCTGAAATGTGGAAGGTGTGTGGCTACTTCAAGTAGGAATCCTTGTGACATCAACTCTTCAATTTCGTCCATTCCTTTTGCTCCAAGTATAAGTTATCCCTTCCAAGTCCAATTTTGCTCCAAAATGCATCTTTTTGCTTCCTTAGCCACATGAACCTAAAAACACACGAAAATGGCTTAAACGCCAAAAACAACTATGAATTAACAATATAAATGCACGAAAACAAGCTAAGTAAGTCGCCTAAATATGCTCCTATCACTAACCCAAGGCCATGCTTGTTGAATCAGATTATACTCATCCATCTACCTATTTCTTGAGTTTGTTTCACTTAGATATGATCAACCATATGATGTGTGGATTTGATCAAATGTCTTTAATCATGAGCCTAATTGTGATGTGCAACTTTGGTTCCTAATCAAGAATATGTAGTGCACAAGAAACTTTCACAAAACCAAAGGGAACACTCGGCAGGATGTTTGCAAAACATTCCCTTCATTCATTCACATATCCACCAAGATTATGCATGATGTGTGCTTTAATCTTGGCTAAACAACCTGTGGTTAATTCAAATGATGATCAAGCATTAAAATCAACACACTAAGTCACAATTAAATCGGAGAATGAAACAAGAAATAGATAGATTAAATGAGAATTCTGAATTAACTACATGGCAATCTTGCAAGGCTACATCGAATCCCTAGAGAGAGATTAGTTACACTTCATGTTTACAAAAGGTTTGACATAAAAATATATAACATGAGTGAACATAGGATTAAGAAGAAAGAACCCTTGAAGCAAAACTGATGTCGAAATCCCTTAAGAGTTGCCTTCGGTGTTGGTGCTCCAAGTGTGTTGTAAATGAAGGTGGAGCGGCTAAGGTTGAATGGTTTCTGCGAATGGGAGAGTGTATGGAATGGAATGAAGCCGAGAAGAGATTGTGTAGAAATGGAAGGGGATTTACGGCAAAAGGGAAAGATTGGATGTGTTTGTGGTGTCTTGTGTATGAAAATGAGATGTGTTTTTTTGTGTATGAATGCATGGGTTTTTATAGGGGGAATGGGAGAATAAGTGGGTGATTGTTTAAGAGTGAATGTGGTTGTTATGATTGAGAGTGCATGTGGATGAAATAATGATGGAAAAAGAGCTAGGTTGTTGGTGTGTGAATTCATGTGTTGAATGATTAGAGTGCATGTGGGTGAATATGTGGTTGAAATGATGAAGTAGGAAGGTGGAAATGCATGTGTTGAATTGGTGGTGCAATGATGAAAGAGTAAGTGCATGTGTGTGTGAATGGTGGTGCAATGATGAAAGAGTAAGTGCATGGTGAATGGTGGTGCAATGATGAAAGAGTAAGTGCATGTGTATGTGAATGCATGTGGCTAAGGGTTGTTGATTGGGCTAGAGGTTTTGCATGGCTCAAAGGATTGTTTGATTGGGCTAGGCCCTTTGTTTTATGTCCAAAGTGCATACAAGGCTTTCAAATTCGTCCAACACTTTGGCTCCAAGCATATGCTATCCATTCCAAGCCCAATTTTGCTCCAAAATGCTCCAAAATACTCCAAAATGCATCTTTTTGCTTCCTTAGCCATATGAACCTAAAAACACACGAAAATGGCTTAAACTACTAAAACAACTATGAATTAACAACATAGATGCACGAAAACAAGCTAAGTAAGTCGCCTAAATATGCTCCTATCAAATTCCCCCACACTTAGCTTTTGCTAGTCCTCGAGCAAAACAAAATAATAACAAATAAACAAAACGACACTAAACAAGTGAAACACAACCTAAACCTTCCAACAACCGTCTTAGGGATTTCCAATGCACATGACAAGTTAAAAATCATTATTCTCACAGATTTTAGCCATCTTTACACTTAAGTACATTCTTAATCATAGTCACCACATACTAGTTCACAATTAAGCAATTAAAACACATTTCAAATGTAGTAACATGCTTTAGAGAATTTACTCAATTCCTTACTAGAATGCACTCTATTTTCACACAGATTTTCTGACTACACACCCTACACTAGTTATATGTGAGAGATTGATGTAAACATGAAAGACTAGTATCTCACATATGTTATAACACAGAAAGCATTTTCTGGATTTACGATAATGACATGAATATGATCTCATGAATGGAATGCTACTACTTAGAATGAGAACCAGTGATTCCATAAGCTCATATCAAATCCAAACTCCACATTATTGAACACATAACGATCAAGATAGAAGTCAAAGGGGTGTAACGGGGCTAGGGTATTGGTTAACAATGAAAGGTGAAGGATAAACAAACATTCTTAAAGCAATAGTGAGCAAAGTATTGAATTAGGCACTTAGAATTCCCTTTAGAGTGCGAAAAACAACTTTTAGACTAATAGGGGAAATTCAAACAACTCTTATTTTTCTTTTCTTTTTCATTTTTTTTTTCAAATTTTTTTTCTTCTTTTTTTTTTTTTTTTTTTTTTAGCCGTGCCTATGGCACAACAACTCTCATCAATAATCCTTCCCCCACACTTATTTTCTGCAACATATTAATCAAAAAGGAATTCATTTTCCGTCATGCTTACTATGCTTTAAGAACAAAGGCATGGATGGTCCTATTCTAGGCTAGGTAAGGATAACATGGGTTAACAAAGAACATAGGCTAAACAAGGCTCAAAAGGGGTTAAAACTTACAACAAATACGAAATATGGGAAGTAAGGCTATTTGGCTATGGTGGCAACTACACAACTTTATCTTGATATATGTTATGCAATTCAATGTCATGCTTTGAATGAAATGGATATAAGTTCTAGCATTTAGTTCTATCATGATACAATTGCATTCTAAGTAGCAACCAAGCAAGGAATAATGAGATCATGCAACAACTTTAGAAAACAAAGAATCACAGAAAATAACTCTCCAAAGAAGGTAATGGCTCGAGTCTCACAGGGTTGTAGCGTTTGTTTGAGTTCCTTCCTTCAAGCATGTTACAAAAACGAATTTTTCTTTTATGATTGCATGTGAAGTCATACATTATAACCATAACCAAGCATATACCAAGAGTAAATCAAACTTTCATCCATGTTTATAACTCTTTTTAACCGTCATGCAATTACAAACCAAATCCTTATCATTGTGTTGGAAGGTACCCTAAGACACAAACACACAAAAAGCACTTAAAACACTCTTTTTAGGCTTTTCAAAACATTTTTTTTCAAATTTTTATGTGATTTTCGGAGTTATAAAACAAAACACACTAAAACACTCTAAAACAATTTAAAAACACCTTAAAACAGCAAGGAACAACATTTGAAGTTATGGGTGATAAAATCCCACGAATTTGCATTAACAACATTAGTTACCCCCCCCCCCCCCCCCCCCACACTTAAATCAAACATTGTCCTCAATGTTTTAAGCATAGATTCACACAAAACATAAGTAAACACACAAAAAGCACTTAAACATACTAAACATGGCAAAATGTAATTAACAAAGAGAAGAGTTTAGGGACGCAAATCTGGTTATGGAGTGTAAATTCCCTCTTCTCCTTGGTGATTGCATTGAGGCTTTTATCTTTGTGATTCCACAGGCTTACTCTTGAACTGGTTTCCGCCCATCGTTGATTTTCCTTTGTGCTACATAATCTTGAACTGGGCAGCAGGATTCTTTTGGTCTTCCCCGAAGGTCTGAGCTTACCCCTTTTATCTGTTTCTTTGTTCAATCTTTGCAGGAGTGGTCCCTTCTCTGGAAGTGTATCAACCGTTGAAGATGACTACTCGAGAGCAATGCTAGGTAAGCAATCAGGAATAGATTCCAGGCAGTTGGCTCCAGAACAGAAGACTGACTCCAAGTGCTGGCTGATTGCTTCTTTCACTTTGCCATGCGAGTAAGAACAAGGACAAAGAAAAAGACAGGGAAAGAGCATGATATGAGATACTTTTGCTTTTGACCTTGATGATATGAGATACCTTTGCTTTTGAAGAAGCGATGAATGAATCAGCACACTTCAATCCGTCGTTTCCTCATGGGTCAGCTGTACTCCAGGCATCTGGTATCATCTTTGGGGAAGAAGAAAGAATTGAGTATTTCGAAAGGCTTTGCTGGGAGTGCGCCCTCAGAGGTGAGGGAGAGTTGGGCATTTTCTTCAGGTTTTCCTTGCCATAAAAGATGAAGGTCGACATATATAGAGATAATAACAAGTGGTGGTACCATTCTTTTACCCTTGTCGATAGACGTTTTGATCCCGCAAATCCGGCTTTTTGAAATATTGGCGCCTCTTCGATCTTTGAAGACGCCTCTTCGATTTCTGAGCAGGCGCCCCTTCGATTTCTGAACGACGCCCCTTCGCTTTCTGAATGACACGTGGTAGTGCAGATGCGGCTCCTTTTGACAAAGCTGCACGCGTCTTCTGAAAAGCAGAGAAAGCGTCGCCGAACTTTGCGCTTGTCGGCTAAAGATGTGTAGTTGGGATGATGGCCTCCACGTGTTTTCAGCTTTGTCAGAAATCTTTTGACAAAGTTGAACGCGTTTTCTGAAAAGCTGAGGGAGCGTCGCCTAACTTACGCTGGAAAATCCGGCTCTTTGAATCGGTGGACGCGTCGCTTTGGCTTTTTATAGAGCTATCGATCACTGTCAACATACACACTCTGAAGATTTCCCATTCTTGAAAATCGTCCCCGGCCCTTCGAAATTTAACTCCATCCACCCCTTCTCATTGAACACTTTTGAAAAATGACTAACTCATCGAACCTTAGCTTAGATTTGAGTCTCAGCAGCGATCCGGTTGCGCCCCGTCAAGGTAATGTATGGCGCCCTTCTTTTTTATCTTCTAATGGTCCTCTTTCAGGTGAAGACTCCATGATGACCGATGCAACAACAGCTACGATAGTAGCTAGGAACCTCCTTACTCCTAAGGAAAGTAGGCTGCTTTCAGGACGGTCCGATGAGTTGGCCGTTCAAGAGTCTCTCGCTCTCAGCGTTCAATGTGCAGGCTCTGTGTCCAACATGGGCCAACGCCTGCTTGCTCGGTCCCGCCAAGTGGAATCGTTGATGGCAGAGGTGGAAAGTCTTAAGCAGGAGATCAAACAGCTTAAGTACGAGAATAGAAGTTTGCATGTGCTTGCAAATAACTATTCGTCGGGCATGAAGAGGAAGCTTGATGAACTGCAAGAATCTGAGGGTCGAATTCACAGTGACCGTCAAAGGCTTGCGGCTTATCTCCAGAGGCACCTTTTTCCTGGGTCATCCAGCGTTTGGCCAAGTATTGAGGCCTAGAATGCTCCCGCTCCGATGCCTTCTGCTCCGACGCCTTCTGCTCCAACGCCTCGTAGTGGGGCTTCACGTAAACATCCTTTGTGAAGGCTCATCTTTCTGCCATGTTTATTTTTATTCTTTTTTTTTTTTTTTTTTTTTTTTTTTTTAATCAAATCAACCGGCATGGAATTGATCTTTGAATGGAGGGTGATACTTGAAATGATCCGGTAATGGTTTAAATTCTAGAGTGGATGCCTGAATCATTAACAACATATTAGTATAAAAGAAAATTGAAATTCGGGAAGGCGGCTTACCTTTGAGCTCCGACATGAACTTAAAAATAAACACCCCTTCGAAAGTTATGACATGTCCCGTGTCATAAAACCCTTTTTCATGGCAACCCAATAGTTTGTCTACAAACATAGCCCTCATATACATTCGTATTAGTAAGCAAAAACACACTTAGTAAGCAAAAACACACTTAACCAAAACTAACACAACTAACACAAAAAAACACAAACCTTCAAAAAAAACACAAACCTTCCATCCCACCATCCCACACCCAAACCTAACCAAAGCATTGTCCTCGATGCTTAAAATTGTATGTAATGCAAGTAGGCAAAGAATATGGAATGGTGACAACATAAACACAAAATGAGGAAAGAACACAAACCACACTAGGTTGCCTCCTAGTAAGCGCTTTATTTAATGTCTAGGCAAGACATGGTAGCTTGTTCACGGTGTTGTAAACTCAAGAAAATCTACAACTTGATAAACTTGCTCTTCCTCCACTTTCTCCAAATATGGTTTCAATCGCTGCCCATTGACTTTAAAAGAGGTGCCATTCTTCATGTTCTCTATTTCCACAGCTCCGTGGGGAAATGTTTGCAGCACCTTAAATGGTCCCACCCACCTAGACTTCAATTTACCTGAAAAAAAGTCTCAAACGTGAGTCATACAACAGTACTTTCATACCTTGGTGAAACTCCTTCCGTAGGATGGCCTTGTCATGATAGAGCTTAGTCCGTTCCTTGTAGATTTTGGCATTCTCATATGCTTCATTTCTGAGTTCTTCCAACTCATTAAGTTGGAGCTTCCTTGCTATTCCAGCATCCTTGTAATCAAAGTTGAACTTCTTGATGGCCCAATATGCACGGTGTTCAAGCTCCATTGGCAAATGACAAGCTTTCCCAAACACAAGGCGATAAGGGCTCATGCCAATGGGGGTCTTATATGCTGTTCTATATGCCCATAGTGCATCATTCAACCTCAGTGACCAATCCTTCCTTGTAGGGCTTACGGTCTTTATCAAAATGTTCTTGATCTCCCTATTGCTAATCTCCACTTGTCCTGAGGTTTGAGGATGGTACGGGGTTGCCACTTTGTGGTTGATGTTGTATTTCTTCATCAAGGATTCAAAGGGTTTGTTGCAGAAATGGCTGCCACCATCACTAATAATAGCTCTTGGGGTTCCAAACCTACAAAAAATCACATCTTTAAGAAAATTCAAAACAACCTTATGATCATTAGTTATTGTAGCAATGGCTTCAACCCATTTGGATACATAATCTACTGCCACTAATATGTATAAGTAACCAAAAGAGGATGGAAATGGTCCCATGAAATCGATTCCCCAAACATCAAAGAGCTCCACCACCAAAATGTTGTTCAATGGCATCTCATTTCTTCGGCTAATGTTCCCCATTTTCTGGCACCTATCACACTTAGAACAAAAATCAAAAGCATCTTTGAATAAAGTAGGCCAAAAGAAACCAGATTGTAAAACCTTTAGAGATGTCTTTTTGGCACCAAAATGTCCTACACATGCCAATGTATGGCTGAACGTTAGAATGCTTTGTTGCTCACTCTCTGGGACACACCTCTTAATGATTTGGTCAGGGCAATATTTAAACAAATATGGTTCGTCCCAAACGTAGTGCTTTACCATGGCAAGGAACTTCTTTCTTTCCTGAAAAGAAAGGTCATTTCTAATTATACCACAAACAAGATAATTAACAAAATCAGCATACCATGGTTCTTTTTCTTGAATAACAAGGAGTTGTTCATCAGGAAATGATTCATTTAGAGGCAAAGGTTGTCCAACTCCATGGTTTTCATTGAGCCGTGACAAATGGTCAGCCACAACATTATCACTTCCCTTCTTATCTCGAATTTCCAAGTCAAACTCTTGTAGTAAGAGTATCCATCTAATTAAGCGTGGCTTAGCATCCTTTTTTGTCATCAAGTACCTAAGGGCTGCATGATCAGAAAACACAATAACTTTAGATCCAACAAGATATGACCGAAACTTCTCTAAGGCAAAAACAATAGCAAGCAACTCCTTTTCAGTTGTGGAATAGTTAAGTTGAGCATCATTTAGAGTCCGGCTTGCATAGTAGATCACGTGTGGGAGCTTGTTCACCCTTTGCCCTAAAACTGCACCAATAGCATAGTCAGAGGCATCACACATTAATTCAAAAGGTAAAGACCAATCTGGTGCCATAATAATAGGGGTTGAGGTTAATTCATGTTTCAAAGTATTGAATGCATCCATACAAGCTTTATCAAAATGAAATACAACATCTTTAGCTAACAGATTGCATAATGGACGAGTGATCATTGAAAAGTTCTTAATGAAACGACGATAAAAACCCGCATGTCCCAAAAAACTTCTTACTCCCTTCACGGTTGTGGGAGCTGCCATATTGGTGATGATGTCAATTTTGGCTTTGTCCACCTCCATTCCTTGGCTAGAGATTACATGCCCCAACACAATTCCTTGTTTCACCATAAATTGGCACTTTTCCCAATTGAGAACCAAATTTGTTTCCTGACATCTTTGAAGTACTAAAGAGATATGGTTAAGACATTCATCAAAAGAGGAACCAAACACTGAAAAGTCATCCATAAATACCTTAATGAATCTTTCTACCATGTCAGAAAAGATTGCCAACATGCATCATTGGAATGTTGCTGGAGCATTGCAAAGTCCAAAAGGCATTCTCCTATATGCAAATGTGCCAAATGGGCAAGTAAAGGTAGTTTTCTCTTGATCCTCCGGAGCAATTGCAATTTGATTGTAACCTGAGTAACCATCAAGAAAACAATAGTGTGAGTAACCTGCCAATCTCTCAAGCATTTGATCTATGAAAGGCATAGGAAAGTAATCTTTTCTAGTGCTAGAATTCAACTTCCTATAATCGGTGCAAACACGCCAACTAGCCGTGGGCTTTGTGGGCACAAGCTCTTTGTTTTCATTCTTCATCACCGTGATTCCCACCTTCTTAGGTACCACCTGAATAGCACTCACCCATTTGCTATCAGAAATGGGATATATGATCCCCACATCTAACAACTTCAACACTTTATTCCTCACAACTTCCTTCATGTGTGGATTGAGCCTCCTTTGTGGTTCACGGGTTGACTTTGCTCCCTCTTCCAAAAGAATCCTATGCATGCACATGGTAGGGCTTATTCCCTTGATATCTGCAATAGACCAACCAATAACTGATTTGAACTCTTTTAACACCCTAATTAGTTTATCTTCTTCATTTGGGGTGAGGTCAGAAGTTATGATAACTGGAAGAGTTTCAAATTCAGCTAGATATGCATACTTTAGATGTGGTGGAAGTGGTTTAAGTTCAAGTTTTGGTGCCTTAACAGTGGAAGGGGTTAAATGTGACCTCGATGGTTCTAAAGGCTCTAAAAGAGGTAAAATATTCAAAGGATACGGTGCCAATGCTTCCAAGGCAGCTACCTCTTCCATGAGTGCATCTTCTTCATCAAACTCATCTTGAGATTGACTCAAAACAGTTTGTAATGGTTCATTAGATTGTGCCTGCAAGAACTTAGAGAAAACAAGCGAATCAAGCACATCAATGGCATAACAATCAAGAGATGAAGAAGGATGTGAAAGAGACTCAAACACTTTGAATTGAACGGTCTCTCCTAGCACTGTCATAGTGAGGAGTCCATTTTGCACATCAATGATGGTCTTGGCCGTGGCCATAAACGGTCTCCCAAGCAAAATAGGCAACTCTCGGTCATGTATAGGAGCTTCTTCCATGTCCAACACTACAAAATCCGCAGGCAAGATTAGTTTATCAATTTGAACTAGAATATCCTCGACTATACCTCTTGGATATTTCACGGATCTGTTCGCAAGTTGTAATGAGATGGTGGTGGCTTTCAATTCCCCCAAACCTAGTTGAAGGTACACGGAATAAGGCATTAAGTTGATGCTAGCACTTAAGTCAAGCATCGCCTTCTCTACCTTCTTGTCCCCTATGGTGATGTTGATAGAAAAACTTCCTGGATCCTTGAGCTTTGGTGGAAGTTTTCTTTGCAACACGGCACTTACATTCTCGGACACCACTACGTTCTCATGTGGTCCATACTTCCTTTTGTAGTTGTTTAACTCTTTGAAGAACTTCCCATAAGCTGGCATGTTCCTAATGACATCAAGCAAAGGTAAGTTAACATTTACCTTACTTAGAATATCAAAAATCTCCTTAAATGACTTATCCTGCTTGCTCTTGGCAAGTCTTCCAGGGAATGGTATTGGTGGAGTGTAAGGTTTCTCGGCCTTGTGAAGATTAGGTGCTTCAAACGAGGGAGTAGCATGGCTTGGTTCCTCATTTGGTTTCTCATTTTCTCCTTGAGTAACCCCTGCATTCACATGATCAGATTCATTAGTAACTTCATTGCCAACTCTATTATTGATAACCTTACCACTTTTAAGTGTAGTGATTGCTTTGGCTTGCTCTTGGTTCCTTTGGAGTATCACGGGTTGGCTTGGAAACTTTCCAACCTCTCTTTGGCTCAAGGCATCTGCAATCTACCCCAATTGTGTCTCCATTTTGGTTAGAGCCGCCGAATGTTGTTGGAGAGTGCTATTGGTTTGTTGGAATTGCAAGGTATTTTGGGCTCACAATTTAACCGTATCCTCAAGAGTAGGTTTTGGTTGGAAGTTTTGGAATTGATTGTTGTTCTTCCACGAAAGATTGGGATGATCTCTCCAACTTGGGTTATATGTATTGGAATACACATCATTCCTTGGCCTTTGATTGTAAGAATTCATGAGGTTCACTTGCTCTTGGACATACTCGGGGTAAGCCTCCCTAGATGGACATTGATGAGTAAGGTGGCTTGGTATGTTGCAAATGGCACACACTTCACTTGCTTTTGGCACCATATTGAGCACGGATTCAAGCTTCTTTTCTAGGTTAGCTACCTGCAAAGAAAGATCATGATTAGAGCTTGTTTCATATACTCCAACTCTCTTACCCCTTACATCTTTGTGTTGAGCATTAGATCCCAACATCTCATAAATGTTATATGACTCTTGAGCATTCTTTTTCTTCAAAGCTCCACCTGCTGCATTATCAACTGTTGATTGACATGTTTGGGTTAGTCCATCATAGAAAATTTGCATTTGTAAGTGAAGAGGTAACCCATGGTGTGGACATTGCAACAAAAGGCCTTTAAAGCGCTCCCAACACTCATTGAAACGTTCTCCATCATCTTGTTTGAAGTTGAAGATTTGTCCCCTTAATGTGGCTGTCTTTTGAGTGGAAAAGAACTTTTCCAAAAACTTCTTAGCCACGGCATCCCATGTGGTGAGTGAACCAGGTACTAGAGTCATTAACCAACCCTTGGCCCTATCTTTCAAGGTGTAAGGGAACACTCTCATCCTCAGATTTGCTTCACTTACTCCCTGTAAAGGTAACCCACTCACAACATTGTAAAATTCTTTAATATGAGCTAAAGGATCTTCATTAGGTAAGCCATAAAAAGAAGGAAACATATGGAAATGTGAAGATTTAAGATCATAGTTTCTAGCTTCTGTGGGCAGCAAGATGCATGAAGGTGAATTTGGTATGATTGGTTGAGCAAAATCCTCCAAAGCTCGAAGATCATCTTGGTTCCCCGCCATCTCTTCTTCTCTTTCCCAATTAAAGTGCTCAGATCCTTCACTTATTGGACTAGACGGTTTCCCTTCCTCTTCTTCACGGACAATGGAGGAACTTGTTGGCACAAAGCTTTCCAAAGTGTTGCCCTTTAACCGTTCAATTCTTTGGCCTAATTCAGCAAGTCTATTTGACATATACTACCTGAAACAAGATAAAACAAGTTTGAATAAAAATCAGAAATCTACTTAAAATGAAAAGAACAAGGTTTAATATCAAAACAAGCAATTATAAGGGACTGAAATCAGTCCCCGGCAACGGCGCCATTTTTGATTGATATTTTCCTTCTTCATGCTAGAATATGTTTAGTATAATGGCACAAGTAAGGGTGTCGAATCCACAGGGACTAATTGGACCTATATAATCACTTGTTTTGCAAGAACTCTTTACTAGAGAAATAAAACTAATCAATGTAGGCAGATTTGTTGTTGTACCTTGAAAGCATAAAGAAATGAAGTAAACACAAAATGAATGAATCAACAACTAATAAAATGAGATAGTACCAATGGAGATGAAGCTAGGGATTCGATTTTACCATTGCTAACCCAAGGCCATGCTTGTTGAATCAGATTATACTCATCCATCTACCTATTTCTTGAGTTTGTTTCACTTAGATATGATCAACCATATGATGTGTGGATTTGATCAAATGTCTCTAATCATGAGCCTAATTGTGATGTGCAACTTTGGTTCCTAATCAAGAATATGTAGTGCACAAGAAACTTTCACAAAACCAAAGGGAACACTCGGCAGGATGTTTGCAAAACATTCCCTTCATTCATTCACATATCCACCAAGATTATGCATGATGTGTGCTTTAATCTTGGCTAAACAACCTGTGGTTAATTCAAATGATGATCAAGCATTAAAATCAACACACTAAGTCACAATTAAATCGGAGAATGAAACAAGAAATAGATAGATTAAATGAGAATTCTGAATTAACTACATGGCAATCTTGCAAGGCTACATCGAATCCCTAGAGAGAGATTAGTTACACTTCATGTTTACAAAAGGTTTGACATAAAAATATATAACATGAGTGAACATAGGATTAAGAAGAAAGAACCCTTGAAGCAAAACTGATGTCGAAATCCCTTAAGAGTTGCCTTCGGTGTTGGTGCTCCAAGTGTGTTGTAAATGAAGGTGGAGCGGCTAAGGTTGAATGGTTTCTGCGAATGGGAGAGTGTATGGAATGGAATGAAGCCGAGAAGAGATTGTGTAGAAATGGAAGGGGATTTGCGGCAAAAGGGAAAGATTGGATGTGTTTGTGGTGTCTTGTGTATGAAAATGAGATGTGTTTTTTTGTGTATGAATGCATGGGTTTTTATAGGGGGAATGGGAGAATAAGTGGGTGATTGTTTAAGAGTGAATGTGGTTGTTATGATTGAGAGTGCATGTGGATGAAATAATGATGGAAAAAGAGCTAGGTTGTTGGTGTGTGAATGCATGTGTTGAATGATTAGAGTGCATGTGGGTGAATATGTGGTTGAAATGATGAAGTAGGAAGGTGGAAATGCATGTGTTGAATTGGTGGTGCAATGATGAAAGAGTAAGTGCATGTGTGTGTGAATGGTGGTGCAATGATGAAAGAGTAAGTGCATGTGTGTGTGAATGCATGTGGCTAAGGGTTGTTGATTGGGCTAGAGGTTTTGCATGGCTCAAAGGATTGTTTGATTGGGCTAGGCCCTTTGTTTTATGTCCAAAGTGCATACAAGGCTTTCAAATTCGTCCAACACTTTGGCTCCAAGCATATGCTATCCATTCCAAGCCCAATTTTGCTCCAAAATGCTCCAAAATGCATTTTTTTGCTTCCTTAGCCATATGAACCTAAAAACACACGAAAATGGCTTAAACTACTAAAACAACTATGAATTAACAACATAGATGCACGAAAACAAGCTAAGTAAGTCGCCTAAATATGCTCCTCTCACAATGCCGTGCCTATTTGCATTCAATACCCTAGGGCAGCCCCGGACAAGACCGATGAGTTTGAATTAAAGTCAAGCTTGCTGCATCATATTCCCAAATACCATGGGTTGTCCATGGAAGATCCAAACAAGCATTTGAAGGAGTTTGAAGTTGTATGCTCAAGCATGACACCCATTAACGTGGATGGGAATATTTGAAGATGAAAGCCTTTCCATTCTCTCTTTTGGAAAAGGCTAAAGATTGGCTATACGAATTGGCACCCGGAACCGTTACTTCTTGGGAAAGTATGAAACGAGCGTTCTTGGAGAAATTCTTCCCAACTTCAAAAGTAATTCTTTTGAGGAAGAATATTAGTGGAATTCAACAAAACCAAGGAGAATCCTTTCCAGCATATTATGAGCGTTTCAAAGCCCTTTTTGCATCTTGCCCACAACACCAAATGAAGGAAGAGCTTCTAATTCAATACTTTTACGAAGGACTCCTTCCAATTGAGAGACAAATGCTAGATGCCTCGACAGGAGGTGCTTTGGTTGACAAAACACCAGTGGCTGCCAAGGTCCTAATTGCAAATCGAGCCTTGAATGCACAACAATATGAGGGAGTTGGACAAAGAGAACCCCCACGACAACAACAAGTGAATGAGGTAAGTGCAATTTCTGAAATTCAATCTCAATTAGCTAATCTCACTATGCTTGTGTCTTAGGTTGTTGAAGGATCCAAAATGCAAGGTGCGGCCATATGTGGAGTGTGCTCTATGCAAGGACATCTCAATGATCAATGTCCTCAATTGATAGAGAATGGAAGATGGGAGAGTGTCCATGCCATGGGGTACCAAAGTCAAAATCAACTAAGGAATGATCCATATTCAAATACATACAATCCGGGATGGAGAGATCACCCAAATTTCAAGTGGAGTGAGCCTCAACAACCTCAACAACAAGGAGGAATTCAACAGCCACCCCCTGGGATATATCAAAGCCTATTTGCACAATCTCAACCTCAATCACAAACTGCCCAACAAAACTTAGGTTCGCTAATTGATAATGATCAAACTATTCAATTACTAACCTCTATATCGCAGGGATTACAAAATCAAAATAATAGAATAGCGAACCAAGAAAAGGGGATGAGTGACATGAAGAATCAAATAGGGCAGATTTCAGAGTTCCTTGGGCAGTTTAGAGAACAAGGCAAACTTCCTAGTTCAATTGTTGTGAATCCAAAAGGAAGCTTTGAAACCGCCAAGGCCATTACGTTGAGAAGTGGTAAGAAGCTTGGAAATCATCCAAAACCATCCAAACAATGCCTTAATGAGGAGGAAAAGCTGCTGCAAGAAGAAGAACAGGGAGCAAAGGCCACGGCAAGGGAAGCCAAAACCTTGTTGTAGCCCCCTAGTGCACCTAAGCCACCCCAAACCACCAAGGTAAGTCTAAATTTGAATTTTTCTAGTTCTATTCCACTAAATGTGCCCTTTCCTAGTAGTTTTATGCAATCTAAGATGGAGGAGGATGAAAAAGACATTATGGAGACGTTTAGGAAGGTGCACGTCAATATCCCGCTCCTTGATGCTATGAAGCAAATCCCGAAGTACGCTAAGTTTTTGAAAAAGCTTTGTACAACAAGGAAACGGATTCGGGAGAATGAGGTGGTACATGTCAGTGAAAATGTCTCTGCAATGTTGCAGAGGAAGCTGCCACCTAAATGCAAAGATCTAGGTAGTTTCACTATCCCTTGTGTAATTGGTAATACAAGGTTTGAACATGCTATGCTAGATTTAGGTGCATCAATTAATGTCATGCCATACTCTGTTTATGCATCTATGAATCTAGGAGAGCTTAAAAATGATGGTGTTATAATTCAATTAGCCGATTGATCTAATGCATACCCGAGAGGAGGTTTGGAAGATGTTTTGGTACAGGTAGACCACTTGATTTTTCCTGCAGATTTCTATGTGCTTAACATGGAGGATTCAACCCACTCTTCACAATCACCAATCTTACTTGGACGACCTTTCATTAAAACAGCCCACACCAAGATTGACGTGGCCAAGGGAGCCTTAACTATGGAGTTTGGTGGTGATATGATTAACTTTAAAGTTTTTGAATCCATTGAGAATCCTAATGATGTTCATTCTTGTTTTGCCATTGCTATAATTAAAAATATAAGTTAGGAACGTTCAACACCAATCAAGAAGGATGCATCTAAAACCACCATCGAGGAACGAATTGGAGTATAGCACAAGGAGCACGTCACTACCCTAAAAACACCCAATCTGGCCGTGCCTAATGATAAAATTGCCGAGATGGTGGCTGCCTTAGGGGCATTGCCACAACATCCTAGTAAGTCTCCAATCCCAATTCCAATTCCCATTTCAACTAATAATAGGTTGTTACATTCTTTGGTGCAGGTTGCAAATTGATTTCAAGGGGGTGGGAGCATTTACATGGACTTTAGGAACCAAAACACCACAATCAGGGAGGATCACTATCCCTTCCCATTCATTGAGCCATACTATGAGAACTTTGAGGAGCATGTAGTGGAGGATATACCTCTCCATGCCATGGGCTCCAATGAAGCCTAAAAGGAGGTCTCGTCTGGCTGGAAGACGTTAAAGCAAGCGCTTCTTGGGAGGCAACCCTTGCACGCAAATAAAGAAGACCTAGGAATCCCCAACACTCCATAACCAGATTTGCGTTCCTAAACTCTTTATTGCTTTTACTTTGCCATGATTGTCATGTTTGTTAGTTGTGTTATTTGTTTGTTTGTTTGTGAGTCTATGCTTAGAACATTGAGGACAATGTTTGGTTTAAGTGTTTGGGGGGGGGGTAAACAAGCTATGTTTGCATGATTTTCGTGGGATTTTATTACCTATCACTTCTAAAGTTGTTATTCACTGTTTTGAAGTGTTTTAGTGTGTTTTGAAGTGTTTTTATGTGTCTTAAACCGAAAATCCGAAAATTGAAAAACAAAATCGAAAAAGAGTGTTTTAAAAACCCAAAAAGAGTTGTTTTTAGAGTCGTTTTTGTTTTTATGTTTGTTTGTGCCTTAGGATACCTTCCAACACAATGATGAGGATTTGGTTTTTAATTGCATGACTATTAAAGAAAGTTACAAACATGAATTGAAGTTTGATATGCTCTTTGGTTTATGCTTAGTTGTAGTTGACATTTACGAATTCACATGTAATCACAAAGGAAAAAAAATCAGTTTTTGTAACATGCTTGAAGGAAGAAACTCAAACTAACGCTACAACCCTGAGAGACCTGAGCCTAAACTTTATTTGGAGAGTTATTAATCTTGAATTTTTGTTTTCTAAAGTCGTTACATGATCTCATTATTATTTGCTTGGTTGCTACTTAAAATGCGTTTTCATCACTATAGTTCCAAATACTAGAACTCATGCCCATTTCATTCAAAGCATAAAATTGATTAGCATAACAAATAATAAGATGAAGTTGTTTAGTTAAACCAGGGCCAAAAAGCCTTACCCCTTGCATATGTATTGTAGGTTTAACCCCTTTTGAACCTTATTTAGCCTATTTTCTTTGTTAACCACATTATACTTACCTAGCCTAGAGTAGGACCATCCATACCCTTGTTCTTATAGAATAGTGGAGCATGACTTAGAGGGAATTCCTTTTGATCTAAAAAATTGCAGAAAAACAAGTGTGGGGGAAGGATTTTTCATGAGAATCTAGGAGAATGTATGATTTGTGTGCCAAAGAAAGAATAGGGCATGGAAAAAAAGAAGAAAAAAAAAACGTGAAAAAGAAAGAAAAAAGAAGAAAAATTAGAGAAAAGAAAGAAAAAGAGTTGAGAAATAAGTGAGATTGAACTCACAAGTATTGGTTGTTGAAAAAAGGGTCCAAAAGTTTGAATATGGCCCTAAGTTTTGTGTGAATCTTCCCTTGGTGTTCAAAGTTGATTTCTGCATCAAAAGTGAATTTTAAGTGTCAATTTCATTACTTTGCTTACTATTGCTTTAAGAACTTTTGTTCATCCTTACCTTTCTTTGTTAGCCAATACCTTAGCCCCGTTACAACCCTTTAACTTCTATCTTGATTGTTATGCATTTCAATATATGGAGTTTAAAATTGGTTTGAGCATATGGTATCCCTGGTTCTCGCATCTAAGCAGTGGCATTCCATTCTTGAGATCGTATACATGTTAATAATTCCAGAAAGTGCCTTCTTTGATTATACATATGTGAGTGCTAGTCTACATGTTTACATCAATCTTCTCACATATACCTAGTGTAGGGAGTGTAGTCAGAAAATCTGTGTGAAAATAGAGAGTATATCTGATAGGAGCATATTCATGCGACTTAAATGGCTTGTTCTCGTACATTTACGTTATGTTTCTTTAGTTATTTTAGTTCTTTATGCTTCTTTTGTGTGTTTTCAGGTTCTAAGGGCTTAGGGAGCAAGAAAGTGCATTTTGAGGCCATTTGGAGCATTTTTGGGCATGGATTGGATAGCTTATCCATGGAGCCAAAGTTTGGACGAATTTGAAGGCCTTATTTTCACTTTGGACATAAAACAAAGGGCCTAGCCCATTCTCTCTTATTCTATCCCTTATAGCCATGCAAAGAACCATCCATTCCATCAAAAACAATCCATCAATTCACATGCAAAACCACCATTAACATACATGCACCCAAACAAAGCCAACCTAGCTAACCCTACATGCATTATTTATTAGCATCTTTACAAGACATTATCATTGCATAACATTCCACTTCCACCTCTTTCCAACCTAATTCACATGCATATCAACCCTACATACATTAATTAGTCATTCTTTTCATATTACACTCAAATGCATTCACATGCATTTCAAGAAGCAAAACAACATTGTGCCGTGAGCTTCCCTTGCATTTTCAGCTTTCCTCCTTGCATTCACATGCATAACCAACCTAGTGTCACTCCCATTCATTCCCTTTAATTATTTAGCCATTATCATACATTTATTCTCCCATAAACAACCCAACAATGCCGTGAGTTCCCACTCCCATTTCCAACTTTCCATAACTTTTCCTAGTTGTTTTATTACATACATTCCCCCTTCATTATTCCAAACACATGCACCCATAATCATTCATCCCCTCCTAGCTGCAATATTCCCTCTTTTGTTCCCCCATTTCACCTATAAATAAGCATCCAACACTCCTCAAAATTCATTCACTCTTCCATACACATTTTCAGTTACAAACACTTCCATTTTCTGTGCAGTTTTTCTCCTTCATTGCAGCCACTATCCAACCACTTCCCATCCCTCCAAAACACTTCACATAATCCCCAAAGCTCACCTTAGACCTTGTGCTACAACAACGAGGAAGAAAAGAGTGCTTAAACGTTCATACAATTCAAGTTTGAGTTGTTGGAATGTTTAGGTGTTTCTTTGATTTCAAAGTTTAAATTTAATTCTCTTTGTTTTGTACGTATGAGAAGGGAAGAGAAGAGTGCCTAAACGTTCATACAATTCACGTTTGAGTTGTTGGAATGTTTAGGTGTTTCTTTGATTTCAAAGTTATGAGGAACTAAACCCCCTTTAGCTAGGGGGTGATTCGAAACTATGTTTATATTTGCATTTTGAATTGATTACGTTTGGTTGGAATTTCATAAGTTGTGGATTCAATTCGTTTAACTGTTTGATTGATAACTTATTTATGTATGTTCATTGAGATTGCAAGCTTAATTTTCATGCATAAATATGACGCTAGAATATAAGTGAATTTCACCTAATCGTTATGAACTTATATTCACAAGTAGTAGAGGTTGCTTATAAACAATCGCGTTAAACGAATTCTTGGCATAAGTTTCATGCGTATTCCATAGTAACGAATGCCTCGTCGATGTTTATGATTTCCATTGAACTTAATGATCTTGGTTAAATGTCTCTATCATGCGTATTCCATAGTTAGGGACTTTGATTAAGAATAATTTGGTTGTAATGCGTATTCCATTCAATCCAACGAATTTAGGGAAATCTGAAAGTTAATCTAAGCGGATCTAATTAACTTGGAGCATTGAGTTTCACAACTTATCGAAAGACCAACTGAGAATCAATTTTGTTTGCAAGTGTAACATGTGTGGAGAAGAACCCCTTGGCTATTCCATCATCCATATTTTTATCACATTCATATTTACATTTTGCCTTTAATTATATTCTGTCTTTTTAATTTAATATCGTCCAACCACAATTCCCCCCCTATTTTGTTAAGTCTTAATCATTCGTATTTGTTTTATTTTTGTATCTTTAAGCTTTTGGAGTCATAAACAATTGCAAATTCGTCTAAATCAAGTTCTAGCTTCTATTTGAGTCAATTTGATTGTTTTAGACAATTTGAGTTTTTCAAAGCCATTCTGAGTCATAGTAGTCTTGTTAAGAGTATTTTAATTTAGTTTTTATGTTTTTAAGTCAATTTAGAAGGTTTTAGCAAGCCCTCCTAATCCCCGGTCTAGAACGATCCCTCACTTATCCATTCTACTACAATTGTCAAACGAGGGTTTAATTTGAGTGTCAAGTAATTCTCGCATCAAATTTTGGCGCCGTTGCCGGGGATTAGCAACTTTGCTAATCCTTTGTCTTTATTTTTATATTTTGTTTTTCGTGCATTCTTATTTCAGATTCTTAGTTTGTTTGTTTCCTTGTTTTTTAGGTACTGTGTATGACTCGTAGCTCTCGGCCTATTATAGAGAACATCTCCGACTTTGACGGTGATTTTGAACGCACTTTGAGGAGAACGAGGAGTCAACAAGAGCCACCACAACCTCCACCACAACCTGGGCTTGAAGAAGAAGAAGTAGGTGTAGAAGAAAAGCCCACGGATCAGATTTTTGAAGAAGAACAAGCCATGGCAGCAGATAATAGAACCATCAAGGAGCTTTCGGCCTCGGGTTTGGATAATGCATTGCCTCTTTGTATCCAATACCCCACGGCTGCAGAGGGAAAGACTGAGGAATTTGAACTCAAGTCCAGTTTGTTACACCATATTCCGAAGTTCCATGGCTTGTCTATGGAAGACCCCAACAAACACTTGAAGGAGTTCGAGGTGGTTTGTTCGAGCATGACCCCCGTCAATGTGGATGGGAGTATATTGAAGATGAAGGCCTTTCCATTTTCACTTATGGACAAGGCCAAAGATTGGCTCTACGAACTAGCCCCGGGAACTGTGACTTCGTGGGAGAGTATGAAGCGTGCTTTCTTGGAGAAATTCTTCCCTACTTCGAGAGTGATTCTCCTACGGAAGAAAATTAGTGGTATTCAACAGAATCATGGTGAGACATTCCCGGCTTATTATGAGCGCTTCAAGGGCCTTGTAGCTTCATGTCCTCAACATCAAATGAAGGAGGAACTTCTCCTTCAATATTTCTATGAGGGCCTCCTTCCTATCGAACGTCAAATGCTTGATGCATCAGCGGGAGGAGCATTGGTGGACAAAACACCAAGGGATGCCAAGATTCTCATAGCCAACCGAGCGCTCAACGCTCAACAATATGAAGGAGTGGGCCAAAGGGAAGCCCCACGGCAACAAAGTATAAATGAGGTGAGTGCTATTTCTGAAATTCAATCACAACTTGCTAATCTTAATTCTCTTGTTTCTCAGGTTGTGATTGGTCCAAAAGCACAAGAACACCAAGTTTGTGGCGTGTGCTCAATTCAAGGGCATCCATCCGACAAGTGCCCTCAACTAATCGAGAATGGTGGTTGGGAATCTGCCAATGCAATTGGTTTCCAAGGACAAAATCAAAACAACCCATACTCGAACACTTACAATGCCGGATGGAGGGACCATCCAAACTTCAAATGGAGGGAGCCACAACAAGCTGCCCAACAAGGAGGCTTTAGGCCAAACCCCCCTGGTTTTTATTCCAAGCCGTATGCACCCCAACAATCCCAACAACCTTCGGCATCATCTCATTCAGGTACGTCTTTGGAAAGTAATCAAGCTATGCAATTACTAACCTCTATTTCGCAGGGGTTGCAAAATCAAAACAACCGGATAGAAAATAACGAGAAGGAGATGATGGATATGAAGAAACAAATAGGGCAGATTTCTGAGTTCCTTGGACAGATTAGAGAGCAAGGAAAGCTTCCTAGCTCAACCACAGTCAATCCAAAGGGAGGATTCGAATCCGCCAAGGCCATCACCCTAAGGGGTGGAAAAGAAGTTGGGACCGAGCCAAACAATCCCACATCTGCCCAGAAAGTAGATGAAGAGAAGACACAACCTGAGGCAGATCACCCTAACTCGGCCAAATCAGGTAATTTAAGTTCAAATTCATGTACTTCACGTCCTAATCTGCCCAATGTACCTTTTCCTCGTAGGTTCATGCAAGAAAAAAAGGAAGAAAGCGAGAAGGACATTCTTGAAACGTTCCGGAAGGTGCAAGTGAACATACCACTTCTCGATGCAATCAAACAGGTTCCAAAGTATGCTAAATTCCTCAAGGACCTATGCAATACAAAGAGAAGAAGGGCAAACAAAGAGGTAGTGAAGGTAAGCGAGAATGTGTCCGCTGTTTTGCAACGTAAACTGCCTACCAAGTGCAAAGACCCCGGTAGTTTCACGATTCCTTGTGTGATTGGACATAATCGTTTTGAACATGCCATGCTTGATTTAGGTGCATCCATAAATGTCATGCCTTATTCGATTTATGCATCTATGAATTTGGGTGAATTAAAACAAGATGGTGTAATTATACAATTGGCCGATCGTTCTAACGCGTATCCAAAAGGAGTTTTGGAAGATGTGCTTGTGCAGGTGAACCATTTAATTTTTCCGGCTGATTTCTACGTCCTAGACATGGAGGATTCAGCCCATTCTACATCTTTGCCGATTCTCCTTGGTAGGCCATTCATGAAGACGGCCCGAACGAAGATTGATGTATACAAAGGCACCTTGACAATGGAATTCGATGGGGAAGTGATTGATTTTAATATTTCTGAAACTATGAGATATCCCGTTGATGACCATTCTTGTTTTTCCATTGATGTTATCGATTCTTTGGCGCAGGTATACCTTGAAGAATTGAACGAGGACGCCCTGGAAACAACCATCACTAAGGCCATAGAGCGCAAAAATGAAGGATTTGGGCCAATGCAAGGCCACGGCAAGGAGGAGGAATTTTTTGCAATGGGTTCTAGTGAAGAAATAATTGAGGTTGTGGCAGCCCTTGAGTCATTGCCACAACAATATGGTAAGGTTCCACTCTCACTTTCAAATTCAGTTTCCACTAAGATGCTACCTTCTGTTGTTCAGGCACCATCGCTTGAACTTAAGCCGTTGCCGGACCATTTGAAGTATGTGTTTTTGGGAGAAGGCGAAACATTGCCCGTCATCATTTCATCAAGTCTCACGGCAATGGAGGAGGAGAAGCTTGTGAGGGTGCTGCGAGAGCACAAAACGGCCATAGGGTGGACTTTGGCCGACATTAAAGGAATAAGCCCTACCACATGCATGCACCGTATACTTCTTGAGGAGGGGACTAAGCCATCCCGAGAGGCTCAACGCCGTCTCAACCCTCCGATGATGGAAGTGGTGAAGAAGGAAATAATCAAGCTTTTGGATTGCGGAGTGATCTACCCTATCTCCGATAGCCGTTGGGTCTCTCCAGTTCAAGTCGTTCCCAAGAAGTCCGGAGTAACTGTTATCAAGAATGATGAGAATGAGCTCGTGCCTACACGCATTCAGACTGGATGGCGAGTATGTATCGATTACCGGAAGCTAAATGCCATGACTAGGAAAGATCACTTTCCTTTGCCATTCATCGACCAGATGCTCGAAAGGTTAGCCGGTCATGCCTTTTACTGTTTTCTTGATGGATACTCTGGATATAACCAAATTGTGATAGCCCCGGATGATCAAGAGAAGACCACATTCACATGTCCCTTTGGAACATTTGCTTATCGTCGCATGCCATTTGGCTTATGCAACGCACCGGCCACTTTCCAAAGGTGTATGGTAAGTATATTTTCCGATTTTGTTGAAAAGATCATTGAGGTTTTCATGGATGATTTCAGTGTATTTGGGAGTTCATTTGATAATTGCTTGGATAATCTGACCTTAATTTTGAAACGATGTGTTGAAACTAACCTTGTCTTGAATTGGGAGAAATGTCACTTTATGGTGAAACAAGGTATAGTTTTAGGACATATTGTTTCAGAAAAAGGAATTGCAGTAGATAAATCGAAAATAGACCTTGTACGTCACTTACCCTCTCCTACTTCGGTTAGAGAGGTACGTTCGTTTCTTGGCCATGCAGGGTTCTATAGGCGTTTTATCAAAGACTTCTCCAAGATGTCCAACCTTCTTTGCCGATTGCTTCAAAAAGATGTGCCATTCAAGTTTGATGAAGAGTGTAATTCGGCATTTAACCAACTCAAGGAGAAGCTAGTCTCGGCCCCCATTATTGTACCTCCAGATTGGAGCCTTCCGTTCGAGCTCATGTGCGATGCATCCGACTATGCATTAGGAGCTGTTCTAGGACAAAGAAGAGACAAGCGGCCGCATGTCATATACTATGCCTCTCGGACTCTCAATGATGCCCAATTGAACTACTCCACGACGGAAAAAGAACTTCTAGCTGTGGTTTTTGCTTTAGATAAATTCCGTTCATATTTAATTGGTACTAAAGTAATCGTTTATTCTGATCATGCAGCTTTGAGGTACTTGCTCACAAAAAAAGAAGCAAAGCCGAGGCTTATCCGTTGGATTCTTCTTCTTCAAGAATTTGATATTGAAATCCGGGATAAGAAAGGAAGCGAGAATGTAGTGGCTGACCATTTAAGCCGAATGATCCACGAGGAGCATGAACATACCGTGCCTATCCCTGAAACTTTTCCCGATGAGCAGCTGCTATCCATTGAGGTAAGTGAACCATGGTATGCAGATTTAGTGAATTACTTGGTGGCTAAACAAATTCCAAATGAACTAAACAAGCACCAACGTGATAAGCTTAAAAATGATGCACGTTTCTATGTTTGGGATGACCCTTATTTGTGGAAGTATTGCTCAGATCAAATTGTACGTAGATGTGTGCATGATTCTGAATTTCACTCTATTCTAAACTTTTGTCACACATATGCATGTGGTGGTCATTTTGGCACACAACGCACTGCCCTCAAGGTTCTAGAGTGTGGTTTTTATTGGCCGACTATATTTGGGGATGCTAGAACCTTTTGTATGTCTTGTGATCGTTGCCAACGAATGGGTAACATAGGTACCAAGGACCAAATGATGCAAAGCCCTGTCTTTAATGTTGAAATTTTTGATGTTTGGGGCATTGATTTCATGGGGCCTTTTCCTCTATCTTATGGTTTCACTTATATCTTGCTAGCCGTTGATTATGTTTCAAAATGGGTGGAAGCAAAAGCCACCCGTACTAACAATTCTAAGGTGGTTGCAGATTTCGTGAAAACTAACATTTTTGCTAGGTTTGGAATGCCGAGAGTAATCATAAGTGATGGAGGGTCTCACTTTTGCAATCGGACCATTGAGGCGTTGCTAAGAAAGTACCATGTCAACCATAAGGTCTCCACACCTTACCATCCTCAAACAAATGGCCAAGCCGAGGTGTCTAACCGAGAAATCAAACAAATTTTGGAGAAGACCGTTGGACCAACAAGGAGGGATTGGAGCTTACGTTTAGATGATGCACTGTGGGCATATCGTACGGCATACAAAACACCCATTGGGATGTCACCTTTTCGGCTCGTCTATGGTAAGCCATGTCATTTGCCCGTAGAGTTAGAGCACAAGGCACATTGGGCCGTGAAGATTTTCAACATGGACATAGATGCAGCGGGAGTTCATAGGAAGCTCCAATTGAATGAACTTGAGGAGATTCGGAATGAAGCCTATGAGAATGCCCGGATGTACAAAACCAAGACCAAAGCATTCCATGATAAAATGATTCGAACCAAGACCTTCACAGTTGGGCAGAAAGTGTTACTTTTCAACTCTCGCCTACGGTTGTTTCCTGGTAAGTTGCGTTCTAAATGGATTGGCCCGTTTGTTGTTACTAATGTTTTCCCTCATGGTGCAGTGCAAATCAAAAGTTCAAGGACGCAGCAAGAATTCAAAGTGAATGGGCATCGATTGAAGCCCTATTACGAGATGTTTGAGGAGCATGTCGTGGAGGAGGTACCCCTCCATGCCGTGGAACCTAGTCAAGCTTAAACGGAGGTACCGTCCGGCTGCAAGACGTAAAAGAAAGCGCTACTTGGGAGGCAACCCATGCATCCGAATAGAGAAGAACTTGGAAAACCCCTTTAAGAGACTTATTTTTATTCCTTTCTTTTTCTTTACTGCCTTACTTTGCTTTCTTTCTCGTATTTGTTTATTTGCTTGCTCTGTTGTGACTTTCTGCTTAAAACATTGAGGACAAGGTTTGATTTAAGTGTGGGGGGGTAAACAATTTGTATTTGCATGAATTTCGTGGGATTTATTCACCTATCACTTAGAATGTTGTTTCTTGCTGTTTTAAGCGTTTTTAGAGTGTTTTATAGTGTCTTGGTATAAAACTTCGAAAATTTGATAAAAAAAAAAAAAAAAAAAAAAAAAAAAAAAAAAAAAAAAAAAAAAAAAGATCTTTTGAAAAACCCAAAAATATGTGTTTTTAGAGTCATTTGAGTCATTTTGGTGTTTGTTTGTGTCTTAGCGCTACTTAGGTTGTTTAGTTGTTATTGTTTGTTTGTTTATTAATTATGTGAGTCTATGATTGTAACATTGAGAAAATGTTTGATTTATTGATAGGCACTGCTAAACAAAGAAAGATGGTGCTTCACAAAGGGTGTTTGCTTGAGGCCCCACTACGTGGCTTTACTCTTGAAGCGGAAGGCGTAGGAGCAGAAGGCATCGGAGCGGAAGGCGTAGGAACAGAAGGCGTTGGAACAGAAGGCATAGGAGCAGAAGGCATCGAAGATAGAGCATTCCAGGCCTCAATACTTGGCCAAGCGCTGGATGAGCCAGGAAAAAGTTGCCTCTGGAGGAAAGACGAGAACCTTTGACGGTCACTGTGAATCCGACCTTCAGACTCTTGCAGCTCATCAAGCTTCCTCTTCATGCCCGTCGAATAGTTGTTTGCAAGCACGTGCAAACTTCTATTCTCATACTTCAGCTGCTGGATCTCCTGCTTGAGACTTTCCACCTCTGCCATCAATGATTCCACCTGACGGGAGCGGGCAAGCAGGCGTTGGCCCATGTTGGACACAGAACTCGCACACTGAACACTAAGTGCGAGGGACTCTTGAACGGCCAGCTCATCGGACCGTCCTGACAGCAGCCTACTATCTTTCGGAGTGAGGAGGTTCCTAGCTACTATTGTAGCTGTTGTGGCGTCCTGCATCACGGAGTCTTCACCTGTGAGAGGACCGTTAGAAGAAAAGAAAGAAGGGCGCCATACGTTACCTTGACGCGGCGCGCCCGTATCACTGCTAAGGCTCAATTCCAAGCTAAGGTTCGATGAGTTTGCCATTTTTCAAAAGTGTTCAGAAAGAAGGGGTGGTTGGAGTTAATTCTCAAAGGGCCGGAGTCGATTTTTCAAGAATGGGATTTCTTCAGAGTGTATTTGTTGGGGTGATCGATAGCTCCATAAAAAGCCATGGCGACGCGTCCACCGATTCAGAGATCCGGATTTTCCTCCGCAAATTTCGACGACGCTTTCGCGGTTTTTCAGAAAACGCGTTCAGCTTTGTCAAAAGATATCTGACAAAGCTGATAACACGTGGAGGCCATCATCTCAATTACACGTCTTTAGCCGACAAGCGCAAAGTTCGGCGACACTTTCTCAGCTTTTCAGAAGACGCGTGCAGCTTTGTCAAAAGGAGCCGCATCTGCACTACCACGTGTCGTTCAGCACTCGAAGGGGCGCCTGCTCAGAAATCGAAGAGGCGTGTTCAGAGATCGAAGAGGCGCCATTATTTCAAAAAGCCGGATTTGCGGGATCAAAACGTTTGTTGACGAAGGTAAAAAGTACCACCACTTGATATTATCTCTATATATGTCGACCTTCGTCTTTTATGGCAGGGTAAACCTGAAGAAAAATGCCCAACTCTCTCTCACCTCTGAGGGCGCACTCCCAGCAAAGCCTTTTGAATTACTCAAAATTTTCTTCTTCCCCAAAGATGATACCAGATACCTGGAGTACATATGACCCAGGAGGAAATACATGCGCTGATTCCTTCACCGCTTCTTCAAAAGCAAAGGTATCTCATATCATCAAGGTCAAAAGCAAAAGTATCTCATATCATGCTCTCTCCCTATCTTTTTCTTTGTCCTTGTTCTTACTCGCATGGCAAAGTGAAAGAAGCAATCAGCCGGCACTTGGAGTCAGTCTTCCGATCTGGAGCCAACTGCCTGGAACCTATTCCTGATTGCTTACCTAGCGTTGCTCTCGAGTAGTCATCTTCAACGGTTGATACACTTCCAGAGAAGGGACCACTCCTGCACAGATTGAACAAAGAAACAGACAAAAGGGATAAGCTCAGACCTTCGGGGAAGACCAAAAGAATCCTCCAGCCCAGTAGCACAAAGGAAAATCAATGATGGGCGGAAACCAGTTCGAGAGTAAGCCTGTGGATCATCAAGATCAAGCCTCATTGCAATCAACAAAGAGAAGATGGAATTTACACTCCATAACCAGATTTGCGTCCCTAAACTCTTCTCTTTGTTAATTACATTTTGCCATGTTTAGTATGTTTAAGTGCTTTTTGTGTATTTACTTATGCTTTGTGTGAATCTATGCTTAAAACATTGAGGACAATGTTTGATTTAAGTGTGGGGGGGTAACTAAGTATATTTGATGCAAATTCGTTGGATTTTATCACCTATCACTTCACATGTTGTTTCTCACTGTTTTAAAACTATTTTAGTGTGTGTTGTTTTATAACTCCGAAAAGCACATAAAAATTTGAAAAATTGTTTTGAAAAGCCTAAAAAGAGTGTTTTGAGTCGTTTTTGTGAGTTTGTGTCTTAGGATACCTTCCAACACAATGTTAAGGATTTGGTTTATAATTGCATGACGGTTAGAAAGAGTTATAAACATAGAGAAAAGTTTGATTTACTCTTGGTTTATGCTTAGTTATGGTTATAATATATGACTTCACATGCAATCATAAAAGAAAAATTCGTTTTTGTAACATGCTTGAAGGAAGGAACTCAAACAAACGCTACAACCCTGTGAGACTCGAGCCATTACCTTCTTTGGAGAGTTATTTTCTGTGATTCTTTGTTTTCTAAAGTTGTTGCATGATCTCATTATTCCTTGCTTGGTTACTACTTAGAATGCAATTGTATCATGATAGAACTAAATGCTAGAACTTATATCCGTTTCATTCAAAGCATGACATTGAATTGCATAACATATATCAAGATGAAGTTGTGTAGTTGCCACCATAACCAAATAGCCTTACTTCCCATATTTCGTATTTATTGTAAGTTTTAACCCCGTTGAGCCTCGTTTAGCCTTTATTCTTTGTTAACCCACATCACCCCTTACCTAGCCTAGAGTAGGACTTTCCTATACCCTTGTTCTTAAAGGATAGTGAGCATGACTTAATTGAATTCCTTTTTATTAATATGTTGCAGAAAATAAGTGTGGGGGAAGGGATTTTTGTGTGTATGTATGTGCCTAAGTCTTAAAGGAGGCACGGGAAAAAGAAAAAAAAAAAAAAAAAAAAAAAAAAAAAAAGAAAAGAAAAGAAAAGAAAAAGAGTGAAAATAAGTGAGAATGGACTCACAAGTGTGATTGTTGATGAAAGGGCCCAAAAAGTTTGAATATGGCCCTAAGTGTTGTGACTTCCCCTTGGGTGTTCAAAGTTAACTTCTGCGTTCTAAAGGGAATTCTAAGTGCCTAATTCAATACTTTGCTCACTATTGCTTTAAGAACGTTTGTGTACTCTACCTTTCTTTGTTAAACCATTACCCTTAGCCCCGTTACCTCCCTCAACTTCTATCTTGAGTGTTATGTGTTTCAATTTGCGGAGTTTGAAATTGATATGAGCTTATGGAATCACTGGTTCTCATTCTAAGTAGTAGCATTCCATTCATGAGATCATACCTAAACATGCTTATTAACTCCAGAAATTGCTCTCTTTATGATACATATATGTGAGTGTTCGTTTTCATGTTTACATCAATCTTCTCACATATGACTAGATTAGGGTGTGTAGTTAGAAATTCTGAGTGAAAATCGAGTGCATATCTTGTAAGGAATTGAGCAAATTCTCTAAGGCATGTTACTACATTCAAAACATGGTTTTAAATGCTTAATTGTGAACTAGCATATGGTGACTATGATTAAGAATGTACTTAAGTGTGAAGATGACTAAAAATCTGTGAGAATGATGATTTTTAACATGTCATGTGCATTGGAAATCCCTAAGACGGTTGTTGGAAGGTTTAGGTTGTGTTTTACGTGTTTAGTGTCGTTTTGTTTATTTGTTTTTATTCTGTTTTGCTCGAGGACTAGCAAAAGCTAAGTGTGGGGGTATTTGATAGGAGCATATTCATGCGACTTAAATGGCTTGTTCTCGTACATTTACGTTATGTTTCTTTAGTTATTTTAGTTCTTTATGCTTCTTTTGTGTGTTTTCAGGTTCTAAGGGCTTAGGGAGCAAGAAAGTGCATTTTGAGGCCATTTGGAGCATTTTTGGGCATGGATTGGATAGCTTATCCATGGAGCCAAAGTTTGGACGAATTTGAAGGCCTTATTTTCACTTTGGACATAAAACAAAGGGCCTAGCCCATTCTCTCTTATTCTATCCCTTATAGCCATGCAAAGAACCATCCATTCCATCAAAAACAATCCATCAATTCACATGCAAAACCACCATTAACATACATGCACCCAAACAAAGCCAACCTAGCTAACCCTACATGCATTATTTATTAGCATCTTTACAAGACATTATCATTGCATAACATTCCACTTCCACCTCTTTCCAACCTAATTCACATGCATATCAACCCTACATACATTAATTAGTCATTCTTTTCATATTACACTCAAATGCATTCACATGCATTTCAAGAAGCAAAACAACATTGTGCCGTGAGCTTCCCTTGCATTTTCAGCTTTCCTCCTTGCATTCACATGCATAACCAACCTAGTGTCACTCCCATTCATTCCCTTTAATTATTTAGCCATTATCATACATTTATTCTCCCATAAACAACCCAACAATGCCGTGAGTTCCCACTCCCATTTCCAACTTTCCATAACTTTTCCTAGTTGTTTTATTACATACATTCCCCCTTCATTATTCCAAACACATGCACCCATAATCATTCATCCCCTCCTAGCTGCAATATTCCCTCTTTTGTTCCCCCATTTCACCTATAAATAAGCATCCAACACTCCTCAAAATTCATTCACTCTTCCATACACATTTTCAGTTACAAACACTTCCATTTTCTGTGCAGTTTTTCTCCTTCATTGCAGCCACTATCCAACCACTTCCCATCCCTCCAAAACACTTCACATAATCCCCAAAGCTCACCTTAGACCTTGTGCTACAACAACGAGGAAGAAAAGAGTGCTTAAACGTTCATACAATTCAAGTTTGAGTTGTTGGAATGTTTAGGTGTTTCTTTGATTTCAAAGTTTAAATTTAATTCTCTTTGTTTTGTACGTATGAGAAGGGAAGAGAAGAGTGCCTAAACGTTCATACAATTCACGTTTGAGTTGTTGGAATGTTTAGGTGTTTCTTTGATTTCAAAGTTATGAGGAACTAAACCCCCTTTAGCTAGGGGGTGATTCGAAACTATGTTTATATTTGCATTTTGAATTGATTACGTTTGGTTGGAATTTCATAAGTTGTGGATTCAATTCGTTTAACTGTTTGATTGATAACTTATTTATGTATGTTCATTGAGATTGCAAGCTTAATTTTCATGCATAAATATGACGCTAGAATATAAGTGAATTTCACCTAATCGTTATGAACTTATATTCACAAGTAGTAGAGGTTGCTTATAAACAATCGCGTTAAACGAATTCTTGGCATAAGTTTCATGCGTATTCCATAGTAACGAATGCCTCGTCGATGTTTATGATTTCCGTTGAACTTAATGATCTTGGTTAAATGCCTCGTCTAAGTTTTGTGTGAATCTTCCCTTGGTGTTCAAAGTTGATTTCTGCATCAAAAGTGAATTTTAAGTGTCAATTTCATTACTTTGCTTACTATTGCTTTAAGAACTTTTGTTCATCCTTACCTTTCTTTGTTAGCCAATACCTTAGCCCCGTTACAACCCTTTAACTTCTATCTTGATTGTTATGCATTTCAATATATGGAGTTTAAAATTGGTTTGAGCATATGGTATCCCTGGTTCTCGCATCTAAGCAGTGGCATTCCATTCTTGAGATCGTATACATGTTAATAATTCCAGAAAGTGCCTTCTTTGATTATACATATGTGAGTGCTAGTCTACATGTTTACATCAATCTTCTCACATATACCTAGTGTAGGGAGTGTAGTCAGAAAATCTGTGTGAAAATAGAGAGTATATCCAGTGAGAAATTGAGGGAATTCTCTAAGGCATGTGACTACATTCAAAATCATGTTTTAATTGATTAAATGCGAGCTAGTGAGTGGTGACTATTGTTAAGTATATGCTAAAGGGTAGGGATAACTAAACTCTGTGGGAGTGGTGATTTTTAATATGTCATGTTGCATTGGAAATCCCTGAGGCAATTGTTGGAAGGTTTAGGTTATGTTTTGTTGTTCTGTTTATTTCGTTTTGCTCGAGGATTAGCAAAAGCTAAGTGTGGGGAAATTTGATAGGAGTATATTTATGTTACTTAGCTATGTTGTTTCCTTGAATTTAGTTAGTTAATTACTACTTATTATAGTCTTTTAAGTTATTTTTGTATGTTTGTAGGTCCTAATGGCAAAAGGAGCAAGAAAGTGCATTTTGGAGCCATTTGGAGCAGTTTTGGGATTGGATTGGATAGCTTAACTATGGAGCAAAATGGATGGATGAAATTGAAGTCAAGAGAGGCTAGGAAATGCTACAAATCTGGAGAAAGAAGTTCAAATACAAAGAAGATAAGGAAAGAGCAAGAAATAAGGAACATTATCCAACCTTATCCTATCCAATCTTATCTTATCCAACCTTATCTTATCTTATCCTATCCTAATCTTTTGCTACCTTAATTCGAGCTGCAAAGAGAACTTAATTCCACATTAGAACACCTAAATATATGGTTCTAGAAGACCCTATCTCCTCCTAAGTAGGTGCCACACCCTTTATCCCTTCTAGAAGTCTAATTTCTGCCACAAAATACCTACTTTCTAGAAGCCCTAATTTCAGGCAAATTTCCTATCCCTTTCCCCCTTGGTTTTTGAAAGCATTAACCCTTTCCTCCTAGGATTGTGTAATCCTTTTCCCTTCAGAAATTGTGTATTCCCTAGCCCCATAAATACAAGTGTTTGCCGCACCATTCAATCCATCCATTCACTCATTCATTCATTCAAACTTTCAGCCATCAAACACCATAATTCACACCACATCACCCTAGTGCCGCAAGCAAGGAAGGAAGGAGAAGAGGACTTGTGCAATCTGCCATCCAAGGAGGGTTCGAAATCTGCCATTGGAGTGTGGAGTGTTTCTAGGTGTATTCTATCCTTACTTTTAGTTCCAATAGTTATGTTAATTTGGTTTTCAAGTATGATGAACATGTGGAACTAATTTCTTTTTAGTTAGAGGTGAATTCGAAGCCATGATTATATGTTTTATATAAATTGATTATATCCAGTTATTGTTTCTTGACTCTTGAATGTGATTTGCTTATCTAAGTTATCAAAACTTGTTTATGTATGGTGGTTGAGGGTGCACACTTAATTTGCATGCTTGAATTTGATGCTAGAGTATAAGGGAGTTTCACGTAATAGTTATTCACTTATATTCACAAGTAGTGGAGGTTGCTAGTCACAATCGTGTTAAGTAAATCCTTGGTATGAGTCTCATGCGTTTCATAGTGATGAATGCCTTGTCAATGCTTATGATTTCCATAGAACTTAATGACTTTTGATATGTATCTCTATCATGCGTTTCATATAAGGAACTTGAGAAAGATAATTTGGTTGCGATGCGTATTCCATCTAATTCAATGAAATAATGAAAATTTGATGGTTGATTGTGCGATGCAATTAACTTGGGGCGTTGTCATTCATAGTCTAAAGGAATAATAACTGGAAATTGGTTTGTATGCATATGTCATGTGTGGAGCCACCTTCTAGCTAGCCTTTCATCCATTTAATTCACCCAAAATCGGTTTTACAAAGTGTTTTATACAAAGTTTTTGTTTTAAGTTTTAATTTCGTCAAAAATAGTCCCCCTTTCATTTAGTCTTGTTATTTGAGTCAAAATCTGTTTTCTTTTAGTCTTTTGAGTCAAGTTAGTTTTATTTTCGTCAAAATCACTTGTTAGGTCTAGAATTGAGTCTTTTTGAGTGTGTGTTGCTGTTTTGAGTGTTTTAAGTTAGTTTTGAGTCTATAGAGTCTAGTTAAGTGTTTTTGAGTCTTATTTGTGTTGATTAGCATCCCTAGTTAATCCCCGGTCTAGAACGATCCCTACTTACATACAAATTAAACCCTATTTGTGACAATTGTAGTAGATATGTAAGTAGGGATCGTTATAGAGCGGGGATTAACTAGGGATGCTAATCTATGTAAATAAGACTCAAAAACACTAAACTAGACTCTATGGACTCAAAACTAACTTTAGACACTTAAAACAGCAACCAATACTCAAAAAGACTCAATTTTAGACTCAATAAAGGTTTTGGACGAAAATAGGACTTGACTTGACTCAAAAGACTCAAGGAAAACAAGTTTTGACTCAAATATGAAGACTAAGTAAAATGGGGATTGTTTTTGACGAATTTTAGACTCAAAACAAAAACTTTGTAGAAAACACTTTTGAAAAACGAATTTAAGTAAAATAAATGGGTGAAAGACTAGTTAGAGGGTCCTTCTCCACACATGATATATGCATACGAACCAATGTCCAGTTATTACTACTTTACACTATGAATGACAATGCCCCAAATTAGTTGCATCGCACAACTAACCCTCAAGTTTTCCTTATTTCATTGAATTGAATGAAAACGCATTACAACCAAATTATCTTTTTCAAGTTCTTTATATGAGATGCATAACAAAGATACATATCAAAAGTCATTAAGTTTTGTGAAAACTATAAGCATTGACAAGGCATTCATCACTATGAAGCGCATGAGACTCATACCAAGGATTTACTTAACGCGATTGTGACTAGCAACCTCCATTGCTTTTGAATATAAGTGAATAACAATTACGTGAAACCCCCCTATACTCTAGCATCAAGTTTATGCATGCAAATTAAGTGTTAACCCCCAATGCACATACATAAACCAGTTTTAATAACTTAGATAAGCAAATCACATTCATGCCTTAAGAAATAATAACCGGACGTAATCAATTCATATAAAACATATAATATTGGCTTCAAATTCTCCTCTAACTAAAAAGAAGTTAGTTCCTCATGTTCGCAAAACAAAGGTAATTAAATTTAAACATTGAACTAAGACTAAGGATAGAATACACCTAGAAACTCTCCATACTCCAATGGCAGATTTTGAACTCTCCTTGGATGGCAGATTGCACAAGTCCTCCTCTCCTTGCTTCCTTGCTTGCGGCACTAGGGTGGCGTAGAATGGATTCTGGTGTTTGATGGATGAAAGTATGAATGAATGAATGAGTGAGTGGATGAATGAATGGTGCGGCATATGGCTGTTTATATGGCTGTTCAAGGTAGAAACCAAATGGGAAATGGAATAGGTAGTGCACGGCTAGGATTTAGGGAATTCTAGAAGGTTAGGTGCGGCATCTTTGTAGGGATGAGATAAGGTTTCTAGAAGGAATGGTTTAGGGCAGATTCCTAAACCTAAAGGGGCAAGGACACATGATATAGGTGTACAAGAAGGATTGCAATTCCTAAACCTATATGGAATGGTGTTTATGCGGCAAAACAAATGGATAAGCTTCTAGAAACTGTTCTAAGTGTTTAAATATGCACCTAATCCCTTCTAATTAGCTAGATTTAAGGCACAACCTAATTTGGATAGGATAGGATAGGATAATGTTAGAGTTAGGAAAGGATAAGGTTGGTTAGGATAGGATAAGATAAGGTTGGATAAGGTTCCTTATTTCTTGCTTCTTCCTTATCTTCTTTGCATTTGGACTTCTTCCACCAGATATGTAGCCTTTCCTGGCCCTTCTTGACTTCAATTTCGTCCATCCTCTTTACTCCATGGTTAAGCTATCCAATCCATGCCCAAAAATGCTCCATTTAGCTCCAAAATGCCCTTTCTTGCTCCTTTTGCCATTAGGACCTAAAAACATGCGAAAATAACTTAAAAGACTGAAATAAATAGTAATTAACTCACTAAATGCAAGGAAACAACATAACTAAGTACCATAAATATGCTCCTATCAGCTTTGAATGAAATGGGCATGAGTTCTAGTATTTGGAACTATAGTGATAAAACGCATTCTAAGCAGCAACCAAGCAAAGAATAATGAGATCATGCGACAACTTTAGAAAACAAAAACATCAACATTAATAACTTTCTAAAGAATGTTTAGGCTCAAATCTCTCAAGGTTGTAGCGTTAGATTGAGTTTCTTCCTTCAAGCATGTTACAGAAACTGATTTTTTTCCTTTTTGTGATTACATGTAAATTTGTAAATGTCAACCACAACTAAGCATAAACCAAAGAGCATATCAAACTTCCATCCATGTTTGTAACTTACTTTAATAGTGATGCATTTAAAAACCAAATCCTCATCATTGTGTTGGAAGGTATCCTAGGACACAAACAAACATAAAAACAAAAACGACCCTAAAACCAACTCTTTTTAGGTTTTTAAAACACTATTTTTTCGATTTTTTTTCAAATTTTCGGATTTTCTGTTTAAGACACATAAAAACACTTCAAAACATACTATAAACACTTAAAAACAGTTAATAACAACTTAAGAAGTGATAGGTGATAAAATCCCACGAAAATCATGCAAAAACAGCTTGTTTACCCCCCCCCCCCCACACTTAAACCAAACATTGTCCTCAATGTTTTAAGCATAGACTCACAAACAAACAACCAATTAACACAAAGTAAAAGCAATAAAGAGTAGGGTTTAGGAACGCAAATCTGGTTATGGAGTGTTGGAGCTTCCTAGTTCTTCTTTATTTGCATGGGTTGCCTCCCAAGAAGCACTTGCTTTAAGGTCTTCTAGCCGGACGATCCTTCCTTTTAAGCTTCATTGGAGCCCACGGCATGGAAGCTTGCACCATCCACGACATGCTCCTCAAAGTTCTCATAGTATGGCTTCAAATGATGTCCGTTCACTTTGAACTCCTGCCCAGTCTTTAAACTTTGAATTTGGACTGCACCATAAGGAAATACATTTGTAACAAAAAACGGGCCAATTGATGCGAAAATAGTTAAGCACACAAATTAACCCTCTTGTTGTCAAATTGTAGTAAGGATGCAAGTAGGGATCGTTCAGGACCGGGGATTAGGAGGGCTTGGTAAAACCTCTAAACTGACTTAAAAACATAAAAACAAAGTTAAAAACGTTCATGAAGACTCAAAGGATTCAAAACAAGTTCAAAAGACTCAAAACTACCTAAAAGCACTAACTAGGCAGTTTCTGACCTTAAATACAATTTTGGACGAATTTAAGGTTATGGTTTGAATCAAAACACTTTAAAACACAAACTAAACAGATTCTAAACACTCTAGAACAAGAAAGTAAAGGGGGGTTTTGATTTGACGAAAATTGAAATAACAAAACAAGTTATAAAACTAGGCAGATTGTAAAACGAATTTTGAAAATAAGATGATGGATGGATTAGTTAGAGGTCCATTCTCCACACATGACATATTTGTATATGAATCGATTCTCCAATTGCTTTTCATTAACTACGATGCTCAACACCCCAAGTTAACCGTGATGCACTAATTAACCCTCAGATTTCCTTATGTCATTGATAGGAGCATATTCATGCGACTTAAATGGCTTGTTCTCGTGCATTTACGTTATGTTTCTTTAGTTATTTTAGTCCTTTATGCTTCTTTTGTGTGTTTTCAGGTTCTAAGGGCAAAGTATGCAAAAGGATGCCTTTTGGAGCCTTTTGGAGCAAATTAGAGATTGGAATGGATATCATATGCTTGGAGCCAAGAGGATGGACGAAATTGAAGGATTCCTCCTCCATTGCAGCCACATGCACATTCAATCATTCACACCAAAACCTTGCACATGCTTTCCCATTTCATTATTCATTCACCTTGCAGCCACTCCACATGCATTTCTAGCTTTTCCTTTGCATTCCCCCTTTAATCAACACATGCATCCACTCACCAAGAAATCATTCATTCCACATGCACCCAAAACACCACCAGAAATCATCATTGCCGTGGGTACCTATCCCATTTCAGATTGTCATTCCACTTCATTGCACATGCATCTTCATAATTCAACACATGCATTCATTATTTATTTACTTTGCATCCTTTAATTTAATCACATGCACATTCAAACAAACACAATCATTCCAGCCATACCTTGCATTTTCAGATTGTTCCTCCATCATTGCACCACAATGCAGCCACATGCACTTGTTCCTCTAACATTTCAGCCACTTGCACTCCCATTCTCTCCCAAAACCGTGCACATGCCTTCTCCTTGCATTTCCAGCCATTCCACATGTTATTTCAGCCACATGCACTCATAATCATTCAACCAACATGTGCACATGCAACCTAGCTGTCATGTTCCCCCCATTTCACCTATAAATACTCATTCATTCACACTCATTCATACACAATTCATTCACAACAGAAATTGGTCCCTTGGGGCCGTGCCCTTCACAAAGTCCATCCATTCCATTCATAAACTCCTCCATTTCAGAAATTCATCCATTGTACATACCACAACACAAACCCTTCCATTTTCAGAATGTAGACCATCACAAACTGCCCTTGGTGCCGTGGCCTTGAGGCACCATTCCCTTACAATCCAAACACCATCCTTCCATCTCCACCACTACCCAAACCATTCACAGCATCAAACTATCCTTAGACCTTGTGCTACAACGAAGAGGAAGAGAAGAGTGCCTAAACGTTCATACAATTCAAGTTTGAGTTGTTGGAATGTTTAGGTGTTTCTTTGATTTCAATGTTAATTTCAATACTCTTTGTTTTGTACGTATGAGGAATGGAAGAGAAGAGTGCCTAAACGTTCATACAATTCAAGTTTGAGTTGTTGGAATGTTTAGGTGTTTCTTTGATTTCAAAGTTATGAGGAAATTCGAAATATATGTTTATGCTTGCATTTTGATTTGATTACTTCTAATTGCGTTTCATAAGTTGTGATTCAATTTGTTTAACCGTTTGATTGATAACTTATTTATGTATGTTTATTGAGAGTGCACGCTTAATTTTCATGCATGAATATGACGCTAGAATATAAGTGAGTTTCACCTAATAGTTACAAACTTATATTCACAAGTAGTGGAGGTTGCTTATAAACAATCGCGTTAAACGAATTCTTGGCATAAGTTTCATGCGTATTCCATAGTAACGAATGCCTCGTCAACACTTATAATTTTCATAGAGCGTAATGATTCTTGCTTGTATCTCTATTATGCAATCATGTAGGGGACTTGTGGGGAATGTTTTGAATTGTTGTATGCGCTAACCCATCCAATTCAATAACGTTAGGAAGATTTGAAGGTTAATTAGTGCATCACGGTTAACTTGGGGTGTTGAGAATTCATGGTTTATTGAAATGCAATTGGAAATCATTTTATTATGCAAGTGTAACATGTGTGGAGAAGAACCTTCTAGCTAGCATTCATCCATTCATTTTCATCGCATTCATATTTACATTCTGTCTAGTTTATTAAACTTGTTTCGTTATTTCAATTTTCGTCAAATTAAAATCTGATGCGTGTTTTATACGCACACAAATTAAACCCTCTTTTTATCAATTGTAGTATAGGTGCAAGTAGGGATCGTTCTGGACCGGGGATTAGGAGGGATTGTTAATCACTTGGATTTGACTTAAAAACGTAAAAACATAATATAAAACACTAAATTAGACTCAAAGAATGTAAAACTAAACTTTAAAACACTAAAACAAATCAAAAGACTCAAAATGCTTTTAAAAACATAAACTAAAATGCTATACTAAACTCGAAGAATTCAAAACTAAAAATAAGAAAGATTAAGACTAAGACTTAAACGAAATATGGGGGGATTGATTTTGGACGAATTTAAACTAAAATGGATAGATTGTAAAGAAAACAAATTGTAAATATGAAATTGACGGAAATGAATGGATGGTATGGCTAGCTAAGGGGTTCATCTCCATACATGTTACACTTGCATAATAAAATGATTTCCAATTGCACTTCAATAAACCATGAATTCTCAACACCCCGGGTTAATTAGGTCCGCTTAAATTAACCGTCAAGTTTTCCTTAAGTTAATGAATTGGATGATTGCATACGACAACCCAAAGCATTCCTCACAAGTTCCCTACATGAATTGCATAATAGAGAAACAAGCAAGAATCATTAAGCATCATGAAAACTATAAGTGTTGACGAGGCATTCGTTACTATGATTGCATGAAACTTATGCCAAGAATTCGTTTAACGCGATTGTTTATAAGCAACCTCCACTACTTGTGAATATAAGTTCATAACGATTAGGTGAAATTCACTTATATTCTAGCGTCATATTTATGCATGAAAATTAAGCGCGCATTCTTAATAAACATTCATAAATAAATTATCAATCAAACGGTTAAACAAATTGAATTCAAAACTTATGAAATTCCAACGAAAGGTAATCAAATCAAAATGCAAGTATAAACATTTATTTCGAATCACCCCCTAGCTAAAGGGGGGTTTATTTCCTCATAACTTTGAAATTAAAGAAACACCTAAACATTCCAACAACTCAAACTTGAATTGTATGAACGTTTAGGCACTCTTCTCTTCCATTCCTTATACGTACAAAACAAAGAGAATTAAAATGAAACATTGAAATCAAAGAATCGCCTACACATTCCAACAACTCAAACTTGAATTGTATGAACGTTTAGGTCCTCTTCTCTTCCTCGTTGTTGTAGCATATGGTTCTAAGGATAGTTGGTTTGGGGGAATGGAAGTGTGGAATGGAGTGAGGAGTGATGGAAATGGAAAGATGGTTTTGGATTCTAAGGGGACTCACGGCAAAGAGAAGGAATGGAAGTGTTTGTGGTGTGTTGTGTATGAAATGAGATGTCCATGAATGAATGAATGCAAGGGTATTTATAGGAGTAGTGGAGGGAACATATGGCTATGTCATTTGTAGGTGAAGTAGGTGGATGTTGTAGGTGAAGTAGGTGGATGTTGTAGGTGAAGTGGATGTTGTAGGTGAAGTAGGTGGATGTTGTAGGTGAAGTAGGTGGATGTTGTAGGTGAACTAGGTGGATGTTGTAGGTGAAGTAGGTGGATGTTGTAGGTGAAGTGGATGTTGTAGGTGAAGTAGGTGGATGTTGTAGGTGAAGTAGGTGGATGTTGTAGGTGAAGTAGGTGGATGATATGTTAAGTGATAAGTGATAAGTGATATGATATGTGGTTATGATATGATAAGTGGTTAAGTGGTGATGATAAGTGATAAGTGATATGATATGTGGTGATGATAAGTGAATGATTATGATAAGTGATAAATGAATGTATGATATGATAAGTGGTGAATGATAAGTGATAAGTGGTGATGATATGTGATAAGTAATGAGTGGTGATGATAAGTATGGAGCATGTGAATTAACTAATGAAGGAAATGCATGTGCAATGACAATGTGTTAGAATGGATGTGTGTTATGCATGGCATGATTGGGATTAGGAAAGGTTTTAAATGTCCTAAAACTAAAGAGAACAAGGTTCCAACACTTTGGTCTTCAATTAGGTCTTCAATTTCGTCCAACACTTTGGCTCCAAGCATAAGCTATCCATCCTTAGCCCAAAAGTGCTCCAAAAGTCTCCAAAATGCATCTTTTTGCTCCTTTAGCCCTTTGGACCTATAAACACACGAAAATAGCTTAAAGTACTAAAATAACTAAAGAAACATAACGTAAATGCACGAGAACAAGCCATTTAAGTCGCATGAATATGCTCCTATCAAAATCCCCCTTTACTTTATTGTCTAATTTAGTTAGAAAGTGTCTTAGTTTGTGTTTATAAGAGTTTTGAGTCATTTTGTTACACAAATTCGTCCAGATTTGTGTTTGTGCTCAAATCTGCCCAGAAAGTGGTTTTTAGGCAGATTTGAGTGTGTTTGTGTTGTTTTGAATCTTTTGGTTTGTTTTAGTGTTTTAAAGTTTAGTTTTGCATTCTTTGAGTCTAGTATAGTGTTTTATATTGTTATTTTACGTTTGAATCAAGCCATAATCTTAAATTCGTCCAACATTGGGTTTAAGGTCAGAAACTGCCTAGTTAGTGTTTTTAGGCAGTTTTGAGTCTTTTGAACTTGTTTTGAGTCCTTTGAGTCTTTGTGAACGTTTTTAACTTTGTTTTTATGTTTTTGAGTCAAATCCAAGTGATTAACAATCCCTCCTAATCCCCGGTCCAGAACGATCCCTACTTATACTTATACTACAATTGTCGAAAAGAGGGTTTAATTTGTGTGCGTATAAATCACGCATCAGTCATTGAATTGGATGATGCATACGACAATTCAAATCATTCTCCAACGGTCCTCAACATGAATGCATAGAAGAGATACAGTGAGAGATCATTATGCTCCATGAAAATCATAAGTGTTGACGAGGCAATTGTAACTATGAATGCATGAGACTCTTGCCAAGAATTCAATTAACACGGTTGTGACTAGCAACCTTCACTACTCATGTTTATAAACTTGTGACGATTAGGTGAAACTCGTTTATAAACTAGCGTCAAGTTCATGCATGAAAACTAAGTATGCATCCTTAATCAACATACACAAAAACAAGTTTTGAATAAAATAGATAATTGAATTGCAATCACAACTTAACAAATCATAATTGGAAGAAATCAATTCATATTTCAAACATGTTCATGGCTTCAAACTTTCCCCTAACTAATTAGGGGTTTAGCCACTCATGGTTACAGCAATCTCAGAAAGTAATAACAAAGTAAACATTGAAAACAAGAACGAAGTAAACCTAAGAACACTCCAATCTGCGAGCATGAAACGTTCAAGGCTTCATTTCTCTCCTAATTGCTGCGGCACAAGGGTTTTGGTGAGTTTAGGGGGTTATGGATGATATGGAATGATGGATTTTAGGGTTGGGATGGATGTAGGGGACGGCAAGGGAAGTTTTTGTGCAGAAAATATGGAGAATGGTGAAGTATGGATGTGTTAGAGGGAAGGGATGAATTTCTGGCGTGAATGGTGAATGAATGAATGAGTTTGTGGCTGCAACAAGGAGGTTTTATTATAGGATTTCAGGAATTAAAACCCTAGGTTATTTAGGTAATCAGAATTTAAGTCAAAAGCTTTTAGAAATAGGAAATCAAATCAGAAAAGTGAAGGAAACTACCTAAAACCCACGGCAAAGGGATTAAACACAAAAGGAAAGAACCATCTCCCTTGCACGGCAAGGAAGAGGTAAGGTCAAGGGAAGTGCACGGCAAGGCTTGCATAGGAAATAAGTATGTGTTTAATTCCCCAATTCAATTCTAATAATCAGGAATTAAGTTAACTCCCTTTAGAATAGGTAATTGCAATCAGGAATTAGGGGAAAAGGGCTAAGTCTTGCGGCAAAGGGAGGAAAAGAAAGGGAAAGTGCAATTAAACTTGCAGATTTTGGGAGAAAAGGAATGTATAGGTGCGGCTAAGGCTTTTAAGAAAGGGATTGTGACATAATCTTGCAGATTTTGGGAGAGAAAAGGAAGGTTACTCACGGCACAATTTAGGACATGTCTAGGGCTTCTAGAACATGTGATTTAGGCAACCAACATTATTTGGAAACTTGCACAATTGGAAACCTTTCAAGAATAGAAACTCCCCATAATGGAAACTAGTTTCCAATTCTTGATTCCTCCTTCTTCCTTCGATTCTAGGCTCACTTGGTCTTTAATTTCGTCCAACACTTTGGCTTCAAGCACAAGCTATCCATCCTTAGCCCAAAAATGCTCCAAAAGTCTCCAAAATGCACTTCTTTGCTCCTTTAGCCCTTAGAACCTGAAAACATACGAAAATGACTTAAAAGACTTAAAGAACTAAGAAATAACAACGTAAATGCACAAGAACAAGCCAACTAAGTCGCCTAAATATGCTCCTATCACCAATCCATTTAGAACGTAACTTACCTGGAAACAAGCGAAGGCGGGAATTGAAGAGTAGCACTTTCTGCCCTAGAACAAATGTCTTGCTACGAATCATCTTGTCATGGAAAGCCTTTGACTTCTCCTTGTAAATAAAAGCGTTCTCGTACGCTTTATGCCTTATCTCCTCAACCTCATTCAATTGAAGCTTCCTATGTATTCCAGCAGCATCAATGTCCATATTGAGTGTTTTGACGGCCCAATGTGCTTTGTGCTCCAATTCAACAGGAAGATGACATGGTTTCCCATAGATGAGCCGAAATGAGGACATTCCAATTGGTGTTTTGTAAGCCGTACGATACGCCCACAATGCATCATTCAAATGCAAGCTCCAATCCTTCCGGTTTGGCCCTACAGTCTTCTCCAAAATCTGCTTGATTTCTCGATTAGAAACCTCAGCTTGCCCACTTGTTTGAGGATGATAAGGTGTTACCACCTTATGTGTGACGTTATATTTCTTGAGCAATGCTTCAATGGTTCAATTGAAGAAATGGGAACCTCCATCACTTATAAGAACTCTTGGCATTCCAAATCTAGCAAATATGTTAGTTTTGACAAAATCTGCAACCACTTTGGAATCATTAGTACGGGTGGCTTTTGCTTCCACCCATTTCGACACATAATCAACTGTAAGTAAAATATATAGGAAACCATGAGATGAAGGAAAAGGACCCATAAAATCAATGACCCATAAAACCAGGTGTCTGCGGCATTTGGTCTTTTGGACCTATATTTCCGGTTCTTTGAAAGCAATCACATGTTATGCAAAAAGTTCTAGCATCCTTAAAGATAGTAGGCCAATAAAAACCACATTCAAGTACTTTACGTGCAGTCCTTTGAGTGCCAAAGTGACCTCCACATGCATAAGTGTGACAAAAAGTTAAAATTGAATTAAACTCTGATTCATGCACACACTTATGAATGATTTGATCAGCGCAATATTTCCACATATAAGGATCATCCCACAAATAAAAATGAGCCTCATTTTTAAGTTTATCGCGTTGGTGCTTATTTAGGTTGCTTGGAACTTGTTTAAACACCAAATAATTCACTAAATCGGCATACCATGGCTCACTTACCTCGATGGACAGAAGCTGCTCATCTGGGAATGTCTCTGGGATAGGCACGGCATCTTCTTCATGCACCATATGGCTCAAGTGGTCAGCCACCACGTTTTCACTTCCTTTCTTGTCCCGGATTTCGATATCGAACTCTTGAAGTAGAAGCATCCATCGAATAAGCCTTGGTTTGGCCTCATTCTTGGTGAGTCAATACTTCAACACTGCATGATCGATGTAAATTATAACTTTAGTGCCAAGTAAATAAGAACGAAACTTATCTAAACCAAAAACAACAGCAAGAAGTTCTTTTTCCATTGTGGAGTAGTTCAATTGGACATTATTCAAGGTCTGGGATGCATAATAGATGACAATTGGCTACTTGTTTTTCCTTTGGCCTAAAACAGTTCCTAATGCATAATCTAAAAAATCGCACATAAGCTCAAAAGGAAGGCTCCAATCTGGTGGAACAACGATCTCCTTGAGGTGTTTGAAGGCCTTCTCACATTCCTCATCAAACTTGAATGGGACAGCTTTTTGGAGAAGTCGGCAAAGGGGGTTGGAAATCTTGGAAAAATCCTTGATGAATCGCCTATAGAATCCTGCATGTCCAAGAAAAGAATGAACCTCTCTAACCGAAGTAGGAGAGGGTAAGTAGCGTGCAAGATCTATTTTTGATTTATCAACCTCAATACCCTTGGCCGAAATTATATGCCGTAGAATTATGCCTTGTTTTACAATGAAATGACATTTTTCCCAATTTAACATAAGGTTAGTTTCAATGCATTGTTCCAAGATTAAAGTGAGATTATGTAAACAAGCATCAAACGAATCACCAAATACACTAAAATCATCCATGAAAACTTCAATAATCTTCTCCACAAAATCTGAAAATATACTTATCATGCATCTTTGAAAGGTGGCAGGAGCATTGCATAAACCAAATGGCATGCGACGATAGGCAAAAGTACCAAAGGGACATGTGAAAGTGGTCTTTTCTTGGTCATTCGGAGCTATGACAATTTGATTATATCCTGAATAAACATCAAGAAAACAATAAAAAGAATGACCGGCTAACCTTTCAAGCATTTGATCAATGAACGGCAAAGGGAAGTGATCTTTCCTAGTGGTTGCGATGAGCTTCCTATAATCAATGCAAACTCTCTAACTTGTTTGGATACATGTTGGCACAAGCTCATTCTCAGCATTCTTCACCACCGTCACTCCGGATTTCTTTGGCACAACTTGAACTGGTGAAACCTAACGGCTATCCGAGATAGGATAAATTACTACACAGTCAAGTAATTTGATAATCTCCTTCTTCACAACTTCCATCATTGGAGGGTTGAGTCGACATTGAGCCTCTCGAGTTGGTTTAGCCCCCTTTTCTAGAAGTATGCGATGCATGCATGTTGTAGGGCTAATTCCTTTAATGTCGGCCAAGGTCCATCCTATGGCTGTTTTGTGCTCTTTCAACACTCGAACCAATTTCTCTTCCTCCATTGCCATAAGTGATGAAGAAACAATGACGGGCAACGTTTTTTTGTCTGCCAAATAGACATACTTTAAATGACTTGGCAATGGTTTAAGTTCAAGAATGGGTGCCTGAATCACTAAAGGTAACAACTTGTTAGTAGAAACGAGAATTGAAATTGGAATTGGGGCTTACTTTGATATTGTGGTGATGATTCAAGTGCAGCCACCATTTCGCCAACTTCATCATCATGCACGGCCAGATTGGGTTTTAAGCCCAATCCCTCGACAATTGTTGTTTCAAGTGGATCTTTGTCCAACGAATCAAGAAAGTCCCGCGCCAATGAATCAAATATATCAATAGAGAAACAAGAATGATCATTTTTAGGATATTTAATAGTTTCAGAAAGATTGAAATCAATAACTTCCCCCTCAAATTCCATCGTTAAAGTCCCTTTGAACACATCGATCCTGGTGCGGGCTGTTTTCATGAAAGGTCTCCCAAGTAGGATCGGCAATGGTGTAGAATAGGTTAACCTGCACCAAAACATCTTCGAAAACTCCTTTTGGATAGGCATTAACATGATCGGCCAATTGGATAATCACACCATCATTTTTAAACTCTCCTAAGTTCATAGATGCATAAATTGAGTAAGGCATGACATTAAGTGAAGCTCCTAAGTCTAGCATAGCATGTTCAAACTTAGTATTGCCAATAACACAAGGAATTGTAAAACTACCCGGATCTTTGCATTTAGGTGGTAGTTTTCTTTGTAACACCGCCGAAACATTCTCACTTACCTGGACCACCTCTTTGTTCAAAATCCTCTTCCTTGTTGTGCAAAGTTCTTTCAAGAATTTGGCATACTTAGGAACTTGCTTGATTGCATCAAGGAGCGGGATATTAACTTGAACTTTCCTAAAGGTTTCCAGAATGTCCTTTTCATTCTCTTATTTCTTTAATTGCCTAAATCTGATAGGAAAGGGCACATTTTGTGGAATAGAACTAGGAAAATTCGAATTTGGACTTACCTTGGTGGTGTTGGACGGTTTTGGGACATTAGGGGGCTACGGCAAGGTTTGTTCCACCCTTGCTGTGGCCTTTGCTCCTTGTTCATCCTCTTCTTGCAGCAGCTTTTCCTCCTCTTGGCTTGTTTTGGACGGTTTTGGAGTTGTTCCAACCTCCTTACCACTTCTCAACGTAATTGCCTTGGCGGTTTCAAAACCTCCCTTCGGATTTATGATTTTTGAACTAGGCAATTTACCTTCCTCTCTGAATTGGCCCATGAATTCTGCCATTTTCCCCATTTGCTTCTTCAATTCTCCCATCTCTTTGGCTTGATTTTGATAGCCCTACGACAAGGTAGTTAGTAATTGAAGAACATTATCATTATTCATTGACAAACCTAAATTTGGTTGGGTAGGTTGTGATTGAGGTTGAGATTGTGTGAATGGCTTTTGATATATCCCAGGAGGTGGTGGACGAAATCCTCCTCCATTGCCGTGAGTTTATTGAGGTTGTTGAGGCTCTCTCTACTTGAAATTTGGGTGATCTCTCCATCCCGAATTGTATGTATTTGAGTATGGATCATTCCTTTACGGATTTTGGCCTTGATAACCTATGGCATTGGTGCTTTCCCATCCTCCATTCTCTATCAATTGAGGGCATTGATCATTGAGGTGCCTTTGCATAGAGCACACGCCACACACACTTGGTGTACTTCCTTGCACTTTGGATCCTTTAAGAATGTGAGACACAAGCATAATGAGATTAGCTAATTGAGATTGAATTTCAGAAATTGCACTTACCTCATTCACTTGTTGTTGCCATGGGGTGTCTTTTTGTCCAACACCTTCGTATTGTTGTGCATTCAAGACTCGATTTGCAATTAAGACCTTGGCAGCCACCGGTGTTTTGTCAACCAAAGCACCCCCTGCCGAGGCATCTAGCATTTGTCTCTTAATTGGAAGGAGTCATTCGTAGAAATATTGAATTAAAAGTTCTTCCTTCATTTGATGTTGAGGGCATGATGCAACTAGAGTCTTAAAACGTTCATAATATGCTGGAAAAGACTCCCCTTGGTTTTGTTGAATGCCACTAATTTTCTTCCTCAAAAGAATCACTCTTGAAGTTGGGAAGAATTTCTCTAAGAATGCCCGCTTCATGCTTTCCCAAGAAGTGACAGTTCCGGGTGCCAATTCGTATAGCCAATCTTTAGCCTTTTCCAAAAGAGAGAATGGAAAGGCCTTCATCTTCAAAATGTTCCCATTGACATTGATGGGTGTCATGCTTGAACATACCACTTCAAACTCTTTAAGATGCTTGTTTGGATCTTCCATGGACAGCCCATGGTATTTGGGGATGTGATTCAAAAAGGTAGACTTCAATTCGAACTCATCGGTCTTGCCTTGAGCTATCATTGGATATTGAATGCATAAAGGCACGACATTGTCTAATCCTGAGGCCGAAAGTTCTTTGATTGTTCGATTGTCCGCCGCTATAACAGCCATAGGATGGACCTTAGCCAACATTAAAGGAATTAGCCCTACAACATGCATGCATCGCATACTTCTAGAGGAGGGGGCTAAACCAACTCGAGAGGCTCAATGTTGACTCAACCCTTCAATGATGGAAGTTGTGAAGAAAGATGACATATTAAAGATTACCACTCACATAGATTTTAATTATCCCTACCCTCGAGCATATACTTAACCATAGTTACCACACACTAGCTCCCATTTAATCAATTAAAACAACATTTTGAATGTAGTAACATGCCTTAGAGAATCCCTCAATTCCTCACTGGATACACTCTATTTTCACACAGATTTTCTGACTACACTCCCTACACTAAGTATATGTGAGAAGATTGATGTAAACATGTAGACTAGCAGTCACATATGTATAATCAAAGAAGGCACTTTCTGGAATTATTAACATGTATATGATCTCATGAATGGAATGCCACTACTTAGACGCAAGAACCAGGGATACCATATGCTCAAACCAATTTTAAACTCCACATATTGAAACACATAACAATCAAGATCCAAGTCAAAGGGTTGTAACGGGGCTAAGGTATTGGCTAACAAAGAAAGGTAAGGATACACAAAAGTTCTTAAAGTAATAGTAAGCAAAGTAATGAAATAAATACTTAGAATTCACTTTTGAATGCAAAAACCAACTTTAAACATGAAAGGACGATTCACATAACTTAGGGTCAAATTCAAACTTTTGGGCCCTTTCTTCAACAACCAATACTTGTGAGTTCATTTTCACTTATTTTCAACTCTTTTTCACGTTTTTTTTTTTCGTGCCCTATTCTTTTCTTTGGCACATAAATCATCCATCCCCCTAGATTCCCATGAAAATCCTTCCCCCACACTTATTTTTCTGATACTTCTAGATCAAAAGGAATTCCCTCTAAGTCATGCTTTACTATATTTTAAGAACAAGGGTATGGATAGTCCTATTCTAGGCTAGGTAAGGGTAATGTGGGCTAACAAAGACAATAGGCTAACAAAGGCTCAAAGGGGTTAACATACAATACATATGCAAAGGGTAAGGCTTTTTGGCTCTGGTTTTAACTAAACAACTTCATCTTGTTTTATGTTATGCACTCAATTTTATGCTTTGAATGAAATGGGCATGAGTTCTAGTATTTGGAACTATAGTGATAAAACGCATTCTAAGTAGCAACCAAGCAAAGAATAATGAGATCATGCAACGACTTTAGAAAACAAGAACATCAAGATTAATAACTCTCCAAAGAATGTTTAGGCTCAAGTCTCTCAGTATTATAGCGTTAGTTTGAGTTCCTTCCTTCAAGCATGTTACAAAAACTGATTTTTTCCTTTGTGATTACATGTGAATTCGTAAATGTCAACTACAACTAAGCATAAACCAAAGAGCATATCAAACTTCCATCCATGTTTGTAACTTTCTTTAATAGTCATGCAATTAAAAACCAAATCCTCATCATTGTGTTGGAAGGTATCCTAAGACACAAACAAAAAACAACTCTAAAAACAACTCTTTTTGGGTTTTTAAAACACTCTTTTTTTATTTTTTATTTTTTCAAATTTTCGGATTTTCTGTTTAAGACACATAAAAATACTTCAAAACACACTAAAAACACTTAAAAACAGTGAATAACAACTTTAGAAGTGATAGGTGATAAAATCCCATGAAAATCATGCAAAAACAGCTTGTTTACCCCCCCCCCCCCCACACGTAAACCAAACATTGTCCTCAATGTTTTAAGCATAGACTCACAAACAAACAACCAAATAACGCAACTAAGAAACACGACAATCATGGCAAAGTAAAAGCAATAAAGAGTAGTGTTTAGGAACGCAAATCTGGTTATGGAGTGTTGGAGATTCCTAGGTTTTCTTTATTTGCATGCATGGGTTGCCTCCCAAGAAGCGCTTGCTTTAATGTTTTCCAGCTGGACGATACCTCTCTTTAAACTTCATTGGAGCCCACGGCATGGAATTGATCTTTGAATGGAAGGTGATACTTGAAATGATCCGGTAATGGTTTAAATTCAAGATTGGGTGCCTGAATCATCAACAACCTGTTAGTATAAAACAAATTTGAAATTTGGGGAGGTGGCTTACTTGTGTGCTCCGACATGAACTCAAGAATAAACACCCCTTCGAAAGTTGTAGGACTAGAAAATTCAGCTAGATTTGGTGTTTTGAGAGTTATGACTTGTCCCGTGTCATAAAATCCAACTTCTTTGGGAATTGTTGTCTTAAGTATATCCTCTTTAATGAATTCGAGACATTCCCCAACCACTTCTTGCTCTTGATTCTTTGGAAAGGTTTTGAAGATGCCTTTCTCACCCTCTTCTTCCTTGGATTGCATGATCCTGCAAGGAATAGGGGCATTTGGAACGGGGTTAGAAATAATTAAATTTCGAACAACCTTACCTGAATTGGATGGCGTAGGAGCAATAGGTGCCTGCGGCAAAGGTGTTTCCACCCTTGCCGTGTGTTGGGTGTGTTCCTCTTCCTGAAGTTGCAATCTTTCATCTTCCTTGTAATTTGATTTTGATGGTTTAGGGTCTGTTCCAACCTCCTTGCTACTTCTCAAGATGATTTCCTTGGCAGTTTCAAATCCTCCCTTCGGATTTGCAATGGTTGAACTAGGGAGTTTGCCTTGGTCTCGAAATTGTCCTACGAACTCTGCTATCTGCCCAATTTGCTTTTCCAAGTGGTCCAACCTTTTGTCTTGATTTTGCATTGCTTTGTTTTGATTTTCTTGCCCCTGAGACAAATTGGTGAGTAACTTAATAAGCATATCATTATACAAAGACGTACCTGAATTTGTTTGGGCAGGTTGTGGTGGCTGCATAGGTGTTGTATAGAACTCCTCATATGGCTGCCAATATTCTCCTTGTTGAGCCTCCTTGACTTGATTTTGTGAGCCCTGCACCAAAGAAATTAATTCATTAAGAATTTGATTATAATCTATTGACGAACCTGAGTTTGGTTGGGTATTTTGTATATGAGGTTGTGGTGGCTGCATAGGCGTTGAATAGAACTCGTTGTATGGCTGCCAATATCCTTTGTGTTCAACTTGTTAAAATTCGCACAACATAGAGTTTGAATGATCACTCCAATCTCTTTGTGCACATTGATTTGCTTGATATTCTTGCCTATAAGAAGCACCAAATGTAGGGACACTTTGCATTGTCGACCCTTCGGCATACTGTGATAACTGACAAGTAAGATTCGCTATTTGAGCTTGAAGATTAGCAATTGCCATGTCTTGCTTCTCTAGTACCTGAAATCAATGAAATAAAACTAAATCAAATATGAAAAGAAAAATAAACAAACAAACAGAGGGATTAGCAATTTTACTAATCCCCGGCAACGGTGCCAAAATTTGATGTGAAATATTCTAACACTCAAATTAAAACCCTATGATTGTAGTATATGAAAGGAGGGATCGTTTTAGGTTGGGGATTAGAAGGGATGCTAATCTACTCTAAACTGACTTAAAAACACAAAACTACACTTAAAAACACTTAACTAGACATATAAGACTCAAAACAGCACAAAACAATAAAAAAAAAGACTCAAACTAGACTCTAAAGGCGATTTGGACGAAAATTACTTTTAACTTGACTCAAAACACTTAAAAACACAACTTGGACAGATTCTAACTAATTTGACACAACAAAGTAAAGGGGGATTGGATTTTGGACGAAATTAAGGTAAAAACAAACATATTATAAAGACTCTAAACAATTTGGACGAAATTAGGGAAAATTATGGGTAATAAGCTAGCTAGAGGGTCCTTCTCCACACATGACACATATGCATATGAACCAATTTCCTGTTATTATTCCTTTAGACTATGAATGACAACGCCCCAAGTTAGTTGCATCGCACAACTAACCATTGGATTTTCCTTATTTCATTGAATTAGATGGAATACGCATCTAAACCAAATTATCTTTCTCAAGTTCCCTATATGAAACGCATGATAGAGATACATGTCAAAAGTCATTAAGTTCTATGAAAATCATAAGCATTGACACGGCATTCATCACTATGAAATGCATGAAACTCATACCAAGGATTTACTTAACACGATTGTGACTAGCAACCTCCACTACTTGTGAATATAAGTGAATAACTATTACGTGAGACCCCCTTATACTCTTGCATCAAATTCATGCATGCAAATTAAGTGTCGACCCCCAACCTACATACATAAACAAGTTTTAATAACTTAGATAAGCAAATCACATTCATGCCTTAAAAAACAATAACTGGACGTAATCAATTCATATAAAACATATAATCATGGCTTCGAATTCACCTCTAACTAAAAAGAAATTAGTTCCACATGTTCGCAAAACAAAGATAATTAAACTTAAACATTAAAAACAAAGATAGAATACACCTAGAAACACTCCAGGTGGCTCCTCCTTCCTTCCTTGCTGCCAACAATGGGGATTTGTGTGAATTTAGGCTCTTGAGGTGTGGTGGATGGTGTGGTGTGAATTTGTGGTAGAGGGTGGTGGTTTTTGAGTGTTGTGGCATCATGTATTTATAGGGTGAAGGGAAGGCACAAATTTGGGCTGAAAATGAGAGGAATTAGGACTCCAAATCACCAAAGAACAAGGATACTTTCAATCAGTTTCCAAGGAGGACAATGAATGGTCCTTGTGGCAGATTCTAGAACTTCTAGAATGGTTACATGTGGCATAAACTTAATGCACGAAAATAGGGCTTCTAGAACTTGATATTTAGGTGATTTAATGTGAAAATGAGTCCTCTTTGAAGTTGGAATTAAGGTAGGAAAAGATTAGGATAGGATAAGATAAGATAAGGTTGGATAAGGTTTGGATAAGATAAGGAAATTTTGATAAGGTTCCTTATTTCTTGCTATTTCCTTATCTTCTTTGCATTTGGACTTCTTTCTCCAGATTTGTAGCCTTTCCTAGCCCTTCTTGACTTCAATTTCGTCCATCCACATTGCTTCATAGTTAAGCTATCCAATCCATGCCCAAAACTGCTCCAAATAGCCTCAAAGTGCACTTTCTTGCTCGTTTTGCCATTAGGACCTAAAAACATACGAAAATAGCTTAAAAGACTAAAATAGATAGTAATTAAGTAACTAAATGCAAGGAAACAACATAACTAAGTAGCATAAATATGCTCCTATCAGCCAACACGTATCCAAATAGGTTGGAGAGTTTGCATTGATTATACGAAGCTCAACGTCACCACAAGGAAGGATCACTTCCCTTTGCCGTTCATTGATCAAATGCTTGAAAGGTTAGCCGGTCATTCTTTTTATTGTTTTCTTGATGGTTATTTGGGATTTAATCAAATTGTCATAGCTCCGGATGACCAAGAAAAGACCACTTTCATGTGTCCCTTTGGTACTTTTGCCTATCGTCGCATGCCCTTCGGCTTATGCAATGCACTTGCCACATTTCAAAGATGCATGGTAAGTATATTTTCAGATTTTGTGGAGAAGATTATTGAAGTTTTGATGGATGATTTTTGTGTATTTGGTGATTCGTTTGATGATTGTTTACAAAATCTCACTTTGATCTTGAAACAATGCATTGAAACTAACCTTGTGTTAAATTGGGATAAATGTCATTTCATGGTAAAACAAGGCATAGTTCTACGGCATATAATTTCAGCCAAGGGTATTGAGGTTGATAAATGAAAAATAGATATTGTACGATACTTACCCTCTCCTACTTCGGTTAGAGAGGTTCGTTCTTTTCTTGGACATGCAGGATTCTATAGGCGATTCATCAAGGACTTTTCAAAGATTTCCAACCCCCTTTGCCAACTTCTCCAAAAAGGTGTCCCATTCAAGTTCGATGAGGAATGTAAGAAACCATTCAAACACCTCAAAGAGATGCTCACTTCGGCCCCCATCATTGTTCCACCAGATTAGAGCCTTCCTTTTGAGCTTATGTGCGATGCCTCAGATTATGCATTAGGAGTTGTTTTAGGCCAAAGGAAAAACAAGCAGCCACATGTCATCTATTATGCATCCCGAACCTTGAATGATGCCCAATTGAACTAATCCACAACGGAAAAAGAACTTCTTGCTGTTGTTTTTGCTTTAGATAAGTTTCGTTCTTATTTACTTGGCACTAAAGTTATAATTTACATTGATCATACAGCGTTGAAGTACTTACTCACCAAAAAAGAGGCTTATTCGTTGGATGCTTCTTCTTCAAGAGTTCGATATCGAAATCTGGGACAAGAAAGGAAGTGAAAACGTGGTGGCTGACCACTTGAGCCGTATGGTGCATGAAGAAGATGCCGTGCCTATCCCAGAGACATTCCCAGATGAGCAGCTGCTGTCCATCGAGGTAAGTGAGCCATGGTATGCCGATTTAGTGAATTATTTGGTGTCTAAACAAGTACCAAGCAACCTAAATAAGCACCAACGTGATAAACTTAAAAAGGAGGCTCAGTTTTATGTATGGGATGATCCTTGTTTGTGGAAATATTGCGCTGATGTGCGTGAGTCAGAGTTTAATTCAATTTTAACTTTTTGTCACACTTATGCATGTGGAGGTCACTTTGGCACTCAAATGACTGCACGTAAAGTACTTGAATGTGGTTTTTATTGACCTATTATCTTTAAGGATGCTAGAACTTTTTGCATAACATGTGATCGTTGTCTAAGAACCAGAAACATTGGTTCAAAAGACCAAATGCCGCAGACACCTACTTTGTGGTTGAAATTTTTGATGTTTGGGGTATTGATTTTATGGGTCCTTTTCCTTCATCCCATGGTTTTGTTTATATTTTACTTGCGGTTGATTATGTTTCGAAATGGGTGGAAGCATAAGCCACCTGTATTAATGATTCTAAAGTGGTTGCAGAATTTGTGAAAACTAACATATTTGCAAGATTTGGAATGCCAAGGGTTCTTATAAGTGATGGGGGCTCCCATTTTTGCAATCGAACCATTGAGGCGTTGCTCAAGAAGTATAATGTCACACATAAGGTGACAACACCTTATCATCCTCAAACAAGTGGGCAAGCCGAAGTTTCTAATCGCGAAGTCAAACGGATTTTGGAGAAAACCATTGGGCCAAATCGGAAGGATTGGAGCTTGCATTTGAATGATGCATTGTGGGTATATCGTACGTCCTACAAAACACCAATTGGGATGTCCTTATTTCGGCTTATCTATGGGAAACCATGTCATCTTCCCGTTGAATTGGAGCATAAAGCACATTGGGCCGTCAAAACTTTCAATATAGACATTGATGCCTCTGGAATCCATAGGAAGCTTCAATTGAATGAGCTTGAGGAAATAAGGAATGAAGATTATGAGAATGCTCGAATTTACAAGGAGAAAACAAAGGCATTCTATGACAAGATGATTCGTAGCAAGACATTCTCAATTAGGCAGAAAGTGTTACTCTTCAATTCTCACCTTCGATTGTTTCCCGGTAAGTTACGTTCTAAGTGGATTGGTCCTTTTGTTATTACTAATGTCTTTCCTTATGGTGCAGTTCAAATTCATAGTTTAAAGACCAAAAACGAATTCAAAGTCAATGGACGTCGGTTGAAGCCATACTATGACCACTTTAAGGAGCATGTAGTGGAGGAGATACCCCTCCATACCGTGGGCTCCAATGAAGCTTAAGAGGAAGTATCGTCCGGTTGGAAGACGTTAAAGCAAGTGCTTCTTGGGAGGCAACCCACACAAATAAAGAAGAACTAGGAAGCTCCAACACTCCACAACCAGATTTGCGTCCCTAAACCCTACTCTTTATTGCTTTTACTTTGCCATGTTTGTCATGTCTGTTAGTTGTGTTATTTGGTTGGTTGTTTGTGAAGTCTATGCTTAAAACATGGAGGACAATGTTTGGTTTAAGTGTTTTGGGGGGGCGGGGGGGAACAAATGATTTTTCGTTGATTTTCGTGGGATTTTATCACCTATCACTTCTAATGTTGTTACTCACTATTTTTAAGTGTTTTTAGTGTGTTTTGAAGTGCTTTTATGTGTCTTAAACAGAAAATATGAAAATTTTGAAAAAAATTCGAAAAAAAGTTTTGAAAAACCCAAAAATAGTTGTTTTAGAGTTGTTTTTGTTTGTTTGTTTGTGTTTTAGGGTACCTTCCAACACAATGATGAGGATTTGGTTTTTAATTGCATGACTATTAAAGAAAGTTACAAACATGGGTGGAAGTTTGATATGCTCTTTGGTTTATGCTTAGTTGTAGTTGACATTTACGAATTCACATGTAATCAAAAAGGAAAAAATTAGTTTTTGTAACATGCTTGAAGGAAGAAACTCAAACCAATGCTACAACCCGGAGAGATTTGAGCCTAAACTTTATTTGGAGAGTTATCAATCTTGATTTCTTGTTTTCTAAAGTCATTGCATGATCTCATTATTTCTTTGCTTGGTTGCTACTTAGAATGCGTTTCATCACTATAGTTCCAAATACTAGAACTCATGCTCGTTTCATTCAAAGCATAAAATTGAGTGCATAACATAAAACAAGATGAAGTTGTTTTGTTAAAACAGAGCCTTAGCCTATTTTCTTTGTTAACCACATTATCCTTACCTAGCCTAGAATAGGACTATCCATACCCATATTCTTAAAGAATAGTAAAGCATGACTTAGAGGGCATTCCTTTGGTTCTACAAATTTGCAGAAAAAACAAGTGTGGGGGAAGGATTTTCGTAGGAATTCTATGAGGTTGTACATGTAGTGTGCCAAAGAAAAAGAATAGGGCATGAAAAAAAAAACGTGAAAAAGAAAGAAAAAGAGTTGAAAATAAGTGAGAATGAACTCACAAGTGTTGATTGTTGAAGAAAGGGTCCAAAAGTTTGAATCTGGCCCTAAGTATTGTGTGAATCTTCCTTTGGTGTTCAAAGTTGATTTCTGCATTCAAAAGTGAATTCTAAGTGTTTATCTCATTACTTTGCCAACTATTGCTTTAAAAACTTTTGTTCATCCTTACCTTTCTTTGTTAGCCAATACCTTAGCCCCGTTACAACCATTATACTTCTATCTTGATTGTTATGTGTTTCAATATGTAGAGTTTTAAATTGGTTTGAGCATATGGTATCCCTGGTTCTCACGTCTAAGTAGTGGCATTCCATTCATGAGATCAATACATGTTAATAATTCCAGAAAGTGCCTTCTTTGATTATACATATGTGAGTATTCGTCTACATGTTTACATCAATCTTCTCACATATACTTAGTGTAGGGAGTGTAGTAAAAAAATCTGTGTGAAAATAGAGAGTATATCTAGTGAGGAATTGAGGGATTCTCTAAGACATGTTACTACATTCAAAATGTTGTTTTAGTTGATTAAATGCGAGCTAGTAAGTGGTGAGTACGGTTAAGTGTACGCTCAAGAGTAGGGATAACTAAAATCCAAGTGAGTGGTGATCTTTAATATGTCATGTTGCATTGGAAATCCCTGAGGTAGCTATTGGAAGGTTTAGATTGTGTTTTGTTTATTTCGTTTTGCTCGAGGACTAGCAAAAGCTAAGTGCGGGGGAATTTGATAGGAGCATATTTATGCTACTTAGTTATGTTGTTTCCTTGCATTTAGTTAGTTAATTACTACTTATTATAGTCTTTTAAGCTATTTTCGTATGTTTGTAGGTCTTAATGGCAAAAGGAGCAAGAAAGTGCTTTTTGGAGCCATTTGGAGCAATTTTGGGCATCAATTGGATAGCTTAGGACAGGAGCAAGGTGGATGGATGAAATTGAAGTCAAGAGACGCTAGGAAATGCTACAAATCTGGAGAAACAAGTTCAAATACAAAGAAGATAAGGAAAGAGCAAGAAATAAGGAACATTATCCAACCTTATCTTATCTTATCCTAACCAACCTTATCCTTTCCTAAATCTAGCCTTATCCTATCTTATCTTATCCAAATCAGTTTGTGCCTTAATTTTAGCTATTTAGAAGGGATGAGTTATACATTTAAACACATAAATCATATTCTAGAAGCCTAATCCCTTATGCGCTGCATATATGCCATTCCTTGGGGGTTTAGGAGTTGTAATCCCTATTCTACACCTATGCCGTGTGTCCTTGTTCCTTTAGGTCCAGAGATCTGCTCTAAAACATTCTTTTTAGAAGCCCTATCTTCCTCCTAAAAAGGTGCCGCACCTATTCCCTTTAGAAACCCCAAATCCCTGCCGTGTATTCCTTATCCCTTTCCCCGTTGGTTTCTGCCAAACCATAACCTTTTTCCTTTAGGATTGTGCAATCCTTTTCCTTCAGAAATTGTGCAAGACCTAGCCTATAAATACAAGCCTTTGCCGCAGGTTTTAAATCATCAATTCACTCATTCATTCATTCATTCATACATTCAGCCATCAAACACCATAATTCACACCACATCACCCTAGTGCCGCAAGCAAGGAAGGAAGGAGAAGAGGACTTGTGCAATCTGCCATCCAAGGGAGTGCCGTGCATGCCATTGGAGTGTGGAGCATTTTCTTGGTTCTTTCTATCCTTAGTTTTAGTTCAATTTTATGTTAATTTGGTTTTCAATTATGATGAACATGTGGAACTAATTTCTTTTTAGTTAGAGGTGAATTCGAAGCTATGATTATATGTTTTATATGAATTGATTACATCCAGTTATTGTTTCTTAAGCCTTGAATGTGATTTGCTTATCTGCGTTATTAAAACTTGTTTATGTATGTTGGTTGAGGGTCGACACTTAATTTGCATGCATGAATTTGATGCTAGAGTATAAGGAAGTTTCACCTAATCATTATGAACTTATATTCACAAGTAGTGGATGTCACTAGTCATGATTGTGTTAAGTAAATCCTTGGTATGAGTATCATGCTATTCATAGTTACAAATGCCTTGTCAATGCTTATGGTTTTCAAAGAACTTAATGACCTTTGATATGATTTTCTATCATGCTTTTCATAGTTAGGGAACTTGAGAAGGATACTTTGGTTGTGATGTGTATCCCATCCAATTCAATGAATTAAGGAAAATCTGAAAATTAATTTGTGCTATCACGGTTAATTTGGGGCATTATCATTCATAGTCCAAAGGAATAATAATTGGAAATTGGTTTGTATGCATATGTCATGTGTGGAGAAGGACCCTCTAACTAGCCTTTCACCCATTTAATTTACCCAAATTCGTTTTTACATAGTGTTTATGCAAAGTTTCTGTTTTAAGTTTTAAATTCGTCAAAAATAGTCACCCTTTCATTTAGTCTTGTTATTTGAGTCAAAATCTGTTTTCGTTTAGGCTTTTGAGTCAAGTTAAGTTTTATTTTCGTCAAAATCACTTGTTAGGTCTAAAATTGAGCCTTTTTGATTATGTGTTGCTGTTTTGAGTATTTAAGTTAGTTTTGAGTCTATAGAGTCTAGTTTGGTGTTTTTGAGTCTTATTTGTGTTGATTAGCATCCCTAGTTAATCCCCGGTCTAGAACAATCCCTACTTGCATATGTACTACAATTGTCACAAATAGGTTTTAATTTGTGTTTCAAGTTAATTTTCACATCATGAATGGATGATTAAAACCTGCGGCAAAGGCTTGTATTTATAGGCTAGGTCTTGCACAATTTCTGAAGGAAAAGGATTGCATAATCCAATGGGAAAAGGACTAGGGTTTGGCAGAAACCAAGAAGGAAAAGGTTAAGAACCTGCGGCATTCGGATCAGGTATAGGGCCTCTAGAAAGGATGTTGTAGAACATATTTCTGATTATGTTGAGAAGATTATTGAAGTATTCATGGATGATTTTAGTGTTTTTGGTGACTCGTTTGATGATTGTTTGCATAATCTCACTTTAATCTTGAAAAGATGCATTGAAACTAACCTTGTTTTAAATTGGGAAAAATGTCAATTCATGGTAAAACAAGGCATAGTTTTGGGTCATATAATCTCTGAAAAAGGAATTGAGGTTGATAAATCAAAAATAGATCTTGTACGCTACTTATCCTCTCCTACTTCGATGAGAAAGGTTCATTCTTTTCTTGGACATGCAGGATTCTATAGGAGATTTATAAAAGATTGCACAACCCCTTAACTTAACACACAAATTAACCCTCTTTTGACAATTGTAGCATATAAATAAGTAGGGATCGTTCTTAAACCAGGGATTAGGAGGGATTGCTAAACACTTTAAACTGACTCAAATAAATAAAACAAAGCTTTTAAACACTTAACTCAACTCAAAAGACTCAAAACAAGTTCACAAGACTTACAATAAGCTGAAAACACTCAAAACTGCCTAAAAAACACAACCTGGGCAGATTTGACTCTAAACACAAAATTGGACGAAAATTGGTTCTAACTTGACTCAAAACTCTTGGAAACACAATCTAGAACATATTCTAACTATTCAGACACTCTAACATAAAGGGGGATTAGGGTTTGGACGAAAATAAAATCAACAAAACAAGAATTTAAAACAAGACAAATTTGGACGAATTTGATGGTATTAAGTGGATGATGGGCTAGCTAGGAGGTTTTTCTCCACACATGACATACTTGCATACAAAACAATCTCCAATTGCTTATTCAATGAATCATGAACCTCACCACCCCAAGTTAATTAGGTACGCTTAAATTAACTCTCAGATTTCCCTTAGGTCATTGAATTGAATGGAATTAGCACATTGCAATCAAATTATTCCTCAAAAGTTCTCTATATGAAAGCGCATACTAGAAAAACAATCAAAGATCATTAGATTCTATGGAAATCATATGTGTTGACGAGGCATTCGTAACTATGAAAGCGCATGATACTTATGCCAAGAATTTACTTAACATGATTGTGACCAACAATCTTTACTACTTATGAATATAAGTTCCTGATAGGAGCATATTTATGCGACTTAATTGGCTTGTTCTCGTGCATTTATGTTGTGTTTCCTTAGTTATTTTAGTGTTTAAAGTCACTTTTGTGTGTTTTCAGATTATAAAGCCAAAGTGTGCAAGAAGATGCAAATTGGAGTCTTTTGGAGCAAAAGAGGAATGAATGAGTTGAAGACTTGAAGAAATATGAATTCCTAATTGAAGATGGATTCCTACTCACATGAGGATTCCTAGAAGAACAAGGATTCCTACTCCAACAAGGATTCCTACTTGAAGTAGGAAAGTTAAGCCAAGGTTTCCCATTTTGGTAACCTTTCCTAATCTTAAAAGTCCTTATTTTCCAGCCACTTTGAAGGCCTCGTATGCACTTTAGGACACAAAACAAAGGCCCTAGACCCTTTAGGGACCTTTGCCGCACCCTTTCCCTTTCTCTTCATCCCTTGCCGTGTAAGGGACCCCTTTTCCCTTCAGTTTTAGGACACTTCACCTTTCCTAAAGCATTAAGCCGCACCTCTTAACCTTTCCTTTTCCCTTGCCGTGCAAGGGGGGTCCTTATTTCCTATTTTCTACACTTAAACACATTCCCCTTTCAAATAAAACCCTAGCCGCATATTTTAGCCAATTTCCTTTTAGTTTCTAATTTGATTTCCTAATTCTAGAAGCCTTTGACTTAATTTTAGTTAACCAAAATAAGTTAGGGTTTTAATTTCTGAAAACCCTTTTAATACTTGGACTTAAGCCGCACCCTAGGATCATTCTTTCATCATTCCATACATTGCCCCAGCCACCATCATTCTTCCACCTTCAATCCGCAACCTTCCATCCATTCCAGCCACCATTCTACACCTCCATACACTTACACACCATTGCAGCCACCTTCCACCTCTCTGCCGCAACCCTTTACCATCCTAAATCTCTTCCTAAACCAAAATCACATCCAAAATCACCCTAAGACCTCTGTGCCGCAGCAAGGAGAAGAAGAAAGAGGAGCTTGAACGTGCAGAAATTCAAAGTGGAATCGTTGGGCGTTCTAGGTGTAATCAATCTTTTGTTCTCTATGTTTAATTTCAATTTTGTTTCTTTTTCTGTGAACATGAGAGGCTAAACCCCTTGTTAGCTAGGGGGTGATTCAAAACCATGTATATGCTTGCAATATAAATTGATTACTTTCAGTTGGAATTTCATGAGTTGTGGATTCAATTTGTTTAACTGCTTGATTGAGAGTGCACGTTTAGTTTTCATGCATGAATATGATGCTAGAATATAAGGGAGTTTCACCTAATAGTTACAAACTTATATTCACAAGTAGTGGAGGTCGCTTATAAACGATCGCGTTAAATGAATTCTTGGCACTAGTTTCATGCTCATCATAGTAACGAATGCCTCGTCAACACTTATAGTTTTCATGTTGCTTAATGATCTTTGATTGTATCTTTATTGTGCTTTTCACGTAAAGGACTTTTGGAGAATGTTTTGAATTGTTGTATGCGCTTTCCTATCCAATTCATTAACTTAAGGAGAACTTGAAGGTCAATTTAAGCGAACCTAATTAACCCGGGGTGTTGAGTTTCATGATTCATTGAAAGACCAACTGAAAATCATCTTGTATGCAAGTGTGACATGTGTGGAGAAGAACCTTCTAGCTAGCATTCCAACCATATTTTCATCAAATTCGTTTTTACAATCTGTTTTCATTACAATCTGTTTTCTTTGTTTTAATTTCGTCAAAACTACATCCCCCTTTACTTTATTGTTTCAATTTAGTTAGAAAGTGTCTTAGTTTGTGTTTCTAAGTGTTTTGATTTAAGTTATAACCCAAATTCGTCCAAATTAGTGTTAGGTGTTCAAAACTGCCCAGATTGTGTTTTTAAGGTAGTTTTGAGTGTTTTGTTGTTGTTTTGAGTCTTTTGGTTTGTTTTAGTGTTTTAGTGTTTATTTTTGCATTCTTTGAGTCTAGTTTAGTGTTTTAACCTTTGTTTTACGTTTTTGAGTCAGTTTTCAAGTGATTTAGCAATCCCTCCTAATCCCCGGTTTAGAACGATCCCTACTTATACATATACTACAATTGTCAAAAGAGGGTTTTAATTTGTGTGCTTATATATTTCGCATCAGTTCCCCACGATTAGGTGAAGTTTCCTTATATCCTAGCATCAGATTTATTGATAGGAGCATATTTATGCGACTTAAATGGCTTGTTCTCGTACATTTACGTTATGTTTCTTTAGTTATTTTAGTACTTTAAGCTATTTTCGTGTGTTTATAGGTCCAAAGGGCTAAAGGAGCAAAAAGATGCATTTTGGAAACTTTTGGAGCACTTTTGGGCTAAGGACGGATAGCTTATGCTTGAAGCCAAAGTGTTGGACGAAATTGAAGACCTAATTGGAGCCAAAGTGTTGGAACCTTGTTCTCTTTAGTTTTAGGACATTTAAACCTTTCCTAATCCCAATCATGCCATGCATAACACACATCCATTCTAACACATTGTCATTGCACATGCATTTCCTTCATTAGTTAACCCACATGCACTTATCACTTATCATCACCACATATCATATCACTTAATCACTTATCACTTATCATCACCACTTAACCACTTATCATATCATAACCACATATCATATCACTTATCACTTATCACTTAACATATCATCCACCTACTTCACCTACAACATCCACCTACTTCACCTACAACATCCACTTCACCTACAACATCCACCTACTTCACCTACAACATCCACTTACTTCACCTACAACATCCACCTACTTCACCTACAACATCCACCTACTTCACCTACAAATGACATAGCCATATGTTCCCTCCACTACTCCTATAAATACCCTTGCATTCATTCATTCAAAAACATCTCATTTCATACACAACACATTACAAACACATTCTCCCTTCCCTAGCCGTGAGCTTCCCATCCATTCCCTTATAATCCAAACACCACTCCTCATCCATTTCCATAATCCCCCAAACCTCACCTTAGACCTTGTGCTACAACAACGAGGAAGATAAGAGGGCCTAAACGTTCATACAATTCAAGTGTGAGTTGTTGGAATGTTTAGGTGTTTCTTTGATTTCAAAGTTTAAATTCAATTCTCTTTGTTTTGTATGAGGAACTAAACCCCCCTTTAGCTAGGGGGGGATTCGAAATATATGTTTATGCTTGCATTTTGATTTGATTACTTCTAATTGCGTTTCATAAGTTGTGGATTCAATTTGTTTAACCGTTTGATTGATAACTTATTTATGTATGTTTATTAAGAATGCGCGCTTAATTTTCATGCATGAATATGACGCTAGAATATAAGTGAGTTTCACCTAATCGTTATGAACTTATATTCACAAGTAGTGGAGGTTGCTTATAAACAATCGCGTTAAACGAATTCTTGGCATAAGTTTCATGCAATCATAGTAACGAATGCCTCGTCAACACTTATAGTTTTCATGATGCTTAATGATTCTTGCTTGTTTCTCTATTATGCAATTCATGTAGGGAACTTGTGAGGAATGCTTTGGGTTGTCGTATGCAATCATCCAATTCATTAACTTAAGGAAAACTTGACGGTTAATTTAAGCGGACCTAATTAACCCGGGGTGTTGAGAATTCATGGTTTATTGAAGTGCAATTGGAAATCATTTTATTATGCAAGTGTAACATGTATGGAGATGAACCCCTTAGCTAGCCATACCATCCATTCATTTCCGTCAATTTCATATTTACAATTTGTTTTCTTTACAATCTATCCATTTTAGTTTAAATTCGTCCAAAATCAATCCCCCCCATATTTCGTTTAAGTCTTAGTCTTAATCTTTCTTATTTTTAGTTTTGAATTCTTCGAGTTTAGTATAACATTTTAGTTTGTGTTTTTAAAAGCATTTTGAGTCTTTTGATTTGTTTTAGTGTTTTAAAGTTTAGTTTTACATTCTTTGAGTCTAGTTTAGTGTTTTATATTATGTTTTTACGTTTTTAAGTCAAATCCAAGTGATTAACAATCCCTCCTAATCCCCGGTCCAGAACGATCCCTACTTGCACCTATACTACAATTGATAAAAAGAGGGTTTAATTTGTGTGCGTATAAACCACGCATCAAATTTTGGCGCCGTTGCTGGGGATTAGAAAATTTGCTAATCCCTTGGATTGTTTGTTTCTGTATTGTCTTTTAGATTTAGTTTTTTTTTATTTGTGTTTTGTTTGTTAAGAACAAGATGGCACTTAATAATGCTTCTCTTTTGTCACAACTCATGGAAAGGTCCCAAATGCAAAGAGTTGATATATTTAATCTTCAATCAAGGAATAACGTGTTTTCCAATACTTACAATTCGGATTGGAGTGATCATTCAAACTCTATGTGGTGGGAACCTCAAAATGCTCAACAAGGAGGATATTGGCAGCCACCACAACCTCATATTCAATATGCCCAACCAAATTTAAGTTCGTCAATAAATTATAACCAAAAGCTTGATGAATTAATTTGTTTGGTGCAGGGCTTACAAAATCAAGACAATGAGGCTCAACAAGAAGGATATTGGCAGCCGTATGAGGAGTTCTATTCAACGCCTATGCAGCCACCACAACCTGCCCAAAGTAATGTAGGTAATTCAAATGATAATGATACGATTTTTCAATTACTTACTACTCTGGAAAAGCAAATCGGGCAGATAACGGAGTTCGAAGGACAATTTTGCGACCAAGGCGAACTCCCTAGTTCAACCATTGCAAATCAGAAGAGAGATTTTGAAACTGCCAAGGAAATCATGTTGAGAAGTGACAAGGAGGTTGGAACGGACCCTCAACCATCAAAATCAAATCACAAGGAAGAGGAATACACCCAACCCACGGAAAGGGTGGAAACACCTTTACCGGAGGCTCCTATTGCTCCTATGCCATCTAATACAGGTATGGTTGTTCCAAATTTCATTATTTTTAACCCTATTCCTTGCAGATTCATGACTTCCAAGGAAGAAGAAGGTGAAAAAGACATCTTGGAAGCCCTTCCAAAGGTGACAAGTAGGGAATGTCATGAATCCATCAAAGAGGACGTTCTTGAAACCACAAAATCCAAAGAAGTTAAATTTGATGACATTGGACAAGTAATAACCATCACTTGCAATCTGGCCAAGTCCAATATCCCTGAAACTTTCAAAGGAGTGGTATTTGTCATTGAGTTCTTGTCGGACAAAACAAGTAAGTATTTTTTTCCAAATTCCATTAGATTTTATACTAACTTGCTATTTTTTTTGAATCAGGCACCTACACTAGAATTCAAACCAATGCCGGTTCACTTCAAGTATCACCTTCCATTCAAGGACCAATTCCATGCCGTTTGATTTTATTTATGTTAATAAAAAAAAATAAAAAATAAAAAATAAAAAATAAAAAAAAGAAAAAGAAAAAAAGAAAGATACTAAACATGGAGAAAGGTGGAGCTTCACAAAGGTTGTTTGCGTGAAGTCCCACTACGAGGCGCAGAAGCGGAAGGCGCAGAAGCGGGAGGCATAGAAGCGGGAGGCATCGAAGCGGAAGGCATCGGAGCGGGAGGCATCGGAGCTAGAGCATTCCAGGCCTCAATACTTGGCCAAGCGCTGGATGACCCAGGAAAAAGGTGCCTCTGGAGATAAGACGCAAGCCTTTGACGGTCACTGTGAATTCGACCCTCAGATTCTTGCAGCTCATCAAGCTTCCTCTTCATCCCCGACGAATAGTTATTTGCAAGCACATGCAAACTTCTATTCTCGTACTTAAGCTGCTGGATCTCTTGCTTAAGTCTTTCCACCTCTGCCATCAACGATTCCACCTGACGGGAGCGGGCAAGCAGGCGTAGGCCCATGTTGGACACAGAGCTCGCACACTGAACACTAAGTGCGAGGGACTCTTGAACGGCCAACTCATCGGACCGTCCTGACAGCAGCCTACTATCTTTTGGAGTGAGGAGGTTTTTAGCTACTATTGTAGCTGTTGTGGCGTCCTGCATCACAGAGTCTTCACCTGAAAGAGGACCGTTAGAAGATAAAAAAGAAGGGCGCCATACATTACCTTGACGGGGCGCAACCGGATCGCTGCTGAGACTCAAATCTAAGCTAAGGTTCGATGAGTTTGCCATTTTTTTCAAAAGTGTTCAAAGAGAAGGGGTGGATGGAGTTAAAAATTTCACAAAGGGCCGGAGTCGAGTTTCAGGAATGGGAAATCTTCAGAGTGTGTATGTTGGCGGTGATCGATAGCTCTATAAATGCCAAGGCGACGCGTCCACCGATTCAAAGAGCCGGATTTTCCGGCGTAAGTTAGGCGACGCTCCCTCGGCTTTTCAGAAAACGCGTTCAACTTTGTCAAAAGATTTCTGACAAAGCTGAAAACACGTGGAGGCCATCATTGCAACTACACGTCTTTAGCCGACAAGCGCAAAGTTCGGCGACGCTTTCTCTGCTTTTCAGAAAACGCGTGCAGCTTTGTCAAAAGGAGCCGCATCTGCACTACCACGTGTCGTTCAGAAAGAGAAGGGGCGTCGTTCAGAAATCGAAGGGGCGCCTGCTCAGAAATCGAAGAGGCGTATTCAAAGATCGAAGAGGCGCCACTATTTCAAAAAGCCGGAATTGCGGGATCAAAACGTTTGTCGACAAGGGTAAAAAGTACCACCACTTGATATTATCTCTATATATGTCGACCTTCGTCTTTTATGGCAGGGAAAACCTGAAGAAAATGCCCAACTCTCCCTCACCTCTGAGGGCGCACTCCCAGCAAAGCCTTTCAAAATACTCAATTCTTTCTTCTTCCCCAAAGATGATACCAGATGCCTGGAGAACATATGACCCAGGAGGAAACGGCGGATTGAAGCATGTGCTGATTCATTCACCGCTTCTTCAAAGCAAAGGTATCTCATATCATCAAGGTCAAAAGCAAAAGTATCTCATATCATGCTCTTTCCCTGTCTTTTTCTTTGTCCTTGTTCTTACTCGCATGGCAAAGTAAAAGAAGCAATCAGCCGGCACTTGGAGTCAATCTTCCGATCTGGAGCCAACTGCCTGGAATCTATTCCTGATTGCTTACCTAGCGTTGCTCTCGAGTAGTCATCTTCAACGGTTGATACACTTCCGGAGAAGGGACCACTTCTGCAAAGGGGAGCGAGTAAGGCAAGTGAAAATGATACATTGAAGCATGTGGAGACAAACATAGGCTGAGTTATCCTCCAACCCTTTTCAATACGAATTGGAAAGATTGAACAAAGAAACAGACCAAAAGGGTAAGCTCAGACCTTCGGGGGAGACCAAAAGAACCATCCTGCTGCCCAGTTCAAGAAGTAGCACAAAGGAAAATCAATGATGGGCGGAAACCAGTTCGAGAGTAAGCCTGTGGAATCATCAAGATCAAGCCTCAATGCAATCAACAAAGAGAAGATGGAATTTACACTCCATAACCAGATTTGCGTCCCTAAACTCTTCTCTTTGTTAATTACATTATGCCATGTTTAATATGTTTAGTTGCTTTTTGTGTGTTTACTTATGTTTTGTGTGAATCTATGCTTAAAACATTGAGGACAATGTTTGATTTAAGTGTGGGGGGGTAACTAAAGTATATTTAATGCAAATTCGTGGGATTTTATCACCCATAACTTCAAATGTTGTTCCTTGCTGTTTTAAGGTGTTTTTAAGTTGTTTTAGAGTGTTTTAGTGTGTTTTGTTTTATAATTCGAAAATCCCATAAAAATTTGAAAAATTGTTTTGAAAAACCCAAAAAGAGTTGTTTTAAGAGTCGTTTTTGTGTGTTTGTGTCTTAGGGTACCTTCCAACACAATGATAAGGATGTGGTTTATAATTGCATGACGGTTAGAAAGAGTTATAAACATAGAGAAAAGTTTGATTTACTCTTGGTATATGCTTGGTTATGGTTATAATGTATGACTTCACATGCAATCATAAAAGAAAAAAATTCGTTTTTGTAACATGCTTGAAGGAAGGAACTCAAACAAACGCTACAACCCTGAGAGACTTGAGCCTATAACGTTCTTTGGAGAGTATAATCTGTGATTTCTTGTTTTCTAAAGTCGTTGCATGATCTCATTATTCTTTGCTTGGTTACTACTTAGAAGGCGTTTCATCATATAGTTCCAAATGCTAGAACTCATGCCCATTTCATTCAAAGCATGTTATTGATTTGCATAACACATATTCAAGAAGAAGTTGTGTAGTGACCACCACCATAGCCAAATAGCCTTACTTCCCATACTTCGTATATGTTGTAAGTTTTAACCCCGTTGAGCCTCGTTTTGCCTTTATTCCTTGTTTACCCACATCACCCCTTACCTAGCTTAGAGTAGGACTTTCCTATACCCTTGTTCTTAAAGTTTAGTGAGCATGACTTAAATGAATTCCTTTTGAGTTACATTATGCAAGAAAATGAGTGTGGGGGAGTAAAAGTTTGTTCTTACGTTTATATGTATGTTTTGAGATTCAAAAGAAAAAGAAGAAAAGAAAAAAAAAAAAAAAAAAAAAAAAAAAGTTGATGGTTGAAGATAAGTAAGAATGAACTCACGAGCGTTGATGGTTGAAGAAAGGGTCCAAAAAGTTGAATATGGCCCTAAGTTTTGTGTGATTTTCCCTTGGGTGTTCAAAGTTGACTTCTGCGTTCTTAAGGGAATTCTAAGTGCCTAATTCAATACTTTGCTCACTATTGCTTTAAGAATGTTTTTTTATCCTTCACCTTTCATTGTTAGCCAATACCCTAGCCCCGTTACTACCCTTTGACTTCTATATTGAGTGTTATGTATTTCAATTGTGGAGTTTGAACTTGGTATGAGCTTATGGTGTCACTGGTTCTCGCGTCTAAGTAGTAGCATTCCATTCATGAGATCATATCTAAACATGCTTATTAACTCCAGAAAATGTTTTCCTTATTATAACATATGTGAGTGTTCGTCTACATGTTTACATCAATCTTCTCACATATACCTAGTGTAGGGTGTGTAGTCAGAAAATCTGTGTGAAAAATGAGAGTACATCTAGTAAGAAATTGAGGGAATTCTCTAAAGGCATGTTACTACATTTGAAATGTGTTTTAATTGCTTAATTGTGAACTAGTATGTGGTGACTATGATTAAGAATGTACTTAAGTGTAAAGATGGCTCAAATCTGTGAGAATAATGATTTTTAACTTGTCATGTGCATTGGAAGTCCCTGATACGATTGTTGGAAGGTGTAGGTTGTGTTTTGTTCTTTTTGTTTTGTTTTTCTGTTTTGCTCGAGGACTAGCAAAAGCTAAGTGTGGGGGTATTTGATAGGAGCATATTTATGCGACTTAAATGGCTTGTTCTCGTACATTTACGTTATGTTTCTTTAGTTATTTTAGTACTTTAAGCTATTTTCGTGTGTTTATAGGTCCAAAGGGCTAAAGGAGCAAAAAGATGCATTTTGGAAACTTTTGGAGCACTTTTGGGCTAAGGACGGATAGCTTATGCTTGAAGCCAAAGTGTTGGACGAAATTGAAGACCTAATTGGAGCCAAAGTGTTGGAACCTTGTTCTCTTTAGTTTTAGGACATTTAAACCTTTCCTAATCCCAATCATGCCATGCATAACACACATCCATTCTAACACATTGTCATTGCACATGCATTTCCTTCATTAGTTAACCCACATGCACTTATCACTTATCATCACCACATATCATATCACTTAATCACTTATCACTTATCATCACCACTTAACCACTTATCATATCATAACCACATATCATATCACTTATCACTTATCACTTAACATATCATCCACCTACTTCACCTACAACATCCACCTACTTCACCTACAACATCCACTTCACCTACAACATCCACCTACTTCACCTACAACATCCACTTACTTCACCTACAACATCCACCTACTTCACCTACAACATCCACCTACTTCACCTACAAATGACATAGCCATATGTTCCCTCCACTACTCCTATAAATACCCTTGCATTCATTCATTCAAAAACATCTCATTTCATACACAACACATTACAAACACATTCTCCCTTCCCTAGCCGTGAGCTTCCCATCCATTCCCTTATAATCCAAACACCACTCCTCATCCATTTCCATAATCCCCCAAACCTCACCTTAGACCTTGTGCTACAACAACGAGGAAGATAAGAGGGCCTAAACGTTCATACAATTCAAGTGTGAGTTGTTGGAATGTTTAGGTGTTTCTTTGATTTCAAAGTTTAAATTCAATTCTCTTTGTTTTGTATGAGGAACTAAACCCCCCTTTAGCTAGGGGGGGATTCGAAATATATGTTTATGCTTGCATTTTGATTTGATTACTTCTAATTGCGTTTCATAAGTTGTGGATTCAATTTGTTTAACCGTTTGATTGATAACTTATTTATGTATGTTTATTAAGAATGCGCGCTTAATTTTCATGCATGAATATGACGCTAGAATATAAGTGAGTTTCACCTAATCGTTATGAACTTATATTCACAAGTAGTGGAGGTTGCTTATAAACAATCGCGTTAAACGAATTCTTGGCATAAGTTTCATGCAATCATAGTAACGAATGCCTCGTCAACACTTATAGTTTTCATGATGCTTAATGATTCTTGCTTGTTTCTCTATTATGCAATTCATGTAGGGAACTTGTGAGGAATGCTTTGGGTTGTCGTATGCAATCATCCAATTCATTAACTTAAGGAAAACTTGACGGTTAATTTAAGCGGACCTAATTAACCCGGGGTGTTGAGAATTCATGGTTTATTGAAGTGCAATTGGAAATCATTTTATTATGCAAGTGTAACATGTATGGAGATGAACCCCTTAGCTAGCCATACCATCCATTCATTTCCGTCAATTTCATATTTACAATTTGTTTTCTTTACAATCTATCCATTTTAGTTTAAATTCGTCCAAAATCAATCCCCCCCATATTTCGTTTAAGTCTTAGTCTTAATCTTTCTTATTTTTAGTTTTGAATTCTTCGAGTTTAGTATAACATTTTAGTTTGTGTTTTTAAAAGCATTTTGAGTCTTTTGATTTGTTTTAGTGTTTTAAAGTTTAGTTTTACATTCTTTGAGTCTAGTTTAGTGTTTTATATTATGTTTTTACGTTTTTAAGTCAAATCCAAGTGATTAACAATCCCTCCTAATCCCCGGTCCAGAACGATCCCTACTTGCACCTATACTACAATTGATAAAAAGAGGGTTTAATTTGTGTGCGTATAAACCACGCATCATTTATGCATGCAAACTAAGCGTGGACTCTCAATTCATATACATAAACAAGTTTTAATTCAAATAGAAAAGTAAATTGAATTCACCATTCATGAAATCATAACTGGAAGTAATCAAATCATAATGCAAATATAACCATGGTTTTGAAATTCCCCCTAGCCAAAAGGGGGTTAGTTCCTCATACTCGCAAAGCAAAGATTCTTGAAATTAAACATTGAAAACACAAGAAAGATTACACCTAAACATTTCAGCAATTCCAGGTTGAATGGCATGCACGGCTAGGCCTCCTTTCCTCTTCCTTGCTGTGGCACTTGGTGTGGGTGGTTGTTTTGGGGGTTATGAACGATGTATTCTTGGTTAGGATGATGAATGATGGCTGAGTATGGTGGTAGGGTGCGGCAGGTTGTGTATGGAGGTTTATGGAGTGGATGGAGGATGAAGAATGGGGAATAGGGCTTGCGGCAAGGTGTTTTCTGTATAGCCTAAGGGGTGGTGCGAATTTGTGGCTGATTTTATGTTTATATAGTCCTAGGGTTAACTAGATTAGGGTTACACTTAACAGATTTAGTGGATTAGGGCCCTAGGGTTCGGCAATAGGTGATCAAATCCACCTAGGAGGGGGTTTGGCCCACTTAGTTTCATACAAGGATTTGTGTAACCCAAATCCATAAGGAATGAGGCCCTAGAAATCAGAATCCAAAAGGGATAGGGCCTAGAGAGGTGCGGCACACATGGAGGGAATGATGGAATGGCTTGCAAGGCAAGGCAAGGCCTTCTAGAAGGGATTAGGTGCCACCTTTATAGGGTTTCTAGAAAGAATGAGTTTTGTGGTTGATTTGGGGCTTCTAGAAGAGAATGCTTCTAGAAATAGGTTCTAGAAATATCTATTTAGGTCCCCTTGCAACTAGGATTAAGACATGATAAGGTTAGGATAGGATAAAATGAGATAAGGTTTTGGATAGGGTTTTGGATAATGTTGGATAAGGTTTTAGATAAGGTTTTGGATAGGGTTTCCTCTTTTGAGCTACTTTCTTATCCACTTTGTCTTGAGCTTAGTTCCTTCCTCTTCTCATCATATTTCTAGCCTCTTGAACTCCAAATTCATCCATCCATGTTGGCCCATATGCAAGCTATCCACATAGTGTCCAAAATTGCTCCAAAATGCACTTTCTTGGTACTTTAACCCTTTGGACCTACAAACACACGAAAATGAGTTGTAATACGACATTAACTAAGAAATAATAGCACAAATGCACAAGAATAAGCTAGCTAAGTCGCCTAAATATGCTCCTATCACCCCTTTGCCGTCTCCTTGATAGAAGCATATTTATGCTACTTAGCTATGTTGTTTCCTTGCAGTTAGATAGTTAATTACTACTTATTAAAGCCTTTTAAGTTACTTTCGTATGTTTATAGGTCCTAATGGCAAAAGGAGCAAGAAAGTGCATTTTGAAGCTATTTGGAGCAATTTTGGGCATGGATTGGATAACTTAACTATGGAGCAAAGTTGATGGACAAAATTGAAGTCAAGGGAGGCTAGGAAAGGCTACAAATCTGGAGAAAGAAGTTCAAATGCAAAGAAGATAAGGAAATAGCAAGAAATAAGGAACCTTATCCAACCTTATCTTACCTTATCTTATCCAACCTTACCCTGTCCTATCTTATCTTATCCAAATCAGTTTGTGCCATAATTCTAGCTATTTAAATGGGATTAGATGTATATTTAAACACATAAAACAGATTCTAGAAGCCTAATCCCTTATGTGCTGCCTAATCCCTTATGTGCTGCATATATGCCATTCCTTGGAAGTTTAAGAGTTGTAATTCATATCCTACACCTATGCCATGTGTTCTTGTCCCTTTAGGTCTAGAAATCTGCCTAAATACTCTTTCTAGAACACCTTATCTGATCCTAATTAGGTTCCGCACCCCTTATACCTTCTAGAAGTCCAATTTCTGCCACAAAACACATTGTTTCTAGAATCCCTACAAAAGTGGCGCCTCTCCCTCTTCTAGAAGCCCTAGAATCTGCAATCCTTTTCCTTTCTTCCTTGATTTTTGCTGTGGAATCCTAATCATTTTCCCCTAGGATTGTGCAAACCTTTTCCTACCAAATTTCTACCACACCCTAATCTGATTTCCCTAGGGTTTAAGTCCTATAAATAGAACCCTATGACGCACCATTCAAATCATCCATTCACTCATTCATTCATTCATACTTTCAGCCATCAAACACCACAATTCACCCTACACCACCCTAGTGCCGCAAGCAAGGACAGAAGGAGAAGAAGACTTGTGCAATCTGCCATCCAAGGAGGGTTCGAAATCTGCCATTGGAGTGTGGAGTGTTTGTATCGATTATAGGAAGCTTAATGCCACCACAAGGAAAGATCACTTCCCTTTGCCATTCATTGATTAAATGCTTGAAAGGTTAGCGGGTCATTCTTTTTATTGTTTTCTTGATGGTTATTTGGGATATAATCAAATTGTTATAGCTCCAGATGATCAAGAAAATACTACTTTTACTTGTCCATTTGGTACGTTTGCTTATCGTTGCATGCCATTTGGTTTGTGCAATGCACCAACCACATTTCAAAGATGCATGGTAAGTATATTTTCCAATTATGTTGAGAAGATTATTGAAGTATTCATGGATGATTTTAGTGTTTTTGGTGACTCGTTTGATGATTGTTTGCATAATCTCACTTTAATCTTGAAAAGATGCATTGAAACTAACCTTGTTTTAAATTGGGAAAAATGTCATTTCATGGTAAAACAAGGCATAGTTTTGGGTCACATAATCTCTGAAAAAGGAATTGAGGTTGATAAATCAAAAATAGATCTTGTACGCTACTTACCCTCTCCTAATTCGGTGAGACAGGTTCATTCTTTTCTTGGACATGCAGGATTCTATAGGCGATTTATCAAAGATTGCACAACCCTTTTGCCGTCTCCTTTTCGAGTTCAATAAGGAGTGCGAGAAGGCATTCAACCACCTCAAAGACTTGCTTACCTCAGCACCAATCATAGTTCCACCCGATTGGAGCATACCTTTTGAGCTAATGTATGATGCATTAGATTATGCAATAGGGGCTATTTTAGGCCAAAGGAAGAACAAGCAACCACATGTCATCTATTATGCATCCCAGACCTTGAATGACGCTCAATTGAACTACTCTACCACTGAAAAAGAACTTCTTGCTGTTATGTTTGCTTTAGATAAGTTTCGTTCGTATTTACTTGGCACTAAAGTTGTTGTTTATTCTGATCATTCAGCTTTGAAGTACTTATTCACCAAGAAGGAGGCCAAACCAAGGCAAAGTTGCTAGATGCTCCTTCTCCAAGAGTTTGATATTGAAATTAGAGACAAGAAAGGGAGTGAAAACGTGGTGGCTGACCACTTGAGTCGTTTAGTGTGCAATGAGGAGCCTTACCCATCCAAGAGACATTCCCTAGTGAGCAATTGCTGTCCATTAAGGTAAGTGAGCCATGGTATGCAGATTTGGTGAATTATTTGGTGTCTAAACAAGTTCCAAGCACCCTAACTAAACACCAACGTGATAAACTCAAGAAGGATGCACGGTTTTATGTGTTGGATGACCCATATTTGTGGAAATATTGCTCTGATTAGATTCTTCATAGGTGTGTGCATGATTGTGAATTTAATTCAATTTTAACTTTTTGTTACACTTATGCATATGGGGGTCATTTTGGCACACAACGCACAGCCCTTAAGGTGTTAGAATGTGGATTTTATTGGCCTACAATCTTTAAAGATGCTAGAAATTTTTGTATGACTTGTGATCGTTGTCAAAGAATGGGCAACATAGGTGCAAGGGATCAAATGCCGCAAACCCCAATGTTCAATGTTGAAATTTTTGATGTTTGGGGCATTGATTTCATGCGTCTTTTTCCTTCTTCATATGGCTTCACTTAAATCTTGCTTGCGGTTGATTATGTCTCAAAATGGGTGGAAGCAAAAGCCACTTGTACTAATGATTCTAGAGTGGTTGCAGATTTCATCAAAACTAACATCTTCTCTAGATTTGGGATGCCTAGAGTGCGCATAAGTGATGGAGGGTCTCATTTTTGTAATTGCACCATTGAGGCGCTGCTCAAGAAATATAATGTCACACATAAGGTTTAAACACCTTATCACCCTCAAACAAATGGCCAAGCCGAGGTTTCTAATAAAGAAATCAAGCAGATTTTGGACAAGACCGTTGGGCCAACAAGAAAGGATTGGAGCTTGCGTTTGGAGGATGCATTGTGGGCATATCGTACGGCCTACAAAACATCCATTGGGATGTCCCTATTTCGGCTTGTCTATGGCAAACCATGCCATCTTCCTATGGAATTAGAACACAAGGTGCATTAGGCTATCAAAACATTCAACATAGACATAGATGCGGCTGGAATTCATAGGAAGCTTCCATTTAATGAACTTGAAGAGATTAGGCTTGAGGCTTATGAGAATGCTTGCATTTATAAGGAGAAGACCAAGGCATTCCATGACAAGTTGATTCGTAGCAAAATTTTCAACATAGGGCAAAAAGTGTTACTTTTTAACTCTCGCCTTTGTTTGTTTCCCGGTAAGTTACGTTCTTGATGCAAAAATTAACTTAACACACAAATTAACCCTCTTTTGACAATTGTAGTATATGAGTAAGTAGGGATCGTTCTTAAACCGAGGATTAGGAGGGATTGCTAAACACTTTAAACTGACTCAAATAACTTAAACTAAACTTCAAAACACTTAACTCAAGATAAGCTAAAAACACTCAAAACTGCCTAAAAACACAAACTGGGCAGATTTGACTCTAAACACAAATTTGGACGAATTTTGGTTCTAACTTGATGCAAAACACTTGAAAACACAATCTAAAACAGATTTTAACTAGTTAGATGATAGGAGCATATTTAGGCGACTTAGCTAGCTTATTCTTGTGCATTTGTGCTAGTATTTCTTAGTTAATGTCGTATTTCAACTCAATTTCGTGTGTTTGTAGGTCCTAAGGTTAAAGTACCAAGAAAGTGCATTTTGATGCATTTTGGAGCAGTTTTGGGCACTATGTGGATAGCTTGCATATGGGCCAACATGGATGGACAAATTTGGACTTCAAGAGGCTAGAAATATGATGAGAAGATGAAGGAACTAAGCTCAAGACAATGTGGATAAGGAAGTAGCTCAAAAGAGGAAACCCTATCCAAAACCTTATCCAACCCTATCCAAAACATTATCCAAACCTTATCTCATCTTATCCTATCCTAACCTTATCATGTCTTAATCCTAGTTGCAAGGGGACCTAAATAGATAATTCTAGAACCTATTTCTAGAATCATCCTCTTCTAGAAGGCCCAAATCAGCCACAAAGCTCATTCTTTCTAGAAACCCAACAAAGGTGGCGCCTAATCCCTTCTAGAAGGCCTTGCCTTGCCTTGCAAGCCATTCCACACTTTTCCCCATGTGTGCCGCACCTTTCTAGGCCCTATCCCTTTTGGATTCTGATTTCTAGGGCCTAATTCCTTTTGGATTTGGGTTACACAAGCCTTGTATGAAACTAAGTGGGCTAAACCCCCTCCTAAGTGGATTCGATCACCTATTGCCGAACCCTAGGGCCCTAATCCTCTAAATCTGTTAAGTGTAACCCTAATCTAGTTAACCCTAGGACTATATAAACATAAAATCAGCCACAAATTCGCACGACCCTTTATGCTGTTCAGAAACCCTATTGTCGCAACCCCTATTCTCCATTCTCTTTCCTCCATCCACTCCATACACCTCCATACACACCTGCCGCACCCCTAGCACCATAATCAACCATCCTTCTTCCCTCTAAACAAGAACACACCATTCAAAACCCCCAAATCCACCACCCACACCTTGTACCGCAGCAAGGAGGAGGCAGAGAAGCCCTAGTCGTGCATCAAATTCATCCTGGAATTGCTGAAACATTTAGGTGTAATCTTTCTTATGATTTCAATGTTTAAATTCAATAATCTTTGTTTTGCGAGTATGAGGAACTAATCCCCTTTTTGGCTAGGGGGAATTTCGAAACCATGGCTATATTTGCATGATGATTTGATTGCTTTTAGTTGTGATTTCATGAATGGTGAATTCAATTTACTTATCTGTTTGAATTAAAACTTGTTTATGTATATGAATTGAGAGTGCACACTTAATTTGCATGCATAAATCTGATGCTAGGGTATAAGGAAACTTCACCTAATCGTTGGGAACTTATATTCATGAGTAGTTAAGATTGTTGGTCACAATCATGTTAAGTAAATTCATGGCATAAGTATCATGCGCTTTCATAGTTACGAATGCCTCATCAACACCTATGATTTCCATAGAACCTAATGATATTTGATTGTTTTTCTATTATGCGCTTTCATATAGAGAACTTTTAAGGAATAATTTGATTGCAATGCGCTAATTCCATTCAATTCAATGACCTAAGGGAAATTTGAGAGTTAATTTAAGTGTACCTAATTAACTTGGGGTGTTGAGGTTCATAATTCATTGAATAAGCAACTGGAGATTGTGTCGTATGCAAGCATGCCATGTGTGGAGAAAAACCTCCTAGCTATTCCATCATCCACTGAATTCCATCAAATTCGTCCAAATCTGCCTAGTTTAATTTCTTGTTTTGTTTCTTTGATTTTCGTCCAAAACCAAATCCCCATTTTTTTAGAGTGTCTAATTAGTTCAAATATGTTTTAGATTGAGTTTTTAAGAGTTTTGAGTCAAGTTAGAACCAAGTTTCGTCCAAGTTTGTGTTTAGAGTAAAATCTGCCCCGTTTGTGTTTTTAGGCAGTTTTGAGTGTTTTTAGCTTATTTTGAGTCTTGTGAACTTGTTTTGAGTTTTTTTAAGTTGAGTTAAGTGTTTTAAAGGTTAGTTTTATTTATTTGAGTCAGTTTAAAGTGTTTAGCAATCCCTCCTAATCCCCGGTTTAAGAACGATCCTTACTTATTTATATGCTACAATTGTCAAAAGAGGGTTAATTTGTGTGTTAAGTTAATTTTCGCATCAAATTTTGGCGCCGTTGCCGGGGATTAGCAACGTTGCTAATCCCTTGCTATTTCTTTTTGGTTATTTTCGTGTGTTATTGGTTTTAGTTTCTGACTTGTTTGTTTTCTTGTTTTAGGCACTAGTTTATGACTCGGAGTTCTCAACCGGTTCATGCGCATATCTTAGACTTTGACGACGATTTTGAGCGAGCCTTGGGAAGAAAGAAGAATCAACAAGAGCCTCAACCACCTCAACCTGCACCTGAGCTTGAAGAGGATGAAATACAAGTGAGAGAGGAGGCCACGGCAAGGGTTTTTGAGGAAGAACAAGTTACGGCAGCCGACAACCGAACAATCAAGGAGCTTTCCGCTTCAGGATTGGATAATGCCATGCCTCTATGCATTCAATATCCAAGGGCAGCCCCAGACAAGACTGACGAGTTCGAACTCAAGTCCAGCTTCTTGCACCATATTCCTAAGTTCCATGGGTTGTCCATGGAAGATCCTAATAAACACTTGAAGGAGTTCGAGGTTGTTTGCTCAAGTATAACCTCAGTGAATGTTGATGGGAGCATTTTGAAGATGAAGGCTTTTCCCTTTTCTCTCTTGGAAAAGGCTAAAGATTGGTTGTATGAACTAGCCCCCGAAACTGTCATATCATGGGAGAGTATGAAAAGGGCGTTTTTGGAGAAGTTTTTCCCAACTTCTTGAGTCATTCTTTTACGTAAAAGGATTAGTGACATTCAGCAAAATCAAGGTGAATCATTTCCAACTTATTATGAACGTTTTAAAACCCTTGTTGCTTCATGTCCACAGCACCAAATGAAGGAGGAGCTTCTTCTTCAATATTTCTACGAAGGGCTTCTACCAATTGAACGTCAAATGCTAGACGCCTCAGCGGGTGGAGCTTTAGTGGACAAAACACCTATGGCCGCCAAAACTCTCATTGCCAACCGAGCTTTGAATGCTCAATAATACAAAGGCGTTGGTTAAAGAGACATACCACGGCAGCAACAAGTTAATGAGGTAAGTGCTATTTCCGAACTTCAAAATCAAATGGCTAATCTTACTTCTCTTCTTTCGCAGGTGGTTGAAATACCAAAGGTACAAAGTGTGGCTGTTTGTGGCGTGTGCTCCATGAATGGACATCTCACGGACAAGTGCCCTTAATTGATTGAGAACGGAGGGTGGGAATCTGCCAATGTCGTGGGTTATGGGAGCCAAAACCAACCAAGGAGTGATCCTTTCTCTAACACATACAATCCCGGTTGGAGAGATCATCCAAATTTCAAATGGAGGGAGCCACAACAACCCCAACAACAAAGCACATTCAGGCAGCAACCTCCAGGATTCTACCAAAGGCCGTATGCACCCACACCACCCCAAGCACAACCTACACAACCCAAATTAGGTTCGTCCATAAATAATGACCAAAATTTTCAATTACTAACTTTTATGGCGCAGGGAATTGATGTGATAATAGATAGCACTCAAATTAAACCCTCTTTTTGACAATTGTAGTATAGATTTAAGTAGGGATCGTTCTAGGCCGAGGATTAGGAGGGATTGCTAATCTAATGAAAATCGACTCAAAGATGTAAAAATATGCTTTAAAACACTTAAACAAACTCAAAAGACTCTAACTAAACTTGTATGACTCAAAACAAACTTCAAAGACTCAAAACAACTCAAAACAATAAAAAAGACTCAATTTAGACTCTAGGACTCCATTTGGACGAAAATACAATTAGTTTTGACTCAAATGACTCAAAAACACACTTTTGGACAGATTTAGAACAAGTAAAGGGGATTTGATTTTGGACGAATTTAAAAGAAAAACAAGTCAATTAAAAACTTAAAACAGATTTTGACGAAATTAAGAAAAACCAATGGATGATGAAATAGCCAAGGGATACTTCTCCACACATGATACATTCAAACATAAATTGATTTCCAGTTGCTTTTCCAATAAACCATGAACCTCAACACCCCAGATTAACCGTGACATCACTAATTAACCCTCAGATTTCCCTTAAGTTAGTGGATTGGATGACATCATACGACAACCCAAAGCATTCTTCAAAAGTCCCCTACATGACATCATAATAGAGATACAATCAAAGACCATTACGTTCAATGGAAATCATAAGTATTGACAAAGCACTTGTAACTATGACATCATGATACTCATGCTAGGAATTTACTTAACATGATTGTGAAAACAACCTTAACTACTTGTGAACATAAGTTTGTGACGATTATGTGAAACACCCTTATATTCTAGCACCAAATTCAAGCATGCAAATTAAGTAGGCCTCCCTAATCAACATACAAGAATAAGTTATCCATCAAACGGTTAAGTAAATTGCATTCACAATTTATGAAATCTCAACTGGAATTTATCAACTCATATTATAAACGTAATCATGGTTTCAAAGCATCCCTAGGCTAAAACGAGTTTAGCCTCTCATGTTCATAACAAAACAAAGGAAAATAGAATTAAACATTCAAAATAAAAGATAGATTACACCTAATAACGTTCCAACACTCCAACTTGAATGCACAAACGTCCAAGGCTTCGTCTTCCTTCTCCTCTTCCTTGCTAAGTCACGGCACAAGAGTCTAGGGTGGTTTTGTGGATGATTTTCTGGGTTTTGAATGGATTTAGGAAGGTAGGGTGGTGCGGCAAGGGTTATGGGTGGTGTATGGAGGCTTGGATGAAGGTTTGGAAGTAGGGGAATGGTGGAAAGTTGGATGGAAGGCTGCGGCAAAGGTTGGTTTTCTGAGTGAATGAAGGCAGGTTGTATGGAAGGGTGATTAGGTTCAATAAGGGTGCGGCATAGGGGTTTTTATAAGGAAGAAAGAATCATAAGGCTTTATTACTTAGTTTAGGAAAAGAATTAACTCCAAATCCTTCAAGAATAGGAAACACAAAGTCAGAAATTAAAGGGAAAAGGAAGTAACTTGCGGCAAAGGAGTGCAAGAAAGGGAATGCTCTTTATTTCTGAATTTAGGCAAGGATTTTGGAATAGAAAAGGAAATGTGAGTTATGGCTGAGTTTGATATGAAAAAGGAATGTGTTTGAATGCTTTAGAATAGGAAAGAAGGCCCTCCCTTGCACGGCAAGGAAGGGAAACACTAAGGGGATACACGGCAAGGAATTTATGTTGCAAGGAAACTTTGTTTTGTGTCCTAGAATAGATAGAAGTCGTAAATGTTGCTGAAACATGGAGTCTTTAAGGATTAGGAAAGGTTAAACCAAAATAGGAAACCTTGGCTTAACTTTCCTACTTCAAGTAGGAAACCTTCTTTGACTAGGAATCCTCATGTGATTAGGAATCCGAACTCTTTTAGGTCTTCAATTTCATCCATTCCTTTTGCTCCAAGCATAAGCTATCCATTCCAAGCCCAATTTTGCTCCAAAAGGCTCCAAAATGCACATTTTTGCTTCCTTAGCCATATGAACATAAAAACACACGAAAATGGCTTAAACTACTAAAACAACTATGAATTAACAACATAAATGCACGAAAACAAGCTAAGTAAGTCGCCTAAATATGCTCCTATCAGGAATGCAAAATAGGGACAAAAAGGTTGATCAATTAGAAAAGCAAGTAGGGCAGATTGCGGAGTTCATGGGCCAATTCAGAGAGCAAGGTAAGTTGCCTAGTTCAACCGTTGTCAACCCAAAAGGAGGATTCGAATCTGCCAAAGCAATCATGTTGCGAAGTGGAAAACAAGTTGGAACAGTCTCACAACCCTCTAAATCAGCCCCAACGGAGGATGAAAAGTTGCAATTCGAGGAGGAGGAGCAAGAGCAAGCCACGACAAGGGTAGCACCACCCATGCCGCAGCCACCCAAACTACACCATTCGACTTCCAAGGGTAAGGAGGTTCCAAATTCGATTATTTCTAATGTTATTCCTCCAAATGTACCATTTCCTCGTAGATTTATGCAAACAAAGAAGGAGGAGGTTGACAAGGACATTTTGGAGACATTTAGAAAAGTATAAGTCAATATACCACTTTTGGATGCAATTAAGCAAGTTCCAAGGTATGCTAAGTTTTTAAAAGAACTTTGCACAACTAGGAAGAGAATTTCGAACAAAGAGGTTGTAAAGGTAAGTGAAAATGTCTCAGCCATCATGCAACGTAAATTGCCCCCTAAATGCAAAGATCCAGGTAGTTTTACAATTCCTTGTGTTATTGGCAATAATCGTTTTGAACATGCCATGCTAGACTTAGGTGCATCTATTAATGTTGTGCCTTACTCAATTTATGCATCTATGAACCTAGGTGAGTTAAAAAATGATGGTGTGATTATTCAATTGGCCGATAGATCTAATGCCTACCCAAAGGGTGTTTTGGAAGATGTTTTAGTGCAGGTCAATCATTTAATCTTTCTGGCGGATTTCTACGTGTTGGAAATGGAAGAATCAAACCATTCCCCTTTGTTGCCAATTCTTCTTGGCCGCCCCTTCATGAAAACTGCCCGCACTAAGATTGATGTGTTTAATGGGACTTTGACAATGGAATTTGATGGGGAAGTTATTAATTTCAATCTTTCTGAATCTATCAAGTACCCTATTGATGATCATTCATGTTTTTCTATTGATGTAATTGATTCGTTGGCGCAGGACCATTTTGAACAATTGAACGAAGATGCACTTGAATTGGTCATTACAAGAGGAATGGAACTCAAAGACAAGGAATTAGGCCCATTGACTACCCACGGCATGCATGGAGAACACCATGCCGTGCCCCCTAGTGTTGATATGATTGAGATAGTGGCTGCCCTTGAGTCATTGCCACTACAATCTGGTAAGTCTTCGGACCCAATTTCAATTCCAATTTCGATTAATAAGCCCATTCCTTCAGTTGTGCAGCCACCTTCCCTTGAACTTAAACCATTGCCGAACCATTTAAAGTATGTGTTCTTGGGAGACCAAGAGACCTTGCCCGTCATTATATCCTCCTCACTCACGACACAAGAAGAAGGTAAGTTAGTAAGGGTGTTAAAGGAGTACAAAACTGCAATTGGTTAGACCTTGGCCGACATCAAGGGAATAAGCCCGACCACGTGCATGCATCGTATACTTTTGGAGGAAGGGTCCAAAGCATCTCGAGAGGCTCAACGCCGACTCAACCTTCCAATGATGGAAGTTGTGAACAAGGAGATAATCAAGCTCTTGGATTGTGGAGTGATCTATCCAATTTCAGATAGTCGTTGGGTGTCTCCGGTTCAATGTGTTCCAAAGAAATCCGGAAAAACTGTGGTGACAAATGCCGAACATGAGCTTGTTCCTACTCGAATCCAAACAGGTTGGAGGGTTTGTATTAACTATAGGAAGCTCAATGCCACTACAAGGAAAGATCATTTTCCCTTGCCATTCATTGATCAAATGCTTGAAAGGTTAGGGGGTTATGCTTTTTATTGTTTTCTTGATGGATATTCAGGTTATAATCAAATTGTGATAGCTCCGGAAGATTAAGAGAAAACCACTTTCACATGCCCCTTTGGTACATTTGCTTATCGTCGCATGCCATTTGGTTTATGCAATGCACCTGCCACATTTCAAAGATGCATGATGAGGTTCATAATTCATTGAATAAGCAACTAGAGATTGTGTCGTATGCAAGCATGCCATGTGTGGAGAAAAACCTCCTAGATATCCCATCATCCACTTAATTCCATCAAATTCGTCCAAATCTGCCTAGTTTAATTTCTTGTTTTGTTTGTTTGATTTTCGTCCAAAACCAAATCCCCATTTGTTTTAGAGTGTCTAATTAGTTCAAATATGTTTTAGATTGTGTTTTTGAGAGTTTTGAGTCAAGTTAGAACCAAGTTTCATCCAAGTTTGTGTTTAGAGTCAAATCTGCCTAGTTTGTGTTTTTAGGCAGTTTTGAGTGTTTTTAGCTTATTTTGAGTCTTGTGAACTTGTTTTGAGTTTTTTTAAGTTGAGTTGAGTGTTTTAAAGGTTAGTTTTATTTATTTGAGTCAGTTTAAAGTGTTTAGCAATCCCTCCTAATCCCCAGTTTAAGAACGATCCCTACTTATTTATATGCTACAATTGTCAAAAGAGGGTTAATTTGTGTGTTAAGTTAATTTTCGCATCATTAGACACTCTAAACTAAATGGGAATAAAGTAAACAAAAACAAAACTTTAAACTATGCAGATTTGCACGAATTGGGTGAAATTAGATGGATGATGGCCTAGCTAGAAGGTCTTTCTCCACACATGACATACTTGCATACAAAACAATCTCCAGTTGCTTATTCAATGAACCATGAACCTCAACACCCCAAGTTAATTAGGTACACTTAAATTAACCCTCAAATTTTCCTTAAGTCATTGAATTGAATGGAATTAGCGCATTACAATCAAATCATTCCTCAAAAGAAAGAATCTTTAGGCACTCCAATGATAGGAGCATATTTTGGTGACTTAGCTAGCTTATTCTTGTGCATTTGTGCTATTATTTCCTAGTTAATGTCGTATTATAACTCATTTTCGTGTGTTTGTAGGTCCTAAGGGGTAAAGTACCAAGAAAGTGCATTTTGGTGTATTTTGGAGCAATTTTGGACACTATGTGGATAGCTTGCATATGGGCCAACATGGATGGACAAATTTGGACTTCACGAGTCTAGAAATGTGATAAGAAGAGGAAGGAACTAAGCTAAAGACAAAGTGGATAAGGAAGTAGCTCAAAAGAGGAAACCCTATCCAAAACCTTATCTAAAACCTTATCCAACATTATCCAAAACATTATCCAAACCTTATCTTATCTTATCTATCCAAACCTTATCATGTCTTAATCCTAGTTGCAAGGGGACCTAAATAGATAATTCTAGAACCTATTTCTAGAAGCATCCTCTTCTAGAACGTCCAAATCAGCCACAAAACCCATTCTTTCTAGAAACCCTACAAAGCTAGCGCATCAAACCCTTCTAGAAGGCCTTGCCTTGCCTTGCAAGCCATTCCACCCTTTCCCCCACTTGTGCCGCACCTTCCTAGGCCTAATTCCTTTTGGATTCTGATTTCTAGGGCCTAATTCTTTTGGATTTGGGTTACACAAGCCTTATAGGAAACTAAGTGGGCCAAACCCCTTCCTAGGTGGATTTGATCACCTATAGCCGAACCCTAGGGCCCTAATCCACAAAATTTGTTAAGTGTAACCCTAATCTACTTAACCCTAGGACTATATAAACATAAAACAGCCAGAAATTCGTACCACCTTTTATGCTATTCAGAAACCTTGTGCCGCAACCCCTATTCTCCATTCTTCAATCTCCATACACCTCCATACACCTCCATACACATCTGTCGCACCCCTACCACCATAATCAGCCATCCTCCATCCCTCTAAACAAGAGCACACCATCCAAAACCCCCAAATCCACCACACACACCTTGTGCCGCAGCAAGGAGGGGGAAGAGGAGCCTAGCTGTGCATGCCATTCATCCTGGAATTGTTGAAACGTTTAGGTGTAATCTTTCTTATGATTTCAATGTTTAAATTCAAGAATCTTTGCTTTGTGAGCATGAGGAACTAATCCCCTTTTGGCTAGGGGGAATTTCGAAACCATGGCTATATGTGCATTATGATTTGATTACTTTTAGTTGTGATTTCATGAATGGTGAATTCAATTTACTTATCTATTTGAATTAAAACTTTCTTATGTATATGAATTGAGAGTGCACGCTTAATTTGCATGCATAAATCTGATGCTAGGGTATAAGGGAACTTCACCTAATCGTTGGGAACTTATATTCATAAGTAGTAAAGATTGTTGGTCGCAATCATGTTAAGTAAATTCTTGGCATAAGTATCATGCGCTTTCATAGTTATGTGATAGGAGCATATTCATGCGACTTAATTAGCTTGTTCTCGTGCATTTATGTTGTGTTTCCTTAGTTATTTTAGTGTTTAAAGTCATTTTTGTGTATTTTCAGATTATAAGGCCAAAGTGTGCAAGAAGATGCAAATTGGAGCTTTTTGGAGCAAAAGAGGAATGAATGAGTTGAAGACTTGAAGAAACGATGAATTCCTACTCCAACGATGAATTCCTACCAAAACGAGGATTCCTACTCAAACAAGGATTCCTACTTGAAGTAGGAAAGTTAACCCTAGGTTTCCCGTTTTGGTAACCTTTCCTAATCTTAAACGTCCGTATTTTCTAGCTACTTTGAAGGCCTTGTAGGCACTTTAGGACACAAAACGAAGGCCCTAGGGCCCTTAAAACCCTTTGCCGTGCCCAATCCCTTTCTTTCCTTCCCTTGCCGTGCAAGGGGGGATACTTAGGTCCAATGTCATTCACTTAAACCCTAGTTCCCTCTCCTAACCTAACCCTAGTCGCACCTTGCAGCCATCCCTTTTTATATTTCTAATTTAATTCCCTAATTCTAGCAGCCTTTGAATTAACTTTAATTTAATTTTAATAAGCTAGGGTTTATTTTCTGAAACCCTACACATTTTACCATCTTAGCCGCACCTATTCTTAAACCCTAGCTCTCTATTATTCATTTTTTTCATCTTGCAGCCACCCTTCCATACTTCCCTTGAATCCGTAGCCTCCCATTGATCCATGAAATATATCAGCCGCAAATCCATTCACCCTAAGCTTCAAAATTCCATCTCAGCCGCAAGTCCCCAATCATTCACCCTAAGAACCCAAAAATCCATATCAGCCGCACCATTTTATTCACCCTAGCTTTCTCTTATTTCATTCACTTTTCATTCTACACATCATTCAGCCACCATAACCCTAATTTCCCCCTAAGCCGTAGCCTCCATCACCCTAATTCCCACCTTTGCCGCAGCCTCCTCCATCAATTCCAGCCACTTCCACACCTTGCCGCAGCCATCCCCACCCTTCCAGCCACCATACAAACCTTCCTCCATCACTCCACCACCTTGCCGCACCACCATATCACCATAACCCCATCCCTAAACCAGAAAATCATCCAAAAACACCATAAAACCTCTCTGCCGCAGCAAGGAGAAGAAGAAAGAGGGACTTAGACGCGCAGAAATTCAAGTGGATTCGTTGGGCGTTCTAGGTGTAATCAATCTTTTAATCTTGATGTTTAAATTCAATTTTATTTCTCTTTCTGTAAACATGAGAGGCTAAATCCCTAGTTAGCTAGGGGGTGATTCGAAACCATGTTTATGCTTGCAATATGAATTGATTACCTTTGGTTGGAATTTCATGAATTGTGGATTCAATTTGTTTAACTGCTTGATTGATAACTTATTTGTGTATGTTTATTGAGAGTGCACGCTTAATTTTCATGCATGAATATGACGCTAGAATATAAGTGAATTTCACCTAATAGTTATGAACTTATATTCACAAGTAGTGGAGGTTGCTTATAAACAATCGCGTTAAATGAATTCTTGGCACTAGTTTCATGCTCATCATAGTAACGAATGCCTCGTCAACACTTATGATTTCCAAAGAACGTAATGATTCTAACTTGTATCTTTATCATGCTGTTCATATAGAGAACTTGTTAGGAATAATTTGTTTGCGATGCATATTCATCCAATTCAATGATTCTAGGGAAATCTGAAGGTTAATTTAGGCGGACCTAATTAACCCGGGGTGTTGAGTTTCATAATTCATCGAAAGACCAACTGAAAATCATCTTGTATGCAAGTGTGACATGTGTGGAGAAGAACCTTCTAGCTAGCATTCCATCCATATTTTCATCCAATTCATCTTTACAATCTGCCCTTAATTACAATCTGTGCATTTTATTTAATTTCGTCAAAAACTCAATCCCCCTTTACTTTAGTGTCTAGTTTAGTTAGAAAGTGTCTTAGTTTGTGTTTCTAAGTGTTTTGAATCAATTTACTTCCCAAATTCGTCCAAAGTAGTCAAAGTGCTCAAAACTGCCCAGAAAGTGTTTTTAAGGCAGTTTTGAGTGTTTTGGGGCTGTTTTGAGTCTTTTGGTTTGTTTTAGTGTTCTATTGTTTAGTTTTGCTTTCTTTGAGTCTAGTTTAGTGTTTTAACCTTTGTTTTAAGTTTTTGAGTCAGTTTCCAAGTGATTTAGCAATCCCTCCTAATCCCCGGTTTAGAACGATCCCTACTTATTCATATACTACAATTGTCACAAGAGGGTTTTAATTTGTGTGCTTATTTAGTAAGCATCATTATGCCTCATCAACACTTATGATTTTTATAGAGTCTAATGATCTTTGATTGTTTTTCTATTATGCGCTTTCATATAGAGAACTTTTGAGGAATAATTTGATTGCAATGCGCTAATTCCATTCAATTCAATGACCTAAGGGAAATCTGAGAGTTAATTTAAGCGTACCTAATTAACTTGGGGTGTTGAGGTTCATGATTCATTTAATAAGCAATTGGAGATTGTTTTGTATGCAAGTATGCCATGTGTGGAGAAAGACCTCCTAGCTAGCCCACTATCCACTTAATTCCATCAAATTCGTCCAAATCTGCCTAGTTTACATTATTGTTTTCTTTGTTTGATTTTCATCCAAAACCAAATCCCCAATTGTCTTAGAGTGTCTAATTGGTTCAAATATGTTTTAGATTGTGTTTTTAAGAGTTTTGAGTCAAGTTAGAACCAATTTTCGTCCAAGTTTGTGTTTAGGCTTAAAACTGCCCAGTTTGTGTTTTTAGGCAGTTTTGAGTGTTTTTATCTTGCTTTGAGTCTTGTGAACTTGTTTTGAGTCTTTTTAAGTTGAGTTAAGTGTTTTAAAGGTTAGTTTTATTTATTTGAGTCAGTTTAAAGTGTGTAGCAATCCCTCCTAATCCCCGGTGTAAGAACGATCCCTACTTATTTATATGCTACAATTGTCAAAAGAGGGTTAATTTGTGTGTTAAGTTAATTTTCGCATCATCCAACAATCCACAACCAGATTTGCGTTCCTAAACCCTTATCTTTATTGCTTTTACTTTGCCATGATAGTTGTGCTTGTTAGTTTATATTGTTTGTTTGAGTGTGAGTCTTTGCTTGAAACATTGAGGACAATGTTTGATTTAAGTGTTGGGGGGGGGGTAAACAGGCTGTTTTTCCATGATTTTCGTGGGATTTTATCACCTATCACTTATAATTTTGTTTCTAACTGTTTTTAAGTGATTTTAGTGTGTTTTGAAGTGTTTTTATTGTCTTAGACAGAAAATACGAGAATTTGAAAAATATTTGAAAACCAAAGCCTTGTTTTGAAGTGTTCTCATTCCCATTTCATTCAAAGCATGATAGTTAAACCAAAGCCAAAAAGACTAACCCTTTTGCATATGTATTGTAGGATTAACCCTTTTGAGCCTTATCTAGCCTATTTTCTTTGTTAACCACATTATCCTCACCTAGCCTAGATTAGGATTATCCATACCCTTGTTCTTAAAGGATAGTGAAGCATGACTTCGAAGGAATTCCTTTTGACTGATGTGAAAATTAACTTGACACACAAATTAACTTAAAAACACAAAACTAACTTAAAAACACAAATTAACTTACCTAGGGATGCTAATCTACTCTAAACTGACTTAAAAACACAAAACTAAACTTAAAAACACTTAACTAGACCTATATGATTCAAAACAAATTAAAAAGACACAAAACAGCACAAAACAATCAAATAGACTCAAACTAGACAATAAAGGATGATTTGGACGAAATTTAACTAACTTAGACTCAAAACACTAATTTGGACAGATTCAAACACTTTTCTAACTAATCAAACACACTTAAAAAATAGGGGAATTGATTTGGACAAAATTAATTAAATTGGACAGATTGTAAATTAAACAGATTAGATACTAAATTAGGTGAATTGAATGGGAAAAAGGCTAGTTAGAGGGTCCTTCTCCACACATGCACATATGTGACACAAATTGATTTCCAGATTTTATCCCTTTAAACCATGAATGACAATGCCCCAAATTAATTGTGAAAAGCACAAATTAACTTTCAGATTTTCCTAGTTTCATTGAATTGGATGGAATACGCATCGACAATCAAATTATTCTTATCAAATTCCCTACATGAATTGCATAATAGAGATAAAATCAAAGATCATTAAGCTTTTTGAAAACCCTAAGCATTGACTAGGCATTCGTAACTATGAATTGCATGATATACTCTTGCCTAGAATTTACTTAATACAATCATGACTAGCGATTTTCACTACTTGTGAATATAAGTTCATAACGAGTAGGTGAAATTCCCTTATATCCTAGCATCAATTTCAGGCATGAAAACTAAGTATGCATCCTTAATCAACACACAAGAACAAGTTCTCAATAAATCAATTAAGTAAATCACATTCACAATTCAAGAAACAAAATTTGGAGGAAATCAATTCATATAAAACATAAGTCCATGGCTTCGAATTCACCTCTAACTAAGAAAAACTTAGTTACACATGTTCTTAACAATTGAAAAGCAAATTAAAATAAACATGGAAACGAAAAGCGGGAAGAAAGAACTCCCAAAGTCTCCAATGGATGTAGATTCTTGCGGCACAAGGGTCTCCTTCTCCTATGGAAGCCACGGCACTCCTTCTTCTCCCTAGGGTTTGAGGCACAAGGTTATGTTTCTGAATGGATGGTCTATGGTGTGAATGAATGAATGAATTGAATGATGAATGGCTGCCTAGGGTGTGTAAGGGGTGCGGCATCTTAAGTTTTATATATATAGCATGGCAAAAACCCTAGGAATCAGAATTAGGGTTAAACCTAGCAGATACAAGTGATTAGGGCTCCTAGGGTGCGGCACATTGCTTGGAATTTAAGTCTTAGCCCAATTGATTTCTGATATGGACTTATAGAATCCAAATCCAAGAGGAAAAGGGCCAATTTAAATCAGAATCCCATCAGAAAAAGGTTTAGGAAATTCGTCCAAAATTGGGCCTTCTAGAAACTAAGTGTTTTGTGGCTGATTTTGGGTGTTCTAGAAGGCATAAAAGGGGGAAAGGTGCGGCACCCTTTTAGGGTCAGATAAGGCTTCTAGAAATTAGGTTTTTAAGTCCACTTGCAGCTAGGATTAAGGTGGAACAAGATTAGGTTAGGATAAGATAGGATAAGGTTTGGATAAGATAAGGTTGTTAGGATAAGTTTCCATATTTCTTGCTCTTTCCTTATATTCTTTGTCTTGAACTTTCCTTTTTTGATTTGTAGCATGTTCCTAACCTCTTTTGACTCCAAATTCATCCATCCACCTAGCTCCATATACAAGCTATCCAAAATAAGCCCAAAACTGCTCTAAAAGGCTCAAAATTGCCTTTTCTTGCCAACTTTGTCATTAGGACCTACAAACAAACGAAAATAGCTTAAAACACTATAATAAGTAGTAATTAGCTCACTAAATGCAAGGAAATAACATAACTAAGTAGCATAAATATGCTCCTATCAAATTCCCCCACACTTAGCTTTTGCTAGTCCTCGAGCAAAACGAAATAAACAAACAAACAAAACACAACCTAGACCTTCCAACATTACCTCAGGGATTGCCAATGCAACATGACATATTAAAGATCACCACTCCCATAGAGTTTAGTTATCCCTACCCTCGAGCACAGACTTAACCATAGTTACCACTCACTCTCTCGCATTTCATCAATAAAAACATGATCTTGAATGTAGTAACATGCCTTAGAGAATCCCTCAATTCCTCACAAGATATACCCTCTATTTTCACACAGATTTTCTGACAACACTCCTTACACTAGGTATATGTGAGAAGATTGATGTAAACATGTAGACTAGCACTCATATATGTATAATGAAAGAAAGCACTTTCTGGAATTATTAACATGTATATGTATATGATCTCATGAATGGAATGCCACTACTTAGACGCGAGACTAAGGGATACCATATGCTTAAACCAATTTTAAACTCCACATATTGAAATGCATAACAATTAAGATACAAGTCTAAGGGTTGTAACGGGGCTAAGGTATTGGCTAACAAAGAAAGGCAAAAGTTCTTAAAGCAATAGTAAGCAAAGTAATGAATGGAACACTTAGAATTCACTTTTGAATGCAGAAATCAACTTTGAACACCAAGGGAAACTTCACACAACACTTAGGGCCGGATTCAAACTTTTGGACCCTTTCTTCAACAACCAATACTTGTGAGTTCATTCTCACTTATTTTCAACTTTTTCTTCTCTGTTTTTTTTCTTTTTTTTCATATAAACCCTTCCCCCACACTTGTTTTTCTGCAATCTGTAGAACAAAAGGAATTCCCTCTAAGTAATGCTTCACATTCCTTTAAGAACAAGGTTATGGGTATCCCTATGCTAGGCTAGGTAAGGATAATGTGGTTAACAAAGAGAATAGGCTACATAAGGCTCAAAGGGCTAATCCTACAATACATGTGAAAAAAGGGTAAGGCGTTTTGGCTCTGGGCTTAAACTAAACAACTTCATCTTGCTATTTGTTATGCTAATCAATTTCAAGCTTTGAATGAAACGGGTATGAGTTCTAGTATTTGGAACTATTGTGATAAAACGCATTTTAAGTAACAACCAAGCAAAGAATAATGAGATTATGCAACGACTTTAGAAAACAAGAAATCAAGATTGATAACTCTCCAAAGAACGTTTAGGCTCAAGTCTCTCCGGGTTGTAGCATTAGTTTGAGTTCCTTCCTTCAAGCATGTTACAAAAACTGATTTTTTTCCTTTGTGATTACATGTGAATTCGTAAATGTCAACTACAACTAAGCATAAACCAAAGAGCATATCAAACTTCCATCCATGTTTGTAACTTTCTTTAATAGTCATGGAATTAAAAACCAAATCCTCATCATTGTGTTGGAAGGTATCCTAAGACACAAACAAACATAGAAACAAAAACGACTCTAAAAACAACTCTTTTTGGGTTTTTCAAAACACTTTTTTCGATTTTTTTTTTTTTTCAAATTTTCGGCTTTTCTATTTAGGACACATAAAAACACTTCAAAACACACTAAAAGCACTTAAAAACAGTGAATAACAACTTTAGAAGTGATAGGTGATAAAATCCCATGAAAATCATGCAAAAATAACTTGTTTACCCCCCCCCCCCCCCACACTTAAACCAAACATTGTCCTCAATGTTTTAAGCATAGACTCACAAGCAAACAACAAATAACACAACTAACAACATGACAAGTATGGCAAAGTAAAAGCAATAAAGAGTAGGGTTTAAGAACGCAAATCTGGTTATGGAGCTAGAGTTCCATCGTCTCCTCGTTTGAACACATGGGTTGCCTCCCAAGAAGCGCTTGCTTTAACGTCTTCCTGCCAGATGATACCTCCTTTTAATGTTCACTAGGGCTCACGGCATGGAGGGATATATCCTCCACTCCATGCTGCTCAAAGTGCTCATAGTATGGCTCAATAAATGGGAGGGGATAGTGATCCTCCCTGATTCTAGTGTTTTGGTTCCTAAAGTCCATGTAAATGCTCCCACCAACTTGAAATTGATTGGGTACCTGCACCAAAGAAGGTAACAACCTATTAGTTGAAATGGGAATTGGAATGGGGATTGGAGACTTACTAGGATGTTGTGGCAATGCCCCTAGGGCAACCACCATCTCGCCAATTTTATCACTAGGCACGGCCATCTTGGGTGTTTTTAGGGTAGTGGCGTGCTCCTTATGCTCCACTCCAATTCCTTCCTCGCTGGTGGTTCTAGATGCATCCTTCTTGATTGGTACTAAACGTTCCTGCCCTAAATTTTTAATTATACCAATGGCAAAACAAGAATGAACATCATTAGTATTCTCAATGGATTCAGAAACTTTACAGTTAATCATATCACCACCAAATTCCATAGTTAAGGATCCCTTGGCCACGTCAATCTGGGTGTGGGCTGTTTTCATGAAAGGTCATCCAAGTAAGAGTGGCGATGGTGGAGAGTGGGTTGAATCCTCTATGTCAGGCATATAGAAATCTGTAGGAAAAATCAAGTCACCTGCACCAAAACATCTTCCAAAACTCCTCTTGAGTATGTATTAGATCGATCGGCTAATTGAATAATTGATGCACCTAAATCTAGCATAGCATGTTCAAACCTTGTATTACCAATTACACAAGGCATAGTGAAACTACCTGGATCTTTGCATTTAGGTGGCAGCTTTCTTTGCAACATTGTAGAGACATTCTCACTTACATGTACCACCTCTTTCTCCCGAATCTATTTCCTTGTTGTACAAATCTTCTTCAAAAACTTAGTGTACTTCAGAATTTGCTTTATTGCATCAAGGAGCGGGATATTGACATGCACCTTCCTAAACATCTCCAAGATGTCTTTTTCATCCTCCTCTGTCTTAGATTGCATAAACCTACTAGGAAAGGGCACATTTAGTGGAATAGAACTAGACAAATTCGAATTGGGACTTACCTTGGTGGTTTGGGATGGTTTTGGTGCACTAGGGGGATGCGGCAAGGTTTTGGATTCCCTTGTCACCTTTGCTCCATTTCCTTCTTCTTGCAGCAGCTTTTCCTCCTCTTGGCTTGTTTTGGACGGTTTTGGGGTGGTTCCAACCTCCTTACCACTTCTCAACGTAATAGCCTTGGCGGTTTCAAAGCTTCTCTTTGGATTGACAATGGTCGAGCTAGGTAGTTTGCCTTGGTCTTGGAATTGTCCTACAAACTCCGCTATCTGCCCAATTTGTTTCTCCAACTGGTCCACCCTTTTGTCTTAATTTTGCATCGTTTTGTTTTGATTCTCTTGCCCCTGAGACAAAATGGTAAGTAACTTAATAAGTGTATCATTGTCTAAAGACGTACCTGAATTTGGTTGGGTAGATTATGCTGGAAGTTGTGGTGGTACATATGGCCTTTGATAGAGCCCAGGGGGTGGCTGTCTATATCATCCTTGTTGTTGAGGTTGTTGAGGCTCCGTCCACTTGAAATTTGGGTGATCTCTCCATCCCGGATTGTATGTATTTGAGTACGGGTCATTCCTTGGTTGATTTGGACTTTGGTACCCCACGGCATGGGCACTCTCCCATCCTCCATTCTCTATCAATTGAGAACATTGATCATTGAGATGCCCTTGCATGGAGCACACTCCACAAATGGATGCACCTCGCACTTTGGATCCATCGATCACCTAAGACACAAGCATAGTGAGGTTAGCTAATTGAGATTGAATTTCAGAAATTACACTTACCTCATTCACTTTTTGCCGTGGGGTATCTCTTTGTCCAACACCTTCATATTGTTGTGCATTCCATGCTCGGTTTGCAATTAAGACTTTGGCAGCCACCGGTGTTTTGTCAACCAAAGCACCTTTCGCTGAAGCATCTAACATTTGCTTCTCAATTGAAAGGAGTCCCTCGTAGAAATATTGAATTAAGAGCTCTTCCTTCATTTGATATTGAGGGCATGATACAACTAACGTCTTGAAACGCTCATAATACGCTGGAAAAGACTCCCCTTGATTTTGTTGGATTTCGCTAATCTTCTTCCTCAAAAGAATCACTCTTGAAGTTGGGAAGAATTTCTCCAAGAATGCTCTCTTCATGCTTTCCCAAGAAGTAGCGGTCCCGGGTGCCAATTCATAAAGCCAATCCTTAGCCTTTTCCACAAGAGAGAATGCAAAAGCTTTCATCTTCAAAATATTCCCATCGACGTTAATGGGTGTCATGCTTGAGCATACAACTTCAAACGCCTTCAAATGCTTGATTGGATCTTCCATGGACAGCCCATGGTATTTGGGAATATGATGTAGCAAGCTTGACTTCAATTCGAACTCATCGGTCTTGCCTTGAGCCGCACTAGGGTATTGAATGGGAAATTAATTAAATTGGACAGATTGTAAATTAAACAGATTAGGTACTAAATTAGGTGAATTGAATGGGAAAAAGGCTAGTTAGAGGGTGCTTCTCCACACATGCACATATGTAGCACAAATTGATTTCCAGATTTTATCCCTTTAAACCATGAATGACAATGCCCCAAATTAATTGTGAAAAGAACAAATTAACTTTCAGATTTTCCTAGTTTCATTGAACTGGATGGAATATCCATCGACAATCAAATTATTCTTATCAAATTCCCTACATGAAATGCATAATAGAGATAAAATCAAAGATCATTAAGCTTTTTGAAAACCCTAAGCATTGACTAGGCATTCGTAACTATGAATTGCATGATACTCTTGCCTAGAATTTACTTAATACAATCACGACTAGTGATTTTCACTACTTGTGAATATAAGTTCATAACGATTAGGTGAAATTCCCTTATATCCTAGCATCAATTTCATGCATGAAAACTAAGTATGCATCCTTAATCAACACACAAGAACAAGTTCTCAATAAATCAATTAAGTAAATCACATTCACAATTCAAGAAACAAAATTTGGAGGAAATCAATTCATATAAAACATAAGTCCATGGCTTCGAATTCACCTCTAACTAAGAAAAACTTAGTTACACATGTTCATAACAATTGAAAAGCAAATTAAAATAAACATGGAAACGAAAACAGGGAAGAAAGAACTCCCAAAGTCTCCAATGGATGTAGATTCTTGTGGCACAAGGGTCTCCTTCTCCTATGGAAGCCACGGCACTCCTTCTTCTCCCTAGGGTTTGAGGCACAAGGTTATGTTTCTGAATGGATGGTGTATGGTGTGAATGAATGAATGAAATGAATGATGAATGGCTGCCTAGGGTGTGTAAGGGGTGCGGCACCTTAAGTTTTAAATAAGTTTTAAATATACATTGCTTGGAATTTAAGTCTTAGCCCAATTGATTTCTGATATGGACTTATAGAATCCAAATCCAAAAGGAAAAGGGCCAATTTAAATCAGAATCCCATTAGAAAAAGGTTTAGGAAATTCGTCCAAAATTGGGCCTTCTAGAAACTAAGTGTTTTGTGGCTGATTTTGGGTGTAAGGGGGAAAGGTGCGGCACCCTTTTAGGGTCAGATAAGGCTTCTAGAAATTAGGTTTTTAAGTCCACTTGCAGCTAGGATTAAGGTGGAACAAGATTAGGTTAGGATAAGGTTGTTAGGATAAGTTTCCATATTTCTTGCTCTTTCCTTATCTTCTTTGTCTTGAACTTTCCTTTTTTGATTTGTAGCATGTTCCTAGCCTCTTTTGACTCCAAATTCGTCCATCCACCTAGCTCCATATACAAGCTATCCAAAATAAGCCCAAAACTGCTCTAAAAGGCTCAAAATTGCCTTTTCTTGCCAACTTTGTCATTAGGACCTACAAACAAACGAAAATAGCTTAAAACACTATAATAAGTAGTAATTAGCACACTAAATGCAAGGAAATAACATAACTAAGTAGCATAAATATGCTCCTATGATTGACTTACATATTGCAGAAAACAAGTGTGGGGGGAATTTAAAAGGGCACGACAAAGAAACAAAAGAAAGAAAGAAAAGAAAAGAAAAAAGAGAAGAAAAGTTGTGAAAGAAAGAAAAAGAGTTAAGAAATAAGTGAGAATGAACTCACAAGTACTGGTTGATTGAAGAAAGGGTCCAAAAGTTTGAATTTGACCCTAAGTGTTGTATGAACTTTCTGATGCGAAAATTAACTTAACACACAAAATAAACCCTCTTTTGACAATTGTAGGTATGTAAGTAGGGATCGTTCTTAAACCGGGGATTATGAGGGATTGCTAAACACTTTAAATTGACTCAAATAGATAAAACTAAGCTTTAAAACACTTAACTAAACTTAAAAGACTCAAAACAAGTTCACAAGACTCAAACTAAGCTAAAAACACTCAAAACTGCCTAAAAACACAAACTGGGCAGATTTGACTCTAATCACAATTTTGGACAAATTTTGGTTTTAACTTGACTCAAAACACTTGAAAACACAATCTAAACAGATCCTAACTAGTTAGACACTCTAAAATAACGGGGGATTTGGTTTTGGACGAAATTAAAGTAAACAAAACAAAAACAAAAACTAGGCAAATTTGCACGAATTTGGTGGAAGTAGAAGGATGATGGGCTAGCTAGGAGGTCTTTCTCCACGCATGACATACTTGCATACAAAACAATCTCCAGTTGCTTTTTCAATGAACTATGAACCTCAACACCCCAAGTTAATTAGGTACGCTTAAATTAAGCCTCATATTTCCCTTAAGTCATTGAATTGAATGGAATTAGCGCATTGCAATCAAATTATTCCTCAAAAGTTCTCTACATGAAAGCGCATAATAGAGAAACAATCAAAGATCATTAATTTCTATGAAAATCATAAGTGTTGACGAGGCGTTCGTACCTATGAAAGCGCATGATACTTATGCCAAGAATTTACTTAACATGATTGTGACTAACAACCTTTACTACTTATGAATATAAGTTCATAACGATTAGGTGAAGCTCCCTTATGTCCTAGCATCAGATTTATGCATGCAAATTAAGTGTGCACTCTCAACCCACATACACAAACAAGTTTTAATTCAAATAGATAACTAAATTGAATTCACAATTCATGAAATCACAACTGGAAGTAATCAAATCATAATGCAAATATAGCCATGGTTTCGAAATTCCCCCTAGCTAAGAGGGGATTAGTTCCTCATACTCACAAAACAAAGATTCTTGAATTTAAACATTGAAAACACAAGAAAGATTACACCTAAAACGCTCCAGCAACTCCAAGTCGAATAGCATGCACATCTAAGGGCTCTCACCTCTTCTTCCTTGCTGTGGCACAAGATGTGGGTTTTTGGTTTTGGGGGTTTTGAATGGTGTCTTCTTGCTTAGGATGATGAATGATGGCTAGTGAGGGTGAAAGGGTGCGGCAGGATGTGTATGGGGTTGAACGGATTGAATGAATGATGGAGAATGGTGTCTATGGCTTGCGGCAAGGATTTTCTGAATAGCATAAGGGGTTCATGCAAATTTGTGGCTGAAAATATGAATATATAGGTTCGGCCAACCCTAGGGTTAATTAGATTAGGGTTACAACTTAGCAGATTTTAAGGATTAGGGCCCTAGGGTTCGGCACAATTAGTTAAATCCACTTAGGAGAGGGTTTGGCCCAATTAATTTCAGAAAAGGATTTGTATAACCCAAATCCACAAGGAATGAGGCCTAATAAATCAGAATCCAAAAGGAAAAAGGTTTAGGAAATTCGTCCAAAATTGGGCCTTTTAGAAACTAGGTGTTTTATGGCTGATTTTGGGTTTTCTAGAAGAGATAAAAGGGGGAAGGATACGGCACCCTTTTAGGGTCAGATAAGGCTTCTAGAAATCATGTTTTTAGGTCCACTTGCAGCTAGGATTAAGGTGGAACAAGATTAGGTTAGGATAAGATAGGATAAGGTTTGGATAAGATAAGGTTGTTAGGATAAGTTTCCATATTTCTTGCTCTTTCCTTATCTTCTTTGTCTTGAATTTTCCTTTTCTGATTTGTAGCATGTTCCTAGCCTCTTTTGACTCCAAATTCGTCCATCCACCTTACTCCATATACAAGCTATCCATTTAGTGCCCAAACTACTCCAAAATGCACTTTCTTGGTACTTTAACACTTTGGACCTACAAACACATGAAAATGACTTGAAATACTATATTAACTAAGAAGTAACAACACAAATGCACAAGACCAAGCTAACTAAGTCGCACAAATATGCTTCTATCACTTTCCCCTTGTATTAGGGTTTATCTCTGCCATCAAAAGTGAATTTAAGTGTCAAATTCATTACTTTGCTTCCTATTGCTTTAAGAACCCTTGATTATCCTTTACCTTTCTTTGTTAGCCAATACCTTAGCTTCATTATAACCCCTTGACTTCTATCTTGATGTTATGTGTTCAATATGTGGAGTTTGAAATTGGTATGAGCATATGGAATCCTTGGTTCTCGTTCTAAGTAGTAGCATTCCATTCATGAGATCATATACATGTCATTGTAATAATTCCAGAAAATGCTTTCTTTGTTATAACATATGTGAGTGCTAGTCTATATGTTTACATCAATCTTCTCACATATACCTAGTGTGGGGAGTGTAGTCAGAAAATTTGTGTGAAAATTGAGAGTACATCTAGTGAGGAATTGAGGGAATTCTCTAAGGCATGTTACTACATTCAAAAAATTGTTTTAATCGATTAAATGTGAGCTAGTAAGTGGTAACTATGGTTAAGTGTTTGCTCAAGTGTAAAGAGAGCTAAAATATGTGGGAGTAGTGTTCTTTAATGTGTCATGTTCATTGGAAATCCCTGAGGTAAATGTTGTAAGGTCTAGATTGTGCTTTGTTTGTTTTGTTTTGCTCGAGGACTATCAAAAGCTAAGTGTGGGGGAATTTGATAGGAGCATATTTAGGCGACTTAGTTAGCTTGTTTTCTTACATTTATGTTGTTAGTTCATAGTTATTTTAGTATTTTGAGCTATTTTCGTGTGTTTGTAGGTCCAAATGGCTAAAGTAGCAAGAAAGTGCATTTTGGTGCATTTTGGAGCAGTTTTCGGCTTGGAATGGATAGCATATTGATAGGAGCATATTTAGGCGACTTAGTTAGCTTGTTTTCGTACATTTATGTTGTTAGTTCATAGTTATTTTAGTAGTTTAAGCTATTTTCGTGTGTTTATAGGTTCATATGCCTAAGGAAGCAAAAAGGTGCATTTTGGAGCAAAATTGGACTTGGAATGGATAGCATATGCTTGGAGCAAAAGGAATGGACGAAATTGAAGACCTAAAGATGTTAGGATTCCTAATCAAAGAAGGATTCCTAATCCAAGAAGGATTCCTAGTCAAAGAAGGATTCCTAATCAAAGTAGGAAAGTTAAGCCAAGGTTTCCTATTTTGGTTTAACCTTTCCTAATCCTAAATGTCCCTAAATTCCAGCAACATTGAAGGTTTCTTATGCATTTTAGGACACAAACCAAAGGTCCCTTTTCTCCTAGTCTTTGCCGTACCCTCCTTACCCTTTTCTTCCAAAATCTGCCACATATCTTCCTTTTCCTAGATGTGCCGCACCCCACATTCCCTTATTCCCCCTTTCCTTGCATGAAAACACCTTTCCCTTTCTCCCTAGGTGCTGCCGCACCTTTTCCTTCCCTTTTCCTCTTAGGATTCTGATTTGTTGCCCTTTTCTTGGAGGATTTGAAGTCTTAAAACCTTCCCAAATTAATTACTTAATGTGTTAACCTTTCTCCCTCTATATATACACAAAAATGCCGCACAAAATAGCTCTCTCGCATTCTCTCTCATTCTCTCCATTCATTCAGCCATCATCCACCCTCTACCACCATCCAACCTATCCATCCATCACCATAATTCATACCCAAACAACCTTGTGCTGCAACAAAGAAGGAGAAAGAAGAGAGGAGAAGCTTTGGACGTTTTGGCCATTCAAGCTTGGATTGTTGGAGCGTTTCTAGGTGTATTCAATCTTTGTTTTCAATGTTTAATTCATATTCTCTTTGTTTTGTTGTAAACATGAGGAGCTAAACTTGTTTTAGCTAGGGGAGACTTTGAAACCATGATTATATTTGCAATATGAATTGATTAATTCCAGTTGTGACTTCATAAATTGTGAATGCAATTTACTTAACCGTTCGATGGATAACTTATTCTTGTTTGTTGATTAAGGGTGCACACTTAATTTGCATGCATGAATTTGGTGCTAGAGTATAAGGGAGTTTCACATAATCGTCACAAACTTATATTCACAAGTAGTTAAGGTTGTTTTCACAATCATGTTAAGTAAATTCCTAGCATGATTATCATGATGTCATAGTTACAAGTGCTTTGTCAATACTTAGGATTTTCATAGAATGTAATGATCTTTGATTGTATCTCTATTATGATGTCATGTAGGGAACTTTTGAAGAATGCTTTGGGTTGTCGTATGATGTCATCCAATCCAATACCTAATGGAAAATCTGAGGATTAATTAGTGATGTCACGGTTAATCTGGGGTGTTGAGGTTCATGGTTTATCGGAAAAGCAACTGGAAATCAATTTGTGTTTGAATGTATCATGTGTGAAAAAGTATCCGTTAGCTATCTAATCATCCATAGTTTTTCCCAAATTCGTCCAAATCTCATTTAAGTCTTTTAGTTGCTTGTTTTTACATTAATTTCGTCCCAAACCCAATCCCCTTTACTTACTTGTTTCAAATCTATCCTAAAGTGTGTTTTTGAATCTTTTGAGTCAAAACCAATTCTATTTTCGTCCAAATTAAGTCCTAGAGTCTAAATTGAGTCTTTTGGATTGTTTTGTGTTGTTTTGAGTCTTTTAAGTTTGTTTTGAGTCATATAAGTTTAGTTAAGAGTCTTTGAGTTTGTTTAAGTGTTTTTAAGCATATTTTTGTATCTTTGAGTAAGTTTTCATTAGATTAGCAATCCCTCCTAATCCCCGGCCTAGAACGATCCCTACTTTTATCTATACTACAATTGTCAAAAAGAGGGTTTAATTTGAGTGCTATTATTTATCACATCAAATTTTTGGCACCGTTGCCGGGGATTAGCAACTTTGCTAATCCCCCGTTGTTTTCCTTTGTTTCTGTTCATGTACTTTAACCTTCATTTCTGATTTGTGTTTTGTCTTGTTTTGTTGATTTTAGGTACTAGAGAAGCACAACATGGCACTTGATAATGCTTCTCTTTTGTCACAGCTCATGGAAAGGTCCCAAACGCAAAGAGTTGGTAAATTTGGTGTATCCTCTAGGCAAGAATATCAAACTAATCAACATCCTCAATTAATTGAGAATGGAGGTTGGGATAATATCAATACCTGGGGTTATCAAGATCATAATCAATTAAGGAACGACGTGTTTTCCAACACTTACAATTTAGATTGGAGTGATCATTCAAACTCTATGTGGTGGGAACCTTAAAATGTTCAACAAGAAGGATATTGGCAGCCATATGTGGGGTTCTATTCAAGACCTGCGCAGCCACCACAACCTCATATGCAATATGCCCAACCAAACTCAGGTTCGTCAATAGATTATAATCAAATTCTTAATGAATTAATTTCTTTGGTGCAGGGCTCACAAAATCAATCCAAGGAGGCTCAACAAGGAGAATATTGGCAGCCATATGAGGAGTTCTATACAACACCTATGCAGTCACCACAACCTACCCAAACAAATTCAGGTACATCTTTGTATAATGATATGCTTATTAAGTTACTCACCACTTTGTCTCAGGGGCAAGAGAATCAAAACAAAGTGATGCAAAATCAAGAAAAAACAATGCAAAATCAAGACAAAAGGGTGGACCACTTGGAAAAGCAAATTGGGCAGATAGCGGAGTTCGTAGGACAATTTCGAGACCAAGGCAAACTCCCTAGTTCAACCATTGCAAATCTGAGGGGAGGATTTGAAACTGCCAAGGAAATCATCTTGAGAAGTGGCAAGGAGGTTGGAACAAACCCTAAACCATCAAAATCAAATTACACGGAAGATGAAAGATTGCAATTTGAGGAAGAGGAACACACCCAACCCACGGCAAGGGTGGAAACACCTTTGTCGCAGGCACCTATTGCTCCTATGCCATCCAATTCAGGTAAGGTTGCTCCAAATTTAATTCTTTCTAACCCCATTCCACCCAATGTCCTTATTTCTTGCAGGTTCATTGTGACAACCCGTTCCAAATTTTACGTTTTTATTTTATTTAAAAAGCGTGAATTTACGAAATTGCCCTAGAGGCAAGGACTTTGACTTCTGTTAACCATCGTCTAGAGAGACGTATGACTTATTCTTTTAACATATTCTCGTAATACTCGTGGATGTGAACGCATAGGCGAAAGCCGTTTGCGAGTCCGGATTATAACGGTATAGTTACGGATGTTCGAAATTGGTTATTCAAGGTTTAGTGTTGATTAAATTAAATCCCCAATCAGAAATTGGTTATTTAAGGTGAAGCCCAATCAGAAAAAGGAAAGAAAAGAAAAAAAAAAAATAAATAAAATCCCAGCTTTCCCGTGGGTTTTTCCCACTCGCAACCACCCACTTTCCAAGGCCGATTCCGGCCAACTCCGGTGGAGTTTTTCGATGCCACCACCACCATCTTGAAGCTCTCATTCCCCTCTACAAAACCCACCCAAGAACCACCTTGATTAACCATGGTATGAGGCGGTTTGAGGCCACGAAAGTTGACGAAAGTCAATGGTGCTCTGGCCACCCTTCTCGATTTTCCGGCAAATCGGCAAAGCAATGGCCGATGCCACCACTTGGGCTTTGTAGCCCATCATCCCAGGAGAAAAACCCAACCAACCTTGACCCCGTTGGACCACCGTAGACGACGAATCGATGTCGGGAAGTTTTAGGCACCCCCCGGCTTCGTGGGAACAATTGACCATCTTCCGTCCATTTTTGGACTTCGTGGCAGGTATGAAAGTTGCTCCACTCACTGAGATCTTCATTTCTGTGAAGTTTGAGAATTTTTGGAAATAGTTGAATTTTCCGGCGAGTCGGGGCGGCCGACCGCCACCCGCGGCGGCGCGTGGCCAGTGGGCCGCCAATGCCACTTTTAGGCTATGTCAAATGTCTTGAATTCAGTTTTGTCATTTGAATGACGTAGGTTGATAGTTGGAACCTAAATTCGTTACGATACGTTACTTGATAAAATGTGAATCGATGATCCGACCGTTGGATCGTCACCAAAATTGGATACATTATAATACGTAATATTTAAAGATTATAGGAATTTACGGATCGGGAATCCGACTTACGGATCTTCCTGAATTGGATTTGTAAGTTAGTAAAATAAATATTCACGGCCACTTATTTTAGGCAATTGGCGGAGATCTGACCGTTGGATTGTAATAAAATTTTAATATGTTATTCTAGAAACATATTGTGGATCGTTGGGAGTTGCGGATTGGAAATCTGATATGCGGATCTTCCGGGTCAAGTTATATAGGGTTGTAAACCCTACCGTCGATCTTTGATCGACGGTTGACTTGTGGTCAATGGGTATCAAACTATTTTAGAATGTTGTTGAGGTTGTGTTTTATGTGAATTACATATTCTACGGATAAGAGTTCTGAGATGTGATTTGATAATTGGTCACAGGGACCAATCATTCAGGACGCCTCGATGCGTGCGCTAGAGAATCATAGCGTGGACTCCAGGTGAGTGCATCTTTTCCTTTTTATCGTACATATTATTGAGAGTTCTATCGACACTTTTAAATTGATTAGGCATATTACTTTCATACATATTTATTGTGAATGCTTGAAGTACTATATGAACTACGAATGGCTTGATCCCTGTCTAGGGTACGTAGGCAGTCTAACGAGATGTTAGATGCAGCCATAAAATATTTGAGACAAAAGTCTTGCTTGGGAAATTGAGTAATGCGAAGGAAATTTGTAAAGGCAAGTTTTAGTTTTGTGAATTAGTTAGTTAAATTAGAGTTAATTGGGTTGTCATGGATAATTATCCCTGAAAATAAGTAGTTTGGGAGTAGGGCGTTACTGATTGTACACTTCACACCATATTGTTTATAATTGAAAATGCTACGACATGGTTAAGTAGTAGATTGCATCATGATATATCCATATGTATATTACTTGCATATAATTATTGGGAATGCTTTCAAGTGCAAAGGTGAACTCAGGACACCCAGGTAAGTTCAGGTGAGTTTATGGTAATAGTTGAATCGATTGCGTTATAGCATGACTACAGTTATGAGTTAGGCAACTTCGATATTGTCGTACTGGTTGCCATGAGTTGCACATGTTATATTGAGATGCATTGAGAGCTCATAAACCTGCACCCCGGTGTTAGTGCTCCCGCCCGTGGCCAGGGCACAATCCTTCACGTGATGTTCACCTCCCGCACCTTACGCTCACCTTGGATTCAAGGTAGGTGCACAGTCCTGTTGTACAGACCACTTTAGGTGGTTCCGACTCGTAGGTGACCCGCGATTATTCGCCCAGTCTTCACGTGATCGTCGCACTTGAGCGTATTTATTTACACCCAGTCCTGTCGTACAGACCACTTTAGGTGGTTCCGACACGTGTGCAGGTATACTTATTGAGCTATTAGCTAGCCAGGATTGACGAGATATGGATAAGTCGTACATGTCAGTATAGGTGACTCCGACTTATATGCTAGCCATGATTGATGAGATATGGATAAGTCGTACAGGTCACTATAGGTGACTCCGACTTATATGCTAGCCAGGATTGATGAGATATGGATAAGTCGTACAGGTCACTATAGGTGACTCCGACTTATATGCTAGCCATGATTGATGAGATATAGATAAGATGTACAAGTCATTTTAGATGACTCTGACTGATATATCACTTTGTATTGATTTAGTTCATTTGGCCTACTTATTAATGTATGGTGGAGTGATGCGTGATTTACTTGACACTCAAATTAAACCCTCGTTTGACAATTGTAGTAGAATGGATAAGTGAGGGATCGTTCTAGACCGGGGATTAGGAGGGCTTGCAAATCTCTTGGAAACTGACTCAAAAACGTAAAATAAAGTTTAAAACACTAAACTAGACTCAAAGAATGCAAAATTAAAGTTTAAAACATTAAGACAAACCAAAAACTCAAAATGCTTTAAAAACACAAACTAAATTGAATTCTAACTAAAATGAACATTAAAGCAAAAGGGGGATTGAGGTTTTTACGAAAATTGAAATAACGAAACAAGTTAATAAACTAGACAGAATGTAAATATGAAATTTATGGATGAATGCTAGCTAAGGGGTTCATCTCCATACATGTTACACTTGCATACAAGATTGATTCTCAGTTGGTCTTTCGATAAATTATGAAACTCAACGCCCCGGGTTAATTAGGTCCGCTTAAATTAACCGTCAAGTTCTCCTTAAGTTAATGAATTGGATGGGTTAGCGCAACGCAATTCACCACATTCTCCAAAAGTCCTTTACGTGAAAAGCACAATAAAGATACAATCAAAGATCATTAAGCATTATGAAAACTATAAGTGTTGACGAGGCATTCGTTACTATGGAATACGCATGAAACTTATGCCAAGACTTCGTTTAACGCGATTGTTTATAAGCAACCTCCACTACTTGTAAATATAAGTTCATAACGATTAGGTGAAATTCACTTATATTCTAGCGTCATATTTATGCATGAAAATTAAGCGCGCATTCTTAATAAACATTCATAAATAAGTTATCAATCAAACGGTTAAACAAATTGAATTCAAAACTTATGAAATTCCAACGAAAGGTAATCAAATCAAAATGCAAGTATAAACATTTATTTCGAATCACCCCCTAGCTAAAGGGGGGGTTTATTTCCTCATAACTTTGAAATTAAAGAAACACCTAAACATTCCAACAACTCAAACTTGAATTGTATGAACGTTTAGGCACTCTTCTCTTCCATTCCTCATACGTACAAAACAAAGAGAATTGAATTTAAACTTTGAAATCAAAGAAACACCTAAACATTCCAACAACTCAAACTTGAATTGTATGAACGTTTAGGCCCTCTTATCTTCCTCGTTGTTGTAGCACAAGGTCTAAGGTGAGGTTTGGGGGATTATGGAAATGGTAGAGGAGTGGTTTGGAGGGTTGGGAAGTGGTGGAAATGGAAAGATGGTTTTGGATTCTAAGGGGACTCACGGCAAAGAGAAGGAATGGAAGTGTTTGTGGTGTGTTGTGTTGTGAATGAGATGATCTTGAATGAATGAATGCAAGGGTATTTATAGGAGTAGTGGAGGGAACATATGGTTGTTTGTTTAAGATGCAAGTGGCTAATTAATGATGGAAAAGTATGTGATTTAAAGGATGCAAAATGAATGAATCATGAATCATTGTGGATGAAAGGTGGAAGTGCATGTGTTGATGCAATAAATAATGCATGTAGGGTTAGGAAATAATGAAGAAATGCATGTGAGATGTTTGGAAAGGAAATGGGAACCCACGGCAATGAAGTTGTTTTGTGTTGTGAATTATGATGAATGCATGTGAGTTAAAGAGGGAGAATGTGGTGAAATGATGAAGTAGGAAGGTGGAAATGCATGTGAGATGTTTGGAAAGGAATAAAGAATGAATGGTGGAAATGTGAGTGAATGATGTGCATGTGTGAGAATGCATGTGGAATTAAGAGGAGTATGGAAGTGAAATAAATGAATGATATGTTAAGTGATAAGTGAATGATATGTGGTGAGTGATAAGTGAATGGTTTGATAAGTGATAAATGAATTAGTTTAAAGGGCTAGGGTTTAAGTACATAGAATGGGCCTAAAATAGGTTGGTTTGTATGGCATAATGTGTTTGATTGAGCTAGAGCCATTGTTTTGTGTCTTCAAGTGCATACAAGGCCTTCAAATTCGTCCATCCTCTTGGCTCCATGGATAAGCTATCCAATCCATGCCCAAAAATGCTCCAAATGGCCTCAAAATGCACTTTCTTGCTCCCTAGGCCCTTAGAACCTGAAAACACACAAAAGAAGCATAAATGACTAAAATAACGAGAGAAACATAACGTAAATGCACGAGAACAAGCCATTTAAGTCGCATGAATATGCTCCTATCAAATACCCCCACACTTAGCTTTTGCTAGTCCTCGAGCAAAACAGAATAAAAACAAATAAACAAAACGACACTAAACACGTAAAACACAACCTAAACCTTCCAACAACCGTCTTAGGGATTTCCAATGCACATGACAAGTTAAAAATCATCATTCTCACAGATTTTAGTCATCTTCACATTTAAGTACATTCTTAATCATAGTCACCATATACTAGTTCACAATTAAGCATTTAAAACCATGTTTTGAATGTAGTAACATGCCTTAGAGAATTTGCTCAATTCCTTTCAAGATATGCACTCAATTTTTACTCAGATTTTCTAACTACACACCCTAATCTAGTCATATGTGAGAAGATTGATGTAAACATGAAAACGAACACTCACATATATGTATCATAAAGAGAGCAATTTCTGGAGTTAATAAGCATGTTTAGGTATGATCTCATGAATGGAATGCTACTACTTAGAAGCGAGAACCAGTGACACCATAAGCTTATACCAAGTTCAAACTCCACAAATTGAAACACATAACAATCAAGATAGAAGTCAAAGGGTTGTAACGGGGCTAGGGTATTGGCTAACAATGAAAGGTGAAGGATAAACAAACATTTCTTAAAGCAATAGTGAGCAAAGTATTGAATTAGGTACTTAGAATTCCCTTTAGAACGCAGAAGTCAACTTTGAACACCCAAGGGGAAGTCACAAAACTTAGGGCCATATTCAACTTTTTTGGGCCCTTTCTTCAACAATCACACTTGTGAGTCCATTCTCACTTATTTTCACTCTTTTTCTTTCTTTTCTTCTTCTTTTTCTCACATTTTTTTTTTCTTTTTCCCGTGCCTCCTTTAAGACTTAGGCACATACATACACAAAAAAAAAAATCCCTTCCCCCACACTTATTTTCTGCAACATATTAATCAAAAGGAATTCATTATCCGTCATGCTTACTATGCTTCAAGAACAAGGGTACGGATGGTCCTAATCTAGGCTAGGTGAGGATGATATGGGTTAACAAAGAACATGGGCTAAACAAGGCTCAACGGGGTTAAAACTTACAACATATACGAAATATGGGAAGTAAGGCTATTTGGCTATGGTGGCAACTACACAACTTCATCTTGATATATGTTATGCAATTCAATGTCATGCTTTGAATGAAACGGATATAAGTTCTAGCATTTAGTTCTATCATGATACAATTGCATTCTAAGTAGCAACCAAGCAAGGAATAATGAGATCATGCAACAACTTTAGAAAACAAAGAATCACATAATATAACTCTCCAAAGAAGGTAATGGCTCGAGTCTCACAGGGATGTAGCGTTATTATGAGTTCCTTCCTTCAAGCATGTTACAAAAACGAAATTTTCTTTTATGATTGCATGTGAAGTCATACATTATAACCATAACTAAACATATACCAAGAGTAAATCAAACTTTCATCCATGTTTATAACTCTTTTTAACAGTCATGCAATTACAAACCAAATCCTCATCATAACGTTGGAAGGTTCCCTAAGACACAAAAAAACAACTCAAAACACTCTTTTTAGGCTTTTCAAAAATGTTTTTCAAATTTTTAAGTGATTTTCGAAGTTATAAAACAAAACACGCTAAAACAGTTTAAAAACACCTTAAAAACATTTAAAACAGCAAGGAACAACACTTGAAGTTATGGGTGATAAAATTCAACGAATTTGCATCAACATACTTAGTTACCCCCCCACACTTAAATCAAACATTGTCCTCAATGTTTTAAGCATAGATTCACACAAAGCATAAGTAAATACACAAAAAGCACTTAAACATACTAAACATGGCAGAATGTAATTAACAAAGAGAAGAGTTTAGAGACGCAAATCTGGTTATATAGTGTAAATTCCATCTTCTCCTTGGTAATTGCATTGAGGCTTTTGATCTTTGTGATTCCACAGGCTTACTCTTGAACTGGTTTCTGCCCATCGTTGATTTTCCTTTGTGCTACTTCTTGAACTGGGCAGCAGGATGGTTCTTTTGGTCTCCCCCGAAGGTCTGAGCTTACCCTTTTGGTCTGTTTCTTTGTTCAATCTTTCCAATTCGTATTGAAAAGGGTTGGAGGATAACTCAGCCTATGTTTGTCTCCACATGCTTCAATGTATCATTTTCACTTGCCTTACTCGCTCCCCTTTGCAGAAGTGGTCCCTTCTCTGGAAGTGTATCAACCGTTGAAGATGACTACTCGAGAGCAACGCTAGGTAAGCAATCAGGAATAGATTCCAGGCAGTTGGCTCCAGAACGGAAGACTGACTCCAAGTGCCGGCTGATTGCTTCTTTTACTTTGCCATGCGAGTAAGAACAAGGACAAAGAAAAAGACAGGGAAAGAGCATGATATGAGATACTGTTGCTTTTGACCTTGATGATATGAGATACCTTTGCTTTTGAAGAAGCGGTGAATGAATCAGCACATGTATTTGTTGTGCTGTTTCCTCCTGGGTCATCTATACTCCAGGCATCTGGTATCATCTTTGGGGAAGAAGAAAGAATTGAGTATTTCGAAAGGCTTTGCTGGGAGTGCGCCCTCAGAGGTGAGGGAGAGTTGGGCATTTTCTTCAGGTTTGCCCTGCCATAAAAGACGAAGGTCGACATATATAGAGATAATAGCAAGTGGTGGTACTTTTTACCTTTGTCGACAAACGTTTTGATCCCGCAACTCCGGCTTTTTGAAATAGTGGCGCCTCTTCGATCTTTGAATACGCCTCTTCGATTTCTGAGCAGGCGCCCCTTCGATTTCTGAACGACGCCCCTTCGCTTTCTGAACGACACGCGGTAGTGCAGATGCGGCTCCTTTTGACAAAGCTGCACGCGTTTTCTGAAAAGCAGAGAAAGCGTCGCCGGACTTTGCCCTTGTCGGCTAAAGATGTGTAGTTGCGATGATGGCCTCCACGTGTTTTCAGCTTTGTCAGAAATCTTTTGACAAAGTTGAACGCGTCTTCTGAAAAGCCGAGAACGCGTCGCCTAAATTACGCCGGAAAATCCGGCTCTTTGAATCGGTGGACGCGTCGCCTTGGCTTTTTATAGAGCTATCGATCACCGCCAACATACACACTCTGAAGATCTCCCATTCTTGAAAATTGTCTCCGGCCCTTCGAAATTTAACTCCATCCACTCCTTCTCTTTGAACACTTTTGAAAGAAAATGGCAAACTCATCGAACCTTAGCTTAGATTTGAGTCTCAGCAGCGATCCGGTTGCGCCCCGTCAAGGTAATGTATGGCGCCCTTCTTTTTTATCTTCTAACGGTCCTCTTTCAGGTGAAGACTCTGTGATGCAGGACGCCACAACAGCTACAATAGTAGCTAGGAACCTCCTCACTCCAAAAGATAGTAGGCTGCTGTCAGGACGGTCTGATGAGTTGGCCGTTCAAGAGTCCCTCGCACTTAGTGTTCAGTGTGCGAGCTCTGTGTCCAACATGGGCCTACGCCTGCTTGCTCGGTCCCGCCAAGTGGAATCGTTGATGGCAGAGGTGGAAAGTCTTAAGCAGGAAATCAAACAGCTTAAGTACGAGAATAGAAGTTTGCATGTGCTTGCAAATAACTATTCGGTGGGCATGAAGAGGAAGCTTGATGAGCTGCAAGAATCTGAGGGTCGAATTCACAATGACCGTCAAAGGCTTGCGTCTTATCTCCAGAGGCACCTTTTTCCTGGGTCATCCAGCGCTTGGCCAAGTATTGAGGCCTGGAATGCTCTAGCTCCGATGCCTCCCGCTCTGATGCCTCCCGCTCCGATGCCTTCCGCTTCGATGCCTCCCGCTTCTATGCCTCCCGCTTCTGCGCCTTCCGCTTCTGCGCCTCGTAGTGGGACTTCACGCAAACAACCTTTGTGAAGCTCCACCTTTCTCCATGTTTAGTATCTTTTTTTTTTTTTTTTTTTTTTTTTTTTTTTCAATATAAATAAAATCAAACGGCATGGAATTGGTCCTTGAATGGAAGGTGATACTTGAAGTGAACCGGCATTGGTTTGAATTCTAATGTAGGTGCCTGATTCATAAAAAACAACAAGTTAGTATAAAATGTAATGGAATTTGAAAAAAATGACTTACTTGTTTTGTCTGACAAGAACTCAATGACAAACACCACTCCTTTGAAAGTTTCAGGGATATTAGACTTGGCCAGATTGCAAGTGATGGCTATGACTTGTCCAATGTCATCAAATTTAACTTCTTTGGATTTTGTGGTTTCAAGAACGTCCTCTATGATGAATTCATGACATTCCCTACTTGTCACCTTTTGAAAGGGCTTCCAAGATGTCTTTTTCACCTTCTTCTTCCTTGGAAGTCATGAATCTGCAAGGAATAGGGATACTTGTTAGAACGGGGTTAAAAATAATGAAATTTGGAACAACCATACCTGTATTAGATGGCATAGGAGCAATAGGTGCCTCCGGTAAAGGTGTTTCCACCCTTTCCGTGGGTTGGGTGTATTCCTCTTCCTTGTGATTTGATTTTGATGGTTGAGGGTCCGTTCCAACCTCCTTGTCACTTCTCAACATGATAGCATTGGTGGTTTCAAATTCTCCCTTCTGATTTGCAATGGTTGAACTAGGGAGTTCGCCTTGGTCGCAAAATTGTCCTTCGAACTCCGCTATCTGCCCAATTTGCTTTTCCAGAGTAGTAAGTAATTGAAAAATCGTATCATTATCATTTGAATTACCTACATTACTTTGGGCAGGTTGTGGTGGCTGCATAGGCGTTGAATAGAACTCCTCATACAGCTGCCAATATCCTTCTTGTTGAGCCTCATTGTCTTGATTTTGTAAGCCCTGCACCAAACAAATTAATTCATCAAGCTTTTGATTATAATTTATTGACGAACATAAGTTTGGTTGGGCATATTGAATATGAGGTTGTGGTGGCTGCCAATATCCTCCTTGTTGAGCATTTTGAGGTTCCCACCACATAGAGTTTGAATGATCACTCCAATCCGAATTGTAAGTATTGGAAAACACGTTATTCCTTGATTGAAGATTCAATATATCAACTCTTTGCATTTGAGACCTTTCCATGAGTTGTGACAAAAGAGAAGCATTATCAAGTGCCATCTTGTTCTTAACAAACAAAACACAAATAAAAAAAAATAAATCTAAAAGACAATACAGAAACAAACAATCCAAGGGATTAGCAAATTTTCTAATCCCAGGCAACGGCGCCAAAATTTGATGCGTGATTTACTTGACACTCAAATTAAACCCTCGTTTGACAATTGTAGTAGAATGGATAAGTGAGGGATCGTTCTAGACCGGGGATTAGGAGGGCTTGCAAATCTCTTGGAAACTGACTCAAAAACGTAAAATAAAGTTTAAAACACTAAACTAGACTCAAAGAATGCAAAATTAAAGTTTAAAACATTAAGACAAACCAAAAACTCAAAATGCTTTAAAAACACAAACTAAATTGAATTCTAACTAAAATGAACATTAAAGCAAAAGGGGGATTGAGGTTTTTACGAAAATTGAAATAACGAAACAAGTTAATAAACTAGACAGAATGTAAATATGAAATTTATGGATGAATGCTAGCTAAGGGGTTCATCTCCATACATGTTACACTTGCATACAAGATTGATTCTCAGTTGGTCTTTCGATAAATTATGAAACTCAACGCCCCGGGTTAATTAGGTCCGCTTAAATTAACCGTCAAGTTCTCCTTAAGTTAATGAATTGGATGGGTTAGCGCAACGCAATTCACCACATTCTCCAAAAGTCCTTTACGTGAAAAGCACAATAAAGATACAATCAAAGATCATTAAGCATTATGAAAACTATAAGTGTTGACGAGGCATTCGTTACTATGGAATACGCATGAAACTTATGCCAAGACTTCGTTTAACGCGATTGTTTATAAGCAACCTCCACTACTTGTAAATATAAGTTCATAACGATTAGGTGAAATTCACTTATATTCTAGCGTCATATTTATGCATGAAAATTAAGCGCGCATTCTTAATAAACATTCATAAATAAGTTATCAATCAAACGGTTAAACAAATTGAATTCAAAACTTATGAAATTCCAACGAAAGGTAATCAAATCAAAATGCAAGTATAAACATTTATTTCGAATCACCCCCTAGCTAAAGGGGGGGTTTATTTCCTCATAACTTTGAAATTAAAGAAACACCTAAACATTCCAACAACTCAAACTTGAATTGTATGAACGTTTAGGCACTCTTCTCTTCCATTCCTCATACGTACAAAACAAAGAGAATTGAATTTAAACTTTGAAATCAAAGAAACACCTAAACATTCCAACAACTCAAACTTGAATTGTATGAACGTTTAGGCCCTCTTATCTTCCTCGTTGTTGTAGCACAAGGTCTAAGGTGAGGTTTGGGGGATTATGGAAATGGTAGAGGAGTGGTTTGGAGGGTTGGGAAGTGGTGGAAATGGAAAGATGGTTTTGGATTCTAAGGGGACTCACGGCAAAGAGAAGGAATGGAAGTGTTTGTGGTGTGTTGTGTTGTGAATGAGATGATCTTGAATGAATGAATGCAAGGGTATTTATAGGAGTAGTGGAGGGAACATATGGTTGTTTGTTTAAGATGCAAGTGGCTAATTAATGATGGAAAAGTATGTGATTTAAAGGATGCAAAATGAATGAATCATGAATCATTGTGGATGAAAGGTGGAAGTGCATGTGTTGATGCAATAAATAATGCATGTAGGGTTAGGAAATAATGAAGAAATGCATGTGAGATGTTTGGAAAGGAAATGGGAACCCACGGCAATGAAGTTGTTTTGTGTTGTGAATTATGATGAATGCATGTGAGTTAAAGAGGGAGAATGTGGTGAAATGATGAAGTAGGAAGGTGGAAATGCATGTGAGATGTTTGGAAAGGAATAAAGAATGAATGGTGGAAATGTGAGTGAATGATGTGCATGTGTGAGAATGCATGTGGAATTAAGAGGAGTATGGAAGTGAAATAAATGAATGATATGTTAAGTGATAAGTGAATGATATGTGGTGAGTGATAAGTGAATGGTTTGATAAGTGATAAATGAATTAGTTTAAAGGGCTAGGGTTTAAGTACATAGAATGGGCCTAAAATAGGTTGGTTTGTATGGCATAATGTGTTTGATTGAGCTAGAGCCATTGTTTTGTGTCTTCAAGTGCATACAAGGCCTTCAAATTCGTCCATCCTCTTGGCTCCATGGATAAGCTATCCAATCCATGCCCAAAAATGCTCCAAATGGCCTCAAAATGCACTTTCTTGCTCCCTAGGCCCTTAGAACCTGAAAACACACAAAAGAAGCATAAATGACTAAAATAACGAGAGAAACATAACGTAAATGCACGAGAACAAGCCATTTAAGTCGCATGAATATGCTCCTATCATGGAGTTGATGGCAAACCGTGGTTTTGGTCATTTCTGAGTATGGTTTGGATATATGTATATATGTTGTACTGTCTTATGGAAAACGATACGGGTTTTACATTTAAGGGCATTACTTTTTGAGAGGTAGTAACTTTGGGAAGCTTGGTTTTATTGCTTACTCACACCTTCTGTTTGGTGCCCTCCAGGTTTTAACTGCTGAGTTTGTATCAACAAGAATCTGTGGCGAATCTTAGTATTGATGGATATTTTTGAGGGTATGATTCTTACCCACACTACTGTACCTTACTTATGCTCTGACATCGCGTGTGAAATGGGTTCGCTCCCACTCGTAGCGCACTCTGGTATTTAGACACTTTTAGATTCAAATTCATTCACTTTTTATACACTATCACATTTTATGGCTTCGTCACCTTCCAGGTGTCGGCCAGCACAGCTCGATTCAGGGTCCAAGTGGACTTTCTGGGTCGGGGTGTGTCAGTTTGGTATCAGAGCATATGTTGGGCAGTATAGTGTTCATCATACGCGTGATGTGAGCACTCTTGGTTTTTGTGTTTGACGTTCGAATGATGCCACCTCGTCGAATATGGAAAAATATATTAACTTTTCTTCAGTTTTGGACAATTTTGTGGCCTTGACGACATTTTATAAAATCATTTTGGCCATGTCCATAGAACTAAAACGAAGATTTCCCTTGAGGGGGGGAAGTGTAGATTTGAGGCAAGTTGATGACCTAAATTAATGTTTTGACAATCAGGTATCGCCAGAGATATTACCAAATAATTCTATCATTGTCCTACCGCCGTTAGTATTGATTCTTTAAAGATTGGAAATCTTAGTTAATCTTGATTTCTTAGTAACATTTCGCGGAAGATCATCGGAGGGATAATTATTGTTCGGTCCCTATTAGCACTAATATCTTCAAGCATACTTGTGTTCATGTTGGATCTTTAGGAGGAAGATCGACTGTCAATGAAGTCTTTTTGGAAGTAGATCTTAGGCAAGGTCTTTTTCTAGCATTGGGATTTTTCAATCAACGCTATTCCAGATTTTTGCTTTCGTAGTTGTACTTATTAAATGGGTGAGAATAGGCTTGCGAATGTAAGTTGTCATATCCTGGGAGTTGTAGAAATCCGAAAAGCAATCATCAAATCCTCCTAGGATCAATGAACTACTTCGCTTGAGCCGAATAAATTAGGATTGTGGAAGCTTAGGAATAAGCTTTGCAATAGGACGGTAAACTCATGATTGTTGTTTTTACCCTATCACTTATCTAGGTAAACGAAAACTCTTTGACTAACCACCTCTCGATCACTTCCATAGGTAGACATTAGAATCGAAATGCGGGATGATATCTCACTGTTAGATTGTTATGAGTGTCAAGGAAACTGTGAAGACCTTTTAGTTCGTGTCGTAGAGTTGGTTAGTAGTACTGTAAATTCGAGGACGTATACTTTTGGTGTCATATCCCAAAAATCTTACCGCGGATACCACCACATTGTTAAGTTGGTATGGCAACATGGCAGAGTATTGCTTTTATTTTTCACGATTAGAACCGTTTGAAACGAACCATCTTATTCATTGACCTAAAGTCAACAGTCATTACCTTATTTCGAAGGCTAGATGACACTTCTCTGGGGAGATTTTGATGATGCATGGTGATTGTCGATTGATGTGATAAGTCAATTCGGATTCAGACTTTCTTAGTATGTTAACGCTTATGTTTCTCGGTGGTAGAACCGCTAAAGATGAACCATCATACTTATGACCTAGAATTAACAATTTCTAATTTCATTGGAATATTGATTGGGACTCTTATGTAGAAAAGTGTGTCCAAATCTTCATTGATCTTCGAACTTTTTATTACATTTACTTTTTGGAACAAGCTAAGTTTTGTCGGAGGCAATAGTAGAATTAAATTGGCATCTATGAGTGCACTATAGTGTATCTACTCTCGCACACTTCCAGCCTGTCCTTTTCTATTTAATTGGGAAGTATGAGTATCGATATAGAGTTACCTTTAATCTACCAAGAAATGGTTCAAATGATTTTAATCATTTTGTATGAATGGAGTTAGGAAGTATCTTTTTATATGCGCAGTTCGAGATATGTTGTATATGTAAAGAATGTGAAATTCATTAATCGTGATGCTAAACCAATGATACGCTTATATGATGTTCCAATTGGTGGTTGTTTACTTAAGTAGAAAACAATATTCTTCTTGCTTTAAGAATTGAAGTATTGGCAATAGTTATTTCCTTAAAATGGGTGTTGAAATTTCAACAACAAGACACTTGTGAAGACCACTAAGATAGAAGTGGGACGTAGTCAACCTCTTCGGGGGATGTGATCTAGAAGTTCTCTTTGTGACGTGATCAAATGTGGAAGTAGGAAAGAGATAAATCGAGGCTCCCTTTGATGTGTTCTAAATGAATCCTCACTCTAGATGCACCCCACTTTTGATTAATGTCGTGGGGATATTGAGGATATAGAGTTCAAACTTCCTTGGGCAACTACAATTTTCTAATTGCGTCCAGAGGACGATGACTTTTTGAGAAAACTACTCCTAGACTTCTATACAAATTCAACAAATAGAAACCTGACAAGATTATCATCTTGGTGTATTTATATTTCATCGTGTTACATGTTTCACTTCCAAGCCTTTGGAAGTCGTTATGAAGGTTTTAAGTATTAGAAGTTGTTCAGTATTGCATTTCTACTCCTAGATTAACGATTAGTTTGAAATGAGTTACTCAGACCTTTGTGGACGAGTTGCATCTTGTTTGTCCCACCAGTAGCTTGGTTGCAGTATATCCTTATTTCCATTCTAGTCACTTGTAACCACAATTACAATTTCGGGTTAACTATGGTATCATTGGAGTTGATGGATGAAGATTTTACGCACAGTGCATATTTAATAGACGTATACTTTTGTTAGAATTATGGGTAACTACGGTTACATTCCTGTTTAGGAGTATGGTATCCTTCGAAATATAATACAAATATTGTATGTGCAGTTTGTGATTTACAGCAGATTATTGCGAACAAATATTTGATTGAGATTGTGATGTTGAAAATTTATGTTATTGACGATGTTGCCTCAGAAGGTAGTGAATGAGTACGATCGAGGCTGGTATGTGTATTTCCCATTGAGGGGCAAGATGGTAATATTGCACCCTCGGGAATTGTTACTTGCTTATCAAGACAACAGTGAATTGTCGGTTTTGTGGGGTAACCGTAATATTAATAACTTATTCGTTGGGTTGTTAAGTAAGTAAACAAGTAGATTATTCTACATTAATATTTGTATTTACTTATTTAATTCGTTAATTGTTAGGTGGGCTTGACCCAAAAATATTACATGCTTAATTTCGAAGTGCATTACGCTTTGAATACGTTTATGAGAGGATAGTAGGAATTTGGAGGCATGAAAGAAGAGTCACTACACTCCGATCATGACAGAATGTCATCTTTTTTTTTATGTAGTCGCTATAACTTGATGTCTTCCTCGTGTATGTATTTACATACATATCTCTTTAAATTTGAGTATTCAACGTTGGACTGACGATTTTAAATTTCGAGGACGAAATTTTCTTAAGGTGGGTAGATTATGACAACCCGTTCCAAATTTTACGTTTTTATTTTATTTAAAAAGCGTGAATTTACGAAATTGCCCTAGAGGCAAGGACTTTGACTTCTGTTAACCATCGTCTAGAGAGACGTATGACTTATTCTTTTAACATATTCTCGTAATACTCGTGGATGTGAACGCATAGGCGAAAGCCGTTTGCGAGTCCGGATTATACCGGTATAGTTACGGATGTTCGAAATTGGTTATTCAAGGTTTAGTGTTGATTAAATTAAATCCCCAATCAGAAATTGGTTATTTAAGGTGAAGCCCAATCAGAAAAAGGAAAGAAAAGAAAAAAAAAACAAAAAACAAAATCCCAGCTTTCCCATGGGTTTTTCCCACTCGCAACCACCCACTTTCCAAGGCCGATTCCGGCCAACTCCGGTGGAGTTTTTCGATGCCACCACCACCATCTTGAAGCTCTCATTCCCCTCTACAAAACACACCCAAGAACCACCTTGATTAACCATGGTATGAGGCGGTTTGAGGCCACGAAAGTTGACGAAAGTCAATGGTGCTCCGGCCACCCTTATCGATTTTCTGGCAAATCGGCAAAGCAATGGCCGATGCCACCACTTGGGCTTTGTAGCCCATCATCCCAGGAGAAAAACCCAACCAACCTTGACCCCGTTGGACCACCGTAGACGACGAATCGATGTCGGGCAGTTTTAGGCACCCCCCGGCTTCGTGGGCAAAATTGACCATCTTCCGTCCATTTTTGGACTTCGTGGCAGGTATGAAAGTTGATCCACTCACTGAGATCTTCATTTCTGTGAAGTTTGATAATTTTTGAAAATAGTTGAATTTTCCGGCGAGTCGGGGCGGCCGACCGCCACCCGCGGCGGCGCGTGGCCAGTGGGCCGCCAATGCCACTTTTAGGCTATGTCAAATGTCTTGAATTCAGTTTTGTCATTTGAATGACGTAGGTTGATAGTTGGAACCTAAATTCGTTACGATACGTTACTTGATAAAATGTGAATCGATGATCCGACCGTTGGATCGTCACCAAAATTGGATACATTATAATACGTAATATTTAAAGATTATAGGAATTTACGGATCGGGAATCCGACTTACGGATCTTCCTGAATTGGATTTGTAAGTTAGTAAAATAAATATTCACGGCCACTTATTTTAGGCAATTGGCGGAGATCTGACCATTGGATCGTAATAAAATTTTAATATGTTATTCTAGAAACATATTGTGGATCGTTGGGAGTTGCGGATTGGAAATCTGATATGCGGATCTTCCGGGTCAAGTTATATAGGGTTGTAAACCCTACTGTCGATCTTTGATCGACGGTTGACTTGTGGTCAATGGGTATCAAACTATTTTACACCCAGTCCTGTCGTACAGGCCACTTTAGGTGGTTCCGACACGTGTGCAGGTATACTTATTGAGCTATTAGCTAGCCAGGATTGATGAGATATGGATAAGTCGTACAGGTCACTATAGGTGACTCCGACTTATATGCTAGCCGGGATTGATGAGATATGGATAAGTCGTACAGGTCACTATAGGTGACTCCGACTTATATGCTAGCCATGATTGATGAGATATAGATAAGATGTACAAGTCATTTTAGATGACTCTGACTGATATGTCACTTTGTATTGATTTAGTTCATTTGGCCTACTTATTAATGTATGGTGGAGTTGATGGCAAACCGTGGTTTTGGTCATTTCTGAGTATGGTTTGGATATATGTATATATGTTGTACTGTCTTATGGAAAACGATACGGGTTTTACATTTAAGGGCATTACTTTTTGAGAGGTAGTAACTTTGGGAAGCTTGGTTTTATTGCTTACTCACACCTTCTGTTTGGTGCCCTCCAGGTTTTAACTGCTGAGTTTGTATCAACAAGAATCTGTGGCGAATCTTAGTATTTATGGATATTTTTGAGGGTATGATTCTTACCCACACTACTGTACCTTACTTATGCTCTGACATCGCGTGTGAAATGGGTTCGCTCCCACTCGTAGCGCACTCTGGTATTTAGACACTTTTAGATTCAAATTCATTCACTTTTTATACACTATCACATTTTATGGCTTCGTCACCTTCCAGGTGTCGGCCAGCACAGCTCGATTCAGGGTCCAAGTGGACTTTCTGGGTCGGGGTGTGTCATTCATGATTTCCAAGGAAGAAGAAAGTGAAAAAGACATCTTGGAAGCCTTTCCAAAGGTGCAAAATAAGGAATATCAAGAATTCATCAAAGAGGATGTTTTTGAGACAAACAACCCCAAAGAAGTTGAATTTTATGACACAAGACAAGGACCAATCCTCACACCAAATCTGGCCGAGTGCAAAGTTCCTGAAACGTTCAAAGAAGATGTGTTTATCCTTGAGTTCTTGTTGGAGCACATAGGTAAGCCACCTCCTCCAATTTCAATTTCATTTTCTACTAATAGGTTGTTGATGAGTCAGGCACCCAATCTTGAATTTAAACCATTACCGGATCATTTCAAGTATCACCTTCCATTCAAAGATCAATTCTATGCCGTGGGTTCCAATTGAGCCTAAGAAGAGAGTTCGTCCGGCTGCAAGACGTTAAAGCAAGCGCTTCTTCGGAGGCAACCCATGCATTCAACTAGAGAGGACATAGGCAATCCAATAATTTAATCCAAACAATCAGATTTGCGTTCCTAACTCTCTCTTTCTTTATTGTTTTTATTTCGTCATGTTAGTTAGTTTATGTTGTTTGTTTGAATGTGAGTCTTTGTTTGAAACATTGAGGACAATGTTTGATTTAAGTGTAGGGGGGTAAACAAGCTATTTTTGCATGATTTTCGTGGGATTTTATCACCTATCACTTCTAATGTTGTTTCTCACTGTTTTTAAGTGTTTTTAGTGTGTTTTGAAGTGTTTTTATGTGTTTGGATCAGAAAATATGAAAATTTACAAAAAAATTGCAAAATAGTTTTGAAAAACCAAAAAATAGTTGTTTTTAAATTGTTTTTGTGTGTTTGTTTATGTCTTAGGGTACCTTCCAACACAATGATGAGGATTTGGTTTTTAATTGCATGACTATTAAAGAACGTTACAAACATGGATAGAAGTTTGATTTACTCTTTGGTTTATGCTTGGTTATAGTTATAGTTTACGAATTCACATGTAATCACAAAGAGAAAATCAATTTTCGTAACATGCTTGAAGGAAGGAACTCAAACTAAAACTACATCTCTGAGAGACTTGAGCCTAAAACGTTCATTGGAGAGTTATAAATATGTGATTTCTTGTTTTCTAAAGTCGTTGCATGATCTCATCATTCTTTGCTTGGTTGCTACTTAGAATGCGTTTTCATCATTATAGTTCCAAATACTAGAACTCATGCCCATTTCATTCAAAGCATGATATTGATTGCATAACATACAATAAGATGAAGTTATTTAGTTAAACCAAAGCCAAAAAGCCTAACCCTTTTGCATATGTATTGTAGGATTAACCCTTTTGAGCCTTTTCAAGCCTATTTTCTTTGTTAGCCCCATTATCCTTACCTAGCCTAGATTAGGACTTTCCATACCCTTGTTCTTAAAGGATAGTGAAGCATGACTTAGAATGGATTCCTTTTGATCAACATATTGCAGAAAACAAGTGTGGGGGAAGGTAATAGGGTACGGCATAGAAGAAAATAAAGGAAAAAAATTCGTGGAAAAATTAAAAAGAGAAGAGAAAAGTTGTAAAAAGAAAGAAAAAGAGTTGAAAAATAAGTGAGAATGAACTCACAAGTCTTGGTTGTTGAAGAAAGGGTCCAAAAGTTTGAATTTGACCCTAAATGTTGCATGAATCTTCCCTTGTGTTTAAAAGTTAATTTCTGCCATCAAAAGTGAGTTTAAGTGTCAATTTCATTACTTTGCTTCCTATTGCTTTAAGAACCTTTGTTTTTCTTTACCTTTCTTTGTTAGCCAATACCCTTAGCCCCATTACAACCCTCAACTTCTATCTTGATGTTATGTGTTCAATATGTGGAGTTTGAAATTGGTATGAGCATATGGAATCACTGGTTCTCGTTCTAAGTAGTGGCATTCCATTCATGAGATCATATACATGTCATTGTCATAATTCCAGAAAATGCTTTATTTGTTATATCATATGTGAGTGTTAGTCTACATGTTTACATCAATCTTCTCACATATACCTAGTGTAGGGAGTGTGGTTAGAAAATATGTGTGAAAATAGAGAGCATTCTAGTGAGGAATTGGGGGAATTCTCTAAGGCATGTTACTACATTCAAAATGTTGTTTTAATTGATTAAATGTGAACTAGTAAGTGGTAACTACGGTTAAGTGTTTGCTAAAGTGTAAAGAAAGCCAAAAACCATGGGAATGATGTTCTTTGATGTGTCATGTTCATTGGAAATCCCTGAGGTACATGTTGGAAGGTCTAGAGTTTGTTTTGCTTTGCTCGAGGACTAGCGAAAGCTAAGTGTGGGGGAATTTGGTAGGAGCATATTTAGGCGACTTAGTTAGCTTGTTTTCGTACATTTATGTTGTTAGTTCATAGTTATTTTAGTAGTTTCAGATATTTTCGTGTGTTTATAGTTTCATATGGCTAAGAAAGCAAAAAGGTGCATTTTGGAGTATTTTGGAGCAAAATTGGACTTGGAATGGATAGCATATGCTTGGAGCAAAAGGAATGGACGAAACTGAAGACCTAAAGATGTTAGGATTCCCAATCAAAGAAGGATTCCTAATCGAAGAAGGATTCCTAGTCAAAGAAGGATTCCTAATCAAAGTAGGAAAGTTAAGCCAAGGTTTTCTATTTTGGTTTAACCTTTCTAATCCTAAATGTCCCTAAATTCCAGCAACATTGAAGGTTTCTTATGCATTTTAGGACACAAACCAAAGGTCCCTTTTCTCCTAGTCTTTGCCGCACCCTCCTTACCCTTTTCTTCCAAAACCTGCCACATATCTTCCTTTTCCTAGATGTGCCGCACCCCACATTCCCTTATTCCCCCTTTCCTTGCATGAAAACACCTTTGCCTTTCTCCCTAGGTGCTGCCGCACCTTTTCCTTCCCTTTTCCTCTTAGGATTCTGATTTGTTTCCCTTTTCTTGGAGGATTTGAAGTCTTAAAACCTTCCCAAATTAATTACTTAATGTGTTAACCTTTCTCCTTCTATATATACACAAAAATGCCGCACAAAATAGCTCTCTCGCATTCTCTCTCATTCTTTCCATTCATTTAGCCATCATCCACCCTCTACCACCATCCAACCTACCCATCCATCACCATATTTCATACCCAAACAACCTTGTGCCGCAACAAAGAAGGAGAAAGAAGAGAGGAGAAGCCTTGGACGTTTTGGCCATTCAAGCTTGGATTGTTGGAGCGTTTCTAGGTGTATTCAATCTTTGTTTTCAATGTTTAATTCATATTCTCTTTGTTTTGTTGTAAACATGAGGAGCTAAACTTGTTTTAGCTAGGGGAGACTTTGAAACCATGATTATATTTGCAATATGAATTGATTAATTCCAGTTGTGACTTCATAAATTGTGAATGCAATTTACTTAACCATTCGATGGATAACTTATTCTTGTTTGTTGATTAAGGGTGCACACTTAATTTGCATGCATGATTTGGTGCTAGAATATAAGGGATTTTCACATAATCGTCACAAACTTATATTCACAAGTAGTTAAGGTTGTTTTCACAATCATGTTAAGTAAATTCCTAGCATGAGTATCATGATGTCATAGTTACAAGTGCTTTGTCAATACTTATGATTTTGATTGAACGTAATGATCTTTGATTGTATCTCTATTATGATGTCATGTAGGGAACTTTTGAAGAATGCTTTGGGTTGTCGTATGATGTCATCCAATCCAATAACTAAAGGAAAATCTGAGGATGAATTGATAGGAGCATATTTAGGCGACTAAGCTAGCTTATTCTTGTGCATTTGTGCTATTATTTCCTAGTTAATGTCGTATTACAACTCAATTTCGCTTGTTTGTAGGTCCTATGGGTTAAAGTACCAAGAAAGTGCATTTTGGTGCAATTTGGAGCAATTTTGGACACTATGTGGATAGCTTGCGTATGGGCCAACATGGATGGACGAATTTGGACTTCAAGAGGCTAGAAATGTGATAAGAAGAGGAAGGAACTAAGCTAAAGACAAAGCGGATAAGGAAGTAGCTCAAAAGAGGAAACCCTATCCAAAACCTTATCTAAAACCTTATCCAACATTATCTAAAACATTATCCAAACCTTATCTCATCTTATCCTATCCAAACCTTATCATGTCTTAATCCTAGTTGCAAGGGGACCTAAATAGATAATTCTAGAACCTATTTCTAGAAGCATCCTCTTCTAGAAGGCCCAAATCAGCCACAAAACCCATTCTTTCTAGAAATCCTACAAAGGTGGCGCATCAAACACTTCTAGAAGGCCTTGCCTTGCCTTGCAAGCCATTCCACCCTTTCCCCCACTTGTGTCGCACCTTCCTAGGCCTAATTCCCTTTGGATTCTGATTTCTAGGGCCTAATCCCTTTTGGATTTGGGTTACACAAGCCTATTATGAAACTAAGTGGACCAAACCCCCTCCTAGGTGGATTTGATCACCCATAGCCGAACCCTAGGGCCCTAGTCCACTAAATCTGTTAAGTGTAACCCTAATCTACTTAACCCTAGGACTATATAAACATAAAATCAGCCAAAATTTCGTACCACCCTCTATGCTATTCAGAACCTTTGTGCCGTAACCCCTGTCATCCATTCTTAAACCTTCATACACCTCCATACATCTCCATACACATCTGTCGCGCCCCTACCACCATAATCAGCCATCCCCCATCCCTCTAAACAAGAGCACACCATCCAAAACCCCTAAATCCACCACACACACCTTGTGCCGCAGCAAGGAGGAGGAAGAGGAGCCTAGTCGTGCACGCCATTCATCCTGGAATTGCTGAAACGTTTAGGTGTAATCTTTCTTATGATTTCAATGTTTAAATTCAATAATCTTTGTTGTGCAAGCATGAGGAACTAATCCCCTTTTGGCTGGGGGGGAATTTCGAAACCATGGTTATATTTGCACGATGATTTGATTACTTTCAGTTGTGATTTCATGAATGATGAATTCAATTTACTTATCTGTTTTATTAAAACTTGTTTATGTATATGAATTGAGAGTGCACACTTAATTTGCATGCATAAATATGATGCTAGGGTATAAGGAAACTTCACCTAATAGTTGGGAACTTATATTCATGAGTAGTTAAGATTGTTGGTCACAATTATGTTAAGTAAATTCTTGGCATAAGTATCATGCGCTTTCATAGTTACAAATGCCTCGTCAACACCTATGATCTCCATAGAACCTAATGATCTTTGATTGTCTTTCTATTATGCGTTTTCATATAGGAAACTTTTAAGGACTAATTTGATTGCAATGCGCTAATTCCATTCAATTCAATGACCTAAGGGAAATCTGAGAGTTAATTTAAGCGTACCTAATTACTTAGGGGGTTGAGGTTCATAATTCATTGAATAAGCAACTGAAGATTGTGTTGTATGCAAGTATGCCATGTGTGGAGAAAAACCTCCTAGCCATCTCACCATCCACTTAATTCTATCAATTTCGCCCAAATCTACCTAGTTTACATTATTGTTTTGTTTGTTTGATTTTCGTCCAAAACCAAATCCCCAATTGTCTTAGAGTGTCTAATTGGTTCAAATATGTTTTAGATTGTGTTTTTAAGAGTTTTGAGTCAAGTTAGAACCAATTTTCGTCCAAGTTTGTGTTTAGGCTCAAAACTGCCTAGTTTGTGTTTTTAGGCAGTTTTGAGTGTTTTTAGCTTATTTTGAGTCTTGTGAACTTGTTTTGAGTTTTTTTTAAGTGAGTTAAGTGTTTTAAAGGTTAGTTTTATTTATTTGAGTCAGTTTAAAGTGTTTAGCAATCCCTCCTAATCCCCAGTGTAAGAACGATCCCTACTTATTTATATGCTACAATTGTCAAAAGAGGGTTAATTTGTGTGTTAAGTTAATTTTCAAATCAAATTTTGGCGCCGTTGCCGGGAATTAGCAACTTTGCTAATCCCTTGTTATTTCTTTTTTTTTTTTTGTTATTTTCGTGTGTTATTGGTTTAGTTTCTGACTAGTTTGTTTTCTTGTTTTAGGCACTAGTTTATGACTCAGAGTTCTCAACCGGTTCATGCGCATATCTTAGACTTTGACGACGATTTTGAGCGAGCCTTGAGAAGAAAGAAGAATCAACAAGAACCTCAACCACCTTAACCTGCACCTGAGCTTAAAGAGGACGAAATACAAGTGGGAGAGGAGGCCACGGCAAGGGTTTTTGAGGAAGAACAAATTATGGCAGCCGACAACTGAACAATCAAGGAGCTTTCCGCTTCGGGATTGGATAATGCCATGCCTCTATGCATTCAATATCCAAGGGCAGCCCCAGACAAGACTGACGAGTTGGAACTCAAGTCCAGTTTGTTGCACCATATTCCTAAGTTTCATGGGTTGTCCATGGAAGATCCTAATAAACACTTGAAGGAGTTCGAGGTTGTTTGCTCAAGTATGACCCCGGTGAATGTTGATGGGAGCATTTTGAAGATGAAGGCTTTTCCCTTTTCTCTCTTAGAAAAGGCTAAAGATTGGTTGTATGAACTAGCCCCCGGAACTGTGACATCATGGGAGAGTATGAAAAGGGCGTTTTTGGAGAAGTTTTTCCCAACTTCTCGAGTCATTCTTTTACGTAAAAGGATTAGTGGAATATTCTATCTTATATTTCAATGTCTAAATCATGTAATCTTTGTTTTGTTTTGAGTATGATTGGCTAAATTCGTTTTGGCTAAGGGTGTATTCGAAACCATGATTATATATGTGAAATAAGTTGATTACTTCCAGTTATCGTTGCATAAGTCGTGAATACAATTTGCTTAACCGTTTGATTTAGAACTTATTCTTGTATGTTGATTGAGAGTGCACGCTTAATTTGCATGCTTGAATCTGGTGCTAGGGTATAAGTTTGTTTCACCTAATCGTTATGAATTTATATTCGCAAGTAGTGAAGGTCGCTAGTCATGATCGTGTTAAGTAGATTCCTGGCAGGAGTATCATGCTTTTCATAGTTACAAATGCCTTATCAATGCTTATGATTTCCAAAGAACGTAATGATTCTAACTTGTGTCTTTATCATGCTGTTCATATAGAGAACTTGCTAGGAATAATTTGGTTGTGATGCATATTCATCCAATTCAATGATTCTAGGGAAATCTGAAGGTTAATTTAAGCGGACCTAATTAACTTGGAGTGTCGAGGTTCATAACTTATTGAATTGATAACTGGAAATTGATTTACGTTGCATATATTTCATGTGTGGAGAAGAACCCCTTAGCTATTCCATCATCCATTGATTCATCACAAATTTGTCTTACAATCTGTTTTCTTTAAAATCTGTCCATTTAATTTAATTTCGTCCAAACACAATCCCCCCATATTTTGTTAAGTCTTAGCCTTTATAATCTGTCTTATTTGGTGTTTTTAAGTATTTTGAGTCATAAGCACTTTCAAATTCGTCCAAATCAAGTTTTAGTTGCTGTTTGAGTCAATTTGGTTGTTTTAGGCAGTTTTGAGTGTTTCAAATCTGTTTTGAGTCATAGTAGTCTAGTTAGAGTCTTTAAGTTTAGTTTTTGTGTTTTTGAGTAAATTTATATTAGATTAGCACCCCTAGTTAATCCCCGGTTAGAACGATCCTTACTTACATCATTACTACAATTGTCACAAATAGGGTTTAATTTGTGTGTCACATTCGTAACGCATCAAGTTCTCAACCTATTCGTGCAAACATCTTGGACTTTGATGACAATTTTGAGCGCAGTTTGAGAAGGAAGAGGAAGGAGCCAAAACTTCACCCATCAAGTTCTAGCTCGGCCTCTAACTTTGAGGAGGAAGAACAGCCCACGACAAGGGAGAAAGAAGAGGTACAAGTCATGGCAGCAGACAACCGTACAATCAAGGAGCTTTCCGCATCAAGAATGGACAATGCCGCACCATTATGCATCCAATACCATAGGGCGGCTCAATATAAGACCGATGAATTTGAATTGAAGTCTAGTTTGTGGCACCACATTCCAAAGTTCCATGGGCTGTCCATGGAGGATCCAAACAAGCATTCAAAAGAGTTCGAGGTGGTGTGTTCAAGCATGACTCCAATTAATGTTGATAGCAATATTTTGAAGATGAAGGCCGTTCCATTCTCTCTATTGGAAACGGCTAAAGATTGGTTATACGAGTTAGCACCCGGAACGGTCACTTCTTGGGAGAGCATGAAGAGGGCGTTTTGATAGGAACATATTTATGCGACTTAGTTAGCTTGTTTTTTTGCATTTACATAGCTAATTTCTACTTGTTAGAGTGTTTTACGCTATTTTCGTGTGTTTTTAGGTTCAATTGACAAAGTTGGCAAGAAAGTGCAATTTGGAGCATTTTCGAGCAGTTTTGGGCTTGTAATGGATTGCACATGCACGAAGCAAGGTGGATGGACGAATTTAAAGATCAAGAGAGGCTAGGAATGTGATTAAGATCTAGAAGAATTAAATTGAAGACTTTGAAGATAAGGAATCAGCTACAAAGAAGGAATATTATCCAAATTTCCTTATCTTAACCAAACCTTATCCAACCTTATCTTATCTTATCCTATCCTAATCTTTTCCTACCTTAATTCCAACTTCAAAGAGGACTCCTTTTCACATTAAATCACCTAAATATCAAGTTCTAGAAGCCCTATTTTCATGCATTGATCTGAAAATTATATTAACACACAAATTAAACCCTATTTGTGACAATTGTAGTATAAATGCAAGTAGGGATCGTTCTAACCGGGGATTAACTAGGGATGCTAATCTACTCTAAACTGACTTAAAAACACAAAATTAAACTTTAAAACACTTACCTAGACCTATATGACTCAAAACAACTTTAAAAGACTCAAAACAGCCCAAAACACTCAAATAGACTCAAACTAGACTCTAAAGGGTGATTTGGACGAAATTTAACTAACTTAGACTCAAAACACTAATTTGGACAGATTCAAACACTTTTCTAACTAATCTAACACACTTAATAAAATGGGGAATTGATTTGGACGAAATTAATTAAAATGGACAGATTGTAAACTAAACATATTAGGCACTAAACTAGGTGAATTGAATGGGAAAAAGACTAGTTAGAGGGCCCTTCTCCACACATGCACATATGCAACACAAATTGATTTCCAGATTTTATCCCTTTAAACCATGAATGACAATGCCCCAAATTAATTGTGAACAGCACAAATTAACTTTAAGATTTTCCTTGTTTCATTGAATTGGATGGAATACACATCGACAATCAAATTATTCTTATCAAATTCTGATAGGAGCATATTCATGCGACTTAAATGGCTTGTTCTCGTGCATTTACGTTATGTTTCTCTCGTTATTTTAGTCCTTTATGCTTCTTTTGTGTGTTTTCAGGTTCTAAGGGCCTAGGGAGCAAGAAAGTGCATTTTGAGGCCATTTGGAGCATTTTTGGGCATGGATTGGATAGCTTATCCATGGAGCCAAGAGGATGGACGAATTTGAAGGCCTTGTATTCACTTTGGACATAAAACAAAGGGCCTAGCCCATTCTCTCTTATTCTCTCCCTTATAGCCATGCAAAGAACCATCCATTCCATCAAAAACAATCCATCAATTCACATGCAAAACCACCATTAACACACATGCACCCAAACAAAGCCAACCTAGCTAACCCTACATGCATTCTTTATTCACTCTTCATCATTACATTCATTCTCCAAACACTTTCATTAATTAAAACACATTTGCACATCCACTCATTCTTTCCTTATTGCCGTGCATCCCCCCTAATTCCATCCATCCTCCACACCTTTCCAACCTAGACACATCCTTTAATCATTCCCCCTTTAAGTTATGATTTTATTTCCTAACCCTACATGCATTATTTATTAACTCTTCATCATGCATCCACATTTTAAATCATCAACAACTTCACCCATGCCGTGGCCTATGCACTCATCACCAAATAAATCCCCACCATTGCCGTGCCTTCCCCTTAGATTTTTAGCAATTTCTCTTCATCATTGCACCACAAATCATTCAACAAATGCATCCATAATCATTTCTCCAACCTAGCATTCCCATTCTTTAATCCAATTTCAGCAAACACATGCTTTCCAATCTAGCATTCCCATCATAATTCCACCACCAATTCAGCCACAAAACATCATCATTGCACCACAACATTCCTCCTTTGCCGTGGCCTTCATTCCCATTTCCAGCATGCATTCACATGCATTTTCAGCACCTACACATCTCACTCACATGCACATTCACCCCTTTCTCTCCCTATAAAAACCCTTGCATTCATTCATTCAAGATCATCTCATTCCATTGTAGATACCACAACACAAACACTCCATTCCTTCTCTAGCCGTGAGTTTCTCTCCATTTTCTGCACCATTTTCTCCACCACTCCTCACCTATTTCCATAATTCCCCACTCCATTCCACACTTCCATCCCCCCAAACCAACTATCTTTAGACCTTGTGCTACAATAAAGAGGAAGAGAAGAGGGCCTAAACGTTCATACAATTCAAGTTTGAGTTGTTGGAATGTTTAGGCATTTCTTTGATTTCAATGTTTAATTTCAATTCTCTTTGTTTTGTATGAGGAACTAAACCCCCCTTTAGCTAGGGGGGGATTCGAAATATATGTTTATGCTTGCATATGATTTGATTACTTTTAATTACGTTTCATAAATTGTGAATTCAATTTGTTTAACTGTTTGATTGATAACCTATTTATGTATGTTTATTAAGAATGAACGCTTAATTTTCATGCATGAATTTGACGCTAGAATATAAGTGAGTTTCACGTAATAGTTATGAACTTATATTCACAAGTAGTGGAGGTTGCTTATAAACAATCGCGTTGAACAAATTCTTGGCATAAGTTTCATGCAATCATAGTAACGAATGCCTCGTCAACACTTATAGTTTTCATGATGCTTAATGATTCTTGCTTGTTTCTCTATTATGCAATTCATGTAGGGAACTTGTGAGGAATGCTTTGGGTTGTCGTATGCAATCATCCAATTCATTAACTTAAGGAAAACTTGACGGTTAATTTAAGCGGACCTAATTAACCCGGGGTGTTGAGAATTCATGGTTTATTGAAATACAATTGGAAATCATTTTATTATGCAAGTGTAACATGTATGGAGATGAACCCCTTAGCTAGCCATACCATCCATTCATTTCCGTCAATTTCATATTTACAATTTGTTTTCTTTACAACCTATCCATTTTAGTTTAAATTCGTCCAAAATCAATCCCCCCATATTTCGTTTAAGTCTTAGTCTTAATCTTTCTTATTTTTAGTTTTGAATTCTTCGAGTTTAGTATAGCATTTTAGTTTGTGTTTTTAAAAGCATTTTGAGTCTTTTGATTTGTTTTAGTGTTTTAAAGTTTAGTTTTGCATTCTTTGAGTCTAGTATAGTGTTTTATATTGTTTTTACGTTTTTGAGTCAGTTTCCAAGAGATTTGCAATCCCTCCTAATCCCCGGTCCAGAACGATCCCTACTTGCACTTATACTACAAATCGTCAAAAAGAGGGTTTAATTTGTGCGCGTATAAATCGCGCATCAAATTTTGGCGCCGTTGCCGGGGATTAGAAAATTTGCTAATCCCTTGGATTGTTTTATTTTCGTTTGGTTTAGTTGTTTTCGTTTTAGTTTCTAACTTAGTGTTGTTTTCTTTGTTTGTTGTTACTTTTGATTTTTGATTTAGTTCTCTTTCTTTGATTTTAGGTACTAGAGAAGTAAGATATGGATTTTGCTAGCATTCAAGCTCAATTGGCAAATCTTACTTCTAAATTGTCGCCGTATGCCGAAAGGACCACAATGCAGAGTGTCCCTACATTTGGTGCTTCATATAGGCAAGGATTTCAAGCCAATCAATGTCCACAAAGAGATTGGAGGGATCATTCAAACTCTATATGGTGGGAAGATCAACAAGTTCAACGTGAAGCATATTGGCAACCATATGAGGAGTTCTATTCAAGACCTATGCAGCCACCACAACTTCATATGCAATATGCTCAATTAAATTCAAGTTCGCCAGTAGATTATATTCAAATTCTTAATGAAATAAATTCTTTGGCGCAGGGGTCACAAAATCAAGCCAAGGAGGCTCAACAAGAAGCATATTGGCCACCATATGAGGAGTTCAATACAACACCTATGCAGCCACCACAACCTCCCCCACAACAATTCCAATCAAGTTCAAGTATGTCCATGGATAATGATAAAAATTTTCAATTACTAACCTCTTTGACGCAGGACGAACAAAATCAAGACAAGAAGTTGGGTAAATTGGACGAGCAATTTGGGCAGATTATGGAGTTCATGAAACAAATTCAAGAGCAAAGTGAACTTTCCAACTCAACTATTGAAAACTCGAAGGAAGATTTTGAAATCCATAATGCTATCACTTTGGGAAGTGCTATGGAGGTTGGAGCTGACCTAAAAATGTCCAAACATAGCCTAGAAGTGGATGAAGAGCTGCTAATTGAGGAGGAGGAAGAAGACATGCACACGGCAAGGGTAGAACAACTCTTGCCGCAGCCCCCTAAGCCCTCTAAACCACCCACCACCAGTAAGGACGTCCCAATTTCATGTTATTCTGATGTTATTCCACCCAATGTCCCTTTTCCTAGCAGGTTTTTGATTCCCAACCAAGAAGAGAGTAAAAAGGACATCGTGGAAGCCTTCCCAAAGGTGCAAAATGCTATTCAAATTCTTGGTGCAACACAGCAAGTTTTAGATGGTGTTGAATTCTTCAAAGGACTTTGTACACCAAGAAAAATGATTCAAGAGAAGGTAGTGGCTGGAGAAGATGTAGAAGGCATCAAAGAGGACAAATTTGAAACCACAATTCCCAAGGAAGTTGGATTTTATGACACGGGACAAGTCATAACTTTCGAAGGGGTGTTTATTCTGGAGTTCATTTTGGAGCACACAGGTAAGCCGCCTCCCCGAATTTCAATTTTCTTTTATACTAACATGTGGTTAATGATTCAGACACCCAATCTGGAATTTAAACTATTACCGGATCATTTCAAGTATCACCGCCCATTCAAAGATAAATTCCATGCCGTTTGATTTTATTTATGTTAAAAAATAAAAAAATAAAAAAAAAAAAGAAAGAAAGATACTAAACATGGAGAAAGGTGGAGCTTCACAAAGGTTGTTTACGTGAAGCCCCACTACGAGGCGCAGAAGCGGAAGGCGCAGAAGCGGGAGGCATAGAAGCGGGAGGCATCGGAGCGGAAGCCATCGGAGCGGAAGCCATCGGAGCGGGAGGCATCGGAGCTAGAGCATTCCAGGCCTCAATACTTGGCCAAGCGCTGGATGACCCAGGAAAAAGGTGCCTCTGGAGATAAGACGCAAGCCTTTGACGGTCACTGTGAATTCGACCCTCAGATTCTTGCAGCTCATCAAGCTTCCTTTTCATCCCCGACGAATAGTTATTTGCAAGCACATGCAAACTTCTATTCTCGTACTTAAGCTGCTGGATCTCTTGCTTAAGTCTTTCCACCTCTGCCATCAACGATTCCACCTGACGAGAGCGGGCAAGCAGGCGTAGGCCCATGTTGGACACAGAGCTCGCACACTGAACACTAAGTGCGAGGGACTCTTGAACGGCCAACTCATCAGACCGTCCTGACAGCAGCCTACTATCTTTTGGAGTGAGGAGGTTCCTAGCTACTATTGTAGCTGTTGTGGCGTCCTGCATCACAGAGTCTTCACCTGAAAGAGGACCGTTAGAAGATAAAAAAGAAGGGCGCCATACGTTACCTTGACGCGGCGCACCCGTATCACTGCTAAGGCTCAATTCCAAGCTAAGGTTCGATGAGTTTGCCATTTTTTTTCAAAGGTGTTCAAAGATAGGGGTTGATGGAGTAAATTTTCAAAGGGTCGGAGTCGATTTTCAAGAATGGGAGTTCTTCAGAGTGTGTTTGTTGTGGTGATCGATAGCTCTATAAGAAGCCAAGGCGACGCGTCCACCAATTCAAAAAGCCGGAATTTCCGGCGTAATTTAAGCGACGCGTTCTCGGCTTTTCAGAAGACGCGTTCAACTTTGTCAAAAGATTTCTGACAAAGCTGAAAACACGTGGAGGCCATCATCGCAACTACACATCTTTAGCCGACAAGCGCAAAGTTCGGCGACGCTTTCTCTGCTTTTCGGAAAACGCGTGCAGCTTTGTCAAAAGGAGCCGCATCTGCACTACCACGTGTCGTTCAGAAAGCGAAGGGGCGCCTGCTCAGAAATCGAAGAGGCGTATTCAAAGATCGAAGAGGCGCCACTATTTCAAAAAGCCGGAGTTGCGGGATCAAAACGTTTGTCGACAAAGGTAAAAAGTACCACCACTTGCTATTATCTCTATATATGTCGACCTTCGTCTTTTATGGCAGGGCAAACCTGAAGAAAATGCCCAACTCTCCCTCACCTCTGAGGGCGCACTCCCAACAAAACCTTTCGAAATACTCAATTCTTTCTTCTTCCCCAAAGATGATACCAGATGCCTGGAGTACATATGACCCAGGAGGAAGCAGCACAACAAATACATGTGCTGATTCATTCACCGCTTCTTCAAAAGCAAAGGTATCTCATATCATCAAGGTCAAAAGCAAAAGTATCTCATATCATGCTCTTTCCCTGTCTTTTTCTTTGTCCTTGTTCTTACTCGCATGGCAAAGTAAAAGAAGCAATCAGCCGGCACTTGGAGTCAGTCTTCCGATCTGGAGCCAACTGCCTGGGATCTATTCCTGATTGCTTACCTAGCGTTGCTCTCGAGTAGTCATCTTCAACGGTTGATACACTTCCGGAGAAGGGACCACTTCTGCAAAGGGGAGCGAGTAAGGCAAGTGAAAATGATACATTGAAGCATGTGGAGACAAACATAGGCTGAGTTATCCTCCAACCCTTTTCAATACGAATTGGAAAGATTGAACAAAGAAACAGACCAAAGGGGTAAGCTCAGACCTTCGGGGGAGACCAAAAGAACCATCCTGCTGCCCAGTTCAAGAAGTAGCACAAAGGAAAATCAACGATGGGCAGAAACCAGTTCAAGAGTAAGCCTGTGGAATCACAAAGATCAAAAGCCTCAATGCAATTACCAAGGAGAAGATGGAATTTACACTCTATAACCAGATTTGCGTCTCTAAACTCTTCTCTTTGTTAATTACATTCTGCCATGTTTAGTATGTTTAAGGGCTTTTTGTGTATTTACTTATGCTTTGTGTGAATCTATGCTTAAAACATTGAGGACAATGTTTGATTTAAGTGTGGGGGGGTAACTAAGTATGTTGATGCAAATTCGTTGAATTTTATCACCCATAACTTCAAGTGTTGTTCCTTGCTGTTTTAAATGTTTTTAAGGTGTTTTTAAACTGTTTTAGCGTGTTTTGTTTTATAACTCCGAAAATCAAATAAAAATTTGAAAAACATGTTTTCAAAAGCATAAAAAGAGTGTTTTGAGTCGTTTTTGTGTGTTTGTGTCTTAGGGTACCTTCCAACACAATGACGAGGATTTGGTTTGTAATTGCATGACTGTTAAAAAGAGTTATAAACATGGATGAAAGTTTGATTTACTCTTGGTATATGCTTAGTTATGGTTATAATGTATGACTTCACATGCAATCATAAAAGAAAAATTCGTTTTTGTAACATGCTTGAAGGAAGGAACTCAAACAAACGCTACAACCCTTTGAGATTCGAGCCATTACCTTCTTTGGAGAGTTATTTTCTGTGATTCTTTGTTTTCTAAAGTTGTTGCATGATCTCTTTGTTCCTTGCTTGGTTGCTACTTAGAATGCAATTGTATCATGATAGAACTAAATGCTAGAACTTATATCCGTTTCATTCAAAGCATGATATTGAGTTGCATAAATCAAGATGAAGTTGTGTAGTTGCCACCATAGCCAAATAGCCTTACTTCCCATATTTCGTATATTTTGTAAGTCTTAACACCGTTGAGCCTCGTTTAACCTATCTTCTTTGCTAACCATATCACCCCTTACCTAGCCTAGATTAGGACCATCCGTACCCTTGTTCTTAAAAGATAGTGAGCATGACTTAAATGAATTCCTTTTGAGTACATTTTGCAAGAAAATGAGTGTGGGGGAGTAAAAGTTTGTTCTTAAGTTTGTATGTTTTGAGAGTCAAAAGAAAAGAAAAAAAAAAAAAAAAAAAAAAAAATTTGTGAAAAACATATGAAAAAGAAAAACAGAAAAGAAGAGAAAAGAAAGAAAGAAAGAAAAAAAAAAAAAAAAAAAAAAGAGCTTGTTCCCCCTTGTTGTTCAAAAGTTGAGTTTTCATTCAAAAGTGAATTCTACGTTAATTCAAATGCTTTGCTCGCTATTTCTTTAAGAACCTTTGTTTTCCATTTACCTTCTTTGTTAGCCAAACACCTTTAGCCCCGTTACACCCCTTTGACTTCTATCTTGATCGTTATGTGTTCAATAATGTGGAGTTTGAAATTGATATGAGCTTATGGAATCACTGGTTCTCATTCTAAGTAGTAGCATTCCATTCATGAGATCATATTCATGTCATTATCGTAAATCCAGAAAATGCTTTCCTTGTTATAACATATGTGAGTGTTCGTCTACATGTTTACATCAATCTTCTCACATATAACTAGTGTAGGGTGTGTAGTCAGAAAATCTGTGTGAAAAACGAGTGCATATCTTGTAAGGAATTGAGCAAATTCTCTAAGGCATGTTACTACATTCGAAATGTATTTTAAATACTTAATTGTGAAATAGTATGTGGTGACTGTGATTAAGAATGTAATTAAGTGTGAAGATGACTAAAATCTGTGGGAATGACGATTTTTAACATGTCATGTGCATTGGAAATCCCTAAGACGATTGTTGGAAGGGTTAGGTTTTGTTTTGTTTTTCTGTTTTGCTCGAGGACTAGCAAAAGATAAGTGTGGGGGAGTTTGATAGGAGCATATTCATGCGACTTAAATGGCTTGTTCTCGTGCATTTACGTTATGTTTCTCTCGTTATTTTAGTCCTTTATGCTTCTTTTGTGTGTTTTCAGGTTCTAAGGGCCTAGGGAGCAAGAAAGTGCATTTTGAGGCCATTTGGAGCATTTTTGGGCATGGATTGGATAGCTTATCCATGGAGCCAAGAGGATGGACGAATTTGAAGGCCTTGTATTCACTTTGGACATAAAACAAAGGGCCTAGCCCATTCTCTCTTATTCTCTCCCTTATAGCCATGCAAAGAACCATCCATTCCATCAAAAACAATCCATCAATTCACATGCAAAACCACCATTAACACACATGCACCCAAACAAAGCCAACCTAGCTAACCCTACATGCATTCTTTATTCACTCTTCATCATTACATTCATTCTCCAAACACTTTCATTAATTAAAACACATTTGCACATCCACTCATTCTTTCCTTATTGCCGTGCATCCCCCCTAATTCCATCCATCCTCCACACCTTTCCAACCTAGACACATCCTTTAATCATTCCCCCTTTAAGTTATGATTTTATTTCCTAACCCTACATGCATTATTTATTAACTCTTCATCATGCATCCACATTTTAAATCATCAACAACTTCACCCATGCCGTGGCCTATGCACTCATCACCAAATAAATCCCCACCATTGCCGTGCCTTCCCCTTAGATTTTTAGCAATTTCTCTTCATCATTGCACCACAAATCATTCAACAAATGCATCCATAATCATTTCTCCAACCTAGCATTCCCATTCTTTAATCCAATTTCAGCAAACACATGCTTTCCAATCTAGCATTCCCATCATAATTCCACCACCAATTCAGCCACAAAACATCATCATTGCACCACAACATTCCTCCTTTGCCGTGGCCTTCATTCCCATTTCCAGCATGCATTCACATGCATTTTCAGCACCTACACATCTCACTCACATGCACATTCACCCCTTTCTCTCCCTATAAAAACCCTTGCATTCATTCATTCAAGATCATCTCATTCCATTGTAGATACCACAACACAAACACTCCATTCCTTCTCTAGCCGTGAGTTTCTCTCCATTTTCTGCACCATTTTCTCCACCACTCCTCACCTATTTCCATAATTCCCCACTCCATTCCACACTTCCATCCCCCCAAACCAACTATCTTTAGACCTTGTGCTACAATAAAGAGGAAGAGAAGAGGGCCTAAACGTTCATACAATTCAAGTTTGAGTTGTTGGAATGTTTAGGCATTTCTTTGATTTCAATGTTTAATTTCAATTCTCTTTGTTTTGTATGAGGAACTAAACCCCCCTTTAGCTAGGGGGGGATTCGAAATATATGTTTATGCTTGCATATGATTTGATTACTTTTAATTACGTTTCATAAATTGTGAATTCAATTTGTTTAACTGTTTGATTGATAACCTATTTATGTATGTTTATTAAGAATGAACGCTTAATTTTCATGCATGAATTTGACGCTAGAATATAAGTGAGTTTCACGTAATAGTTATGAACTTATATTCACAAGTAGTGGAGGTTGCTTATAAACAATCGCGTTGAACAAATTCTTGGCATAAGTTTCATGCAATCATAGTAACGAATGCCTCGTCAACACTTATAGTTTTCATGATGCTTAATGATTCTTGCTTGTTTCTCTATTATGCAATTCATGTAGGGAACTTGTGAGGAATGCTTTGGGTTGTCGTATGCAATCATCCAATTCATTAACTTAAGGAAAACTTGACGGTTAATTTAAGCGGACCTAATTAACCCGGGGTGTTGAGAATTCATGGTTTATTGAAATACAATTGGAAATCATTTTATTATGCAAGTGTAACATGTATGGAGATGAACCCCTTAGCTAGCCATACCATCCATTCATTTCCGTCAATTTCATATTTACAATTTGTTTTCTTTACAACCTATCCATTTTAGTTTAAATTCGTCCAAAATCAATCCCCCCATATTTCGTTTAAGTCTTAGTCTTAATCTTTCTTATTTTTAGTTTTGAATTCTTCGAGTTTAGTATAGCATTTTAGTTTGTGTTTTTAAAAGCATTTTGAGTCTTTTGATTTGTTTTAGTGTTTTAAAGTTTAGTTTTGCATTCTTTGAGTCTAGTATAGTGTTTTATATTGTTTTTACGTTTTTGAGTCAGTTTCCAAGAGATTTGCAATCCCTCCTAATCCCCGGTCCAGAACGATCCCTACTTGCACTTATACTACAAATCGTCAAAAAGAGGGTTTAATTTGTGCGCGTATAAATCGCGCATCAAATTCCCTACATGAACTGCATGATAGAGGTAAAATCAAAGATCATTAAGCTTTTTGAAAACCCTAAGCATTGACTAGGCATTCGTAACTATGAATTGCATGATACTCTTGCTTAGAATTTACTTAATACAATCATGACTAGTGATTTCCACTACTTATGAATATAAGGTCATAACGATTAGGTGAAATTCCCTTATATCCTAGCATCAAATTCATGTATGAAAACTAAGTATGCATCCTTAATCAACACACAAGAACAAGTTCTCAATAAATCAATTAAGTAAATCACATCCACAATTCAAGAAACAAAATCTGGAGGAAATCAATTCATACAAAACATATGCCCATGGCTTCAAATTCACCCCTAACTAAGAAAAATTGAGTTACACATGTTCATAACAATTGAGAAGCAAATTAAAATAAACATGGAAACGAAATAAGGGAAGAAAGAACTCCCAAATTCTCCAATGGGTGCAGATTTCTTGTGGCACAAGATGATCTTTCTCCTATGGAAGCCACGGCACTCCTTCTCCCTAAGAATTGTGGCACAAAGGTCTATTTCTGAATGGATGGTGTGTGGGTTAAATGAATGATTGATTTGAATGATGAATGGCTACCTAGGGTGTCTAAGGGGGTGCGGCAACTTAAGGTTGCGGCAATAATTGATTAGGGCCCCAAGGTTGCGGCAAGGGTTTGGAATTTAAGTCCTAGCCCAATTAATTTCAGATATGGACTTATACAATCCAAATTCAAGAGGAAAAGGGCCAAATAAAATCAGAATCCAATCAGAAAAAGGTTTAGGAAATTCGTCCAAAATTGGGCCTTCTAGAAACTAAGTGTTTTGTGGCTAATTTTGGGTGTTCTAGAAGGCATAGAAGAGGGGGAAGGTGTGGCACCCTTTTAGGGTCAGATAGGGCTTCTAGAAATTAGGTTTTTAGGTCCACTTGCATCTAGGATTAAGGTGGAACAAGATTAGGTTAGGATAAGATAGGATAAGGTTGGATAAGGTTTTGGATAATGTTTCCTCTTTTCTTGCACTTTCCTTATCTTCTTTGTCTTGAACTTTCCTTTTCTGATTTGTAGCATGTTTCTAACCTCTTTTGACTGCAAATTCGTCCATCCACCTTGCTCCATATACAAGCTATCCATAATAAGCCCAAAACTGCTCTAAAAGGCTCAAAATTGCCTTTTATTGCCAACTTTGTCATTAGGACCTACAAACAAACGAAAATAGCTTAAAACACTATAATAAGTAGTAATTAGCTCACTAAATGTAAGGAAATAACATAACTAAGTAGCATAAATATGCTCCTATCATGCATTAAGTTTATGCCACATGTAACCCTTCTAGAAGTTCTAGAATCTGCCACAATGATAGGAGCATATTTATGCGACTTAGTTTGCTTGTTTTCGTGCATTTATGTTATTAGTGATAGGAGCATATTTATGCGACTTAGTTGCTTGTTTTCATGCATTTATGTTATTAGTTCTTAGTTATTTTAGTTCTTTAAGCCTCTTTTGTGTGTTTTCAGATTCATAAGACGTATTTTGGCAAAATGATGCATTTTGGAGCCTTTTAGAGCAGTTTTGGGCTTATTATGGATAGCTTGTATATGGAGCAAGGTGGATGGACGAATTTGGAGTCAAAAGAGGTTAGAAACATGCTACAAATCAGAAAAGGAAAGTTCATGACAAAGAAGATAAGGAAAGTGCAAGAAAAGAGGAAACATTATCCAAAACCTTATCCAACCTTATCTTATCCAAACCTTATCCTATCTTGTCCTAACCTAATCTTGTTCCACCTTAATCCTAGCTACAAGTGGACCTAAAAACCTAATTTCTAGAGGCCCTATCTGACCCTAAAAGGGTGCCACACCTTTCCCTCTTTTATGCCTTCTAGAATACCCAAAATCAGCCATAAGACACTTAGTTTCTAGAAGGTCCAATTTTGGACGAAAATTCTTAACCTATTTCTAATTGGATTCTGATTTTAATTGGCCCTTTTTCTCTTGGATTTGGATTGTGTAAGTCCATATCTGAAACCAATTGAGCTAGGACTTAATTCCCAAACCCATGCCGCAACTCAGGGGCCCAAAAACACTTGTATCAGCTAGGTTAACCTTAAATTTGTTTGCTAGGGTTCCGGCCATGCTATATAAATATACCCATTAGTGTGCCGCACCCCCCAACACATAACCTACGCAGCCATTCATCATTCATCACAAAAATTCGTTCAAAAACACCCTAGGGCAAAAAAACACCCCAAAACACCATTCTAGCGCCCAGAAAATACAAGCAGCCGCTCCACCTTCTTCCACCTCTTTGCCGAGTTATCCACCACCTTCCAACCATCAAACACCCATCCACACTCAACCTACACCCCTTGCCGTGCCTCTACACCACCCAAAATCCATTCTACATCATCAAAACAGCCCAGAAACCATCATCATCCAATCTGCCGCAAGCAAAGGAAAGGAGACAGTTTCACACAATTGTTTGGCTCTTCATTCTGAGTTGTTGAACAATTTTAGGTGTATTCTATCTTAAATTTCAATGTTTAATTCATGTAATCTTTGTTTTGCTTTGAGAATGATTGGCTAAATTCGTTTTGGCTAAGGGTGTATTCGAAACCATGATTATATATGTGAATTAAGTTGATTACTTCCAGTTATCGTTGCATAAGTTGTGAATACAATTTGCTTAACCGTTTGATTTAGAACTTATTCTTGTATGTTGATTGAGAGTGCACGCTTAATTTGCATGCTTGAATTTGGTGCTAGGATATAAGTTTGTTTCACCTAATCGTTATGAATTTATATTCACAAGTAGTGAAGGTCGCTAGTCACGATCATGTTAAGTAGATTCCTGGCAAGAGTATCATGCTTTTCATAGTTACAAATGCCTTGTCGATGCTTATGATTTCCAAAGAACGTAATGATTCTAACTTATGTCTTTATCATGCTGTTCATATAGAGAATTTGTTAGGAATAATTTGTTTGCGATGCATATTCATCCAATTCAATGATTCTAGGGAAATCTGAAGGTTAATTTAAGCGGACCTAATTAACTTGGAGTGTCGAGGTTCATAACTTATTGAAGTGATAACTGGAAATTGATTTACGTTGCATATATTTCATGTGTGGAGAAGAACCCCTTAGCTATTCCATCATCCATTGATTCATCACAATTTTGTCTTACAATCTGCCCATTTAGTTTAAATTCGTCCAACCACAATCCCCCCATATTTTGTTGAGTCTTAGTCATTCAAATCTGTTTTATTTTGTGTTTTTAAGCATTTGGAGTCATAAACACTTTCAAATTCGTCCAAATCAAGTTCTAGTTTCTGTTTGAGTCAATTTGATTGTTTTAGGCAGTTTTGAGTCATAGTAGTCTTGTTAACAGTCTTTAAGTTTAGTTTTTGTGTTTTTAAGTCAATTCAAATTAGATTAGCACCCCTAGTTAATCCCCGGTTAGAACGATCCCTACTTACATCATTACTACAATTGTCACAAATAGGGTTTAATTTGTGTGTCAACATAATTATCACATCAATTAGTTCTTAGTTATTTTAGTTCTTTAAGCTTCTTTTGTGTGTTTTCAGGTTCATAAGACGTATTTGGCGAAATGATGCATTTTGGAGCCTTTTGGGCACAAATTGGATAGCTTATGCTTGGAGCAAAAGGAATGGACGAAATTGAAGAGTTGATGTCGCAAGGATTCCAACTACGACAAGGATTCCAATTACGAGAAGGTTTCCAAATTGAAGGAGGTTTCCCACTCACATGAGGATTCCTAGTTGGACGAGGATTCCTAATCACACAAGGATTCCTACTTGAAGTAGGAAAGTTAAGCCAAAGCTTCCTATTTTGGTTGACCTTTCCTAAATCAAGAACGCTCTAAGTTTTAGCAACTAAGATGGCTCCCGAGCACCCTTGGACAACAAACAAAGGTTCTTTGCAACTTTCCCTTCCTTGCCGTGCAACGAAGGTTGTTTCCCTTTCTTTGGGTAAACTTCCCTATTTTTTCATTTGTGTTAAGACCTTTCCCTTATTCTAATACCTCTTGCTTTGTGCCTTACCTTTCCCTAAGCTTGTGCCGCACCCTTCCCTTGTGTTTCCTGATTTCAAATTCTTATTTCCTAGTTTAATTCACTTTCCTAGTTCTAAAACTTTCCATAAAGTCCTAATTTCTGATTTCTTGCAAGGAATTGACTTTTCCTTCCTTCTTTTGCACCAATTTCGTTTCTTACCTTAAATTCCCTTTCCTTGCTGTGCAAGGGGTTTAATTTCTGATTCCTTGCAAGGCAAGGACATTCCTTACTTGTTTAAATTCGTGCATCCCCTTTTTCTGATTTTATTTGGACTTTATTCACTTACCTTTTCTATTTAGACTAGGAAATCTGAATCATAACTCAATTAGGTATGTTATTAACTTCCCAAAACACATATAATCAGCCCTTGGCCGAACCCTAGAGGGAATTAACCACCAAAACTCGTCCATTCACTCCCACACACATCCATTCATCCCAAAACATCATCAAAACAACCCAGAAACACAACCAGCCGCTCCACCTTCTTCCACCATCATTGCCGAGTCCTCCACCACCTTCCAACCATCAAACACTCATCCACACTCAACCTACATCCCTTGCCGTGCCTCTAAACACCCCAAAATCCATTCTACATCATCAAAACAATCCAGAAACCATCATCACCCAATCTGCCGCAAGCAAGGGAAAGGAGACAGATTCACTCAATTGTTTGGCTCTTCAGTCTGAGTTGTTGAACAATTTTAGGTGTATTCTATCTTATATTTCAATGTCTAATTCATGTAATCTTTGTTTTGCTTTGAGAATGATTGGCTAAATTCGTTTTGGCTAAGGGTGTATTCGAAACCATGATTATATATGTGAAATAAGTTGATAACTTCCAGTTATTGTTGCATAAGTCGTGAATACAATTTGCTTAACCGTTTGATTTAGAACTTATTCTTGTTTGTTGATTGAGAGTGCACGCTTAATTTGCATGCTTGAATCTGGTGCTAGGGTTTCGACACCCTATCATTTTTGTAATTGCACAATTGAGGCACTGCTCAAGAAGTACAACGTTACACATAGGGTTTCGACACCCTATCATCCTCAAACAAGTAGGCAAGCCGAGGTGTCTAATCAAGAGATAAAACAGATTCTTGAGAAGACGGTTGGGCCAACAAGAAAAGATTAGAGCTTGAGGTTAGAGGATGCTTTGTGGGCTTATATGACTGCCTACAAAACACCCGTAGGAATGTCCCCCTTTCGGCTTGTTTATGGCAAACCATGTCACTTACCTGTGGAGTTGGAGCATAAGGCTCATTGGGCCGTGAGGAAGTTCAACATGGATGTAGATAAGGCGGGAATTCATCGTAAGCTTTAATTGAATGAACTTGAGGAGATACGGAATGAAGCTTACGAGAATGCTCGCATTTACAAGGAAAAGACAAAGGCCTTTCATGACAAGATGATTCGCACCAAGTCCTTCTCTGTTGGACAGAAAGTGTTGTTGTTTAATTCTCGTCTTCGTCTATTTCTGGGTAAGTTACGTTCACGTTGGATTGGACCCTTTGTTATTACTAATGTTTTTCCTCATGGTGCAGTCCAAGTTTGTAGTTTCAAAACAGGTCAAGAGTTCAAGGTGAAGGGGCATCGATTGAAGCCTTACTACGAGAGCTTTGTAGAACATGATGTGGAGGAGACCACCCACTATGCCGTGGGTTCCCATGAAAGTTGATCAATGTGGCATCGTCCGGCTGCAAGACGTAAAAGAAAGCGCTACTTGGGAGGCAACCCATGCAATCAACAAAGGAAGAACTTAGGAATCGCTCCAAACTCAGATTTGCGTCCCTAAAACTTTTCCTTTGTTGCTTACTTTATGTTATGTGTGATGGGTTTATTTGTGTGTTCTTTTGCTGTTAGTTTAGTCTAAAACATTGAGGACAATGTTTAGTTTAAGTGTGGGGGGGTAACATTCTGTTTTGAGCTATTGTTTGCATGAAATTCGTAGGGTATTACCACCTAACATGTCTAAACTTGTTTCCCACTGTTTTAAGTGTTTTTTAACATGTTTTGAAGTCTTTTTATGTGTTACTTTGAAAAAATCCGAAAAACAGTTTGAAACAACTAAAAAGAGTCAGTTTGAGTCAGCTTTGTGTTTGTTTTTGTGTGTTTGTGTCTTAGGATACCTTCCAACACAATGATGAGGATTTGATTTTTATGTGCATGGCTGTGAAAGAGAGTTATACACATGAATGGAAGTTTGATATATTCTTGGTTTATACTTGGTTATAGTTGTTGTTTATGAATTCATGTTTAATCCCAAAGAAAGAAAAAATAAGTTTTTGTAATATGCTTGAAGGAAGGAACTTACAATAACATTACAACCCTGAGAGACTTGAGCTTTAAACATTCTTTGGAGAGTATTAATCTGTGATTCTTGTTTTCAAACTCGTTGCATGATCTCATTATGAAATAAGTTGTGAAAAGAAAGAAAAAGAGTATGAAATAAGTGAAAATAAGCTCACATGTTTGTGGTAGTTGAAGAAAGGGTCCAAAACGTTGAATATGGCCCTAAGAGTTGTGTGATTTTTCCCCTTGTGTGTCTAAGTGAGTTTCTACAACCATAAGTGATTCTAAGTGTCAAATTTCATTACTTTGCTTGCTATTGCTTAAAGAAAGTTTGTTATCCTTACCTTTCATTGTTAGCCAATCACCCTTAAACCGTTGCAACCCTTATGCTTCAATCTTGATCATTATGTTTTCAATAATGTGGAGTTTGGAATTGATGTAAGCATATGGTGTCCTTGGTTCTCGCATCTAATTAGTAGCATTCCTTTCATGAGATCATATTCATATACATTCCAGAAAAGTGCTTTCCTTGTTATAAACATATGTGAGTGTTTAGTTTCATATTTACATCAATCTTCTCACATATACTTAGTGTAGGGTGTGTAATCAGAAATTCTGTGTGAAAATAAGAGAGTATCTTGTAAGGAATTAAGTGAATTCTCTAAGGCATGTTACTACATTCAAATGTTGTTTTAAATTGATTAAATGAGAACTAGTAAGTATTGATTATGATTACGTATGTGCTAAAGCGTAAGGATGACTAAAATCTATGTGAGTAATGATCTTGAACATGTCATGTGCATTAAGAATTGATGCGAGATTTATACGCACACAAATTAAACCCTCTTTTTGACAATTGTAGTATAAGTATAAGTAGGGATCGTTCTGGACCGGGGATTAGGAGGGATTGTTAATCACTTGGATTTGACTCAAAAACGTAAAAACACAATATAAAACACTATACTAGACTCAAAGAATGCAAAACTAAACTTTTAAAACACTAAGACAAACCGAAGACTCAAAATGCTTTAAAAACACAAACTAAATTGATTTCTAACTAAATTGAACAATAAAGTAAAGGGGGATTGAATTTTGGACGAAATTAAACTAAATGCACAGATTCTAATTAAAACAGATTGTAAAAACGAAATTGATGAAATAAAATGATGAGAAAGCTAGTTAGAGGGTTCCTTATCCACACATGAACATATGCATATAATTTGATTCCCAGTTATGACTTCAACAAACGATGAATGACAATGCTCCAAGTTAATTAGGTCCGCTTAAATTAACTTTCAGATTTCCCTAGATTCATTGGATTGAATGGGATACGCATTACAACCAAATTATTCCTAATCAAAGTCCCTAACATGGAATACGCATGATAGAGACATTCAACAAAGATCATTAAGTTCAACGGAAATCATAAACATCGACTAGGCATTCATAACTATGGAATACGCATGTTAATCCAGCCTAGGGTTTACTAAACACAATCGTGACTAGCGATTTTTACTACTCATGAATATAAGTTCATAACGATTAGGTGAAATTCCCTTATATCCTAGCATCAAGTTTAGGCATGCAAATTAAGTGTTGACCCTCAACCCACATACATAAACAAGTTCTTAATCAAAACAGAAAAGTAAACCACATCTAAAGTTCATGAATTCATAACTGGAGTAAATCAAATCATAACCAACATATGTCCATGGCTTCAAATTCGCCTCTAACTAAAAAGAAATTAGTTCCACATGTTTAACATAATTGAACAACAAGTTAAATTAAACATGAAAACAGAAACAAAAGAAGAAAGAATAAATTGATGGAATTGAATGGATGGAAAGTTAGCTACGGGGTTCATATCCACATATGTTATACTTGCATAATAAAACGATTTCCAATTGCGTTTCAATAAACCATTAATTCTCAATACTCCAAGTTAATTAGATCCGCTTAAATTAACTTTCAAATCTTCCTAACGTTATTGAATTGGATGATTGCATACGACAACCCAAAACATTCCCCACAAGTCTCCTACATGATTGCATAATAGAGATACAAGCAAGAATCATTACGCTCTATGAAAATTATAAGTGTTGACGAGGCATTCGTTACTATGGAATACGCATGAAACTTATGCCAAGAATTCGTTTAACGCGATTGTTTATAAGCAACCTCCACTACTTGTGAATATAAGTTCGTAACTATTAGGTGAAACTCACTTATATTCTAGCGTCATATTCATGCATGAAAATTAAACGAATTGAATCCACAACTTATGAAACGTACAACTTATGAAACGTACTTATGTAGCGTCATATTCTAGCGTCAATAAACATACATAAATAAGTTATCAATCAAACAGTTAAACGAATTGAATCCACAACTTATGAAACGCAATTAGAAGTAATCAAATCAAAATGCAAGCATAAACATATATTTCGAATTACCCCCTAGCCAAGGGGGTTTTAATTCCTCATGGTACAAAACAAAGAGAATCAAAGAAACACCTAAACATTCCAACAACTCAAACTTGAATTGTATGAACGTTTAGGCCCTCTTCTCTTCCATTCCTCATTCGTACAAAACAAAGAGTATTGAAATTAAACATTGAAATCAAAGAAACACCTAAACATTCCAACAACTCAAACTTGAATTGTATGAACGTTTAGGCCCTCTTATCTTCCTCTTCGTTGTAGCACAAGGTCTAAGGATAGTTTGATGGTGTGAATGGTTTGGGGAGTGGTGAAAATGGAAGGGATGGTGTTTGGATTGATAGGGGACTCACGGCACAAGGGGTTTGTTGCTTGGTGAATTTCTGAATGTATGGAAGAATGATTAAAGGGACATGTGGGTTGGAAATGATGAAGGAAATGCATGTGAGTGACAACTAGATATGTTGATGAATGCATGTGGAATGTTTGTGGTGAGTGAATGTGCACGGCAATGAGTGATTTTTTGACTATGAATGTGTTTGCATGTGCACGGTTTTAGGGAGAAAGGTGGATGAATGTGCATGTGAATTAGGTTGTGAAAGCATGTGAATGCATGTGTTGATGAATGGGATTGTGGAGATGCACAGCACATGTGTAGGAATGGGCTGGAATGTGTGGTGGATGAAGATGCATGTGCAATGAAGTGGAATGGACGTGGTTGCAAGGTTTTGTGTTAGGTGATAAGTGGTGATGATAAGTAATGATATGTGATTATGATAAGTGATAAGTGGTGATGATAAGTGTATGATATGTGATTATGATAAGTGATAAGTGGTGATGATAAGTAATGATATGTGGGAGTGTGGCTGAAATGAAGGAGTGGAATGTTGGAATGTTATGCACGGCTAAGGATATAGGAAAGGTTTAAATGTCCTAAAACTAAAGGGAACAAGGTTCCAACACTTTGGTCTTCAATTAGGTCTTCAATTTCATCCAACACTTTGGCTCCAAGCATAAGCTATCCATCCTTAGCCCAAAAGTGCTCCAAAAGTCTCCAAAATGCATCTTTTTGCTCCTTTAGCCCTTTGGACCTACAAACACACGAAAATAGCTTAAACTACTAAAATAACTAAAGAAACATAACGTAAATGCACGAGAACAAGCCATTTAAGTTGCATGAATATGCTCCTATCAAGAATCCCTGAGACCATTGTTGGAAGGTTTAGGTTTTGTTTTGTTTTTCCGTTTTGCTCGAGGACTAGCAAAAGGTAAGTGTGGGGGAATTTGATAGGAGCATATTTATGCGACTTAGTTTGCTTGTTTTCATGCATATATCTTATTAGCTCATAGTTATTTTAGTTCTTTAAGCTTCTTTTGTGTGTTTTCAGGTTCATAAGACGTATTTGGCGAAAGGATGCATTTTGGAGCCTTTTGGAGCACTTTTGGGCACAAATTGGATAGCTTATGCTTGGAGCAAAAGGAATGGACGAAATTGAAGAGTTGATGTCGCAAGGATTCCTATTACGACAAGGATTCCTACTACGACAAGGATTCCAATTACGAGAAGGTTTCCAAATTGAAGGAGGTTTCCCACTCACATGAGGATTCCTAGCTGGACGAGGATTCCTAATCACACAAGGATTCCTACTTGAAGTAGGAAAGTTAAGCCAAAGTTTCCTATTTTGGTTGACCTTTCCTAAATCAAGAACGCTCTAAGTTTTAGCAACTAAGATGCCTCCCGAGCACCCTTGGACAACAAACAAAGGTTCTTTGCAACTTTCCCTTCCTTGCCGTGCAACGAAGGTTGTTTCCCTTTCTTTGTGTAAACTTCCCTATTTTTTCATATGTGTTAGGAACTTTCCCTTATTCTAATACCTCTTGCTTTGTGCCTTACCTTTCCCTAAGCTTGTGCCGCACCCTTCCCTTGTGTTTCCTGATTTCAAATTCTTATTTCCTAGTTTAATTCACTTTCCTAGTTCTAAAACTTTCCCTAAAGTCCTAATTTCTGATTTTTTGCAAGGAATTGACTTTTCCTTCCTTCTTTTGCACCAATTTCGTTTCTTACCTTAAATTCCCTTTCCTTGCTGTGCAAGGGGTTTAATTTCTGATTCCTTGCAAGGCAAGGACATTCCTTACTTGTTTAAATTCGTGCATCCCCTTTTTCTGATTTTATTTGGACTTTATTCACTTACCTTTTCTATTTAGACTAGGAAATCTGAATCATAACTCAATTAGGTATGTTATTAACTTCCCAAAACACATATAATCAGCCCTTGGCCGAACCCTAGAGGGAATTAACCACCAAAACTCGTCCATTCACTCCCACACACATCCATTCATCCCAAAACATCATCAAAACAACCCAGAAACACAACCAGCCGCTCCACCTTCTTCCACCATCATTGCCGAGTCCTCCACCACCTTCCAACCATCAAACACTCATCCACACTCAACCTACATCCCTTGCCGTGCCTCTAAACACCCCAAAATCCATTCTACATCATCAAAACAATCCAGAAACCATCATCACCCAATCTGCCGCAAGCATGGGAAAGGAGACAGATTCACTCAATTGTTTGGCTCTTCATTCTAAGTTGTTGAACAATTTTAGGTGTATTCTATCTTATATTTCAATGTCTAATTCATGTAATCTTTGTTTTTCTTTGAGAATGATTGGCTAAATTCGTTTTGGCTAAAGGTGTATTCGAAACCATGATTATATATGTGAAATAAGTTGATTACTTCCGATTATTGTTGCATAAGTCGGGAATACAATTTGCTTAACCGTTCGATTTAGAACTTATTCTTGTTTGTTGATTGAGAGTGCACGCTTAATTTGCATGCTTGAATCTGGTGCTAGGATATAAGTTTGTTTCACCTAATCGTTATGAATTTATATTCGCAAGTAGTGAAGGTCGCTAGTCACGATCGTGTTAAGTAGATTCCTGGCAGGAGTATCATGCTTTTCATAGTTACAAATGCCTTGTCGATGCTTATGACTTCCAAAGAACGTAATGATTCTAACTTGTGTCTTTATCATGCTGTTCATATAGAGAACTTGTTAGGAATAATTTGGTTGCGATGCATATTCATCCAATTCAATGATTCTAGGGAAATCTGAAGGTTAATTTAAGCGGACCTAATTAACTTGGAGTGTCGAGGTTCATAACTTATTGAATTGATAACTGGAAATTGATTTACGTTGCATATATTTCATGTGTGGAGAAGAACCCCTTAGCTATTCCATCATCCATTGGTTCATCCCAAATCGTCTTACAATCTGTTTTCTTTACAATCTGTCCACTTAATTTAATTTCGTCCAAACACAATCCCCCCATACTTTGTTAAGTCTTAGTCTTTATAATCTGTCTTATTTTGTGTTTTTAAGTATTTTGAGTCATAAGCACTTTCAAATTCGTCCAAATCAAGTTCTAGTTGCTATTTGAGTCAATTTGGTTGTTTTAGGCAGTTTTGAGTGTTTCAAAGCTGTTTTGAGTCATAGTAGTCTAGTTAGAGTCTTTAAGTTTAGTTTTTGTGTTTTTGATGTGAGAATTATACACACACAAATTAAACCCTCTTTTTATCAATTGTAGTGAAGAATGTAAGTAGGGATCGTTCTGGACCGGGGATTAGGAGGGATTGTTAATCACTTGGAAACTGACTCAAATACGTAAAAACAAGTTTAAAACACTATACTAGACTCAAAGAATGCAAAACTAAACTTTAAAACACCAAAACAAACCAAAAGACTCAAAACAGCACCAAAACACTCAAAACTGCCTTAAAAACACAATCTGGGCAGTTTGAAACACTAGACACAACTTTGGACGAAAATTGGTTTTACTTTGACCTAAGACACTTAAAAACACAAACTAAAGTGATTTCTAACTACTATGACTCAACAAAGTAAAGGGGGATTGGTTTTGGACGAATTTAAAAACAAAACAAACTTTTTAAATTAGAACAGATTGTAAAAACGAATTTGATGGAGTTGAATGGATGGGAAGCTAGCTAAGGGGTTCATCTCCACACATGTTATACTTGCATAATAAACGATTTCCAATTGCTTTTCAATAACCCATGAATTCTCAACGCCCCAAGTTAATTAGGTTCGCTTAAATTAACCTTCAGATTTTCCTAACGTTATTGAATTGGATGATTGCATACGACAACCCAAAACATTCCCCACCAGTCCCCTACATGATTGCATAATAGAGATACAAGCAAGAATCATTAAGTTCTATGAAAACCATAAGCATTGACGAAGCACTTGTTACTATGATTGCATGAAACTTATGCCAAGAATTTACTTAACGCGATTGAGATCATCAACCTTTACTACTTGTGAATATAATTCCATAACGATTAGGTGAAATTTCCTTATATCCTAGCATCCAATTTATGCATGATAATTAAGCGTGCACTCTCAACCAACACACACAAATCAATGTAATTCACATAGATAAGTAAATTGAATTCACAACTTATGAAACGCAATTAGAAGTAATCAAATCATATCGCAAGCATAAACATGTATTTCGAATCCCCCCCTAGCCAAGGGGGGGTTTAGTTCCTCATACGTACAAGACAAAGAGAAATAAATTTAAACATTGAAATCAAAGGAGAGGAAACACCTAAATATTCCAGCCACTCGAACTTGAATTGCATGAACTTCCAAGCCCTCTTCTCCTCCTCTTTGTTGCGGCACAAGGTCTAAGGACAGGTTTTGGGTGGTATTTGTATGGAGGAATGGATGTGTGATGGTAGGGTAGTGATAGGAGCATATTCATGCGACTTAAATGGCTTGTTCTCGTGCATTTACGTTATGTTTCTTTAGTTATTTTAGTACTTTAAGCTATTTTCGTGTGTTTGTAGGTCCAAAGGCCTAAAGGAGCAAAAATATTCATTTTGGAGACTTTTGGAGCACTTTTGGGCTAAGGATGGATAGCTTATGCTTGGAGCCAAAGTGTTGGACGAAATTGAAGACCTAATTGAAGACCAAAGTGTTGGAACCTTGTTCCCTTTAGTTTTAGGACATTTAAACCTTTCCTAATCCCAATCATGCCATGCATTCACACCATTCTCTCCCAAAACCGTGCATCTCCACAATCCCATTCATCAACACATGCATCCACATGCATTCACCCTTTAAACCATTAAATCCACATGCTTTCCTATTCAATTAAATCAGCCACATGCATTCATCATCATAACCTAGCTGTCATTCCACTTCATTGCACATGCATCTTCAAATAAATCAGCCATTCCACATGCATATTCAACCTAGCTGTCATTGCACATGCATTCACTCTTTAATTCACATGCATTTACTCTTTAATTCACATGCAAAACACCTTCATTCCAGCCACAATTCACATGCATTTATAATCATTCACCCATTGATGCGTGATTTATACGCACACAAATTAAACCCTCTTTTTGTCAAATTGTAGTAAGTATGTAAGTAGGGATCGTTCTAGACTGGGGATTAGGAGGGATTGTTAATCACTTGGATTCGACTCAAAAACGTAAAAACACAATATAAAACACTATGCTAGACTCAAAGAATGCAAAACTAAACTTTAAAACACTAAAACAAACCAAAAGACTCAAACATCACCCAAAACACTCAAAACTGCCTTAAAAACACTTTCTGGGCAGTTTTGAGCACTTTGGTGAATTTGGACGAATTTGTGTAATAAATTGAATGAAAACACTTAGAAACATAAACTAAGACACTTTCTAACTAAATTGGACAATAAAGTAAAGGGGGATTGAGTTTTGGACGAATTTAAACTAAATGCACAGATTCTAATTAAAACAGATTGTAAATATGAAATTGATGAAATGGAATGAATGGATGATAGAATAGCTAAGGGGTTCATCTCCATATATGTTACACTTGCATAATAAAATGATTTCCAATTGCATTTCAATAAACCATGACTTCTCAACGCTCCAAGTTAATTAGGTCCGCTTAAATTAACTTTCAGATTTCCCTAGATTCATTGGATTGAATGGAATACGCATTACAACCAAATTATTCCTAATCAAAGTCCCTAACTATGGAATACTGATAGGAGCATATTTAGGCGACTTACTTAGCTTGTTTCGTGCATTTATATTGTTAATTCATAGTTGTTTTTGGCGTTTAAGCCATTTTCGTGTGTTTTTAGGTTCATGTGGCTAAGGAAGCAAAAAGATGCATTTTGGAGCATTTTGGAGCAAAATTGGACTTGGAAGGGATAACTTATACTTGGAGCAAAAGGAATGGACGAAATTGAAGAGTTGATGTCACAAGGATTCCTACTTGAAGTGGCCACACACCTTCCACATTTCAGCCACATGCACTTGTTCCTCCATCATTGCACCAACAACAACATTGCACATGCACTCCCTTTAATTAATTAACCCACATGCACCCTTTATTCTTTCATCATTCCAGCCACTCCACATCCCTCACCAAGAAATCATTCAACACATGCATCCATAATCATTTCTCCACACCAAAACCGTGCACATGCATTCCCCTTGTGCAATTCCATCATTCCACACCTCCATGGCAGCCACCAACCAACCTAGCTGTCATGTTTCCCCTTTAATCATTCAAACATTCACCCACATGCATTTCTAACCCACATGCACCCTAGATTCTAATCAGCCATTCACATTTAATCATTCATTCCCATCAGATTTCTAGCATATTCACATGCATTCCATCCTATAAAACATTGCACATGCACTCCACATGCATTCATCCTAGCTGTCATGTTTCCCCTTTCATCATTCCCTCACATTCTTTAAATCAGCCAACACATGCATCCACCTTTCTCCCATCAGATTTCCAACATTGCACATGCATTCCCCTTACAATTTCAGCCATCCTAGCTGTTTTGCACATGCATTCACTTAACCTAGCTGTCATGTTCCCTCTCCCATCCATTCATCTCCCTATAAAAACCATACACACTTCACACAACATTCATTCACATTCATACACACTCAATCATACACATTCTCATTCACTCTTCCATATTCCAGAAATTCGTCAAAACCTCTCCACACCCTTGCAGCAGCCACCAAAACACTTTTCTCCTCCATTGCAGCCACTCCAACCACTCCCCAAACCATTCACACCATCAAACTATCCTTAGACCTTGTGCTACAACGAAGAGGAAGATAAGAGGGCCTAAACGTTCATACAATTCAAGTTTGAGTTGTTGGAATGTTTAGGTGTTTCTTTGATTTCAATGTTTAATTTCAATACTGTTTGTTTTGTACGAATGAGGAATGGAAGAGAAGAGGGCCTAAACGTTCATACAATTCAAGTTTGAGTTGTTGGAATATTTAGGTGTTTCTTTGATTCCAATGTTTAAATTCAACTAAACCCCCCTTGGCTAGGGGGGAATTCGAAATATATGTTTATGCTTGCATTTTGATTTGATTACTTCTAATTGCGTTTCATAAGTTGTGGATTCAATTCGTTTAACTGTTTGATTGATAACTTATTTATGTATGTTTATTGAGAGTGCACACTTAATTTTCATGCATGAATATGACACTCGAATATAAGTGAGTTTCACCTAATAGTTACGAACTTATATTCACAAGTAGTGGAGGTTGCTTATAAACAATCGCGTTAAACGAATTCTTGGCATAAGTTTCATGCGTATTCCATAGTAACGAATGCCTCGTCAACACTTATAATTTTCATAGAGCGTAATGATTCTTGCTTGTATCTCTATTATGCAATCATGTAGGGGACTTGTGGGGAATGTTTTGGGTTGTCGTATGCAATCATCCAATTCAATAACGTTAGGAAGATTTGAAAGTTAATTTAAGCGGACCTAATTAACTTGGAGCATTGAGAATTCATGGTTTATTGAAATGCAATTGGAAATCATTTTATTATGCAAGTATAACATGTATGGAGATGAACCCCTTAGCTAGCCTTCATTCCCTTAAATTCTATCACACATTCACATTTACATTTTGCTTTTACTTACAATCTGTTCTTTTAGTTTAAATTCGTCAAAACCTAAATCCCCCTTTACTTTCTTGTCAAATTAGTTAGAAATTAATTTAGTTTATGTTTATAAGTGTTGTGATTTGCAAGCACAAATTCGTCCAAAGTACTCAAAGTGCTCAAAACTGCCCAGAAAGTGATTTTAAGGCAGTTTTGAGTGTTTTGGGTAATGTTTGAGTCTTTTGGTTTGTTTTAGTGTTTTAAAGTTTACTTTTGCATTCTTTGAGTCTAGTTTAGTGTTTTATATTGTGTTTTTACGTTTTTGAGTCAAATCCAAGTGATTAACAATCCCTCCTAATCCCCGGTCCAGAACGATCCCTACTTACATACTTACTACAATTGACAAAAAGAGGGTTTAATTTGTGTGCGTATAAATCTCGCATCAAATTTTGGCGCCGTTGCCGGGGATTAGAAAATTTGCTAATCCCTTGGATTGTTTTATTTTCGTTTGTTTTTATTTTATTCCAGATTCTTAATCGTGTTTTGTTTCTTGTTTTAGGTACTAGTTCATGACTCGGAGTTCGCATCCGATTCGTGAACATATCCTGGAGTGATTGGGTTCTTCGTCCGGCTGCAAGACGTAAAAGAAAGCGCTACTTGGGAGGCAACCCAATGCACTGAATAAAACAAAGCATGTTGAAAAAAAAAAATACTAAACATGGAGAAAGATGGAGCATTCACAAAGGATGTTTGCGTGAAGCCCCACTACGAGGCGTCGAAGCGGAAGGCTTAGAAGCGGAAGGCATAGAAGCGGGAGGCATCGGAGCGGAAGGCATCGAAGCGGAAGGCATAGAAGCGGGAGGCATCGGAGCTAGAGCATTCCAGGCCTCAATACTTGGCCAAGCCCTCGATGATCCAGGAAAAAGGTGCCTCTGGAGGAAAGACGAAAACCTTTGACGGTCACTTTGAATCCAACCTTCAGACTCTTGCAGTTCATCAAGCTTCCTCTTCATGCCCGACGAATAGTTATTTGCAAGCACATGCAAACTTCTATTCTCGTACTTAAGCTGCTGGATCTCTTGCTTAAGACTTTCCACCTCTGCCATCAATGATTCCACCTGACGGGAGCGGGCAAGCAGGCGTTGGCCCATGTTGGACACAGAATTCGCACACTGAACACTAAGTGCGAGGGACTCTTGAACGGCCAACTCATCGGACCGTCCTGACAGCAGCCTACTATCTTTTGGAGTGAGGAGGTTCCTAGCTACTATTGTAGCTGTTGTGGCGTCCTGCATCACGGAGTCTTCACCTGTGAGAGGACCGTTAGAAGATAAGAAAGAAGGGCGCCATACGTTACCTTGATGCGGCGCGCCCGTATCACTGCTGAGACTCAATTCTAAGCTGAGGTTCGATGGGTTTGCCATTTTTCAAAAGTGTTCAAAGAGATGGGGTGGATGGAGTTAATTCTCAAAGGGCCGGAGTCGATTTTCAAGAATGGGAATTCTTCAGAGTGTGTTTGTTGTGGTGATCGATAGCTCTATAAAAAGCCAAGGCGCCGCGACCACCGATTAAAAAATCGGGATTTTCCTGCGTGAAGTTCGGCGACGCGTTCGCGGCTTTTCAGAAAACGCGTTCAACTTTGTCAAAAGATATCTGACAAAGTCGAAAACACGTGGAGGCCATCATCGCAACTACACATCTTTAGCCGACAAGCGCAAAGTTCGGCGACGCTTTCTCTGCTTTTCAGAAAACGCGTGCAGCTTTGTCAAAAGGAGCCGCATCCGCACTACTACGTGTCGTTCAGAAAGCGAAGGGGCGTCGTTCAGAAATCGAAGAGGCGCCACTATTTCAAAAAGCCGGATTTGCAGGATCAAAACGTTTGTCGACAAGGGTAAAAGAACAGTACCACCACTTGATATTATCTCTATATATGTCGACCTTCATTTTTTTTGGCAAGGCAGACCTGAAGAAAATGCCCAACTCTTCCTCACCTCTGAGGGCGCACTCCCAGCAAAGCCTCTTGAAATACTCAATTTTTTCTCCCCCAAAGAAGATACCAGAAACCTGGAGTACAAATAACGCAGAAGGAAACGGTCGATCGAAGCATGTGGAGACAACCACAACAAATACATGTGCTGCTTCATTCGCCGTTTCTTCAAAAGCAAAGGTATCTCATATCATCAAGGTCTAAAGCAAAAGTATCTCATATCATGCTCTTTCCCTGTCCTTTCCTTTGTCCTTGTTATTACTCGCATGGCAAAGTAAACGAAAGCAATCAGAGGCACTTGGAGTCAGTCTTCTGTTCTGGAACCGACTGCCTGGAATCCATTCCTGATTGCTTACCTAGCGTTGCTCTCGAGTAGTCATCTTCAACGGTTGACACACTTCCGGAGAAGGGACCACTTCTGCAAGGGGAGCAAGCAAGGCAAGTGAAAATGATACATTGAAGCATGTGGAGACAAACATAGGCTGAGTTATCCTCCAACCCTTTTCAATACGAATTGGAAAGATTGAACAAAGAAACAGACCAAAGGAGTAAGCTCAGACCTTCGGGAGAGACCGAAAGAATCCTGCTGCCCAGTTCAAGAGTAGCACAAAGGAAAATCAATGATGGGAGGAACCCCTGTGGAATCAACAAAATCAAGCCTCAATGCAATCACCAAGGAGAAGATCGAATTTACACTCCATAACCAGATTTGCGTCTCTAAACTCTTCTCCTTGTTAATTACATTCTGCCATGTTTAGTATGTTTAAGTGCTTTTTATGTGTTTACTTATGTTTTGTGTGAATCTATGCTTAAAACATTGAGGACAATGTTTGATTTAAGTGTGGGGGGGTAACTAAGTATATTTGATGCAAATTCGTGGGATTTTATCACCCATAACTTCAAATGTTGTTCCTTGCTGTTTTAAGGTGTTTTTAAGTTGTTTTAGAGTGTTTTAGTATGTTTTGTTTTTATAACTCCGAAAATCACATAAAAATTTGAAAAACATGTTTTAAAAAGCCTAAAAAGAGTGTTTTGAGTTGTTTTTGTGTGTTTGTGTCTTAGGGTACCTTCCAACACAATGATAAGGATTTGGTTTGTAATTGCATGACTGTTAAAAAGAGTTATAAACATAGAGAAAAGTTTGATTTACTCTTGGTATATGCTTGGTTATGGTTATAATGTATGACTTCACATGCAATCATAAAAGAAAAAATTCGTTTTTGTAACATGTTTGAAGGAAGGAACTCAAACAAACGCTACAACCCTGTGAGACTCGAGCCATTACCTTCTTTTGAGAGTTATTTTCTGTGATTCTTTGTTTTCTAAAGTTGTTGCATGATCTCATTATTCCTTGCTTGGTTGCTACTTAGAATGCAATTGTATCATGATAGAACTAAATGCTAGAACTTATATCCGTTTCATTCAAAGCATGACATTGAATTGCATAACATATATCAAGATGAAGTTGTGTAGTTGCCACCATAACCAAATAGCCTTACTTCCCATATTTCGTATTTGTTGTAAGTTTTAACCCCGTTGAGCCTCGTTTAGCCTTTATTCTTTGTTAACCCACATCACCCCTTACCTAGCCTAGAGTAGGACTTTCCTATACCCTTGTTCTTAAAGTATAGTGAGCATGACTTAAATGAATTCCTTTTGAGTTACATTATGCAAGAAAATGAGTGTGGGGGAGTAAAAGTTTGTTCTTACGTTTATATGTATGTTTTGAGATTCAAAAGAAAAAGAAGAAGAAAAGAAAAAAAAAAGGAGTGAAAATAAGTAAGAATGAACTCACGAGCGTTGATGGTTGAAGAAAGGGTCCAAAAAGTTGAATATGGCCCTAAGTTTTGTGTGACTTTCCCTTGGGTGTTCAAAGTTGACTTCTGCGTTCTTAAGGGAATTCTAAGTGCCTAATTTAATACTTTGCTCACTATTGCTTTAAGAATGTTTGTTTATCCTTCACCTTTCATTGTTAGCCAATACCCTAGCCCCGTTACAACCCTTTGACTTCTATCTTGAGTGTTATGTGTTCCAAAATGTGGAGTTTTGAATTGATATGAGCTTATGGTGTCACTGGTTCTCGCATCTAAGTAGTAGCATTCCATTCATGAGATCATATCTAAACATGCTTATTAACTCCAGAAATTGCTTCCTTTGAAATACATATATGTGAGTGTTTGCTTTTATGTTTACATCAATCTTCTCACATATAACTAGTTTAGGGTGTGTAGTCAGAAAATCTGAGTGAAAATTGAGTGCATATCTTGTAAGGAATTGAGCAAATTCTCTAAGGCATGTTACTACATTCAAAATATAGTTTAAAATGCTTAATTGTGAATTAGTATGTGGTGACTATGATGAAGTATGTACTTCAGTGTAAAGATAACCAAAATCTATGGGAATAATGATTTTTAACATGTCATGTGCATTGGAAATCCATGAGACGATTGTTGGAAGGTGTAGGTTGTGTTTTGTTCGTTTTGTTTTGTTTTTGGTTTCTTTTGTTTTGTTTTGCTCGAGGACTAGCAAAAGCTAAGTGTGGGGGAATTTGATAGGAGCATATTTAGGCGACTTACTTAGCTTGTTTCGTGCATTTATATTGTTAATTCATAGTTGTTTTTGGCGTTTAAGCCATTTTCGTGTGTTTTTAGGTTCATGTGGCTAAGGAAGCAAAAAGATGCATTTTGGAGCATTTTGGAGCAAAATTGGACTTGGAAGGGATAACTTATACTTGGAGCAAAAGGAATGGACGAAATTGAAGAGTTGATGTCACAAGGATTCCTACTTGAAGTGGCCACACACCTTCCACATTTCAGCCACATGCACTTGTTCCTCCATCATTGCACCAACAACAACATTGCACATGCACTCCCTTTAATTAATTAACCCACATGCACCCTTTATTCTTTCATCATTCCAGCCACTCCACATCCCTCACCAAGAAATCATTCAACACATGCATCCATAATCATTTCTCCACACCAAAACCGTGCACATGCATTCCCCTTGTGCAATTCCATCATTCCACACCTCCATGGCAGCCACCAACCAACCTAGCTGTCATGTTTCCCCTTTAATCATTCAAACATTCACCCACATGCATTTCTAACCCACATGCACCCTAGATTCTAATCAGCCATTCACATTTAATCATTCATTCCCATCAGATTTCTAGCATATTCACATGCATTCCATCCTATAAAACATTGCACATGCACTCCACATGCATTCATCCTAGCTGTCATGTTTCCCCTTTCATCATTCCCTCACATTCTTTAAATCAGCCAACACATGCATCCACCTTTCTCCCATCAGATTTCCAACATTGCACATGCATTCCCCTTACAATTTCAGCCATCCTAGCTGTTTTGCACATGCATTCACTTAACCTAGCTGTCATGTTCCCTCTTGATAGGAGCATATTCATGCGACTTAAATGGCTTGTTCTCGTGCATTTACGTTATGTTTCTCTAGTTATTTTAGTCCTTTATGCTTCTTTTGTGTGTTTTCAGGTTCTAAAGGCAAGGTATGCAAAAGGATGCCTTTTGGAGCCTTTTGAAGCAAATTAGAGATTGGAATGGATATATAATGCGTAGGAGTCTTCAATGAAAATTTGATGCGAGATTTACTTGACACTCAAATTAAACCCTCGTTTGACAATTGTAGTAGAATGGATAAGTGAGGGATCGTTCTAGACCGGGGATTAGGAGGGCTTGCTAAAACCTTCTAAATTGACTTAAAAACATAAAAACTAAATTAAAATACTCTTAACAAGACTACTATGACTCAGAATGGCTTTGAAAAACTCAAATTGTCTAAAACAATCAAATTGACTCAAATAGAAGCTAGAACTTGATTTAGACGAATTTGCAATTGTTTATGACTCCAAAAGCTTAAAGATACAAAAATAAAACAAATACGAATGATTAAGACTTAACAAAATAGGGGGGGGGGAATTGTGGTTGGACGATATTAAATTAAAAAGACAGAATATAATTAAAGGCAAAATGTAAATATGAATGTGATAAAAATATGGATGATGGAATAGCCAAGGGGTTCTTCTCCACACATGTTACACTTGCAAACAAAATTGATTCTCAGTTGGTCTTTCGATAAGTTGTGAAACTCAATGCTCCAAGTTAATTAGATCCGCTTAGATTAACTTTCAGATTTCCCTAAATTCGTTGGATTGAATGGAATACGTATTACAACCAAATTATTCTTAATCAAAGTCCCTAACTATGGAATACGCATGATAGAGACATTCAACAAAGATCATTAAGTTCAACGGAAATCATAAACATCGACGAGGCATTCGTTACTATGGAATACGCATGAAACTTATGCCAAGAATTCGTTTAACGCGATTGTTTATAAGCAACCTCCACTACTTGTGAATATAAGTTCATAGCGATTAGGTGAAATTCACTTATATTCTAGCGTCATATTTATGCATGAAAATTAAGCTTGCAATCTCAATGAACATACATAAATAAGTTATCAATCAAACAGTTAAACGAATTGAATCCACAACTTATGAAATTCCAACCAAACATAATCAATTCAAATTGCAAATATAAACATAGTTTCGAATCACCCCCTAGCTAAAGGGGTTTTAGTTCCTCATAACTTTGAAATCAAAGAAACACCTAAACATTCCAACAACTCAAACTGAATTGTATGAACGTTTAGGCACTCTTCTCTTCCATTACAAAACAAAGAAAATTGAATTTAAACATTGAAATCAAAGAAACACCTAAACATTCCAACAACTCAAACTTGAATTGTATGAACGTTTAGGCACTCTTCTCTTCTTCGTTGTTGTAGCACAAGGTCTAAGGTGAGTTTTTGGGGGATGAGTGGATTGGGGGATTATGGAAATGGAAGAAATGGAGGAGAAAGGGAAGGGAATGGTGCAGAAAATGGAGAGACTCACGGCTAGGGAGAAGATGGAAGTGTTTGTGGTGTGTTGTGTATGAAAATGAGATATGCATGAATGAATGAATGCTAGGGTATTTATAGGGGTAGTGGAGGGAACATATGGCTGTTTGTTTAAGCATTTGTGTGGAGGAATGATGGAAAAACATGGTGGAAAGCTGGAATGTGGAATGGTGCCCACGGCAAAGTGTTTTGGGGATGAGTGTTTTGTGGTGCAATGATGAAGGATGCATGAGGAATGGATGCAATGACGAAGGAATAATCTGAAAATGCATGTGAATGCATGCTGGAAATGGGAGTGAATGCCACGGGTTAGGGTTGTTTGTTTGATGATAATGCATGTGATGGGTGGGAACAAAGGGGGAAACATGGCACAAGGGTGCTTGAGTGAATGATTGAATGTGCATGTGGAATTAGAGAATGAGTGGTGTGTAATGATGAAGTGAATGCATGTGGAAATGCAAGGTGGAAAGCTGGAAATGTGAGTGAAGGCCACGGCAAGGGGGGATGGTGCTGTTTTGTGTGTGAATGATTGTTGTTTTGCATGTGACATTGTTTGTGGAATGTAAGATGGATAGGGTGAATGATTATGTGTGAATGCATGTGACTTGTGGCTGCAAAGAGAAGGAGAAAAGCTGGAATGTGTTGATGTGTATTGCACGGCAAAAGGGGGGGGTGAGAAATGATGGCATGAAAGTGAAGGGATTAGTGGTGCATGTGCATGTGTTTTAGGTTGTTGTTGTGATAAGTGATAAATGAATGATATGTTAAGTGATAAATGAGTGATATGTTAAGTGATAAATGAATGATATGTGGTGAGTGATAAGTGAATGGAAGTGATAAGTGATTGGTTTGATAAGTGAATGATATGATAAGTGAATGCTTTAAGTGTTTAAAATAGGGAACAAAGCCCTTCCTTGCATGGCAAGGAAGGGAGACACAAGGAAACACACGACAATGTCCTAAGGTTGCAAGGAATGTTGTTTTTGTGTTCTAAAATGCGTAGGAGTCTTCAATGATGCTTAAACATGAGGTCTTTTAGGATTTAACATTCCTACTTCAAGTCTTTAATTTCGTCCATCCTCTTGGCTCCAAGCATATGATATCCATTCCAATCTCTAATTTGCTTCAAAAGGCTCCAAAAGGCATCCTTTTGCATACCTTGCCCTTAGAACCTGAAAACACACAAAAGAAGCATAAAGGACTAAAATAACTAGAGAAACATAACGTAAATGCACGAGAACAAGCCATTTAAGTCGCATGAATATGCTCCTATCAAATACCCCCACACTTATCTTTTGCTAGTCCTCGAGCAAAACAGAAAGAAAAACAAAACAAAACAAAACGAAACAAAACAAGTAAAACACAACCTAAACCTTCCAACAACCGTCTTAGGGATTTCCAATGCACATGACACGTTAAAAATCATCATTCCCACAGATTTTAGTCACCTTCACACTTAAGTACATTCTTAATCATAGTCACCATATACTAGTTCACAATTAAGCATTTAAAACCATGTTTTGAATGTAGTAACATGCCATAGAGAATTTGCTCAAATCCTTACAAGATATGCACTCGGTTTTCACTCAGATTTTCTGACTACACACCCTAAACTAGTTATATGTGAGAAGATTGAAGTAAACATAAAAACGAACACTCACATATATGTATTTCAAAGGAAGCAATTTCTGGAGTTAATAAGCATGTTTAGATATGATCTCATGAATGGAATGCTACTACTTAGATGCGAGAACCAGTGACACCATAAGCTCATACCAAGTTCAAACTCCACAAATTGAAATACACAACACTCAAGATAGAAGTCAAGGGTTGTAACGGGGCTTGGGGTATGTGGATAACAAAGAAGGGATATGGAAAACAAAGGTTCTTAAAGAAATAGTGAGCAAAGCATTTGAATCAACTTAGAATTCACTTTTGAATGAAAACTCAACTTTTGAACAAAAAGGGAGAATTTAGACAATTTACGCCCAGAATTGGTGTTTTGGAACCTTTCTTCAATCACTTATTCTTTTCTCTTTTTTTTTTTTTTTTTTTTTTTTTTTTTTTCTTTTCTTTTGAATCTCAAAACATAAACACTTAAACATTCTCTCCCCCACACTTATTTTCTTTCATAATGTAACTCAAAAGGAATTCAATTAAGTCATGCTCACTATCTTTTAAGAACAAGGGTGGGGATTGTCCTAAACTAGGCTAGGTGAGGAAAAAGTGGGTTAACAAAGAACATGGGCTAACACGGCTCAACGGGGGTACAACTTACAACATATACGAAATATGGGAAGTGAGGCTATTTGGCTATGGTGGCAACTACACAACTTCATCTTGAATATGTGTTATGCAAATCAATAACATGCTTTGAATGAAATGGGCATGAGTTCTAGCATTTGGAACTATATGATGAAACGCCTTCTAAGTAGTAACCAAGCAAAGAATAATGAGATCATGCAACGACTTTAGAAAACAAGAAATCACAGATTATAACTCTCCAAAGAAAGTAATGGCTCGAGTCTCACAGGGTTGTAGCGTTTGTTTGAGTTCCTTCTTTCAAGCATGTTACAAAAACGAATTTTTCTTTTATGATTGCATGTGAAGTCATACATTATAACCATAACCAAGCATATACTAAGAGTAAATCAAACTTTTCTCCATGTTAATAACTCTTTTTAACAGTCATGCAATTAGAAACCAAATCTTTATCATTGTGTTGGAAGGTGACCTACGACACAAAAACACAAAAATGACTCAAAACACTCTTTTTAGGTTTTTTAAAACATGTTTTTCAAATTTTTATGTGATTTTCAGAGTTATATATAAAAAAAACAAAACATACTAAAACACTTTAAAACAACTTAAAAACACCTTAAAACAGTAAGGAATAACATTTGAAGTTATGGGTGATAAAATCCCACGAATTTGCATTAACAACATTAGTTACCCCCCCCACACTTAAATCAAACATTGTCCTCAATGTTTTAAGCATATATTCACACAAAACATAAGTAAACACACAAACAACAACTAAACATACTAAACATGGCAGAATGTAATTAACAAAGAGAAGAGTTTAGGGACACAAATCTGGTTATGGAGTGTAAATTCCCTCTTCTCTTTGTTCATTGCATTGAGGCTTGATCTTGATGATTCCACAGGCTTACTCTCGAACTGGTTTCCGCCCATCATTGATTTTCCTTTGTGCTACTGGGCTGGAGGATTCTTTTGGTCTTCCTCGAAGGTCTGAGCTTATCCCTTTTATCTGTTTCTTTGTTCAATCTTTCCAATTCGTATTGAAAAGGGTTGGAGGATAACTCAGCCTATGTTTGTCTCCACATGCTTCAATGTATCATTTGCACTTGCCTTACTCGCTCCCCTTTGCAGAAGTGGTCCCTTCTCCGGAAGTGTATCAACCGTTGAAGATGACTACTCGAGAGCAACGCTAGGTAAGCAATCAGGAATAGATTCCAGGCAGTTGGCTCCAGAACGGAAGACTGACTCCAAGTGCCGGCTGATTGCTTGTTTTACTTTGCCATGCGAGTAAGAACAAGGACAAAGAAAAAGACAGGGAAATAGCATGATATGAGATACTTTTGCTTTTGACCTTGATGATATGAGATACCTTTGCTTTTGAAGAAGCGGTGAATGAATCAGCACATGTATTTGTTGTGCTGTTTCCTCCTGGGTCATATGTACTCCAGGCATCTGGTATCATCTTTGGGGAAGAAGAAAGAATTGAGTCTTTCGAAAGGCTTTGCTGGGAGTGCGCCCTCAGAGGTGAGGGAGAGTTGGGCATTTTTCTTCAGGTTTGCCCTGCCATAAAAGACGAAGGTCGACATATATAGAGATAATATCAAGTGGTGGTACTTTTTACCTTTGTCGACAAACGTTTTGATTCCGCAAATCTGGCTTTTTGAAATAGTGGCGCCTCTTCGATCTCTGAACACACCTCTTCGATTTCTGAGCAGGCGCCCCTTCGATTTCTGAACGACGCCCCTTCGCTTTCTGAACGACACGTGGTAGTGCAGATGCGGCTCCTTTTTACAAAGCTGCACGCGTCTTCTGAAAAGCAGAGAAAGCGTCGCCGAACTTTGCGCTTGTCGGCTAAAGATGTGTAGTTGTGATGATGGCCTCCACGTGTTGTCTGAAAAGAAGAAATCTTTTGACAAAGTTGAACGCGCCTTCTGAAAAGCCGAGAAAGCGTCGCCTAAATTACGCCGGAGATTCCGGCTTTTTTTTGAATTGGTGGACGCGTCGCCTTGGCTTTTTTATTGAGCTATCGATCACCACAACAAACACACTCTGCAGATTTCCCATTCTTGAAAATCGACTCCGGCCCTTTGAAATTTAACTCCATCCCTTCTCTTTGAACACTTTTGAAAAAATGGCAAACTCATCGAACCTTAGCTTGGAATTGAGCCTTAGCAGTGATACGGGCGCGCCGCGTCAAGGTAACGTATGGCGCCCTTCTTTCTTTTCTTCTAACGGTCCTCTCACAGGTGAAGACTCCGTGATGCAGGACGCCACAACAGCTACAATAGTAGCTAGGAACCTCCTTACTCCAAAAGATAGTAGGCTGCTGTCAGGACGGTCCGATGAGTTGGCCGTTCAAGAGTCCCTCGCACTTAGTGTTCAGTTTGCGAGTTCTGTGTCCAACATGGGCCAACGCCTGCTTGCCCGCTCCCGTAGTGTTTAGAATTTGTTTAGTTTATGTTTTAAAGTGTTTTGATTCAATTTTATTTCCCAATTTCGTCCAAATTCACCAAAGTGCTCAAAACTGCCCAGAAAGTGATTTTAAGGCAGTTTTGAGTGTTTTGGGTGATGTTTGAGTCTTTTGGTTTGTTTTAATGTTTTAAGTGTTTAGTTTTACATTCTTTGAGTTAGTTTAGTGTTTTATATTGTGTTTTTACTTTCTTGAGTCAAGTTATTACTTAATTTCGTCCAAATTTGTGTTTGTGCTCAAATCTGCCCAGAAAGTGGTTTTTAGGCAGATTTGAGTGTGTTTGTGTTGTTTTGAGTCTTTTGGTTTGTCTTAGTGTTTTAAAGTTTAGTTTTACATTCTTTGAGTCTAGTATAGTGTTTCATATTGTTATTTTACGTTTTTGAGTCAAATCCAAGTGGTTAACAATCCCTCCTAATCCCCGGTCCAGAACGATCCTTACTTGCACCTATACTACAATTGATAAAAAGAGGGTTTAATTTGTGTGCGTATAAATCTCGCATCATTTAGTAAACCCTAGGCTGGATTAACATGCGTTTTCCATAGTTATGAATGCCTAGTCGATGTTTATGATTTCCGTTGAACTTAATGATCTTTGTTAAATGTCTCTATCATGCGTATTCCATGGTTAGGGACTTTGATTAGGAATGCTTTGGATTGTCGTATGCAATCATCCAATCCAATGAATCTAGGGAAATCTGAAAGTTAATTTAAGCGAACTTAATTAACTTGGAGCATTGTCATTCATCGTTTGTTGAAGTCATAACTGGGAGTCAAATTATATGCTTATGTTCATGTGTGGATAAGGAACCCTCTAACTAGTTTTTCGTCATTCTATTTTATCAATTTCGTTTTTATAATCTGTTTCCAAGTTTCTGTTTTAGTTTAAATTCATCCAAAACCAATCCCCCATTTATTTTAAAGTGTTAGATTAGTTAGAAATACATTTATTTTGTGTTTTTACGTTTTTGAGTCAGTTTCCAAGTGATTTGCAATCCCTCATAATCCCCGGTCCAGAACGATCCCTACTTATACATATACTACAATTTGACGAAAAGAGGGTTTAATTTGTGTGCGTATAAATCTCGCATCAGTTATGCAATTCAATGTCATGCTTTGAATGAAACGGATATAAGTTCTACCATTTAGTTCTATCATGATACAATTGCATTCTAAGTAGCAATCAAGCAAGGAATAATGAGATCATGCAAAAACTTTAGAAAACAAAGAATCACAGATTATAACTCTCCAAAGAAGGTAATGGCTCGAGTCTCACAGGGTTGTAGCGTTTGTTTGAGTTCCTTCCTTCAAGCATGTTACAAAAACGAATTTTTCTTTTATGATTGCATGTGAAGTCATACATTATAACCATAACCAAGCATATACCAAGAGTAAATCAAACTTTCATCCATGTTTATAACTCTTTTTAACAGTCATGCAATTACAAACCAAATCCTTATCATTGTGTTGGAAGGTACCCTAAGACACAAACACACAAAAACGACTCAAAACACTCTTTTTAGGCTTTTCAAAACATGTTTTTCAAATTTTTATGTGATTTTCGGACTTATAAAAATAAAACATACTAAAACACTCTAAAACAACTTAAAAACACCTTAAAACAGCAAGGAACAACATTTGAAGTTATGGGTGATAAAATCCCACGAATTTGCATCAAATATACTTAGTTACCCCCCCCCCACACTTAAATCAAACATTGTCCTCAATGTTTTAAGCATAGATTCACACAAAGCATAAGTAAATACACAAAAAACACTTAAACATACTAAACATGGCAGAATGTAACTAACAAAGAGAAGAGTTTAGAGACGCAAATCTGGAATTGGAGTACTTTCTCGGTCTTCCTTTGTTGAATGCATGGGTTGATCTTGGTGATTCCACAGGCTTAATCTTGAACTGGTTTTCTCCCATCGTTGATTTTCCACAGGCTACTCTTGAACTGGGCTGGAGGATTCTTTTGGTCTCCTCCACTCATTGATTTTCCTTTGTGCTACTCCTGAACTGGGCAGCAGGATTCTTTTTGGTCTCCCCCGAAGGTCTGAGCTTCCTCCTTTTATCTGTTTCTTTGTTCAATCTTTCCAATTCGTATTGAAGAGGGTTAGAGGATAGCTCAGCATATGCAGTTGTTGCTTGTCTCCACATGCTTCAATGTATCATTTTCACTTGCCTTACTTGCTTCGTTGAAGATGACTACTCGATGATAGGAGCATTTTTATGCGACTTAATTGGCTTGTTCTCATGCATTTATGTTGTTTTTCCTTAGTTAGTTTAAGTGTTTAAAGTCATTTTCGTGCAATTTCAGGTTTTAGTGTCAAAGTATGCAAAAAGAAGCAATTTGGAGCATTCTAGAGCATTTTTGGACCAAGATTGGATAGTGCAAGCATGGAGGCATGAGGATGGACGAATTTGAAGGCTTGAATTCAGTTAGGGAGCTGCAAGGGGGCCTAAAAAAAACCTTATTTCTAGAAGGCTTTATCTATTCACACATGGTGCCTAATTTCTGTATTGGAAGAACAAGCCGTCCTAGCTTGTCACTAGCTGTCCTAGCTTGTCTCCTAGCCGTCCTAGCTTGTCACTAGCCGTCCTAGCTTGTCTCCTAGCTTGTCACTAGCCGTCCTAGCTTGTCTCCCAGCCGTCCTAGCTTGTCACTAGCCGTCCTAGCTTGTCACTAGCCGTCCTAGCTTGTCTCCTAGCCGTCCTACCTTGTCTCCTACCTTGTCTCCTACCTTTCCTAGCCCTATAAATAAGGCTTTGCAGCAAGGCACTAAAGGGGGATCACTCATTCACCCAATTTTCGTCCATTCATCTAGCCACACCACTCTACACATCCGAAAATCCTAGAAACACAATTCCAGCCAAACACTACACCTTGCCGTGCCTATCCTCCATCCAATTCCATAATCCCTGATCCTAAAACACATCCCAACCATCCCATCCACCTTTGTGCCGTAGCAAGGAGAAAGAAGGAAAGACTCTTGGATGCTCAAGTTTCGTCGTTGGTGCATTCTAGGTGTAATTCGTTTTATGATTTCAATGTTTAATTTATTTTCCTTTCATTTTGCTATGAACATGAGTGGCTAAACCCCTATTGGTTAGGGGTGATTTCGAAGCCATAACTATGTGTGCAAGTTGATTTGATAAATTCCAGTTATGAGTTCTTGAATCGTGAATGCAATTGGCTTAACTGTGCGAGTAATAACGTATTTGTGTTTGTTAATTAGGGGTCGACACTTAATTGGCTTGCATGAATATGATGCTAGAATATAAGTTTGTTTCACATAATTGTCACACACTTATATTTACAAGTAGTGAAGGTTGCTAGTCACAATCGCGTTAAGTTCAATTCCTAGCATAAGTGTCATGATGTCATAGTCACAAGTGCTTTGTCAATGCTTATAGTTTTCATTGAACGTAATGATCTTTGATTGTATCTTTATTATGATGTCATGTAAGGAACTTTTGAAGAATGCTTTGGGTTGTCGTATGATGTCATCCAATTCAATAACACAAGGAAAACTTGAGAATTAACTAGTGATGTCACGGTTAATTTGGGGCATTGTCATTCATAATTCTATGAAGGAATAACTGGAAATCGAGTCATTTGCATACTTGTCATGTGTGGAGAAAGAACCCCTAACTAGTCCATCATCCATTAAAAACCCCAAAAACATTTCAAAATCAGTTTTACTTTGCAATCTGTTTTCTCAACTTTAATTTCGTCCAAATCAAATCCCCCTTTACTTTGAAGTCTCAATTTAGTTAGAAATTGTTTTGGTTCATGTTTTAAGTGTTTTGAGTCAAGTTTTCAACCAATTTCGTCCAAATTAGTGTAGGTGCTCAAAACTGCCCAGAAAGTGGTTTTTAGGCAGTTTTGAGTCTTCTAGTTGCTGTTTTGAGTTTTTGTTTTGTTTTAGTGTTTTAACTTTAGTTTTTCATTCTTTGAGTCCAAATTAGTGTTTTTAACTTTGTTTTGGAGTTCTTAGGTCAGTTTTCAAGAGTTTAGCAATCCCTCCTAATCCCCAGTTTTGAACGATCCCTACTTACATACTTTGCTACAATTGTCAGAAGAGGGTTTAATTTGTGTGCTTAATATATTTCGCATCAAATTTTTGGCGCCGTTGCCGGGGATTAGCAACTTTGCTAAATCCCTTGGATTGTTTTTGTTTCATTTATTTCACTTTGTTTCTGATTTTGTTGTAGTTTCTGACCTATTTTTGTTTCTTGTGTTTTTAGGTACTAGTGCATGACGTGGAGTTCTCAAACTGTGCATGCACATATCTTAGACTTTAACGACGATTTTGAACGTGATTTGAGAAGAAAGAGGAGGCATCCCGAACGTAGTGAACCTAGTTCAAGTTCAGAGGCCGAATCTGAGTTTGAAGAAGTGGAAGAAGAAGTTATGGCAGCGGACAATCGGACCATTAAAGAGCTTTCGGCCTCAGGGTTGGCCAATGCCGCACCATTATGCATTCAATACCCCGCGGCTGCCCAAGGTCAACGGACATAGATTGAAGCCATATTATGAGAATGTCGTGGGGCAGGTTGTGGAGGAGATCTCACTCCATGCCGTGGGCACCAATGGTGCCTGAACGTGTTCTTCGTCCGGCTGCAAGACGTTAAAGAAAGCGCTACTTGGGAGGCAACCCATGCCATTCAACAAAGGAAGACCTAGAAAGCACTCCAATTCCAGATTTGCGTTCCTAAACCCTTCTCTTTGTTGATTCTTTCTAATCTGCCTATTTAGTTGTTTTACTTGCTGTTTGTGTGTTTTTTTGTGTGATTCTATGCTTAAAACATTGAGGACAATGTTTGATTTAAGTGTGGGGGGGGGGTAACTAAGTGTTTTTCATGCAAATTCGTGGGATTTTATCACCCATTATTTCAAAACTTGTTCCTTGCTGTTTTTAAGTGTTTTTAAGCAGTTTTGGTGTGTTTTAGTATGTTTTGAAGTAAAAATCCGAAAATCAAAGAAAAATTTGAAAATTTTGTTTTAAAAAACCCAAAAAAGAGTTGTTTTTGTGTGTTTGTTTGTGTCTTAGGGTACCTTCCAACACAATGATGAGGATTTGGTTTTTAAATACATGGCTGTTAAAGAGAGTGATTAACATGGATGAAAGTTTGATTTACTCTATGTTTATGCTTGGTTGTGGTTATAACTTATGAATTCACATGCAATCATAAAAGAAAAAAAATCAGTTTTTGTAACATGCTTGAAGGAAGGAACTCAAATTAACGCTACAACCTTGTGAGACTTGAACCTAAACGTTTATTTGGAGAGTTAAAATCTGTGCATTCTTTGTTTTCTAAAATCGTTGCATGATCTCATTATTCTTTGCTTGGTTGCTACTTCGAAGGCGTTTCATCATTTAGTTCCAAACACTAGAAGTCATGCCCATTTCATTCAAAGCATGGTATTGATTAGCATAACACATTTTCAAGATGAAGTTGTGTAGTGACCACCACGTTAGCCAAAAAGCCGTGTGCCCTACTCCATTATATGTTTAGGTGTTAACCCCATTGAGCCTTGTTTAGCCTTTTCTTTGTTAACCCACATTACCCTCACCTAGCCTAGATTAGGACTATCCATACCCTCGTTCTTAAAGTATAGTAAGCATGATTCAAATGGAATTCCTTTATGGCAGAAACCAAGTGTGGGGGAAGTAGAAAGAAAAGAAAAGAAAAATTCGTAAAAAAAAAAAAAAAAAAAAAGTATGAAAAGAGTTGAACAACATGAGAAAAAGAGTTCCAAGGTGTTGTTTGTTGAAGAAAGGGTCCAAAAAGTTGAATTCAGCCCCAAGAAGTTGTTTAAAGTCTTCCCCTTGTGTTTTTAAGTTAATTTCTGCAAACTAAGTGAATTCTAAGTCTTAATTTCATTACTTTGCTTACTAAAGCTTGAAGTAACGTTTGTTTTCCCTATCCTTTCTTTGTTAACCAATACCCCAAGCCCCGTTGCAACCCTTAAACTTCTATCTTGAGTGTTATGTGTTTCAATTTGTTGAGTTTGAATTTGGTATGAGCATATGGTGTCACTGGTTCTCGCATCTAAGTAGTAGCATTCCATTCATGAGATCATATCTAAACATGCCTATTAACTCCGGAAATTGCGTTCTTTGTGATACATATATGTGAGCATTCGTTTTTATATCTACATCAATTCTCTCACATATGACTAGTATAGGGTGTGTAGTTAGAAAATCTGAGTGAAAATAGAGTGCAAATCTATTAAGGATAGAAGGAATTCTCTAAGGCATGTTACTACATTCAAAACATTGTTTTAATTGGTTAATTGTGAACTAGTAAGTAGTGACTATGATTAAGCATGTGCTTAAGTGTTAAATTGACTCAAATCTGTGGGAATGATAATCTTTAACATGTCATGTGCATTGGAAATCCCTGAGGCAAACGTTGGAAGGTTTAGATTATGTTTGTTTGTTTTGTCTTGTTTTATTTCTTTGTTTTGCTCGAGGACTAGCAAAAGCTAAGTGTGGGGGAATTTGATAGGAGCATTTTTATGCGACTTAATTGGCTTGTTCTCATGCATTTATGTTGTTTTTCCTTAGTTAGTTTAAGTGTTTAAAGTCATTTTCGTGCAATTTCAGGTTTTAGTGTCAAAGTATGCAAAAAGAAGCAATTTGGAGCATTCTAGAGCATTTTTGGGCCAAGATTGGATAGTGCAAGCATGGAGGCATGAGGATGGACGAATTTGAAGGCTTGAATTCAGTTAGGGAGCTGCAAGGGGGCCTAAAAAAAACCTTATTTCTAGAAGGCTTTATCTATTCACACATGGTGCCTAATTTCTGTATTGGAAGAACAAGCCGTCCTAGCTTGTCACTAGCTGTCCTAGCTTGTCTCCTAGCCGTCCTAGCTTGTCACTAGCCGTCCTACCTTGTCTCCTAGCTGTCCTAGCTTGTCACTAGCCGTCCTAGCTTGTCACTAGCCGTCCTAGCTTGTCTCCTAGCCGTCCTAGCTTGTCACTAGCCGTCCTAGCTTGTCTCCCAGCCGTCCTAGCTTGTCACTAGCCGTCCTACCTTGTCTCCTACCTTGTCTCCTACCTTTCCTAGCCCTATAAATAAGGCTTTGCAGCAAGGCACTAAAGGGGGATCACTCATTCACCCAATTTTCGTCCATTCATCTAGCCACACCACTCTACACATCCGAAAATCCTAGAAACACAATTCCAGCCAAACACTACACCTTGCCGTGCCTATCCTCCATCCAATTCCATAATCCCTGATCCTAAAACACATCCCAACCATCCCATCCACCTTTGTGCCGTAGCAAGGAGAAAGAAGGAAAGACTCTTGGATGCTCAAGCTTCGTCGTTGGTGCATTCTAGGTGTAATTCGGTTTATGATTTCAATGTTTAATTTATTTTCCTTTCATTTTGCTATGAACATGAGTGGCTAAACCCCTATTGGTTAGGGGTGATTTCGAAGCCATAACTATGTGTGCAAGTTGATTTGATAAATTCCAGTTATGAGTTCTTGAATCGTGAATGCAATTGGCTTAACTGTGCGAGTAATAACGTATTTGTGTTTGTTAATTAGGGGTCGACACTTAATTGGCTTGCATGAATATGATGCTAGAATATAAGTTTGTTTCACATAATTGTCACACACTTATATTTACAAGTAGTGAAGGTTGCTAGTCACAATCGCGTTAAGTTCAATTCCTAGCATAAGTGTCATGATGTCATAGTCACAAGTGCTTTGTCAATGCTTATAGTTTTCATTGAACGTAATGATCTTTGATTGTATCTTTATTATGATGTCATGTAAGGAACTTTTGAAGAATGCTTTGGGTTGTCGTATGATGTCACCCAATTCAATAACACAAGGAAAACTTGAGAATTAACTAGTGATGTCACGGTTAATTTGGGGCATTGTCATTCATAATTCTATGAAGGAATAACTGGAAATCGAGTCATTTGCATACTTGTCATGTGTGGAGAAAGAACCCCTAACTAGTCCATCATCCATTAAAAACCCCAAAAACATTTCAAAATCAGTTTTACTTTGCAATCTGTTTTCTCAACTTTAATTTCGTCCAAATCAAATCCCCCTTTACTTTGAAGTCTCAATTTAGTTAGAAATTGTTTTGGTTCATGTTTTAAGTGTTTTGAGTCAAGTTTTCAACCAATTTCGTCCAAATTAGTGTAGGTGCCCAAAACTGCCCAGAAAGTGGTTTTTAGGCAGTTTTGAGTCTTCTAGTTGCTGTTTTGAGTTTTTGTTTTGTTTTAGTGTTTTAACTTTGGTTTTTCATTCTTTGAGTCCAAATTAGTGTTTTTAACTTTGTTTTGGAGTTCTTAGGTCAGTTTTCAAGAGTTTAGCAATCCCTCCTAATCCCCGGTTTTGAACGATCCCTACTTACATACTTTGCTACAATTGTCAGAAGAGGGTTTAATTTGTGTGCTTAATATATTTCGCATCACTCGAGAGCAACGCTAGGTAAGCAACCAAGAATAGATTCCAGGCAGTTGGCTCCAGATCGAAAGACTGACTCCAAGTGCCGGCTGATTGCTTCTTTTACTTTGCCATGCGAGTAAGAACAAGGACAAAGAAAAAGACAGGGAAAGAGCATGATATGAGATACTTTTGCTTTTGACCTTGATGATATGAAATACCTTTGCTTTTGAAGAAGCGGTGAATGAATCAGCACATGCTTCAATCTGCCGTTTCCTCCTGGGTCATCTGTACTCCAGGCATCTGGTATCATCTTTGGGGAAGAAGAAAAAAAATTTGAGTAATTCGAAAGGCTTTGCTGGGAGTGCGCCCTCAGAGGTGAGGAAGAGTGGGGCAATTTCTTCAGGTCTGCCTTGCCATAAAAGATGAAGGTCGACATATATAGAGATAATAGCAAGTGGTGGTACTGTTCTTTTACCCTTGTCGACAAACGTTTTGATCCCGCAAATCCAGCTTTTTGAAATAGTGGCGCCTCTTCGATTTTTGAACGACGGCCCTTCGATTTCTGAACGACGCCCCTTCGCTTTCTGAACGACACGTAGTAGTGCGGATGCGGCTCCTTTTGTCAAAGCTGCACGCGTTTTCTGAAAAGCAGAGAAAGCGTCGCCGAACTTTGCGCTTGTCGGCTAAAGATGTGTAGTTGCGATGATGGCCCCACGTGTATTCGACTTTGTCAGATATCTTTTGACAAAGTTGAACGCGTTTTCTAAAAAGCCGAGGGAGCGTCGCCGTAACATACACACTCTGAATCGGTCTTTTTGAATCGGTGGTCGCGACGCCTTGGCTTTTTATAGAGGTATCGATCACCCCAACATACACACTCTGAAGATTGCCCATTCTTGAAAATCGACTCCGGCCCTTTGAGAATTAACTCCATCCACCCCTTCTCTTTGAACACCTTTGAAAAATGACTAACTCATCGAACCTTTGCTTAGATTTGAGTCTCAGCAGCGATCCGGTTGCGCCCTGTCAAGGTAATGTATGGCGCCCTTCTTTTTTATCTTCTAACGGTCCTCTTACAGGTGAAGACTCCATGATGACGGATGCAACAACAGCTACGATAGTAGCTAGGAACCTCCTCACTCCTAAAGATAGTAGGCTGCTTTCAGGACGGTCCGATGAGTTGGCCGTTCAAGAGTCCCTCGCTCTCAGTGTTCAATGTGCAGGCTCTGTGTCCAACATGGGCCAACGCCTACTTGCTCGCTCCCGTCAGGTTGAATCGTTGATGGCAGAGGTGGAAAGTCTTAAGCAGGAGATCAAACAGCTTAAGCACGAGAATAGAAGTTTGCACGTGCTTGCCAACAATTATTCGACGGGCATGAAGAGGAGGCTTGATGAGCTGCAAGAATCTGAAGGTCGGATTCAAAGTGACCGTCAAAGGTTTGCGGCTTATCTCCAGAGGCACCTTTTTCCTGGGTCATCCAGCGTTTGGCCAAGTATTGAGGCCTCGAATGCTCTATCTCCGATGCCTTCCGCTCCTATGTCTTCTGCTTCGATGCCTTCCGCTCCGATGCCTTCCGCTCCTATGCCTCCCGCTCCGAGAGTTTTGCCAAGTAGTGGGGCTTCAAGCAAACAACCTTTGTGAAAGTTACATTCTTTTATTTATTTATTTATTTATTTATTTATTTTTTATTTTTTTGAATCAAACAACATGGAATTGATCTTTGTATGGGCGGTGATACTTCAAATGATCCGGTAATAGTTTAAATTCTAGAGTGGATGCCTGAATCATTAACAACATATTAGTATAAAAGAAAATTGAAATTCGGGGAGGCGGCTTACCTTTGTGCTCCGACATGAACTTAAGAATAAACACCCCTTCGAAAGTTATGACTTCTTTGGGAATTGTTGTCTCAAGTATATCCTCTTTGATGAATTCATGAAATTCCCTACTTTGCACCTTTGGAAGGGCTTCCAAGATGTCTTTTTCACTTTCTTCTTCCTTGGAATTCATGAACCTGCAAGGAATAGGGATATTAGGTGGAATGGGGTTAGAACTAATTGGAACAACCTTACTTGAATTAGATGGCGTAGGAGCAATAAGTGTCCCCGGCAACGGCGCCAAAATTTGATGCGAGAATTTATACGCACACAAATTAAACCCTCTTTTTGACAATTGTAGTAAGTATGTAAGTAGGGATCGTTCTGGACCGGGGATTAGGAGGGATTGTTAATCACTTGGATTTGACTCAAAAACGTAAAAACACAATATAAAACACTACACTAGACTCAAAGAATGCAAAACTAAACTTTAAAACACTAAAACAAACCAAAAGACTCAAACATCACCCAAAACACTCAAAACTGCCTTAAAAACACTTTCTGGGCAGTTTTGAGCACTTTGGTGAATTTGGACGAAATTGGGAAATAAATTTAATCAAAACTCTTAAAAACACAAACTAAGATACTTTCTAACTAAATTGGACAATAAAGTAAAGGGGGATTTAGATTTGACGAAATTAAATAAAATGAACAAATTGCAATTAAAACAGAATGTAAATATGAAATTGATGAAATGGAATGAATGGATGATAGAATAGCTAAGGGGTTCATCTCCATACATGTTACACTTGCATAATAAAATGATTTCCAATTGCATTTCAATAAACCATGAATTCTCAATGCTCCAAGTTAATTAGGTCCGCTTAAATTAACTTTCAGATTTCCCTAGATTCATTGGATTGAATGGAATACGCATTCCAACCAAATTATTCCTAATCAAAGTCCCTAACTATGAAATACGCATGATAGAGACATTCAACAAGGATCATTAAGTTCAACGGAAATCATAAACATCGACGAGGCATTCATAACTATGGAATACGCATCAAACTTATGCCAAGGATTCGTTTAACGCGATTGTTTATAAGCAACCTCCACTACTTGTGAATATAAGTTCGTAACTATTAGGTGAAACTCACTTATATTCTAGCGTCATATTCATGCATGAAAATTAAGCGTGCACTCTCAATAAACATACATAAATAAGTTATCAATCAAACGGTTAAACAAATTGAATCCACAACTTATGAAACGCAATTAGAAGTAATCAAATCAAAATGCAAGCATAAACATATATTTCGAATTCCCCCCTAGCCAAGGGGGGTTTAGTTCCTCATACGTACAAAACAAAGAGAATCAAAGAAACACCTAAACATTCCAACAACTCAAACTTGAATTGTATGAAAGTTTAGGCTCTCTTCTCTTCCATTCCTCATTCGTACAAAACAAAGAGTATTGAAATTAAACATTGAAATCAAAGAAACACCTAAACATTCCAACAACTCAAACTTGAATTGTATGAACGTTTAGGCCCTCTTATCTTCCTCTTCATTGTAGCACAAGGTCTAATGATAGTTTGATGGTGTGAATGGGTGAATTTCTGAAATGGAAGAATGAATGAATGTTGTGTGAAGTGTGTATGGTTTTTATAGGGAGATGAATGGATGGGAGAGGGAACATGACAGCTAGGTTATGATGATGAATGCATGTGGCTGATTTATGAAGAGTGAATGCATGTGGCTGATTTGTGGTGAGTAGGAATGCAATCTGAAATGGAAGAGCATGTGGATTAAAGGGGGAATGCATGTGGGTGAATGTGTGGCTGCATGGTTGAATGATTAAAGGGTGCATGTGGGTTGGAAATGCATGTGGAATGGCTGGAATGAAGGGTGAATGTGCATGTGCTTTGACAGCTAGGTTGAATTAATTAAAGGGAGTGCATGTGTTGGCTGTTTTATTTGTTGGAAAAGCATGTGAATTAAAGCTAGGGTGAATGATGATGAATGCATGTGGATTAAAGAGTGAATGGTGGCTGCAAAGTGAATGAATAATGAAATGGGAAAGCATGTGCAAGGTTTTGGTGTGAATGATTGAATGTGCATGTGGCTGATTTATGAAGAGTGAATGCATGTGGCTGCAAGGTGTGAATGATTATGGGTGCATGTGGCTGCAATGGATTAGGAATCCTTCAATTTCGTCCATTCCTTTTGCTCCAAACATAAGCTATCCATTCCAAGTCCAATTTTGCTCCAAAATGCATCTTTTTGCTTCCTTAGCCATATGAACCTAAAAACACACGAAAATGGCTTAAACTACTAAAACAACTATGAATTAACAATATAAATGCACGAAAACAAGCTAAGTAAGTCGCCTAAATATGCTCCTATCACTAAGCGTGCACTCTCAATAAACATACACAAATAAGTTATCAATTAAGCAGTTAAACGAATTGAATCCACAACTCATGAAATTCCAACCAAAGGTAATCAATTTAAATTGCAAGCATAAACATGGTTTCGAATCACCCCCTAGCTAACTAGGGGTTTAGCCTCTCATGTTCACAGAAAGAGAAACAAAATTGAAATTAAACATAGAGAACAAAAGATTGATTACACCTAAAACGCCCAATGAATCCACTTTGAATTTCTGCACGCTTGATAGGAGCATATTCATGCGACTTAAATGGCTTGTTCTCGTGCATTTACGTTATGTTTCTTTAGTTATTTTAGTCCTTTAAGCTATTTTCGTGTGTTTGTAGGTCCAAAGGGCTAAAGGAGCAAAAAGATGCATTTTGGAGACTTTTGGAGCACTTTTGGGCTAAGGATGGATAGCTTATGCTTGGCGCCAAAATGTTGGACGAAATTGAAGACCAAAGTGTTGGAACTTTGTTCCCTTTAGTTTTAGGACATTTAAACCTTTCCAATTCCCTTATGCCGTGCATCTCCACCTTTCTCCCAAAACCATACACATGCATTCATTATTCATTCCCTCACATGCTCCCATTACTTATCATAATCACATATCATTCACCACTTATCATTCATCACTTATCATTCACCACTTATCACTTATCATATCATTCACCACTTATCATTCATCACTTATCATTCACCACTTATCACTTATCATATCATTCACCACTTATCATTCATCAAACACATGCATTCACATGTTTTCACAATCTGCCATCATTCCAACCAAAACCGTGCACATGCTATCACCATGCATTCACATGCACTTGTTCCTCCATCATTCCATCCTTTAAAACATTGCACATGCACTTTAATCATTCAACACATGCATTCACTTCATCATTGCAGCCACACATTCACCCACATGCTATCCCATTTCAGATTGCATTTCATACACTTTCACATGCATCTTGGCAGATTTCACATGCACACACAAGCATTAGCACATGCAACCTAGCTGTCATGTTCCCCCCATTTCACCTATAAATACTCATTCATTCATTCTCATTCATTCACACATCCATTCACCACAGAAATAAGGCCTTTGTGCCAGAAATTCATCCATTCCAAACACTCTTCCATAAACTCATCCATTGCAGAAATGTAGACATCAAACCACCCTTGTGCCGTGCCTTCCCTATTAATCCAAACACCACTCCCCAAACCATTCACACCATCAAACTCACCTTAGACCTTGTGCCACAACGAAGAGGAAGAGAAGAGTGCCTAAACGTTCATACAATTCAAGTTTGAGTTGTTGGAATGTTTAGGTGTTTCTTTGATTTCAATGTTTAATTTCAATGCTCTTTGTTTTGTACGAATGAGGAATGGAAGATAAGAGGGCCTAAACGTTCATACAATTCAAGTTTGAGTTGTTGGAATGTTTAGGTGTTTCTTTGATTCTCTTTGTTTTGTACCATGAGGAACTAAACCCCCCTTGGTTAGGGGGTGATTCGAATATATGTTTATGCTTGCATTTTGATTTGAATACTTCTAATTGCGTTTCATAAGTTGTGGATTCAATTTGTTTAACCGTTTGATTGATAACTTATTTATGTATGTTTATTGAGAATGCGCGCTTAATTTTCATGCATGAATATGACGCTAGAATATAAGTAAGTTTCACCTAATCGTTATGAATTTATATTCACAAGTAGTGGAGGTTGCTTATAAACAATCGCGTTAAACAAATTCTTGGCATAAGTTTCATGCAATCCATAGTAACGAATGCCTCGTCAACACTTATAATTTTCATAGAGCGTAATGATTCTTGCTTGTATCTCTTCTATGCATTCATGTTGAGGACTTGTGGGGAATGTTTTGAATTGTTGTATGCGCTAACCCATCCAATTCAATAACGTTAGGAAGATTTGAAGGCTAATTAGTGCATCACGGTTAACCCGGGGTGTTGAGTTTCATGGTTTATTGAAATGCAATTGGAAATCATTTTATTATGCAAGTATAACATGTATGGAGATGAATCCCTTAGCCATTCTATCATCCATCCATTCATTCCATCAAATTCGTTTTACAATCTGTTTTGTTTATTAACTTGTTTTGTTATTTCAATTTTCGTATAAATCTAAATCCCCCTTTCCTTTAATGTCCAATTTAGTTAGAAATCAATTTAGTTTGTGCTTTTAAGTGTTTTGATTCATTTTATTTCCCAATTTCGTCCAATTTCACCAAAGTGCTCAAAACTGCCCAGAAAGTGATTTTAAGGCAGTTTTGAGTGTTTTGGATGATGTTTGAGTCTTTTGGTTTGTTTTAATGTTTTAAGTGTTTAGTTTTACAGTCTTTGAGTTAGTTTAGTGTTTTATATTGTGTTTTTACGTTCTTGAGTCAAGTTATTACTTAATTTCGTCCAAATTTGTGTTTGTGCTCAAATCTGCCCAGAAAGTGGTTTTTAGGCAGATTTGAGTGTGTTTGTGTTGTTTTGAGTCTTTTGGTTTATCTTAGTGTTTTAAAGTTTAGTTTTGCATTCTTTGAGTCTAGTATAGTGTTTCATATTGTTATTTTACGTTTTTGAGTCAAATCCAAGTGGTTAACAATCCCTCCTAATCCCCGGTCCAGAACGATCCCTACTTGCACCTATACTACAATTTGACAAAAAGAGGGTTTAATTTGTGTGCGTATAATTCACGCATCAAATTTTGGCGCCGTTGCCGGGGATTAGAAAATTTGCTAATCCCTTGGATTGTTTTATTTTCGTTTGTTTTTATTCTAGATTCTTAATCTTGTTTTGTTTCTTGTTTTAGGTACTAGTTCATGACTCGGAGTTCTCATCCGATTCGTGAACATATCCTGGAGTGATAGGGTTCTTCGTCCGGCTGCAAGACGTAAAAGAAAGCACTACTTGGGAGGCAACCCAATGCACTGAATAAAACAAAGCATGTTCATAAAAATAATAAAAAATAAAAAATAAAAAAAATAAAAAAAGATACTAAACATGGAGAAAGGTGGTGCTTCACAAAGGTTGTTTACGTGAAGCCCCACTACGAGGCGTCGGAGCGGAAGGCATCGGAGCGGAAGGTATCGGAGCGGAAGGCATCGAAGCGGAAGGCATCGGAGCGGAAGGCATCGGAGCGGGAGGCATCGAAGATAGAGCATTCCAGGCCTCAATACTTGGCCAAGCGCTGGATGAACCAGGAAAAAGGTGCCTCTGGAGATAAGCAGAAAACCTTTGACGGTCGCTTTGAATCCGACCTTCAGACTCTTGCAGTTCATCAAGCTTCCTCTTCATGCCCGACAAATAGTTATTTGCAAGCACATGCAAACTTCTATTCTCGTACTTAAGCTGCTGGATCTCTTGCTTAAGACTTTCCACCTCTGCCATCAATGATTCCACCTGACGGGAGCGGGCAAGCAGGCGTTGGCCCATGTTGGACACAGAGCTCGCACACTGAACACTAAGTGCGAGGGACTCTTGAACGGCCAACTCATCGGACCGTCCTGACAGCAGCCTACTATCTTTTGGAGTGAGGAGGTTCCTAGCTACTATTGTAGCTGTTGTGGCGTCCTGCATCACGGAGTCTTCACCTGTGAGAGGACCGTTAGAAGATAAGAAAGAAGGGCGCCATACGTTACCTTGACGCGGCGCGGCCGTGTCACTGCTAAGGCTCAATTCCAAGCTAAGGTTCGATGAGTTTGCCATTTTTTAAATGTGTTCAAAGAGATGGGGTGGATGGAGTTAATTCTCAAAGGGCCGGAGTCGATTTTCAAGAATGGGAATTCTTCAGGGTGTGTTTGTTGTGGTGATCGATAGCTCTATAAGAAGCCAAGGCGACGCGTCCACCAATTCAAAAAGCCGGAATCTCCGGCGGAAGTTCGGTGACGCTTTCTCTGCTTTTCAGAAAATGCGTTCAACTTTGTCAAAAGTTCACGTGGAGGTCATCATCGCAGCTACACTTTTGCCGACAAGCGTAAATTTCGGCGACGCTTTCTCTGCTTTTCAGAAAACGCGTGCGACTTTGTCAAAAGAGCTCTGACAGAGCCGCATCCGCACTACCACGTGTCGTTCAGAAAGCGAGGGGGCGCCTGTGCAGAAATTGAAGGGGCGTCCGTTCAGAAATCGAAGAGCCGTTTGCTCAGAAATTGAAGAGACGTTTGTCGACAAGGGTAAAAGAACAGTACCACCACTTGATATTATCTCTATATATGTCGACCTTCGTCTTTTATGGCAAGGCAAACCTGAAGATAATGTCCAACTCTTCCGCACCTCTGAGGGCGCTCTCCCAACAACGCCTTTTGAAATACTCAATTTTTTCTCCCCCAAAGAAGATACCAGAAACCTGGAGTACAAATAAGGTAGAAGGAAACGGTCGATCGAAGCATGTGGAGACAACCACAACAAATACATGTGCTGCTTCATTCGCCGTTTCTTCAAAAGCAAAGGTATCTCATATCATCAAGGTCAAAAGCAAAAGTATCTCATATCATGCTCTTTCCCTGTCTTTTTCTTTGTCCTTGTTCTTACTCGCATGGAAAAGTAAAAGAAGCAATCAGCCGGCACTTGGAGTCAGTCTTCCGATCTGGAGCCAACTGCCTGGAATCTATTCCTGATTGCTTACCTAGCGTTGCTCTCGAGTAGTCATCTTCAACGGTTGATACATTTCCGGAGAAGGGACCATTTCTGCAAAGGGGAGCGAGTAAGGCAAGTGAAAATGATACATTGAAGCATGTGGAGACAAACACAGGCTGAGTTATCCTCCAACCCTTTTCAATACGAATTGGAAAGATTGAACAAAGAAACAGACCAAAGGGGTAAGCTTAGACCTTCGGGGAAGACCAAAAGAATCCTCCAGCCCAGTAGCACAAAGGAAAATTAACAAGTGGAGGAGACCAAAAGAATCATGCAGCCCAGTTCAAGAGTATGCCTGTGGAATCACCAAGATCAAAGCCTCAATGCAATTACCAAGGAGAAGAGGGAATTTACACTCCATAACCAGATTTGCGTCCCTAAACTCTTCTCTTTGTTAAGTGACATTCTGCCATGTTTAGTATGTTTAGTTGCTTTTTGTGTGTTTACTTATGTTTTGTGTGAATCTATGCTTAAAACATTGAGGACAATGTTTGATTTAAGTGTGGGGGGGTAACTAAGTATATTTGATGCAAATTCGTGGGATTTTATCACCCATAACTTCAAATGTTGCTCCTTGCTGTTTTAAGGTGTTTTTAAGTTGTTTTAGAGTGTTTTAGTATGTTTTGTTTGTATAACTCCGAAAATCACATAAAAATTTGAAAAACATGTTTTAAAAAAGCCTAAAAAGAGTGTTTTGAGTCGTTTTTGTGTGTTTGTGTCTTAGGGTACCTTCCAACAAAATGATAAGGATTTGGTTTGTAATTGCATGACTGTTAAAAAGAGTTATTAACATAGAGAAAAGTTTGAATTACTCTTGGTATATGCTTGGTTATGGTTATAATGTATGACTTCACATGCAATCATAAAAGAAAAATTCGTTTTTGTAACATGCTTGAAGGAAGGAACTCAAACAAACGCTACAACCCTGTGAGACTCGAGCCATTACCTTCTTTGGAGAGTTATTTTCTGTGATTCTTTGTTTTCTAAAGTTGTTGCATGATCTCATTATTCCTTGCTTGGTTGCTACTTAGAATGCAATTGTATCATGATAGAACTAAATGCTAGAACTTATATCCGTTTCAATCAAAGCATGACATTGAATTGCATAATATATATCAAGATGAAGTTGTTGCCACCATAGCCAAATAGCCTTACTTCCCATATTTCGTATATATTAGTTTTAACCCCGTTGAGCCTCGTTTAGCCTATTTTCTTTGCTAACCAAATCACCCCTTACCTAACCTAGAGTAGGACTTTCCTATACCCTTGTTCTTGAAGTATAGTGAGCATGACTTAAAAGAATTCCTTTTGATTAATATGTTGCAGAAAATAAGTGTGGGGGAAGGGATTTTTGTGTGTATGTATGTGCCTAAGTCTTAAAGGAGGCACGGGAAAAAGAAAAAAAAAATGTGAGAAAAAGAAGAAGAAAAGAAAGAAAAAGAGTGAAAATAAGTGAGAATGGACTCACAAGTGTGATTGTTGAAGAAAGGGCCCAAAAAGTTTGAATATGGCCCTAAGTTTTGTGTGACTTCCCCTTGGGTGTTCAAAGTTGACTTCTGCGTTCTAAAGGGAATTCTAAGTGCCTAATTCAATACTTTGCTCACTATTGCATAAAGAACGTTTGTTTTCCCTATCCTTTCTTTGTTAGCCAAACACCTTTAGCCCCGTTTCAACCCTTATGCTTCTATCTTGATCGTTATGTGTTCAATATGTGGAGTTTGGAATTGATATGAGCTTATGGAATCACTGGTTCTCATTCTAAGTAGTAGCATTCCATTCATGAGATCATATTCATGTCATTATCGTAAATCCAGAAAATGCTTTCTTTGTTATAACATATGTGAGATACTAGTCTTTCATGTTTACATCAATCTCTCACATATAACTAGTGTAGGGTGTGTAGTCAGAAAATCTATGTGAAAATAGAGTGCATTCTAGTAAGGAATTGAGGAAATTCTCTAAGGCATGTTACTACATTCGAAATGGTTTTAAATGCTTAAATGTGAACTAGTATGTGGTGACTATGATTAAGAATGTACTTAAGTGTAAATGTCACATCCCAACCCGCCGCTACCAAGATATTGTCCGCTTTGGCATTCCCCGCCCGAAGGGGGGCTACCGCACGGTTTTGTTCCTGTGGAACCGGTACCTCCAGCCGAAGCCAGCGCCGTCGCCACAAAACGCGTCTTGGTAACCAACAAGGTTGCGAATGGATATATAAGGCCCAAGGTCAGCCCTCGTGTGGCCGATGTGGGATACTACAATCCACCCCCCTTAGGGAGCCGACGTCCCCGTCGGCCGTAGCCAACGACAACGTCACACACCGAACTAGCACGAGTCCGGCTCTGATACCAAATTGTCACATCCCAACCCGCCGCTACCAAGATATTGTCCGCTTTGGCATTCCCCGCCCGAAGGGGGGCTACCGCACGGTTTTGTTCCTGTGGAACCGGTACCTCCAGCCGAAGCCAGCGCCGTCGCCACAAAACGCGTCTTGGTAACCAACAAGGTTGCGAATGGATATATAAGGCCCAAGGTCAGCCCTCGTGTGGCCGATGTGGTATATAAGGCCCAAGCATTAGCACATGCAACCTAGCTGTCATGTTCCCCCCATTTCACCTATAAATACTCATTCATTCATTCTCATTCATTCACACATCCATTCACCACAGAAATAAGGCCTTTGTGCCAGAAATTCATCCATTCCAAACACTCTTCCATAAACTCATCCATTGCAGAAATGTAGACATCAAACCACCCTTGTGCCGTGCCTTCCCTATTAATCCAAACACCACTCCCCAAACCATTCACACCATCAAACTCACCTTAGACCTTGTGCCACAACGAAGAGGAAGAGAAGAGTGCCTAAACGTTCATACAATTCAAGTTTGAGTTGTTGGAATGTTTAGGTGTTTCTTTGATTTCAATGTTTAATTTCAATGCTCTTTGTTTTGTACGAATGAGGAATGGAAGATAAGAGGGCCTAAATGTTCATACAATTCAAGTTTGAGTTGTTGGAATGTTTAGGTGTTTCTTTAATTCTCTTTGTTTTGTACCATGAGGAACTAAACCCCCCTTGGTTAGGGGGTGATTCGAATATATGTTTATGCTTGCATTTTGATTTGAATACTTCTAATTGCGTTTCATAAGTTGTGGATTCAATTTGTTTAACCGTTTGATTGATAACTTATTTATGTATGTTTATTGAGAATGCGCGCTTAATTTTCATGCATGAATATGACGCTAGAATATAAGTAAGTTTCACCTAATCGTTATGAATTTATATTCACAAGTAGTGGAGGTTGCTTATAAACAATCGCGTTAAACAAATTCTTGGCATAAGTTTCATGCAATCCATAGTAACGAATGCCTCGTCAACACTTATAATTTTCATAGAGCGTAATGATTATTGCTTGTATCTCTTCTATGCATTCATGTTGAGGACTTGTGGGGAATGTTTTGAATTGTTGTATGCGCTAACCCATCCAATTCAATAACGTTAGGAAGATTTGAAGGCTAATTAGTGCATCACGGTTAACCCGGGGTGTTGAGTTTCATGGTTTATTGAAATGCAATTGGAAATCATTTTATTATGCAAGTATAACATGTATGGAGATGAATCCCTTAGCCATTCTATCATCCATCCATTCATTCCATCAAATTCGTTTTACAATCTGTTTCGTTTATTAACTTGTTTTGTTATTTCAATTTTCGTATAAATCTAAATCCCCCTTTACTTTAATGTCCAATTTAGTTAGAAATCAATTTAGTTTGTGCTTTTAAGTGTTTTGATTCATTTTATTTCCCAATTTCTTCCAATTTCACCAAAGTGCTCAAAACTGCCCAGAAAGTGATTTTAAGGCAGTTTTGAGTGTTTTGGGTGATGTTTGAGTCTTTTGGTTTGTTTTAATGTTTTAAGTGTTTAGTTTTACAGTCTTTGAGTTAGTTTAGTGTTTTATATTGTGTTTTTACGTTCTTGAGTCAAGTTATTACTTAATTTCGTCCAAATTTGTGTTTGTGCTCAAATCTGCCCAGAAAGTGGTTTTTAGGTAGATTTGAGTGTGTTTGTGTTGTTTTGAGTCTTTTGGTTTATCTTAGTGTTTTAAAGTTTAGTTTTGCATTCTTTGAGTCTAGTATAGTGTTTCATATTGTTATTTTACGTTTTTGAGTCAAATCCAAGTGGTTAACAATCCCTCCTAATCCCCGGTCCAGAACGATCCCTACTTGCACCTATACTACAATTTGACAAAAAGAGGGTTTAATTTGTGTGCGTATAATTCACGCATCAACGCTCCTCCTTCTTCTTCTTCTTCTTGCTGCGGCAAGGATGGTTTTATGGATTTTTGGATGTTTTTCTGGTTTGGGAATGGATTTAGGGAGGTGAAGGGTTGCGGCAAGGGTTGTGGAAGGTGTATGGAGGTTTGTATGGTGGCTGGAAGGGTGGGGATGGTTGCGGCAGAGATGGGAAAATAGCTGGAATGGATGGGAGGCTACCGATTGAAGGGTTTTTGGGTGATGGTGGCTGCGGCTTAGGGAGAGAATGTGGCTGAAATATGAAAGAATGAATAATAGAGAATATAGGGTGCGGCTAGGGTTTAAAATATATATGGTTTCAGAAAACAAAACCCTAGCTTATTTTGGTTAATTAAAATTTAATCAAAGGCTTCTAGAATTAGGAAATTAAATCAGAAATTAAAGGGGAGTGGCTGCAAGGTGCGGCTAGGGTTTAGTTTAGGAGTGGAGCATGTGTTTAATTGCCTAACCTAGGACAAAATTGCCCCCCCTTGCACGGCAAGGGAAGGAAAGAAAGGGAGAGGCCACGGCAAAGGGGTTTAAGGGGCCCAGGGCCTTTGTTTTGTGTCCTAAAGTGCCTACAAGGCCTTCAAAGTGGCTAGAAAATACGGACGTTTAAGATTAGGAAAGGTTACCAAAACGGGAAACCTAGGGTTAACTTTCCTACTTCAAGTAGGAATCCTTGTTGGAGTAGGAATCCTTGTTGGAGTAGGAATCCTCGTTGGAGTAGGAATGTTCGTTGGAGTAGGAATTCATCGTTTCTTCAAGTCTTCAACTCATTCATTCCTCTTTTGCTCCAAAAGACTCCAATTTGCATCTTCTTGCACACTTTGGCCTTATAATATGAAAATACACAAAAGTAACTTTAAACACTAAAATAACTAAGGAAACACAACATAAATGCACGAGAACAAGCTAATTAAGTCGGATGAATATGCTCCTATCAGACAAGAAGCAACAAGTGATTTAAAACGTTCATAATAAGTAGGAAAGGATTCACCTTGCTTTTGTTGTATGCCACTTATTTGTTTCCTCAGGAGAATGATTCTTGAAGTGGGGAAAAATTTCTCCAACAACGCTCGGTTCATACTTTCCCAAGATGTCACTGTCCCTGGTGCTAGCTCATATAACCAATCTTTAGCTTTGTCCATTAGAGAGAATGGAAAAGCCTTCATCTTTAAGATGCTACCATCGACATTGACAGGGGTCATGTTTGAACAAACCACTTCAAATTCCTTCAAGTGCTTGTTAGGGTCTTCCATGGACAGCCCATGGAACTTTGGGATGTGGTGCAACAAGCTAGACTTCAATTCAAACTCCTCGGTCTTGCCTTGAGCTGCCACGGGATATTGAATACATAAAGGTGTGGCATTGTCCATTCCCGAAGCCGAAAGCTCCTTGATTGTTCGATTGTCGGCTGCCATGATGGGTACTTCCTCAAAAGTCTCTGCCGTGCCCCTTTCTTCCTCTTCTAAAACTTGTTCTTCGAGGTCAGGTTCAGAGCTAGGTGGGTTAGACTCTTGATGGTTCTTTTGTCGTCTCAAAGTCCTCTCAAAATCGTCGTCAAAGTCCAAAATATTCTTATGAACAGGTTGGGAACTTCGAGTCATACACTAGTACCTAAAAACAATGAAACAAACAAATCAGTAACTAAGATAGAAAACAAACGAAAAATAAATAAATAAAATAACGAGGGATTAGCAAAGTTGCTAATCCCTGGCAACGGCGCCAAAATTTGATGCGAAAATTACTTAACACACAAATTAAACCCTCTTGTTGACAATTGTAGGGATCGTTCTTAAACCGGGGATTAGGAGGGATTGCTAAACACTCTAAACTGACTCAAAATCGTAAAAACAAAGTTTAAACACTAAACTAGACTCAAAAAATGCAAAACTCAACTATAAAACACCAAAACAAACCAAAAGACTCAAAACAGCAAACAAACACTCAAAACTGCCTTAAAAACACTTTCTGGGCAGTTTTGAACACTATACTCAAATCTGGACGAAATTAACTTATCACTTGACTCCAAACACTTAAAAACATCAACTAAATTGATTTCTAACTAATCTAACACTTTAAATTAATGGGGGAATTGGTTTTGACGAAAATTAAGTAAATTAAGACAAGGACAAAGAAAACAGATTCTTTAGACTAAATTAGGTGAATTGATGAATGATGGGCTAACTAGAGGGTTCTTCTCCACACATGACACACTTGCATTCAAATTGATTTCCAATTGCTTCTTTCAATAAATCATGAAACTCAATACCCCAAGTTAACCGTGAACAGCACTTTTTTAACTTTCAAGTTTTCCTTAAGTTATTGAATTGGATGGGAATGCGCACACAACAACTCAAAACATTCTCTAAAAGTTCCTTACGTGAAAAGCACAATAAAGGTACAATCAAAGATCATTAAGTTTCATGAAAACTATAAGTATTGACGAGGCAATTGTTACTATGAAAAGCATGAAACTTTTGCCAAGAATTCACTTAACGCGATCGTCGATAAACGACCTCCACTACTAGCAAATATAAGGTTATAACTATTAGGTGAAATTCCCTTATATTTTAGTTTCAAATCCCTGCATGAAAACTAAGTGGCCACCTTAATCAACACACAAGAATGAGTTTTCAATCAACCAGTTAAGCAAATTGAATTCACAACTTATGAAATAACAATTGGATGTAATCAATTCATCTTGCAAGCATAATCATGGTATTGAATAGCCCCCTAGCCAAAAGGCTTAGTTCCTCATGTTCACAAAACAAAGGAAAACATATTTATACATTGTAAATATAAGAAAGAGAACACCTAAATACTCCAACGATCCAATGTTGAATAGCTAGAATCTTCAAGCAATCTTCTTCCTTTCCTTTGCTACGGCACAAGAGGTTCTGGTGAGTTTAGGGGGTTATGGATGATGTAGAATGATGGATTTAGGTTTGGGATGGATGTAGGGGACGGCAAGGGTTGGTTTTGGGCAGAAAATATGGAGAATGGTGAAGTATGGATGTGTTAGAGGGATGGGATGATTTTCTGGCGTGAATGGTGAATGAATGAAACTTTGTGGCCGCAACAAGGATGTTTATTTATAGGATTTCAGGAATTAAAACCCTAGGTTATTTAGGTAAACAGAAATTAAGTCAAAAGCTTCTAGAAATAGGAAATCAAATCAGAAATTTAAAGGAAACTTAATTAAAAGTTGCGGCAATGGCATAAAACACAAAAGGAATGTGTTTAAATGCAAGGAAATAGGAAAGAACCATCTCCCTTGCACGGCAAGGAAGAGGAAAGGTCAAGGGAGGTGCGGATGTGATATAGGAAAGGTTTAAATGTCCTAAAAATAAAGGAAACAAGGTTCCCTTGCACGGCAAGGGTTTGTAAGAAAAGGAATGTTTTTTATTTCTGAAATTAGGCAAGAATTTTGGAATAGAAAAGGGTATGTGAGTTATGGCTGAGCTTGGTATGAAAAAGGAATGTGTTTAAATGGTTTAAAACAGGAAACAAGGCCCTTCCTTGCACGGCAAGGAAGGGAAACACAAAGGGGACACACGGCAATGACTTTAGGTTTGCAAGGGACATTGTTTTATGACCTAGAATAGGTAGGAGCCTTTGATATTGCTGAAATATGGAGTCCATAAAGATTAGGAAAGATTAAACCAAAATAGGAAACCTTCAAGTAGGAAACCTTCTTTGACTAGGATTCCTGATTTGATTAGGAATCGTCTTGTGATTAGGAATCCTCTTGTGATTAGGAATCCTCTTGTGATTAGGAATCCTAACTCAATTTGGCCTTCAATTTCGTCCATTTCTTTTGCTCCAAACATAAGCTATCCATTCCAAGTCCAATTTTGCTCCAAAATGCTGCAAAATGCACCATTTTGCTTCCTTAGCCATATGAACCTAAAAACACACAAAAGAAGCATAAAGGACTAAAATAACTAAGGAAACACAACGTAAATGCACGAGAACAAGCCAATTAAGTCGCATAAATATGCTCCTATCAGTCTTTCCAACCCGGATTGTATGTGTTGGAATATGGATCATTCCTTGGCTGATTTTGGCTTGGAAATCCAATGGCATTTGCACTTTCCCATCCCCCATTCTCAATCAATTGAGGGCACTTGTCCGAAGGATGTCCTTAGATAGAACATACGCCACATACACTTGGTCCTTGTATCCTCATTCCTTCGGCCATCTGAGACACAATAGAAGTAAGATTAGCTAATTGAGATTGAATGTCGGATTGGGAACTTACCTCATTCACTTGCTGCCGTGGGGTGTCTTTTTGTCCAACACCTTCATATTGTTGTGCATTCAACGCTCTATTTGCAATTAAAACCTTGGCAGCCAAGGGCGTTTTGATAGAAGCATATTTAGGCGACTTACTTAGCTTGTTTTCGTGCATTTATATTGTTAATTCATAGTTGTTTTAGTCGTTTAAGCCATTTTCGTGTGTTTTTAGGTTCATATGGCTAAGGAAGCAAAAAGATGCATTTTGGAGCATTTTGGAGCAAAATTGGACTTGGAATGGATAGCTTATGTTTGGAGCAAAAGGAATGGACGAAATTGAAGGATTCCTAATCCATTGCAGCCACATGCACCCATAATCATTCACACCTTGCAGCCACATGCATTCACATGCATAAATCAGCCACATGCATCTCCCATCACCATATCAGATTTCCATCATATTCACATGCATTCCATCCTTTAAAACATTGCACATGCACTCCCTTTAATTAATTAAGCCACATGCACTCCCATCCATTTCATCATTGCAGCCAACACATGCTTTCACATGCATTTTCAGATTGTCCCCTTGCACATGCAGCCACATAATCATTGCACATGCAATTCCAACCCAGATGCATCCTTTAATCATTCAAACATGCAGCCACATTCCCTCCTAGCTGTCATGTTCCCCCCATTTCACCTATAAATAAGCATCCATTGCATTCATTCTCATTCATCCTTCCACATTTCAGAATGTAGACATCAAAACTCCCTTGTGCCGTGCCCTCCCTTACAATCCAAACACCATCCTTCCATTTTCACCACTTCCCAAACCATTCACACCATCAAACTATCCTTAGACCTTGTGCTACAACGAAGAGGAAGAGAAGAGTGCCTAAACGTTCATACAATTCAAGTTTGAGTTGTTGGAATGTTTAGGTGTTTCTTTGATTTCAATGTTAATTTCAATACTCTTTGTTTTGTACGTATGAGGAATGGAAGAGAAGAGTGCCTAAACGTTCATACAATTCAAGTTTGAGTTGTTGGAATGTTTAGGTGTTTCTTTGATTTCAAAGTTATGAGGAAATTTGAAATATATGTTTATGCTTGCATTTTGATTTGATTACTTCTAATTGCGTTTCATAAGTTGTGATTCAATTTGTTTAACCGTTTGATTGATAACTTATTTATGTATGTTTATTGAGAGTGCACGCTTAATTTTCATGCATGAATATGACGCTAGAATATAAGTGAGTTTCACCTAATAGTTACGAACTTATATTCACAAGTAGTGGAGGTTGCTTATAAACAATCGTGTTAAACGAATTCTTGGCATAAGTTTCATGCGTATTCCATAGTAACGAATGCCTCGTCAACACTTATAATTTTCATAGAGCGTAATGATTCTTGCTTGTATCTCTATTATGCAATCATGTAGGGGACTTGTGGGGAATGTTTTGAATTGTTGTATGCGCTAACCCATCCAATTCAATAACGTTAGGAAGATTTGAAGGTTAATTAGTGCATCACGGTTAACTTGGGGTGTTGAGAATTCATGGTTTATTGAAATGCAATTGGAAATCATTTTATTATGCAAGTGTAACATGTGTGGAGAAGAACCTTCTAGCTAGCATTCATCCATTCATTTTCATCGCATTCATATTTACATTCTGTCTAATTTATTAAACTTGTTTCGTTATTTCAATTTTCGTCAAATTAAAATCCCCCTTTACTTTATTGTCTAATTTAGTTAGAAAGTGTCTTAGTTTGTGTTTATAAGAGTTTTGAGTCATTTTGTTACACAAATTTGTCCAAATTTGTGTTTGTGCTCAAATCTGCCCAGAAAGTGGTTTTTAGGCAGATTTGAGTGTGTTTGTGTTGTTTTGAGTCTTTTGGTTTGTTTTAGTGTTTTAAAGTTTAGTTTTGCATTCTTTGAGTCTAGTATAGTGTTTTATATTGTTATTTTACGTTTGAATCAAGTCATAATCTTAAATTCGTCCAACATTGGGTTTAAGGTCAGAAACTGCCTAGTTAGTGTTTTTAGGCAGTTTTGAGTCTTTTGAACTTGTTTTGAGTCCTTTGAGTCTTTGTGAACGTTTTTAACTTTGTTTTTATGTTTTTGAGTCAAATCCAAGTGATTAACAATCCCTCCTAATCCCCGGTCCAGAACGATCCCTACTTATACATATACTACAATTTGACGAAAAGAGGGTTTAATTTGTGTGCGTAGAAATCTCGCATCACGTTTTGTCAACCAAAGCACCTCCCGCCGAGGCATCTAGCATTTGTCTCTCTATTGGAAGAAGCCCCTCGTAGAAATATTCAATTAAAAGTTCTTCCTTCATTTGATGTTGAGGGCATGATGCAACTAGAGTCTTGAAACGTTCATAATATGCCGGAAAAGACTCCCCTTGGTTTTGTTGAATGGCACTTATTTTCTTCCTCAAAAGAATCACTCTTGAAGTTGGGAAGAATTTCTCTAAGAATGCTCGCTTCATGCTTTCCCAAGAAGTGACGGTTCCGGGTGCCAATTCGTATAGCCAATCTTTAGCCTTTTCTAGAAGAGAGAATGGAAAGGCCTTCATCTTCAAAATGTTCCCATCTACATTGATGGGTGTCATACTCGAACATACCACTTCAAACTCCTTAAGATGCTTGTTTGGATCTTCCATGGACAACCCATGTTATTTGGGAATGTGATGCAACAAGCTAGACTTCAATTCGAACTCATCGGTCTTGCCTTGGGCAGCCATTGGATATTGGATGCACAAAGTTACGGCATTGTCTAGTCCCGAGGCCGAAAGTTCTTTGATTGTTCTATTGTCCGCCGCCATGCTTTCTTCTTCTTCAAATTCAGATTCGGAATCTGAACTTGAACTTGGTGGATAAGGTTCTGGTTGCTTCCTCTTTCTTCTCAAAGTTCGTTCAAAATCGTCGTCAAAATCCAATATGTTTGCATGAATACGTTGAGAATGACGAGTCATAAACTAGTACCTGAAAATAAAGAACACAACCAAATCAGCAATCTATTTAAAAGGCACGGCACACTAAAAAAAAAACAAAAACACAAAGACAACAAAAAGACACTAAAAAGACACTACACAAACAAAAAGGGATTAGCAAGTTTGCTAATCCCCGGCAACGGCGCCAAAATTTGATGTGAAAATTAACTTGACACACAAATTAAACCCTATTTGTGACAATTGTAGTAGATATGTAAGTAGGGATCGTTCTAGACCGGGGATTAACTAGGGATGCTAATCTATGTAAATAAGACTCAAAAACACTAAATTAGACTCTATGGACTCAAAACTAACTTTAGACACTTAAAACAACAACCAATACTCAAAAAGACTCAATTTTAGACTCAATAAAGGTTTTGGACGACAATAGGACTTGACTTGACTCAAAAGACTCAAGGAAAACAAGTTTTGACTCAAATATGAAGACTAAATAACATGGGGATTGTTTTTGACGAATTTTAGACTCAAAACAAAAACTTTGTAGGAAATACTTTTGAAAAACGAATTTAAATAAATGGGTGGAAGGCTAGTTAGAGGGTCCTCCACACATGATATATGCATACGAACCAATGTCCAGTTATTACTCCTTTAGACTATAAATGACAACGCCCCAAATTAGTTGCATCGCACAACTAACCCTCAAGTTTTCCTTATTTCATTGAATTGAATGAAAACGCATTGCAACCAAGTTATCTTTTTCAAGTTCTTTGTATGAGATGCATAACAAAGATACATATCAAAAGTCATTACGCTTTGTGAAAACTATAAGCGTTGACAAGGCACTCATCACTATGAAACGCATGAGATTCGTACCAAGGATTTACTTAACCCGATTGTGACTAGCAACCTCCACTACTTGTGAATATAAGTGAATAACAATTACGTGAAACCCCCCTATACTCTAGCATCAAGTTTATGCATGCAAATTAAGTGTTAACCCCCAACCCACATACATAAACCATTTTTAATAACTTAGATAAGCAAATCACATTCATGTCTTAAGAAATAATAACTGGACGTAATCAATTCATATAAAACTTATAATCATGGCTTCAAATTCTCCTCTAACTAAAAAGAAGTTAGTTCCTCATGTTCGCAAAACAAAGATCATTAAATTTAAACATTGAACTAAGACTAAGGATAGAAAGAACCAAGAAAAATGCTCCACTCTCCAATGGCATGCACGACACTCCCTTGGATGGTAGGTTGCACAAGTCCTCCTCTCCTTGCTTGCGGCACTAGGGTGGTGTAGAATGGATTGTGGTGTTTAATGGATGAAAGTATGAATGAATGAATGTGTGAGTGGATGAATGAATGGTGCGGCATAGGGCTGTTTATATAGGCTATTTAGGCACACTTAGTGAAGGAAAAGGATTGCACAATCCCATTGAAAAAGGGTTAATTCAAGGCAGAAACCAAATGGGAAATGGATTAGGTAGTGCGGCTAGGATTTAGGGAATTCTAGAAGGTTTTGGTGCGGCATGTTTATAGGGATGAGATAAGGTTTCTAGAAGGGATGGTTTAGGGCAGATTCCTAAACCTAAAGGGCCTAGGACACATGATAGTTGTGTAGAAGGAGGATTACAATTCCTAAACCTACAAGGAATGGTGTTCATGTGGCATTTAAGTGGATAAGGCTTCTAGAAACTGAAATAGGTGTTTAAATGTGTAATTAATTCCCTCTAATTAGCTAGGTTTAAGTCCTAACCTGATTTGGATAGGATAGAATAGGATAATGTTAGAGTTAGGATAGGATAAGGTTTCTAGGATAGGATAAGATAAGGTTGGATAAGGTTCCTTGTTTCTTGCTGATGCGAGATTTATACGCACACAAATTAAACCCTCTTTTCGTCAAATTGTAGTATATTTATAAGTAGGGATCGTTCTAGACCGGGGATTAGGAGGGATTGTTAACCACTTGGATTTGACTCAAAAACGTAAAATAACAATATGAAACACTATACTAGACTCAAAGAATGCAAAACTAAACTTTAAAACACTAAAACAAACCAAAAAACTCAAAACAACACAAACACACTCAAATCTGCCTAAAAACCACTTTCTGGGCAGATTTGAGCACAAACACAAATTTGGACGAATTTGTGTAACAAAATGACTCAAAACTCTTATAAACACAAACTAAGACACTTTCTAACTAAATTAGACAATAAAGAAAAGGGGGATTTTAATTTGACGAATTTAAACTAAAAGAACAGATTGTAAGTAAAAGCAAAATGTAAATGTGAATGTGTGATAGAATTGAATGGAATGAAGGCTAGCTAAGGGGTTCATCTCCATACATGTTATACTTGCATAATAAAACGATTTCCAATTGCATTTCAATAAATCATTAATTCTCAACACTCCAAGTTAACCGTGATGCACTAATTAACCTTCAAATCTTCCTAACGTTATTGAATTGGATGATTGCATACGACAACCCAAAACATTCCCCACAAGTCCCCTACATGATTGCATAATAGAGATACAAGCAAGAATCATTACGCTCTATGAAAATTATAAGTGTTGACGGGGCATTCGTTACTATGATTGCATGAAACTTATGCCAAGAATTCGTTTAACGCGATTGTTTATAAGCAACCTCCACTACTTGTGAATATAAGTTCATAACGATTAGGTGAAACTCACTTATATTCTAGCGTCATATTCATGCATGAAAATTAAGCGCGCATTCTCAATAAACATACATAAATAAGTTATCAATCAAACGGTTAAACAAATTGAATCCACAACTTATGAAACGCAATTAGAAGTAATCAAATCAAAATGCAAGTATAAACATATATTTCGAATCACCCCCTAGCTAAGGGGGGTTTAGTTCTTCATAACATTGAAATCAAAGAAACACCTAAACATTCCAACAACTCAAACTTGAATTGTATGAACGTTTAGGCACTCTTCTCTTCCATTCCTCATACGTACAAAACAAAGAGTATTGAAATTAACATTGAAATCAAAGAAACACCTAAACATTCCAACAACTCAAACTTGAATTGTATGAACGTTTAGGCACTCTTCTCTTCCTCTTCGTTGTAGCACAAGGTCTAAGGATAGTTTGATGGTGTGAATGGTTTGGGGAGTGATGGAAATGGAAGAGGAGTGGTGTTTGGATTTGTAGGGAAACTCACGGCCAAGGGGATGTTTCTTGGTGTGAATGGATGATTTTCTGAAATGTGGAAGAATGAATGAGAATGAATGCTTATTTATAGGTGAAATGGGGGGAACATGACAGCTAGGAGGGAATGTGGCTGCATGTTTGAATGATTAAAGGATGCATGTGGGTTGGAATTGCATGTGCAATGAATATGTGGCTGCATGTGCAAGGGGACAATCTGAAAATGCATGTGAAAGCATGTGTTGGCTGCAATGATGAAATGGATGGGAGTGCATGTGGCTTAATTAATTAAAGGGAGTGCATGTGCAATGTTTTAAAGGATGGAATGCATGTGAATATGATGGAAATCTGATATGGTGATGGGAGATGCATGTGGCTGATTTATGCATGTGAATGCATGTGGCTGCAATGGATTAGGAATCCTTCAATTTCGTCCATTCCTTTTGCTCCAAACATAAGCTATCCATTCCAAGTCCAATTTTGCTCCAAAATGCTCCAAAATGCATCTTTTTGCTTCCTTAGCCATATGAACCTAAAAACACACGAAAATGGCTTAAACGACTAAAACAACTATGAATTAAAAATATAAATGCACGAAAACAAGCAAAGTAAGTCGCCTAAATATGCTTCTATCACTTGCTTCTTCCTTATCCTCTTTGCATTTGGACTTCCTCCACCAGATTTGTAGCCTTTCCTAGCCCTTCTTGACTTCAATTTCGTCCATCCTCTTTACTCCATGATTAAGCTATCCAATCCATGCCCAAAAATGCTCCAAATAGCCTCAAAATGCACTTTCTTGCTCCTTTTGCCATTAGGACCTAAAAACATACGAAAATAACTTAAAAGACTGAAATAAATAGTAATTAACTCCCCAAATGCAAGGAAACAACATAACTAAGTAGCATAAATATGCTCCTATCAGTTCCTGCCCTATATTTTTAATTGTACCAATGGCAAAACAAGAACGAACATCATTAGGATTCTCAATGTATTCAGAAACCTTAAAGTTAATCGTATCACCACCAAACTCCATAGTTAAGGCTCCCTTGGCCACGTCAATCTTGGTATGGGCTGTTTTCATGAAAGGTCGTCCAAGTAAGAGTGGCGATGGTGGAGAGTGGGTTGAATCCTCCATGTCAAGCACATAGAAATCTGCAGGAAAAATCAAGTGGTCTACCTGCACCAAAACATCTTCCAAAACTCCTCTCGGGTATGCATTAGATCGATCGGCTAATTGAATAATAACACCATCATTTTTAAGCTCTCCTAGATTCATAGATGCATAAACAGAGTATGGCATGACATTAATTGATGTACCTAAATCCAGCATAGCATGTTCGAACCTTGTATTACCAATTACACAAGGGATAGTAAAACTACCTGGATCTTTGCATTTAGGTGGCAGCTTTCTTTGCAACATTGCAGAGACATTCTCACTTACATGTACCACCTCCTTCTCCCGAATTCGTTTCCTTGTTGTACAAATCTTCCTCAAAAACTTAGCGTACTTCGGAATTTGCTTTATTGCATCAAGGAACGGGATATTGACATGCACCTTCCTATACGTCTCCAGGATGTCTTTTTCATCCTCCTCTGTCTTAGATTGCAGAAACCTGCTAGGAAAGGGCACATTTAGTGGAATAGAACTAGACAAATTCGAATTTGGACTCACCTTGGTGGTTTGGGATGGTTTTGGTGTCCTTGCGGCAAGGTTTTGGCTTCCCTTGCTGTGGCCTTTGCTCCCTGCTCTTCTTCTTGCAGCAGTTCTTTCTCCTCATTAAGGCTTTGTTTGGATGGTTTTGGATGATTTCCAAGCTCCTTACCACTTCTCAACGTAATGGCCTTGGCGGTTTCAAACCCTCCCTTTGGATTGACAATGGTTGAGCTGGGGAGCTTGCCTTGGTCTCGGAATTGTCCTACAAACTCCGCAATCTGCCCAATTTGCTTCTCTAAGTGGTCCATCCTTTTGTCTTGGTTTTGCATTGCCTTTTCTTGGTTTTGCAATGCTTTGTTTTGATTTTCTTGCCCCTGAGACAAATTGGTAAGTAACTTAAGAAGTGTAGCATTATCTAAAGACGTACCTTGATTGTTTTGGGCAAATTGGGGTGGGGTTGGATCATTGCCGTAGGTTTTGGTGTAAAACCCCGGGGGTTGTTGTCTAACGCCTCCTTGTTGTGGAGGTTGTTGAGGCTCCCTCCACTTGAAATTTGGATGGCCTCTCCAACCCGGATTGTATATGTTGGAATATGGATCATTCCTTGGCTGATTTTGGCTTGGAAATCCAATGGCATTTGCACTTTCCCATCCCCCATTCTCAATCAATTGAGGGCACTTGTCCGAATGATGTCATTGGATAGAACATACGCCACATACACTTGGTCCTTGTATCCTCATTCCTTCGGCCATCTGAGACACAATAGAAGTAAGATTAGCTAATTGAGATTGAATGTTGGATTGGGAACTTACCTCATTCACTTGCTGCCGTGGGGTGTCTCTTTGACCAACACCTTCATATTGTTGTGCATTCAACGCTCTATTTGCAATTAAAACCTTGGTCGCCATGGGTGTTTTGTCAACCAAAGCGCCTCCCGCCGAGGCATCTAGCATTTGTCTCTCTATTGGAAGAAGCCCCTCGTAGAAATATTGAATTAAAAGTTCTTCCTTCATTTGATGTTGAGGGCACGATGCAACTAGAGTCTTGAAACGTTCATAATATGCCAGAAAAGACTTCCCTTGGTTTTGTTGAATGCCACTTATTTTCTTCCTCAAAATAATCACTCTTGAAGTTGGGAAGAATTTCTCTAAGAATGCCCGCTTCATGCTTTCCCAAGAAGTGACGGTTCCAGGTGCCAATTCGTATAGCCAATCTTTAGCCTTTTCTAGAAGAGAGAATGGAAAAGCCTTCATCTTCAAAATGTCCCATCGACATTGATGGGTGTCATATTCGAAAATACCACTTCAAACTCCTTAAGATTCTTGTTTGGATCTTCCATGGACAAACCATGGTATTTGGGAATGTGATGCAACAAGCTAGACTTCAATTCGAACTCATCGGTCTTGCCTTGGGCAGCCATAGGATATTGAATGCACAAAGGTACGGCATTGCCTAGTCCCGAGGCCGAAAGTTCTTTGATTGTTCGATTGTTCGCCGCCATGCTTTCTTCTTCTTCCATTTCAGATTCGGAATCTGAACTTGAACTAGGTGGATAAGGTTCCGGTTGCTTACTCTTTCTTCTCAAAGTTCGTTCAAAATCGTCGTCAAAATCCAATATGTTTGCACGAATAGGTTGAGAACGACGAGTCATAAACTAGTACCTGAAAATAAAGAACACAACCAAATCCGCAATCTATTTAAAAGGCACGGTACACTTAAAAAAAACACAAAGACAACAAAAAGACACTAAAAAGACAATACACAAACAAAAGGGATTAGCAAGTTTGCTAATCCCCGGCAACGGCGCCAAAATTTGATGTGAAAATTAACTTGACAGACAAATTAAACCCTATTTGTGACAATTGTAGTAGATATGTAAGTAGGGATCGTTCTAGACCGGGGATTAACTACGGATGCTAATCTATGTAAATAAGACTCAAAAACACTAAATTAGACTCTATGGACTCAAAACTAACTTTAGACACTTAAAACAGCAACCAGTACTAAAAAAGACTCAATTTTAGACTCAATAAAGGTTTTGGACGAAAATAGGACTTGAGTTGACTCAAAAGACTAAAAGAAAACAGGTTTTGACTCAAATATGAAGACTAAACAAAATGGGGATTGTTTTTGACGAATTTTTAGACTCAAAACAAAAACTTTGTATAAAACACTTTTGAAAAACGAATTTAAGTAAAGTAAATGGGTGGAAGGCTAGTTAGAGGGTCTTTCTCCACACATGATATATGCATACGAACCAATGTCCAGTTATTACTCCTTTAGACTATGAATGACAATGCCCCAAACTAGTTGCATCGCACAACTAACCCTCAAGTTTTCCTTATTTCATTGAATTGAATGAAAACGCATTACAACCAAATTATCTTTTTCAAGTTCTTTATATGAGATGCATAACAAAGATACATATCAAAAGTCATTAAGTTTCGTGAAAACTATAAGCATTGACAAGGCATTCATCACTATGAAACGCATGAGACTCATACCAAGGATTTACTTAACGCGATTGAGACTAGCAACCTCCACTACTTGTGAATATAAGTGAATAACAATTACGTGAAACCCCCCCTATACTCTAGCATAAAGTTTATGCATGCAAATTAAGTGTTAACCCCCAACCCACATACATAGACCAGTTTTAATAGCTTAGATAAGCAAATCACATTCTGATGCGAAATATATTAAGCACACAAATTAAACCCTCTTTTGACAATTGTAGCAAAGTATGTAAGTAGGGATCGTTCAAAACCGGGGATTAGGAGGGATTGCTAAACTCTTGAAAACTGACCTAAGAACTCCAAAACAAAGTTAAAAACACTAATTTGGACTCAAAGAATGAAAAACCAAAGTTAAAACACTAAAACAAAACAAAAACTCAAAACAGCAACTAGAAGACTCAAAACTGCCTAAAAACCACTTTCTGGGCAGTTTTGAGCACCTACACTAATTTGGACGAAATTGGTTGAAAACTTGACTCAAAACACTTAAAAACATGAACCAAAACAATTTCTAACTAAATTGAGACTTCAAAGTAAAGGGGGATTTGATTTGGACGAAATTAAAGTTGAGAAAACAGATTGCAAAGTAAAACTGATTTTGAAACGTTTTTGGGGTTTTTAATGGATGACGGACTAGTTAGGGGTTCTTTCTCCACACATGACAAGTATGCAAATGACTCGATTTCTAGTTATTCCTTCATAGAATTATGAATGACAATGCCCCAAATTAACCGTGACATCACTTAGTTAATTCTCAAGTTTTCCTTGTGTTATTGAATTGGATGACATCATACGACAACCCAAAGTATTCTTCAAAAGTTCCTTACATGACATCATAATAAAGATACAATCAAAGATCATTACGTTCAATGAAAACTATAAGCATTGACAAAGCACTTGTGACTATGACATCATGACACTTATGCTAGGAATTGAACTTAACGCGATTGTGACTAGCAACCTTCACTACTTGTGAATATAAGTGTGTGACAATTATGTGAAACAAACTTATATTCTAGCATCATATTCATGCAAGCCAATTAAGTGTCGGCCCCTAATTAACAAACACAAATACGTTATTACTCGCACAGTTAAGCCAATTGCATTCACGATTCAAGAACTCATAACTGGAATTTATCAAATCAACTTGCACACATAGTTATGGCTTCGAAATCACCCCTAACGAATAGGGGTTTAGCCACTCATGTTCATAGCAAAATGAAAGGAAAATAAATTAAACATTGAAATCATAAAACGAATTACACCTAGAATGCACCAACGACGAAGCTTGAGCATCCAAGAGTCTTTCCTTCTTTCTCCTTGCTACGGCACAAAGGTGGATGAGATGGTTGGGATGTGTTTTAGGATCAGGGATTATGGAATTGGATGGAGGATAGGCACGGCAAGGTGTAGTGTTTGGCTGGAATTGTGTTTCTAGGATTTTAGGATGTGTAGAGTGGTGTGGCTAGATGAATTGACGAAAATTGGGTGAATGAGTGATCCCCCTAGTGCCTTGCTGCAAAGCCTTATTTATAGGGCTAGGAAAGGTTTTGAACTTAGTTGAAACCAAAAGGTTTTTGTACCAGAAATTCTATACATGAAACACTTAAAGGATATATGTGTGTAGCTTGGACAAGGTAGGAGACAAGATAGGACGGCTAGGAGACAAGGTAGGACGGCTAGTGACGGCTAGGAGACAAGGTAGGACGGCTAGTGACGGCTAGGAGACAAGGTAGGACGGCTAGTGACAAGGTAGGACGGCTAGGAGACAAGGTAGGACGGCTAGTGACAAGCTAGGACGGCTAGGAGACAAGCTAGGACGGCTAGGAGACAAGCTAGGACGGCTAGTGACAAGCTAGGACGGCTAGGAGACAAGCTAGGACGGCTAGGAGACAAGCTAGAAATTAGGCACCATGTGTGAATAGATAAAGCCTTCTAGAAATAAGGTTTTTTTTAGGCCCCCTTGCAGCTCCCTAACTGAATTCAAGCCTTCAAATTCGTCCATCCTCATGCCTGATGCGAGATTTATACGCACACAAATTAAACCCTCTTTTCGTCAAATTGTAGTATATGTATAAGTAGGGATCGTTCTGGACCGGGGATTAGGAGGGATTGTTAACCACTTGGATTTGACTCAAAAACGTAAAATAACAATATGAAACACTATACTAGACTCAAAGAATTCAAAACTAAACTTTAAAACACTAAGACAAACCAAAAGACTCAAACATCACCCAAAACACTCAAAACTGCCTTAAAATCACTTTCTGGGCAGTTTTGAGCACTTTGGTGAATCTGGACGAAATTGGGAAATAAAATGAATCAAGAACGTAAAAACACAATATAAAACACTAAACTAACTTAAAGAATGTAAAACTAAACACTTAAAACATTAAAACAAACCAAAAGACTCAAACATCACCCAAAACACTCAAAACTGCCTTAAAATCACTTTCTGGGCAGTTTTGAGCACTTTGGTGAATCTGGACGAAATTGGGAAATAAAATGAATCAAAACACTTAAAAGCACAAACTAAATTGATTTCTAACTAAATTGGACATTAAAGTAAAGGGGGATTTAGATTTATACGAAAATTGAAATAACAAAACAAGTTAATAAACTAAACAGATTGTAAAACGAATTTGATGGAATGGAATGAATGGATGATAGAATGGCTAAGGGGTTCATCTCCATACATGTTATACTTGCATAATAAAATGATTTCCAATTGCATTTCAATAAACTATGATACTCAACACCCCAAGTTAACCGTGATGCACTAATTAACCTTCAAATCTTCCTAACGTTATTGAATTGGATGATGCATACGACAATTCAAAACATTCCCCACAAGTCCTCAACATGAATGCATAGAAGAGGTACAAGCAAGAATCATTACGCTCTATGAAAATTATAAGTGTTGACGAGGCATTCGTTACTATGAATGCATGAAACTCTTGCCAAGAATTCGTATAACGCGATTGTTTATAAGCAACCTCCACTACTTATGAATATAAGTTCATAACTATTAGGTGAAACTCACTTATATTCTAGCGTCATATTCATGCATGAAAATTAAGCGTGCACTCTCAATAAACATACATAAATAAGTTATCAATAAAACGGTTAAACAAATTGAATCACAACTTATGAAACGCAATTAGAAGTAATCAAATCAAAATGCAAGCATAAACATATATTCGAATCACCCCCCAACCAAGGGGGAGTTTAGTTCCTTATGATACAAAACAAAGAGAATCAAAGAAACACCTAAACATTCCAACAACTCAAACTTGAATTGTATGAACGTTTAGGCACTCTTCTCTTCCATGCCTCATTCGTACAAAACAAAGAGTATTGAAATTAAACATAGAAATCAAAGAAACACCTAAACATTCCAACAACTCAAACTTGAATTGTATGAACGTTTAGGCACTCTTATCTTCCTCTTCGTTGTAGCACAAGGTCTAAGGATAGTTTGATGGTGTGAATGGTTTGGGTAGTGGTGGAGGAATGGAAGGATGGTGTTTGGATTTGTAAGGAAGACTCACGGCACAAAGGGGGGTTTATGGTCTACATTTCGGCAATGGATGAAGTGTATGAATGGAATGGATGGTGTTTGTGAAGGGCACGGCCCCAAGGGACCAATTTCTGTTGTGAATGAATTGTGTATGAATGAGTGTTTATAGGTGAAATGGGGGGAACATGACAGCTAGGTTGCATGTGCACATGTTGGTTGAATGATTATGAGTGCATGTGGCTGAAATAGCATGTGGAATGGCTGGAAATGCAAGGAGAAGGCATGTGCACGGTTTTGGGAGAGAATGGGAGTGCAAGTGGCTGAAATGTTAGAGGAACAAGTGCATGTGGCTGCATTGTGGTGCAATGATGGAGGAACAATCTGAAAATGCAAGGTATGGCTGGAATGATTGTGTTTGTTTGAATGTGCATGTGATTAAATTAAAGGATGCAAAGTAAATAAATAATGAATGCATGTGTTGAATTATGAAGATGCATGTGCAATGAAGTGGAATGACAATCTGAAATGGGATAGGTACCCACGGCAATGATGATTTCTGGTGGTGTTTTGGGTGCATGTGGAATGAATGATTTCTTGGTGAGTGGATGCATGTGTTGATTAAAGGGGGAATGCAAAGAAAAAGCTAGAAATGCATGTGGAGTGGCTGCAAGGTGAATGAATAATGAAATGGGAAAGCATGTGCAAGGTTTTGGTGTGAATGATTGAATGTGCATGTGGCTGCAATGGAGGAGGAATCCTTCAATTTCGTCCATCCTCTTGGCTCCAAGCATATGATATCCATTCCAATCTCTAATTTGCTCCAAAAGGATCCAAAAGGCATCCTTTTGCATACTTTTCCCTTAGAACCTACAAACAGACGAAAATAGCTTAAAGTACTAAAATAACTAAAGAAACATAACGTAAATGCACGAGAACAAGCCATTTAAGTCGCATGAATATGCTCCTATCAAATACCCCCACACTTATCTTTTGCTAGTCCTCGAGCAAAACAAAACAAAAGAAATCAAAACCAAAACGACACTGAACAAGAAAAACACAACCTAAACCTTCCAACAATCGTCTCAAGGATTTCCAATGCACATGACAAGTTAAAAATCATTACTCCCATAGATTTTAGTCATCTTCACACTTAAGTACATTCTTAATCATAGTCACCACATATTATTTCACAATTAAGCATTTAAAACCATGTTTTGAATGTAGTAACATGCCTTATAGAATTTGCTCAAATCCTTACAAGATATGCACTCGTTTTTCACACAGATTTTCTGACTACACTCCCTACACTAAGTTATATGTGAGAAGATTGATGTAAATATGAATTCTAACACTCACATATGTTATATCAAAGAAAGCATTTTCTGGATTTACGACAATGACATGAATATGATCTCATGAATTGAATGCTACTACTTAGAACGAGAACCAGTGATTCCATAAGCTCATATCAATTCCAAACTCCACATTATTGAACACATAACGATCAAGATAGAAGTCAAAGGTTGTAACGGGGCTTGGGGAGTTGGCTAACAATGAAAGGATAGGGAAAACAAACGTTCTTTAAGCAATAGTGAGCAAAGTATTGAATTAGGCACTTAGAATTCCCTTTAGAACGCAGAAGTCAACTTTGAACACCCAAGGGAAAGTCACACAAAACTTAGGGCCATATTCAAACTTTTTGGGCCCTTTCTTCAACAATCACACTTGTGAGTCCATTCTCACTTATTTTCACTCTTTTTCTTTCTTTTCTTCTTCTTTTTCTCACATTTTTTTTTTCTTTTTCCCGTGCCTCCTTTAAGACTTAGGCACATACATACACACAAAAATCCCTTCCCCCACACTTATTTTCTGCAACATATTAATCAAAAGGAATTCATTATCCGTCATGCTTACTATGCTTCAAGAACAAGGGTACGGATGGTCCTAATCTAGGCTAGGTAAGGGGTGATGTGGTTAGCAAAGAAAATAGGCTAAACGAGGTTCAACGGGGTTAAAACTAATAACAAATACGAAATATGGGAAGTAAGGCTATTTGGTTAGGGTGGCAACTACACAACTTCATCTTGATATATGTTATGCAATTCAATGTCATGCTTTGAATGAAACGGATATAAGTTCTAGCATTTAGTTCTATCATGATACAATTGCATTCTAAGTAGCAACCAAGTAAGGAATAATGAGATCATGCAACAACTTTAGAAAACAAAGAATCACAGAAAATAACTCTCCAACGAAGGTAATGGCTCGAGTCTCACAGGGTTGTAGCGTTTGTTTGAGTTCCTTCCTTCAAGCATGTTACTAAAACGAATTTTTCTTTTATGATTGCATGTGAAGTCATACATTATAACCATAACCAAGCAAAAAAATATCAAGAGTAAATCAAACTTTCCTCTATGTTAATAACTCTTTTTAACCGTCATGCAATTACAAACCAAATCCTTATCATTGTGTTGGAAGGTATACTAAGACACAAACACACAAAAACGACTCAAAACACTCTTTTTAGGCTTTTTAAAACTCGTTTTTCAAATTTTTATGTGATTTTCGGAGTTATAAAAACAAAACAAACTAAAACACTCCAAAACAACTTAAAAACATCTTAAAACAGCAAGGAACAACATTTGAAGTTATGGGTGATAAAATCCCATGAATTTGCATCAAATATACTTAGTTACCCCCCCACACTTAAATCAAACATTGTCCTCAATGTTTTAAGCATAGATTCACACAAAACATAAGTAAACACACAAAAAGCAACTAAACATACTAAACATGGCAGAATGTAATTAACAAAGAGAAGAGTTTTAGGGACGCAAATCTGGTTATGGAGTGTAAATTCCCTCTTCTCCTTGGTAATTGCATTGAGGCTTTGATCATAGTGACTCCACAGGCTTACTCTTGAACTGGTTTCCGCCCATCATTGATTTTCCTTTGTGCTACTCTTGATCTGGGCAGTAGGATTCTTTTGGTCTCCTCCACTTGTTGATTTTCCTTTGTGCTACTGGGCTGGAGGATTCTTTTGGTCTCCTCTACTTGTTGATTTTCCTTTGTGCTACTGGGCTGGAGGATTCTTTTGGTCTTCCTCGAAGGTCTGAGCTTACTCCTTTGGTCTGTTTCTTTGTTCAATCTTTCCAATTCGTATTGAAAAGGGTTGGAGGATAACTCAGCCTAAGTTTGTCTCCACATGCTTCAATGTATCATTTTCACTTGCCTTACTCGCTCCCCTTTGCAGAAGTGGTCCCTTCTCTGGAAGTGTATCAACCGTTGAAGATGACTACTCGAGAGCAACGCTAGGTAAGCAATCAGGAATGGATTCCAGGCAGTTGGCTCCAGATCGGAAGACTGACTCCAAGTGCCGGCTGATTGCTTCTTTTACTTTGCCATGCGAGTAAGAACAAGGACAAAGAAAAGGACAGGGAAAGAGCATGATATGAGATACTTTTGCTTTAGACCTTGATGATATGAGATACCTTTGCTTTTGAAGAAACGGCGAATGAAGCAGCACATGTATTTGTTGTGGTTGTCTCCACATGCTTCGACCGACCGTTTCCCTCTGCCTTATTTGTACTCCAGGTTTCTGGTATCTTCTTTGGGGGAGAAAAAATTGAGTATTTCAAGAGGCTTTGCTGGGAGTGCGCCCTCAGAGGTGAGAGAGAGTTGGGCATTTTCTTCAGGTTTGCCTTGCCATAAAAGACGAAGGTCGACATATATAGAGATAATATCAAGTGGTGGTACTGTGTTTTTACCCTTGTCGACAAATGTCTCTTCGATATCTGAACGACGCCTCTTCGATTTCTGAGCAGACGCCCCTTCGATTTCTGAACGACGCCCCTTTGCTTTCTGAACGACACGTAGTAGTGCGGATGCGGCTCTGTCAGAGCTCTTTTGACAAAGTCGCACGCGTTTTCTGAAAAGCAGAGAAAGCGTCGCCGAAATTTACGCTTGTCGGCAAAAGTGTAGTTGCGATGATGACCTCCACGTGAACTTTTGACAAAGTTGAACGCGTTTTCTGAAAAGCAGAGAAAGCGTCGCCGAACTTCCGCCGGAAATTCCGGCTTTTTGAATTGGTGGACGCGTCGCCTTGGCTTCTTATAGAGCTATCGATCACCACAAACAAACACACTCTGAAGATTTCCCATTCTTGAAAATCGACTCCGGCCCTTTGAGAATTAACTCCATCCACCCCTTCTCTTTGAACACTTTTGAAAAATGGCAAACCCATCGAACCTTAGCTTGGAATTGAGCCTTAGCAGTGATACGGGCGCGCCGCGTCAAGGTAACCTATGGCGCCCTTCTTTCTTATCTTCTAACGGTCCTCTCACAGGTGAAGACTCCGTGATGCAGGACGCCACAACAGCTACAATAGTAGCTAGGAACCTCCTCACTCCAAAAGATAGTAGGCTGCTGTCAGGACGGTCCGATGAGTTGGCCGTTCAAGAGTCCCTCGCACTTAGTGTTCAGTGTGCGAGTTCTGTGTCCAACATGGGCCAACGCCTGCTTGCTCGCTCCCGTCAGGTGGAATCATTGATGGCAGAGGTGGAAAGTCTCAAGCAGGAGGTCCAGCAGCTGAAGTATGAGAATAGAAGTTTGCATGTGCTTGCAAATAACTATTCGTCGGGCATGAAGAGGAAGCTTGATGAGCTGCAAGAGTCTGAAGGTCGGATTCAAAGCGACCGTCAGAGGTTTTCGGCTTATCTCCAGAGGCACCTTTTTCCTGGGTCATCCAGCGTTTGGCCAAGTATTGAGGCCTGGAATGCTCTAGCTCCGATGCCTCCCGCTCCGATGCCTTCCGTTCCTAAGTCTTCTGCTCCTACGCCTTCCGTTCCGATGCCTCGTAGTGGGGCTTCACGTAAACAACCTTTGTGAAGCTCCACCTTTCTCCATGTTTAGTATCTTTTTTTCTTTTTTCTTTTTTTTCTTTTTTTTTTTTTTTTTTTTTTTTTTTTGAACATGCTTTGTTTATTCAGTGCATTGGGTTGCCTCCCAAGTAGCGCTTTCTTTTACGTCTTGCAGCCGGACGAAGAACCCAATCACTCCAGTATATGTTCACGAATCGGATGAGAACTCCGAGTCATGAACTAGTACCTAAAACAAGAACAAAACAAGATTAAGAATCTGGAATAAAAACAAACGAAAATAAAACAATCCAAGGGATTAGCAAATTTTCTAATCCCCGGCAACGGCGCCAAAATTTGATGCGAGATTTATACGCACACAAATTAAACCCTCTTTTCGTCAAATTGTAGTATATGTATAGTGACAAGGTAGGACGGCTAGTGACAAGGTAGGACGGCTAGTGACAAGGTAGGACGGCTAGGAGACAAGGTAGGACGGCTAGTGACAAGCTAGGACGGCTAGGAGACAAGCTAGGACGGCTAGGAGACAAGCTAGGACGGCTAGTGACAAGCTAGGACGGCTAGGAGACAAGCTAGGACGGCTAGGAGACAAGCTAGAAATTAGGCACCATGTGTGAATAGATAAAGCCTTCTAGAAATAAGGTTTTTTTTAGGCCCCCTTGCAGCTCCCTAACTGAATTCAAGCCTTCAAATTCGTCCATCCTCATGCCTGATGCGAGATTTATACGCACACAAATTAAACCCTCTTTTCGTCAAATTGTAGTATATGTATAAGTAGGGATCGTTCTGGACCGGGGATTAGGAGGGATTGTTAACCACTTGGATTTGACTCAAAAACGTAAAATAACAATATGAAACACTATACTAGACTCAAAGAATTCAAAACTAAACTTTAAAACACTAAGACAAACCAAAAGACTCAAACATCACCCAAAACACTCAAAACTGCCTTAAAATCACTTTCTGGGCAGTTTTGAGCACTTTGGTGAATCTGGACGAAATTGGGAAATAAAATGAATCAAGAACGTAAAAACACAATATAAAACACTAAACTAACTTAAAGAATGTAAAACTAAACACTTAAAACATTAAAACAAACCAAAAGACTCAAACATCACCCAAAACACTCAAAACTGCCTTAAAATCACTTTCTGGGCAGTTTTGAGCACTTTGGTGAATCTGGACGAAATTGGGAAATAAAATGAATCAAAACACTTAAAAGCACAAACTAAATTGATTTCTAACTAAATTGGACATTAAAGTAAAGGGGGATTTAGATTTATACGAAAATTGAAATAACAAAACAAGTTAATAAACTAAACAGATTGTAAAACGAATTTGATGGAATGGAATGAATGGATGATAGAATGGCTAAGGGGTTCATCTCCATACATGTTATACTTGCATAATAAAATGATTTCCAATTGCATTTCAATAAACTATGATACTCAACACCCCAAGTTAACCGTGATGCACTAATTAACCTTCAAATCTTCCTAACGTTATTGAATTGGATGATGCATACGACAATTCAAAACATTCCCCACAAGTCCTCAACATGAATGCATAGAAGAGGTACAAGCAAGAATCATTACGCTCTATGAAAATTATAAGTGTTGACGAGGCATTCGTTACTATGAATGCATGAAACTCTTGCCAAGAATTCGTTTAACGCGATTGTTTATAAGCAACCTCCACTACTTATGAATATAAGTTCATAACTATTAGGTGAAACTCACTTATATTCTAGCGTCATATTCATGCATGAAAATTAAGCGTGCACTCTCAATAAACATACATAAATAAGTTATCAATAAAACGGTTAAACAAATTGAATCACAACTTATGAAACGCAATTAGAAGTAATCAAATCAAAATGCAAGCATAAACATATATTCGAATCACCCCCCAACCAAGGGGGAGTTTAGTTCCTTATGATACAAAACAAAGAGAATCAAAGAAACACCTAAACATTCCAACAACTCAAACTTGAATTGTATGAACGTTTAGGCACTCTTCTCTTCCATGCCTCATTCGTACAAAACAAAGAGTATTGAAATTAAACATAGAAATCAAAGAAACACCTAAACATTCCAACAACTCAAACTTGAATTGTATGAACGTTTAGGCACTCTTATCTTCCTCTTCGTTGTAGCACAAGGTCTAAGGATAGTTTGATGGTGTGAATGGTTTGGGTAGTGGTGGAGGAATGGAAGGATGGTGTTTGGATTTGTAGGGAAGACTCACGGCACAAAGGGGGGTTTATGGTCTACATTTCGGCAATGGATGAAGTGTATGAATGGAATGGATGGTGTTTGTGAAGGGCACGGCCCCAAGGGACCAATTTCTGTTGTGAATGAATTGTGTATGAATGAGTGTTTATAGGTGAAATGGGAGGAACATGACAGCTAGGTTGCATGTGCACATGTTGGTTGAATGATTATGAGTGCATGTGGCTGAAATAGCATGTGGAATGGCTGGAAATGCAAGGAGAAGGCATGTGCACGGTTTTGGGAGAGAATGGGAGTGCAAGTGGCTGAAATGTTAGAGGAACAAGTGCATGTGGCTGCATTGTGGTGCAATGATGGAGGACAATCTGAAAATGCAAGGTATGGCTGGAATGATTGTGTTTGTTTGAATGTGCATGTGATTAAATTAAAGGATGCAAAGTAAATAAATAATGAATGCATGTGTTGAATTATGAAGATGCATGTGCAATGAAGTGGAATGACAATCTGAAATGGGATAGGTACCCACGGCAATGATGATTTCTGGTGGTGTTTTGGGTGCATGTGGAATGAATGATTTCTTGGTGAGTGGATGCATGTGTTGATTAAAGGGGGAATGCAAAGGAAAAGCTAGAAATGCATGTGGAGTGGCTGCAAGGTGAATGAATAATGAAATGGGAAAGCATGTGCAAGGTTTTGGTGTGAATGATTGAATGTGCATGTGGCTGCAATGGAGGAGGAATCCTTCAATTTCGTCCATCCTCTTGGCTCCAAGCATATGATATCCATTCCAATCTCTAATTTGCTCCAAAAGGCTCCAAAAGGCATCCTTTTGCATACTTTGCCCTTAGAACCTACAAACAGACGAAAATAGCTTAAAGTACTAAAATAACTAAAGAAACATAACGTAAATGCACGAGAACAAGCCATTTAAGTCGCATGAATATGCTCCTATCAATGCCTCCATGCTTGCACTATCCAATCTTGGCCCAAAAATGCTCTAGAATGCTCCAAATTGCTTCTTTTTGCATACTTTGACACTAAAACCTGAAATTACACGAAAATGACTTTAAACACTTAAACTAACTAAGGAAAAACAACATAAATGCATGAGAACAAGCCAATTAAGTCGCATAAAAATGCTCCTATCAAATTCCCCCACACTTAGCTTTTGCTAGTCCTCGAGCAAAACAAAGAAATAAAACAAGACAAAACAAACAAACATAATCTAAACCTTCCAACGTTTGCCTCAGGGATTTCCAATGCACATGACATGTTAAAGATTATCATTCCCACAGATTTGAGTCAATTTAACACTTAAGCACATGCTTAATCATAGTCACTACTTACTAGTTCACAATTAACCAATTAAAACAATGTTTTGAATGTAGTAACATGCCTTAGAGAATTCCTTCTATCCTTAATAGATTTGCACTCTATTTTCACTCAGATTTTCTAACTACACACCCTATACTAGTTATATGTGAGAGAATTGATGTAGATATAAAAACGAATGCTCACATATATGTATCACAAAGAATGCAATTTCCGGAGTTAATAGGCATGTTTAGATATGATCTCATGAATGGAATGCTACTACTTAGATGCGAGAACCAGTGACACCATATGCTCATACCAAATTCAAACTCAACAAATTGAAACACATAACACTCAAGATAGAAGTTTAAGGTTTGCAACGGGGCTTGGGGTATTGGTTAACAAAGAAAGGATAGGGAAAACAAACGTTACTTCAAGCATTAGTAAGCAAAGTAATGAAATTAAGACTTAGAATTCACTTAGTTTGCAGAAATTAACTTAAAAAACACAAGGGGAAGACTTTAAACAACTTCTTGGGGCCGAATTCAACTTTTTGGACCCTTTCTTCAACAAACAACACCTTGGAACTCTTTTTCTCATGTTGTTCAACTCTTTTCATACCTTTTTTTTTTTTTTTTTTACGAATTTTTCTTTTCTTTTCTTTCTACTTCCCCCACACTTGGTTTCTGCCATAAAGGAATTCCATTTGAATCATGCTTACTATACTTTAAGAACGAGGGTATGGATAGTCCTAATCTAGGCTAGGTGAGGGTAATGTGGGTTAACAAAGAAAAGGCTAAACAAGGCTCAATGGGGTTAACACCTAAACATATAATGGAGTAGGGCACACGGCTTTTTGGCTAAAGTGGTGGTCACTACACAACTTCATCTTGAAAATGTGTTATGCTAATCAATACCATGCTTTGAATGAAATGGGCATGACTTCTAGTGTTTGGAACTAAATGATGAAACGCCTTCTAAGTAGCAACCAAGCAAAGAATAATGAGATCATGCAACGATTTTAGAAAACAAAGAATGCACAGATTTTAACTCTCCAAATAAACGTTTAGGTTCAAGTCTCACAAGGTTGTAGCGTTAATTTGAGTTCCTTCCTTCAAGCATGTTACAAAAACTGATTTTTTTCTTTTATGATTGCATGTGAATTCATAAGTTATAACCACAACCAAGCATAAACATAGAGTAAATCAAACTTTCATCCATGTTAATCACTCTCTTTAACAGCCATGTATTTAAAAACCAAATCCTCATCATTGTGTTGGAAGGTACCCTAAGACACAAACAAACACACAAAAACAACTCTTTTTTCGGTTTTTTAAAACAAATTTTTCAATTTTTTCTTTGATTTTCGGATTTTTACTTCAAAACATACTAAAACACACCAAAACTGCTTAAAAACACTTAAAAACAGCAAGGAACAAGTTTTGAAATAATGGGTGATAAAATCCCACGAATTTGCATGAAAAACACTTAGTTACCCCCCCCACACTTAAATCAAACATTGTCCTCAATGTTTTAAGCATAGAATCACACAAAGAAACACACAAACAGCAAGTAAAACAACTAAATAGGCAGATTAGAAAGAATCAACAAAGAGAAGGGTTTAGGAACGCAAATCTGGAATTGGAGTGCTTTCTAGGTCTTCCTTTGTTGAATGGCATGGGTTGCCTCCCAAGTAGCGCTTTCTTTAACGTCTTGCAGCCGGACGAAGAACACGTTCAGGCACCATTGGTGCCCACGACATGGAGTGAGATCTCCTCCACAACCTGCCCCACGACATTCTCATAATATGGCTTCAATCTATGTCCGTTGACCTTGAATTCCACCCCATTCCTTAAGCTTTGGACTTGAACTGCATGATGCGAGATTTATACGCACACAAATTAAACCCTCTTTTTATCAATTGTAGTATATGTATAAGTAGGGATCGTTCTGGACCGGGGATTAGGAGGGAATGCAAATCTCTTGGAAACTGACTCAAAAACGTAAAATAAAGTTTAAAACACTAAACTAGACTCAAAGAATGCAAAATTAAAGTTTAAAACACTAAGACAAACCAAAAACTCAAAATGCTTTAAAAAAAAACACAAACTAAAATGATTTCTAACTAAATTGACATTAAAGTAAAGGGGGATTTAAGTTTATACGAAATTAAATTAAATGAACAAATTAAAACAGAATGTAAATATGGAATTGATGAAATGGAATGAATGGATGATAGAATAGCTAAGGGGTTCATCTCCATACATGTTACACTTGCATAATAAAAAGATTTCCAATTGCATTTCAACAAATCATTAATTCTCAACGCCCCGGGTCAATTAGGTCCGCTTAAATTAACCGTCAAGTTTTCCTTAAGTTAATGAATTGGATGGGTTAGCGCAACGCAATTCACAACATTCTCCAAAAGTCCTTTACGTGAAAAGCACAATAAAGATACAATCAAAAATCATTAAGCATCATGAAAACTTTAAGTGTTGACGAGGCATTCGTTACTATGGAATACGCATGAAACTTATGCCAAGAATTCATTTAACGCGATTGTTTATAAGCAACCTCCACTACTTGTGAATATAAGTTCGTAACTATTAGGTGAAACTCACTTATATTCTAGCGTCATATTCATGCATGAAAATTAAGTGTACACTCTCAATAAACATACATAAATAAGTTATCAATCAAACGGTTAAACAAATTGAACCACAACTTATGAAACGCAATTAGAAGTAATCAAATCAAAATGCAAGCATAAACATTTATTTCGAATCACCCCCTAGCTAAAGGGGGTTTTAGTTCCTCATTACGTTGAAATCAAAGAAACACCTAAACATTCCAACAACTCAAACTTGAATTGTATGAACGTTTAGGCACTCTTCTCTTCCATTCCTTATACGTACAAAACAAAGAGAATTAAAATGAAACATTGAAATCAAAGAATCACCTAAACATTCCAACAACTCAAACTTGAATTGTATGAACGTTTAGGTCCTCTTCTCTTCCTCGTTGTTGTAGCACAAGGTCTAAGGTGAGGTTTGGGGGATTATGGAAATGTGGAATGGAGTGAGGAGTGATGGAAATGGAAAGATGGTTTTGGATTCTAAGGGGACTCACGGCAAAGAGAAGGAATGGAAGTGTTTGTGGTGTGTTGTGTATGAAATGAGATGATCTTGAATGAATGAATGCAAGGGTATTTATAGGAGTAGTGGAGGGAACATATGGTTGTTTGTTTAAGATGCAAGTGGCTAATTAATGATGGAAAAGTATGTGATTTAAAGGATGCAAAGTGAATGAATCATGAATCATTGTGGATGAAAGGTGGAAGTGCATGTGTTGATGACTAGGTTAGTGGGTGGAAATCTGAAAATGGCATATAGGAATGGGAGCTCACGGTTTGAATGTGTAAAGTGTGTGTGAATGCATGTGAAGATGCAATAAATAATGCATGTAGGGTTAGGAAATAATGAAGAAATGCATGTGAGATGTTTGGAAAGGAAATGGGAACCCACGGCAATGAAGTTGTTTTGTGTTGTGAATTATGATGAATGCATGTGAGTTAAAGAGGGAGAATGTGGTGAAATGATGAAGTAGGAAGGTGGAAATGCATGTGAGATGTTTGGAAAGGAATAAAGAATGAATGGTGGAAATGTGAGTGAATGATGTGCATGTGTGAGAATGCATGTGGAATTAAGAGGAGTATGGAAGTGAAATAAATGAATGATATGTTAAGTGATAAGTGAATGATATGTGGTGAGTGATAAGTGAATGGTTTGATAAGTGATAAATGAATTAGTTTAAAGGGCTAGGGTTTAAGTACATAGAATGGGCCTAAAATAGGTTGGTTTGTATGGCATAATGTGTTTGATTGGGCTAGAGCCATTTTTTTGTGTCTTCAAGTGCATACAAGGCCTTCAAATTCGTCCATCCTCTTGGCTCCATGGATAAGCTATCCAATCCATGCCCAAAAATGCTCCAAATGGCCTCAAAATGCACTTTCTTGCTCCCTAGGCCCCTAGAACCTGAAAACACACAAAAGAAGCATAAAGGACTAAAATAACGAGAGAAACATAACGTAAATGCACGAGAACAAGCCATTTAAGTCGCATGAATATGCTCCTATCACTGCACCATGTGGAAAAACATTAGTAACAACAAAAGGTCCAATCCATTTAGAACGTAACTTTCCGGGAAATAAACGTAGACGAGAATTAAAAAGTAAAACTTTCTACCCAATTGTGAAGGTTTTGCCCCTAATCATCTTGTCATGAAACGCCTTCGTCTTTTTCTTGTAAATGCGGGCATTCTCGTAGGCTTCATTCCTTAGTTCCTTAAGCTCATTCAATTGGAGCTTCCGATGTATTCCAGCAGCATCTAAGTCCAAATTGAACGTTTTGATGGCCCAATGTGCCTTATGCTCTAGCTCCACAGGTAAGTGACAAGGTTTTCCATAAACTAGCCGAAATGGAGACATCCCTAGGGGTGTTTTGTAGGCAGTGCGATATGCCCATAGTGCATCGTCTAAACGCATGCTCCAATCCTTCCGGTTAGGCCCCACGGTCTTCTCCAAGATTTGCTTGACCTCTCTATTTGATACTTCGGCTTGGCCACTTGTTTGTGGGTGATAAGGTGTTGAAACCTTATGCTTGACATTGTACTTCTTGAAGAGTGCCTCAATGGTCCTATTGCAGAAATGTGAACCTCCATCACCTATAAATACCCGCGGCATCCCAAATCTAGAGAAAATGTTAGTCTTGATGAAATCTGAAACCACTCTAGAATCGTTAGTACGGGTAGCTTTTGCTTCTACCCATTTAGAAACATAATCAATCGCAAGAAAAATATAAGTGAAACCAAATGAAGAAGGAAAAGGACCCATGAAATCAATACCCCAAACATCAAAGATTTCAACATTGAAGATGGGTGTTTGCGGCATTTGGTCTTTTGCACCAATAGAACCTGTTCTTTGACATCTATCACATGTTAAGCAAAACATTCTAGCATCTTTGAACAATGTAGGCCAATAAAAACCAGATTCTAACACTTTACGAGCTGTCCTTTGGGTACCAAAATGGCCTCCACATGCATAAGAATGACAAAATGCTAGAATTGAGTTAAAATCAGAAGTTGGCACACATCTTCTAATAATCTGATCTGGGCAATATTTCCATAGATATGGATCATCCCACACATAAAATCTTGCATCATGTATCAATTTATCACGTTGGACCTTGCTTAGGGTGTTAGGAACTTGCTTAGTCACCAAGAAATTGACCAAATCGGCATACCAAGGGGTACTTACCTCAATGGACAGAAGTTGTTCATCCGGAAACGTCTCAGAAATGGGGAGGGATTCTTCTTCACGCACCAATCTACTCAAGTGGTCAGCCACCACGTTTTCACAACCTTTCTTGTCCCTAATTTCAATATCGAACTCTTGAAGTAGGAGCATCCAACGAATGAGCCTTGGTTTGGCCTCCTTTTTGGTGAAAAGATACTTCAAGGCTGCATGGTCAGTGAAAACAATTACTTTAGTGCCAATAAGATATGATCTAAACTTATCTAAAGCAAATACAACCGCCAAGAGTTCTTTTTCGGTTGTAGAATAATTCAATTGAGCATCATTTAAAGTGCGGGAAGCATAATAAATAACATGTGACTGTTTATTTTTCCTTTGACCCAAAACAGCCCCAAGTGCATAATCCGAGGCATCACACATCAATTCAAATGGAATGGACCAATCCGGGGGAGTTATGATGGGTGCCGTGGTTAGGAGCTCTTTGAGATGCTTGAATGACTTCTCGCATGCCTCGTTGAACTCAAAAGACACATCTTTTTGGAGGAGGCGGCATAGGGGTTGTGCAATCTTGGAAAAGTCCTTGATAAATCGTCTATAGAATCCTGCATGACCAAGAAAAGAACGAACCTCTCTAACCGAAGTAGGAGAGGGGTAAGTAGCGTACAAGATCTACTTTAGACTTATCAACTTCAATTCCTTTTTCAGAGATTATATGACCCAAAACAATACCTTGTTTAACCATAAAATGGCATTTTTCCCAATTTAAAACAAGGTTTGTTTCAACACAACGTTTCAAGATTAAAGTGAGATTATCCAAGCATTTATCAAAAGAATCACCAAAAACACTAAAGTCATCCATGAATATCTCAATAATCCTTTCAACATAATCAGAAAATATGCTTACCATACACCTTTGAAACGTGGCAGGGGCATTGCACAAACCAAATGGCATGCGTCGATATGCAAATGTTCCAAAGGGACAAGTAAAAGTGGTCTTTTCTTGATCATCCGGGGCAATGACAATTTGATTATAACCTGAATATCCATCAAGAAAGCAATAAAAAGAATGACCCGCTAACCTTTCCAACATTTGATCTAGGAACGGCAATGGGAAGTGGTCCTTCCTTGTGGTGGCATTTATCTTCCTATAATCGATGCATACACGCCAACCGGTTTGGATTCTCATGGGTACAAGCTCATTCTCGGCATTCTCCACAACCGTCACTCCGGATTTCTTAGGCACACATTGGATAGGTGAAACCCAACGACTATCGGAGATAGGATAAATGACTCCACAATCAAGAAGTTTGATTATCTCCTTTTTCACAACTTCCATCATTGGAGGGTTAAGACGGCGTTGAGCCTCTCTAGTTGGTTTGGTCCCCTCCTCAAGAAATATGTGAGAATTTGATATCGGCCAATGTCCATCCTAGGGCAGATTTGTACTCCTTCAACACATGCATGAGTTTTTCCTCCTCTTGTGCCGTGAGGGATGATGATATGATGGCAGGCAGTGTCTCATTTTTTCCCAAGAAAATGTACTTCAAATGGCTTGGCAAAGGTTTGAGTTCAAGGATAGGTGCCTGAATTATGGATGGAAGCAACTTGTTAGTCGAAATGGGAATGGACTCTTTGTTAGGAAACTTACCATCATGTATTGGTGATGACTCAAGGGCAGCAACTACTTCAAGAAAATCCTCACTAGGAGGCACGGCATAGGATAGTGTATTTGTGCCGTGGGGTTGCACGGATGTTGCTCCCTTGGTTTTGACTTCTACACCACTTGTAATGACTTTTTCAAACATATCATCATTCAAATCTTCAAGGTATCCCTGCGCCAAAGAGTCAACAGTATCAATAGAGAAACATGAATGATCTTCACTAGGATACTTAATAGAATCGGAAAGATTGAAATTAACAACTTCCCCGTCAAATTCCATGGACAAAGTTCCATTAAACACGTCAATCTTAGTCCGGGCCGTTTTCATGAATGGCCTTCCAAGTAGAATGGGCAGCGAGGGTGCATGATCCGATTCATCCATCTCAAGGACATAGAAATCTGCCGGAAAGATCAAATGATTAACCTGCACCAAAACATCTTCCAAAACTCCCTTTGGATAGGCATTAGATCTATCGGCCAATTGTATGATAACACCATCCTTTTTCAATGCTCCTAGGTTCATAGATGCATATATGGAATATGGCATAACATTTATAGAAGCACCTAAGTCAAGCATGGCAGATTCAAATCTAGTGTTACCTATAACACAAGGAATGGTGAAACTACCCGGATCTTTGCATTTGGGAGGTAGTTTGCGTTGCAAGATGGCGGACACATTCTCACCTACTTTTACCACTTCCTTGGTCGACATCCTCTTCCTAGTGGTGCACAACTCCTTCAAAAACTTGGCGTATCTAGGGACTTGCTTGATTGCATCCAACAAGGGTATGTTCACTTGAACTTTCCTAAATGTCTCAAGGATGTCCTTTTCAGCTTCTTCCTTCCTTGTTTGCATAAACCTACTAGGAAAAGGAGCATTCGAAGGAAAAGCATTAGTAGAAACCGATTTTGACACATTCTTACCCTTTTTGGCCGAATTAGACAGTTTTGGGGCACTAGGAACTTGCGGCAAAGACTCTCCCACCTTTGCCGTGGGTTTGCTTGATTCTTCCTTTTCAATTTGCAAGTTTTCATCACCTTTGGGACCTGATTGTGATGGTGTAGGATCTTCCCCAATCTCTTTTCCACTTCTCAAGGTTATGGCCTTTGCACTTTCGAAGCTTCCCTTTGGATTTGGAACGGTGGAACTAGGGAGCTTTCCTTGTTCACGAAACTGCCCCATAAACTCGGCAATTTGCCCCATTTGTTTCTCCAATTGATCCACCCTTTTGTCTTGGTTTTGCATAGCCTTAGCTTGATCGTCCTGCCCATTAGACAACTTAGTTAGTATCTTAAGAAGTGCATCATTGTCAAGAGACGTACCTGAGGCACTTGGGCCGGATTGGGCTTGATTTTGGGGTGGGCCATAGGTTTTGGGAAAGAACCCAGGGGGTTGTTGCCTAAAGCCTCCTTGGTTTTGAGATTGTTGGGGCTCCCTCCATTTGAAATTTGGGTGGTCTCTCCAACCGGGATTATATGTGTTGGAATAAGGATCGTTCCTTGGTTGGTTTTGGCCTTGAAACCCAATTGCATTGGCGCTTTCCCATCCACCATTTTCAATCAACTGTGGACATTTTTCAGAGGCATGTCCATGCATAGAACATACGCCACATACAATTGGTCCTTGCATCTTCATGCCCTCGGCCAACTGAGACACAATAGAAGTAAGATTAGCCACTTGTGAATTAATGTCGGAAGTAGAACTTACCTCATGAACATGTTGCCGTGGGGGTCCTCTTTGGCCTACTCCTTCGTATTGTTGATCGTTCAACGCTCGATTAGAAATCAAGGTCTTGGCAGCCATAGGTGTTTTGTCCACTAATGCTCCACCTGCCGAGGCGTCGAGCATTTGACGTTCTAATGGTAGGAGGCCCTCGTAGAAGTATTGCAAAAGTAGCTCCTTCTTCATCTGATGCTGTGGACAAGAAGCAATAAGTGATTTAAAACGTTCATAGTATGTAGGAAAAGACTCACCTTCATCTTGTTGAATTCCACTTAATTTTTTACGAAGAAGAATGATGCGAGAAGTTGGGAAAAACTTCTCCAAAAACGCTCTTTTCATACTCTCCCATGAAGTGACAGTGCCAGGAGCCAACTCGTATAGCCAATCCTTAGCTTTATCCATTAAAGAGAACGGAAAAGCTTTCATCTTCAAAATACTTCCGTCAACATTGACGGGAGTCATGCTTGAACAAACTACTTCAAACTCTTTAAGATGCTTGTTTGGATCTTCCATGGAAAGCCCATGGTATTTAGGAATGTGGTGCAACAAGCTTGACTTCAACTTGAATTCATCGGTCTTGCCTTGGGCAGCCGCGGGGTATTGAATGCATAATGGTGCGGCATTGGCCAACCCTGAGGCCGAAAGCTCTTTAATGGTCCGATTGTCCGCTGCCATAACTTCTTCTTCCACTTCTTCAAACTCAGATTCGGCCTCTGAACTTGAACTAGGTTCACTACGTTCGGGATGCCTCCTCTTTCTTCTCAAATCACGTTCAAAATCGTCGTTAAAGTCTAAGATATGTGCATGCACAGTTTGAGAACTCCGCGTCATGCACTAGTACCTAAAAAAAACAAGAAACAAAAATACGTCAGAAACTACAACAAAATCAGAAACAAAGTGAAATAAATGAAACAAAAACAATCCAAGGGATTTAGCAAAGTTGCGAATCCCCGGCAACGGCGCCAAAAATTTGATGCGAAATATATTAAGCACACAAATTAAACCCTCTTCTGACAATTGTAGCAAAGTATGTAAGTAGGGATCGTTCAAAACCGGGGATTAGGAGGGATTGCTAAACTCTTGAAAACTGACCTAAGAACTCCAAAACAAAGTTAAAAACACTAATTTGGACTCAAAGAATGAAAAACCAAAGTTAAAACACTAAAACAAAACAAAAACTCAAAACAGCAACTAGAAGACTCAAAACTGCCTAAAAACCACTTTCTGGGCAGTTTTGAGCACCTACACTAATTTGGACGAAATTGGTTGAAAACTTGACTCAAAACACTTAAAAACATGAACCAAAACAATTTCTAACTAAATTGAGACTTCAAAGTAAAGGGGGATTTGATTTGGACGAAATTAAAGTTGAGAAAACAGATTGCAAAGTAAAACTGATTTTGAAACGTTTTTGGGGTTTTTAATGGATGACGGACTAGTTAGGGGTTCTTTCTCCACACATGACAAGTATGCAAATGACTCGATTTCTAGTTATTCCTTCATAGAATTATGAATGACAATGCCCCAAATTAACCGTGACATCACTTAGTTAATTCTCAAGTTTTCCTTGTGTTATTGAATTGGATGACATCATACGACAACCCAAAGTATTCTTCAAAAGTTCCTTACATGACATCATAATAAAGATACAATCAAAGATCATTACGTTCAATGAAAACTATAAGCATTGACAAAGCACTTGTGACTATGACATCATGACACTTATGCTAGGAATTGAACTTAACGCGATTGTGACTAGCAACCTTCACTACTTGTGAATATAAGTGTGTGACAATTATGTGAAACAAACTTATATTCTAGCATCATATTCATGCAAGCCAATTAAGTGTCGACCCCTAATTAACAAACACAAATACGTTATTACTCGCACAGTTAAGCCAATTGCATTCACGATTCAAGAACTCATAACTGGAATTTATCAAATCAACTTGCACACATAGTTATGGCTTCGAAATCACCCCTAACGAATAGGGGTTTAGCCACTCATGTTCATAGCAAAATGAAAGGAAAATAAATTAAACATTGAAATCATAAAACGAATTACACCTAGAATGCACCAACGACGAAGCTTGAGCATCCAAGAGTCTTTCCTTCTTTCTCCTTGCTACGGCACAAAGGTGGATGGGATGGTTGGGATGTATTTTAGGATCAGGGATTATGGAATTGGATGGAGGATAGGCACGGCAAGGTGTAGTGTTTGGCTGGAATTGTGTTTCTAGGATTTTAGGATGTGTAGAGTGGTGTGGCTAGATGAATGGATGAAAATTGGGTGAATGAGTGATCCCCCTAGTGCCTTGCTGCAAAGCCTTATTTATAGGGCTAGGAAAGGTTTTGAACTTAGTTGAAACCAAAAGGTTTTTGTACCAGAAATTCTATACATGAAACACTTAAAGGATATATGTGTGTAGCTTGGACAAGGTAGGAGACAAGATAGGACGGCTAGGAGACAAGGTAGGACGGCTAGTGACGGCTAGGAGACAAGGTAGGACGGCTAGTGACAAGGTAGGACGGCTAGTAGACAAGGTAGGACGGCTAGTGACAAGCTAGGACGGCTAGGAGACAAGCTAGGACGGCTAGGAGACAAGCTAGGACGGCTAGTGACAAGCTAGGACGGCTAGGAGACAAGCTAGGACGGCTAGGAGACAAGCTAGAAATTAGGCACCATGTGTGAATAGATAAAGCCTTCTAGAAATAAGGTTTTTTTTAGGCCCCCTTGCAGCTCCCTAACTGAATTCAAGCCTTCAAATTCGTCCATCCTCATGCCTCCATGCTTGCACTATCCAATCTTGGCCCAAAAATGCTCTAGAATGCTCCAAATTGCTTCTTTTTGCATACTTTGACACTAAAACCTGAAATTGCACGAAAATGACTTTAAACACTTAAACTAACTAAGGAAAAACAACATAAATGCATGAGAACAAGCCAATTAAGTCGCATAAAAATGCTCCTATCACATTCATGCCTTAAGAAATAATAACCGGATGTAATCAATTCATATAAAACATATAATCATGGCTTCAAATTCTCCTCTAACTAAAAAGAAGTTAGTTCCTCATGTTCGCAAAACAAAGATAATTAAATTTAAACATTGAACTAAGACTAAAGATAGAAAGCACCAAGAAAACGCTCCACACTCCAATGGCATGCACGGCACTCCCTTGGATGGCAGATTGCACAAGTCCTCCTCTCCTTGCTTCCTTGCTTGCGGCACTAGGGTGGTTTAGAATGGATTGTGGTGTTTGATGGAAGAAAGTATGAATGAATGAATGAGTGAGTGGATGAATGAATGGTGCGGCATAGGGCTGTTTATATACGCTAATTAGGCACACTTAGTGAAGGAGAAGGATTGCACAATCCCATTGAAAAAGGGTTAATTCAAGGCAGAAACCAAATGGGAAATGGAATAGGTAGTGTGGCTAGGATTTAGGGAATTCTAGAAGGAATGTTTAGGGCAGATTCCTAAACCTAAAGGGACAAGAATATATGATATAAGTGTAGGAGAAGGATTGCAATTCCTAAACCTTCAAGGAATGCTGTTCATGCGGCATTCAAATGGATACGGCTTCTAGAAACTGAAATAGGTGTTTAAATGTGTAATTAATTCCCTCTAATTAGCTAGGTTTAAGTCATAACCTAATTTGGATAGGATAAGATAGGATAATGTTAGAGTTAGGAAAGGATAAGGTTTCTAGCATAGGATAAGATAAGGTTGGATAAGTGATAGGAGCATATTTAGGCAACTTACTTAGCTTGTTTTCATGCATTTATGTTATTAATTCATAGTTGTTTTAGTCTTTTAAAGTATTTTCGTGTGTTTTTAGGTTCTAATGGCAAAGGGAGCAATAAAGTGCATTTTGAGGCTATTTGGAGCATTTTTGGGCATGGATTGGATAGCTTAACCATGGAGCAAAGAGGATGGACGAAATTGAAGACTAGAAGAGTTAGGAAAGGCTACAAATCTGGTGGAAGAAGTCCTAATACAATGAAGATAAGGAAGAAGCAAGAAACAAGGAACCTTATCCAACCTTATCTTATCCTATCCTAGAAACCTTATCCTATCCTATCTCTAACATTATCCTATTCTATCCTATCCAAATCAGATTGGGACCTAAATGATAGGAGCATATTCATGCGACTTAAATGGCTTGTTCTCGTGCATTTACGTTATGTTTCTTTAGTTATTTTAGTACTTTAAGCTATTTTCGTGTGTTTGTAGGTCCAAAGGGCTAAAGGAGCAAAAAGATGCATTTTGGAGACTTTTGGAGCACTTTTGGGCTAAGGATGGATAGCTTATGCTTGGAGCCAAAGTGTTGGACGAAATTGAAGACCTAATTGAAGACCAAAGTGTTGGAACCTTGTTCCCTTTAGTTTTAGGACATTTAAACCTTTCCTAATCCCAATCATGCCATGCATTCACACCATTCTCTCCCAAAACCGTGCATCTCCACAATCCCATTCATCAACACATGCATCCACATGCATTCACCCTTTAAACCATTAAATCCACATGCTTTCCTATTCAATTAAATCAGCCACATGCATTCATCATCATAACCTAGCTGTCATTCCACTTCATTGCACATGCATCTTCAAATAAATCAGCCACATGCATTCATCATCATAACCTAGCTGTCATTCCACTTCATTGCACATGCATCTTCAAATAAATCAGCCATTCCACATGCATATTCAACCTAGCTGTCATTGCACATGCATTCACTCATTAATTCACATGCATTTACTCTTTAATTCACATGCAAAACACCTTCATTCCAGCCACAATTCACATGCATTTATAATCATTCACCCATGCAGCCACACATTCACCCACATGCACTTTTAATCATCCACCAACACAAAACAACCCATCATTGCCGTGCATCCCATTCCATCTCCCATTTCAGATTGCATTCCATAATCATTCACTCACCTTTAATCCACATGCATCTTCCATAAATCAAATCAGCCACATTCACCACCACATTCACTCATTGCCGTGCACATTCACTCACCACAAACATTCCACATGCATTCATCAACATATCTAGTTGTCACTCACATGCATTTCCTTCATGATTTCCAACCCACATGTCCCTTTAATCATTCAAACATACACCCATTCACCACCAGAAATCATCCTTGCCGTGAGTTCTGATGCGAGATTTATACGCACACAAATTAAACCCTCTTTTTGTCAATTGTAGTATAAGTATAAGTAGGGATCGTTCTGGACCGGGGATTAGGAGGGATTGTTAACCACTTGGATTTGACTCAAAAACGTAAAATAACAATATGAAACACTATACTAGACTCAAAGAATGCAAAACTAAACTTTAAAACACTAAGACAAACCAAAAGACTCAAAACAACACAAACACACTCAAATCTGCCTAAAAACCACTTTCTGGGCAGATTTGAGCACAAACACAAATTTGGACGAAATTAAGTAATAACTTGACTCAAGAACGTAAAAACACATATAAAACACTAAACTAACTCAAAGAATGCAAAACTAAACACTTAGAACATTAAAACAAACCAAAAGACTCAAACATCACCCAAAACACTCAAAACTGCCTTAAAATCACTTTCTGGGCAGTTTTGAGCACTTTGGTGAATTTGGACGAAATTGGGAAATAAAATGAATCAAAACACTTAAAAGCTCAAACTAAATTGATTTCTAACTAAATTGGACATTAAAGTAAAGGGGGATTTAGATTTATACGAAAATTGAAATAACAAAACAAGTTAATAAACGAAACAGATTGTAAAACGAATTTGATGGAATGGAATGAATGGATGATAGAATGGCTAAGGGGTTCATCTCCATACATGTTATACTTGCATAATAAAATGATTTCCAATTGCATTTCAATAAACCATGAAACTCAACACCCCGGGTTAACCGTGATGCACTAATTAACCTTCAAATCTTCCTAACGTTATTGAATTGGATGGGTTAGCGCATACAACAATTCAAAACATTCCCCACAAGTCCTCAACATGAATGCATAGAAGAGATACAAGCAAGAATCATTATGCTCTATGAAAATTATAAGTGTTGACGAGGCATTCGTTACTATGGATTGCATGAAACTTATGCCAAGAATTTATTTAACGCGATTGTTTATAAGCAACCTCCACTACTTGTGAATATAAGTTCATAACGATTAGGTGAAACTCACTTATATTCTAGCGTCATATTCATGCATGAAAATTAAGTGTGCACTCTCAATGAACATACATAAATAAGTTATCAATCAAACAGTTAAACGAATTGAATCCACAACTTATGAAACGCAATTAGAAGTATTCAAATCAAAATGCAAGCATAAACATATATTCGAATCACCCCCTAACCAAAGGGGGGTTTAGTTCCTCATGGTACAAAACAAAGAGAATCAAAGAAACACCTAAACATTCCAACAACTCAAACTTGAATTGTATGAACGTTTAGGCACTCTTCTCTTCCATTCCTCATTCGTACAAAACAAAGAGTATTGAATTTAAACATTGAAATCAAAGAAACACCTAAACATTCCAACAACTCAAACTTGAATTGTATGAACGTTTAGGCACTCTTCTCTTCCTCTTCGTTGTAGCACAAGGTCTAGGGATAGTTTGATGGTGTGAATGGTTTGGGGAGTGGTGGAAATGGAAGGATGGTGTTTGGATTGTAAGGGAGAGCACGGCACAAGGGAGTTTTATGGTCTACATTTCTGCAATGGATGAGTGTTTATGAATGGAATGGATGGACTTGTGAAGGGCACGGCCCCAAGGGACCAATTTCTGTTGTGAAATGAATTGTGTCTGAATGAGTGTGAATGAATGAGTATTTATAGGTGAAATGGGGGGAACATGACAGCTAGGTTGCATGTGCACATGTTGGTTGAATGATTATGAGTGCATGTGGCTGAAATAGCATGTGGAATGGCTGGAAATGCAAGGAGAAGGCATGTGCACGGTTTTGGGAGAGAATGGGAGTGCAAGTGGCTGAAATGTTAGAGGAACAAGTGCATGTGGCTGCATTGTGGTGCAATGATGGAGGAACAATCTGAAAATGCAAGGTATGGCTGGAATGATTGTGTTTGTTTGAATGTGCATGTGATTAAATTAAAGGATGCAAAGTAAATAAATAATGAATGCATGTGTTGAATTATGAAGATGCATGTGCAATGAAGTGGAATGACAATCTGAAATGGGATAGGTACCCACGGCAATGATGATTTCTGGTGGTGTTTTGGGTGCATGTGGAATGAATGATTTCTTGGTAAGTGGATGCATGTGTTGATTAAAGGGGGAATGCAAAGGAAAAGCTAGAAATGCATGTGGAGTGGCTGCAAGGTGAATGAATAATGAAATGGGAAAGCATGTGCAAGGTTTTGGTGTGAATGATTGAATGTGCATGTGGCTGCAATGGAAGAGGAATCCTTCAATTTCGTCCATCCTCTTGGCTCCATGATAGGAGCATATTCATGCGACTTAAATGGCTTGTTCTCGTGCATTTACGTTATGTTTCTCTCGTTATTTTAGTCCTTTATGCTTCTTTTGTGTGTTTTCAGGTTCTAAGGGCCTAGGGAGCAAGAAAGTGCATTTTGAGGCCATTTGGAGCATTTTTGGGCATGGATTGGATAGCTTATCCATGGAGCCAAGAGGATGGACGAATTTGAAGGCCTTGTATGCACTTGAAGACACAAAACAATGGCTCTAGCCCAATCAAACACATTATGCCATACAAACCAACCTATTTTAGGCCCATTCTATGTACTTAAACCCTAGCCCTTTAAACTAATTCATTTATCACTTATCAAACCATTCACTTATCACTCACCACATATCATTCACTTATCACTTAACATATCATTCATTTATTTCACTTCCATACTCCTCTTAATTCCACATGCATTCTCACACATGCACATCATTCACTCACATTTCCACCATTCATTCTTTATTCCTTTCCAAACATCTCACATGCATTTCCACCTTCCTACTTCATCATTTCACCACATTCTCCCTCTTTAACTCACATGCATTCATCATAATTCACAACACAAAACAACTTCATTGCCGTGGGTTCCCATTTCCTTTCCAAACATCTCACATGCATTTCTTCATTATTTCCTAACCCTACATGCATTATTTATTGCATCTTCACATGCATTCACACACACTTTACACATTCAAACCGTGAGCTCCCATTCCTATATGCCAATTTCAGATTTTCCACCCACTAACCTAGTCATCAACACATGCACTTCCACCTTTCATCCACAATGATTCATGATTCATTCACTTTGCATCCTTTAAATCACATACTTTTCCATCATTAATTAGCCACTTGCATCTTAAACAAACAACCATATGTTCCCTCCACTACTCCTATAAATACCCTTGCATTCATTCATTCAAGATCATCTCATTTCATACACAACACACCACAAACACTTCCATTCCTTCTCTTTGCCGTGAGTCCCCTTAGAATCCAAAACCATCTTTCCATTTCCATCACTCCTCACTCCATTCCACATTTCCATAATCCCCCAAACCTCACCTTAGACCTTGTGCTACAACAACGAGGAAGAGAAGAGGACCTAAACGTTCATACAATTCAAGTTTGAGTTGTTGGAATGTTTAGGTGATTCTTTGATTTCAATGTTTCATTTTAATTCTCTTTGTTTTGTACGTATAAGGAATGGAAGAGAAGAGTGCCTAAACGTTCATACAATTCAAGTTTGAGTTGTTGGAATGTTTAGGTGTTTCTTTGATTTCAACGTAATGAGGAACTAAAACCCCCTTTAGCTAGGGGGTGATTCGAAATAAATGTTTATGCTTGCATTTTGATTTGATTACTTCTAATTGCGTTTCATAAGTTGTGGTTCAATTTGTTTAACCGTTTGATTGATAACTTATTTATGTATGTTTATTGAGAGTGTACACTTAATTTTCATGCATGAATATGACGCTAGAATATAAGTGAGTTTCACCTAATAGTTACGAACTTATATTCACAAGTAGTGGAGGTTGCTTATAAACAATCGCGTTAAATGAATTCTTGGCATAAGTTTCATGCGTATTCCATAGTAACGAATGCCTCGTCAACACTTAAAGTTTTCATGATGCTTAATGATTTTTGATTGTATCTTTATTGTGCTTTTCATGTAAAGGACTTTTGGAGAATGTTGTGAATTGCGTTGCGCTAACCCATCCAATTCATTAACTTAAGGAAAACTTGACGGTTAATTTAAGCGGACCTAATTGACCCGGGGCGTTGAGAATTAATGATTTGTTGAAATGCAATTGGAAATCTTTTTATTATGCAAGTGTAACATGTATGGAGATGAACCCCTTAGCTATTCTATCATCCATTCATTCCATTTCATCAATTCCATATTTACATTCTGTTTTAATTTGTTCATTTAATTTAATTTCGTATAAACTTAAATCCCCCTTGACTTTAATGTCAATTTAGTTAGAAATCATTTTAGTTTGTGTTTTTTTTAAAGCATTTTGAGTTTTTGGTTTGTCTTAGTGTTTTAAACTTTAATTTTGCATTCTTTGAGTCTAGTTTAGTGTTTTAAACTTTATTTTACGTTTTTGAGTCAGTTTCCAAGAGATTTGCATTCCCTCCTAATCCCCGGTCCAGAACGATCCCTACTTATACATATACTACAATTGATAAAAAGAGGGTTTAATTTGTGTGCGTATAAATCTCGCATCACTCCAAGCATATGATATCCATTCCAATCTCTAATTTGCTCCAAAAGGCTCCAAAAGGCATCCTTTTGCATACTTTGCCCTTAGAACCTGAAAACACACAAAAGAAGCATAAAGGACTAAAATAACTAAAGAAACATAACGTAAATGCACGAGAACAAGCCATTTAAGTCGCATGAATATGCTCCTATCAAGTTCCCATCAGATTTCCATCATATTCACATGCATTCCATCCTTTAAAACATTGCACATGCACTCCCTTTAATTAATTAAGCCACATGCACTCCCATCCATTTCATCATTGCAGCCAACACATGCTTTCACTTGCATTTTCAGATTGTCCCCTTGCACATGCAGCCACATATTCATTGCACATGCAATTCCAACCCACATGCATCCTTTAATCATTCAAACATGCAGCCACATTCCCTCCTAGCTGTCATGTTCCCCCCATTTCACCTATAAATAAGCATCCATTGCATTCATTCTCATTCACACTCATTCATACACATTTCAGTCACAAACACTTCCATTCCATTGTACATACCACAAACACTTCCCCCTTTGTGCCGTGAGTCTCCCTTACAATCCAAACACCATCCTTCCATTTCCACCACTCCTCTTCCATTCCTCCACCACTCCCCAAACCATTCACACCATCAAACTATCCTTAGACCATGTGCTACAACGAAGAGAAAGATAAGAGGGCCTAAACGTTCATACAATTCAAGTTTGAGTTGTTGGAATGTTTAGGTGTTTCTTTGATTTCAATGTTTAAATTCAATTCTCTTTGTTTTGTACGTATGAGGAATGTGATGCGAAAATTAACTTAACACACAAATTATCCCTCTTTTGACAATTGTAGCATATAAATAAGTAGGGATCGTTCTTACACAGGGGATTAGGAGGGCTTGCTAAACACTCTAAATTGACTCAAATAAATAAAACTAACCTTTAAAACACTTAAACTCACTTAAAAAGACTCAAACACGTTTACAAAACTCAAAATAGGCTAAAAACACTCAAAACTGCCTTAAAAACACAATCTGGGCAGTTTTGAGCCTAAACACAAACTTGGACGAAAATTGATTCTAACTTGACTCAAAACTCTAAAAAAACACAATCTAAAACATATTTGGACCAATTAGACACTCTAAGACACTTGGGGATTTGGTTTTTTGACGAAAATCAAACAAACAAAACAAATATGTAAAATAGGCAGATTCTGACGAAATTGGTGGAATTAAATGGATGGTGAGATGGCTAGGAGGTTTTTCTCCACACATGGCATATTTGCATACAAAATAATCTCCAGTTGCTTATTCGATGAATTTATGAACCTCAACACCCCAAATTAATTAGGTACGCTTAAATTAACTATCAGATTTCCCTTAGGTCATTGAATTGAATGGAATTAGCGCATTGCAATCAAATTATTCCTTAAAAGTTTTCTATATGAAAGCGCATAATAGAAAGACAATCAAAGATCATTAGGTTCTATGGAAATCATAGGTGTTGACGAGGCATTCGTAACTATGAAAGCGCATGATACTTATGCCAAGAATTTACTTAACATAATTGCGACCAACAATCTTAACTACTCATGGATGTGAGTTCCCAACGATTAGGTGAAGTTCCCTCATATCCTAGCATCATGTTTATGCATGCAAATCAAGCGTGCACTCTCAATTCATATACATAAGCAAGTTTTAATTAAAATAGATAAGTAAATTGAATTCATCATTCATGAAATCACAACTGAAAGTAATCAAATCATCATGCAAATATAACCATGGTTTCGAAATTCCCCCCTAGCCAAAAGGGGGATTAGTTCCTCATGCTTGCACAACAAAAAGTATTGAATTTAAACATTGAAATCATAAGAACGAATACACCTAATTGCTCAGCGATCCAAGATGAATTCGATGCACAGATTGGCTCCTCTTCCTCCTCCTCGTTGCGGCACAAAGTTTGGGTGATGGAATTGGTGGTTTTGGATGGTGTTTTCTTGTTTGGAGGGATGGAGGATGGTTGATTATGGTGGGGAAGGGTGCGGCAGAGATGTATGGATGTGTAGGGAGGTCTATGGAGGCTTAGAATGGAGAATGGAGGTGCGGCACAAGGGTTTCTGAATAGCATAAGGGGGTGGTACGAATTTGTGGCTGAAAATATGTTTATATAGTCCTAGGGTTTATTAGATTAGGGTTTACTTAGCAGATTTGGTGGATTAGGGCCCTAGAATTCGGCCATGAGTTGTCAAATCCACCTAGGAAGAGGTTTTTGGCCCACATAGTTTTATAAAACGAATTGTATACCCAAATCCACAAGGATTAGGCCTTGGAAATCAGAATCCCAAAGGGATTTTGCCTAGGGAGGTGCGCCTAACTTAGGGGAGAGGGTTGCTTGGCTTGGAAGTCAAGCCAAAGCCTTCTAGAATGGATTGGGGCGCCACTTTTCTAGGGCTTATAGAAAGAATAGGTTTTGTGGCAGATTTGGGCCTTCTAGAATAGGATGCTTCTAGAAATAGGTTCTAGAATTATCCATTTAGGTCCCCATGCAATTAGGATTAAGACATGATAAGGTTTGGATAAGATAAGATGAGATAAGGTTTGGATAATGTTTTGGATAATTGGATAATGTTGGATAATGTTGGATAAGGTTGGATAATGTTTAGATAATGTTTTGGATAAGGTTTCCTCTTTTGAGCTCCTTCCTTATCCACTTTGTCCTTAGCTTAGTTCCTTCCTCTTCTTATCACATTTCCACCTTCTTGAAGTCCAAATTCGTCCATCCATGTTAGCCCACATGCAAGCTCACCACCTAGTGTCCAAAATAGCTCCAAAATGCACCAAAATGCACTTTCTTGATACTTTAACCCATAGGACCTACAAACACACGAAATTGAGTTGTAATACAACATTAACTAAGAAATAATAGCACAAATGCACAAGAATAAGCTAGTTAAGTCGCCTAAATATGCTCCTATCATAATGGAAGAGAAGAGTGCCTAAACGTTCATACAATTCAAGTTTGAGTTGTTGGAATGTTTAGGTGTTTCTTTGATTTCAAAGTTATGAGGAAATTCGAAATATATGTTTATGCTTGCATTTTGATTTGATTACTTCTAATTGCGTTTCATAAGTTGTGGATTCAATTTGTTTAACCGTTTGATTGATAACTTATTTATGTATGTTTATTGAGAGTGCACACTTAATTTTCATGCATGAATATGACGCTAGAATATAAGTGAGTTTCACCTAATAGTTACGAACTTATATTCACAAGTAGTGGAGGTTGCTTATAAACAATCGCGTTAAACGAATTCTTGGCATAAGTTTCATGCGTATTTGATGCGAGATTTATACGCACACAAATTAAACCCTCTTTTTGTCGATTTGTAGTATAAGTATAAGTAGGGATCGTTCTGGACCGGGGATTAGGAGGGATTGCAAATCTCTTGGAAACTGACTCAAAAACGTAAAATAACAATATGAAATACTAACTTAGACTCAAAGAATGCAAAACTAAAAATAAGAAAGATTAAGACTAAGACTTAAACGAAATATGGGGGGATTGATTTTGGACGAATTTAAACTAAAATGGATAGATTGTAAAGAAAACAAATTGTAAATATGAAATTGACGGAAATGAATGGATGGTATGGCTAGCTAAGGGGTTCATCTCCATACATGTTACACTTGCATAATAAAATGGTTTCCAATTGCATTTCAATAAACCATGAATTCTCAACACCCCGGGTTAATTAGGTCCGCTTAAATTAACCGTCAAGTTTTCCTTAAGTTAATGAATTGGATGATTGCATACGACAACCCAAAGCATTCCTCACAAGTTCCCTACATGAATTGCATAATAGAGAAACAAGCAAGAATCATTAAGCATCATGAAAACTATAAGTGTTGACGAGGCATTCGTTACTATGATTGCATGAAACTTATGCCAAGAATTCGTTTAACACGATTGTTTATAAGCAACCTCCACTACTTGTGAATATAAGTTCATAACGATTAGGTGAAACTCACTTATATTCTAGCGTCATATTCATGCATGAAAATTAAGCGCGCATTCTTAATAAACATACATAAATAAGTTATCAATCAAACGGTTAAACAAATTGAATTCACAACTTATGAAACGCAATTAGAAGTAATCAAATCAAAATGCAAGCATAAACATATATTTCGAATCCCCCCCTAGCTAAAGGGGGGTTTAGTTCCTCATACAAAACAAAGAGAATTGAAATTAAACATTGAAATCAAAGAAACGCCTAAACATTCCAACAACTCAAACTTGAATTGTATGAACGTTTAGGCCCTCTTCTCTTCCTCTTTATTGTAGCATAAGGTCTAGGGATAATTGGTTTGGGGGATGGAAGTGTGGAATGGAAAAGGAATTATGGAAATAGGTGAGGAGTGGTGGAGAAAATGGTGCAGAAAATGGAGAGAAACTCACGGCTAGAGAAGGAATGGAGTGTTTGTGTTGTGGTATCTACAATGGAATGAGATGTTCTTTGAATGAATGAATGCAAGGGTATTTATAGGAGTAATGGAGGGAACATGACAGCTAGGAGGTGGGTGGAAATGTGGCTGCAAGTTTGGTGAATGATTATGAGTGAATGCATGTGAATGTGGCTAGGTTGGAAAGCTGGAAATCTGAAAATGCAAATGGGAATGCTGAAATGCAAAGGTGGCCACGGTTTTGAGTGTGTTTTGTGTTGGAAATGCATGTGAATGCATGTGAATGTTGTTTGTGTGAAGTGTGTGTGGGTTAAAGAGTGAATGGTGGTGTAATGATGAAGTGTGATGGCTGAAAATGTCAAGGGAAATGCATGTGATTGCAAGGCAAAGAATTTCAGGATGCATGTGTGTTGGTGTGTTGTGTGATTTGTTTTGTGGTTAATGGGAATGTGGTTGAATGATTAAATGGACATGTGGGGTGTAATTGCAAAGGGAATGCAAAGTGAATGAATAATGAATGCATGTGCACTGTTTTTGGGAGAAAGGTGGCTGAATGTGCATGTGAATTAGGTTGTGAAAACATGTGGAATGTGGCTGGAATTGATGAGTAATGCACGGTTTTGTTGTTGGTTCTTTGGTGATGAATGCAATGATGAAATGGATGGGAGTGCATGTGGATTAGGTGGTGTAATGATGAAGTGGGAAGTGGAAGAATGTGGTTGGAAATGGCTAAGGGGATGCATGGCTAGGAAGAAGAATGAATGATGTGCATGTGTGTGAATGCATGTGTTTAAATGGTTGAAATGTGTAGATGATTATGAGTATGATAAGTGATAAGTGAATGATATGTTAAGTGATAAATGAATGATATGTGGTGAGTGATAAGTGAATGGAAGTGATAAGTGAATGGTTTGATAAGTGATAAGTGAGTGGAAGTGATAAGTGATAAATGAATGATATGTTAAGTGATAAATGAATGATATGTGGTGAGTGATAAGTGAATGATATGATAAGTGAATGCTTTAAGTGTTTAAAATAGGGAACAAAGCCCTTCCTTGCATGGCAAGGAAGGGGGACACAAGGAAACACACGACAATGTCCTAAGGTTGCAAGGAATGTTGTTTTTGTGTTCTAAAATGCGTAGGAGTCTTCAATGATGCTTAAACATGAGGTCTTTTAGGATTTAACTTTCCTACTTCAAGTCTTTAATTTCGTCCATCCTCTTGGCTCCAAGCATATGATATCCATTCCAATCTCTAATTTGCTCCAAAAGGCTCCAAAAGGCATTCTTTTGCATACCTTGCCCTTAGAACCTGAAAACACACAAAAGAAGCATAAAGGACTAAAATAACTAGAGAAACATGCACGAGAACAAGCCATTTAAGTCGCATGAATATGCTCCTATCAGTATTCCAGAGTAACAAATGCCTCGTCAACACTTATAGTTTTCATAATGCTTAATGATCTTTGATTGTATCTTTATTGTGCTTTTCACGTAAAGGACTTTTGGAGAATGTGGTGAATTGCGTTGCGCTAACCCATCCAATTCATTAACTTAAGGAGAACTTGACGGTTAATTTAAGCGGACCTAATTAACTTGGAGCGTTGAGAATTAATGGTTTATTGAAATGCAATTGGAAATCGTTTTATTATGCAAGTATAACATATGTGGAGATGAACCCCGTAGCTAACTTTCCATCCATTCAATTCCATCAATTTGTTCTTTCTTTTCTTGTTTCTGTTTTCATGTTTAATTTAACTTGTTGTTCAATTATGTTAAACATGTGGAACTAATTTCTTTTTAGTTAGAGGCGAATTTGAAGCCATGGACATATGTTGGTTATGATTTGATTTACTCCAGTTATGAATTCATGAACTTTAGATGTGGTTTACTTTTCTGTTTTGATTAAGAACTTGTTTATGTATGTGGGTTGAGGGTCGACACTTAATTTGCATGCCTAAACTTGATGCTAGGATATAAGGGAATTTATGAACTTATATTCATGAGTAGTAAAAATCGCTAGTCACGATTGTGTTTAGTAAACCCTAGGCTGGATTAACATGCGTATTCCATAGTTATGAATGCCTAGTCGATGTTTATGATTTCCGTTGAACTTAATGATCTTTGTTGAATGTCTCTATCATGCGTATTCCATGTTAGGTACTTTGATTAGGAATAATTTGGTTGTAATGCGTATCCCATTCAATCCAATGAATCTAGGGAAATCTGAAGGTTAATTTAAGCGGACCTAATTAACTTGGAGCATTGTCATTCATCGTTTGTTGAAGTCATAACTGGGAATCAAATTATATGCATATGTTCATGTGTGGATAAGGAACCCTCTAACTAGTTTCTCATCTTTCTATTTCATCATTTTCGTTTTTAGAATCTGTTTTGTTTCCAAGTTTTTGTTTTGTTTTCAAATTCGTCAAAACCAATCCCCCATTGCTTTTAAAGTGTTAGATTAGTTAGAAATACATTTAGTTTGTGTTTATAAGTGTTTTGATTCAATTTGTTTCCCAAATTCGTCCAAAGTACTCAAGGTGCTCAAAACTGCCCAGAAAGTGTTTTTAAGGCAGTTTCGAGTGCTTTGGGTACTGTTTGAGTCTTTTGGTTTGTTTTAGTGTTTTAAAGTTTAGTTTTGCAATATTTGAGTCTAGTATAGTATTTTATTTTGTGTTTTTATGTTTTTTTTTAGTCAAATCCAAGTGATTAACAATCCCTCCTAATCCCCGGTCCAGAACGATCCCTACTTATACTTATACTACAATTTGACAAAAAGAGGGTTTAATTTGTGCGCGTATAATTCTCGCATCAAATTTTGGCGCCGTTGCCGGGGATTAGCAACTTTGCTAATCCCTTGGATTGTTTTATTTTCGTTTGTTTTTATTTTATTCCAGATTCTTATGTTATTTTGTTTCTTGTTCTAGGTACCAGTTTATGACTCGGAGTTCTCATCCGATTCGTGAACATATCCCGGAGTGATTGGGTTCTTCGTCCGGCTGCAAGACGTAAAAAAAAGATGTACTTGGGAGGCAACCCAATGCACTGAATAAAACAAAGCATGTTCAAAAAAAAAAAAAAAAAAAAAAAAAAGAGATACTAAACATGGAGAAAGATGGAGCCTTCACAGAGGTTGTTTACGTGAAGCCCCACTACGAGCCATAGAAGCGGAAGGCATAGAAGCGGGAGGCATCGGAGCGGAAGGCATCGGAGCTAGAGCATTCCAGGCCTCAATACTTGGCCAAGCGCTGGATGACCCAGGAAAAAGGTGCCTCTGGAGATAAGCCGCAAGCCTTTGACGGTCACTTTGAATTCGACCCTCAGATTCTTGTAGCTCATCAAGCTTCCTCTTCATGCCCGACGAATAGTTATTTGCAAGCACATGCAAACTTCTATTCTCGTACTTAAGCTGCTGAATCTCTTGCTTAAGACTTTCCACCTCTGCCATCAATGATTCCACCTGACGGGAGCGGGCAAGCAGGCGTTGGCCCATGTTGGACACAGAGCTCGCACACTGAACACTAAGAGCGAGGGACTCTTAAACGGCCAACTCATCGGACCGTCCTGACAGCAGCCTACTATCTTTTGGAGTGTGGAGGTTCCTAGCTACTATTGTAGCTGTTGTGGCGTCCTGCATCACGGAGTCTTCACCTGTAAGAGGACCGTTAGAAGATAAGAAAGAAGGGCGCCATACGTTACCTTGACGCGGCGCGCCCGTTTCACTGCTGAGACTCAATTCTAAGCTAAGGTTCGATGGGTTTGCCATTTTTCAAAAGTGTTCAAAGAGAAAGGGTGGATGGAGTTAAATTTCAAAGGGCCGGAGACGATGTTCAAGAATGGGAATTCTTCAGAGTGTGTGGCCACGGTTTTGAGTGTGTTTTGTGTTGGAAATGCATGTGAATGCATGTGAATGTTGTTTGTGTGAAGTGTGTGTGGGTTAAAGAGTGAATGGTGGTGTAATGATGAAGTGTGATGGCTGAAAATGTCAAGGGAAATGCATGTGATTGCAAGGCAAAGAATTTCAGGATGCATGTGTGTTGGTGTGTTGTGTGATTTGTTTTGTGGTTAATGGGAATGTGGTTGAATGATTAAATGGACATGTGGGGTGTAATTGCAAAGGGAATGCAAAGTGAATGAATAATGAATGCATGTGCACTGTTTTTGGGAGAAAGGTGGCTGAATGTGCATGTGAATTAGGTTGTGAAAACATGTGGAATGTGGCTGGAATTGATGAGTAATGCACGGTTTTGTTGTTGGTTCTTTGGTGATGAATGCAATGATGAAATGGATGGGAGTGCATGTGGATTAGGTGGTGTAATGATGAAGTGGGAAGTGGAAGAATGTGGCTGGAAATGGCTAAGGGGATGCATGGCTAGGAAGAAGAATGAATGATGTGCATGTGTGTGAATGCATGTGTTTAAATGGTTGAAATGTGTAGATGATTGTGAGTATGATAAGTGATAAGTGAATGATATGTTAAGTGATAAATGAATGATATGTGGTGAGTGATAAGTGAATGGAAGTGATAAGTGATAAGTGAATGGAAGTGATAAGTGAATGGTTTGATAAGTGATAAGTGAGTGGAAGTGATAAGTGATAAATGAATGATATGTTAAGTGATAAATGAATGATATGTGGTGAGTGATAAGTGAATGATATGATAAGTGAATGCTTTAAGTGTTTAAAATAGGGAACAAAGCCCTTCCTTGCATGGCAAGGAAGGGGGACACAAGGAAACACACGACAATGTCCTAAGGTTGCAAGGAATGTTGTTTTTGTGTTCTAAAATGCGTAGGAGTCTTCAATGATGCTTAAACATGAGGTCTTTTAGGATTTAACTTTCCTACTTCAAGTCTTTAATTTCGTCCATCCTCTTGGCTCCAAGCATATGATATCCATTCCAATCTCTAATTTGCTCCAAAAGGCTCCAAAAGGCATTCTTTTGCATACCTTGCCCTTAGAACCTGAAAACACACAAAAGAAGCATAAAGGACTAAAATAACTAGAGAAACATAACGTAAATGCACGAGAACAAGCCATTTAAGTCGCATGAATATGCTCCTATCAAATACCCCCACACTTATCTTTTGCTAGTCCTCGAGCAAAACAAAAAGAAAAACAAAACAAAACCAAACGAAACAAAACAAGTAAAACACAACCTAAACCTTCCAACAACTGTCTTAGGGATTTCCAATGCACATGACACGTTAAAAATCATCATTCCCACAGATTTTAGTCATCTTCACACTTAAGTACATTCTTAATCATAGTCACCATATACTAGTTCACAATTAAGCATTTAAAACCATGTTTTGAATGTAGTAACATGCCTTAGAGAATTTGCTCAATTCCTTACAAGATATGCACTCGATTTTCACTCAGATTTTCTAACTACACACCCTAATCTAGTCATATGTGAGAAGATTGATGTAAACATGTAGACGAACACTCACATAAGTTATAACAAGGAAAGCATTTTCTGGATTTACGATAATGACATGAATATGATCTCATGAATGGAATGCTACTACTTAGAATGAGAACCAGTGATTCCATAAGCTCATATCAATTCCAAACTCCACAAATTGAAACACATAACACTCAAGAGAGAAGCATAAGGGTTGAAACGGAGCTAAAGGTGTTTGGCTAACAAAGAAGGGATATGGAAAACAAAGGTTCTTAAAGAAATAGCGAGCAAAGCATTTGAATTAACGTAGAATTCACTTTTGAATGAAAACTCAACTTTTGAACAAGGGGGAACAAACTCTTTTTCCTTTCTTTCTTTTCTTTTCTGTTTTTCTTTTTCATATGTTTTTCACAATTTTTTTTTTTTTTTTTTTTTTTTTTTCTTTTGACTTCTCAAAGCATACATAAACACTTAAAAACAAAACATTCTCTCCCCCACACTTATTTTCTTTCATAATGTAACTCAAAAGGAATTCAATTAAGTCATGCTCACTATCTATTAAGAACAAGGGTGGGGATTGTCCTAAACTAGGCTAGGTGAGGAAAATGTGGGTAAACAAAGAATAAAGGCTAAACAAGGCTCAACGGGGTTAAGACTTACAACATATACGAAGTATGGGAAGTAAGGCTATTTGGCTATGGTGGTGGTCACTACACAACTTCTTCTTGAATATGTGTTATGCAAATCAATAACATGCTTTGAATGAAACGGATATAAGTTCTAGCATTTAGTTCTATCATGATACAATTGCATTCTAAGTAGCAACCAAGCAAGGAATAATGAGATCATGCAACAACTTTAGAAAACAAAGAATCACATAAAATAACTCTCCAAAGAAGGTAATGGCTCGAGTCTCACAGGGATGTAGCGTTATTATGAGTTCCTTCCTTCAAGCATGTTACAAAAACGAATTTTTCTTTTATGATTGCATGTGAAGTCATACATTATAACCATAACTAAACATATACCAAGAGTAAATCAAACTTTCATCCATGTTTATAACTCTTTTTAACAGTCATGCAATTACAAACCAAATCTCCATCATAACGTTGGAAGGTTTCCTAAGACACAAAAACAACTCAAAACACTCTTTTTAGGCTTTTCAAAAAAATGTTTTTCAAATTTTTATGTGATTTTCGGAGTTATAAAACAAAACACGCTAAAACAGTTTAAAAATACCTTAAAAATATTTAAAACAGCAAGGAACAACACTTGAAGTTATGGGTGATAAAATTCAACGAATTTGCATCAACATACTTAGTTACCCCCCCCACACTTAAATCAAACATTGTCCTCAATGTTTTAAGCATAGATTCACACAAAGCATAAGTAAATACACAAAAAGCACTTAAACATACTAAACATGGCAGAATGTAATTAACAAAGAGAAGAGTTTAGAGACGCAAATCTGGTTATAGAGTGTAAATTCCATCTTCTCCTTGGTAATTGCATTGAGGCTTTTGATCTTTGTGATTCCACAGGCTTACTCTTGAACTGGTTTCTGCCCATCGTTGATTTTCCTTTGTGCTACTTCTTGAACTGGGCAGCATGATGGTTCATTTGGTCTCCCCCGAAGGTCTGAGCTTATCCCTTTTATCTGTTTCTTTGTTCAATCTTTCCAATTCGTATTGAAAAGGGTTGGAGGATAACTCAGCCTATGTTTGTCTCCACATGCTTCAATGTATCATTTTCACTTGCCTTACTCGCTCCCCTTTGCAGAAGTGGTCCCTTCTCCGGAAGTGTATCAACCGTTGAAGATGACTACTCGAGAGCAACGCTAGGTAAGCAATCAGGAATAGATTCCAGGCAGTTGGCTCCAGATCGGAAGATTGACTCCAAGTGCCGGCTGATTGCTTCTTTTACTTTGCCATGCGAGTAAGAACAAGGACAAAGAAAAAGACAGGGAAAGAGCATGATATGAGATACTTTTGCTTTTGACCTTGATGATATGAGATACCTTTGCTTTGAAGAAGCGGTGAATGAATCAGCACATGCTTCAATCCGCCGTTTCCTCCTGGGTCATATGTACTCCAGGCATCTGGTATCATCTTTGGGGAAGAAGAAAGAATTGAGTATTTTGAAAGGCTTTGCTGGGAGTGCGCCCTCAGAGGTGAGGGAGAGTTGGGCATTTTCTTCAGGTTTTCCCTGCCATAAAAGACGAAGGTCGACATATATAGAGATAATATCAAGTGGTGGTACTTTTTACCTTTGTCGACAAACGTTTTGATCCCGCAACTCCGGCTTTTTGAAATAGTGGCGCCTCTTCGATCTTTGAATTCGGCTCTTCGATTTCTGAGCAGGCGCCCCTTCGATTTCTGAACGACGCCCCTTCGCTTTCTGAACGACACGTGGTAATGCAGATGCGGCTCCTTTTGACAAAGCTGCACGCGTTTTCTGAAAAGCAGAGAAAGCGTCGCCGAACTTTGCGCTTGTCGGCTAAAGACGTGTAGTTGCGATGATGGCCTCCACGTGTTTTCAGCTTTGTCAGAAATCTTTTGACAAAGTTGAACGCGTTTTCTGAAAAGCCGAGGGAGCGTCGCCTAACTTACGCCGGAAAATCCGGCTCTTTGAATCAGTGGACGCGGCGCCTTGGCATTTTATAGAGCTATCGATCACCGCCAACATACACACTCTGAAGATTTCCCATTCCTGAAACTCGACTCCGGCCCTTTGTGAAATTTTTAACTCCATCCACCCCTTCTCTTTGAACACTTTTGAAAAAAATGGCAAACTCATCGAACCTTAGCTTAGATTTGAGTCTCAGCAGCGATCCGGTTGCGCCCCGTCAAGGTAATGTATGGCGCCCTTCTTTTTTATCTTCTAACGGTCCTCTTTCAGGTGAAGACTCTGTGATGCAGGACGCCACAACAGCTACAATAGTAGCTAAAAACCTCCTCACTCCAAAAGATAGTAGGCTGCTGTCAGGACGGTCCGATGAGTTGGCCGTTCAGGAGTCCCTCGCACTTAGTGTTCAGTGTGCGAGCTCTGTGTCCAACATGGGCCTACGCTTGCTTGCCCGCTCCCGTCAGGTGGAATCGTTGATGGCAGAGGTGGAAAGACTTAAGCAAGAGATCCAGCAGCTTAAGTACGAGAATAGAAGTTTGCATGTGCTTGCAAATAACTATTCGTCGGGGATGAAGAGAAAGCTTGATGAGCTGCAAGAATCTGAGGGTCGAATTCATAGTGACCGTCAAAGGCTTGCGTCTTATCTCCAGAGGCACCTTTTTCCTGGGTCATCCAGCGCTTGGCCAAGTATTGAGGCCTGGAATGCTCTAGCTCCGATGCCTCCCGCTCCGATGCCTTCCGCTTCGATGCCTCCCGCTTCTATGCCTCCCGCTTCTGCGCCTTCCGCTTCTGCGCCTCGTAGTGGGACTTCACGCAAACAACCTTTGTGAAGCACCACCTTTCTCCATGTTTAGTATCTTTCTTTTTTTTTCTTTTTGTTTTTTTTTTTTTTTTTTTTTTTTTTTTTTTATTAACATAAATAAAATCAAACGGCATGGAATTGGTCCTTGAATGGAAGGTGATACTTGAAGTGAACCGGCATTGGTTTGAATTCTAGTGTAGGTGCCTGATTCAAAAAAAATAGCAAGTTAGTATAAAATCTAATGGAATTTGGAAAAAAATACTTACTTGTTTTGTCCGACAAGAACTCAATGACAAATACCACTCCTTTGAAAGTTTCAGGGATATTGGACTTGGCCAGATTGCAAGTGATGGTTATTACTTGTCCAATGTCATCAAATTTAACTTCTTTGGATTTTGTGGTTTCAAGAACGTCCTCTTTGATGGATTCATGACATTCCCTACTTGTCACCTTTGGAAGGGCTTCCAAGATGTCTTTTTCACTTTCTTCTTCCTTGGAAGTCATGAATCTGCAAGGAATAGGGATACTTGTTGGAACGGGGTTAAAAATAATGAAATTTGGAACAACCATACCTGTATTAGATGGCATAGGAGCAATAGGTGCCTCCGGTAAAGGTGTTTCCACCCTTTCCGTGGGTTGGGTGTATTCCTCTTCCTTGTGATTTGATTTTGATGGTTGAGGGTCCGTTCCAACCTCCTTGTCACTTCTCAACATGATAGCATTGGTGGTTTCAAATTCTCCCTTCTGATTTGCAATGGTTGAACTAGGGAGTTCTCCTTGGTCGCAAAATTGTCCTTCGAACTCCGTTATTTGCCCAATTTGCTTTTCCAGAGTAGTAAGGAATTGAAAAATCGTATCATTATCATTTGAATTACCTACATTACTTTGGGCAGGCTGTGGTGGCTGCATAGGCGTTGAATAGAACTCCTCATACGGCTGCCAATATCCTTCTTGTTGAGCCTCATTGTCTTGATTTTGTAAGCCCTGCACCAAACAAATTAATTCATCAAGCTTTTGATTATAATTTATTGACGAACTTGAGTTTGGTTGGGCATATTGAATATGAGGTTGTGGTGGCTGCCAATATCCTCCTTGTTGAGCATTTTGAGGTTCCCACCACATAGAGTTTGAATGATCACTCCAATCCGAATTGTAAGTATTGGAAAACACGTTATTCCTTGATTGAAGATTCAATATATCAACTCTTTGCATTTGAGACCTTTCCATGAGTTGTGACAAAAGAGAAGCATTATCAAGTGCCATCTTGTTCTTAACAAACAAAATAAAAAAAAACTAAATCTAAAAGACAATACAGAAACAAACAATCCAAGGGATTGGCAAATTTTCTAATCCCCGGCAACGGCGCCAAAATTTGATGCGAGATTTATACGCACACAAATTAAACCCTCTTTTTGTCGATTTGTAGTATAAGTATAAGTAGGGATCGTTCTGGACCGGGGATTAGGAGGGATTGCAAATCTCTTGGAAACTGACTCAAAAACGTAAAATAACAATATGAAATACTAACTTAGACTCAAAGAATGCAAAACTAAAAATAAGAAAGATTAAGACTAAGACTTAAACGAAATATGGGGGGATTGATTTTGGACGAATTTAAACTAAAATGGATAGATTGTAAAGAAAACAAATTGTAAATATGAAATTGACGGAAATGAATGGATGGTATGGCTAGCTAAGGGGTTCATCTCCATACATGTTACACTTGCATAATAAAATGGTTTCCAATTGCATTTCAATAAACCATGAATTCTCAACACTGATAGGAGCATATTCATGCGACTTAAATGGCTTGTTCTCGTGCATTTACGTTATGTTTCTTTAGTTATTTTAGTACTTTAAGCTATTTTCGTGTGTTTGTAGGCCAAAAGGGCTAAAGGAGCAAAAAGATGCATTTTGGAGACGTTTGGAGCACTTTTGGGCTAAGGATGGATAGCTTATGCTTGGAGCCAAAGTGTTGGACGAAATTAAAAACCTAATTGAAGACCAAAGTGTTGGAACCTTGTTCCTTTTAGTTTTAGGATATTTAAACCTTTCCTATATCCTTAGTCGTGCATAACATTCCAACATTCCACTCCTTCATTCACCACTTATCATATCATACACTTATCTTATCATCACCACATATCATTCATTTATCACTTAACATATCATACACTTATCATAATCATTCACTTATCACTTATCATAATCATTCACTTATTCTTTCATCATTCAACCACCAATTCAACACATGCATTTCAAACCTTTCAACACCCTTTAATCATCTCCCTTTAAGTTATGATTTTATTTCCTAACCCTACATGCATTATTTATTAGCATCTTCACATGCATTCACACACACTTCACACAAACAAACAACTCAAAACCGTGAGCTCCCATTCCCTTATGCCATTTTCAGATTTCCACCCACTAACCTAGTTATCAACACATGCATTCCCTTCACATTCACCCACATGCACTCCCACTCTTTAATCATATGCACTCCCATCATAATTCCACCACCAATTCAGCCACAAAACATTATCATTGCACCACATTCAACCACTCCACATCCCTCACCAAGAAATCATTCAACACACATGCATCCTGAAATTCTTTGCCATGCAATCACATGCATTTCCCTTGACATTTTCAGCCATCACACTTCATCATTACACCACCATTCACTCTTTAACCCACACACACTTCACACAAACAACATTCACATGCATTTCCAACACAAAACACACTCAAAACCGTGGCCACCTTTGCATTTCAGGATTCCCATTTGCATTTTCAGATTTCCAGCTTTCCCTTTTATTTTCCAGCTTTCATTCTTCATCATTGCAGCCATTCCACATGCAATTCTCCATCATTCCTCCACACAAACACCTTAAACAAATAGCCATATACATCTCCACTCCTCCTATAAATACCCTTGCATTCCCATCATTCAAAACATCTCATTCACAACACAACACCCCTCAAACACTTCCATTCTTTCTTTGCCGTGAGTCCCCTTTGAATCCAAAACCATCTTTCCATTTCCACCACTTCCCAACCCTCCAAACCACTCCTCTACCATTTCCATAATCCCCCAAACCTCACCTTAGACCTTGTGCTACAACAACGAGGAAGATAAGAGGGCCTAAACGTTCATACAATTCAAGTTTGAGTTGTTGGAATGTTTAGGTGTTTCTTTGATTTCAAAGTTTAAATTCAATTCTCTTTGTTTTGTACGTATGAGGAATGGAAGAGAAGAGTGCCTAAACGTTCATACAATTCAAGTTTGAGTTGTTGGAATGTTTAGGTGTTTCTTTAATTTCAAAGTTATGAGGAAATAAACCCCCCCTTTAGCTAGGGGGTGATTCGAAATAAATGTTTATACTTGCATTTTGATTTGATTACCTTTCGTTGGAATTTCATAAGTTTTGAATTCAATTTGTTTAACCGTTTGATTGATAACTTATTTATGAATGTTTATTAAGAATGCGCGCTTAATTTTCATGCATAAATATGACGCTAGAATATAAGTGAATTTCACCTAATCGTTATGAACTTATATTCACAAGTAGTGGAGGTTGCTTATAAACAATCGCGTTAAACGAATTCTTGGCATAAGTTTCATGCGTATTCCATAGTAACGAATGCCTCGTCAACACTTATAGTTTTCATAATGCTTAATGATCTTTGATTGTATCTTTATTGTGCTTTTCACGTAAAGGACTTTTGGAGAATGTGGTGAATTGCGTTGCGCTAACCCATCCAATTCATTAACTTAAGGAGAACTTGACGGTTAATTTAAGCGGACCTAATTAACCCGGGGCGTTGAGTTTCATAATTTATCGAAAGACCAACTGAGAATCAATCTTGTATGCAAGTGTAACATGTATGGAGATGAACCCCTTAGCTAGCATTCATCCATAAATTTCATATTTACATTCTGTCTAGTTTATTAACTTGTTTCGTTATTTCAATTTTCGTAAAAACCTCAATCCCCCTTTTGCTTTAATGTTCATTTTAGTTAGAATTCAATTTAGTTTGTGTTTTTAAAGCATTTTGAGTTTTTGGTTTGTCTTAGTGTTTTAAACTTTAATTTTGCATTCTTTGAGTCTAGTTTAGTGTTTTAAACTTTATTTTACGTTTTTGAGTCAGTTTCCAAGAGATTTGCAAGCCCTCCTAATCCCCGGTCTAGAACGATCCCTCACTTATCCATTCTACTACAATTGTCAAACGAGGGTTTAATTTGAGTGTCAAGTAAATCACGCATCAAACACCCCGGGTTAATTAGGTCCGCTTAAATTAACCGTCAAGTTTTCCTTAAGTTAATGAATTGGATGATTGCATACGACAACCCAAAGCATTCCTCACAAGTTCCCTACATGAATTGCATAATAGAGAAACAAGCAAGAATCATTAAGCATCATGAAAACTATAAGTGTTGACGAGGCATTCGTTACTATGATTGCATGAAACTTATGCCAAGAATTCGTTTAACACGATTGTTTATAAGCAACCTCCACTACTTGTGAATATAAGTTCATAACGATTAGGTGAAACTCACTTATATTCTAGCGTCATATTCATGCATGAAAATTAAGCGCGCATTCTTAATAAACATACATAAATAAGTTATCAATCAAACGGTTAAACAAATTGAATTCACAACTTATGAAACGCAATTAGAAGTAATCAAATCAAAATGCAAGCATAAACATATATTTCGAATCCCCCCCTAGCTAAAGGGGGGTTTAGTTCCTCATACAAAACAAAGAGAATTGAAATTAAACATTGAAATCAAAGAAACGCCTAAACATTCCAACAACTCAAACTTGAATTGTATGAACGTTTAGGCCCTCTTCTCTTCCTCTTTATTGTAGCATAAGGTCTAGGGATAATTGGTTTGGGGGATGGAAGTGTGGAATGGAAAAGGAATTATGGAAATAGGTGAGGAGTGGTGGAGAAAATGGTGCAGAAAATGGAGAGAAACTCACGGCTAGAGAAGGAATGGAGTGTTTGTGTTGTGGTATCTACAATGGAATGAGATGTTCTTTGAATGAATGAATGCAAGGGTATTTATAGGAGTAATGGAGGGAACATGACAGCTAGGAGGTGGGTGGAAATGTGGCTGCAAGTTTGGTGAATGATTATGAGTGAATGCATGTGAATGTGGCTAGGTTGGAAAGCTGGAAATCTGAAAATGCAAATGGGAATGCTGAAATGCAAAGGTGGCCACGGTTTTGAGTGTGTTTTGTGTTGGAAATGCATGTGAATGCATGTGAATGTTGTTTGTGTGAAGTGTGTGTGGGTTAAAGAGTGAATGGTGGTGTAATGATGAAGTGTGATGGCTGAAAATGTCAAGGGAAATGCATGTGATTGCAAGGCAAAGAATTTCAGGATGCATGTGTGTTGGTGTGTTGTGTGATTTGTTTTGTGGTTAATGGGAATGTGGTTGAATGATTAAATGGACATGTGGGGTGTAATTGCAAAGGGAATGCAAAGTGAATGAATAATGAATGCATGTGCACTGTTTTTGGGAGAAAGGTGGCTGAATGTGCATGTGAATTAGGTTGTGAAAACATGTGGAATGTGGCTGGAATTGATGAGTAATGCACGGTTTTGTTGTTGGTTCTTTGGTGATGAATGCAATGATGAAATGGATGGGAGTGCATGTGGATTAGGTGGTGTAATGATGAAGTGGGAAGTGGAAGAATGTGGTTGGAAATGGCTAAGGGGATGCATGGCTAGGAAGAAGAATGAATGATGTGCATGTGTGTGAATGCATGTGTTTAAATGGTTGAAATGTGTAGATGATTATGAGTATGATAAGTGATAAGTGAATGATATGTTAAGTGATAAATGAATGATATGTGGTGAGTGATAAGTGAATGGAAGTGATAAGTGATAAGTGAATGGAAGTGATAAGTGAATGGTTTGATAAGTGATAAGTGAGTGGAAGTGATAAGTGATAAATGAATGATATGTTAAGTGATAAATGAATGATATGTGGTGAGTGATAAGTGAATGATATGATAAGTGAATGCTTTAAGTGTTTAAAATAGGGAACAAAGCCCTTCCTTGCATGGCAAGGAAGGGGGACACAAGGAAACACACGACAATGTCCTAAGGTTGCAAGGAATGTTGTTTTTGTGTTCTAAAATGCGTAGGAGTCTTCAATGATGCTTAAACATGAGGTCTTTTAGGATTTAACTTTCCTACTTCAAGTCTTTAATTTCGTCCATCCTCTTGGCTCCAAGCATATGATATCCATTCCAATCTCTAATTTGCTCCAAAAGGCTCCAAAAGGCATTCTTTTGCATACCTTGCCCTTAGAACCTGAAAACACACAAAAGAAGCATAAAAGACTAAAATAACTAGAGAAACATGCACGAGAACAAGCCATTTAAGTCGCATGAATATGCTCCTATCAGTATTCCAGAGTAACAAATGCCTCGTCAACACTTATAGTTTTCATAATGCTTAATGATCTTTGATTGTATCTTTATTGTGCTTTTCACGTAAAGGACTTTTGGAGAATGTGGTGAATTGCGTTGCGCTAACCCATCCAATTCATTAACTTAAGGAGAACTTGACGGTTAATTTAAGCGGACCTAATTAACTTGGAGCGTTGAGAATTAATGGTTTATTGAAATGCAATTGGAAATCGTTTTATTATGCAAGTATAACATATGTGGAGATGAACCCCGTAGCTAACTTTCCATCCATTCAATTCCATCAATTTGTTCTTTCTTTTCTTGTTTCTGTTTTCATGTTTAATTTAACTTGTTGTTCAATTATGTTAAACATGTGGAACTAATTTCTTTTTAGTTAGAGGCGAATTTGAAGCCATGGACATATGTTGGTTATGATTTGATTTACTCCAGTTATGAATTCATGAACTTTAGATGTGGTTTACTTTTCTGTTTTGATTAAGAACTTGTTTATGTATGTGGGTTGAGGGTCGACACTTAATTTGCATGCCTAAACTTGATGCTAGGATATAAGGGAATTTATGAACTTATATTCATGAGTAGTAAAAATCGCTAGTCACGATTGTGTTTAGTAAACCCTAGGCTGGATTAACATGCGTATTCCATAGTTATGAATGCCTAGTCGATGTTTATGATTTCCGTTGAACTTAATGATCTTTGTTGAATGTCTCTATCATGCGTATTCCATGTTAGGTACTTTGATTAGGAATAATTTGGTTGTAATGCGTATCCCATTCAATCCAATGAATCTAGGGAAATCTGAAGGTTAATTTAAGCGGACCTAATTAACTTGGAGCATTGTCATTCATCGTTTGTTGAAGTCATAACTGGGAATCAAATTATATGCATATGTTCATGTGTGGATAAGGAACCCTCTAACTAGTTTCTCATCTTTCTATTTCATCATTTTCGTTTTTAGAATCTGTTTTGTTTCCAAGTTTTTGTTTTGTTTTCAAATTCGTCAAAACCAATCCCCCATTGCTTTTAAAGTGTTAGATTAGTTAGAAATACATTTAGTTTGTGTTTATAAGTGTTTTGATTCAATTTGTTTCCCAAATTCGTCCAAAGTACTCAAGGTGCTCAAAACTGCCCAGAAAGTGTTTTTAAGGCAGTTTCGAGTGCTTTGGGTACTGTTTGAGTCTTTTGGTTTGTTTTAGTGTTTTAAAGTTTAGTTTTGCAATATTTGAGTCTAGTATAGTATTTTATTTTGTGTTTTTATGTTTTTTTTTAGTCAAATCCAAGTGATTAACAATCCCTCCTAATCCCCGGTCCAGAACGATCCCTACTTATACTTATACTACAATTTGACAAAAAGAGGGTTTAATTTGTGCGCGTATAATTCTCGCATCAAATTTTGGCGCCGTTGCCGGGGATTAGCAACTTTGCTAATCCCTTGGATTGTTTTATTTTCGTTTGTTTTTATTTTATTCCAGATTCTTATGTTATTTTGTTTCTTGTTCTAGGTACCAGTTTATGACTCGGAGTTCTCATCCGATTCGTGAACATATCCCGGAGTGATTGGGTTCTTCGTCCGGCTGCAAGACGTAAAAAAAAGATGTACTTGGGAGGCAACCCAATGCACTGAATAAAACAAAGCATGTTCAAAAAAAAAAAAAAAAAAAAAAAAAGAGATACTAAACATGGAGAAAGATGGAGCCTTCACAGAGGTTGTTTACGTGAAGCCCCACTACGAGCCATAGAAGCGGAAGGCATAGAAGCGGGAGGCATCGGAGCGGAAGGCATCGGAGCTAGAGCATTCCAGGCCTCAATACTTGGCCAAGCGCTGGATGACCCAGGAAAAAGGTGCCTCTGGAGATAAGCCGCAAGCCTTTGACGGTCACTTTGAATTCGACCCTCAGATTCTTGTAGCTCATCAAGCTTCCTCTTCATGCCCGACGAATAGTTATTTGCAAGCACATGCAAACTTCTATTCTCGTACTTAAGCTGCTGAATCTCTTGCTTAAGACTTTCCACCTCTGCCATTAATGATTCCACCTGACGGGAGCGGGCAAGCAGGCGTTGGCCCATGTTGGACACAGAGCTCGCACACTGAACACTAAGAGCGAGGGACTCTTAAACGGCCAACTCATCGGACCGTCCTGACAGCAGCCTACTATCTTTTGGAGTGTGGAGGTTCCTAGCTACTATTGTAGCTGTTGTGGCGTCCTGCATCACGGAGTCTTCACCTGTAAGAGGACCGTTAGAAGATAAGAAAGAAGGGCGCCATACGTTACCTTGACGCGGCGCGCCCGTTTCACTGCTGAGACTCAATTCTAAGCTAAGGTTCGATGGGTTTGCCATTTTTCAAAAGTGTTCAAAGAGAAAGGGTGGATGGAGTTAAATTTCAAAGGGCCGGAGACGATGTTCAAGAATGGGAATTCTTCAGAGTGTGTTTGTTGGGGTGATCGATACCTCTATAAAAAGCCAAGGCGACGCGTCCACCGATTCAAAAAGCCAGAATTTCCGGCGTAATTTTGGCGACGCTTTCTCGGCTTTTCATAAGACGTGTTCAACTTTGTCAAAAGATTTCTTCTTTTCAGAAAACACGTGGAGGCCATCATCGCAACTACACATCTTTAGCCGACAAGCGCAAAGTCCGGCGATGCTTTCTCTACTTTTCAGAAAACGCGTGCAGCTTTGTCAAAAGAAGCCACATCCACACTACTACGTGTCGTTCAGAAAGCAAAAGGGGCGCCTGCTTAGAAATCGAAGGGGCGTCGTTCAGAAATCGAAGGGGCGTCGTTCAAAGATCGAAGAGGCGCCACTATTTCAAAAAGCCGGATTTGTGGGATCAAAACGTTTGTCGACAAGGGTAAAAGAAGAGTACCACCACTTGGTATTATCTCTATATATGTCGACCTTCCTCTTTTATGGCAAGACAAACCTCAAGAAAATGCCCAACTCTCCCTCACCTCTGAGGGCGCACTCCCAGCAAAGCCTTTTGAAATACTCAATTTTTTCTTCTTCCCCAAAGATGATACCGGATGCCTGGAGTACAGATGACCCAGAAGGAAACGGCAGATTGAAGTGTGCTGATTCATTCACCGCTTCTTCAAAAGCAAAGGTATCTTATATCATCAAGGTCAAAAGCAAAAGTATCTCATAACATGCTCTTGCCCTGTCTTTTTCTTTGTCCTTGTTCTTACTCGCATGGCAAAGTAAAAGAAGCAATCAGCCGGCACTTGGAGTCAGTCTTCCGATCTGGAGCCAACTGCCTGGAATCTATTCCTGATTGCTTACCTAGCGTTGCTCTCGAGTAGTCATCTTCAACCGAGCAAGTAAGGCAAGTGAAAATGATACATTGAAGCATGTGGAGACAAGCAACAACTGCATATGTTGAGCTATCCTCTAACCCTCTTCAATACGAATTGGAAAGATTGAACAAAGAAACAGATAAAAGGAGGAAGCTCAGACCTTCCGGGGAGACCAAAAGAAATCCTGCTGCCCAGTTCAAGAGTAGCACAAAGGAAAATCAACGAGTTGGAGGAGACCAAAAGAATCCTCCAGCCCAGTTCAAGAGTAAGCCTGTGGAATCACCATGATCAAAGCCTCAATGCAATCACCAAGGAGAAGAGGGAATTTACACTCCATAACCAGATTTGCGTCCCTAAACTCTTCTCTTTGTTAGTTACATTCTGCCATGTTTAGTATGTTTAGTTGTTGTTTGTGTGTTTACTTATGTTTTGTGTGAATCTATGCTTAAAACAATGAGGACAATGTTTGATTTAAGTGTGGGGGGGGGGGGGGGGGTAACTAAGTATATTTGATGCAAATTCGTGGGATTTTATCACCCATAACTTCAAATGTTGTTCCTTGCTGTTTTAAGGTGTTTTTAAGTTGTTTTAGAGAGTTTTAGTATGTTTTGTTTTTATAACTCCGAAAATCACATAAAAATTTGAAAAACTTGTTTTAAAAAGCCTAAAAAGAGTGTTTTGAGTCGTTTTTGTGTGTTTGTGTCTTAGGGTACCTTCCAACACAATGATAAGGATTTGGTTTGTAATTGCATGACGGTTAAAAAGAGTTATAAACATAGAGAAAAGTTTGATTTACTCTTGGTATATGCTTGGTTATGGTTATAATGTATGACTTCACATGCAATCATAAAAGAAAAATTCGTTTTTGTAACATGCTTGAAGGAAGGAACTCAAACAAACGCTACAACCCTGTGAGACTCGAGCCATTACCTTCGTTGGAGAGTTATTTTCTGTGATTCTTTGTTTTCTAAAGTTGTTGCATGATCTCATTATTCCTTGCTTGGTTGCTACTTAGAATGCAATTGTATCATGATAGAACTAAATGCTAGAACTTATATCCGTTTCATTCAAAGCATGACATTGAATTGCATAACATATATCAAGATGAAGTTGTGTAGTTGCCACCATGACCAAATAGCCTTACTTCCCATATTTCGTATTTGTTATTAGTTTTAACCCCGTTGAGCCTCGTTTAGCCTATTTTTCTTTGCTAACCACATCACCCCTTACCTAGCCTAGATTAGGACCATCCGTACCCTTGTTCTTGAAGCATAGTAAGCATGACGGATAATGAATTCCTTTTGATGAATATGTTGCAGAAAATAAGTGTGGGGGAAGGGATTTTTGTGTGTATGTATGTGCCTAAGTCTTAAAGGAGGCACGGGGAAAAAGAAAAAAAAATGTGAGAAAAAGAAGAAGAAAAGAAAGAAAAAAAAAAAAGAGTGAAAATAAGTGAGAATGGACTCACAAGTGTGATTGTTGAAGAAAGGGCCCAAAAAGTTTGAATATGGCCCTAAGTTTTGTGACTTCCCCTTGGGTGTTCAAAGTTGACTTCTGCGTTCTAAAGGGAATTCTAAGTGCCTAATTCAATACTTTGCTCACTATTGCTCTAAGAATGTTTGTTTATCCTTCACCTTTCATTGTTAGCCAATACCCTAGCCCTATTACAACCCTTTGACTTCTATCTTGATTGTTATGTGTTTCAATTTGTGGAGTTTGAACTTGGTATGAGCTTATGGTGTCACTGGTTCTCGATTCTAAGTAGTAGCATTCCATTCATGAGATCATACCTAAAGATGCTTATTAACTCCAGAAAATGCTCTCTTTATGATACGTATATGTGAGTGTTCGTTTTCATGTTTACATCAATCTTCTCACATATAACTAAGTTAGGGTGTGGAGTTAGAAAATCTGTGTGAAAATTGAGTGCATATCTTGTAAGGATTTGAGGGAATTCTCTAAGGCATGTTACTACATTCAAATCATGGTTTTAAATGCTTAATTGTGAACTAGTATGTGGTGACTATGAGTAAGAATGTACTTAAGTGTAAAGATGGCTAAAATCTGTGGGAATAATGATTTTTAACTTGTCATGTGCATTGGAAATCCCTGAGACGATTGTTGGAAGGTGTAGGTTGTGTTTTGTTCGTTTTGTCTAGTTTCGTGTTCTTTTGTTGTTTTGTTTTGCTCGAGGACTAGCAAAAGATAAGTGTGGGGGTATTTGATAGGAGCATATTCATGCGACTTAAATGGCTTGTTCTCGTGCATTTACGTTATGTTTCTTTAGTTATTTTAGTACTTTAAGCTATTTTCGTGTGTTTGTAGGTCCAAAGGGCTAAAGGAGCAAAAAGATGCATTTTGGAGACTTTTGGAGCACTTTTGGGCTAAGGATGGATAGCTTATGCTTGGAGCCAAAGTGTTGGACGAAATTGAAGACCTAATTGAAGACCAAAGTGTTGGAACCTTGTTCCCTTTAGTTTTAGGACATTTAAACCTTTCCTAATCCCAATCATGCCATGCATTCACACCATTCTCTCCCAAAACCGTGCATCTCCACAATCCCATTCATCAACACATGCATCCACATGCATTCACCCTTTAAACCATTAAATCCACATGCTTTCCTATTCAATTAAATCAGCCACATGCATTCATCATCATAACCTAGCTGTCATTCCACTTCATTGCACATGCATCTTCAAATAAATCAGCCATTCCACATGCATATTCAACCTAGCTGTCATTGCACATGCATTCACTCATTAATTCACATGCATTTACTCTTTAATTCACATGCAAAACACCTTCATTCCAGCCACAATTCACATGCATTTATAATCATTCACCCATGCAGCCACACATTCACCCACATGCACTTTTAATCATCCACCAACACAAAACAGCCCATCATTGCCGTGCATCCCATTCCATCTCCCATTTCAGATTGCATTCCATAATCATTCACTCACCTTTAATCCACATGCATCTTCCATAAATCAAATCAGCCACATTCACCACCACATTCACTCATTGCCGTGCACATTCACTCACCACAAACATTCCACATGCATTCATCAACATATCTAGTTGTCACTCACATGCATTTCCTTCATGATTTCCAACCCACATGTCCCTTTAATCATTCAAACATACACCCATTCACCACCAGAAATCATCCTTGTTGTGAGTTCCCATCAGATTTCCATCATATTCACATGCATTCCATCCTTTAAAACATTGCACATGCACTCCCTTTAATTAATTAAGCCACATGCACTCCCATCCATTTCATCATTGCAGCCAACACATGCTTTCACTTGCATTTTCAGATTGCCCCCTTGCACATGCAGCCACATATTCATTGCACATGCAATTCCAACCCACATGCATCCTTTAATCATTCAAACATGCAGCCACATATTCATTGCACATGCAATTCCAACCCACATGCATCCTTTAATCATTCAAACATGCAGCCACATTCCCTCCTAGCTGTCATGTTCCCCCCATTTCACCTATAAATAAGCATCCATTGCATTCATTCTCATTCACACTCATTCATACACATTTCAGTCACAAACACTTCCATTCCATTGTACATACCACAAACACTTCCCCCTTTGTGCCGTGAGTCTCCCTTACAATCCAAACACCATCCTTCCATTTCCACCACTCCTCTTCCATTCCTCCACCACTCCCCAAACCATTCACACCATCAACCTATCCTTAGACCATGTGCTACAACGAAGAGAAAGATAAGAGGGCCTAAACGTTCATACAATTCAAGTTTGAGTTGTTGGAATGTTTAGGTGTTTCTTTGATTTCAATGTTTAAATTCAATTCTCTTTGTTTTGTACGTATGAGGAATGGAAGAGAAGAGTGCCTAAACGTTCATACAATTCAAGTTTGAGTTGTTGGAATGTTTAGGTGTTTCTTTGATTTCAAAGTTATGAGGAAATTCGAAATATATGTTTATGCTTGCATTTTGATTTGATTACTTCTAATTGCGTTTCATAAGTTGTGGATTCAATTTGTTTAACCGTTTGATTGATAACTTATTTATGTATGTTTATTAAGAGTGCACACTTAATTTTCATGCATGAATATGACGCTAGAATATAAGTGAGTTTCACCTAATAGTTACGAACTTATATTCACAAGTAGTGGAGGTTGCTTATAAACAATCGCGTTAAACGAATTCTTGGCATAAGTTTCATGCGTATTCCATAGTAACGAATGCCTCGTCAACACTTATAGTTTTCATAATGCTTAATGATCTTTGATTGTATCTTTATTGTGCTTTTCACGTAAAGGACTTTTGGAGAATGTGGTGAATTGCGTTGCGCTAACCCATCCAATTCATTAACTTAAGGAGAACTTGACGGTTAATTTAAGCAGACCTAATTAACTTGGAGCGTTGAGAATTAATGGTTTATTGAAATGCAATTGGAAATCGTTTTATTATGCAAGTATAACATATGTGGAGATGAACCCCGTAGCTAACTTTCCATCCATTCAATTCCATCAATTTGTTCTTTCTTTTCTTGTTTCTGTTTTCATGTTTAATTTAACTTGTTGTTCAATTATGTTAAACATGTGGAACTAATTTCTTTTTAGTTAGAGGCGAATTTGAAGCCATGGACATATGTTGGTTATGATTTGATTTACTCCAGTTATGAATTCATGAACTTTAGATGTGGTTTACTTTTTGGCGCGAGATTTATACGCACACAGATTAAACCCTCTTTTCGTCAATTGTAGTATATGTATAAGTAGGGATCGTTCTGGACCGGGGATTAGGAGGGATTGTTAATCACTTGGATTTGACTCAAAAACGTAAAAACACAATATAAAACACTATACTAGACTCAAAGAATGCAAAACTAAACTTTAAAACACTCAAACAAACCAAAAGACTCAAAACAACACAAACACACTCAAATCTGCCTAAAAACCACTTTCTGGGCAGTTTTGAGCACCTTGAGTACTTTGGACGAATTTGGGAAATAAATTGATTCAAAACACTTAGAAACACAAACTAAATGTATTTCTAACTAATCTAACACTTTAAAAGAAATGGGGGAAAGGTTTTGACGAATTTAAAATTAAAACAGAAACTTAGAATTAAAACAGATTCTAAAAACGAAATGGATGAAATAAAATGATGAGAAACTAATTAGAGGGTTCCTTATCCACACATGAACATAAGCATATAATTTGACTCCCAGTTATGACTTCAACGAACGATGAATGACAATGCTCCAAGTTAATTAGGTTCGCTTAAACTAACTTTCAGATTTCCCTAGATTCATTGGATTGAATGGAATACGCATTACAACCAAATTATTCCTAATCAAAGTCCCTAACCATGGAATACGCATGATAGAGACATTCAACAAAGATCATTAAGTTCAACGGAAATCATAAACATCGACTAGGAATTCATAACTATGGAATACGCATGTTAATCCAGCCTAGGGTTTACTAAACACAATCGTGACTAGTGATAGGAGCATATTTACGCACCTTAGTTTAGCTTGTTTTTGTGCATTTATAGTGTTTTTCCTTAGTAAAGTAGTCTTTTAAGCTAGTTCTATGTGTTTTCAGGTTTTAAGGGCAAAGTATGCAAAAGGATGCATTTTGGAGCCTTTTGGAGCAAATTAGAGCTTGGAATGGACATCATATGCTTGGAGCCAAGAGGATGGACGAAATTGAAGACTTGAAGATGATTATTCCTACTTGAGCAAGGTTTCCTAGTTGAAGTAGGAAAGTCCCTAAATGGAAGATGGTTTCCTAGTTGAATTAGGATTCCTAGTTAAAATGGGTTTCCTAGTTGAATTAGGATTCCTAGAAGAATAAAGATTCCTACTCAAATAAGGTTTCCTACTTGATGAAGGAAAGTCAAAAGCCATATGGTCTCAAGTGAAGCAACAAAGAAGCTTTCCAAGTCCAAGAAGGAGAAGAATTCCAAGATGAAGAATGATTAGCTTTCCTAATCCTAATGCACAAGGTTTTCAGCCACAAAGAGGAGTCCTAAACACTTTAGAACACCTTATCCTAATCCTATAGGGATGCCATGCACTTTACCTTATCTTGGAGGGTTTCTAGAAGCCTTAGATGCCCTATCCTATCTTTGCCGTGGGTTTTATCCAAATCCCCTTAGTTTTTATGCTTTCTAGAAGCCCTAACATTATCCCTACAAAGGTGCTGCACCCTTATCTCTTTTTCCCTACAAATTTGGCCCTTAAAACATGATTCTAGGAACCTTATCTTATCTCCTACAAAAGTGGCGCCCCAAATCCTTCTAGAAAGCTGATTTCCCTTGCCTTGCAAGGCATTCTAGAAGCCTTATCACCTTATCTCCTTACCTGCCGCACCTAGGAAGCATTATCCCTTTCTATTTCTGATTTCTAAGCCTATTTCCTTGTGGATTTGGGTTATTCAAGTCCATATCTGATTACCCTAGGGTTTTAAGTGCCTATATATACTCATATTAACCCCTAGATCAGATCACCACCTCTCATACACATTCATTAATTCCAGAAATTCGTCCAACCCTCTCCACACCCTTGCCGCAGCCACCAAACACCTTTCTCCTTAGTTTTAAGCTTTGCCGCACCATCCCCTTCCCCTAAACACTACTACATCCCTCCATAACCATGCATCCATACACCTAAGGCCCTAAACCTGTCCCTAGACCCTTGCCGCACCAAGGAGGAGGAGAAGGATTCTCGGGAGTTCATGCAATTCGAGTTCGCGTCGCTGGAATTTCTAGGTGTTTCTTTTCCTTTGAATTCAATGTTTAATTTCAATTCTCTTTGTTTTGTGCGTATGAGGAACTAAACCCCCCCTTGGCTAGGGGGGGATTCGAAACCATGAACATACTTGCTATATGAATTGATTACTTCTAATTGCGTTTCATATGTTGTGAATTCAATTTACTTATCTATGTGAATTACATTGATTTGTGTGTGTTGGTTGAGAGTGCACGCTTAATTATCATGCATAAATTGGATGCTAGGATATAAGGAAATTTCACCTAATCGTTATGGAATTATATTCACAAGTAGTAAAGGTTGATGATCTCAATCACGTTAAGTAAATTCTTGGCATAAGTTTCATGCAATCAGAGTAACAAGTGCTTCGTCAATGCTTATGGTTTTCATAGAACTTAATGATTCTTGCTTGTATCTCTATTATGCAATCATGTAGGGGACTTGTGGGGAATGTTTTGGGTTGTCGTATGCAATCATCCAATTCAATAACGTTAGGAAAATCTGAAGGTTAATTTAAGCGAACCTAATTAACTTGGGGCGTTGAGAATTCATGGGTTATTGAAAAGCAATTGGAAATCGTTTTATATGCAAGTATAACATGTGTGGAGATGAACCCCTTAGCTAGCTTCCCATCCATTCAATTCCATCAAATTCGTTTTTACAATCTGTTCTAATTTAAAAAGTTTGTTTTGTTTTTAAATTCGTCCAAAACCAATCCCCCTTTACTTTGTTAAGTCATAGTAGTTAGAAATCACTTTAGTTTGTGTTTTTAAGTGTCTTAGGTCAAGTTAAAACCAATTTTCGTCCAAAGTTGTGTCTAGTGTTCAAAACTGCCCAGATTGTGTTTTTAAGGCAATTTTGAGTGTTTTGGTGCTGTTTTGAGTCTTTTGGTTTGTTTTGGTGTTTTAAAGTTTAGTTTTACATTCTTTGAGTCTAGTATAGTGTTTTAAACTTGTTTTTACATATTTGAGTCAGTTTCCAAGTGATTAACAATCCCTCCTAATCCCCGGTCCAGAACGATCCCTACTTACATTCTTCACTACAATTGATAAAAAGAGGGTTTAATTTGTGTGCGTATAATTCTCGCATCAACTAGCGATCTTTACTACTCATGAATATAAGTTCATAACGATTAGGTGAAATTCCCTTATATCCTAGCATCAAGTTTAGGCATGCAAATTAAGTGTCGACCCTCAACCCACATACATAAACAAGTTCTTAATCAAAACAGAAAAGTAAACCACATCTAAAGTTCATGAATTCATAACTAGAGTAAATCAAATCATAACCAACATATGTAAATGGCTTCAAATTCGCCTCTAACTAAAAAAAGAAATTAGTTCCACATGTTTAACATAATTGAACAACAAGTTAAATTAAACATGAAAACATAAACAAGTTAATAAACTAGACAGAAAGTAAATATGAAATTGAAATAGAATGAATGGAATTGAAATGGATGAATGCTAGCTAAGGGGTTCATCTCACACATGTTAGACTTGCATAATAAAATGATTTCCAATTGCATTTCAATAAACCATGAAACTCAACACCCCGGGTTAATTAGGTCCGCTTAAATTAACCGTCAAGTTCTCCTTAAGTTAATGAATTGGATGGGTTAGCGCAACGCAATCCACAACATTCTCCAAAAGTCCTTTACGTGAACAACACAATAAAGATACAATCAAAGATCATTAAGCATCATGAAAATTATAAGTATTGACGAGGCATTCGTTACTATGGAATACGCATGAAACTTATGCCAAGAATTCGTTTAACGCGATTGTTTATAAGCAACCTCCACTACTTGTGAATATAAGTTCATAACGATTAGGTGAAACTCACTTATATTCTAGCGTCATATTCATGCATTGAAAATTAAGCGCGCATTCTCAATAAACATACATAAATAAGTTATCAATCAAACGGTTAAACAAATTGAATCCACAACTTATGAAACGCAATTAGAAGTAATCAAATCAAAATGCAAGCATAAACATTCCAACAACTCAAACTTGAATTGTATGAACGTTTAGGCCCTCTTCTCTTCCATGCCTCATTCGTACAAAACAAAGAGTATTGAAATTAAACATAGAAATCAAAGAAACACCTAAACATTCCAACAACTCAAACTTGAATTGTATGAACGTTTAGGCACTCTTCTCTTCCTCTTCGTTGTAGCACAAGGTCTAAGGATAGTTTGATGGTGTGAATGGTTTGGGGAGTGGTGAAAATGGAAGGGGGATGGTGTTTGGATTAGTAGGGAATGGTGCCTCAAGGCCACGGCACCAAGGGCAGTTTGTGATGGTCTACATTCTGAAATGGAAGAGTGTTGTGACTGAAATGTGTATGAATGAGAATGTGTCCATTGTGGCTGAAATGCATGCTTATTTATAGGTAAATAAGAGGGAACATGACAGCTAGGAGGTGGGTGGAAATCTGAAATGGTGATGGGAGATGCATGTGGCTGATTTATGCATGTGATTAAAGGGTGGGATTGCATGTGCTTTGACAGAAATGAAAGGGAATGCACGGTTTTGGTTGATTTCTGGTGGTTGTGAGGTGGAAAGCTAGGTGGAAATGCATGTGGATTAAAGGGACATGTGGGGGTGGAAATGATGAATGAAATGCATGTGAATGACAGCTAGATATGTTGATGAATGCATGTGACTTGTTTGTGGTGAGTGAATGCATGTGCAAAGCTGGAAATGCAATGGGAACTCACGGCATTGAGTGATTTCTGGGTGCATGTGGAATGAATGATTTCTTGGTGAGGGGATGCATGTGTTGATTAAAGGGGGAATGCAAAGGAAAAGCTGGAAATGGGAGTGAAGAGTCACGGCAATGTGTGGTGTTTATTTGAATGTTTGCAATGATGAAATGGATGGGAGTGGTTTGATGAATGAGTGGATGGAATGATGAAAGAATAAAGGGTGCATGTGGGTGAATGTGTTTGCATGTGCACGGTTTTAGGGAGAAAGGTGGATGATGCGAGATTTATACGCACACAAATTAAACCCTCTTTTTGACAATTGTAGTATAGGTGCAAGTAGGGATCGTTCTGGACCGGGGATTAGGAGGGATTGTTAATCACTTGGATTTGACTCAAAAACGTAAAAACGTAATATAAAACACTAAACTAGACTCAAAGAATGTAAAACTAAACTTTAAAACACTAAGACAAACCAAAAGACTCAAAACAACACAAACACACTCAAATCTGCCTAAAAACCACTTTCTGGGCAGATTTGAGCACAAACACAAATTTGGACGAAATTAAGTAATAACTTGACTCAAGAACGTAAAAACACAATATAAAACACTAAACTAACTCAAAGAATGTAAAACTAAACACTTAAAACATTAAAACAAACCAAAAGACTCAAACATCACCCAAAACACTCAAAACTGCCTTAAAATCACTTTCTGGGCAGTTTTGAGCACTTTGGTGAATTTGGACGAAATTGGGAAATAAAATGAATCAAAACACTTTAAAACATAAACTAAACAAATTCTAAACACTAAAGAACAAGAAAGTAAAGGGGGGTTTTAAATTGACGAGAATTGAAATAACAAAACAAGTTAATAAACTAAACAGATTGTAAAACGAATTTGATGGAATGGAATGAATGGATGATAGAATGGCTAAGGGGTTCATCTCCATACATGTTATACTTGCATAATAAAATGATTTCCAATTGCATTTCAATAAACCATGAAACTCAACACCCCAAGTTAACCGTGATGCACTAATTAACCTTCAAATCTTCCTAACGTTATTGAATTGGATGATGCATGCGACAATTCAAAACATTCCCCACAAGTCCTCAACATGAATGCATAGAAGAGGTACAAGCAAGAATCATTACGCTCTATGAAAATTATAAGTGTTGACGAGGCATTCGTTACTATGGATTGCATGAAACTTATGCCAAGAATTCATTTAACGCGATTGTTTATAAGCAACCTCCACTACTTGTGAATATAAGTTCATAACGATTAGGTGAAACTCACTTATATTCTAGCGTCATATTCATGCATGAAAATTAAGTGTGCACTCTCAATGAACATACATAAATAAGTTATCAATCAAACAGTTAAACGAATTGAATCCACAACTTATGAAACGCAATTAGAAGTATTCAAATCAAAATGCAAGCATAAACATATATTCGAATCACCCCCTAACCAAGGGGGGTTTAGTTCCTCATGGTACAAAACAAAGAGAATCAAAGAAACGCCTAAACATTCCAACAACTCAAACTTGAATTGTATAAACGTTTAGGCCCTCTTATCATCCATTCCTCATTCGTACAAAACAAAGAGCATTGAAATCAAAGAAACACCTAAACATTCCAACAACTCAAACTTGAATTGTATGAACGTTTAGGCCCTCTTATCTTCCTCTTCGTTGTAGCACAAGGTCTAAGGATAGTTTGATGGTGTGAATGGTTTGGGGAGTGGTTGGAGTGGCTGCAATGGAGGAGAAAAGTGTTTTGGTGGCTGCTGCAAGGGTGTGGAGAGGTTTTGACGAATTTCTGGAATATGGAAGAGTGGTATTTGGATTTGTAGGGGAAGACTCACGGCACAAAGGTGGTTTATGGTCTACATTTCTGCAATGGATGAAGTGTATGAATGGAATGGATGGACTTTGTGAAGGGCACGGCCCCAAGGGACCAATTTCTGTTGTGAAATGAATTGTGAATCAATGAGAATGAATGAATGAGTATTTATAGGTGAAATGGGGGGAACATGACAGCTAGGTTGCATGTGCTAATGCTTGTGTGTGCATGTGAAATCTGCCAAGATGCATGTGATTAAAGGGTGGAATGAATGGAATGCAATCTGAAATGCATGTGAATTAAAACTAGAGTGATGATGATGAATGCATGTGCAAAGGAAGTGGATTTTCTGTGGTGAATGGTAATGCAATGTGTTTGCATGTGAATTAAAGCTATGTGAATGATTAGGGTGAGTGTACATGTGCTTTGACAGCTAGGATGAATTAATTAAAGGAAGTGCATGTGATTGCAAAATGTGAATGATTATGAGTGTGTGTGTGAGTGAATTAAAGGATGGAATGCATGTGAAATGAATGAAATGCAATCTGAAATGGGATAGCATGTGGGTGAATGTGTGGCTGCAATGATGAAGTGAATGCATGTGTTGAATGATTAAAGTGCATGTGCAATGTTTTAAAGGATGGAATGATGGAGGAACAAGTGCATGTGAATGCATGGTGATAGCATGTGCACGGTTTTGGTTGGAATGATGGCAGATTGTGAAAACATGTGAATGCATGTGTTTGATGAATGATAAGTGGTGAATGATATGATAAGTGATAAGTGGTGAATGATAAGATAAGTGATAAGTGGTGAATGATAAGTGATGAATGATAAGTGGTGAATGATAAGTGATATGATATGTGATTATGATAAGTAATGGGAGCATGTGAGAGAATGAATAATGAATGCATGTGTATGGTTTTGGGAGAAAGGTGGAGATGCACGGCATAAGGGAATTGGAAAGGTTTAAATGTCCTAAAACTAAAGGGAACAAAGTTCCAACACTTTGGTCTTCAATTTCGTCCAACATTTTGGCGCCAAGCATAAGCTATCCATCCTTAGCCCAAAAGTGCTCCAAAAGTCTCCAAAATGCATCTTTTTGCTCCTTTAGCCCTTTGGACCTACAAACACACGAAAATAGCTTAAAGGACTAAAATAACTAAAGAAACATAACGTAAATGCACGAGAACAAGCCATTTAAGTCGCATGAATATGCTCCTATCAGTGGATGAATGTGCATGTGAATTAGGTGATAAGTGGTGATGATAAGTAATGATATGTGATTATGATAAGTGATAAGTGGTGATGATAAGTGTATGATATGTGATGAATGATAAGTGGTGAATGATATGTGATGAATGATAAGTGGAAGTGTTTAAGATAGGGAACAAAGCCCTTCCTTGCATGGCAAGGAAGGGAGACACAAGGAAACGCACGGCATTGTTCTAAGGTTGCAAGGAATGTTGTTTTCGTGTTCTAAAATGCGTAGGAGTCTTCAATGATGCTCAAACATGAGGTCTTTTAGGATTTAACTTTCCTACTTCAAGTCTTCAATTTCGTCCATCCTCTTGGCTCCAAGCATATGATATCCATTCCAATCTCTAGTTTGCTCCAAAAGGCTCCAAAAGGCATCCTTTTGCATACCTTGCCCTTAGAACCTACAAACACACGAAAATAGCTTAAAGTACTAAAATAACTAAAGAAACATAACGTAAATGCACGAGAACAAGCCATTTAAGTCGCATGAATATGTGATAGGAGCATTGATAGGAGCATATTTAGGCGACTTAACTAGCTTATTCTTGGGCATTTGTGCTATTATTTCTTAGTTAATGTCGTATTACAACTCAATTTCGTGTGTTTGTAGGTCCTATGGGTTAAAGTATCAAGAAAGTGCATTTTGGAGCTATTTTGGACACTAGGTGGTGAGCTTGCATGTGGGCTAACATGGATGGACGAATTTGGACTTCAAGAAGGTGGAAATGTGATAAGAAGAGGAAGGAACTATGCTAAGGACAAAGTGGATAAGGAAAGTGCAAGAAAAGAGGAAACATTATCCAAAACATTATCCAACCTTATCCAACCTTATCCAACATTATCCAATTATCCAAAACTTTATCCAAACCTTATCTCATCTTATCCTATCCAAACCTTATCATGTCTTACTCCTAATTACATGGGGACTTAAATGGATCATTCTAGAACGTATTTCTAGAAGCATCCTAGTCTAGAAGGCCCAAATCTGCCACAAAACCTATTCTTTCTAGAAACCCTAGAAAAGTGGCGCCCAAACCTTTCTAGAAGGCTTTACCTTGCCTTGCAAGCCAAGCTACCCTCTCCCCTAAATCAGCCACACCTTCCTAGACCCAATCCCTTTGGGATTCTGAATTCCAAGGCCTAATCCTTGTGGATTTGGGTATACAATTCGTTTTATAAAACTATGTGGGCCAAAAACCTCTTCCTAGGTGGATTTGACAACCCATGGCCGAATTCTAGGGCCCTAATCCACCAAATCTGCTAAGTAAACCCTAATCTAATAAACCCTAGGACTATATAAACATATTTTCAGCCACAAATTCGTACCACCCCCTTATGCTATTCAGAAACCCTTGTGCCGCACCTCCATTCTCCATTCTACACATCCACACATCTCCCTACACATCCATACATCTCTGCCGCACCCTTCCCACCATAATCAACCATCCTCCATCCCTCCAAACTAGAAAACACCATCCAAAACCACCAATTCCATCACCCTAACTTTGTGCCGCAGCAAGGAGGAGGAAGAGGAGCCAATCTGTGCATCGAATCCATCTTGGAATTGCTGAGCATTTAGGTGTATTCTTTCTTATGATTTCCATGTTTAAATTCAATACTTTTTGTTGTGCAAGCATGAGGAACTAATCCCCCCTTTGGCTAGGGGGGAATTTCGAAACCATGGTTATATTTGCATGATGATTTGATTACTTTCAGTTGTGATTTCACGAATGATGAATTCAATTTACTTATCTATTTTAATTAAAACTTGCTTATGTATATGAATTGAGAGTGCACGCTTGATTTGCATGCATAAACATGATGCTAGGATATGAGGGAACTTCACCTAATCGTTGGGAACTCACATCCATGAGTAGTTAAGATTGTTGGTCGCAATTATGTTAAGTAAATTCTTGGTATAAGTATCATGCGCTTTCATAGTTACGAATGCCTCGTCAACACCTATGATTTCCATAGAACCTAATGATCTTTGATTGTCTTTCTATTATGCGCTTTCATATAGAAAACTTTTAAGGAATAATTTGATTGCAATGCGCTAATTCCATTCAATTCAATGACCTAAGGGAAATCTGATAGTTAATTTAAGCGTACCTAATTAACTTGGGGTGTTGAGGTTCATAAATTCATCGAATAAGCAACTGGAGATTATTTTGTATGCAAGTATGCCATGTGTGGAGAAAAACCTCCTAGCCATCTCACCATCCACTTAATTTCACCAATTTCGTCAGAATCTGCCTATTTTACATATTTGTTTTGTTTGTTTGATTTTCGTCAAAAACCAAATCCCCAAGTGTCTTAGAGTGTCTAATTAGTTAGAATATGTTTTAGATTGTGTTTTTGAGTGTTTTGATTCAAGTTGTTACCCAAATTCGTCCAAATTAGTGAAAGTGCTCAAAACTGCCCAGAAAGTGTTTTTAAGGCAGTTTTGAGTGTTTTGGGGCTGTTTTGAGTCTTTGGGTTTGTTTTAGTGTTTTTATTGTTTAGCTTTGCATTCTTTGAGTCTAGTTTAGTGTTTTAACCTTTGTTTTACGTTTTTGAGTCAGTTTCCAAGTGATTTAGCAATCCCTCCTAATCCCCGGTTTAGAACGATCCCTACTTATTTATATGCTACAATTGTCAAAAGAGGGTTAATTTGTGTGTTAAGTTAATTTTCGCATCAAATTTTGGCGCCGTTGCCGGGGATTAGCAACTTTGCTAATCCCTTGGATTGTTATTTTCGTTTTTCTTATTAGATCAGATTCTTATGTTATTTTGTTTCTTGTTTTAGGTACTTGTTTATGACTCGGAGTTCTAATCCGGTTCACGAACATATTTTAGACTTTGACGACGATTTTGAGCGTGAGTTGAGACGTAAGAGGAAGAACCCGGAACCTAGTGAATCAAGTGCAAGTTCCGAGTCCGTTTCTGAATTTGAAGAGGAAGTGGAAGACATGGCAGCGGACAACCGAACAATCAAGGAGCTTTCCGCTTCGGGATTGGCCAATGCCGCACCCTTGTGCATCCAATACCCAAGGGCGGCTCAAGACAAGACTGCCGAGTTCGAATTGAAGTCAAGCCTGTTACATCACATTCCGAAGTACCATGGGCTGTCCATGGAAGATCCGAACAAGCACTTGAAGGAGTTTGAAGTCGTTTGCTCAAGCATGACTCCGGTGAACGTGGATGAGAGCATCTTGAAGATGAAGGCCTTTCCCTTTTCTCTCCAAGAGAAAGCGAAAGATTGGTTGTACGAGTTGGCTCCCGGAATGGTCACATCATGGGAGAGCATGAAACGAGCTTACTTGGAGAAGTTTTTCCCAACTTCTCGAGTCATCCTCCTACGAAAAAGGATAAGTGGAATCCAACAAGATGAAGGTGAATCCTTTCCTACTTATTATGAACGCTTTAAATCTCTTGTTGCTTCATGTCCACAGCATCAAATGAAGGAGGAACTACTTCTACAATACTTTTACGAGGGACTTCTACCTATTGAACGTCAAATGCTAGATGCCTCAGCGGGAGGAGCATTGGTGGATAAGACCTCCACGGCTGCAAAGTCCTTGATTGCTAATCGAGCATTGAACGCTCAACAATACGAAGGCGTTGGACAGAGGAGTACCCCACGGCAACACCAAGTCAATGAGGTAAGTGCCATAACCGAACTTCAAAATCAAATGGCTAACCTTACTACGTTGCTTTCTCAGGTGGTGGAAGGTCCAAAAGTCAAAACCGTAGCTTCTTGTGGCGTATGCTCCATGCAAGAACACCCTACCGACAAGTGCCCACAATTAATCGAGAATGGAGGGTGGGAGACACTCAATGCCGTGGGATATGGCAACCAATACCAATCACGTGGTGATCCGTTCTCTAATACTTACAATCCCGGTTGGCGTGATCATCCGAATTTCAAATGGCGAGACCCCCAACAAGGTCAACAACAAAGCGGATTTAGGCAACAACCCCCGGGTTTCTATCAAAAGCCGTTGGCACCACCACAAGCCCAAGCACAACCTGGCTAAAGCAATGTAGGTAATTCAAGTGAAAATGATAAGATTTTTCAATTACTTACTACTTTGACGCAGGAAGTCCAAACTCAAAACAAAGAGAGGCAAATCCAAGACAAGAGGGTGGACAACTTGGAGAAGCAAGTGGGACAGATTGCCGAATTCATGGGGCAATTTCGTGAGCAAGGAAGGTTGCCTAGCTCAACCATCGTCAATCCAAAAGGAGGTTTTGAAACCGCTAAGGCTATCACCTTGAGAAGTGGCAAACAAGTTGGCACGGCCTCACAACCCTCTAAATCAGCCCCAACGGAGGACGAAAAGTTGCAATTTGAGGAGGGGGAGCCAGAGCAAGCCACGGCAAGGGTAACACCAACCATGCCGCAGCCACCCAAACAACCCCATTCGGCTTCCAAGGGTAAGGAGGTTCCAAATTCGATTGTTTCTAATGTTATTCCTCCAAATGCACCCTTTCCTAGCAGGTTTATGCAATCTAAGATAGAGGAGGATGAAAAAGACATCCTAGAGACGTTTAGGAAGGTGCATGTCAATATCCCGCTCCTTGATGCAATAAAGCAAATTCCGAAGTATGCGAAGTTTTTGAAGAAGATTTGTACAACAAGGAAACGGATTCGAGAGAAAGAGGTGGTACATGTAAGTGAGAATGTCTCAGCCATCTTGCAACGTAAATTGCCCCCTAAATGCAAAGATCCGGGTAGTTTTACAATTCCTTGTGTTATTGGCAATAATCGTTTTGAACATGCCATGCTAGACTTAGGTGCATCTATTAATGTTATGCCTTACTCAATTTATGCATCTATGAACCTAGGTGAGTTAAAAAATGATGGTGTGGTTATTCAATTGGCCGATAGATCTAATGCCTATCCAAAGGGTGTTTTGGAAGATGTTTTAGTGCAGGTTAATGATTTAATCTTTCCGGCTGATTTTTATGTACTTGAAATGGAAGACTCGGTTCATTCTCCACCCTTGCCACTCCTACTTGGAAGACCATTCATGAAAACAGCTCAAACGAAGATTGATGTGGCCAAGGGAGTATTAACAATGGAGTTTGGTGGTGATATAATTAAATTCAATGTTTATGACTCTATTAAGAAGCCTAATGATGTTCGTTCTTGTTTTGCCATTGATGTGCATAAGGATATAGGGCAGGAACAATCCACACCTATCAAGAAGGATGCATCAAGAACCACCATTGAAGAGGGAATTGGAGTGGTTGCCCTAAAACCATCCAATCTGGCCGAGAGTAGCCATAGTGACTTTGTTGATATGGCTGCCACTTTTGAGCCTCCATCACAATATGTGTGTAAGTCTCCAACCCCAATTCCAATTCCCATGTCAACTAATACGGTGTTACCTTCTTTGGTGCAGGTACCTAATCGATTTCAAGGTGGTGGGAGCATTTACATGGACTTTAGGAACCAAAACACCACAATCCGGGAGGATCACTATCCCCTCCCATTCATTGAGCCATGCTACGAACACTTTGGGAAGCATGCCGTGGAGGACAGATCCCTCCATGCCGTGGGTACTACTAGTGAAGCTTAACTCGGCGTATTCGTCCGGCTGGAAGACGTTAAAGCAAGCGCTTCTTGGGAGGCAACCCATGTATTTGACAAGGAGAAGATGGAACTTCCACTCCAAACCCAGATTTGCGTTTCTAAACCCTTCTCCTTGCTATTTATTTTATCGTGCGTAGTTGCTTGTTATTTGTTTGCTTTTATGTGAGTCTTTGTGTGAAACATTGAGGACAATGTTTGATTTAAGTGTGGGGGGGTAAACAAGTGTTTTTATGCAAAATTCGTGGGATTCTATCACCTATCACTTCTAATGTTGTTTCTCACTGTTTTTAAGTGTTTTTAGTGCATTTTAAGCTGTTTTGGTGTGTGTTGAAGTAAAAATCCGAAAATTTGAAAAAAGTGTTTTGAAAAAGCCAAAAAGAGTTGTTTTTGTGTGTTTGTTTGTGTCTTAGGGTACCTTCCAACACAATGATGAGGATTTGGTTTTTAATGCATGACTGTTAAAGAGAGTTACAAACAATGATGGACGTGTGATTTGCTCTTTGGTTTATGCTTGGTTGTAGTTATAGTTTACGAATTCACATGTAATCACAAAGGATAAAATCAGTTTTTGTAACATGCTTGAAGGAAGGAACTCAAACAAACGCTACATCCCTGAGAGACTTGAGCCTAAACGTTTATTTGGAGAGTTATTAATCTGTGCATTCTTGTTTTCTTAAGTCGTTGCATGATCTCATTATTCTTTGCTTGGTTGCTACTTAGAATGCGTTTCGTCACTATAGTTCCAAATACTAGAACTCATACCCGTTTCATTCAAAGCATGAAATTGATTAGCATAACAAATAACAAGATGAAGTTGTGTAGTAGTCACCACCATAGCCAAACAGCCGAATCCACCCTTGTCACTTGTATTGTAGGTTTAAACCCCCTTGAGCCTTATTTAGCCTATTTTCTTGTTAACCACATCATCCTTACCTAGCCCAGAATAGGACTTTCCATACCTTTGTTCTTAAAGTATAGTGGAGCATAACTTAGAAGGAATTCCTATTGAGTGACATTTGTGCAGAAAACAAGTGTGGGGGAAGGGATTTTGTGAGTGTGTGTGTGTGCCAAAGTCTTAAAAGAGGCACGAGAAAAAGAAAGAAAAAACGAAAAAAAAAATTGTGAAAAAGAAGAAAAAGAAGAAGGAAAGAAAGAAAATGAGTGAAAATAAGTGAGAATGAACTCACAAGTGAGATTGTTGAAGAAAGGGTCCAAAAAGTTGAATATGGCCCTAATTTTTGTGTGACTTCCCCCTTGGGTGATCAAAGTTGACTTCCGCGTTCTAATGGGAATTCTAAGTGCCTAATTCAATACTTTGCTCACTATTGCTTTAAGAATGTTTGTTATCCTTTACCTTTCGTTGTTAGCTAATACCCTAGCCTCGTTACAACCCTTTGACTTCTATCTTGATTGTTATGTGTTTCAATATGTGGAGTTTAAAGTGGGTTTGATCATATGGTATCCCTGGTTCTCGCATCTAAGTGGTAGCATTCCATTCATGAGATCATATATATACATGTTAATAATTCTAGAAAGTGCTTTCCTTGTTATAACATATGTGAGTGTTCGTCCACATGTTTACATCAATCTTCTCACATATACCTAGTGTAGGAGTGTAGTTAGAAAATCTGTGTGAAAATTGAGAGTACATCTAGTAAGGAATTGAGGGAATTCTCTAAGGCATGTTACTACATTCAAAATGTTGTTTTAATTGATTAAATGCGAGCTAGTGAATGGTGACTATGATTAAGTATGCTCGAGGGTAAGGATTGCTTAAATCTATGTGAGTAGTGATCTTTAACATGTTATGTTTCATTGGAAATCCCTGAGGCAACGTTGGAAGGTTTAGAGTTATGTTTTGTTTCTTTTGTTTATTTGTTTTGCTCGAGGACTAGCAAAAGATAAGTGTGGGGGAATTTGATAGGAGCATATTTAGGCGACTTAACTAGCTTATTCTTGGGCATTTGTGCTATTATTTCTTAGTTAATGTCGTATTACAACTCAATTTCGTGTGTTTGTAGGTCCTATGGGTTAAAGTATCAAGAAAGTGCATTTTGGAGCTATTTTGGACACTAGGTGGTGAGCTTGCATGTGGGCTAACATGGATGGACGAATTTGGACTTCAAGAAGGTGGAAATGTGATAAGAAGAGGAAGGAACTATGCTAAGGACAAAGTGGATAAGGAAAGTGCAAGAAAAGAGGAAACATTATCCAAAACATTATCCAACCTTATCCAACCTTATCCAACATTATCCAATTATCCAAAACTTTATCCAAACCTTATCTCATCTTATCCTATCCAAACCTTATCATGTCTTACTCCTAATTACATGGGGACTTAAATGGATCATTCTAGAACGTATTTCTAGAAGCATCCTAGTCTAGAAGGCCCAAATCTGCCACAAAACCTATTCTTTCTAGAAACCCTAGAAAAGTGGCGCCCAAACCTTTCTAGAAGGCTTTACCTTGCCTTGCAAGCCAAGCTACCCTCTCCCCTAAATCAGCCACACCTTCCTAGACCCAATCCCTTTGGGATTCTGAATTCCAAGGCCTAATCCTTGTGGATTTGGGTATACAATTCGTTTTATAAAACTATGTGGGCCAAAAACCTCTTCCTAGGTGGATTTGACAACCCATGGCCGAATTCTAGGGCCCTAATCCACCAAATCTGCTAAGTAAACCCTAATCTAATAAACCCTAGGACTATATAAACATATTTTCAGCCACAAATTCGTACCACCCCCTTATGCTATTCAGAAACCCTTGTGCCGCACCTCCATTCTCCATTCTACACATCCACACATCTCCCTACACATCCATACATCTCTGCCGCACCCTTCCCACCATAATCAACCATCCTCCATCCCTCCAAACTAGAAAACACCATCCAAAACCACCAATTCCATCACCCTAACTTTGTGCCGCAGCAAGGAGGAGGAAGAGGAGCCAATCTGTGCATCGAATCCATCTTGGAATTGCTGAGCATTTAGGTGTATTCTTTCTTATGATTTCCATGTTTAAATTCAATACTTTTTGTTGTGCAAGCATGAGGAACTAATCCCCCCTTTGGCTAGGGGGGAATTTCGAAACCATGGTTATATTTGCATGATGATTTGATTACTTTCAGTTGTGATTTCATGAATGATGAATTCAATTTACTTATCTATTTTAATTAAAACTTGCTTATGTATATGAATTGAGAGTGCACGCTTGATTTGCATGCATAAACATGATGCTAGGATATGAGGGAACTTCACCTAATCGTTGGGAACTCACATCCATGAGTAGTTAAGATTGTTGGTCGCAATTATGTTAAGTAAATTCTTGGTATAAGTATCATGCGCTTTCATAGTTACGAATGCCTCGTCAACACCTATGATTTCCATAGAACCTAATGATCTTTGATTGTCTTTCTATTATGCGCTTTCATATAGAAAACTTTTAAGGAATAATTTGATTGCAATGCGCTAATTCCATTCAATTCAATGACCTAAGGGAAATCTGATAGTTAATTTAAGCGTACCTAATTAACTTAGGGTGTTGAGGTTCATAAATTCATCGAATAAGCAACTGGAGATTATTTTGTATGCAAGTATGCCATGTGTGGAGAAAAACCTCCTAGCCATCTCACCATCCACTTAATTTCACCAATTTCGTCAGAATCTGCCTATTTTACATATTTGTTTTGTTTGTTTGATTTTCGTCAAAAACCAAATCCCCAAGTGTCTTAAAGTGTCTAATTAGTTAGAATATGTTTTAGATTGTGTTTTTGAGTGTTTTGATTCAAGTTGTTACCCAAATTCGTCCAAATTAGTGAAAGTGCTCAAAACTGCCCAGAAAGTGTTTTTAAGGCAGTTTTGAGTGTTTTGGGGCTGTTTTGAGTCTTTGGGTTTGTTTTAGTGTTTTTATTGTTTAGCTTTGCATTCTTTGAGTCTAGTTTAGTGTTTTAACCTTTGTTTTACGTTTTTGAGTCAGTTTCCAAGTGATTTAGCAATCCCTCCTAATCCCCGGTTTAGAACGATCCCTACTTATTTATATGCTACAATTGTCAAAAGAGGGTTAATTTGTGTGTTAAGTTAATTTTCGCATCAAGCATATTCATGCGACTTAAATGGCTTGTTCTCGTGCATTTACGTTATGTTTCTTTAGTTATTTTAGTCCTTTATGCTTCTTTTGTGTGTTTTCAGGTTCTAAGGGCAAAGTATGCAAAAGGATGCCTTTTGGAGCAAATTAGAGATTGGAATGGATATCATATGCTTGGAGCCAAGAGGATGGACGAAATTGAAGGATTCCTCCTCCATTGCAGCCACATGCACGAATATCATTCACACCAAAACCTTGCACATGCTTTCCCATTTCATTATTCATTCACCTTGCAGCCACTCCACATGCATTTCTAGCTTTTCCTTTGCATTCCCCCTTTAATCAACACATGCATCCACTCACCAAGAAATCATTCACTCCACATGCATTTCTAGCTTTTCCTTTGCATTCCCCCTTTAATCAACACATGCATCCACTCACCAAGAAATCATTCATTCCACATGCACCCAAAACACCACCAGAAATCATCATTGCCATTGTTCCTCCATCATTGCACCACAATGCAGCCACATGCACTTGTTCCTCTAACATTTCAGCCACTTGCACTCCCATTCTCTCCCAAAACCGTGCACATGCCTTCTCCTTGCATTTCCAGCCATTCCACATGCTATTTCAGCCACATGCACTCATAATCATTCAACCAACATGTGCACATGCAACCTAGCTGTCATGTTCCCCCCATTTCACCTATAAATACTCATTCATTCACACTCATTCATACACAATTCATTTGACAACAGAAATTGGTCCCTTGGGGCCGTGCCCTTCACAAAGTCCATCCATTCCATTCATAAATCCTTCCACATTTCAGAATGTAGACATCAAAACTCTTTTGTGCCGTGCCCTCCCTTAGAATCCAAACACCATCCTTCCATATTCCACCACTACCCAAACCATTCACACCATCAAACTATCCCTAGACCTTGTGCTACAACGAAGAGGAAGAGAAGAGTGCCTAAACGTTTATACAATTCAAGTTTGAGTTGTTGGAATGTTTAGGTGTTTCTTTGATTTCAATGTTTAATTTCAATGCTCTTTGTTTTGTACGAATGAGGAATGGAAGATAAGAGGGCCTAAACGTTCATACAATTCAAGTTTGAGTTGTTGGAATGTTTAGGTGTTTCTTTGATTCTCTTTGTTTTGTACCATGAGGAACTAAACCCCCCTTGGTTAGGGGGTGATTCGAATATATGTTTATGCTTGCATTTTGATTTGAATACTTCTAATTGCGTTTCATAAGTTGTGGAATCAATTTGTTTAACCGTTTGATTGATAACTTATTTATGTATGTTTATTGAGAATGCGCGCTTAATTTTCATGCATGAATATGACGCTAGAATATAAGTAAGTTTCACCTAATCGTTATGAACTTATATTCACAAGTAGTGGAGGTTGCTTATAAACAATCGCGTTAAACAAATTCTTGGCATAAGTTTCATGCAATCCATAGTAACGAATGCCTCGTCAACACTTATAATTTTCATAGAGCGTAATGATTCTTGCTTGTATCTCTTCTATGCATTCAAGTTGAGGACTTGTGGGGAATGTTTTGAATTGTTGTATGCGCTAACCCATCCAATTCAATAACGTTAGGAAGATTTGAAGGTTAATTAGTGCATCACGGTTAACCCGGGGTGTTGAGTTTCATGGTTTATTGAAATGCAATTGGAAATCATTTTATTATGCAAGTATAACATGTATGGAGATGAACCCCTTAGCCATTCTATCATCCATTCATTCCATTCCATCAAATTCGTTTTACAATCTGTTTAGTTTATTAACTTGTTTTGTTATTTCAATTTTCGTCAATTTAAAACCCCCCCTTTACTTTCTTGTTCTTTAGTGTTTAGAATTTGTTTAGTTTATGTTTTAAAGTGTTTTGATTCAATTTTATTTCCCAATTTCGTCCAAATTCACCAAAGTGCTCAAAACTGCCCAGAAAGTGATTTTAAGGCAGTTTTGAGTGTTTTGGGTGATGTTTGAGTCTTTTGGTTTGTTTTAATGTTTTAAGTGTTTAGTTTTACATTCTTTGAGTTAGTTTAGTGTTTTATATTGTGTTTTTACGTTCTTGAGTCAAGTTATTACTTAATTTCGTCCAAATTTGTGTTTGTGCTCAAATCTGCCCAGAAAGTGGTTTTTAGGCAGATTTGAGTGTGTTTGTGTTGTTTTGAGTTTTTTGGTTTGTCTTAGTGTTTTAAAGTTTAGTTTTGCATTCTTTGAGTCTAGTATAGTGTTTCATATTGTTATTTTACGTTTTTGAGTCAAATCCAAGTGGTTAACAATCCCTCCTAATCCCCGGTCTAGAACGATCCCTACTTATACATATACTACAATTTGACGAAAAGAGGGTTTAATTTGTGTGCGTATAAATTCTCGCATCAATATGCTCCTATCAAATACCCCCACACTTATCTTTTGCTAGTCCTCGAGCAAAACAAAACAACAAAAGAACACGAAACTAGACAAAACGAACAAAACACCACCTACACCTTCCAACAATCGTCTCACGGATTTCCAATGCACATGACAAGTTAAAAATCATTAGTCCCATAGATTTTAGTCATCTTCACACTTGAGTACATTCTTAATCATAGTCACCACATACTATTTCACAATTAAGCATTTAAAACCATGTTTTGAATGTAGTAACATGCCTTAGAGAATTTGCTCAAATCCTTACAAGAATGCACTCTATTTTCACACAGATTTTCTGACTACACACCCTACACTAGTTATATGTGAGAAGATTGATGTAAACATGAAAACGAACACTCACATATATGTATCATAAAGAGAGCAATTTCTGGAGTTAATAAGCATGTTTAGGTATGATCTCATGAATGGAATGCTACTACTTAGAATGAGAACCAGTGATTCCATAAGCTCATATCAATTCCAAACTCCACATATTGAATACATAACATCAAGATAGAAGTTGAGGGTTGTAACGGGGCTAAGGGTAATGGTTTAACAAAGAAAGGTAAAGTAAAACAAAGGTTCTTAAAGTAATAGGAAGCGAAGTAATGAAATTGACACTTAAACTCACTTTTAATGGCAGAAATCAACTTTTAAACACAAGGGAAGATTCATGCAACAACTAGGGTCAAATTCACTCTTTTGGACCCTTCCTTCAATAACCAATGCTTGTGAGATCATTCTCACTTATTTTTCAACTCTTTTTTTTTTTTTCTTTCTTTTCAACAATTTTTTTTTTCTTTATTTCATTCTTTGGCCGTGCCCTATTATCTTCCCCCACACTTATTTTCTGCAGTATATTGATCAAAAGGAGTTCATTCTAAGTCATGCTTCACTATCCTTTAAGAACAAGGGGTTAACAAAGAAAATAAGCTTGAAAAGGCTCAAAAGGGGTAAACCACATCTAAAGTTCATGAATTCATAACTGGAGTAAATCAAATCATAACCAACATATGTCCATGGCTTCAAATTCGCCTCTAACTAAAAAGAAATTAGTTCCACATGTTTAACATAATTGAACAAGAAGTTAAATTAAACATGAAAACAGAAACAAGAAAAGAAAGAACAAATTGATGGAATTGAATGGATGGAAAGTTAGCTACGGGGTTCATCTCCACATATGTTATACTTGCATAATAAAACGATTTCCAATTACATTTCAATAAACCATTAATTCTCAACACTCCAAGTTAATTAGGTCCGCTTAAATTAACCGTCAAGTTCTCCTTAAGTTAATGAATTGGATGGGTTAGCGCAACGCAATTCACCACATTCTCCAAAAGTCCTTTACGTGAAAAGCACAATAAAGATACAATCAAAGATCATTAAGCATTATGAAAACTATAAGTGTTGACGAGGCATTCGTTACTATGGAATACGCATGAAACTTATGCCAAGAATTCGTTTAACGCGATTGTTTATAAGCAACCTCCACTACTTGTGAATATAAGTTCGTAACTATTAGGTGAAACTCACTTATATTCTAGCGTCATATTCATGCATGAAAATTAAGTGTGCACTCTCAATAAACATACATAAAGAAGTTATCAATCAAACAGTTAAACGAATTGAATCCACAACTTATGAAACGCAATTAGAAGTAATCAAATCAAAATGCAGGCATAAACATATATTTCGAATTCCCCCCTAGCCAAGGGGGATTTAGTTCCTCATGGTACAAAACAAAGAGAATCAAAGAAACACCTAAACATTCCAGCAACTCAAACTTGAATTGTATGAACGTTTAGGCCCTCTTCTCTTCCATTCCTCATTCGTACAAAACAAAGAGTATTGAAATTAAACATTGAAATCAAAGAAACACCTAAACATTCCAACAACTCAAACTTGAATTGTATGAACGTTTAGGCCCTCTTATCTTCCTCTTCGTTGTAGCACAAGGTCTAAGGATAGTTTGATGGTGTGAATGGTTTGGGGAGTGGTGGAGGAATGGAAGAGGAGTGGTGGAAATGGAAGGATGGTGTTTGGATCGTAAGGGAGACTCATGGCACAAAGGGGGAAGTGTTTGTGGTATGTACAATGGATGAATTTCTGAAATGGAAGTGTGGGATGAATTGAAATGTGTATGAATGACTGTGAATGAATTGTGGCTGAAATGATGCTTATTTATAGGTAAATAAGAGGGAACATGACAGCTAGGAGGTGGGTGGAAATCTGAAATGGTGATGGGAGATGCATGTGGCTGATTTATGCATGTGATTAAAGCTAGAGTGATGATGATGAATGCATGTGCAAAGGAAGTGGATTTTCTGCAAATGCAAGATGAATGTGCATGGCTGAAAATGCATGTGAAAGCATGTGAATTAAATGGATGTGGGTGGCTGCAATGATGAAGTGAATAAAGGGTGCATGTGGGTTAATTAATTAAAGGGAGTGCATGTGGGTGCAAGGTGTGAATGATTATGAGTGCATGTGCAATGTTTTAAAGGATGGAATGCATGTGAATGGTTTTGGGAGAAAGGTGATAAGTGGTGATGATAAGTAATGATATGTGATTATGATAAGTGATAAGTGGTGATGATAAGTGAATGATATGTGGTGAATGATATGTTAAGTGAATGATATGATAAGTGAATGATATGTGGTGAATGGTTTAAGTGTTTAAAATAGGGAACAAAGCCCTTCCTTGCATGGCAAGGAAGGGAGACACAAGGAAACACACGACAATGTCCTAAGGTTGCAAGGAATGTTGTTTTTGTGTTCTAAAATGCGTAGGAGTCTTCAATGATGCTTGATAGGAGCATATTTATGCGACTTAATTGGCTTGTTCTCATGCATTTACGTTGTGTTTCTTTAGTTATTTTAGTCCTTTATGCCATTTTCGTGTGTTTCTAGGTTCATATGGCTAAGGAAGCAAAAAGGTACATTTTGGAGCAAAATTGGGCTTGGAATGGATAGCTTATGTTTGGAGCCAAGGTGTTGGACGAAATTGAGGCACTTTAGGACACAAAACAATGGCCCTAGCCCAATTACATAACCTTGCCATGGATTATCCCTTCTCCCCTTCCCTTGCCATGCAAACCACCCTATTTTAGGCCCATTCTATGCACTTAAACCCTAGCCCTTTAACCTTGCAGCCCCATTCCATCATTTCAGCACATTCACTTCCACCATTCACTCTTTAATCCACATGCATTCATCATCATTCACCCTAGCTTTAATTCACATGCTTTCCCATTCTTTAAATCAGCCACATGCACTCTTAAACATTCATCACATGCACTCCCATCCTTTACCATTGCAGCCACATGCATTTCCCTTTTGCAATTCCAGCTTTTCTCCTTCTTTGCAGCCACACTTCCACATGCATTTCCAACCCACATGTACCCTTTAATCATTCAACCATGCAGCCACACATTCACCCACATGTACTCTTAAACAATCAGCCACATATTCTCCCATTTCTCCTATAAAAACCCATGCATTCACCACCTCTAAGACACATTCATTCACGCCAGAAATTCATTCCCTCTCTCTAACACTGCCATACTTCACCATTCTTCATATTTTCTGCCCAAAAACACTCCTTGCCTTCCCCTACATCCATCCCTACCCTAAACACATCATTCTACATCATCCATAACCCCCAAAACTCACCAAAACCCCTTGTGCCGCAACAACAAAGAGGAGGAGAAGAGGCCTAAACGTTCATACAATTCAAGTTTGAGTTGTTGGAATTTTTAGGTGTACTTCCTTTCCTTGATTTCAATGTTTACTTTGTTATTACTCTCTAAGTTTGTTGTAATCATGAGTGGCTAAATGATGCGAGATTTATACGCACACAAATTAAACCCTCTTTTTGTCAATTGTAGTATAAGTATAAGTAGGGATCGTTCTGGACCGGGGATTAGGAGGGATTGTTAACCACTTGGATTTGACTCAAAAACGTAAAATAACAATATGAAACACTATACTAGACTCAAAGAATGCAAAACTAAACTTTAAAACACTAAGACAAACCAAAAGACTCAAAACAACACAAACACACTCAAATCTGCCTAAAAACCACTTTCTGGGCAGATTTGAGCACAAACACAAATTTGGACGAAATTAAGTAATAACTTGACTCAAGAATGTAAAAACACAATATAAAACACCAAACTCTCAAAGAATGTAAAACTAAACACTTAAAACATTAAAACAAACCAAAAGACTCAAACATCACCCAAAACACTCAAAACTGCCTTAAAATCACTTTCTGGGCAGTTTTGAGCACTTTGGTGAATTTGGACGAAATTGGGAAATAAAATGAATCAAAACACTTAAAAGCACAAACAAAATTGATTTCTAACTAAATTGGACATTAAAGTAAAGGGGGATTTAGATTTATACGAAAATTGAAATAACAAAACAAGTTAATAAACTAAACAGATTGTAAAACGAATTTGATGGAATGGAATGAATGGATGATAGAATGGCTAAGGGGTTCATCTCCATACATGTTATACTTGCATAATAAAATGATTTCCAATTGCATTTCAATAAACCATGAAACTCAACACCCCGGGTTTACATCAATCTTCTCACATATACCTAGTGTAGGGAGTGTAGTTAGAAAATCTGTGTGAAAATTGAGAGTACATCTAGTAAGGAATTGAGGGAATTCTCTAAGGCATGTTACTACATTCAAAATGTTGTTTTAATTGATTAAATGCGAGCTAGTGAATGGTGACTATGATTAAGTATGCTCGAGGGTAAGGATTGCTTAAATCTATGTGAGTAGTGATCTTTAACATGTTATGTTTCATTGGAAATCCCTGTGGCAACGTTGGGAAGGTTTAGAGTTATGTTTTGTTTCTTTTGTTTATTTGTTTTGCTCGAGGACTAGCAAAAGATAAGTGTGGGGGAATTTGATAGGAGCATATTTAGGCGACTTAACTAGCTTATTCTTGTACATTCGTGCTATTATTTCTTAGTTAATGTCGTATTACAACTCAATTTCGTGTGTTTGTAGGTCCTATGGGTTAAAGTATCAAGAAAGTGCATTTTGGTGCATTTTGGAGCTATTTTGGACACTAGGTGGTGAGCTTGCATGTGGGCTAACATGGATGGACGAATTTGGACTTCAAGAAGGTGGAAATGTGATAAGAAGAGGAAGGAACTAAGCTAAGGACAAAGTGGATAAGGAAAGTGCAAGAAAAGAGGAAACATTATCCAAAACATTATCCAACCTTATCCAACATTATCCAATTATCCAAAACATTATCCAAACCTTATCTCATCTTATCCTATCCAAACCTTATCATGTCTTACTCCTAATTACATGGGGACTTAAATGGATCATTCTAGAACCTATTTCTAGAAGCATTCTGATGTGAGAATTACTTGACACTCAAATTAAACCCTCGTTTGACAATTGTAGTAGAATGGATAAGTGAGGGATCGTTCTAGACCGGGGATTAGGAGGGCTTGCTAAAACCTTCTAAATTGACTTAAAAACATAAAAACACAATATAAAACACTATTTAATGCTCGCAGAAAGCAAAACTAAAAATAAGAAAGATTAAGACTAAGATTTCAACGAAATAGGGGGGAATTGGATTTGGACGAATTTAAACTAAAATGAATACTTGGAAACAAAACAAATTGTAAATATGGATTTGACGGAAATGAATGGATGGGAAGCTAGCTAAGGGTTCTTTCTCTACACATGATATTTATGCATATGAATCAATTTCCAGTTATTCCTTCATTGAATTATGAACGACAATGCCCCAAATTAACCGTGACATCACTAGTTAACCCTCAGATTTTCCTTATATTATTGGATTGGATGGCATCATTCGACAACCCAAAACATTCTCAAAAGTTCCCTACATGTCATCATAATAGAGATACAATCGAAGATCATTAAGAATAATGAAAACCATAAGCATTGACAAAGCATTTGCAACTATGACATCATGTTACTCATGCTAAGAATTAAACTTAACGCGATCGTGACAAGCGACCTTTACTACTTTCAAGTATAAGTTAGTAACGATTATGTGAAACCTCCTTAAACTTTAGCCACATATTCATGCATGCTAATTAAGTGTCGACCCTCAATCAACAAACACAAATAAGTTAATCATCAAATAGTTAAGCCAATTGCATTCACGAATCAAGAGTTCATAACCGGAATTCATCAATTCATATCACATAAATAATCATGGTATTGAAATCACCCCTAGCCAAAAAAGGGTTTAGTTCCTCATAACTTTGAAATCAAAGAAACACCTAAACATTCCAACAACTCAAACTTGAATTGTATGAACGTTTAGGCACTCTTCTCTTCCATTCCTCATATTACAAAACAAAGAGAATTGAATTTAAACATTGAAATCAAAGAAACGCGTAAACATTCCAACAACTCAAACGTGAATTGTATGAACGTTTAGGCCTTCTTCTCTTCGTCTTCGTTGTAGCACAAGGACTAAGGGATGTTGTTGGTGTGTTGAATGGATTGGGGGATTATGGAAATGGAAGAAATGGAGGAGAAAGGGAAGGGAATGGTGCAGAAAATGGAGAGACTCACGGCTAGGGAGAAGATGGAAGTGTTTGTGGTGTGTTGTGTATGAAAATGAGATGTCCATGAATGAATGAATGCAAGGGTATTTATAGGAGTAGTGGAGGGAACATATGGCTATGTCATTTGTAGGTGAAGTAGGTGGATGTTGTAGGTGAAGTAGGTGGATGTTGTAGGTGAAGTGGATGTTGTAGGTGAAGTAGGTGGATGATATGTTAAGTGATAAGTGATAAGTGATATGATATGTGGTTATGATATGATAAGTGGTTAAGTGGTGATGATAAGTGATAAGTGATTAAGTGATATGATATGTGGTGATGATAAGTGATAAGTGCATGTGGGTTAACTAATGAAGGAAATGCATGTGCAATGACAATGTGTTAGAATGGATGTGTGTTATGCATGGCATGATTGGGATTAGGAAAGGTTTAAATGTCCTAAAACTAAAGAGAACAAGGTTCCAACACTTTGGCTCCAATTAGGTCTTCAATTTCGTCCAACACTTTGGCTTCAAGCATAAGCTATCCGTCCTTAGCCCAAAAGTGCTCCAAAAGTCTCCAAAATGCATCTTTTTGCTCCTTTAGCCCTTTGGACCTACAAACACACGAAAATAGCTTAAAGTACTAAAATAACTAAAGAAACATAATGTAAATGTACGAGAACAAGCCATTTAAGTCGCATAAATATGCTCCTATCAAATACCCCCACACTTAGCTTTTGCTAGTCCTCGAGCAAAACAGAAAAACAAAACAAAAAGAACAAAACACAACCTACACCTTCCAACAATCGTATCAGGGACTTCCAATGCACATGACAAGTTAAAAATCATTATTCTCACAGATTTGAGCCATCTTTACACTTAAGTACATTCTTAATCATAGTCACCACATACTAGTTCACAATTAAGCAATTAAAACACATTTCAAATGTAGTAACATGCCTTTAGAGAATTCCCTCAATTTCTTACTAGATGTACTCTCGTTTTTCACACAGATTTTCTGACTACACACCCTACACTAGGTATATGTGAGAAGATTGATGTAAACATGTAGACGAACACTCACATATGTTATAATAAGGAAAGCATTTTCTGGAGTTAATAAGCATGTTTAGGTATGATCTCATGAATGAAATGCTACTACTTAGACGCGAGAACCAGTGACACCATAAGCTCATACCAAGTTCAAACTCCACAATTGAAATACATAACACTCAATATAGAAGTCAAAGGGTAGTAACGGGGCTAGGGTATTGGCTAACAATGAAAGGTGAAGGATAAACAAACATTCTTAAAGCAATAGTGAGCAAAGTATTGAATTAGGCACTTAGAATTCCCTTAAGAACGCAGAAGTCAACTTTGAACACCCAAGGGAAAATCACACAAAACTTAGGGCCATATTCAACTTTTTGGACCCTTTCTTCAACCATCAACGCTCGTGAGTTCATTCTTACTTATTTTCACTCCTTTTTTTTTTTTTTTTTTTTTTTTTTTTTTTTTCTTCTTTTCTTCTTTTTCTTTTAAATCTCAAAACATACATATAAACGTAAGAACAAACTTTTACTCCCCCACACTCATTTTCTTGCATAATGTAACTCAAAAGGAATTCATTTAAGTCATGCTCACTAAACTTTAAGAACAAGGGTATAGGAAAGTCCTACTCTAAGCTAGGTAAGGGGTGATGTGGGTAAACAAGGAATAAAGGCAAAACGAGGCTCAACGGGGTTAAAACTTACAACATATACGAAGTATGGGAAGTAAGGCTATTTGGCTATGGTGGTGGTCACTACACAACTTCTTCTTGAATATGTGTTATGCAAATCAATAACATGCTTTGAATGAAATGGGCATGAGTTCTAGCATTTGGAACTATATGATGAAACGCCTTCTAAGTAGTAACCAAGCAAAGAATAATGAGATCATGCAACGACTTTAGAAAACAAGAAATCACAGATTATACTCTCCAAAGAACGTTATAGGCTCAAGTCTCTCAGGGTTGTAGCGTTTGTTTGAGTTCCTTCCTTCAAGCATGTTACAAAAACGAATTTTTTTTCTTTTATGATTGCATGTGAAGTCATACATTATAACCATAACCAAGCATATACCAAGAGTAAATCAAACTTTTCTCTATGTTTATAACTCTTTCTAACCGTCATGCAATTATAAACCAAATCCTTATCATTGTGTTGGAAGGTACCCTAAGACACAAACACACAAAAACGACTCTTAAAACAACTCTTTTTGGGTTTTTCAAAACAATTTTTCAAATTTTTATGGGATTTTCGAATTATAAAACAAAACACACTAAAACACTCTAAAACAACTTAAAAACACCTTAAAACAGCAAGGAACAACATTAGAAGTTATGGTGGATAAAACCCTACGAATTTGCATCAAAACACTTTAGTTTAGTTACCCCCCCCCCACACTTAAATCAAACATTGTCCTCAATGTTTTAAGCATAGGTTCACACAAAACATAAGTAAACACACAAAAAGCAACTAAACATATTAAACATGGCATAATGTAATTAACAAAGAGAAGAGTTTAGAGACGCAAATCTGGTTATAGAGTGTAAATTCCATCTTCTCCTTGGTAATTGCATTGAGGCTTTGATCTTTGTGATTCCACAGGCTTACTCTTGAACTGGTTTCTGCCCATCGTTGATTTTCCTTTGTGCTACTTCTTGAACTGGGCAGCAGGATGGTTCTTTTAGTCTCCTCCGAAGGTCTGAGCTTACTCATTTGGTCTGTTTCTTTGTTCAATCTTTCCAATTCGTATTGAAAAGGGTTGGAGGATAACTCAGCCTAAGTTTGTCTCCACATGCTTCAATGTATCATTTTCACTTGCCTTACTCGCTCCCCTTTGCAGAAGTGATCCCTTCTCTGGAAGTGTATCAACCGTTGAAGATGACTACTCGAGAGCAACGCTAGGTAAGCAATCAGGAATAGATTCCAGGCAGTTGGCTCCAGATCGGAAGACTGACTCCAAGTGCCGGCTGATTGCTTCTTTTACTTTGCCATGCGAGTAAGAACAAGGACAAAGAAAAAGACAGGGAAAGAGCATGATATGAGATACTTTTGCTTTTGACCTTGATGATATGAGATACCTTTGCTTTTGAAGAAGCGGTGAGTGAATCAGCACATGTATTTGTTGTGCTGTTTCCTCCTGGGTCATCTGTACTCCAGGCATCTGGTATCATCTTTGGGGAAGAAGGAACAATTGAGTATTTCGAAAGGCTTTGCTGGGAGTGCGCCCTCAGAGGTGAGGGAGAGTTGGGCATTTTCTTCAAGTTTGCCCTGCCATAAAAGACGAAGGTCGACATATATAGAGATAATATCAAGTGGTGGTACTTTTTACCCTTGTCGACAAACGTTTTGATCCCGCAAATCCGGCTCTTTGAAATAGTGGCGCCTCTTCGATCTTTGAATACGCCTCTTCGATTTCTGAGCAGGCGCCCCTTCGATTTCTGAACGACGCCCCTTCGCTTTCTGAACGACACGTGGTAGTGCAGATGCGGCTCATTTTGACAAAGCTGCACGCGTCTTCTGAAAAGCTGAGAAAGCGTCGCCGAACTTTGCGCTTGTCGGCTAAAGATGTGTAGTTGCGATGATGGCCTCCACGTGTTGTCTGAAAAGAAGAACTCTTTTGACAAAGTTGAACACGTCTTCTGAAAAGCTGAGAAAGCGTCGCCTAAATTACGCCGGAAATTCCGGCTTTTTGAATCGGTGGACGCGTCGCCTTGGCTTCTTATTGAGGTATCGATCACCGCCACAAACACACTCTGAAGAATTCCCATTCTTGAAAATCGTCTCCGGCCCTTCGAAATTTAACTCCATCCACCCATTCTCTTAGAACACTTTTGAAAAAAATGGCAAACTCATCGAACCTTAGCTTAGATTTGAGTCTCAGCAGCGATCCGGTTGCGCCCCGTCAAGGTAATGTATGGCGCCCTTCTTTTTTTTCTTCTAACGGTCCTCTTTCAGGTGAAGACTCTGTGATGCAGGACGCCACAACAGCTACAATAGTAGCTAGGAACCTCCTCACTCCAAAAGATAGTAGGCTGCTGTCAGGACGGTCCGATGAGTTGGCCGTTCAAGAGTCCCTCGCACTTAGTGTTCAGTGTGCGAGTTCTGTGTCCAACATGGGCCAACGCCTGCTTGCCCGCTCCCGTCATGTGGAATCATTGATGGCAGAGGTGGAAAGTCTCAAGCAGGAGATCCAGCAGCTTAAGTATGAGAATAGAAGTTTGCATGTGCTTGCAAATAACTATTCGTCGGGCATGAAGAGGAAGCTTGATGAGCTGCAAGAATCTGAAGGTCGAATTCACAATGACCGTCAAAGGCTTGCGTCTTATCTCCAAAGGCACCTTTTTCCTGGGTCATCCAGCGCTTGGCCAAGTATTGAGGCCTGGAATGCTCTAGCTCCGATGCCTCCCGCTCCGATGGCTTCCGCTCCGATGCCTCCCGCTTCTATGCCTCCCGCTTCTGCGCCTTCCGCTTCTGCGCCTCGTAGTGGGGCTTCACGTAAACAACCTTTGTGAAGCTCCACCTTTCTCCATGTTTAGTATCTTTTTTTTTTTTTTTTTTTTTATTTTTTTTATTTTTTTTTACATAAATAAAATCAAACGGCATGGAATTTATCTTTGAATGGGCGGTGATACTTGAAATGATCCGGTAATAGTCTAAATTCCAGATTGGGTGCCTGAATCATTAACCACATGTTAGTATAAAAGAAAATTGAAATTCGGGGAGGCGGCTTACCTGTGTGCTCCAAAATGAACTCCAGAATAAACACCCCTTCGAAAGTTATGATTTGTCCCGTGTCATAAAATCCAACTTCCTTGGGAATTGTGGTTTCAAATATGTCCTTTTTGATGCCTTCTACATCTTCTCCAGCCACTACCTTCTCTTGAATCATTCTTCTTGGTGTACAAAGTCCTTTGAAGAATTCAACACCATCTAAAACTTGCTGTGTTGCACCAAGAATTTGAATAGCATTTTGCTCCTTTGGGAAGGCTTCCACGATGTCCTTTTTACTCTCTTCTTGGTTGGGAATCAAAAACCTGCTAGGAAAAGGGACATTGGGTGGAATAACATCAGAATAACATGGAATTGGGACGTCCTTACTGGTGGTGGGTGGTTTAGAGGGCTTAGGGGGCTGCGGCAAGGGTTGTTCTACCCTTGCCGTGTGCATGTCTTCTTCCTCCTCCTCAATTAGCAGCTCTTCATCCACTTCTAGGCTATGTTTGGACATTTTTAGGTCAGCTCCAACCTCCATAGCACTTCCCAAAGTGATAGCATTATGGATTTCAAAATCTTCCTTCGAGTTTTCAATAGTTGAGTTGGAGAGTTCACTTTGCTCTTGAATTTGTTTCAAGAACTCCATAATCTGCCCAAATTGCTCGTCCAATTTACCCAACTTCTTGTCTTGATTTTGTTCGTCCTGCGTCAAAGAGGTTAGTAATTGAAAATTTTTATCATTATCCATGGACATACTTGAACTTGATTGGAATTGTTGTGGGGGAGGTTGTGGTGGCTGCATAGGTGTTGTATTGAACTCCTCATATGGTTGCCAATATGCTTCTTGTTGAGCCTCCTTGGCTTGATTTTGTGACCCCTGCGCCAAAGAATTTATTTCATTAAGAATTTGAATATAATCTATTGGCGAACTTGAATTTAATTGAGCATATTGCATATGAAGTTGTGGTGGCTGCATAGGTCTTGAATAGAACTCCTCATATGGTTGCCAATATGCTTCACGTTGAACTTGTTGATCTTCCCACCATATAGAGTTTGAATGATCCCTCCAATCTCTTTGTGGACATTGATTGGCTTGAAATCCTTGCCTATCTGAAGCACCAAATGTAGGGACACTCTGCATTGTGGTCCTTTCGGCATACGGCGACAATTTAGAAGTAAGATTTGCCAATTGAGCTTGAATGCTAGCAAAATCCATATCTTACTTCTCTAGTACCTAAAATCAAAGAAAGAGAACTAAATCAAATATCAAAAGTAACAACAAACAAAGAAAACAACACTAAGTTAGAAACTAAAACGAAAACAACTAAACCAAAAAAAAAGAAAAGAACCAAGGGATTAGCAAAGTTGCTAATCCCCGGCAACGGCGCCAAAATTTGATGTGAGAATTACTTGACACTCAAATTAAACCCTCGTTTGACAATTGTAGTAGAATGGATAAGTGAGGGATCGTTCTAGACCGGGGATTAGGAGGGCTTGCTAAAACCTTCTAAATTGACTTAAAAACATAAAAACACAATATAAAACACTATTTAATGCTCGCAGAAAGCAAAACTAAAAATAAGAAAGATTAAGACTAAGATTTCAACGAAATAGGGGGGAATTGGATTTGGACGAATTTAAACTAAAATGAATACTTGGAAACAAAACAAATTGTAAATATGGATTTGACGGAAATGAATGGATGGGAAGCTAGCTAAGGGTTCTTTCTCTACACATGATATTTATGCATATGAATCAATTTCCAGTTATTCCTTCATTGAATTATGAACGACAATGCCCCAAATTAACCGTGACATCACTAGTTAACCCTCAGATTTTCCTTATATTATTGGATTGGATGGCATCATTCGACAACCCAAAACATTCTCAAAAGTTCCCTACATGTCATCATAATAGAGATACAATCGAAGATCATTAAGAATAATGAAAACCATAAGCATTGACAAAGCATTTGCAACTATGACATCATGTTACTCATGCTAAGAATTAAACTTAACGCGATCGTGACAAGCGACCTTTACTACTTTCAAGTATAAGTTAGTAACGATTATGTGAAACCTCCTTAAACTTTAGCCACATATTCATGCATGCTAATTAAGTGTCGACCCTCAATCAACAAACACAAATAAGTTAATCATCAAATAGTTAAGCCAATTGCATTCACGAATCAAGAGTTCATAACCGGAATTCATCAATTCATATCACATAAATAATCATGGTATTGAAATCACCCCTAGCCAAAAAAGGGTTTAGTTCCTCATAACTTTGAAATCAAAGAAACACCTAAACATTCCAACAACTCAAACTTGAATTGTATGAACGTTTAGGCACTCTTCTCTTCCATTCCTCATATTACAAAACAAAGAGAATTGAATTTAAACATTGAAATCAAAGAAACGCGTAAACATTCCAACAACTCAAACGTGAATTGTATGAACGTTTAGGCCTTCTTCTCTTCGTCTTCGTTGTAGCACAAGGACTAAGGGATGTTGTTGGTGTGTTGAATGGATTGGGGGATTATGGAAATGGAAGAAATGGAGGAGAAAGGGAAGGGAATGGTGCAGAAAATGGAGAGACTCACGGCTAGGGAGAAGATGGAAGTGTTTGTGGTGTGTTGTGTATGAAAATGAGATGTCCATGAATGAATGAATGCAAGGGTATTTATAGGAGTAGTGGAGGGAACATATGGCTATGTCATTTGTAGGTGAAGTAGGTGGATGTTGTAGGTGAAGTAGGTGGATGTTGTAGGTGAAGTGGATGTTGTAGGTGAAGTAGGTGGATGTTGTAGGTGAAGTAGGTGGATGATATGTTAAGTGATAAGTGATAAGTGATATGATATGTGGTTATGATATGATAAGTGGTTAAGTGGTGATGATAAGTGATAAGTGATTAAGTGATATGATATGTGGTGATGATAAGTGATAAGTGCATGTGGGTTAACTAATGAAGGAAATGCATGTGCAATGACAATGTGTTAGAATGGATGTGTGTTATGCATGGCATGATTGGGATTAGGAAAGGTTTAAATGTCCTAAAACTAAAGAGAACAAGGTTCCAACACTTTGGCTCCAATTAGGTCTTCAATTTCGTCCAACACTTTGGCTTCAATCATAAGCTATCCGTCCTTAGCCCAAAAGTGCTCCAAAAGTCTCCAAAATGCATCTTTTTGCTCCTTTAGCCCTTTGGACCTACAAACACACGAAAATAGCTTAAAGTACTAAAATAACTAAAGAAACATAACGTAAATGTACGAGAACAAGCCATTTAAGTCGCATAAATATGCTCCTATCACATTCTATTCTAGAAGGCCCAAATTGATATGAAAATTAACTTGACACACAAATTAAACCCTATGGATGACAATTGTAGTATATGAGCAAATAGGGATCGTTCTAGACCGGGGATTAACTAGGGATGCTAACCAATGTGAAATTGACTCAAAAACGTAAAAACAATATTTAGAACACTAAACTAGACTTAATGAATGCAAACCTAAAATTTAAAATCCTCAAACAAACTAAAAGACTCAAACATCACCCAAAACACTCAAAACTGCCTTAAAAACACTTTCTGGGCAGTTTTGAACACTTTGGTGAATTTGGACGAATTTGTGTAACAAATTGAATCAAAACACTTATAAACACAAACTAAGACACTTTCTAACTAAGTTGGACACTAAAGTAAAAGGGGATTAAGGTTTTGACGAAATTAAATTAAATGCACAGATTCTAATTAAGGGCAGATTGTAAAAACGAAATTGATGAAATAGAATGATGAGAAACTAGTTAGAGGGTTCCTTATCCACACATGAACATATGCATATAATTTGATTCCCAGTTATGACTTCAACAAACTATGAATGACAATGCTCCAAGTTAATTAGGTCCGCTTAAATTAACTTTCAGATTTCCCTAGATTCATTGGATTGAATGGAATACGCATTACAACCAAATTATTCCTAATCAAAGTCCCTAACTATGGAATACGCATGATAGAGACATTCAACAAGGATCATTAAGTTCAACGGAAATCATAAACATCGACTAGGCATTCATAACTATGGAATACGCATGTTAATCCAGCCTAGGGTTACTAAACACAATCGTGACTAGCGATTTTTACTACTCATGAATATAAGTTCATAACGATTAGGTGAAATTCCCTTATATCCTAGCATCAAGTTTAGGCATGCAAATTAAGTGTCGACCCTCAACCCACATACATAAACAAGTTCTTAATCAAAACAGAAAAGTAAACCACATCTAAAGTTCATGAATTCATAACTGGAGTAAATCAAATCATAACCAACATATGTCCATGGCTTCAAACTTTCCCCTAACTAATTAGGGGTTTAGCCACTCATGATTACACCAAACTTAGAGAGTAATAACAAAGTAAACAATGAAAACAAGAACGAAGAACACCTAAAAATCCCTGATAGGAGCATATTTACGCACCTTAGTTAGCTTGTTTTTGTGCATTTATAGTGTTTTTCCTTAGTAAAGTAGTCTTTTAAGCTAGTTCTATGTGTTTTCAGGTTTTAAGGGCAAAGTATGCAAAAGGATGCATTTTGGAGCCTTTTGGAGCAAATTAGAGCTTGGAATGGACATCATATGCTTGGAGCCAAGAGGATGGACGAAATTGAAGACATGAAGATGATGATTCCTACTTGAGCAAGGTTTCCTAGTTGAATTAGGATTCCTAGTTAAGATGGGTTTCCTAGTTGAATTAGGATTCCTAGAAGAATGAAGATTCCTACTCAAATAAGGTTTCCTACTTGATGAAGGAAAGTCAAAATCCATATGGTCTCAGGAGAAGCTTTCCAAGTCCAAGAAGGAGAAGCTTTCCAAGTCCAAGAAGGAGAAGAATTCCAAGATGAAGAAGGATTAGCTTTCCTAATCCTAATGCACAAGGTTTTCAGCCACAAAGAGGAGTCCTAAACACTTTAGGACACCTTATCCTAATCCTATAGGGATGCCATGCACTTTACCTTATCTTGGAGGGTTTCTAGAAGCCTTAGATGCCCTATCCTATCTTTGCCGTGGGTTTTATCAAAATCCCCTTAGTTTTTAGGCTTTCTAGAAGCCCTAACATTATCCCTACAAAGGTGCCGCACCCTTATCTTTTTTTCCCTACAAATTTGGCCTTAAAACATGATTCTAGGAACCTTATCTTATCTCCTACAAAAGTGGCGCCCCAAATCCTTCTTGAAAGCTGATTTCCCTTGCCTTGCAAGGCATTCTAGAAGCCTTATCACCTTATCTCCTTACCTGCCGCACCTAGGAAGCATTATCCCTTTCTATTTCTGATTTCTAAGCCTATTTCCTTGTGGATTTGGGTTATTCAAGTCCATATCTGATTACCCTAGGGTTTTAAGTGCCTATATATACTCATATTAACCCCTAGATCAGATCACCACCTCTCATACACATTCATTAATTCCAGAAATTCGTCCAACCTTCTCCACACCCTTGCCGCAGCCACCAAACACCTTTCTCCTTAGTTTTAAGCCTTGCCGCACCATCCCCTTCCCCTAAACACTACTACATCCCTCCATGACCATGCATCCATGCACCTAAGGCCCTAAACCTGTCCCTAGACCCTTGCCGCACCAAGGAGGAGGAGAAGGAAGCTCGGAAGTTCATGCAATTCAAGTTCGCGTCGCTGGAATTTCTAGGTGTTTCTTTTCCTTTGATTTCAATGTTTAAATTTATTTCTCTTTGTTTTGTGCGTATGAGGAACTAAACCCCCCCGTGGTTAGGGGGGGATTCGAAACCATGAACATACTTGCTATATGAATTGATTACTTCTAATTGCGTTTCATAAGTTGTGAATTCAATTTACTTATCTATGTGAATTACATTGATTTGTGTGTGTTGGTTGAGAGTGCACGCTTAATTATCATGCATAAATTGGATGCTAGGATATAAGGAAATTTCACCTAATCGTTATGGAATTATATTCACAAGTAGTAAAGGTTGATGATCTCAATCGCGTTAAGTAAATTCTTGGCATAAGTTTCATGCAATCATAGTAACAAGTGCTTCGTCAATGCTTATGGTTTTCATAGAACTTAATGATTCGTGCTTGTATCTCTATTATGCAATCATGTAGGGGACTTGTGGGGAATGTTTTGGGTTGTCGTATGCAATCATCCAATTCAATAACGTTAGGAAAATCTGAAGGTTAATTTAAGCGAACCTAATTAACTTGGGGCGTTGAGAATTCATGGGTTATTGAAAAGCAATTGGAAATCGTTTTATATGCAAGTATAACATGTGTGGAGATGAACCCCCTAGCTAGCTTCCCATCCATTCAATTCCATCAAATTCGTTTTTACAATCTGTTCTAATTTAAAAAGTTTGTTTTGTTTTTAAATTCGTCCAAAACCAATCCCCCTTTACTTTGTTGAGTCATAGTAGTTAGAAATCACTTTAGTTTGTGTTTTTAAGTGTCTTAGGTCAAAGTAAAACCAATTTTCGTCCAAAGTTGTGTCTAGTGTTCAAAACTGCCTAGATTGTGTTTTTAAGGCAGTTTTGAGTGTTTTGGTGCTGTTTTGAATCTTTTGGTTTGTTTTGGTGTTTTAAAGTTTAGTTTTGCATTCTTTGAGTCTAGTATAGTGTTTTAAACTTGTTTTTACGTATTTGAGTCAGTTTCCAAGTGATTAACAATCCCTCCTAATCCCCGGTCCAGAACGATCCCTACTTACATTCTTCACTACAATTGATAAAAAGAGGGTTTAATTTGTGTGCGTATAATTCTCGCATCAATCCCAACAACTCAATCTTGAATTGTATGAACGTTTAGGCCTCTTCTCCTCTAGTTGCTGCAACACAAGGGGTTTTGGTGAGTTTTGGGGGTTATGGATGATGTAGAATGATGTGTTTAGGGTAGGGATGGATGTAGGGGAAGGCAAGGAGTGTTTTTGGGCAGAAAATATGAAGAATGGTGAAGTATGGCAGTGTTAGAGAGAGGGAATGAATTTCTGGCGTGAATGAATGTGTATGAGAGATGATTTTCTGAATATGGAAGTGTGTGTGAATTGTGGCTGCAATGGATGCTTATTTATAGGTGAAGAAGAGGGAATATGACTGAATGTGCATGTGCAAGGTTTTGGTGTGAATGATTGAATGTGCATGTGGCTGATATGGATTAGGAATCCTTCAATTTCGTCCATTCCTTTTGCTCCAAACATAAGCTATCCATTCCAAGTCCAATTTTGCTCCAAAATGCTCCAAAATGCATCTTTTTGCTTCCTTAGCCATATGAACCTAAAAACACACGAAAATGGCTTAAACTACTAAAACAACTATGAATTAACAATATAAATGCACGAAAACAAGCTAAGTAAGTCGCCTAAATATGCTCCTATCAAATTCCCCCACACTTAGCTTTTGCTAGTCCTCGAGCAAATTAAAACAAAAGAAACCAAAAACAAAACAAAACACAATCTAAACCTTCCAACATGTATCTCAGGGATTTCAAACGAACATGACACAATATAGAACATCATTCCCACAACATTTAGCTTTCTTTACACTTCAACAAACACTTAATCATAGTTACCATTCACTAGTTCACATTTAATCAATTAAAACATCATTTTGAATGTAGTAACATGCCTTAGAGAATTCCCTCAATTCCTTACTAGAATGCACTCAATTTTCACACAGATTTTCTAACTCCACACCCTACACTAGGTATATGTGAGGAGATTGATGTAAATATGAATTCTAACACTCACATATGTTATATCAAAGAAAGCATTTTCTGGATTTACGACAATGACATGAATATGATCTCATGAATGGAATGCTACTACTTAGAACGAGAACCAGTGATTCCATATGCTCATACCAAATTCAAACTCCACATATTGAATACATAACATCAAGATAGAAGTTGAGGGTTGTAACGGGGCTAAGGGTAATGGCTAACAAGGAAAAGCAAAGGACAAACAAAGGTTCTTAAAGCAATAGGAAGCAAAGTAATGAAGTTGACACTTAAACTCACTTTTAATGGCAGAAATCAACTTTTAAACACAAGGGAAGATTCATGCACAATTAGGGTCAAATTCACTCTTTTGGACCCTTCCTTCAATAACCAATACTTGTGAGATCATTCTCACTTATTTTTCAACTCTTTTTTTTTCTTTTCAACACTTTTCTAATTTCTTTTTATTTTTCAACTCTTTTTTTTTTTTTTTTTTTTTCTTTATTTCATTCTTTGGCCGTGCCCTATTATCTTCCCCCACACTTATTTTCTGCAATATATTGATCAAAAGGAGTTCATTCTAAGTCATGCTTCACTATCCTTTAAGAACAAGGGTATGGAAAGTTCTAATCTAAGCTAGGTGAGGATAATGTGGTTAACAAAGAAAATAAGCTTGAAAATGCTCAAAAGGGGTAATCCTACAATACATGTGAAAAGGGATAGGCATTTTGGCTTTGGCTTGACTAACAACTTCATCTTATTGTATGTTATGCAATCAATATCATGCTTTGAATGAATTGGGCATGAGTTCTAGTATTTGGAACTATAATGAAATGCATTCCAAGTAGCAACCAAGCAAAGAATGATGAGATCATGCAACGACTTTAGAAAACAAGAAATCACAGATTTATACTCTCCAAAGAACGTTATAGGCTCAAGTCTCACAAGGATGTAGCTTTAGTTTAAGTTCCTTCGTTCAAGCATGTTACAAAAACAGATTTTCTCTTTGTAATTACATGTGAATTCATAAGCTATAACCATAACCAAGCATAAACCAAAGCATAAATCAACTTCCAGCCATGTTTACAACATTCTATAATAGTCATGTAATTTAAAACCAAATCCTCATCATTGTGTTGGAAGGTACCCTAAAACACAAAAATGACTAAAAAACGACTCTTTTTGGTATTTTTCAAACTTTTTCGAATTTTTCTAAGGTTTTCTGTTATATGACACTAAAACACATCAAAACACACTAAAAACACTTTAAAACGGTGAGAAACAACATGTGAAGTGATAGGTGATAAAATCCCACGAATTTCATGCAAAAACAGCTTGTTTACCCCCCCACACTTAAACCAAACATTGTCCTCAATGTTTCAAACTTAGATTAACACAAAAACAATCAACTAACACAACTAGCAAACATAACACAAATGGCAAAGTAATAGCAATAAAGAGATAGGTTAGGGACGCAAATCTGGGTTTGGAGTGAAAGTTCGTTCTTCTCGTGTTTCAACACATGGGTTGCCTCCCAAAAAGCGCTTGCTTTAACGTCTTCCAGCCGGACGGTACCTCCGTTTAAGCTTGACTAGGTTCCACGGCATGGAGGGGTACCTCATCCACGACATGCTCCTCAAACGTCTCGTAATAGGGCTTCAATCGATGCCCATTCACTTTGAATTCTTGCTGCGTCCTTGAACTTTTGATTTGCACTGCACCATGAGGGAAAACATTAGTGACAATAAAAGGACCAACCCATTTGGAACGCAACTTACCCGGAAACAACCGAAGGCGAGAATTGAACAACAACACTTTCTGCCCAATAGAGAACGTCTTGGCACGAATCATCTTGTCATGGAATGCCTTCGTTTTCTCCTTGTAAATCCGGGCATTCTCATATGCTTCATTTCGGATTTCATCAAGCTCGCACAATTGAAGCTTCCTATGTAAACCTGCGGCATCAAGGTCCATATTGAACGTTTTGACGGCCCAATGTGCACGATGCTCTAGTTCGACGGGAAGATGGCATGGCTTCCCATAGATGAGCCGAAAAGGTGACATCCCAATGGGAGTTTTGTAGGCAGTGCGATACGCCCACAATGCATCGTTTAAGCGCAAACTCCAATCCTTCCTTGTAGGCCCCACGGTCTTCTCAAGAATTTGCTTGATTTCCCTATTCGAAACCTCGGCTTGCCCGCTCGTTTGAGGATGATAAGGTGTGGCCACCTTATGCGTGACATTGTATTTCTTGAGCAACGCCTCGATGGTTCGATTACAAAAATGGGAACCTCCATCACTGATTAGCACTCGTGGCATTCCAAACCTTGCAAAAATGTTAGTTTTCACAAAATCTGCAACCACTTGAGAATCATTAGTTCGGGTGGCTTTTGCTTCCACCCATTTCGACACATAGTCCACAGCAAGCAATATATAAAGAAACCCATGTGACGAAGGAAAGGGACCCATAAAATCAATACCCCAAACATCAAAGATTTCAACACTAAAAATGGGGGTTTGCGGCATTTGTTGTTTAGGACCAATATTGCCCGTTCTTTGGCATCTATCACAAGACATGCAAAATGTCCTAGCATCCCTAAAGATGGTAGGCCAATAGAAACCACATTCTAACACCTTAAGTGCTGTTCTTTGAGTGCCAAAGTGTCCCCCACAAGCATAAGTGTGACAAAAGGTTAGAATAGCATTAAACTCAGAATCGTGCACACACCTACGTATAACTTGGTCAGGGCAATATTTCCATAAATACGGGTCATCCCACACATAAAATCGTGCCTCTTTCTTTAATTTATCACATTGGTGTTTAAGTAATTCACTAGGAACATGTTTAGACACCAAATAATTCACCAAATCAGCATACCACGGTTCACTTACCTTGACGGATATCAGTTGCTCATCTGGGAATGTCTCTATGATAGGCACGGCATCCTCCTCATGCACCATACGGCTCAAGTGGTCAGCCACCACGTTTTCACTTCCCTTCTTGTCCCGGATTTCGATATCGAACTCTTGGAGAATAAGCATCCAACGAATGAGTCGTGGTTTGGCCTCCTTCTTGGTGAACAAATACTTCAATGCTGCATGGTCAGTATAAATAATAACTTTAGTACCAAGCAAATAAGAACGGAATTTATCTAAAGCAAACACAACAGCAAGAAGTTGTTTTTCAGTGGTAGAATAATTCAATTGTGCATCATTTAAAGTCCGAGAGGCATAATAGATAACATGCGGCCTCTTTTCCTTCCTTTGCCCCAAAACAGCTCCTAATGCATAATCGGAAGCATCGCACATAAGCTCGAAAGGTAGGCTCCAATCCGGTGGAACAATGATGGGTGCCGTGGTCAACAACTCCTTAAGTAGGTTGAATGATGCCGTGCACTCCTTGGTGAATTCAAACGTCACGTCTTTTTGTAGGAGACGGCAAAGAGGTTGTGCAACCTTCGAGAAATCCTTGATAAACCTACGATAGAATCCTGCATGGCCAAGAAAAGAACGAACCTCTCTAACCGAAGTAGGAGAGGGTAAGTGACGTACAAGATCTATTTTAGACTTATCAACTTCAATTCCTTTTTCAGAGATGATATGACCCAAAACTATACCTTGTTTAACCATAAAATGACATTTTTCCCAATTCAAAACAAGGTTAGTTTCCATGCATCTTTTCAAGATTAAAGTGAGATTCTGCAAACAAGCATCAAATGAGTCTCCAAACACACTAAAATCGTCCATAAATACTTCAATTATCTTTTCAACATAATCGGAGAAGATACTTACCATGCATCGTTGGAAAGTGGCCGGTGCATTGCATAAACCAAATGGCATACGACGATATGCAAAAGTACCAAATGGACAAGTAAAGGTGGTCTTTTCTTGATCATCCGGCGCTATGACAATTTGATTATATCCCGAATAACCATCAAGAAAGCAATAAAAAGAATGACCGGCTAACCTTTCAAGCATTTGATCGATGAATGGCAAAGGGAAGTGATCTTTCCTTGTTGCCGCATTTAGCTTCCTATAGTCAATGCACACCCTCCAACCGGTTTGAATGCGTGTAGGCACAAGTTCATCTTCTTCATTTTTCACCACCGTGACTCCGGACTTCTTGGGAACCACTTGGACCGGTGAAACCCAACAACTATCCGAGATGGGATAGATGACGCCACAATCAAGCAATTTGATGATTTCCTTCTTCACTACTTCCATCATTGGTGGGTTGAGTCGACGTTGGGCTTCCCTTGATGGTTTGGCGCCTTCTTCCATGAGAATTCGATGCATGCACGTGGTAGGACTTATACCCTTGATGTCGGCCAAAGTCCACCCTATGGCCGTCTTGTGCTCTTTGAGAACCCTCACCAACTTCTCCTCCTCTTGTGCCGTGAGTGATGAAGCTATAATGACGGGCAATGTGTCTTGCTCGCCCAAAAACACATACTTCAAGTGATTTGGCAACGGTTTGAGCTCAAGTGTAGGTGGTTGTTCTATAGAAGGAAGCAACTTATTAGTTGAAATTGGAATTGAAATTGGACTAGGGAACTTACCTTGGAGCCGTGGCAATGACTCTAGGGCTGCCACGGTCTCAATTACATCTTCATCAAAGGCCTCGGCATAGGTGTTCAATTGTGTGCCGTGGTTTGTTATGGTGACATCCATGTGATCCTTCATTTCTATGCCATTTGTAATGACCGTTTCAAGTGCATCGCCATGTAATTGATCAAAGTGTGCCTGCGCCAAAGAATCAAGAATATCAATAGAGAAACATGAGTGATCATCATTAGGAAATCTCATAGTTTCAGAAATATTAAAATCAATCACTTCCCCATCGAATTCCATTGTTAAAGTGCCTTTAAACACGTCAATCTTAGTTCGGGCCGTCTTCATGAATGGCCTCCCAAGAAGAATCGGCAAGGATGGAGCATGGGTGGTTTCCTCCATTTCAAGGACATAGAAATCCGCCGGGAAGATCAAATCATTCACCTGCACTAAGACATCTTCCAATACGCCCTTTGGATAGGCATTAGATCTATCGGCCAACTGAATAATCACACCATCATTTTTCAATTCACCAAGGTTCATTGAAGCATAAATAGAGTATGGCATGACGTTAATTGAAGCTCCTAAGTCTAACATAGCATGTTCGAACTTAGTTTGACCAATAATACAAGGGATTGTAAAGCTACCTGGATCTTTGCACTTTGGTGGTAACTTTCTTTGTAAAACAGCGGAAACGTTCTCACTTACCCTTACTACCTCTTTATGTGACGCCCTCTTCCTTGTAGTGCACAATTCCTTCAAGAACTTAGCGTATTTGGGCACTTGCTTTATGGCATCTAGGAGTGGGATATTGACTTGAACTTTCCGAAAGGTCTCTAGAATGTCCTTCTCGGCTTCTTCCTTCTTTGATTGCCTAAACCTGCCAGGAAAGGGCACGTTTAGTGGAATAGAACTTGTCAAAGTCGAGTTTGGACTTACCTTAGGTGTGTTGGACGGTTTTGGCACAATAGGGGGCTGCGGCAAAGTTTCTTTCACCCTTGCCGTGGCCTTTATTCCTTGTTCCTCCTCTTCTTGCAGCAACATGTCCTCTTCTTGACTTGTTTTGGACGGCCTTGAGGTGGTTCCGACCTCCTTACCACTTCTCAACATGATTGCCTTGGCAGATTCGAACCCTCCCTTTGGATTGACAATGGTTGAGCTAGGGAGCTTGCCTTTGTCTCGGAATTGTCCTACAAACTCCGCAATCTGCCCAATTTGTTTCTCCAAGTGATCCACCCTTTTGTCTTGGTTTTGCATGGCTTTGGTTTGATTCTCTTGCCCCTGAGACAAACTAGTAAGCAACTTAAGAATAGTAGCATTATCTAAAGACGTACCTTGATGGTTTTGGGCGGATTGGGGTTGGGTTTGGTCTTGGCCGAATGGCTTGGTGTAGAACCCCGGGGGTTGTTGTCTAAAACCTCCTTGTTGGTGAGGTTGTTGAGGCTCCCTCCACTTGAAGTTTGGATGGTCTTTCCAACCTGGATTGTATGTGTTGGAATATGGATCATTCCTTGGTTGATTGTGGCTCGGAAATCCAATGGCATTTGCACTCTCCCATCCCCCATTCTCAATCAATTGAGGGCATCTTTCCGAAGGGTGTCCTTGGATAGAACATACACCACATACAATCGGTCCTTGTATCTTCATTCCTTCGGCCATCTGAGACATAATAGAAGTAAGATTAGCTAACTGAGATTGAATATCGGATTGAGAACTTACCTCATTCAAGTGTTGTCGTGGGGGGTCCCTTTGCCCAAGTCCTTCATATTGTTGTGCATTTAGAGCACGGTTTGCAATTAGGGTCTTGGCTGCCATAGGAGTTTTGTCCACCAATGCACCTCCCGCCGAAGCATCGAGCATTTGCCTTTCAATGGGAAGAAGACCCTCATAGAAATATTGAAGGAGAAGCTCCTCCTTCATTTGATGTTGAGGACATGATGCAACAAGGGCTTTAAAACGCTCGTAGTATGCCGGAAAAGATTCTCCTTGACTTTGTTGGATTCCGCTAATTTTCTTCCTCAAGAGAATGACTCTTGAAGTAGGGAAGAACTTCTCCAAGAATGCTCGCTTCATGCTCTCCCAAGAAGTAACGGTCCCGGGTGCCAATTCATAAAGCCAATCCTTAGCCTTTTCCACAAGAGAGAATGGAAAAGCTTTCATCTTCATAATATTCCCATCAACGTTAATGGGTGTCATGCTTGAGCATACAACTTCAAACTCCTTCAAATGCTTGTTTGGATCTTCCATGGACAACCCATGGTACTTTGGAATGTGGTGCAACAAGCTTGACTTCAACTCGAATTCATCGGTCTTGCCTTGGGCAGCCGCGGGGTATTGAATGCATAATGGTGCGGCATTGGCCAACCCCGAGGCCGAAAGCTCTTTAATGGTCCGATTCTCCGCTGCCATAACTTCTTCTTCCACACTTTCAAACTCAGATTCGGCCTCTGACCTTGAACTAGGTTCACTAGGTTCGGGATGCCTCCTCTTTCTTCTCAAATCACGTTCAAAATCGTCGTTAAAGTCCAAGATATGTGCATGCACAGTTTGAGAACTCCGCGTCATGCACTAGTACCTAAACCAAGAAAACAAAACAAAATAAGAAAACTAGGTAAATTACACTAAAAACATACGGCAAAAACACAAGGGATTAGCAATTTTGCTAATCCCCGGCAACGGCGCCAAAATTTGATATGAAAATTAACTTGACACACAAATTAAACCCTATGGATGACAATTGTAGTATATGAGCAAATAGGGATCGTTCTAGACCGGGGATTAACTAGGGATGCTAACCAATGTGAAATTGACTCAAAAACGTAAAAACAATATTTAGAACACTAAACTAGACTTAATGAATGCAAACCTAAAATTTAAAATCCTCAAACAAACTAAAAGACTCAAACATCACCCAAAACACTCAAAACTGCCTTAAAAACACTTTCTGGGCAGTTTTGAACACTTTGGTGAATTTGGACGAATTTGTGTAACAAATTGAATCAAAACACTTATAAACACAAACTAAGACACTTTCTAACTAAGTTGGACACTAAAGTAAAGGGGGATTAAGGTTTTGACGAAATTAAATTAAATGCACAGATTCTAATTAAGGGCAGATTGTAAAAACGAAATTGATGAAATAGAATGATGAGAAACTAGTTAGAGGGTTCCTTATCCACACATGAACATATGCATATAATTTGATTCCCAGTTATGACTTCAACAAACTATGAATGACAATGCTCCAAGTTAATTAGGTCCGCTTAAATTAACTTTCAGATTTCCCTAGATTCATTGGATTGAATGGAATACGCATTACAACCAAATTATTCCTAATCAAAGTCCCTAACTATGGAATACGCATGATAGAGACATTCAACAAGGATCATTAAGTTCAACGGAAATCATAAACATCGACTAGGCATTCATAACTATGGAATACGCATGTTAATCCAGCCTAGGGTTACTAAACACAATCGTGACTAGCGATTTTTACTACTCATGAATATAAGTTCATAACGATTAGGTGAAATTCCCTTATATCCTAGCATCAAGTTTAGGCATGCAAATTAAGTGTCGACCCTCAACCCACATACATAAACAAGTTCTTAATCAAAACAGAAAAGTAAACCACATCTAAAGTTCATGAATTCATAACTGGAGTAAATCAAATCATAACCAACATATGTCAATGGCTTCAAACTTTCCCCTAACTAATTAGGGGTTTAGCCACTCATGATTACAACAAACTTAGAGAGTAATAACAAAGTAAACAATGAAAACAAGAACGAAGAACACCTAAAAATCCCAACAACTCAATCTTGAATTGTTTAGGCCTTTTCTCCTCTAGTTGCTGCAACACAAGGGGTTTTGGTGAGTTTTGGGGGTTATGGATGATGTAGAATGATGTGTTTAGGGTAGGGATGGATGTAGGGGAAGGCAAGGAGTGTTTTTGGGCAGAAAATATGAAGAATGGTGAAGTATGGCAGTGTTAGAGAGAGGGAATGAATTTCTGGCGTGAATGAATGTGTATGAGAGATGATTTTCTGAATATGGAAGTGTGTGTGAATTGTGGCTGCAATGGATGCTTATTTATAGGTGAAGAAGAGGGAATATGACAGCTAGGAACTTGGTGGAAAGCTGAAAATGCATGTGCAAGGTTGTGGTGTGAATGATTGAATGTGCATGTGGCTGATTTATGAAGAGTGAATGCATGTGGCTGCAAGGTGTGAATGATTATGGGTGCATGTGGCTGCAATGGATTAGGAATCCTTCAATTTCGTCCATTCCTTTTGCTCCACGGCATGCTTCCCAAAGTGTTCGTAGCATGGCTCAATGAATGGGAGGGGATAGTGATCCTCCCGGATTGTGGTGTTTTGGTTCCTAAAGTCCACGTAAATGCTCCCACCACTTTGAAATCGATTAGGTACCTGCACCAAAGAAGGTAACACCGTATTAGTTGACATGGGAATTGGAATTGGGGTTGGAGACTTACACACATATTGTGATGGAGGCTCAAAAGTGGCAGCCATATCAACAAAGTCACTATGGCTACTCTCGGCCAGATTGGATGGTTTTAGGGCAACCACTCCAATTCCCTCTTCAATGGTGGTTCTTGATGCATCCTTCTTGATAGGTGTGGATTGTTCCTGCCCTATATCCTTATGCACATCAATGGCAAAACAAGAACGAACATCATTAGGCTTCTTAATAGAGTCATAAACATTGAATTTAATTATATCACCACCAAACTCCATTGTTAATACTCCCTTGGCCACATCAATCTTCGTTTGAGCTGTTTTCATGAATGGTCTTCCAAGTAGGAGTGGCAAGGGTGGAGAATGAACTGAGTCTTCCATTTCAAGTACATAAAAATCAGCCGGAAAGATTAAATCATTAACCTGCACTAAAACATCTTCCAAAACACCCTTTGGATAGGCATTAGATCTATCGGCTAATTGAATAACCACACCATCATTTTTTAACTCACCTAGGTTCATAGATGCATAAATTGAGTAAGGCATAACATTAATAGATGCACCTAAGTCTAGCATTGATGCGAAAATAGTTAAACACACAAATTAAACCCTATGGATGACAATTGTAGTAAATGAGCAAATAGGGATCGTTCTAGACCGGGGATTAACTAGGGATGCTAATCAATGTGAAATTGACTCAAAAACGTAAGAACACAATATAAAACACTTACTAGACTCAAAGAATGCAAAACTAAACTTTAAAACACTAAAACAAACCAAAAGACTCAAACATGCGAAAATAGTTAAACACACAAATTAAACCCTATGGATGACAATTGTAGTAAATGAGCAAATAGGGATCGTTCTAGACCGGGGATTAACTAGGGATGCTAATCAATGTGAAATTGACTCAAAAACGTAAGAACACAATATAAAACACTTACTAGACTCAAAGAATGCAAAACTAAACTTTAAAACACTAAAACAAACCAAAAGACTCAAACATCACCCAAAACACTCAAAGCTGCCTTAAAAACACTTTCTGGGCAGTTTTGGACACTTTGGTGAATTTGGACGAATTTGTGTAACAAATTGAATCAAAACACTTAAAAACACAAACTAAGACACTTTCTAACTAAGTTGGACACTAAAGTAAAGGGGGATTAAGGTTTTGACGAAATTAAATTAAATAAAACAAGTTAATAAACTAGGCAGATTGTATAAACGGATTTGAGAAACAAGATGATGGATGGATTAGTTAGAGGTCCATTCTCCACACATGATACATTTATATATGAATCGATTCTCCAATTGTTTTTCATTAACTATGATGCTCAACACCCCAAGTTAACCGTGATGCACTAATTAACTCTCAAATTTTCCTTATGTTATTGAATTGGATGATGCATGCGACAATTCAAATCATTCTCCAATGGTTCTCAACATGAATGCATAGAAGAGATACAATGAGAGATCATTATGCTCTATGAAAATTATAAGTGTTGACGAGGCAATTGTAACTATGAATGCATGATACTTTTGCCAAGAATTCAATTAACGCGGTTGTGACTAGCAACCTTCACTACTCATGTTTATAAACTTGTGACGATTAGGTGAAACTCGTTTATAAACTAGCATCGAGTTTATGCATGAAGACTAAGTATGCATCCCTAATCAACATACAAAAACAAGTTTTTAATAAACATGATAATTGAATTGCAATCACAACTTAACAAATCACAATTGGAAGAAATCAATTCATATTTCAAACATGTTCATGGCTTCAAACTTTCCCCTAACTAATCAGGGGTTTAGCCACTCATGATTACAACAAACTTAGAGAGTAATAACAAAGTAAACATTGAAAACAAGAATCGAAGTACACCTAAAAATTCCAACAACTCAATCTTGAATTGTATGAACGTTTAGGCCTCTTCTCCTCTAGTTGCTGCAGCACAAGGGGTTTTGGTGAGTTTTGGGGGTTATGGATGATGTAGAATGATGTGTTTAGGGTAGGGATGGATGTAGGGGAAGACAAGGAGTGTTTTTGGGCAGAAAATATGAAGAATGGTGGAGTATGGCTGTGTTAGAGAGAGGGAATGAATTTCTGGCGTGAATGAATGTGAATATGAGATGGTTTTCTGAATATGGAAGAGTGAGTGATTTGTGGCTGCAATGGGTGCTTATTTATAGGTGAAAAAGAGGGAATATGACAGCTAGGAACTTGGTGGAAAGCTGAAAATGCATGTGCAATGTTTTGGGAGAAAATGGGAGTGCATGTGGCTGCAATGGATTAAAGGGTGAATGCATGTGCAATGATGAAGTGGGATGGCTGAAATTGTAAGGGGAATGCATGTGGGTGAATGTGTGGCTGCATGGTTGAATGATTAAAGGGTGCATGTGGCTGAATTGGTGGTGCAAAGAGAATGAATAATGAAATGGGAAAGCATGTGCAAGGTTTTGGTGTGAATGATTGAATGTGCATGTGGCTGATATGGATTAGGAATCCTTCAATTTCGTCCATTCCTTTTGCTCCAAACATAAGCTATCCATTCCAAGTCCAATTTTGCTCCAAAATGCTCCAAAATGCATCTTTTTGCTTCCTTAGCCATATGAACCTAAAAACACACGAAAATGGCTTAAACTACTAAAACAACTATGAATTAACAATATAAATGCACGAAAACAAGCTAAGTAAGTCGCCTAAATATGCTCCTATCAAATTCCCCCACACTTAGCTTTTGCTAGTCCTCGAGCAAAACAAAACGAAAGAAACTAAAAACAAACCAAAACACATTCTAAACCTTCCAACATGTATCTCAGGGATTTCAAATGAACATGACACAATAAAGAACATCATTCCCACAACATTTAGCTTACTTTACACTTCAACAAACACTTAATCATAGTTACCACTTATTATTTCACATTTAATCAATTAAAACATCATTTTGAATGTAGTAACATGCCTTAGAGAATTCCCTCAATTCCTTACTAGAATGCACTCAATTTTCACACAGATTTTCTAACTCCACGCCCTACACTAGGTATATGTGAGGAGATTGATGTAAATATGAATTCTAACACTCACATATGTTAAATCAAAGAAAGCATTTTCTGGATTTACGACAATGACATGAATATGATCTCATGAATGGAATGCTACTACTTAGAATGAGAACCAGTGATTCCATATGCTCATACCAAATTTAAACTCCACAAATTGAACACATAACATCAAGATAGAAGTTGAGGGTTGTAACGGGGCTAAGGGTAATGGTTTAACAAAGAAAAGTAAAGTAAAACAAAGGTTCTTAAAGCAATAGGAAGCAAAGTAATGAAATTGACACCTAAACTCACTTTTAATGGCAGAAATCAACTTTTAAACACAAGGGAAGATTCATGCACAATTAGGGTCAAATTCACTCTTTTGGACCCTTCCTTCAATAACCAATACTTGTGAGATCATTCTCACTTATTTTTCAACTCTTTTTCTTTCTTTTCAACACTTTTCTAATTTCTTTTTATTTTTCCACGAAATTTTTTTTTTCTTTCTTTTTCTTTTTCTTTATTTCATTCTTTGGCCGTGCCCTATTATCTTCCCCCACACTTATTTTCTGCAATATATTGATCAAAAGGAGTTCATTCTAAATCATGCTTCACTATCCTTTAAGAACAAGGGTATGGGAAGTCCTAATCTAGGCTAGGTAAGGATAATGTGGCTAACAAAGAAAATAAGCTTGAAAAGGCTCAAAAAGGGGTAATCCTACAATACATGTGAAAAGGGATAGGCTTTTTGGCTTTGGCTTGACTAACAACTTCATCTTATTGTATGTTATGCAATCAATATCATGCTTTGAATGAAATGGGCATGAGTTCTAGTATTTGGAACTATAATGAAATGCATTCCAAGTAGCAACCAAGCAAAGAATGATGAGATCATGCAACGACTTTAGAAAACAAGAAATCACAGATTTATACTCTCCAAAGAACGTTATAGGCTCAAGTCTCACAAGGATGTAGCTTTAGTTTGAGTTTCTTCCTTCAAGCATGTTACAAAAACTGATTTTCTCTTTTTGTGATTACATGTGAATTCATAAGCTATAACCATAACCAAGCATAAACCAAAGCACAAATCAACTTCCAGCCATGTTTACAACATTCTTTAATAGTCATGCAATTAAAACCAAATCCTCATCATTGTGTTGGAAGGTACCCTAAGACACAAAAACAACTCTTTTTGGGTTTTTTGACACAATTTTTCAAATTTTTATGGGATTATCGAATTTTTAAGTCAAAACACACTAAAACAGTTTAAAAACACTTAAAAACAGCAAGAAACAACATTAGAAGTTATGGTGGATAAAACCCTACGAATTTGCATCACAACACTTTAGTTACCCCCCCCCCCCCACACTTAAATCAAACATTGTCCTCAATGTTTCAAGCATAGACTCACACAATTAACAAACAAACAAACAAAACAACAACTAAACAACCTAACATGGTAAAAACGAAATAGCAACAAAGAGAAGAGTTTAGGAACGCAAATCTGGAATTGGAGTGTTTTCTAGGTCTTCCTTTGTTGAATGCATGGGTTGCCTCCCAAGTAGCGCTTGCTTTAACGTCGTACAGCCGGACGAAGAACCCAATCACTCCAGATTGGAGCCCACGGCACCCAAGGGAAGCTCTTCCACAACATGCTCCACAAAGTTCTCATAGTATGGCTTCAATCTATGTCCGTTCACCTTGAACTCGTGGCCACTTTTTAAGCTTTGGACTTGGACTGCACCATGAGGAAAAACATTAGTAATGATAGGAGCATATTCATGCGACTTAAATGGCTTGTTCTCGTGCATTTACGTTATGTTTCTTTAGTTATTTTAGTACTTTAAGCTATTTTCGTGTGTTTGTAGGCCAAAAGGGCTAAAGGAGCAAAAAGATGCATTTTGGAGACGTTTGGAGCACTTTTGGGCTAAGGATGGAAAGCTTATGCTTGGAGCCAAAGTGTTGGACGAAATTGAAAACCTAATTGAAGACCAAAGTGTTGGAACCTTGTTCCCTTTAGTTTTAGGATATTTAAACCTTTCCTATATCCTTAGTCGTGCATAACATTCCAACATTCCACTCCTTCATTCACCACTTATCATATCATACACTTATCTTATCATCACCACATATCATTCATTTATTACTTATCATATCATTCATTCATCTACATATCAATAACCACTTATCATTCATTTATTACTTATCATATCATTCATTCATCTACATATCAATAACCACTTATCTTATCACTCAACATATCATTCATTTATCACTCAACATATCATTCACTTATCACTTATCTTATCATTCACTTACCACTCAACATATCATACACTTATCACTCATCACACTTCATCATTATACCACCATTCATTCTTTAAAACACACACACTTCACACACACTTCACACACACTTCACACAAACAACATTCACATGCAAACACAAGCTTTAACCAACAAACAAAACATACACACACATGCACTTACTCCTTCATCATTACACCACCTTCTCCATCTTTATTCCACATGCATTCATCATAATTCACCCTAGCTACCACCATTCACACACACATGCACTTATTCTTTCATCATTGCACCACCATTCACCATTCACACACACATGCACTTACTCTTTCATCATTGCACCACCATTCACACACACATGCACTTACTCTTTCATCATTGCACCACCAATTCAACACATGCATTCACACACCAACAACCTAGCTCTTTTTCCATCATTATTTCATCCACATGCACTCTCAATCATAACAACCACATTCACTCTTAAACAATCACCCACATATTCTCCCATTCCCCCTATAAAAACCCATGCATTCATACACAAAAATGACATCTCATTTCATACACAACACACCACAAACACTTCCATTCCTTCTCTTTGCCGTGAGTCCCCTTAGAATCCAAAACCATCTTTCCATTTCCATCACTCCTCACTCCATTCCACATTTCCATAATCCCCCAAACCTCACCTTAGACCTTGTGCTACAACAACGAGGAAGAGAAGAGGACCTAAACGTTCATACAATTCAAGTTTGAGTTGTTGGAATGTTTAGGTGATTCTTTGATTTCAATGTTTCATTTTAATTCTCTTTGTTTTGTACGTATAAGGAATGGAAGAGAAGAGTGCCTAAACGTTCATACAATTCAAGTTTGAGTTGTTGGAATGTTTAGGTGTTTCTTTGATTTCAACGTAATGAGGAACTAAAACCCCCTTTAGCTAGGGGGTAATTCGAAATAAATGTTTATGCTTGCATTTTGATTTGATTACTTCTAATTGCGTTTCATAAGTTTTGAATTCAATTTGTTTAACTATTTGATTGATAACCTATTTATGTATGTTTATTGAGAGTGCACGCTTAATTTTCATTCATGAATATGACGCTAGAATATAAGTGAGTTTCACCTAATCGTTATGAACTTATATTCACAAGTAGTGGAGGTTGCTTATAAACAATCGCGTTAAACGAATTCTTGGCATAAGTTTCATGCGTATTCCATAGTAACGAATGCCTCGTCAACACTTATAGTTTTCAAAGAACTTAATGATTCTTGCTTGTATCTCTATTATGCAATTCATGTAGGGAACTTGTGGGGAATGCTTTGGGTTGTCGTATGCAATCATCCAATTCATTAACTTAAGGAAAACTTGACGGTTAATTTAAGCGGACCTAATTAACCCGGGGTGTTGAGAATTCATGATTTATTGAAATGCAATTGGAAACCATTTTATTATGCAAGTGTAACATGTATGGAGATGAACCCCTTAGCTAGCCATACCATCCATTCATTTCCGTCAATTTCATATTTACAATTTGTTTTCTTTACAATCTATCCATTTTAGTTTAAATTCGTCCAAAATCAATCCCCCCATATTTCGTTTAAGTCTTAGTCTTAATCTTTCTTATTTTTAGTTTTGCATTCTTTGAGTCTAAGTTAGTATTTCATATTGTTATTTTACGTTTTTGAGTCAGTTTCCAAGAGATTTGCAATCCCTCCTAATCCCCGGTCCAGAACGATCCCTACTTATACTTATACTACAAATCAACAAAAAGAGGGTTTAATTTGTGTGCGTATAAATCTCGCATCAAATTTTGGCGCCGTTGCCGGGGATTAGCAACTTTGCTAATCCCTTGGTTCTTTTCTTTTTTTTTGTTTAGTTGTTTTCGTTTTAGTTTCTAAACTTAGTGTTGTTTTCTTTGTTTGTTGTTACTTTTGATATTTGATTTAGTTCTCTTTCTTTGATTTTAGGTACTAGAGAAGTAAGATATGGATTTTGCTAGCATTCAAGCTCAATTGGCAAATCTTACTTCTAAATTGTCGCCGTATGCCGAAAGGACCACAATGCAGAGTGTCCCTACATTTGGTGCTTCATATAGGCAAGGATTTCAAGCCAATCAATGTCCACAAAGAGATTGGAGGGATCATTCAAACTCTATATGGTGGGAAGATCAACAAGTTCAACGTGAAGCATATTGGCAACCATATGAGGAGTTTTGTTCAAGACCTATGCAGCCACCACAACTTCATATGCAATATGCTCAATTAAATTCAAGTTCGCCAATAAATTATATTCAAATTCTTAATGAAATAAATTCTTTGGCGCAGGGGTCACAAAATCAAGCCAAGGAGGCTCAACAAGAAGCATATTGGCAACCATATGAGGAGTTCAATACAACACCTATGCAGCCACCACAACCTCCCCCACAACAATTCCAATCAAGTTCAAGTATGTCCATGGATAATGATAAAAATTTTCAATTACTAACCTCTTTGACGCAGGACGAACAAAATCAAGACAAGAAGTTGGGTAAATTGGACGAGCAATTTGGGCAGATTATGGAGTTCATGAAACAAATTCAAGAGCAAAGTGAACTTTCCAACTCAACTATTGAAAACTCGAAGGAAGATTTTGAAATCCATAATGCTATCACTTTGGGAAGTGCTATGGAGGTTGGAGCTGACCTAAAAATGTCCAAACATAGCCTAGAAGTGGATGAAGAGCTGCTAATTGAGGAGGAGGAAGAAAACATGCACACGGCAAGGGTAGAACAACCCTTGCCGCAGCCCCCCTAAGCCCTCTAAACCACCCACCACCAGTAAGGACGTCCCAATTTCATGTTATTCTGATGTTATTCCACCCAATGTCCCTTTTCCTAGCAGGTTTTTGATTCCCAACCAAGAAGAGAGTAAAAAGGACATCGTGGAAGCCTTCCCAAAGGAGCAAAATGCTATTCAAATTCTTGGTGCAACACAGCAAGTTTTAGATGGTGTTGAATTCTTCAAAGGACTTTGTACACCAAGAAGAATGATTCAAGAGAAGGTAGTGGTTGGAGAAGATGTAGAAGGCATCAAAGAGGACATATTTGAAACCACAATTCCCAAGGAAGTTGGATTTTATGACACGGGACAAGTCATAACTTTCGAATGGGTGTTTATTCTGGAGTTCATTTTGGAGCACACAGGTAAGCCGCCTCCCCAAATTTCAATTTTCTTTTATACTAACATGTGGTTAATGATTCAGGCACCCAATCTGGAATTTAAACTATTACCGGATCATTTCAAGTATCACCGCCCATTCAAAGATAAATTCCATGCCGTTTGATTTTATTTATGTAAAAAAAAAAATAAAAAAAAATAAAAAAAAAAAAAAAAAAAAAGATACTAAACATGGAGAAAGGTGGAGCTTCACAAAGGTTGTTTACGTGAAGCCCCACTACGAGGCGCAGAAGCGGAAGGCGCAGAAGCGGGAGGCATAGAAGCGGGAGGCATCGGAGCGGAAGCCATCGGAGCGGGAGGCATCGGAGCTAGAGCATTCCAGGCCTCAATACTTGGCCAAGCGCCGGATGACCCAGGAAAAAGGTGCCTCTGGAGATAAGACGCAAGCCTTTGACGGTCACTGTGAATTCGACCCTCAGATTCTTGCAGCTCATCAAGCTTCCTCTTCATCCCCGACGAATAGTTATTTGCAAGCACATGCAAACTTCTATTCTCGTACTTAAGCTGCTGGATCTCTTGCTTAAGTCTTTCCACCTCTGCCATCAACGATTCCACCTGACGGGAGCGGGCAAGCAGGCGTAGGCCCATGTTGGACACAGAGCTCGCACACTGAACACTAAGTGCGAGGGACTCTTGAACGGCCAACTCATCGGACCGTCCTGACAGCAGCCTACTATCTTTTGGAGTGAGGAGGTTTTTAGCTACTATTGTAGCTGTTGTGGCGTCCTGCATCACAGAGTCTTCACCTGAAAGAGGACCGTTAGAAGATAAAAAAGAAGGGCGCCATACATTACCTTGACGGGGCGCAACCGGATCGCTGCTGAGACTCAAATCTAAGCTAAGGTTCGATGAGTTTGCCATTTTTTTCAAAAGTGTTCAAAGAGAAGGGGTGGATGGAGTTAAAAATTTCACAAAGGGCCGGAGTCGAGTTTTAGGAATGGGAAATCTTCAGAGTGTGTTTGTTGTGGTGATCGATAGCTCAATAAAAAAGCCAAGGCGACGCGTCCACCGATTCAAAAAGCCGGAATTTCCGGCGTAATTTAGGCGACGCGTTCTCGGCTTTTCAGAAGACGCGTTCAACTTTGTCAAAAGATTTCTGACAAAGCTGAAAACACGTGGAGGCCATCATCGCAACTACACATCTTTAGCCGACAAGCGCAAAGTTCGGCGACGCTTTCTCTGCTTTTCAGAAGACGCGTGCAGCTTTGTCAAAAGGAGCCGCATCTGCACTACCACGTGTCGTTCAGAAATCGAAGGGGCGTCGTTCAGAAATCGAAGGGGCGCCTGATAGGAGCATATTCATGCGACTTAAATGGCTTGTTCTCGTGCATTTACGTTATGTTTCTCTCGTTATTTTAGTCCTTTATGCTTCTTTTGTGTGTTTTCAGGTTCTAAGGGCCTAGGGAGCAAGAAAGTGCATTTTGAGGCCATTTGGAGCATTTTTGGGCATGGATTGGATAGCTTATCCATGGAGCCAAGAGAATGGACGAATTTGAAGGCCTTGTATGCACTTGAAGACACAAAACAATGGCTCTAGCCCAATCAAACACATTATGCCATACAAACCAACCTATTTTAGGCCCATTCTATGTACTTAAACCCTAGCCCTTTAAACTAATTCATTGATCACTTATCAAACCATTCACTTATCACTCACCACATATCATTCACCTATCACTTAACATATCATTCATTTATTTCACTTCCATACTCCTCTTAATTCCACATGCATTCTCACACATGCACATCATTCACTCACATTTCCACCATTCATTCTTTATTCCTTTCCAAACATCTCACATGCATTTCCACCTTCCTACTTCATCATTTCACCACATTCTCCCTCTTTAACTCACATGCATTCTCACACATGCACATCATTCACTCACATTTCCACCATTCATTCTTTATTCCTTTCCAAACATCTCACATGCATTTCCACCTTCCTACTTCATCATTTCACCACATTCTCCCTCTCTAACCCTACATGCATTATTTATTGCATCTTCACATGCATTCACACACACTTTACACATTCAAACCGTGAGCTCCCATTCCTATATGCCATTTTCATATTTCCACCCACTAACCTAGTCATCAACACATGCACTTCCACCTTTCATCCACAATGATTCATGATTCATTCACTTTGCATCCTTTAAATCACATACTTTTCCATCATTAATTAGCCACTTGCATCTTAAACAAACAACCATATGTTCCCTCCACTACTCCTATAAATACCCTTGCACCCATTCAATTCATATCTCATATATTTCCATTCACAACACTTCACACAACACAAATACCATTCCATTGCCGTGAGTCCCATTTCATTTTCTGCATATTTTCTCTTCATTCTTCCATCTCCAACCACTCCCTACTCCATTCCACATACACCTAAAGCCCTTAAGCTCACCTTAGACCTTGTGCTACAACAACGAGGAAGAAAAGAGTGCTTAAACGTTCATACAATTCAAGTTTGAGTTGTTGGAATGTTTAGGTGTTTCTTTGATTTCAAAGTTTAAATTTAATTCTCTTTGTTTTGTACGTATGAGAAGGGAAGAGAAGAGTGCCTAAACGTTCATACAATTCACGTTTGAGTTGTTGGAATGTTTAGGTGTTTCTTTGATTTCAAAGTTATGAGGAACTAAACCCCCCTTTAGCTAGGGGTGATTCGAAACTATGTTTATATTTGCATTTTGAATTGATTACGTTTGGTTGGAATTTCATAAGTTGTGGATTCAATTCGTTTAACTGTTTGATTGATAACTTATTTATGTATGTTCATTGAGATTGCAAGCTTAATTTTCATGCATAAATATGACGCTAGAATATAAGTGAATTTCACCTAATCGTTATGAACTTATATTCACAAGTAGTAGAGGTTGCTTATAAACAATCTCGTTAAACGAATTCTTGGCATAAGTTTCATGCGTATTCCATAGTAACGAATGCCTCGTCGATGTTTATGATTTCCGTTGAACTTAATGATCTTGGTTAAATGTCTCTATCATGCGTATTCCATAGTTAGGGACTTTGATTAAGAATAATTTGGTTGTAATGCGTATTCCATTCAATCCAACGAATTTAGGGAAATCTGAAAGTTAATCTAAGCGGATCTAATTAACTTGGAGCATTGAGTTTCACAACTTATCGAAAGACCAACTGAGAATCAATTTTGTTTGCAAGTGTAACATGTGTGGAGAAGAACCCCTTGGCTATTCCATCATCCATATTTTCATCACATTCATATTTACATTTTGCCTTTAATTATATTCTGTCTTTTTAATTTAATATCGTCCAAACACAATTCCCCCCTCTATTTTGTTAAGTTTTAATCATTCGTATTTGTTTTATTTTTGTAACTTTAAGCTTTTGGAGTCATAAACATTTGCAAATTCGTCTAAATCAAGTTCTAGCTTCTATTTGAGTCAATTTGATTGTTTTAGACAATTTGAGTTTTTCAAAGCCATTCTGAGTCATAGTAGTCTTGTTAAGAGTATTTTAATTTAGTTTTTATGTTTTTAAGTCAATTTAGAAGGTTTTAGCAAGCCCTCCTAATCCCCGGTCTAGAACGATCCCTCACTTATCCATTCTACTACAATTGTCAAACGAGGGTTTAATTTGAGTGTCAAGTAAATCTCGCATCAGCGCCTGCTCAGAAATCGAAGAGGCGAATTCAAAGATCGAAGAGGGGCCACTATTTCAAAAAGCCGGAGTTGCGGGATCAAAACGTTTGTCGACAAAGGTAAAAAGTACCACCACTTGCTATTATCTCTATATATGTCGACCTTCGTCTTTTATGGCAGGGCAAACCTGAAGAAAATGCCCAACTCTCCCTCACCTCTGAGGGCCCCACTCCCAGCAAAGCCTTTCGAAATACTCAATTCTTTCTTCTTCCCCAAAGATGATACCAGATGTCTGGAGTACAGATGACCCAGGAGGAAACAGCACAACAAATACATGTGCTGATTCATTCACCGCTTCTTCAAAAGCAAAGGTATCTCATATCATCAAGGTCAAAAGCAAAAGTATCTCATATCATGCTCTTTCCCTGTCTTTTTCTTTGTCCTTGTTCTTACTCGCATGGCAAAGTAAACGAAGCAATCAGCCGGCATTTGGAGTCAGTCTTCCGTTCTGGAGCCAACTGCCTGGAATCTATTCCTGATTGCTTACCTAGCGTTGCTCTCGAGTAGTCATCTTCAACGGTTGATACACTTCCGGAGAAGGGACCACTTCTGCAAAGGGGAGCGAGTAAGGCAAGTGAAAATGATACATTGAAGCATGTGGAGACAAACATAGGCTGAGTTATCCTCCAACCCTTTTCAATACGAATTGGAAAGATTGAACAAAGAAACAGACCAAAAGGGTATGCTCAGACCTTCGGGGGAGACCAAAAGAACCATCCTGCTGCCCAGTTCAAAAAGTAGCACAAAGGAAAATCAACGATGGGCAGAAACCAGTTCAAGAGTAAGCCTGTGGAATCACAAAGATCAAAAGCCTCAATGCAATTACCAAGGAGAAGATGGAATTTACACTCCATAACCAGATTTGCGTCCCTAAACTCTTCTCTTTGTTAATTACATTTTGCCATGTTTAGTATGTTTAAGTGCTTTTTGTGTATTTACTTATGCTTTGTGTGAATCTATGCTTAAAACATTGAGGACAATGTTTGATTTAAGTGTGGGGGGGTAACTAAGTATGTTGATGCAAATTCGTTGAATTTTATCACCCATAACTTCAAGTGTTGTTCCTTGCTGTTTTAAATGTTTTGAAGGTGTTTTTAAACTGTTTTAGCGTGTTTTGTTTTATAACTCCGAAAAACACATAAAAATTTGAAAAAAAATGTTTTGAAAAGCCTAAAAAGAGTGTTTTGAGTTGTTTTTGTGTCGTAGGTTACCTTCCAACACAATGATAAGGATTTGGTTTCTAATTGCATGACTGTTAAAAAGAGTTATGAACATAGAGAAAAGTTTGATTTACTCTTGGTATATGCTTGGTTATGGTTATAATGTATGACTTCACATGCAATCATAAAAGAAAAAATTCGTTTTTGTAACATGCTTGAAGGAAGGAACTCAAACAAACGCTACAACCCTGAAAGACTTGAGCCTATAACGTTCTTTGGAGAGTATAATCTGTGATTTCTTGTTTTCTAAAGTCGTTGCATGATCTCATTATTCTTTGCTTGGTTACTACTTAGAAGGCGTTTCATCATATAGTTCCAAATGCTAGAACTCATGCCCATTTCATTCAAAGCATGTTATTGATTTGCATAACATATATCAAGATGAAGTTGTGTAGTTGCCACCATAGCCAAATAGCCTCACTTCCCATATTTCGTATTTGTTGTAAGTTTTAACCCCGTTGAGCCTTGTTTAGCCTCTATTCTTTGTTTACCCATATTTTCCTCACCTAGCCTAGTTTAGGACAATCCACACCCTTGTTCTTAAAAGATAGTGAGCATGACTTAAATGAATTCCTTTTGAGTTACATTATGCAAGAAAATGAGTGTGGGGGAAGGAATGCTTGTTCTTAAGTATGTTTTGAGATTCAAAAGAAAAAAAAGAAAAAAAAAAAAAAAAAAAAAGGAAAAAAAAAAAAAGGAGTGAAAATAAGTAAGAATGAACTCACGAGCGTTGATGGTTGAAGAAAGGGTCCAAAAAAGTTGAATATGGCCCTAAGTTTTGTGTGACTTTCCCTTGGGTGTTCAAAGTTGACTTCTGCGTTCTTAAGGGAATTCTAAGTGCCTAATTCAATACTTTGCTCACTATTGCTTTAAGAATGTTTGTTTATCCTTCACCTTTCATTGTTAGCCAACACCTTTAGCCCCGTTACACCCCTTTGACTTCTATCTTGATCGTTATGTGTTCAATAATGTGGAGTTTGAAATTGATATGAGCTTATGGAATCACTGGTTCTCATTCTAAGTAGTAGCATTCCATTCATGAGATCATATTCATGTCATTATCGTAAATCCAGAAAATGCTTTCCTTGTTATAACATATGTGAGTGTTCGTCTACATGTTTACATCAATCTTCTCACATATAACTAGTGTAGGGTGTGTAGTCAGAAAATCTGTGTGAAAAACGAGTGCATATCTTGTAAGGATTTGAGCAATTTCTCTAAGGCATGTTACTGCATTCGAAATGTGTTTTAAATGTTTAATTGTGAACTAGTATGTGGTGACTATGATTAAGAATGTACTTAAGTGTAATGTGTTGGAAATATGCCCTGAAAGTCAATCTTTGGAAGAAACCTTTCAGGACAATGAATTGATGTATATATGACTCTTATACATCGGAAGGCAAAGATACTAATTAGGACTATCTCAATGAACAAAATATGTCCTAAATAGTGAATCCATGGACAATGGATCGATGGAAGAAGTAACCTAATGATGTTAGATTACAGAGACCTTCTTCTCATAACCATCATGTCCAAAAAGGTTCCTGGTCATAAGGATTGTCGGAGGGATACTGACAATCCATAGACCGGTACATACTATGTCCGCTTCAATTGGAAGGATGGAAAGTCTCATCCCATTCGTGTAACGACACTAAGACAAACATGTAGGTGCTCATTAAGGGAATGAGTTCACTGAACACAATCGAACGAGAGTACTTGCATGGAGGTCTACTCACATGTCAAGCAAGTAACTCTAATGGTTGGAATAATGTAAGTAATCCTTTGACCTGAGGCATCGTCGTTGTCTTATGGTTAAGTACTTAATCTTTGATTATGTTAAAGTCATTCCGTTCGCGAGTGTCCAAGGCATCGTTGGGGTTAAGCCACTTAGCCATGAAGGCAAGTGAATGCGCAACAAGGAATCTCTAATCCTCGATAAGAGAGGATGAATACTCTAAGATATGATTCGGGAATCTTCGGCCGAAGTATCGAGCGTAATAAAAGAAAGCGTTCCTATACGTCTCAAATGAATCATATAAGAAGGACTAATCACATTAGGGGTTTGACATTATAAATCCATACCCTAGTAATGTGATTGAGAGTATTGTTTTAGAGAAGGATCGAATTACATTGTAATTCCAACTGAATAGGTTCTCCGAATAACTTCTACATTAGCTTGGGTAGCCATGACATATGGTTAGATGTCACTCATGGCTTGTGAGTTCTTCTAGATGATTAAATGTAGTCATCAAAAGGAAGGTGAATTAAAAGTAAGTTTTAATTCACTAAGTGATTGGATAATCAATTGGATTGGTGCCAATCACCTCACTGCCTTGCTAATTAGAACCTAAAAGATTGTTCACCAATACACTCTTGTAGTGAGTAACTAATGGATGAAGGAAATAATTAATTGGATTAATTAAGTGTTTTGATTAATTTAGAAAGTCTAAAGAAATCATAAAAGCGATAAAGATCGTTTTGGGCTTAAAGAAACGTTCGGGTTTAATTAGGCCCATTGGGCCAAAACCCATTGGGCTTTTATTCAAGCATTGGATGACTTGAAATAATTAAAAGCCCAAAGCCCAAACCAAACACAAAGGGCCGGCCACCAAGGTAAAGAAAGGTTAAAATGTTGACTTGTTTCTTTTGTCTATAAAAGGAACTTTATAACACAAAGTTCATGAGGGTTTTGATGTGTTCTAAAACAACAAAAGAGAAAAAGAAAAGCTCTCTCTCTTGAACACAAAGGGCCGGCCACCAAGGGGGTGATTTAACTAATCATCTATACACCCTTTTGGTTATTCCTTCATCTTTCTCATTACAAAGTGGGTGAGGATCTTTAGAGGTTTTCATATCTTTGGAAACTTGAAGAGAACCTAGGAGCACTTACTATACAAAGTGGAGGAAGCAAGGAGGGAGGCTAGGCTCAAGGAGTTTGAGGAGCAAAGATCTTGGAGGTGGTCCATCCTTGGTCTAAGAACTAGATCAAGAGGTATAAAACTAAACCTCTAGTTTGTTCTTCTTATAAATTTTGTTTTGATGCATCTTATATAAACCTATGCATCTTGAAGGGGATTTGCATGACTATAGCTTTGATAAAATGTATGACATGCTTCCGTTGCTTTCGTATATAAATTTTGAATTGTATATGCATGCTAGTCACTAGAAATCCCACATGAATCTCATAGATTTCCCTTCAAGTGGTATCAAGAGCCAAAGGTTTATGTATGATGTGTCCTTTTAGATTTTATGCATATGGGTTTTAATTTTATGTATGTCATATTATTGCTTCATTCAAAATATGTTTATCTTTTGTTTTTTCAAAGTGTTGAAAAATTGTAAATCAAAAGTTGAAAAGGATATGCAAGAAAAGTGTTTTTGATGCATGAATGAAGTTTGAGTTTAAATTGTTTTTCATTCAAAATATGTTTATCTTTTGTCTTTTCAAATGTTGAAAAAGGTGTATCAATAGTTGAGAAAGATATGTATGCAAAAGGTGTTTTGGATGCATGAATGAAGAGTGAGTTTAGAACAAATTTTGGGGTTTTGAATCATAGGGAGGGCACGGCAAAAAGGGGATTTTTTGGCTATGTGTTTGTGTTTTGTTTTGAACCTCACACACACACTTTGAAGCTAGAAAAATGTGTTCTTGAAGTTCTTGATTATGTTCTTGGTGTTCATGGTTTTGTTTTTTTTTGAAAATAGTTTTATTTAAGTTCATAAATTGTTTTATGGATTTGGATGATATTCTTATCATCAATATTTATTACAAAAGGTTTTTTCAATCCTAGACTTCTTTAGGATATTTTAAAACTTTTTCCCTAATTTTCTTAAAGCAAAATCAAGTGCAAGCATAATTTGAATTCTTTTTCTTCTTTATGTTGAAATAATGCAAGGTGGGTGAGACCTACCCATTTCCCCCTTCATTTGGCCGGCCAACTCAAGTGGTTTTCCCACTTGAGGGTCCTTTTGTAATCATGAAAAGTTTGGTATTGCTTTTAGTATTTATGGTTTGATCCCTAACTTTTTCATATTTGCATTTAGACCCCTACTATTTAAAAATTGAAATGTTTGATTTTAATTTTGTTTAATGTTTAAACTCATCATTTAATTATGCCCATATGCACTAAATCTAATTGTTTATATGTTGCATTCCATTTGATTATTTAATATGATTAAGTAGTTAGAAAATGGGTGACTATGGACTTATGCCTTAAACGATAATTGAGCTATGAGATAAGGCGCTAAAATCAAATTGTTTGAACCTTGGGAATGTGTTTTAATTACTGTTTCAATTGGACCTTGTCACGTTTCGACATTAATCTATCTCTCCCTCTTAGTATGTGTAATTTGTAGGAATTTGTACAAATCGGTTTGTAATTCTTATTACTTCTTAATCTCTTTTAGTTAGTTGATTCCCTCTAGTGCTAGACTAGAGTTTCTTTAACTATTGGTAAGGAGACATAACTAAAAGAGGGTTTTGACATGAGATTCAAGATTAAATGGGTCCAACGCCCTAATAAGCAATGAATGATTGTCTTTCATTTCTAATGGCTCAATGAAAATGTTTTAATTGGATTGAAAAGCACGTAATTAAAATGACACAACCTCCCCGAGATATTATTCAACAATGTTGGCTCGTTGTTGCAATAACCCAATAAGTCCATGGTCATCCAAGAGCCTAAGATAACTATAAAGTCCAATTTCAAAGGATTGCAAAAACCGTAGTAGTAGTAGTTACTTCCAATATTTGAAAAATTCGTTTTTGATATTGATTTGTTTTTCTCAAAACAAATAGTGGGAGTATCATACGCTACTAAACTATAATGATTTCAATTAGTAGTTATATATATCTCCAATATTTTGAAAAATGTTTTGATATTGATTTGTTTTATGAAAACGAATAGTGGGGATATCATATGCTACTAATTTCATTAACTTTGGACTAGTAGTTGTAATAGGACAATTTATTTGAATATGTTTAAATAAATAAAATTGATGAGACCTTAAAATCCCTCAATCAAATACAATATTAAGTTGAAAGCGTAAGAGTGCTTTGAACACTTTTTTCGTGGCCTTCCACCATGGTAGGCTCCAATCGTTTATGACTTGTACACCGCCTTCACCCTATCATGGGGGAGTGCAAAGTGCATGCTTATACTCAGGAGGAATCTATTTAAAGACATTTGATGTGGTGAAAATAGGCAACGAGTGTAACCAACATCGTATCATCGTGAGGTTATACTTGGACCCCTATCTAAACCGGCATGGTGGGTAAGAACTTAACTAAGAAGAAATGGTGCCAACATCGTATCATCGTGAGGCATTATTCTCTAGAGGCCAATAAGATAGGTAATCACAAGAGGTTGTTGTGAATGGGTAAGTGTACCCTCTCATTATTATTTTTGCTAGCCGACATCGTATCATCGTGAGGTGGGCTTGGTAATAGTGAGCCTCCTATAACCTGCTAGGAGCTTTCTTTGAAATCTCCCGGATTCCATCTTGAGGGATATGGAATTTGCCAAAAATGGTGGGTGGTGTCATTCGGTTCAAAGACCCGAATCGTGTGACTTAATCAACAATCAAACTAATTTATTTTATTGTTTATGTATTTAGATATGGTTGGAAGCACATTCGCGAAAATACTCGACAAACATTGCCTAGAGGGGCATAATTTCCCAACATGGTATCGTAATGTCAAGATTCTCCTAACATTGGAGAAGATTGTTTACGTACTAGACAAAGCTCCACCTCACATACCTCTTGGCCCTTCGGCCACTGAGGATGAACGTGCTAAGTTTGACAAGCACATTGAGGATGACACACAAGCCAAGTGCTATCTGTTGGCTTCCATGAATGAGGAGCTACAGAGACAGCACGAGGGCATGGACAGTGCATTTTCCATAATACTCCATCTTACGGAGTTATATGGTGAAGGGACGCGCAACCGTCGCTTTAACACTGTTTGTGAACTTGTGAAGACCAAGATGGTCAAAGGGGCTCCAGTGCATCAACATGTACTGAAGATGATAGGATTCATAGAACAACTGGAGAACCTAGGTACTCCACTTGACGGGGAATTGGCCCAGGACTTTATATTGGCTTCTCTTCCTGATTCATTTTCGCAGTTCGTAATGAACTACAACATGAATAAGATGGATCATACTCTCTCTGAGTTACTAAATATGTTAGTAACTGCTGAGAAGACTATGAAAGAGAACGTTGTAGGGACTGTTGCAGTAGCCTACAACAAGCCATCCTCTTCCAATCCTAAGCCGTATGGCAAAGGAAAGGGAAAGGAGATAAAGTCTCCCACTCCTAAGCCGAAAGGAGGAGTGAAGAAAAAGAAAAAGGCAATGGAGCCCAAGGGGACTTGCCACCACTGTGGAAAGGAGGGGCATTGGAAGAGGAATTGCAGGTTTTATCTTGCAACTCTTAAGGACAAACCAAAAGGTATGGTTTATGTTCTTATCTTCAATTCTAAATGTTAGATCTTCTAAAATATTTATATTTGATATAAAAGGCTAATCACTTGTATAATTGTATATAGGTGGAGAAGCCAAGTAGAAGAGGAACAAGCAAAGGAAAAGTGGAGAAGGGTTCGATCACCATGTTTTTGCTTACTACTTCGGAAGTTTGTTAGGCATTTAAAGATTGTCTTTAAACTCTCTTATTTTGTTAAGAACTTATTATGTGGCTCCATATGATGGATGATCACTAATATTGCCTAAATGTATGAAGGTATTTTAATTAGTCTCTAAATGTATAGAGCTAATGTCTTTTGTATTAAACATTATGAATGTTTTATCATATTAATGTAATGTGAAGAATGCCTTCTAATATATTATTTCCTTAAAGTAGTGTTATGAATTGAATATTGTCTTGTTGTATCCTAGTTGAGATACAAGATTTATATCACATTATAATGATATAAGTAATAAGAAAAACGTTTCTTATATGGTTATCACTTAAACCACAATAATCAAGGTCACTCTTGATTCAATTAGTAGTTTTGAACAACTAATTGGGCATTCTTAAAATTGTTTTAAAATGTTAAGTGTGTTAGTGATTAAAACCAAGAAAGAAGTGTCTAAATCTATAAAAAAGTTTAAAGATTTTTAATCACTTAATAACAAGGCATCAACTTAATGAAGGTTGAAACAAAAGAGCTTGAAAGGTTTTAAAGCTACTACACAATGTCCTCTACCCGTATATTCCACGTTTATACATTTATGAATGTATGAAATCATTTCTCATTAAAGTCATGAGAAATAGTGGGAGGTGTAAAAATGGATATAAACTTGAATATGATTGGTTTATAGTTGTCTAAATAATAATAGTATTTGACTATTATTAAGAGTTTGTAAATTTAATTGTTAAAAGACTCAAGCTCTTCAAAACGTTAAATTCTATGTTGTGTAACATTCTAAAGAATAGTCTTTGAATGTTGGTTTCGTCAACCTAGCATAAAATGGTTATATGTTGGGAGTTGTCCATCATTCTCTTTTATGAGAACAAGCTAATAACAAAGCATATGGACAAGTTGATGAAACAAAAGGGAATAGTTTCAAAATGAGTCACAACATATAGTTTAACAACAAGACAATCCAAATTCGTCACCTCATGGTTCAAATCATAAAATTTAATTGTTAAGTTTTTGAAATGAATGCAAAGTTACAACAAGCCCAGTGGGAGTGAGGTTATATTTTGAGCAACAAGTTATAACCTCAAGGATATAGCAAGGCTATCTCAAGGATATTATATGGGAATTAAATCTCAAAAATGTTGAAGATTTAAGAAAGCATTTTCCTATATGAAAGAAAATCATTTTCATATCCCTTATAATGAAAGTGTTATAAAATCACAAAAGGGACACATGTATGGACTTGTGAGTAGATATCCAAAAGTGAAAAACCATGGGTTATCACTTTAAGATATTACTATATCCCAGGATCAGAACCAAAGCAACTGATAGAGTATTATTGCCTTTAAGAAAGGAACATCAGAGTGGGACTCTGGAAGCGTGCATTCACTTAGGTTACGAACCAAAGTGAAAATAACCCATTTTAACAAATGGAACTTCATAATGGATGAAGTACTGATCATATGAATGTATTGTTAGTATCGTACTACAATGGTCTCAAGGTTGGAGCAAAGTTTGTATAAAGTATACAAACGAAATATATAATGATATATTGTTTTAGAAACTGCTTCAAAAGGTGTTTTGAATGGAAAGTGTTCTTTTAGAACCAATGATTGAATCCAAACCATAAGGTCGTTAGTAGCATACTACGACGTAATGGGGCGATAGCTCAAGCCATGGAATCAAGGTCTCATCAAAGTATTCGAACACAAGAAAGAGACATCATCAAATGTTTTGGAAACATTTTATAAGTAAATCCTTTTTAAATAAAAGGATTAATACATAACCAAGTTAACCTACGAGCATAAGCTCACTCAACTAGCATGTATGAGATACACTAGTGATTGACTTTAGTGCAAGTGGGAGATTGTTGGAAATATGCCCTGAAAGTCAATCTTTGGAAGAAACCTTTCAGGACAATGAATTGATGTATATATGACTCTTATACATCGGAAGGCAAAGATACTAATTAGGACTATCTCAATGAACAAAATATGTCCTAAATAGTGAATCCATGGACAATGGATCGATGGAAGAAGTAACCTAATGATGTTAGATTACAGAGACCTTCTTCTCATAACCATCATGTCCAAAAAGGTTCCTGGTCATAAGGATTGTCGGAGGGATACTGACAATCCATAGACCGGTACATACTATGTCCGCTTCAATTGGAAGGATGGAAAGTCTCATCCCATTCGTGTAACGACACTAAGACAAACATGTAGGTGCTCATTAAGGGAATGAGTTCACTGAACACAATCGAACGAGAGTACTTGCATGGAGGTCTACTCACATGTCAAGCAAGTAACTCTAATGGTTGGAATAATGTAAGTAATCCTTTGACCTGAGGCATCGTCGTTGTCTTATGGTTAAGTACTTAATCTTTGATTATGTTAAAGTCATTCCGTTCGCGAGTGTCCAAGGCATCGTTGGGGTTAAGCCACTTAGCCATGAAGGCAAGTGAATGCGCAACAAGGAATCTCTAATCCTCGATAAGAGAGGATGAATACTCTAAGATATGATTCGGGAATCTTCGGCCGAAGTATCGAGCGTAATAAAAGAAAGCGTTCCTATACGTCTCAAATGAATCATATAAGAAGGACTAATCACATTAGGGGTTTGACATTATAAATCCATACCCTAGTAATGTGATTGAGAGTATTGTTTTAGAGAAGGATCGAATTACATTGTAATTCCAACTGAATAGGTTCTCCGAATAACTTCTACATTAGCTTGGGTAGCCATGACATATGGTTAGATGTCACTCATGGCTTGTGAGTTCTTCTAGATGATTAAATGTAGTCATCAAAAGGAAGGTGAATTAAAAGTAAGTTTTAATTCACTAAGTGATTGGATAATCAATTGGATTGGTGCCAATCACCTCACTGCCTTGCTAATTAGAACCTAAAAGATTGTTCACCAATACACTCTTGTAGTGAGTAACTAATGGATGAAGGAAATAATTAATTGGATTAATTAAGTGTTTTGATTAATTTAGAAAGTCTAAAGAAATCATAAAAGCGATAAAGATCGTTTTGGGCTTAAAGAAACGTTCGGGTTTAATTAGGCCCATTGGGCCAAAACCCATTGGGCTTTTATTCAAGCATTGGATGACTTGAAATAATTAAAAGCCCAAAGCCCAAACCAAACACAAAGGGCCGGCCACCAAGGTAAAGAAAGGTTAAAATGTTGACTTGTTTCTTTTGTCTATAAAAGGAACTTTATAACACAAAGTTCATGAGGGTTTTGATGTGTTCTAAAACAACAAAAGAGAAAAAGAAAAGCTCTCTCTCTTGAACACAAAGGGCCGGCCACCAAGGGGGTGATTTAACTAATCATCTATACACCCTTTTGGTTATTCCTTCATCTTTCTCATTACAAAGTGGGTGAGGATCTTTAGAGGTTTTCATATCTTTGGAAACTTGAAGAGAACCTAGGAGCACTTACTATACAAAGTGGAGGAAGCAAGGAGGGAGGCTAGGCTCAAGGAGTTTGAGGAGCAAAGATCTTGGAGGTGGTCCATCCTTGGTCTAAGAACTAGATCAAGAGGTATAAAACTAAACCTCTAGTTTGTTCTTCTTATAAATTTTGTTTTGATGCATCTTATATAAACCTATGCATCTTGAAGGGGATTTGCATGACTATAGCTTTGATAAAATGTATGACATGCTTCCGTTGCTTTCGTATATAAATTTTGAATTGTATATGCATGCTAGTCACTAGAAATCCCACATGAATCTCATAGATTTCCCTTCATAATGATGGCTAAAATCTGTGGGAATAATGATTTTTAACTTGTCATGTGCTTTGGAAATCCCTGAGACGTTTGTTGGAAGGTTTAGGTTGTGTTTTACTTGTTCGTTTTGTTTTGTTTCTGGTTTCTTTTGTTTTGTTTTGCTCGAGGACTAGCAAAAGATAAGTGTGGGGGTATTTGATAGGAGCATATTCATGCGACTTAAATGGCTTGTTCTCGTGCATTTACGTTATGTTTCTTTAGTTATTTTAGTACTTTAAGCTATTTTCGTGTGTTTGTAGGCCAAAAGGGCTAAAGGAGCAAAAAGATGCATTTTGGAGACGTTTGGAGCACTTTTGGGCTAAGGATGGAAAGCTTATGCTTGGAGCCAAAGTGTTGGACGAAATTGAAAACCTAATTGAAGACCAAAGTGTTGGAACCTTGTTCCCTTTAGTTTTAGGATATTTAAACCTTTCCTATATCCTTAGTCGTGCATAACATTCCAACATTCCACTCCTTCATTCACCACTTATCATATCATACACTTATCTTATCATCACCACATATCATTCATTTATTACTTATCATATCATTCATTCATCTACATATCAATAACCACTTATCATTCATTTATTACTTATCATATCATTCATTCATCTACATATCAATAACCACTTATCTTATCACTCAACATATCATTCATTTATCACTCAACATATCATTCACTTATCACTTATCTTATCATTCACTTACCACTCAACATATCACTCAACATATCATACACTTATCACTCATCACACTTCATCATTATACCACCATTCATTCTTTAAAACACACACACTTCACACACACTTCACACACACTTCACACAAACAACATTCACATGCAAACACAAGCTTTAACCAACAAACAAAACATACACACACATGCACTTACTCCTTCATCATTACACCACCTTCTCCATCTTTATTCCACATGCATTCATCATAATTCACCCTAGCTACCACCATTCACACACACATGCACTTATTCTTTCATCATTGCACCACCATTCACCATTCACACACACATGCACTTACTCTTTCATCATTGCACCACCATTCACACACACATGCACTTACTCTTTCATCATTGCACCACCAATTCAACACATGCATTCACACACCAACAACCTAGCTCTTTTTCCATCATTATTTCATCCACATGCACTCTCAATCATAACAACCACATTCACTCTTAAACAATCACCCACATATTCTCCCATTCCCCCTATAAAAACCCATGCATTCATACACAAAAATGACATCTCATTTCATACACAACACACCACAAACACTTCCATTCCTTCTCTTTGCCGTGAGTCCCCTTAGAATCCAAAACCATCTTTCCATTTCCATCACTCCTCACTCCATTCCACATTTCCATAATCCCCCAAACCTCACCTTAGACCTTGTGCTACAACAACGAGGAAGAGAAGAGGACCTAAACGTTCATACAATTCAAGTTTGAGTTGTTGGAATGTTTAGGTGATTCTTTGATTTCAATGTTTCATTTTAATTCTCTTTGTTTTGTACGTATAAGGAATGGAAGAGAAGAGTGCCTAAACGTTCATACAATTCAAGTTTGAGTTGTTGGAATGTTTAGGTGTTTCTTTGATTTCAACGTAATGAGGAACTAAAACCCCCTTTAGCTAGGGGGTAATTCGAAATAAATGTTTATGCTTGCATTTTGATTTGATTACTTCTAATTGCGTTTCATAAGTTTTGAATTCAATTTGTTTAACTATTTGATTGATAACCTATTTATGTATGTTTATTGAGAGTGCACGCTTAATTTTCATTCATGAATATGACGCTAGAATATAAGTGAGTTTCACCTAATCGTTATGAACTTATATTCACAAGTAGTGGAGGTTGCTTATAAACAATCGCGTTAAACGAATTCTTGGCATAAGTTTCATGCGTATTCCATAGTAACGAATGCCTCGTCAACACTTATAGTTTTCAAAGAACTTAATGATTCTTGCTTGTATCTCTATTATGCAATTCATGTAGGGAACTTGTGGGGAATGCTTTGGGTTGTCGTATGCAATCATCCAATTCATTAACTTAAGGAAAACTTGACGGTTAATTTAAGCGGACCTAATTAACCCGGGGTGTTGAGAATTCATGATTTATTGAAATGCAATTGGAAACCATTTTATTATGCAAGTGTAACATGTATGGAGATGAACCCCTTAGCTAGCCATACCATCCATTCATTTCCGTCAATTTCATATTTACAATTTGTTTTCTTTACAATCTATCCATTTTAGTTTAAATTCGTCCAAAATCAATCCCCCCATATTTCGTTTAAGTCTTAGTCTTAATCTTTCTTATTTTTAGTTTTGCATTCTTTGAGTCTAAGTTAGTATTTCATATTGTTATTTTACGTTTTTGAGTCAGTTTCCAAGAGATTTGCAATCCCTACTAATCCCCGGTCCAGAACGATCCCTACTTATACTTATACTACAAATCGACAAAAAGAGGGTTTAATTTGTGTGCGTATAAATCTCGCATCAAGTAACAACAAGAGGTCCAATCCATTTAGAACGTAACTTACCAGGGAATAACCGAAGTCTTGAATCAAAAAGCAACACTTTCTGCCCCTTGGAGAACGTTTTGGTACGAAGCATCTTATCATGATAAGCCTTCGTCTTGTCCTTGTAGATGCGAGCATTCTCGTAAGCCTCGTTCCTAATCTCCTCAAGTTCATCTAATTGGAGCTTCCTATGAACTCCAGCAGCGTCTATGTCCAAATTGAAGGTTTTCACAGCCCAATGTGCCTTGTGCTCTAACTCAACGGGCAAATGACATGGCTTACCATATATAAGCCGAAAAGGTGACATGCCAAGGGGAGTTTTGTAAGCCGTACGATAGGCCCACAATGCATCGTCCAAGCGCAAACTCCAATCTCTTCTTGAGGGTCCCACGGTTTTCTCTAGGACTTGTTTGATCTCCCTATTTGAAACCTCCGCTTGCCCATTAGTTTGAGGGTGATAAGGTGTGGAAACCTTATGAGTAACGTTGTACTTCTTGAGCAAAGCTTCAATGGTGCGGTTACGAAAGTGAGAACCCCCATCACTAATTAAAACTCGTGGCATCCCAAACCTAGCAAAAATATTAGATTTCACAAAATCTGCAACAACCTTAGAATCGTTAGTACGGGTGGCTTTGGCTTCCACCCATTTGGAAACATAATCGACAGCTAGCAAGATATAAGTGAAACCAAAAGATGGAGGGAAGGGGCCCATGAAATCAATACCCCAAACATCAAAAATTTCCACAAAGGAGAGAGATTGTTGCGGCATTTGGTCCTTAGGCCCTATGTTACCTGTTCTTTGACACTTATCGCATGTTACACAAAACATTTTAGCATCTTTAAAGAGATTAGGCCAATAAAATCCAGATTGTAACACCTTTAGGGCTGTCCTTTGGGTGCCAAAATGTCCCCCACATGCATAAGTATGGCAGAACGTAAGAATGGAATTAAATTCAGATTCGGGCACACATCTACGCACAATCTGATCTGGGCAGAATTTCCATAAATATGGATCATCCCAAACATAAAAACGTGCATCATGAACAAGTTTATCACGTTGGAACTTGTTTAGGGTACTAGGAACTTGCTTAGACACCAAGAAATTGACCAAATCGGCATACCAAGGGGTTCTTACCTCAATGGACAGAAGTTGCTCGTCCGGAAACGTTTCTAAAATGGGGGTGGACTCTTCCTCACGCACCATTCTACTTAGGTGGTCAGCCACCACGTTTTCACACCCTTTCTTGTCTCGGATTTCAAGATCGAACTCTTGAATTAGGAGCATCCAACGAATGAGTCTTGGCTTAGCCTCCTTTTTGGTGAGAAGATACTTCAAGGCTGCATGGTCAGTGAAAACAATTACTTTAGTACCAAGAAGATATGATCTAAACTTATCTAATGCAAATACAATAGCCAAGAGTTCTTTTTCGGTTGTGGAATAATTAAGTTGAGCATCATTCAACGTCCGTGAGGCGTAGTAGATGACATGCGGCCTCTTGTCCTTTCTTTGTCCTACAACTGCTCCTAAAGCATAGTCGGACGCATCACACATAAGCTCGAACGGGAGGCTCCAATCCGGGGGAACAATAATGGGTGCCGTGGTCAACAACTCCTTGAGTTGGTTGAATGATGCCGTGCACTCCTTAGTGAATTCAAACGCCACTTCTTTTTGTAGGAGACGGCATAGTGGTTGTGCAATCTTAGAAAAATCCTTGATAAATCGCCTATAGAATCCTGCATGACCAAGAAAAGAACGGACCTCTCTAACCGAAGTAGGAGAGGGTAAGTGACGTACAAGATCTATTTTAGACTTATCAACTTCAATTCCTTTTTCAGAGATGATATGACCCAAAACTATACCTTGTTTAACCATAAAATGACATTTTTCCCAATTCAAAACAAGGTTAGTTTCCATGCATCTTTTCAAGATTAAAGTGAGATTATGCAAACAAGCATCAAATGAGTCTCCAAACACACTAAAATCGTCCATAAATACTTCAATTATCTTTTCAACATAATCAGAGAAGATACTTACCATGCATCGTTGGAAAGTGGCCGGTGCATTGCATAAACCAAATGGCATACGACGATATGCAAAAGTACCAAATGGACAAGTAAAGGTGGTCTTTTCTTGATCATCCGGCGCTATGACAATTTGATTATATCCCGAATAACCATCAAGAAAGCAATAAAAAGAATGACCGGCTAACCTTTCAAGCATTTGATCGATGAATGGCAAAGGGAAGTGATCTTTCCTTGTTGCCGCATTTAGCTTCCTATAGTCAATGCACACCCTCCAACCGGTTTGAATGCGTGTAGGCACAAGTTCATCTTCTTCATTTTTCACCACCGTGACTCCGGACTTCTTGGGAACCACTTGGACCGGTGAAACCCAACAACTATCCGAGATGGGATAGATGACGCCACAATCAAGCAATTTGATGATTTCCTTCTTCACTACTTCCATCATTGGTGGGTTGAGTCGACGTTGGGCTTCCCTTGATGGTTTGGCGCCTTCTTCCATGAGAATTCGATGCATGCACGTGGTAGGACTTATACCCTTGATGTCGGCCAAAGTCCACCCTATTGCCGTCTTGTGCTCTTTGAGAACCCTCACCAACTTCTCCTCCTCTTGTGCCGTGAGTGATGAAGCTATAATGACGGGCAATGTGTCTTGCTCGCCCAAAAACACATACTTCAAGTGATTTGGCAACGGTTTGAGCTCGAGTGTAGGTGGTTGTTCTATATAAGGAAGCAACTTATCAGTCGAAATTGGGATTGAAATTGAACTAGGGAACTTACCTTGGAGCCGTGGCAATGACTCTAGGGCTGCCACGGTCTCAATTACATCTTCATCAAAGGCCACGGCATGGGTGTTCAATTGTGTGCCGTGGTTTGTTATGGTGACATCCATGTGATCCTTCATTTCGATGCCATTTGTAATGACTGTTTCAAGTGCATCGCCATGTAATTGATCAAGGTGTGCCTGCGCCAAAAAATCAAGAATATCAATAGAGAAACATGAGTGATCATCATTAGGAAATCTCATAGTTTCAGAAATATTAAAATCAATCACTTCCCCATCGAATTCCATTGTTAAAGTGCCTTTAAACACGTCTATCTTAGTTCGGGCTGTCTTCATGAATGGCCTCCCAAGAAGAATCGGCAAGGATGGAGCATGGGTGGTTTCCTCCATTTCAAGGACATAGAAATCCGCCGGGAAGATCAAATCATTCACCTGCACTAAGACATCTTCCAATACGCCCTTTGGATAGGCATTAGATCTATCGGCCAACTGAATAACCACACCATCATTTTTCAATTCGCCAAGGTTCATTGAAGCATAAATAGAGTATGGCATGACGTTAATTGAAGCTCCTAAGTCTAACATAGCATGTTCGAACTTAGTTTGACCAATAATACAAGGGATTGTAAAGCTACCTGGATCTTTGCACTTTGGTGGTAACTTTCTTTGTAGAACAGCGGAAACGTTCTCACTTACCCTTACTACCTCTTTATGTGACGCCCTCTTCCTTGTAGTGCACAATTCCTTCAAGAACTTAGCGTATTTGGGCACTTGCTTTATGGCATCTAGGAGCGGGATATTGACTTGAACTTTCCTAAACGTCTCAAGAATGTCCTTCTCATGCTCCTCCTTCTTTGTTTGCCTAAACCTGCCAGGAAAGGGCACGTTTAGTGGAATAGAACTTGACAAAGTCGAATTTGGACTTACCTTAGGCGTGTTGGACGGTTTTGGCACAATAGGAGGCTGCGGCAACATGTCCTCTTCTTGACTTGTTTTGGATGGCCTTGAGGTGGTTCCAACCTCCTTACCACTTCTCAACATGATTGCCTTGGCAGATTCGCACCCTCCCCTTGGATTGACAATGGTTGAGCTAGGGAGCTTGCCTTTGTCTCGGAATTGTCCTACAAATTCCGCAATCTGCCCAATTTGTTTCTCCAAGTGATCCACCCTTTTGTCTTGGTTTTGCATGGCTTTGGTTTGATCCTCTTGCCCCTGAGACAAATTGGTAAGTAATTTAAGAAGTGTTTCATTGCCCAACGACGTACCTTGATTGTTTTGGGCAGGTTGTGCTTGGTTTGGATTGGGGCCGAATGGCTTGGTGTAGAACCCCGGGGGTTGTTGTCTAAAGCCTCCTTGTTGTTGAGGTTGTTGAGGTTCCCTCCACTTGAAGTTTGGATGGTCTCTCCAACCCGGATTGAATGTGTTGGAATATGGATCATTCCTTGGTTGATTGTGGCTCGGAAATCCAATGGCATTTGCACTCTCCCATCCCCCATTCTCAATCAATTGAGGGCATTTTTCCGAAGGGTGTCCTTGGATAGAACATACACCACATACAATCGGTCCTTGTATCTTCATTCCTTCGGCCATCTGAGACACAATAGAAGTAAGATTAGCTATCTGAGATTGAATATCGGATTGAGAACTTACCTCATTCAAGTGTTGCCGTGGGGGGTCCCTTTGCCCAAGTCCTTCATATTGTTGTGCATTTAGAGCACGGTTTGCAATTAGGGTCTTGGCCGACATAGGAGTTTTGTCCACCAATGCACCTCCCGCCGAAGCATCGAGCATTTGCCTTTCAATGGGAAGAAGGCCCTCATAGAAATATTGAAGGAGAAGCTCCTCCTTCATTTGATGTTGAGGACACGATGCAACAAGGGCTTTAAAACGCTCGTAGTATGCCGGAAAAGATTCTCCTTGACTTTGTTGGATTCCGCTAATTTTCTTCCTCAAGAGAATGACTCTTGAAGTAGGGAAGAACTTCTCCAAGAATGCTCTCTTCATGCTCTCCCAAGAAGTAACGGTCCCGGGTGCCAATTCATAAAGCCAATCCTTAGCCTTTTCCACAAGAGAGAATGGAAAAGCTTTCATCATTAGAATGTTCCCATCGACATTTATGGGTGTCATGCTCGAACAAACAACCTCGAACTCCTTGAGATGCTTGTTGGGATCTTCCATGGAAAGCCCATGGTATTTCGGAATGTGGTGCAACAAGCTTGACTTCAACTCGAATTCATCGGTCTTGCCTTGGGCAGCCGCGGGGTATTGAATGCATAATGGTGCGGCATTGGTCAACCCCGAGGCCGAAAGCTCTTTAATGGTCCGATTGTCCGCTGCCATAACTTCTTCTTCCACACTTTCAAACTCAGATTCGGCCTCTGAACTTGAACTAGGTTCACTAGGTTCGGGATGCCTCCTCTTTCTTCTCAAATCACGTTCAAAATCGTCGTTAAAGTCCAAGATATGTGCATGCACAGTTTGAGAACTCCGCGTCATGCACTAGTACCAAAACCAAGAAAACAAAACAAAATAAGAAAACTAGGTAAATTACACTAAAAACATACGGCAAAAACACAAGGGATTAGCAATTTTGCTAATCCCCGGCAACGGCGCCAAAATTTGATGCGAAAATAGTTAAACACACAAATTAAACCCTATGGATGACAATTGTAGTAAATGAGCAAATAGGGATCGTTCTAGACCGGGGATTAACTAGGGATGCTAATCAATGTGAAATTGACTCAAAAACGTAAGAACACAATATAAAACACTTACTAGACTCAAAGAATGCAAAACTAAACTTTAAAACACTAAAACAAACCAAAAGACTCAAACATGCGAAAATAGTTAAACACACAAATTAAACCCTATGGATGACAATTGTAGTAAATGAGCAAATAGGGATCGTTCTAGACCGGGGATTAACTAGGGATGCTAATCAATGTGAAATTGACTCAAAAACGTAAGAACACAATATAAAACACTTACTAGACTCAAAGAATGCAAAACTAAACTTTAAAACACTAAAACAAACCAAAAGACTCAAACATCACCCAAAACACTCAAAACTGCCTTAAAAACACTTTCTGGGCAGTTTTGGACACTTTGGTGAATTTGGACGAATTTGTGTAACAAATTGAATCAAAACACTTAAAAACACAAACTAAGACACTTTCTAACTAAGTTGGACACTAAAGTAAAGGGGGATTAAGGTTTTGACGAAATTAAATTAAATAAAACAAGTTAATAAACTAGGCAGATTGTATAAACGGATTTGAGAAACAAGATGATGGATGGATTAGTTAGAGGTCCATTCTCCACACATGATACATTTATATATGAATCGATTCTCCAATTGTTTTTCATTAACTATGATGCTCAACACCCCAAGTTAACCGTGATGCACTAATTAACTCTCAAATTTTCCTTATGTTATTGAATTGGATGATGCATGCGACAATTCAAATCATTCTCCAATGGTTCTCAACATGAATGCATAGAAGAGATACAATGAGAGATCATTATGCTCTATGAAAATTATAAGTGTTGACGAGGCAATTGTAACTATGAATGCATGATACTTTTGCCAAGAATTCAATTAACGCGGTTGTGACTAGCAACCTTCACTACTCATGTTTATAAACTTGTGACGATTAGGTGAAACTCGTTTATAAACTAGCATCGAGTTTATGCATGAAGACTAAGTATGCATCCCTAATCAACATACAAAAACAAGTTTTTAATAAACATGATAATTGAATTGCAATCACAACTTAACAAATCACAATTGGAAGAAATCAATTCATATTTCAAACATGTTCATGGCTTCAAACTTTCCCCTAACTAATCAGGGGTTTAGCCACTCATGATTACAACAAACTTAGAGAGTAATAACAAAGTAAACATTGAAAACAAGAATCGAAGTACACCTAAAAATTCCAACAACTCAATCTTGAATTGTATGAACGTTTAGGCCTCTTCTCCTCTAGTTGCTGCAGCACAAGGGGTTTTGGTGAGTTTTGGGGGTTATGGATGATGTAGAATGATGTGTTTAGGGTAGGGATGGATGTAGGGGAAGACAAGGAGTGTTTTTGGGCAGAAAATATGAAGAATGGTGGAGTATGGCTGTGTTAGAGAGAGGGAATGAATTTCTGGCGTGAATGAATGTGAATATGAGATGGTTTTCTGAATATGGAAGAGTGAGTGATTTGTGGCTGCAATGGGTGCTTATTTATAGGTGAAAAAGAGGGAATATGACAGCTAGGAACTTGGTGGAAAGCTGAAAATGCATGTGCAATGTTTGGGAGAAAATGGGAGTGCATGTGGCTGCAATGGATTAAAGGGTGAATGCATGTGCAATGATGAAGTGGGATGGCTGAAATTGTAAGGGGAATGCATGTGGGTGAATGTGTGGATGCATGGTTGAATGATTAAAGGGTGCATGTGGCTGAATTGGTGGTGCAAAGAGAATGAATAATGAAATGGGAAAGCATGTGCAAGGTTTTGGTGTGAATGATTGAATGTGCATGTGGCTGATATGGATTAGGAATCCTTCAATTTCGTCCATTCCTTTTGCTCCAAACATAAGCTATCCATTCCAAGTCCAATTTTGCTCCAAAATGCTCCAAAATGCATCTTTTTGCTTCCTTAGCCATATGAACCTAAAAACACACGAAAATGGCTTAAACTACTAAAACAACTATGAATTAACAATATAAATGCACGAAAACAAGCTAAGTAAGTCGCCTAAATATGCTCCTATCAAGCATGGCATGTTCAAAACGATTATTGCCAATAACACAAGGAATTGTAAAACTACCCGGATCTTTGCATTTAGGGGGCAATTTACGTTGCAAGATGGCTGAGACATTTTCACTTACCTTTACAACCTCTTTGTTCGAAATTTTCTTCCTATTAGTGCAAAGTTCTTTTAAAAACTTAGCATACCTTGGAACTTGCTTAATTGCATCCAAAAGTGGTATATTGACTTGTACTTTCCTAAATGTCTCCAAGATGTCCTTTTCAGCTTCCTCCTTCTTTGTTTGCATGAATCTACGAGGAAAGGGTGCATTTGGAGGAATAACATTAGAAATAACCAAATTTGGAACATCCTTACCCTTAGAAACCGAGTGGTGTACTTTGGGTGGCTGCGGCATGGTGTCTCCCACCCTTGCCGTGGCTTGCTCATGCTCCCCCTCTTCAAATTGCAACTTTTCGTCCTCCATTGGGGCTGAATTAGAGGGTTGTGAAGCCGTTCCAACTTGTTTTCCACTTCGCAACATGATTGCTTTCGCAGATTCGAATCCTCCTTTCGGGTTGACCACTGTTGAGCTAGGCAACCTTCCTTGCTCACGAAATTGCCCCATGAATTCGGCAATCTGTCCCACTTTCTTCTCCAAGTTGTCCACCCTCTTGTCTTGGATTTGCCTCTCTTTGTTTTGAGTTTGGACTTCCTGCGTCAAAGTAGTAAGTAATTGAAAAATCTTATCATTTTCACTTGAATTACCTACATTGCTTTGGGCAGGTTGTGCTTGGGCTTATGGTGGTGCCAACGGCTTTTGATAGAAACCCGGGGGTTGTTGCCTAAATCCGCTTTGTTGTTGACCTTGTTGGGGGTCTCGCCATTTGAAATTCGGATGATCACGCCAACCGGGATTGTAAGTATTAGAGAACGGATCACCACGTGATTGGTATTGGTTGCCATATCCCACGGCATTGAGTGTCTCCCACCCTCCATTCTCGATTAATTGTGGGCACTTGTCTGTAGGGTGTTCTTGCATGGAGCATACGCCACAAGAAGCTACGGTTTTGACTTTTGGACCTTCCACCACCTGAGAAAGCAACGTAGTAAGGTTAGCCATTTGATTTTGAAGTTCGGTTATGGCACTTACCTCATTGACTTGGTGTTGCCGTGGGGTACTCCTCTGTCCAACGCCTTCGTATTGTTGAGTGTTCAATGCTCGATTAGCAATCAAGGACTTTGCAGCCGTGGGGGTCTTGTCCACCAATGCTCCTCCCGCTGAGGCATCTAGCATTTGACGTTCAATAGGTAGAAGTCCCTCGTAAAAGTATTGTAGAAGTAGTTCCTCCTTCAGTTGATGCTGTGGACATGAAGCAACAAGAGATTTAAAGCGTTCATAATAAGTAGGAAAGGATTCACCTTCATCTTGTTGGATTCCACTTATCCTTTTTCGTAGGAGGATGACTCGAGAAGTTGGGAAAAACTTCTCCAAGTAAGCTCGTTTCATGCTCTCCCATGATGTGACCGTTCCGGGAGCCAACTCGTACAACCAATCTTTCGCTTTCTCTTGGAGAGAAAAGGGAAAGGCCTTCATCTTCAAGATGCTCTCATCCACGTTCACCGGAGTCATGCTTGAGCAAACAACTTCAAACTCCTTCAAGTGCTTGTTCGGATCTTCCATGGACAGCCCATGGTACTTCGGAATGTGATGTAACAGGCTTGACTTCAATTCGAACTCAGCAGTCTTGTCTTGAGCCGCCCTTGGGTATTGGATGCACAAGGGTGCGGCATTGGCCAATCCCGAAGCGGAAAGCTCCTTGATTGTTCGGTTGTCCGCTGCCATGTCTTCCACTTCCTCTTCAAATTCAGAAACGGACTCGGAACTTGCACTTGATTCACTAGGTTCCGGGTTCTTCCTCTTACGTCTCAACTCACGCTCAAAATCGTCGTCAAAGTCTAAAATATGTTCGTGAACCGGATTAGAACTCCGAGTCATAAACAAGTACCTAAAACAAGAAACAAAATAACATAAGAATCTGATCTAATAAGAAAAACGAAAATAACAGTCCAAGGGATTAGCAAAGTTTGCTAATCCCCGGCAACGGCGCCAAAATTTGATGCGAAAATTAGCTTAACACACAAATTAACCCTCTTTTGACAATTGTAGCATATAAATAAGTAGGGATCGTTCTAAACCGGGGATTAGGAGGGATTGCTAAATCACTTGGATACTGACTCAAAAACGTAAAACAAAGGTTAAAACACTAAACTAGACTCAAAGAATGCAAAAGTAAACAATAAAAACACTAAAACAAACCAAAAGACTCAAAACAGCCCCAAAACACTCAAAACTGCCTTAAAAACACTTTCTGGGCAGTTTTGAGCACTTTCACTAATTTGGACGAATTTGGGTAACAACTTGAATCAAAACACTCAAAAACACAATCTAAAACATATTCTAACTAATTAGACACTCTAAGACACTTGGGGATTTGGTTTTTGACGAAAATCAAACAAACAAAACAAATATGTAAAATAGGCAGATTCTGACGAAATTGGTGAAATTAAGTGGATGGTGAGATGGCTAGGAGGTTTTTCTCCACACATGGCATACTTGCATACAAAATAATCTCCAGTTGCTTATTCGATGAATTTATGAACCTCAACACCCCAAGTTAATTAGGTACGCTTAAATTAACTCTCAGATTTCCCTTAGGTCATTGAATTGAATGGAATTAGCGCATTGCAATCAAATTATTCCTTAAAAGTTTTCTATATGAAAGCGCATGATAGAAAGACAATCAAAGATCATTAGGTTCTATGGAAATCATAGGTGTTGACGAGGCATTCGTAACTATGAAAGCGCATGATACTTATACCAAGAATTTACTTAACATAATTGCGACCAACAATCTTAACTACTCATGGATGTGAATTCCCAACGATTAGGTGAAGTTCCCTCATATCCTAGCATCATGTTTATGCATGCAAATCAAGCGTGCACTCTCAATTCGTATACATAAGCAAGTTTTAATTAAAATAGATAAGTAAATTGAATTCATCATTCATGAAATCACAACTGAAAGTAATCAAATCATCATGCAAATACAACCATGGTTTCGAATTTCCCCCCCTAGCCAAAGGGGGGATTAGTTCCTCATGCTTGCACAACAAAAAGTATTGAATTTAAACATGGAAATCATAAGAAAGAATACACCTAAATGCTCAGCAATTCCAAGATGGATTCGATGCACAGATTGCTCCTCTTCCTCCTCCTTGCTGCGGCACAAAGTTAGGGTGATGGAATTTGTGGTTTTGGATGGTATTTTCTAGTATGGAGGGATGGAGGATGGTTGATTATGGTGGGAAGGGTACGGCAGAGATGTATGGATGTGTAGGGAGGTCTATGGAGGCTTAGAATGGAGAATGGAGGTGCGGCACAAGGGTTTCTGAATAGCATAAGGGGGTGGTACGAATTTGTGGCTGAAAATATGTTTATATAGTCCTAGGGTTTATTAGATTAGGGTTAACTTAGCAGATTTATTGGATTAGGGCCCTAGAATTCGGCCATGGTGATTCAAATCCACTTAGGAGAAGGTTTTGGCCCACATAGTTCTATAAACTGATTTGTATACCCAAATCCACAAGGATTAGGCCTTGGAATTCAGAATCCCAAAGGGATTGGGCCTAGGAAGGTGCGGCTGATTTAGGGGAGAGGGTAGCTTGCCTTGCAAGGCAAGGTAAAGCCTTCTAGAAAGGTTTGGGCGCCACTTTTCTAGGGTTTCTAGAAAGAATAGGTTTTGTGGCAGATTTGGCCCTTCTAGACTAGGATGCTTCTAGAAATAGGTTCTAGAATGATCCATTTAGGTCCCCATGTAATTAGGAGTAAGACATGATAAGGTTTGGATAAGATAAGATGAGATAAGGTTTGGATAATGTTTTAGATAATTGGATAATGTTGGATAAGGTTGGATAATGTTTAGATAATGTTTTGGATAAGGTTTCCTCTTTTCTTGCACTTTCCTTATCCACTTTGTCCAAAGCTTAGTTCCTTCCTCTTCTTATCACATTTCCACCTTCTTGAAGTCCAAATTCGTCCATCCATGTTAGCCCACATGCAAGCTCACCACCTAGTGTCCAAAATAGCTCCAAAATGCACCAAAATGCACTTTCTTGATACTTTAACCCATAGGACCTACAAACACACGAAATTGAGTTGTAATACGACATTAACTAAGAAATAATAGCACAAATGCACAAGAATAAGCTAGTTAAGTCGCCTAAATATGCTCCTATCAGGCTGCAATGGATGCTTATTTATAGGTGAAGAAGAGGGAATATGACAGCTAGGAACTTGGTGGAAAGCTGAAAATGCATGTGCAAGGTTGTGGTGTGAATGATTGAATGTGCATGTGGCTGATTTATGAAGAGTGAATGCATGTGGCTGCAAGGTGTGAATGATTATGGGTGCATGTGGCTGCAATGGATTAGGAATCCTTCAATTTCGTCCATTCCTTTTGCTCCAAACATAAGCTATCCATTCCAAGTCCAATTTTGCTCCAAAATGCTCCAAAATGCATCTTTTTGCTTCCTTAGCCATATGAACCTAAAAACACACGAAAATGGCTTAAACTACTAAAACAACTATGAATTAACAATATAAATGCACGAAAACAAGCTAAGTAAGTCGCCTAAATATGCTCCTATCACAAATCTTCCTAACGTTATTGAATTGGATGGGTTAGCGCATACAACAATTCAAAACATTCCCCACAAGTCCTCAACATGAATGCATAGAAGAGATACAAGCAAGAATCATTACGCTCTATGAAAATTATAAGTGTTGACGAGGCATTCGTTACTATGGATTGCATGAAACTTATGCCAAGAATTTGTTTAACGCGATTGTTTATAAGCAACCTCCACTACTTGTGAATATAAGTTCATAACGATTAGGTGAAACTTACTTATATTCTAGCGTCATATTCATGCATGAAAATTAAGCGCGCATTCTCAATAAACATACATAAATAAGTTATCAATCAAACGGTTAAACAAATTGAATCCACAACTTATGAAACGCAATTAGAAGTATTCAAATCAAAATGCAAGCATAAACATATATTCGAATCACCCCCTAACCAAGGGGGGTTTAGTTCCTCATGGTACAAAACAAAGAGAATCAAAGAAACACCTAAACATTCCAACAACTCAAACTTGAATTGTATGAACGTTTAGGCCCTCTTATCTTCCATTCCTCATTCGTACAAAACAAAGAGCATTGAAATTAAACATTGAAATCAAAGAAACACCTAAACATTCCAACAATTCAAACTTGAATTGTATGAACGTTTAGGCACTCTTCTCTTCCTCTTCGTTGTAGCACAAGGTCTAGGGATAGTTTGATGGTGTGAATGGTTTGGGGAGTGGTGGAATATGGAAGGATGGTGTTTGGATTTGTAGGGGAGAGCACGGCACAAGGGAGTTTGATGGTCTACATTTCTGCAATGGATGAGTTTATGGAAGAAATGGATGGACTTTGTGAAAGGCACGGCCCCAAGGGACCAATTTCTGTTGTGAAATGAATGTCCTTCAATGAGAATGAATGAATGAGTATTTATAGGTGAAATGGGGGGAACATGACAGCTAGGTTGCATGAGCTAATGCTTGTGTGTGCATGTGAAATCTGCCAAGATGCATGTGAATGTGCATGTGAAATCAAAGAAACACCTAAACATTCCAACAACTCAAACTTGAATTGTATGAACGTTTAGGCCCTCTTATCTTCCTCTTCGTTGTAGCACAAGGTCTAAGGATAGTTTGATGGTGTGAATGGTTTGGGGAGTGGTTGGAGTGGCTGCAATTGAGGAGAAAAGTGTTTTGGTGGCTGTTGCAAGGGTGTGGAGAGGTTTTGACGAATTTCTGGAATATGGAAGAGTGAATGAATGAGTATGAATGCAATGGATGCTTATTTATAGGTGAAATGGGGGGAATATGACAGCTAGGAGGGAATGTGGCTGCATGTGCAAGGGGACAATCTGAAAATGCATGTGAAAGCATGTGTTGGCTGCAATGATGAAATGGATGGGAGTGCATGTGGCTTAATTAATTAAAGGGAGTGCATGTGCAATGTTTTAAAGGATGGAATGCATGTGAATATGATGGAAATCTGATTTATTTGAAGATGCATGTGCAATGAAGTGGAATGACAGCTAGGTTATGATGATGAATGCATGTGGCTGATTTAATTGAATAGGAAGGCATGTGGATTTAATGGTTTAAAGGGTGAATGCATGTGGATGTATGTGTTGATGAATGGGATTGTGGAGTGGCTGGAATGATGAAAGAATAAAGGGTGCATGTGGGTTAATTAATTAAAGGGAGTGCATGTGCAATGTTGTTGTTGGTGCAATGATGGAGGAACAAGTGCATGTGAATGCATGGTGAATGATGGCAGATTGTGAAAACATGTGAATGCATGTGTTTGATGAATGATAAGTGGTGAATGATATGATAAGTGATAAGTGGTGAATGATAAGTGATGAATGATAAGTGGTGAATGATATGATAAGTGATAAGTGGTGAATGATAAGTGATGAATGATAAGTGGTGAATGATAAGTGATATGATATGTGATTATGATAAGTAATGGGAGCATGTGAGGGAATGAATAATGAATGCATGTGTATGGTTTTGGGAGAAAGGTGGAGATGCACGGCATAAGGGAATTGGAAAGGTTTAAATGTCCTAAAACTAAAGGAACAAAGTTCCAACACTTTGGTCTTCAATTTCGTCCAACATTTTGGCGCCAAGCATAAGCTATCCATCCTTAGCCCAAAAGTGCTCCAAAAGTCTCCAAAATGCATCTTTTTTGCTCCTTTAGCCCTTTGGACCTACAAACACACGAAAATAGCTTAAAGGACTAAAATAACTAAAGAAACATAACGTAAATGCACGAGAACAAGCCATTTAAGTCGCATGAATATGCTCCTATCAAATACCCCCACACTTATCTTTTGCTAGTCCTCGAGCAAAACAAAACAACAAAAGAACACGAAACTAGACAAAACGAACAAAACACAACCTACACCTTCCAACAATCGTCTCACGGATTTCCAATGCTCATGACAAGTTAAAAATCATTATTCCCACAGATTTTAGCCATCTTTACACTTAAGTACATTCTTAATCATAGTCACCACATACTAGTTCACATTTAAGCATTTAAAACCATTTCGAATGTAGTAACATGCCTTAGAGAATTTCCTCAATTCCTTACTAGAATGCACTCTATTTTCACATAGATTTTCTGACTATACACCCTACACTAGTTATATGTGAGAGATTGATGTAAACATGAAAGACTAGTATCTCACATATGTTATAACAAAGAAAGCATTTTCTGGATTTACGATAATGACATGAATATGATCTCATGAATGGAATGCTACTACTTAGAATGAGAACCAGTGATTCCATAAGCTCATATCAATTCCAAACTCCACATATTGAACACATAACGATCAAGATAGAAGCATAAGGGTTGAAACGGGGCTAAAGGTGTTTGGCTAACAAAGAAAGGATAGGGAAAACAAACGTTCTTTAAGCAATAGTGAGCAAAGTATTGAATTAGGCACTTAGAATTCCCTTTAGAACGCAGAAGTCAACTTTGAACACCCAAGGGGAAGTCACACAAAACTTAGGGCCATATTCAAACTTTTTGGGCCCTTTCTTCAACAATCACACATGTGAGTCCATTCTCACTTATTTTCACTTTTTTCTTTCTTTTCTTCTTCTTTTTCTCACATTTTTTTTTTCTTTTTCCCGTGCCTCCTTTAAGACTTAGGCACATACATACACACAAAAATCCCTTCCCCCACACTTATTTTCTGCAACATATTAATCAAAAGGAATTCATTTAAGTCATGCTCACTATACATCAAGAACAAGGGTATAGGAAAGTCCTACTCTAGGCTAGGTAAGGGGTGATGTGGTTAGCAAAGAAAATAGGCTAAACGAGGCTCAACGGGGTTAAAACTAATATATATGAAATATGGGAAGTAAGGCTATTTGGCTATGGTGGCAACAACACAACTTCATCTTGATATATATTATGCAATTCAATGTCATGCTTTGAATGAAACGGATATAAGTTCTAGCATTTAGTTCTATCATGATACAATTGCATTCTAAGTAGCAACCAAGCAAGGAATAATGAGATCATGCAACAACTTTAGAAAACAAAGAATCACAGAAAATAACTCTCCAAAGAAGGTAATGGCTCGAGTCTCACAGGGTTGTAGCGTTTGTTTGAGTTCCTTCCTTCAAGCATGTTACAAAAACGAATTTTTCTTTTATGATTGCATGTGAAGTCATACATTATAACCATAACCAAGCATATACCAAGAGTAATTCAAACTTTTCTCTATGTTCATAACTCTTTTTAACAGTCATGCAATTACAAACCAAATCCTTATCATTTTGTTGGAAGGTACCCTAAGACACAAACACACAAAAATGACTCAAAACACTCTTTTTAGGCTTTTTAAAACATGTTTTTCAAATTTTTATGTGATTTTCGGAGTTATAAAACAAAACACACTAAAAACACTCTAAAACAACTTAAAAACACCTTAAAACAGCAAGGAACAACATTTGAAGTAATGGGTGATAAAATCCGACGAATTTGCATTAAATATACTTAGTTACCCCCCCCCCCCCCCCCCCCACACTTAAATCAAACATTGTCCTCAATGTTTTAAGCATAGATTCACACAAAACATAAGTAAACACACAAAAAAAAACAATTTAAACATACTAAACATGGCAGAATGTAATTAACAAAGAGAAGAGTTTAGGGACGCAAATCTGGTTATGGAGTGTAAATTCCCTCTTCTCCTTGGTAATTGCATTGAGGCTTTGATCTTGGTGATTCCACAGGCATACTCTTGAACTGGGCTGCATGATTCTTTTGGTCTCCTCCACTTGTTGATTTTCCTTTGTGCTACTGGGCTGGAGGATTCTTTTGGTCTTCCCCGAAGGTCTGAGCTTACCCCTTTGGTCTGTTTCTTTGTTCAATCTTTCCAATTCGTATTGAAAAGGGTTGGAGGATAACTCAGCCTATGTTTGTCTCCACATGCTTCAATGTATCATTTTCACTTGCCTTACTCGCTCCCCTTTGCAGAAGTGGTCCCTTCTCCGGAAATGTATCAACCGTTGAAGATGACTACTCGAGAGCAACGCTAGGTAAGCAATCAGGAATAGATTCCAGGCAGTTGGCTCCAGATCGGAAGACTAACTCCAAGTGCCGGCTGATTGCTTCTTTTACTTTGCCATGCGAGTAAGAACAAGGACAAAGAAAAAGACAGGGAAAGAGCATGATATGAGATACTTTTGCTTTTGACCTTGATGATATGAGATACCTTTGCTTTTGAAGAAGCGGTGAATGAATCAGCACACTTCAATCCGCCATTTCCTCCTGGGTCATCTGTCATCCAGGCATCTGGTATCATCTTTGGGGAAGAAGAAAGAATTGAGTATTTCGAAAGGCTTTGCTGGGTGTGCGCCCTCAGAGGTGAGGGAGAGTTGGGGCATTTTCTTCAGGTTTGCCTTGCCATAAAAGACGAAGGTCGACATATATAGAGATAATATCAAGTGGTGGTACTGTTCTTTTACCCTTGTCGACAAATGTCTCTTCGATATCAGAACGACGCCTCTTCGATTTCTGAGCAGGCGCCCCTTCGATTTCTGAACGACGCCCCTTTGCTTTCTGAACGACACGTAGTAGTGCGGATGCGGCTCCTTTTGACGAAGCTGCACGCGTTTTCTGAAAAGCAGAGAAAGCGTCGTCGAACTTTGCGCTTGTCGGCTAAAGACGTGTAGTTGCGATGATGGCCTCCACGTGTTTTCAGCTTTGTCAGAAATCTTTTGACAAAGTTGAACGCGTTTTCTGAAAAGCCGAGAAAGCGTCGCCTAACTTACGCCGGAAATTCCGGCTCTTTGAATCGGTGGACGCGTCGCCTTGGCCTTTTATAGAGCTATCGATCACCGCCAACATACACACTCTGAAGATCTCCCATTCTTGAAAATTCGTCTCCGGCCCTTTGAAAATTTACTCCACAAAAAATCTGCCCCTTCTCTTTGAACACTTTTGAAAAATGGCAAACTCATCGAACCTTAGCTTGGAATTGAGCCTTAGCAGTGATACGGGCGCGCCGCGTCAAGGTAACGTATGGCGCCCTTCTTTCTTATCTTCTAACGGTCTTCTTACAGGTGAAGACTCCATGATGCAGGACGCCACAACAGCTACAATAGTAGCTAGGAACCTCCTCACTCCAAAAGATAGTAGGCTTCTGTCAGGACGGTCCGATGAGTTGGCCGTTCAAGAGTCCCTCGCACTTAGTGTTCAGTGTGCGAGTTCTGTGTCCAACATGGGCCAACGCCTGCTTGCCTGCTCCCGTCAGGTGGAATCATTGATGGCAGAGGTGGAAAGTCTTAAGCAAGAGATCCAGCAGCTTAAGTTCGAGAATAGAAGTTTGCACGTGCTTGCCAACAACTATTCGACGGGCATGAAGAGGAAGCTTGATGAGCTGCAAGAGTCTGAAGGTCGGATTCACACTGACCGTCAAAGGTTTTCGTCTTTCCTCCAAAGGCACCTTTTTCCTGGCTCATCCAGCGATTGGCCAAGTATTGAGGCCTGGAATGCTCTAGCTCCGATGCCTCCCGCTCCGATGCCTTCCACTCCGATGCCTTCCGCTTCGATGCCTTCCGCTCCGATGCCTTCTGCTTCAAAGCCTTCTGCTTCTATGCCTTCCGCTACTATGCCTTCCGCTCCGACGCCTCGTAGTGGGGCTTCACGTAAACAACCTTTGTGAAGCTCCATCTTTCTCCATGTTTAGTATTTTATTTAATATATGAAATTTTTTTTTTTTTTTTTTTTTTTCAGTGCATTGGGTTGCCTCCCAAGTAGCGCTTTCTTTTACGTCTTGCAGCCGGACGAAGAACCCAATCACTCCAGGATATGTTCACGAATCGGATGAGAACTCCGAGTCATGAACTAGTACCTAAAACAAGAAACAAAACACTGGTTAAGAATCTGGAATAAAAACAAACAAAAATAAAACAATCCAAGGGATTAGCAAATTTTCTAATCCCCGACAATGGCGCCAAAATTTGATGCTGATGCGAGATTTATACGCACACAAATTAAACCCTCTTTTTGTCAAATTGTAGTATATGTATAAGTAGGGATCGTTCTGGACCGGGGATTAGGAGGGATTGTTAACCACTTGGATTTGACTCAAAAACGTAAAATAACAATATGAAACACTATACTAGACTCAAGGAATGCAAAACTAAACTTTAAAACACTAAAACAAACCAAAAGACTCAAACATTACCCAAAACACTCAAAACTGCCTTAAAATCACTTTCTGGGCAGTTTTGAGCACTTTGAGTACTTTGGACGAATTTATGTAACAAATTGAATCACAACACTTATAAACACAAACTAAATTGATTTCTAACTAATTTGACAAGAAAGTAAAGGGGGATTTAGGTTTTGACGAATTTAAACTAAAAGAACAGATTGTAAGTAAAAGCAAAATGTAAATGTGAATGTGTGATAGAATTGAATGGAATGAAGGCTAGCTAAGGGGTTCATCTCCATACATGTTATACTTGCATAATAAAATGATTTCCAATTGCATTTCAATAAACCATGACTTCTCAACGCTCCAAGTTAATTAGGTCCGCTTAAATTAACTTTCAGATTTCCCTAGATTCATTGGATTGAATGGAATACGCATTACAACCAAATTATTCCTAATCAAAGTCCCTAACTATGGAATACGCATGATAGAGACATTCAACAAAGATCATTAAATTCAACGGAAATCATAAACATCAACGAGGCATTCGTTACTATGGAATACGCATGAAACTTATGCCAATAATTCATTTAACGCGATTGTTTATAAGCAACCTCCACTACTTGTGAATATAAGTTCGTAACTATTAGGTGAAACTCACTTATATTCTAGCGTCGAATTCATGCATGAAAAGTAAGTGTGCACTCTCAATAAACATACATAAATAAGTTATCAATCAAACAGTTAAACGAATTGAATCCACAACTTATGAAACGCAATTAGAAGTAATCAAATCAAAATGCAAGCATAAACATATATTTCGAATCACCCCCTAGCTAAGGGGGGTTTAGTTCTTCATAACATTGAAATCAAAGAAACACCTAAACATTCCAACAACTCAAACTTGAATTGTATGAACGTTTAGGCCCTCTTATCTTCCTCTTCGATGTAGCACAAGGTCTAAGGATAGTTTGATGGTGTGAATGGTTTGGGGAGTGGTTGGAGTGGCTGCAATGGAGGAGAAAAGTGTTTTGGTGGCTGCTGCAAGGGTGTGGAGAGGTTTTGACGAATTTCTGGAATATGGAAGAGTGAATGGAAGAATGTATGAGAATTTCTGAACGATGCCCCTTCTCTTTCTGGGTCATCTGTTTCCTCCTGGGTCATCTGTACTCCAGGCATCTGGTATGATCTTTGGGGAAGAAGAGGAATTTGAGTATTTCGAAAGGCTTTGCTGGGAGTGCGCCCTCAGAGGTGAGGGAGAGTTGGGCATTTTCTTCAGGTTTGCCTTGCCATAAAAGACGAAGGTCGACATATATAGAGATAATATCAAGTGGTGGTACTGTTCTTTAACCCTTGTCGACAAATGTCTCTTCGATATCAGAACGACGCCTCTTCGATTTCTGAGCAGGCGCCCCTTCGATTTCTGAACGATGCCCCTTCTCTTTCTGAACGACACGTGGTAGTGCAGATGCGGCTCCTTTTGACAAAGCTGCACGCGTTTTCTGAAAAGCAGAGAAAGCGTCGCCGAACTTTGCGCTTGTCGGCTAAAGACGTATAGTTGCGATGATGGCCTCCACGTGTTTTCAGCTTTGTCAGAAATCTTTTGACAAAGTTGAACGCGTTTTCTGAAAAGCAGAGAAAGCGTCGCCTAACTTACGCCTGAAATTCCGGCTCTTTGAATCGGTGGACGCGTCGCCTTGGCCTTTTATAGAGCTATCGATCACCGCCAACATACACACTCTGAAGATTTCCCATTCTTGAACATCGTCTCCGGCCCTTTGAAATTTTAACTCCATCCACCCCTTCTCTTTGAACACTTTTGAAAAAAAAATGGCAAACTCATCGAACCTTAGCTTAGATTTAAGTCTCAGCAGCGATCCGGTTGCGCCCCGTCAAGGTAATGTATGGCGCCCTTCTTTTTTATCTTCTAACGGTCTTCTTACAGGTGAAGACTCCGTCATGCAGGACGCCACAACAGCTACAATAGTAGCTAGGAATCTCTTCACTCCAAAAGATAGTAGGCTGCTGTCAGGACGGTCCGATGAGTTGGCCGTTCAAGAGTCCCTCGCACTTAGTGTTCAGTGTGCGAGTTCTGTGTCCAACATGGGCCAACGCCTGCTTGCCCGCTCCCGTCAGGTGGAATCATTGATGGCAGAGGTGGAAAGTCTTAAGCAAGAGATCCAGCAGCTTAAGTACGAGAATAGAAGTTTGCATGTGCTTGCAAATAACTATTCGTCGGGCATGAAGAGGAAGCTTGATGAGCTGCAAGAATCTGAGGGTCGAATTCACAGTGACCGTCAAAGGCTTGCGGCTTATCTCCAGAGGCATCTTTTTCCTGGGTCATCCAGCGTTTGGCCAAGTATTGAGGCCTGGAATGCTCTAGCTCCGATGCCTTCCGCTCCGATGCCTTCCGCTTCTATGCCTCCCGCTTCTATACCTTCCGCTCATATGCCTTCCGCTTCTATGCCTTCTGTTTCGACGCCTCGTAGTGGGGCTTCACGTAAACATCCTCTGTGAAGGCTCCATCTTTCTGCCATGTTTATTTTTATTCTATTTTTTTTTTAATCAAATCAAACGGCATGGAATTGATCTTTGAATGGAAGGTGATACTTGAAATGATCCGGTAATGGTTTAAATTCTAGAGTGGATGCCTGAATCATTAACAACATGTTAGTATAAAAGAAAATTGAAATTCGGGGAGGCGGCTTACCTGTGTGCTCCGAAATGAAATCCAGAATAAATACCCCTTCGAAAGTTATGACTTGTCCCGTGTCATAAAATCCAACTTCTTTGGGAATTGTAGTTTCAAATATGTCCTCTTTGATGCCTTCTACATCTTCTCCAGCCACTACCTTCTCTTGAATCATTCTTCTTGGTGTACAAAGTCCTTTGAAGAATTCAACACCATCTAAAACTTGTTGTGTTGCACCAAGAATTGGAATAGCATTTTGCACCTTTGGGAAGGCTTCCACGATGTCCTTTTTACTCTCTTCTTGGTTGGGAATCAAAAACCTGCTAGGAAAAGGGACATTGGGTGGAATAACATCAGAATAACATGGAATTGGGACGTCCTTACTTGTGGTGGGTGGTTTAGAGGGCTTAGGGGGCTGCGGCAAGGGTTGTTCTACCCTTGCCGTGTGCATGTCTTCTTCCTCCTCCTCAATTAGCAGCTCCTCATCCACTTCTAGGCTATGTTTGGACATTTTTAGGTCAGCTCTAACCTCTATAGCACTTCCCAAAGTGATAGCATTATGGATTTCAAAATCTTCCTTCGAGTTTTCAATAGTTGAGTTGGAGAGTTCACTTTGCTCTTGAATTTGTTTCATGAACTCCATAATCTGCCCAATTTGCTCCTCCAATTTACCCACCTTCTTGTCTTCATTTTGTTCGTCCTGCGTCAAAGAGGTTAGTAATTGAAAATTTTTATCATTATCCATGGACATACTTGAACTTGATGGGAATTGTTGTGGGGGAGATTGTGGTGGCTGCATAGGTGTTGTATTGAACTCCTCATATGGTTGCCAATATGCTTCTTGTTGAGCCTCCTTGGCTTGATTTTGTGACCCCTGCGCCAAAGAATTTAATTCATTAAGAATTTGATTATAATCTATTGGCGAACTTGAATTTAATTGAGCATATTGCATATGAAGTTGTGGTGGCTGCATAGGTCTTGAATAGAATTCCTCATATGGTTGCCAATATGCTTCACGTTGAACTTGTTGATCTTCCCACCACATAGAGTTTGAATGATCCCTCCAATCTCTTTGTGGACATTGATTAGCTTGAAATCCTTGCCTAAATGGAGCACCAAATGTAGGGACACTCTGCATTGTGGTCCTTTCGGCATACGGCGATAATTGAGAAGTAAGATTTGCCAATTGAGCTTGAATGCTAGCAAAATCCATATCTTATTTCTCTAGTACCTAAAATCAAATAAAGAGAACTAAATCAAATATCAAAAGTAACAACAAACAAAGAAAACAACACTAAGTTAGAAACTAAAACGAAAACAACTAAACCAAAAAAAAAGCAAAGAATCAAGGGATTAGCAAAGTTGCTAATCCCCGGCAACGGCGCCAAAATTTGATGCGAGATTTATACGCACACAAATTAAACCCTCTTTCAAAATTTGATGCGAGAATTATACGCACACAAATTAAACCCTCTTTTTGTCAATTGTAGTATAAGTATAAGTAGGGATCGTTCTTAACCGGGGATTAGGAGGGATTGCAAATCACTTGGAAACTGACTCAAAAACGTAAAATAAAGTTAAAAAACATTCACAAAGACTCAAAGGACTCAAAACAAGTTCAAAAGACTCAAAACTGCCTAAAAACACTAACTAGGCAGTTTCTGACCTTAAACCCAATGTTGGACGAATTTAAGATTATGGTTTGATTCAAACGTAAAAACACAATATAAAACACTATACTAGACTCAAAGAATGCAAAACTAAACTTTAAAACACTAAAACAAACCAAAAGACTCAAACATCACCCAAAACACTCAAAACAGCCTTAAAATCACTTTCTGGGCAGTTTTGAGCACTTTGGTGAATTTGGACGAATTTTGGGAAATAAATTGAATCAAAACACTTTAAAACATAAACTAAACAAAGTCTAAACACTAAAGAACAAGAAAGTAAAGGGGGGTTTTAAATTGACGAGAATTGAAATAACGAAAGAAGTTAATAAACTAGACAGAATGTAAAGATGAATTTGATGGAATTGAATGGATGGGAACCTAGCTAAGGGGTTCATCTCCATACATGTTATACTTGCATAATAAAATGATTTCCAATTGCATTTCAATAAACTATGATACTCAACACCCCAAGTTAACCGTGATGCACTAATTAACCTTCAAATCTTCCTAACGTTATTGAATTGGATGATGCATGCGACAATTCAAAACATTCCCCACAAGTCCTCAACATGAATGCATAGAAGAGGTACAAGCAAGAATCATTACGCTCTATGAAAATTATAAGTGTTGACGAGGCATTCGTTACTATGATTGCATGAAACTTATGCCAAGAATTTGTTTAACGCGATTGTTTATAAGCAACCTCCACTACTTGCGAATATAAGTTCGTAACTATTAGGTGAAACTCACTTATATTCTAGCGTCATATTCTTGCATGAAAATTAAGCGCGCATTCTCAATAAACATACATAAATAAGTTATCAATCAAACGGTTAAACGAATTGAATCCACAACTTATGAAACGCAATTAGAAGTAATCAAATCAAAATGCAAGCATAAACATATATTTCGAATCCCCCGCCCTAGCCAAGGGGGGTTTAGTTGAATTTAAACATTGGAATCAAAGAAACACCTAAACATTCCAACAACTCAAACTTGAATTGTATGAACGTTTAGGCCCTCTTCTCTTCCATTCCTCATTCGTACAAAACAAAGAGTATTGAAATTAAACATTGAAATCAAAGAAACACCTAAACATTCCAACAACTCAAACTTGAATTGTATGAACGTTTAGGCCCTCTTATCTTCCTCTTCGTTGTAGCACAAGGTCTAAGGATAGTTTGATGGTGTGAATGGTTTGGGGAGTGGTTGGAGTGGCTGCAATTGAGGAGAAAAGTGTTTTGGTGGCTGTTGCAAGGGTGTGGAGAGGTTTTGACGAATTTCTGGAATATGGAAGAGTGAATGAATGAGTATGAATGCAATGGATGCTTATTTATAGGTGAAATGGGGGGAATATGACAGCTAGGAGGGAATGTGGCTGCATGTGCAAGGGGACAATCTGAAAATGCATGTGAAAGCATGTGTTGGCTGCAATGATGAAATGGATGGGAGTGCATGTGGCTTAATTAATTAAAGGGAGTGCATGTGCAATGTTTTAAAGGATGGAATGCATGTGAATATGATGGAAATCTGATTTATTTGAAGATGCATGTGCAATGAAGTGGAATGACAGCTAGGTTATTGATGCGAAAATAGTTAAACACACAAATTAAACCCTATGGATGACAATTGTAGTAAATGAGCAAATAGGGATCGTTCTAGACCGGGGATTAACTAGGGATGCTAATCAATGTGAAATTGACTCAAAAACGTAAGAACACAATATAAAACACTTACTAGACTCAAAGAATGCAAAACTAAACTTTAAAACACTAAAACAAACCAAAAGACTCAAACATCACCCAAAACACTCAAAACTGCCTTAAAAACACTTTCTGGGCAGTTTTGAGCACTTTGGTGAATTTGGACGAATTTGTGTAACAAATTGAATCAAAACACTTAAAAACACAAACTAAGACACTTTCTAACTAAGTTGGACACTAAAGTAAAGGGGGATTAAGGTTTTGACGAAATTAAATTAAATAAAACAAGTTAATAAACTAGGCAGATTGTATAAACGGATTTGAGAAACAAGATGATGGATGGATTAGTTAGAGGTCCATTCTCCACACATGACACTTTTATATATATGATTCGATTCTCCAATTGTTTTTCATTAACTATGATGCTCAACACCCCAAGTTAACCGTGATGCACTAATTAACTCTCAAATTTTCCTTAAGTTATTGAATTGGATGATGCATGCGACAATTCAAATCATTCTCCAATGGTTCTCAACATGAATGCATAGAAGAGATACAATGAGAGATCATTATGCTCTATGAAAATTATAAGTGTTGACGAGGCAATTGTAACTATGAATGCATGATACTTTTGCCAAGAATTCAATTAACGCGGTTGTGACTAGCAACCTTCACTACTCATGTTTATAAACTTGTGACGATTAGGTGAAACTCGTTTATAAACTAGCATCGAGTTTATGCATGAAGACTAAGTATGCATCCCTAATCAACATACAAAAACAAGTCTTTAATAAACATGATAATTGAATTGCAATCACAAATTAACAAATCACAATTGGAAGAAATCAATTCATATTTCAAACATGTTCATGGCTTCAAACTTTCCCCTAACTAATTAGGGGTTTAGCCACTCATGATTACAACAAACTTAGAGAGTAATAACAAAGTAAACATTGAAAACAAGAATCGAAGTACACCTAAAAATTCCAACAACTCAATCTTGAATTGTATGAACGTTTAGGCCTCTTCTCCTCTAGTTGCTGCGGCACAAGGGGTTTTGGTGAGTTTTAGGGGTTATGGATGATGTAGAAGGATGTGTTTAGGGTAGGGATGGATGTAGGGGAAGGTAAGGAGTGTTTTTGGGCAGAAAATATGAAGAATGGTGAAGTATGGTAGTGCTAGAGAGAGGGGAGAAATTTCTGGCGTGAATGAATGTGTATGAGAGATGGTTTTCTGAAATGGAAGAGTGTGTTGTTTGTGGCTGCAATGCATGCTTATTTATAGGTGAAATGGGGGGAACATGATGACTAGGAATTAGGTGGAAAGCTGAAATGGTGATGGGAGATGCATGTGGCTGTTTGTGCATGTGATTAAAGGGTGGAAATGCATGTGCTTTGACAGAAATGAAAGGGAATGCACGGTTTTGGTTGATTTCTGGTGGTTGTGAGGTGGAAATCTAGGTGGAAATGCATGTGGATTAAAGCTATGTGAATGATTAAGGTGAATGTGCATGAGTGCATGTGAAATCTGCCAAGATGCATGTGTTATGAAGTGGATTTTCTGCAAAGGCAAGGTGAATGTGCATGTGATTAAATTAAAAGATGGAATGCATGTGAAAGGTTGGAGATTGAATGTGTGTTGGTGTGATTGAATGATTAAAGTGCATGTGGCTGATTTATGAAGGGGAAATGCAAAGGGGAAATCTGGAAATGGGATAGGAGCCACGGCATTGTGTGGTGTTTGTTTGAATGTTTGCAATGATGAAATGGATGGGAGTGGTTTGATGAATGAGTGGATGGAATCATGAAAGAATAAAGGGAATGATGAAAGGGGAACAAGTGCATGTGGCTGCAATGATGGTGTTTTGCACGGCAATGATGGAGAAAGAATGTGTGGATGCATGGTTGTGTTGGTGATGAATGTGAACTCTTTGTTCTTCATTTTCATTCCTTTGGTCTTCAATTTCGTCCATCTACTTGGCTTTAAGCATATGCAATCCATTCCAATCTCTAATTTGCTCCAAAAGGCTCCGAAAGGCATCCTTTTGCATCCTTAGCCATATGAACCTATAAACACACGAAAATGACTTTAAACACTAAATTAAGTAAGAAAACACAACATAAATGCATAAGAATTAGCTAACTAAGGCGCATAAATATGCTTCTATCAAATTCCCCCACACTTAGCTTTTGCTAGTCCTCGAGCAAAACAAAGAAACAAAACATAACCTAAACCTTCCAACGTTCACCTCAGGGATTTCCAATGGTACATGACATGTTAAAAATCATCATCCCCACAGATTTGAGTCATCTTTACAATTGAGAACATACTTAATCATAGTCACCACTTACTAGTTCACAATTAATCGATTAAAAGAATGTTTTGAATGTAGTAACATGCCTTAGAGAATTTGCTCAATCCTTACAAGATATGCACTCAATTTTCACTCAGATTTTCTAACTACACACCCTATACTAGTTATATGTGAGAAGATTGATGTAAATATGAAAACGAATGCTCACATATACGTATAACAAAGAACGCAATTTATGGAGTTAATAAGCATGTTTAGAAATGATCTCATGAATGGAATGCTACTACTTAGATGCGAGAACCAATGACCATATGCTCATACCAAATTCAAACTCCACAAATTGAAACACATAACACTCAAGAATGAAGTCAAGGGTTGTAACGGGGCTTGGGGTAGTGGTTAACAAAGAAAAGATAAGGAGAACAAGCGTTCTTCAAGTAATAGTAAGCAAAGTAGTGTACTTAAGACTTAGAATTCATTTAGATTGCAGAAATTAACTTTAAAACACAAGGGGAAGACTTAGACAACTCCTTAGGGCCGAATTCATTGTTTTGGATCCTTACTTCAACAAACAATACTTTGGAATTCTTTTTCACAACTTTTCAACTCTTTTTCATACTTTTCACGCCTTTTTTTTTTTTTTTTTTTTTCTTTTTCTTTTCTTTCATGCCGTGCCTATGGCACACAAATTCTCACACAAGAACACTTCCCCCACACTTGTTTTCTGCCAACATAAATCGAAAGAAATTCAATTTGAATCATGCTTTACTAAGCTTTAAGAACAAGGGTGTGGATGGTCCTAATCTAGGCTAGGTGAGGATAATGTGGGTTAACTTAAACATAAAATGACATGGGATACACGGCAATATGGCTAAGGTGGTGGTCACTACACAACTTCATCTTGAATCTGTGTTATGCAAATCAATAACATGCTTTGAATGAAATGGGCATGAGTTCTAGCATTTGGAACTAAATGATGAAACGCCTCTAAGTAGTAACCAAGCAAAGAATAATGAGATCATGCAACGACTTAGAAAACAAAAATGCACAGATTCTAACTCTCCAAATAAACGTTTAGGCTCAAGTCTCACAAGGTTGTAGCGTTAATTTGAGTTCCTTCCTTCAAGCATGTTACAAAAACTGATTTTTTTATTTTTTATTTTTTATTTTTTTTATTTTTTTATGATTGCATGTGAAGTCATAAGTTATAACCACAACCAAGCATACACAAAGAGTAAATCAAACTTTCATCCATGTTAATCACTCTCTTTAACAGCCATGTAATTACAAACCGAATCCTCATCATTGTGTTGGAAGGTACCCTAAAACAAAAACAAACACACAAAAACACTTTGAAAACAACTCTTTTTGGGTTTTTAAAACAAATTTTTCAAATTTTTATGTGATTTTCGGATTTTTACTTCAAAACACACTAAAACACACCAAAACTGCTTAAAAACACTTAAAAACAGCAAGGAACAAGTCTATAAGTAAAGGGTGATAAAATCCCATGAATTTGCATCAAAAACACTTAGTTACCCCCCCACACTTAAATCAAACATTGTCCTCAATGTTTCAAGCATAAAATCACACAAAACACAAAGAAACACACAAACAGCAAGTAAAACAACTAAATAGGCAGATTCGAAATAAACAACAAAGTGAAGGGTTTAGGAACGCAAATCTGGAATTGGAGTGATTCCTTGAGCTTCCTTTGTTGAATTGCATGGGTTGCCTCCCAAGTAGCGCTTTCTTTAACGTCTTGCAGCCGGACGAAGACACGTTCATGCTCCATTAGAGCCCACGGCATGGAGTGGGATCTCCTCCACGACATGCTCCACAAAGTTCTCATAGTATGGCTTCAATCTATGTCCGTTCACCTTGAACTCGTGGCCACTTTTTAAGCTTTGGACTTGGACTACACCATGAGGAAAAACATTAGTAACAACAAGAGGTCCAATCCATTTAGAACGTAACTTACCAGGGAATAACCGAAGTCTTGAATCAAAAAGCAACACTTTCTGCCCCTTGGAGAACGTTTTGGTACGAAGCATCTTATCATGATAAGCCTTCGTCTTGTCCTTGTAGATGCGAGCATTCTCGTAAGCCTCGTTCCTAATCTCCTCAAGTTCATCTAATTGGAGCTTCCTATGAACTCCAGCAGCGTCTATGTCCAAATTGAAGGTTTTCACAGCCCAATGTGCCTTGTGCTCTAACTCAACGGGCAAATGACATGGCTTACCATATATAAGCCGAAAAGGTGACATGCCAAGGGGAGTTTTGTAAGCCGTACGATAGGCCCACAATGCATCGTCCAAGCGCAAACTCCAATCTCTTCTTGAGGGTCCCACGGTTTTCTCTAGGACTTGTTTGATCTCCCTATTTGAAACCTCCGCTTGCCCATTGGTTTGAGGGTGATAAGGTGTGGAAACCTTATGAGTAACGTTGTACTTCTTGAGCAAAGCTTCAATGGTGCGGTTACGAAAGTGAGAACCCCCATCACTAATTAAAACTCGTGGCATCCCAAACCTAGCAAAAATATTAGATTTCACAAAATCTGCAACAACCTTAGAATCGTTAGTACGGGTGGCTTTGGCTTCCACCCATTTGGAAACATAATCGACAGCTAGCAAGATATAAGTGAAACCAAAAGATGGAGGGAAGGGGCCCATGAAATCAATACCCCAAACATCAAAAATTTCCACAAAGGAGAGAGATTGTTGCGGCATTTGGTCCTTAGGCCCTATGTTACCTGTTCTTTGACACTTATCGCATGTTAAACAAAACATTTTAGCATCTTTAAAGACAGTAGGCCAATAAAATCCAGATTGTAACACCTTTAGGGCTGTCCTTTGGGTGCCAAAATGTCCCCCACATGCATAAGTATGGCAGAATGTAAGAATGGAATTAAATTCAGATTCGGGCACACATCTACGCACAATCTGATCTGGGCAGAATTTCCATAAATATGGATCATCCCAAACATAAAAACGTGCATCATGAACAAGTTTATCACGTTGGAACTTGTTTAGGGTACTAGGAACTTGCTTAGACACCAAGAAATTGACCAAATCGGCATACCAAGGGGTTCTTACCTCAATGGACAGAAGTTGCTCGTCCGGAAACGTTTCTAAAATGGGGGTGGACTCTTCCTCACGCACCATTCTACTTAGGTGGTCAGCCACCACGTTTTCACACCCTTTCTTGTCTCGGATTTCAAGATCGAACTCTTGAAGTAGGAGCATCCAACGAACGAGTCTTGGCTTAGCCTCCTTTTTGGTGAGAAGATACTTCAAGGCTGCATGGTCAGTGAAAACAATTACTTTAGTACCAAGAAGATATGATCTAAACTTATCTAATGCAAATACAATAGCCAAGAGTTCTTTTTCGGTTGTGGAATAATTAAGTTGAGCATCATTCAACGTCCGTGAGGCGTAGTAGATGACATGCGGCCTCTTGTCCTTTCTTTGTCCTACAACTGCTCCTAAAGCATAGTCGGACGCATCACACATAAGCTCGAACGGGAGGCTCCAATCCGGGGGAACAATAATGGGTGCCGTGGTCAACAACTCCTTGAGTTGGTTGAATGATGCCGTGCACTCCTTAGTGAATTCAAACGCCACTTCTTTTTGTAGGAGACGGCATAGTGGTTGTGCAATTTTAGAAAAATCCTTGATAAATCGTCTATAGAATCCTGCATGGCCAAGAAAAGAACGGACCTCTCTAACCGAAGTAGGAGAGGGTAAGTGACGTATAAGATCTATTTTAGACTTATCAACTTCAATTCCTTTTTCAGAGATGATATGACCCAAAACTATACCTTGTTTAACCATAAAATGACATTTTTCCCAATTCAAAACAAGGTTAGTTTCCATGCATCTTTTCAAGATTAAAGTGAGATTATGCAAACAAGCATCAAATGAGTCTCCAAACACACTAAAATCGTCCATAAATACTTCAATTATCTTTTCAACATAATCAGAGAAGATACTTACCATGCATCGTTGGAAAGTGGCCGGTGCATTGCATAAACCAAATGGCATACGACGATATGCAAAAGTACCAAATGGACAAGTAAAGGTGGTCTTTTCTTGATCATCCGGCGCTATGACAATTTGATTATATCCCGAATAACCATCAAGAAAGCAATAAAAAGAATGACCGGCTAACCTTTCAAGCATTTGATCGATGAATGGCAAAGGGAAGTGATCTTTCCTTGTTGCCGCATTTAGCTTCCTATAGTCAATGCACACCCTCCAACCGGTTTGAATGCGTGTAGGCACAAGTTCATCTTCTTCATTTTTCACCACCGTGACTCCGGACTTCTTGGGAACCACTTGGACCGGTGAAACCCAACAACTATCCGAGATGGGATAGATGACGCCACAATCAAGCAATTTGATGATTTCCTTCTTCACTACTTCCATCATTGGTGGGTTGAGTCGACGTTGGGCTTCCCTTGATGGTTTGGCGCCTTCTTCCATGAGAATTCGATGCATGCACGTGGTAGGACTTATACCCTTGATGTCGGCCAAAGTCCACCCTATGGCTGTTTTGTGCTCTTTGAGAACCCTCACCAACTTCTCCTCCTCTTGTTCCGTGAGTGATGAAGCTATAATGACGGGCAATGTGTCTTGCTCTCCCAAAAACACATACTTCAAGTGATTTGGCAACGGTTTGAGCTCAAGGGTAGGTGGTTGTTCTATAGAAGGAAGCAACTTATTAGTTGAAATTGGAATGGAAATTGGACTAGGGGACTTACCTTGGAGCCGTGGCAATGACTCTAGGGCTGCCACGGTCTCTATTACATCTTCATCAAAGGCCACGGCATAATTGTTCATTTGTATGCCGTGGGTTGCTATGGTGCCATTCATGTGACCCTTCGTTTCCATGCCATTTGTAATGACCGTTTCAAGTGCATCGCCATGTAATTGATCAAGGTGTGCCTGCGCCAAAGAATCAAGAATATCAATAGAGAAACATGAGTGATCATCTTTAGGAAATCTCATAGTTTCAGAAATATTAAAATCAATCACTTCCCCATCGAATTCCATTGTTAAAGTGCCTTTAAACACGTCTATCTTAGTTCGGGCTGTCTTCATGAATGGCCTCCCAAGAAGAATCGGCAAGGATGGAGCATGGGTGGTTTCCTCCATTTCAAGGACATAGAAATCCGCCGGGAAGATCAAATTATTCACCTGCACTAAGACATCTTCCAATACGCCCTTTGGATAGGCATTAGATCTATCGGCCAACTGAATAATCACACCATCATTTTTCAAGTCACCAAGGTTCATTGAAGCATAAATAGAGTATGGCATGACGTTAATTGAAGCTCCTAAGTCTAACATAGCATGTTCGAACTTAGTTTGACCAATAATACAAGGGATTGTAAAGCTACCTGGATCTTTGCACTTTGGTGGTAACTTTCTTTGTAAAATAGCGGAAACGTTCTCACTTACCCTTACTACCTCTTTATGTGACGCCCTCTTCCTTGTAGTGCACAATTCCTTTAAGAACTTAGCGTATTTGGGCACTTGCTTTATGGCATCTAGGAGCGGGATATTGACTTGAACTTTCCTAAACGTCTCAAGAATGTCCTTCTCATGCTCCTCCTTCTTTGTTTGCAAAAATCTGTGAGGAAAAGGCACGTTTAGTGGAATAGAACTTGACAAAGTCGAATTTGGACTTACCTTAGGCGTGTTGGACGGTTTTGGCACAATAGGGGGCTGCGGCAAAGTTTCTTTCACCCTTGCCGTGGCCTTCTTTGCTTGTTCCTCCTCTTCTTGCAGCAACATGTCCTCTTCTTGACTTGTTTTGGATGGCCTTGAGGTGGTTCCGACCTCCTTACCACTTCTCAACATGATTGCCTTGGCAGATTCGCACCCTCCCCTTGGATTGACAACGGTTGAGCTAGGGAGTTTGCCTTTGTCTCGGAATTGTCCTACAAATTCCGCAATCTGCCCAATTTGTTTCTCCAAGTGATCCACCCTTTTGTCTTGGTTTTGCATGGCTTTGGTTTGATCCTCTTGCCCCTGAGACAAATTGGTAAGTAATTTAAGAAGTGTTTCATTGCCCAACGACGTACCTTGATTGTTTTGGGCAGGTTGTGCTTGGTTTGGATTGGGGCCGAATGGCTTGGTGTAGAACCCCGGGGGTTGTTGTCTAAAGCCTCCTTGTTGTTGAGGTTGTTGAGGTTCCCTCCACTTGAAGTTTGGATGGTCTCTCCAACCCGGATTGTATGTGTTGGAATATGGATCATTCCTTGGTTGATTGTGGCTCGGAAATCCAATGGCATTTGCACTCTCCCATCCCCCATTCTCAATCAATTGAGGGCATTTTTCCAAAGGGTGTCCTTGGATAGAACATACACCACATACAATCGGTCCTTGTATCTTCATTCCTTCGGCCATCTGAGACACAATAGAAGTAAGATTAGCTATCTGAGATTGAATATCGGATTGAGAACTTACCTCATTCAAGTGTTGCCGTGGGGGGTCCCTTTGCCCAAGTCCTTCATATTGTTGTGCATTTAGAGCACGGTTTGCAATTAGGGTCTTGGCTGACATAGGAGTTTTGTCCACCAATGCACCTCCCGCCGAAGCATCAAGCATTTGCCTTTCAATGGGAAGAAGGCCCTCATAGAAATATTGAAGGAGAAGCTCCTCCTTCATTTGATGTTGAGGACATGATGCAACAAGGGCTTTAAAACGCTCGTAGTATGCCGGAAAAGATTCTCCTTGACTTTGTTGGATTCCGCTAATTTTCTTCCTCAAGAGAATGACTCTTGAAGTAGGGAAGAACTTCTCCAAGAACGCTCTCTTCATGCTCTCCCAAGAAGTAACGGTCCCGGGTGCCAATTCATAAAGCCAATCCTTAGCCTTTTCCACAAGAGAGAATGGAAAAGCTTTCATCATTAGAATGTTCCCATCGACATTTATGGGTGTCATGCTCGAACAAACAACCTCGAACTCCTTGAGATGCTTGTTGGGATCTTCCATGGAAAGCCCATGGTATTTCGGAATGTGGTGCAACAAGCTTGACTTCAACTCGAATTCATCGGTCTTGCCTTGGGCAGCCGCGGGGTATTGAATGCATAATGGTGCGGCATTGGTCAACCCCGAGGCCGAAAGCTCTTTAATGGTCCGATTGTCCGCTGCCATAACTTCTTCTTCCACACTTTCAAACTCAGATTCGGCCTCTGAACTTGAACTAGGTTCACTAGGTTCGGGATGCCTCCTCTTTCTTCTCAAATCACGTTCAAAATCGTCGTTAAAGTCCAAGATATGTGCATGCACAGTTTGAGAACTCCGCGTCATGCACTAGTACCTAAACCAAGAAAACAAAACAAAATAAGAAAACTAGGTAAATTACACTAAAAACATACGGCAAAAACACAAGGGATTAGCAATTTTGCTAATCCCCGGCAACGGCGCCAAAATTTGATGCGAAAATAGTTAAACACACAAATTAAACCCTATGGATGACAATTGTAGTAAATGAGCAAATAGGGATCGTTCTAGACCGGGGATTAACTAGGGATGCTAATCAATGTGAAATTGACTCAAAAACGTAAGAACACAATATAAAACACTTACTAGACTCAAAGAATGCAAAACTAAACTTTAAAACACTAAAACAAACCAAAAGACTCAAACATCACCCAAAACACTCAAAACTGCCTTAAAAACACTTTCTGGGCAGTTTTGAGCACTTTGGTGAATTTGGACGAATTTGTGTAACAAATTGAATCAAAACACTTAAAAACACAAACTAAGACACTTTCTAACTAAGTTGGACACTAAAGTAAAGGGGGATTAAGGTTTTGACGAAATTAAATTAAATAAAACAAGTTAATAAACTAGGCAGATTGTATAAACGGATTTGAGAAACAAGATGATGGATGGATTAGTTAGAGGTCCATTCTCCACACATGACACTTTTATATATATGATTCGATTCTCCAATTGTTTTTCATTAACTATGATGCTCAACACCCCAAGTTAACCGTGATGCACTAATTAACTCTCAAATTTTCCTTAAGTTATTGAATTGGATGATGCATGCGACAATTCAAATCATTCTCCAATGGTTCTCAACATGAATGCATAGAAGAGATACAATGAGAGATCATTATGCTCTATGAAAATTATAAGTGTTGACGAGGCAATTGTAACTATGAATGCATGATACTTTTGCCAAGAATTCAATTAACGCGGTTGTGACTAGCAACCTTCACTACTCATGTTTATAAACTTGTGACGATTAGGTGAAACTCGTTTATAAACTAGCATCGAGTTTATGCATGAAGACTAAGTATGCATCCCTAATCAACATACAAAAACAAGTCTTTAATAAACATGATAATTGAATTGCAATCACAAATTAACAAATCACAATTGGAAGAAATCAATTCATATTTCAAACATGTTCATGGCTTCAAACTTTCCCCTAACTAATTAGGGGTTTAGCCACTCATGATTACAACAAACTTAGAGAGTAATAACAAAGTAAACATTGAAAACAAGAATCGAAGTACACCTAAAAATTCCAACAACTCAATCTTGAATTGTATGAACGTTTAGGCCTCTTCTCCTCTAGTTGCTGCGGCACAAGGGGTTTTGGTGAGTTTTAGGGGTTATGGATGATGTAGAAGGATGTGTTTAGGGTAGGGATGGATGTAGGGGAAGGTAAGGAGTGTTTTTGGGCAGAAAATATGAAGAATGGTGAAGTATGGTAGTGCTAGAGAGAGGGGAGAAATTTCTGGCGTGAATGAATGTGTATGAGAGATGGTTTTCTGAAATGGAAGAGTGTGTTGTTTGTGGCTGCAATGCATGCTTATTTATAGGTGAAATGGGGGGAACATGATGACTAGGAATTAGGTGGAAAGCTGAAATGGTGATGGGAGATGCATGTGGCTGTTTGTGCATGTGATTAAAGGGTGGAAATGCATGTGCTTTGACAGAAATGAAAGGGAATGCACGGTTTTGGTTGATTTCTGGTGGTTGTGAGGTGGAAATCTAGGTGGAAATGCATGTGGATTAAAGCTATGTGAATGATTAAGGTGAATGTGCATGAGTGCATGTGAAATCTGCCAAGATGCATGTGTTATGAAGTGGATTTTCTGCAAAGGCAAGGTGAATGTGCATGTGATTAAATTAAAAGATGGAATGCATGTGAAAGGTTGGAGATTGAATGTGTGTTGGTGTGATTGAATGATTAAAGTGCATGTGGCTGATTTATGAAGGGGAAATGCAAAGGGGAAATCTGGAAATGGGATAGGAGCCACGGCATTGTGTGGTGTTTGTTTGAATGTTTGCAATGATGAAATGGATGGGAGTGGTTTGATGAATGAGTGGATGGAATCATGAAAGAATAAAGGGAATGATGAAAGGGGAACAAGTGCATGTGGCTGCAATGATGGTGTTTTGCACGGCAATGATGGAGAAAGAATGTGTGGATGCATGGTTGTGTTGGTGATGAATGTGAACTCTTTGTTCTTCATTTTCATTCCTTTGGTCTTCAATTTCGTCCATCTACTTGGCTTTAAGCATATGCAATCCATTCCAATCTCTAATTTGCTCCAAAAGGCTCCGAAAGGCATCCTTTTGCATCCTTAGCCATATGAACCTATAAACACACGAAAATGACTTTAAACACTAAATTAAGTAAGAAAACACAACATAAATGCATAAGAATTAGCTAACTAAGGCGCATAAATATGCTTCTATCAGTTATGATGATGAATGCATGTGGCTGATTTAATTGAATAGGAAGGCATGAGGATTTAATGGTTTAAAGGGTGAATGCATGTGGATGTATGTGTTGATGAATGGGATTGTGGAGTGGCTGGAATGATGAAAGAATAAAGGGTGCATGTGGGTTAATTAATTAAAGGGAGTGCATGTGCAATATTGTTGTTGGTGCAATGATGGAGGAACAAGTGCATGTGAATGCATGGTGATAGCATGTGCACGGTTTTGGTTGGAATGATGGCAGATTGTGAAAACATGTGAATGCATGTGTTTGATGAATGATAAGTGGTGAATGATATGATAAGTGATAAGTGGTGAATGATAAGTGATGAATGATATGATAAGTGATAAGTGGTGAATGATAAGTGATGAATGATAAGTAATGGGAGCATGTGAGGGAATGAATAATGAATGCATGTGTATGGTTTTGGGAGAAAGGTGGAGATGCACGGCATAAGGGAATTGGAAGGTTTAAATGTCCTAAAACTAAAGGGAACAAAGTTCCAACACTTTGGTCTTCAATTTCGTCCAACATTTTGGCGCCAAGCATAAGCTATCCATCCTTAGCCCAAAAGTGCTCCAAAAGTCTCCAAAATGCATCTTTTTGCTCCTTTAGCCCTTTGGACCTACAAACACACGAAAATAGCTTAAAGGACTAAAATAACTAAAGAAACATAACGTAAATGCACGAGAACAAGCCATTTAAGTCGCATGAATATGCTCCTATCAAATACCCCCACACTTATCTTTTGCTAGTCCTCGAGCAAAACAAAACAACAAAAGAACACGAAACTAGACAAAACGAACAAAACACAACCTACACCTTCCAACAATCGTCTCACGGATTTCCAATGCACATGACAAGTTAAAAATCATTAGTCCCATAGATTTTAGTCATCTTCACACTTGAATACATTCTTAATTATAGTCACCACATACTAATTCACAATTAAGCATTTAAAACCATGTTTTGAATGTAGTAACATGCCTTAGAGAATTTGCTCAATTCCTTACTAGATGTACTCTCGTTTTTTTTTACACAGATTTTCTGACTACACTCCCTACACTAGGTATATGTGAGAAGATTGATGTAAACATGTAGATGATAGGAGCATATTTAGGCGACTTAACTAGCTTATTCTTGTGCAATTGTGCTATTATTTCTTAGTTAATGTCGTATTACAACTCAATTTCGTGTGTTTGTAGGTCCTATGGGTTAAAGTATCAAGAAAGTGCATTTTGGAGCTATTTTGGACACTATGGGGATAGCTTGCATATGGGCTAACATGGATGGACGAATTTGAACTTCAAGAGGCTAGATATGTGATAAGAAGAGGAAGGAACTAAGATAAGGACAAAGTGGATAAGGAAGGAGCTCAAAAGAGGAAACCTTATCCAAAACATTATCTAAACATTATCCAACCTTATCCAACATTATCCAATTATCCAAAACATTATCCAAACCTTATCTCATCTTATCCTATCCAAACCTTATCATGTCTTACTCCTAATTGCATGGGGACCTAAATGGATAATTCTAGAACCTACTTCTAGAAGCATCCTATTCTAGAAGGCCCAAATCTGCCACAAAACCTATTCTTTCTATAAGCCCTAGAAAAGTGGCGCCCCAATCCATTCTAGAAGGCTTTGGCTTGCCTTGCAAGCCAAGCAACCCTCTCCCCTAAGTCAGCCGCACCTCCCTAGGCCCAATCCCTTTGGGATTCTGATTTCCAAGGCCTAATCCTTGTGGATTTGGGTATACAATTCGTTTTATAAAACTATGTGGGCCAAAAACCTCTTCCTAGGTGGATTTGACAACCCATGGCCGAATTCTAGGGCCCTAATCCACCAAATCTGCTAAGTAAACCCTAATCTAATAAACCCTAGGACTATATAAACATATTTTCAGCCACAAATTCGTACCACCCCCTTATGCTATTCAGAAACCCTTGTGCCGCACCTCCATTCTCCATTCTACACATCCATACATCTCCCTACACATCCATACACCTCTGCCGCACCTTCCCCACCATAATCAACCATCCTCCATCCCTCCAAACTAGAAAACACCATCCAAAACCCCCAATTCCATCACCCACACTTTGTGCCGCAGCAAGGAGGAGGAAGAGGAGCCAATCTGTGCATCGAATCCATCTTGGAATTGCTGAGCATTTAGGTGTATTCTTTCTTATGATTTCAATGTTTAAATTCAATACTTTTTGTTGTGCAAGCATGAGGAACTAATCCCCCCTTTGGCTAGGGGGGAAATTCGAAACCATGGTTGTATTTGCATGATGATTTGATTACTTTCAGTTGTGATTTCATGAATGATGAATTCAATTTACTTATCTATTTTAATTAAAACTTGCTTATGTATATGAATTGAGAGTGCACGCTTGATTTGCATGCATAAACATGATGCTAGGGTATGAGGGAACTTCACCTAATCGTTGGGAACTTATATTCATGAGTAGTTAAGATTGTTGGTCACAATTATGATAAGTGAATTCTTGGCATAAGTATCATGCGCTTTCATAGTTACGAATGCCTCGTCAACACCTATGATTTCCATAGAATCTAATGATCTTTGATTGTCTTTCTTTTATGCGCTTTCATATAGAAAACTTTTAAGGAATAATTTGATTGCAATGCGCCAATTCCATTCAATTCAATGACCTAAGGGAAATCTGAGAGTTAATTTAAGCGTACCTAATTAACTTGGGGTGTTGAGGTTCATAAATTCATCGAATAAGCAACTGGAGATTATTTTGTATGCAAGTATGCCATGTGTGGAGAAAAACCTCCTAGCCATCTCACCATCCATTTAATTCCACCAATTTCGTCAAAATCTGCCTATTTTACATATTTGTTTTGTTTGTTTGATTTTCGTCAAAAACCAAATCCCCAAGTGTCTTAGAGTGTCTAATTAGTTAGAATATGTTTTAGATTGTGTTTTTGAGTGTTTTGATTCAAGTTGTTACCCAAATTCGTCCAAATTAGTAAAAGTGCTCAAAACTGCCCAGAAAGTGTTTTTAAGGCAGTTTTGAGTGTTTTGGGGCTGTTTTGAGTCTTTTGGTTTGTTTTAGTGTTTTTATTTTTTAGTTTTGCATTCTTTGAGTCTAGTTTAGTGTTTTAACCTTTGTTTTACGTTTTTGAGTCAGTTTCCAAGTGATTTAGCAATCCCTCCTAATCCCCGGTTTAGAACGATCCCTACTTATTTATATGCTACAATTGTCAAAAGAGGGTTAATTTGTGTGTTAAGTTAATTTTCGCATCAAATTTTGGCGCCGTTGCCGGGGATTAGCAACTTTGCTAATCCCTTGGTTCTTTTCTTTTTGGTTTAGTTGTTTTCGTTTTAGTTTCTAACTTAGTGTTGTTTTCTTTGTTTGTTGTTACTTTTGATATTTGATTTAGTTCTCTTTCTTTGATTTTAGGTACTAGAGAAGTAAGATATGGATTTTGCTAGCATTCAAGCTCAATTGGCAAATCTTACTTCTCAATTGTCGCCGTATGCCGAAAGGACCACAATGCAGAGTGTCCCTACATTTGGTGCTTCATATAGGCAAGGATTTCAAGCCAATGAATGTCCACAAAGAGATTGGAGGGATCATTCAAACTCTATGTGGTGGGAAGCTCAACAAGTTCAACGTGAAGCATATTGGCAGCCATATGAGGAGTTCTATTCAAGACCTATGCAGCCACCACAACTTCATATGCAATATGCTCAATTAAATTCAAGTTCGTCAATAGATTATAATCAAATTCTTAATGAATTAAATTCTTTGGTGCAGTGATAGGAGCATATTCATGCGACTTAAACGGCTTGTTCTCGTGCATTTACGTTATGTTTCTTTAGTTATTTTAGTCCTTTAAGCTATTTTCGTGTGTTTGTAGGTCCAAAGGGCTAAAGGAGCAAAAAGATGCATTTTGGAGACTTTTGGAGCACTTTTGGGCTAAGGATGGATAGTTTATGCTTGGCGCCAAAATGTTGGACGAAATTGAAGACCAAAGTGTTGGAACTTTGTTCCCTTTAGTTTTAGGACATTTAAACCTTTCCAATTCCCTTATGCCGTGCATCTCCACCTTTCTCCCAAAACCATACACATGCATTCATTATTCATTCTCTCACATGCTCCCATTACTTATCATAATCACATATCATATCACTTATCATTCACCACTTATCATTCATCACTTATCATTCACCACTTATCACTTATCTTATCATTCACCACTTATCACTTATCATATCATTCACCACTTATCATTCATCAAACACATGCATTCACATGTTTTCACAATCTGCCATCATTCCAACCAAAACCGTGCACATGCTATCACCATGCATTCACATGCACTTGTTCCTCCATCATTCCATCCTTTAAAACATTGCACATGCACTTTAATCATTCAACACATGCATTCACTTCATCATTGCAGCCACACATTCACCCACATGCTATCCCATTTCAGATTGCATTTCATTCATTTCACATGCATTCCATCCTTTAATTCACTCACACACACTCATAATCATTCACATTTTGCAATCACATGCATTCCATCCTTTAATTCACTCACACTCACCCTAATCATTCACATAGCTTTAATTCACATGCAAACACATTGCATTACCATTCACCACAGAAAAACACCATCATTGCCGAGCCTAATTCCCTTTGCATCCATTCCACATGCATTCACTTCATCATTGCAGCCACATTTCCACTCACATCCATTTAATTCACATGCATTTTCAGCCATGCACATTCACCTTGCATTTGCAGAAAATCCACTTCCTTTGCACATGCATTCATCATCATCACTCTAGTTTTAATTCACATGCATTTCAGATTGCATTCCATTCATTCCACCCTTTAATCACATGCATCTTGGCAGATTTCACATGCACACACAAGCATTAGCACATGCAACCTAGCTGTCATGTTCCCCCCATTTCACCTATAAATACTCATTCATTCATTCTCATTGATACACAATCCATTCACCATAGAAATAAGGCCTTTGTGCCAGAAATTCACCCATTCCAAACACTCTTCCATAAACTCATCCATTGCAGAAATGTAGACCATCAAACCACCCCCTTTGTGCCGTGAGTCTTCCCTACAAATCCAAACACCATCCTTCCATTCCTCCACCACTCCCCAAACCATTTACACCATCAAACTATCCTTAGACCTTGTGCTACGAATGAAGAGGAAGAGAAGAGTGCCTAAACGTTCATACAATTCAAGTTTGAGTTGTTGGAATGTTTAGGTGTTTCTTTGATTTCTATGTTTAATTTCAATACTCTATGTTTTGTACGAATGAGGCATGGAAGAGAAGAGTGCCTAAACGTTCATACAATTCAAGTTTGAGTTGTTGGAATGTTTAGGTGTTTCTTTGATTCTCTTTGTTTTGTATCATAAGGAACTAAACCCCCCTTGGCTAGGGGGTAATTTGAAATATATGTTTATGCTTGCGTTTTGATTTGATTACTTCTAATTTCGTTTCATAAGTTGTGATTCAATTTGTTTAACTATTTGATTGATAACTTATTTATGTATGTTTATTAAGAGTGCACACTTAATTTTCATGCATGAATATGACGCTAGAATATAAGTGAGTTTCACCTAATAGTTACGAACTTATATTCACAAGTAGTGGAGGTTGCTTATAAACAATCGCGTTAAATGAATTCTTGGCAAGAGTATCATGCATTCATAGTTACAATTGCCTCGTCAATACTTATAATTTTCATAGAGCGTAATGATTCTTGCTTGTATCTCTATTATGCAATCATGTAGGGGACTTGTGGGGAATGTTTTGAATTGTTGTGATAGGAGCATATTCATGCGACTTAAATGGCTTGTTCTCGTGCATTTACGTTATGTTTCTCTCGTTATTTTAGTCCTTTATGCTTCTTTTGTGTGTTTTCAGGTTCTAAGGGCCTAGGGAGCAAGTAAGTGCATTTTGAGGCCATTTGGAGCATTTTTGGGCATGGATTGGATAGCTTATCCATGGAGCCAAGAGGATGGACGAATTTGAAGGCCTTGTATGCACTTGAAGACACAAAACAATGGCTCTAGCTCAATCAAACACATTATGCCATACAAACCAACCTATTTTAGGCCCATTCTATGTACTTAAACCCTAGCCCTTTAAACTAATTCATTTATCACTTATCAAACCATTCACTTATCACTCACCACATATCATTCACTTATCACTTAACATATCATTCATTTATTTCACTTCCATACTCCTCTTAATTCCACATGCATTCTCACACATGCACATCATTCACTCACATTTCCACCATTCATTCTTTATTCCTTTCCAAACATCTCACATGCATTTCCACCTTCCTACTTCATCATTTCACCACATTCTCCCTCTTTAACTCACATGCATTCATCATAATTCACAACACAAAACAACTTCATTGCCGTGGGTTCCCATTTCCTTTCCAAACATCTCACATGCATTTCTTCATTATTTCCTAACCCTACATGCATTATTTATTGCATCAACACATGCACTTCCACCTTTCATCCACAATGATTCATGATTCATTCACTTTGCATCCTTTAAATCACATACTTTTCCATCATTAATTAGCCACTTGCATCTTAAACAAACAACCATATGTTCCCTCCACTACTCCTATAAATACCCTTGCATTCATTCATTCAAGATATCTCATATTTCCATTCACAACACTTCACACAACACAAATACACATCCATTGCCGCAATTCCCCTTCCATTTTCTGTGCAGTTTTTCTCCTTCATTGCAGCCACTATCCAACCACTTCCCATCCCTCCAAAACACTTCACATAATCCCCAAAGCTCACCTTAGACCTTGTGCTACAACAACGAGGAAGAAAAGAGTGCCTAAACGTTCATACAATTCAAGTTTGAGTTGTTGGAATGTTTAGGTGATTCTTTGATTTCAATGTTTCATTTTAATTCTCTTTGTTTTGTACGTATAAGGAATGGAAGAGAAGAGTGCCTAAACGTTCATACAATTCAAGTTTGAGTTGTTGGAATGTTTAGGTGTTTCTTTGATTTCAACGTAATGAGGAACTAAAACCCCCTTTAGCTAGGGGGTGATTCGAAATAAATGTTTATGCTTGCATTTTGATTTGATTACTTCTAATTGCGTTTCATAAGTTGTGGTTCAATTTGTTTAACCGTTTGATTGATAACTTATTTATGTATGTTTATTGAGAGTGTACACTTAATTTTCATGCATGAATATGACGCTAGAATATAAGTGAGTTTCACCTAATAGTTACGAACTTATATTCACAAGTAGTGGAGGTTGCTTATAAACAATCGCGTTAAATGAATTCTTGGCATAAGTTTCATGCGTATTCCATAGTAACGAATGCCTCGTCAACACTTAAAGTTTTCATGATGCTTAATGATTTTTGATTGTATCTTTATTGTGCTTTTCACGTAAAGGACTTTTGGAGAATGTTGTGAATTGCGTTGCGCTAACCCATCCAATTCATTAACTTAAGGAAAACTTGACGGTTAATTTAAGCGGACCTAATTGACCCGGGGCGTTGAGAATTAATAATTTATTGAAATGCAATTGGAAATCTTTTTATTATGCAAGTGTAACATATGTGGAGATGACCCCCTTAGCTAGCATTCATCCATTCTATTTCATCAATTTTATACTTACATTCTGTTTTAATTTGTTCATTTAATTTAATTTCGTATAAACTTAAATCCCCCTTTACTTTAATGTCAATTTAGTTAGAAATCATTTTAGTTTGTGTTTTTAAAAGCATTTTGAGTCTTTGGTTTGTCTTAGTGTTTTAAAGATTAGTTTTGCATTCTTTGAGTCTAGTATAGTGTTTTATATTGTGTTTTTACGTTTTTGAGTCAAATCCAAGTGATTAACAGTCCCTCCTAATCCCCGGTCCAGAACGATCCCTACTTATACATATACTACAATTTAACGAAAAGAGGGTTTAATTTGTGCGCGTATAAATCCACGTATCAAATTTTGGCGCCGTTGCCGGGGATTAGCAACTTTGCTAATCCCTTGGTTCTTTTCTTTTTTTTTTTGGTTTAGTTGTTTTCGTTTTAGTTTCTAACTTAGTGTTGTTTCTTTGTTTGTTGTTACTTTTGATATTTGATTTAGTTCTCTTTCTTTGATTTTAGGTACTAGAGAAGTAAGATATGGATTTTGCTAGCATTCAAGCTCAATTGGCAAATCTTACTTCTCAATTGTCGCCGTATGCCGAAAGGACCACAATGCAGAGTGTCCTTACATTTGGTGCTTCATATAGGCAAGGATTTCAAGCCAATCAATGTCCACAAAGAGATTGGAGGGATCATTCAAACTCTATATGGTGGGAAGATCAACAAGTTCAACGTGAAGCATATTGGCAACCATATGAGGAGTTCTATTCAAGACCTATGCAGCCACCACAACTTCATATGCAATATGCTCAATTAAATTCAAGTTCGCCAATAGATTATATTCAAATTCTTAATGAAATAAATTCTTTGGCGCAGGGGTCACAAAATCAAGCCAAGGAGGCTCAACAAGAAGCATATTGGCAACCATATGAGGAGTTCAATACAACACCTATCCAGCCACCACAACCTCCCCCACAACAATTCCAATCAAATTCAAGTATGTCCATGGATAATGATAAAAATTTTCAATTACTAACCTCTTTGACGCAGGACGAACAAAATCAAGACAAGAAGTTGGGTAAATTGGACGAGCAATTTGGGCAGATTATGGAGTTCATGAAACAAATTCAAGAGCAAAGTGAACTTTCCAACTCAACTATTGAAAACTCGAAGGAAGATTTTGAAATCCATAATGCTATCACTTTGGGAAGTGCTATGGAGGTTGGAGCTGACCTAAAAATGTCCAAACATAGCCTAAAAGTGGATGAAGAGCTGCTAATTGAGGAGGAGGAAGAAGACATGCACACGGCAAGGGTAGAACAACCCTTGCCACAGCCCCCTAAGCCCTCTAAACCACCCACCACCAGTAAGGACGTCCCAATTCCATGTTATTCTGATGTTATTCCACCTAATGTCCCTTTTCCTAGCAGGTTTTTGATTCCCAACCAAGAAGAGAGTAAAAAGGACATCGTGGAAGCCTTCCCAAAGGTGCAAAATGCTATTCAAATTCTTGGTGCAACACAGCAAGTTTTAGATGGTGTTGAATTCTTCAAAGGACTTTGTACACCAAGAAGAATGATTCAAGAGAAGGTAGTGGCTGGAGAAGATGTAGAAGGCATCAAAGAGGACATATTTGAAACCACAATTCCCAAGGAAGTTGGATTTTATGACACGGGACAAGTCATAACTTTCGAAGGGGTGTTTATTCTGGAGTTCATTTTGGAGCACACAGGTAGGCCGCCTCCCCGAATTTCAATTTTCTTTTATACTAACATGTGGTTAATGATTCAGGCACCCAATCTGGAATTTAAACTATTACCGGATCATTTCAAGTATCACCGCCCATTCAAAGATAAATTCCATGCCGTTTGATTTTATTTATGTCAAAAAAAAAAAAAAAAAAAAAAAAAAAAAAAAAAAAGATACTAAACATGGAGAAAGGTGGAGCTTCACAAAGGTTGTTTGCGTGAAGCCCCACTACGAGGCGCAGAAGCGGAAGGCATAGAAGCGGGAGGCATAGAAGCGGGAGGCATCGGAGCGGAAGCCATCGGAGCGGAAGCCATCGGAGCGGGAGGCATCGGAGCTAGAGCATTCCAGGCCTCAATACTTGGCCAAGCGCTGGATGACCCAGGAAAAAGGTGCCTCTGGAGATAAGACGCAAGCCTTTGACGGTCACTGTGAATTCGACCCTCAGATTCTTGCAGCTCATCAAGCTTCCTTTTCATCCCCGACGAATAGTTATTTGCAAGCACATGCAAACTTCTATTCTCGTACTTAAGCTGATGGATCTCTTGCTTAAGTCTTTCCACCTCTGCCATCAACGATTCCACCTGACGAGAGCGGGCAAGCAGGCGTAGGCCCATGTTGGACACAGAGCTCGCACACTGAACACTAAGTGCGAGGGACTCTTGAACGGCCAACTCATCAGACCGTCCTGACAGCAGCCTACTATCTTTTGGAGTGAGGAGGTTCCTAGCTACTATTGTAGCTGTTGTGGCGTCCTGCATCACAGAGTCTTCACCTGAAAGAGGACCGTTAGAAGATAAAAAAGAAGGGCGCCATACGTTACCTTGACGCGGCGCGCCCGTATCGCTGCTAAGGCTCAATTCCAAGCTAAGGTTCGATGAGTTTGCCATTTTTTTCAAAGGTGTTCAAAGATAGGGGTTGATGGAGTAAATTTTCAAAGGGTCGGAGTCGATTTTCAAGAATGGGAATTCTTCAGAGTGTGTTTGTTGTGGTGATCGATAGCTCTATAAGAAGCCAAGGCGACGCGTCCACCAATTCAAAAAGCCGGAATTTTCGGCGTAATTTAGGCGACGCGTTCTCGGCTTTTCAGAAGACGCGTTCAACAAAGCTGAAAACACGTGGAGGCCATCATCGCAACTACACATCTTTAGCCGACAAGCGCAAAGTTCGGCGACGCTTTCTCTGCTTTTCAGAAGACGCGTGCAGCTTTGTCAAAAGGAGCCGCATCTGCACTACCACGTGTCGTTCAGAAAGCGAAGGGGCGTCGTTCAGAAATCGAAGGGGCGCCTGCTCAGAAATCGAAGAGCCGAATTCAAAGATCGAAGAGGCGCCACTATTTCAAAAAGCCGGAGTTGCGGGTTCAAAACGTTTGTCGACAAAGGTAAAAAGTACCACCACTTGATATTATCTCTATATATGTCGACCTTCGTCTTTTATGGCAGGGAAAACCTGAAGAAAATGCCCAACTCTCCCTCACCTCTGAGGGCGCACTCCCAGCAAAGCCTTTCAAAATACTCAATTCTTTCTTCTTCCCCAAAGATGATACCAGATGCCTGGAGAACATATGACCCAGGAGGAAACGGCGGATTGAAGCATGTGCTGATTCATTCACCGCTTCTTCAAAGCAAAGGTATCTCATATCATCAAGGTCAAAAGCAAAAGTATCTCATATCATGCTCTTTCCCTGTCTTTTTCTTTGTCCTTGTTCTTACTCGCATGGCAAAGTAAAAGAAGCAATCAGCCGGCACTTGGAGTCAATCTTCCGATCTGGAGCCAACTGCCTGGAATCTATTCCTGATTGCTTACCTAGCGTTGCTCTCGAGTAGTCATCTTCAACGGTTGATACACTTCCGGAGAAGGGACCACTTCTGCAAAGGGGAGCGAGTAAGGCAAGTGAAAATGATACATTGAAGCATGTGGAGACAAACATAGGCTGAGTTATCCTCCAACCCTTTTCAATACGAATTGGAAAGATTGAACAAAGAAACAGATAAAAGGGATAAGCTCAGACCTTCGGGGGAGACCAAATGAACCATCATGCTGCCCAGTTCAAGAAGTAGCACAAAGGAAAATCAACGATGGGCAGAAACCAGTTCAAGAGTAAGCCTGTGGAATCACAAAGATCAAAAGCCTCAATGCAATTACCAAGGAGAAGATGGAATTTACACTCTATAACCAGATTTGCGTCTCTAAACTCTTCTCTTTGTTAATTACATTCTGCCATGTTTAGTATGTTTAAGTGCTTTTTGTGTATTTACTTATGCTTTGTGTGAATCTATGCTTAAAACATTGAGGACAATGTTTGATTTAAGTGTGGGGGGGGGTAACTAAGTATGTTGATGCAAATTCGTTGAATTTTATCACCCATAACTTCAAGTGTTGTTCCTTGCTGTTTTAAATATTTTTAAGGTGTTTTTAAACTGTTTTAGCGTGTTTTGTTTTATAACTCCGAAAATCACATAAAAATTTGAAAAACATTTTTTTTAAAAGCCTAAAAAGAGTGTTTTGAGTTATTTTTTTGTGTCTTAGGGAACCTTCCAACGTTATGATGAGGATTTGGTTTGTAATTGCATGACTGTTAAAAAGAGTTATAAACATGGATGAAAGTTTGATTTACTCTTGGTATATGTTTAGTTATGGTTATAATGTATGACTTCACATGCAATCATAAAAGAAAAATTCGTTTTTGTAACATGCTTGAAGGAAGGAACTCATAATAACGCTACATCCCTGTGAGACTCGAGCCATTACCTTCTTTGGAGAGTTATATTCTGTGATTCTTTGTTTTCTAAAGTTGTTGCATGATCTCATTATTCCTTGCTTGGTTGCTACTTAGAATGCAATTGTATCATGATAGAACTAAATGCTAGAACTTATATCCGTTTCATTCAAAGCATGACATTGAATTGCATAACATATATCAAGATGAAGTTGTGTAGTTGCCACCATAGCCAAATAGCCTTACTTCCCATATTTCGTATATGTTGTAAGTTTTAACCCCGTTGAGCCTTGTTTAGCCCATGTTCTTTGTTAACCCATATCATCCTCACCTAGCCTAGATTAGGACCATCCGTACCCTTGTTCTTGAAGCATAGTAAGCATGACGGATAATGAATTCCTTTTGATTAATATGTTGCAGAAAATAAGTGTGGGGGAAGGGATTTTTTTTTGTGTGTATGTATGTGCCTAAGTCTTAAAGGAGGCACGGGAAAAAGAAAAAAAAAAAATGTGAGAAAAAGAAGAAGAAAAGAAAGAAAAAGAGTGAAAATAAGTGAGAATGGACTCACAAGTGTGATTGTTGAAGAAAGGGCCCAAAAAAGTTGAATATGGCCCTAAGTTTTGTGACTTCCCCTTGGGTGTTCAAAGTTGACTTCTGCGTTCTAAAGGGAATTCTAAGTACCTAATTCAATACTTTGCTCACTATTGCTTTAAGAAATGTTTGTTTATCCTTCACCTTTCATTGTTAGCCAATACCCTAGCCCCGTTACAACCCTTTGACTTCTATCTTGATTGTTATGTGTTTCAATTTGTGGAGTTTGAACTTGGTATAAGCTTATGGTGTCACTGGTTCTCGCTTCTAAGTAGTAGCATTCCATTCATGAGATCATACCTAAACATGCTTATTAACTCCAGAAATTGCTCTCTTTATGATACATATATGTGAGTGTTCGTTTTCATGTTTACATCAATCTTCTCACATATGACTAGATTAGGGTGTGTAGTTAGAAAATCTGAGTAAAAATTGAGTGGATATCTTGAAAGGAATTGAGCAAATTCTCTAAGGCATGTTACTACATTCAAAACATGGTTTTAAATGCTTAATTGTGAACTAGTATATGGTGACTATGATTAAGAATGTACTTAAATGTGAAGATGACTAAAATCTGTGAGAATGATGATTTTTAACTTGTCATGTGCATTGGAAATCCCTAAGACGGTTGTTGGAAGGTTTAGGTTGTGTTTTACGTGTTTAGTGTCGTTTTGTTTATTTGTTTTTATTCTGTTTTGCTCGAGGACTAGCAAAAGCTAAGTGTGGGGGTATTTGATAGGAGCATATTCATGCGACTTAAATGGCTTGTTCTCGTGCATTTACGTTATGTTTCTCTCGTTATTTTAGTCCTTTATGCTTCTTTTGTGTGTTTTCAGGTTCTAAGGGCCTAGGGAGCAAGTAAGTGCATTTTGAGGCCATTTGGAGCATTTTTGGGCATGGATTGGATAGCTTATCCATGGAGCCAAGAGGATGGACGAATTTGAAGGCCTTGTATGCACTTGAAGACACAAAACAATGGCTCTAGCTCAATCAAACACATTATGCCATACAAACCAACCTATTTTAGGCCCATTCTATGTACTTAAACCCTAGCCCTTTAAACTAATTCATTTATCACTTATCAAACCATTCACTTATCACTCACCACATATCATTCACTTATCACTTAACATATCATTCATTTATTTCACTTCCATACTCCTCTTAATTCCACATGCATTCTCACACATGCACATCATTCACTCACATTTCCACCATTCATTCTTTATTCCTTTCCAAACATCTCACATGCATTTCCACCTTCCTACTTCATCATTTCACCACATTCTCCCTCTTTAACTCACATGCATTCATCATAATTCACAACACAAAACAACTTCATTGCCGTGGGTTCCCATTTCCTTTCCAAACATCTCACATGCATTTCTTCATTATTTCCTAACCCTACATGCATTATTTATTGCATCAACACATGCACTTCCACCTTTCATCCACAATGATTCATGATTCATTCACTTTGCATCCTTTAAATCACATACTTTTCCATCATTAATTAGCCACTTGCATCTTAAACAAACAACCATATGTTCCCTCCACTACTCCTATAAATACCCTTGCATTCATTCATTCAAGATATCTCATATTTCCATTCACAACACTTCACACAACACAAATACACATCCATTGCCGCAATTCCCCTTCCATTTTCTGTGCAGTTTTTCTCCTTCATTGCAGCCACTATCCAACCACTTCCCATCCCTCCAAAACACTTCACATAATCCCCAAAGCTCACCTTAGACCTTGTGCTACAACAACGAGGAAGAAAAGAGTGCCTAAACGTTCATACAATTCAAGTTTGAGTTGTTGGAATGTTTAGGTGATTCTTTGATTTCAATGTTTCATTTTAATTCTCTTTGTTTTGTACGTATAAGGAATGGAAGAGAAGAGTGCCTAAACGTTCATACAATTCAAGTTTGAGTTGTTGGAATGTTTAGGTGTTTCTTTGATTTCAACGTAATGAGGAACTAAAACCCCCTTTAGCTAGGGGGTGATTCGAAATAAATGTTTATGCTTGCATTTTGATTTGATTACTTCTAATTGCGTTTCATAAGTTGTGGTTCAATTTGTTTAACCGTTTGATTGATAACTTATTTATGTATGTTTATTGAGAGTGTACACTTAATTTTCATGCATGAATATGACGCTAGAATATAAGTGAGTTTCACCTAATAGTTACGAACTTATATTCACAAGTAGTGGAGGTTGCTTATAAACAATCGCGTTAAATGAATTCTTGGCATAAGTTTCATGCGTATTCCATAGTAACGAATGCCTCGTCAACACTTAAAGTTTTCATGATGCTTAATGATTTTTGATTGTATCTTTATTGTGCTTTTCACGTAAAGGACTTTTGGAGAATGTTGTGAATTGCGTTGCGCTAACCCATCCAATTCATTAACTTAAGGAAAACTTGACGGTTAATTTAAGCGGACCTAATTGACCCGGGGCGTTGAGAATTAATAATTTATTGAAATGCAATTGGAAATCTTTTTATTATGCAAGTGTAACATATGTGGAGATGACCCCCTTAGCTAGCATTCATCCATTCTATTTCATCAATTTTATACTTACATTCTGTTTTAATTTGTTCATTTAATTTAATTTCGTATAAACTTAAATCCCCCTTTACTTTAATGTCAATTTAGTTAGAAATCATTTTAGTTTGTGTTTTTAAAAGCATTTTGAGTCTTTGGTTTGTCTTAGTGTTTTAAAGATTAGTTTTGCATTCTTTGAGTCTAGTATAGTGTTTTATATTGTGTTTTTACGTTTTTGAGTCAAATCCAAGTGATTAACAGTCCCTCCTAATCCCCGGTCCAGAACGATCCCTACTTATACATATACTACAATTTAACGAAAAGAGGGTTTAATTTGTGCGCGTATAAATCCACGTATCATGTTGTATGCGCTAACCCATCCAATTCAATAACATTAGGAAGATTTGAAGGTTAATTAGTGCATCACGGTTAACTTGGGGTGTTGAGAATTAATGATTTATTGAAACGCAATTGGAAATCATTTTATTATACAAGTGTAACATATGTGAAGATGAACCCCTTAGCTAGCATTCATTCATTTCAATTCCATCCATATTTTCATCAAATTCATCTTTACAATCTGTTTTAATTACAATATGTGTATTTTATTTAATTTCGTCAAATCTAATTCCCCCTTTACTTTCTTGTTCTTTAGTGTTTAGAATTTGTTTAGTTTATGTTTTAAAGTGTTTTGATTCATTTTATTTCCCAATTTCGTCCAAATTCACCAAAGTGCTCAAAACTGCCCAGAAAGTGATTTTAAGGCAGTTTTGAGTGTTTTGGGTGATGTTTGAGTCTTTTGGTTTGTTTTAATGTTTTAAGTGTTTAGTTTTACATTCTTTGAGTTAGTTTAGTGTTTTATATTGTGTTTTTACTTTCTTGAGACAAGTTATTACTTAATTTCGTCCAAATTTGTGTTTGTGCTCAAATCTGCCCAGAAAGTGGTTTTTAGGCAGATTTGAGTGTGTTTGTGTTGTTTTGAGTCTTTTGGTTTGTCTTAGTGTTTTAAAGTTTAGTTTTGCATTCTTTGAGTCTAGTATAGTGTTTCATATTGTTATTTTACGTTTTTGAGTCAAATCCAAGTGGTTAACAATCCCTCCTAATCCCCGGTCCAGAACGATCCCTACTTGCACCTATACTACAATTGATAAAAAGAGGGTTTAATTTGTGTGCGTATAATTCTCGCATCAAATTTTGGCGCCGTTGCCGGGGATTAGAAAATTTGCTAATCCCTTGGATTGTTTTATTTTCGTTTGTTTTTATTTTTCCAGATTGTTAATTTTGTTTTGTTTCTTGTTTTAGGTACTAGTTCATGACTCGGAGTTCTCATCCGATTCGTGAACATATCCTGGAGTGATTGGGTTCTTCGTCCGGCTGCAAGACGTAAAAGAAAGCGCTACTTGGGAGGCAACCCAATGCACTGAAAAAAAAAAAAAAAAAAAAAAAATTTCATATATTAAATAAAATACTAAACATGGAGAAAGATGGTGCTTCACAAAGGTTGTTTGCTTAAGGCCCCATTACGTGGCTTTACTCTTGAAGCGGAAGGCGTTGGAACAGAAGGCATCGGAGTAGAAGACATAGGAGCGGAAGGCATCGAGGCGGAAGGCATCGAGGCGGAAGGCATCGGAGCGGAAGGCATCGGAGCGGGAGGCATCGGAGCTAAAGCATTCCAGGCCTCAATACTTGGCCAAGCGCTGGATGACCCAGGAAAAAGGTGCCTCTGGAGGAAAGACGAAAACCTTTGACGGTCACTGTGAATCCGACCTTCAGACTCTTGCAGCTCATCAAGCTTCCTCTTCATGCCCGACGAATAGTTGTTGGCAAGCACGTGCAAACTTCTATTCTCGTACTTAAGCTGCTGGATCTCCTGCTTGAGACTTTCCACCTCTGCCATCAATGATTCCACCTGACGGGAGCGGGCAAGCAGGCGTTGGCCCATGTTGGACACAGAACTCGCACACTGAACACTAAGTGCGAGGGACTCTTGAACGGCCAACTCATCGGACCGTCCTGACAGCAGCCTACTATCTTTTGGAGTGAGGAGGTTCCTAGCTACTATTGTAGCTGTTGTGGCGTCCTGCATCACGGAGTCTTCACCTGTAAGAAGACCGTTAGAAGATAAGAAAGAAGGGCGCCATACGTTACCTTGACGCGGCGCGCCCGTATCACTGCTAAGGCTCAATTCCAAGCTAAGGTTCGATGAGTTTGCCATTTTTCAAAGGTGTTCAAAGATAAGGGTTGATGGAGTAAATTTTCAAAGGGTCGGAGTCGATTTTCAAGAATGGGAATTCTTCAGAGTGTGTTTGTTGTGGTGATCGATAGCTCTATAAGAAGCCAAGGCGACGCGTCCACCAATTCAAAAAACCGGAATTTCCGGCGTAATTTAGGCGACGCGTTCTCGGCTTTTCAGAAAACGCGTTCAACTTTGTCAAAAGATTTCTGACAAAGCTGAAAACACGTGGAGGCCATCATCGCAACTACACGTCTTTAGCCGACAAGCGCAAAGTTCGGCGACGCTTTCTCTGCTTTTCAGAAAACGTGTGCAGCTTTGTCAAAAGGAGCCGCATCTGCACTACCACGTGTCGTTCAGAAAGAGAAGGGGCGTCGTTCAGAAATCGAAGGGGCGCCCGCTCAGAAATCGAAGAGGCGTCGTTCAGAAATCGAAGGGGCGCCACTATTTCAAAAAGCCGGATTTGCGGGATCAAAACGTTTGTCGACAAGGGTAAAAAAACAGTACCACCACTTGATATTATTTCTATATATGTCGACCTTCGTCTTTTATGGCAAGGCAAACCTGAAGAAAATGCCCAACTCTCCCTCACCTCTGAGGGCGCACTCCCAGCAAAGCCTTTCGAAATACTCAATTCTTTCTTCTTCCCCAAAGATGATACCAGATGCCTGGAGTACAGATGACCCAGGAGGAAATGGCGGATTGAAGTGTGCTGATTCATTCACCGCTTCTTCAAAAGCAAAGGTATCTCATATCATCAAGGTCAAAAGCAAAAGTATCTCATATCATGCTCTTTCCCTGTCTTTTTCTTTGTCCTTGTTCTTACTCGCATGGCAAAGTAAAAGAAGCAATCAGCCGGCACTTGGAGTCAGTCTTCCGATCTGGAGCCAACTGCCTGGAATCTATTCCTGATTGCTTACCTAGCGTTGCTCTCGAGTAGTCATCTTCAACGGTTGATACACTTCCGGAGAAGGGACCACTTCTGCAAAGGGGAGCGAGTAAAGCAAGTGAAAATGATACATTGAAGCATGTGGAGACAAACTTAGGCTGAGTTATCCTCCAACCCTTTTCAATACGAATTGGAAAGATTGAACAAAGAAACAGACCAAAGGAGTAAGCTTAGACCTTCGGGGAAGACCAAAAGAATCCTCCAGCCCAGTAGCACAAAGGAAAATCAACAAGTGGAGGAGACCAAAAGAATCATGCAGCCCAGTTCAAGAGTATGCCTGTGGAATCACCAAGATCAAAGCCTCAATGCAATTACCAAGGAGAAGAGGGAATTTACACTCCATAACCAGATTTGCGTCCCTAAACTCTTCTCTTTGTTAATTACATTCTGCCATGTTTAGTATGTTTAAATTGTTTTTTTTTGTGTGTTTACTTATGTTTTGTGTGAATCTATGCTTAAAACATTGAGGACAATGTTTGATTTAAGTGTGTGGGGGTAACTAAGTATATTTAATGCAAATTCGTGGGATTTTATCACCCATTACTTCAAATGTTGTTCTTTGCTGTTTTAAGGTGTTTTTAAGTTGTTTTAGAGTGTTTTTAGTGTGTTTTGTTTTATAACTCCGAAAATCACATAAAAATTTGAAAAACATGTTTTAAAAAGCCTAAAAAAAGTGTTTTGAGTCATTTTTGTGTGTTTGTGTCTTAGGGTACCTTCCAACAAAATGATAAGGATTTGGTTTGTAATTGCATGACTGTTAAAAAGAGTTATGAACATAGAGAAAAGTTTGAATTACTCTTGGTATATGCTTGGTTATGGTTATAATGTATGACTTCACATGCAATCAAAAAAGAAAAATTCGTTTTTGTAACATGCTTGAAGGAAGGAACTCAAACAAACGCTACAACCCTGTGAGACTCGAGCCATTACCTTCTTTGGAGAGTTATTTTCTGTGATTCTTTGTTTTCTAAAGTTGTTGCATGATCTCATTATTCCTTGCTTGGTTGCTACTTAGAATGCAATTGTATCATGATAGAACTAAATGCTAGAACTTATATCCGTTTCATTCAAAGCATGACATTGAATTGCATAACATATGTCAAGATGAAGTTGTGTAGTTGCCACCATAGCCAAATAGCCTTACTTCCCATTTTTCGTATTTGTTGTAAGTTTTAACCCCGTTGAGCTTTGTTTAGCTTTTATTCATTGTTAAACCACATTATCCTAACCTAGCCTAGTTTAGGACAGTCCACACCCTCGTTCTTAAAAGATAGTGAGCATGACTTAAATGAATTCCTTTTGAGTACATTATGAAAGAAAATGAGTATGGGGAGAGAATGTTTTGTTCTTAAGCGTTTATGTATGTTTTGAGAGTCAAAAGAAAAGAAAAAATTCTGAAAAACATATGAAAAAAAAAAACAAAAAAACAGAAAAGAAAAGAAAGAAAGAAAAAAAAAAGAGCTTGTTCCCCCTTGTTGTTCAAAAGTTGAGTTTTCATTCAAAAGTGAATTCTAAGTTAATTCAAATGCTTTGCTCGCTATTTCTTTAAGAACCTTTGTTTTCCATATCCCTTCTTTGTTAGCCAAACACCTTTGGCCCCGTTTCAACCCTTATGCTTCTATCTTGATCGTTATGTGTTCAATAATGTGGAGTTTGGAATTGATATGAGCTTATGGAATCACTGGTTCTCATTCTAAGTAGTAGCATTCCATTCATGAGATCATATTCATGTCATTATCGTAAATCCAGAAAATGCTTTCTTTGTTATAACATATGTGAGATACTAGTCTTTCATGTTTACATCAATCTCTCACATATAACTAGTGTAGGGTGTATAGTCAGAAAATCTATGTGAAAATAGAGTGCATTCTAGTAAGAAATTGAGGAAATTCTCTAAGGCATGTTACTACATTCGAAATGGTTTTAAATGCTTAAATGTGAACTAGTATGTGGTGACTATGATTAAGAATGTACTTAAGTGTAAAGATGGCTAAAATCTGTGGGAATAATGATTTTTAACTTGTCATGAGCATTGGAAATCCGTGAGACGATTGTTGGAAGGTGTAGGTTGTGTTTTGTTCGTTTTGTCTAGTTTCGTGTTCTTTTGTTGTTTTGTTTTGCTCGAGGACTAGCAAAAGATAAGTGTGGGGGTATTTGATAGGAGCATATTCATGCGACTTAAACGGCTTGTTCTCGTGCATTTACGTTATGTTTCTTTAGTTATTTTAGTCCTTTAAGCTATTTTCGTGTGTTTGTAGGTCCAAAGGGCTAAAGGAGCAAAAAGATGCATTTTGGAGACTTTTGGAGCACTTTTGGGCTAAGGATGGATAGCTTATGCTTGGCGCCAAAATGTTGGACGAAATTGAAGACCAAAGTGTTGGAACTTTGTTCCCTTTGGTTTTAGGACATTTAAACCTTTCCAATTCCCTTATGCCGTGCATCTCCACCTTTCTCCCAAAACCATACACATGCATTCATTATTCATTCTCTCACATGCTCCCATTACTTATCATAATCACATATCATATCACTTATCATTCACCACTTATCATTCATCACTTATCATTCACCACTTATCACTTATCTTATCATTCACCACTTATCACTTATCATATCATTCACCACTTATCATTCATCAAACACATGCATTCACATGTTTTCACAATCTGCCATCATTCCAACCAAAACTGTGCACATGCTATCACCATGCATTCACATGCACTTGTTCCTCCATCATTCCATCCTTTAAAACATTGCACATGCACTTTAATCATTCAACACATGCATTCACTTCATCATTGCAGCCACACATTCACCCACATGCTATCCCATTTCAGATTGCATTTCATTCATTTCACATGCATTCCATCCTTTAATTCACTCACACACACTCATAATCATTCACATTTTGCAATCACATGCATTCCATCCTTTAATTCACTCACACTCACCCTAATCATTCACATAGCTTTAATTCACATGCAAACACATTGCATTACCATTCACCACAGAAAAACACCATCATTGCCGAGCCTAATTCCCTTTGCATCCATTCCACATGCATTCACTTCATCATTGCAGCCACATTTCCACTCACATCCATTTAATTCACATGCATTTTCAGCCATGCACATTCACCTTGCATTTGCAGAAAATCCACTTCCTTTGCACATGCATTCATCATCATCACTCTAGTTTTAATTCACATGCATTTCAGATTGCATTCCATTCATTCCACCCTTTAATCACATGCATCTTGGCAGATTTCACATGCACACACAAGCATTAGCACATGCAACCTAGCTGTCATGTTCCCCCCATTTCACCTATAAATACTCATTCATTCATTCTCATTGATACACAATCCATTCACCATAGAAATAAGGCCTTTGTGCCAGAAATTCACCCATTCCAAACACTCTTCCATAAACTCATCCATTGCAGAAATGTAGACCATCAAACCACCCCCTTTGTGCCGTGAGTCTTCCCTACAAATCCAAACACCATCCTTCCATTCCTCCACCACTCCCCAAACCATTTACACCATCAAACTATCCTTAGACCTTGTGCTACGAATGAAGAGGAAGAGAAGAGTGCCTAAACGTTCATACAATTCAAGTTTGAGTTGTTGGAATGTTTAGGTGTTTCTTTGATTTCTATGTTTAATTTCAATACTCTATGTTTTGTACGAATGAGGCATGGAAGAGAAGAGTGCCTAAACGTTCATACAATTCAAGTTTGAGTTGTTGGAATGTTTAGGTGTTTCTTTGATTCTCTTTGTTTTGTATCATAAGGAACTAAACCCCCCTTGGCTAGGGGGTAATTTGAAATATATGTTTATGCTTGCGTTTTGATTTGATTACTTCTAATTTCGTTTCATAAGTTGTGATTCAATTTGTTTAACTATTTGATTGATAACTTATTTATGTATGTTTATTAAGAGTGCACACTTAATTTTCATGCATGAATATGACGCTAGAATATAAGTGAGTTTCACCTAATCGTTATGAACTTATATTCACAAGTAGTGGAGGTTGCTTATAAACAATCGCGTTAAATGAATTCTTGGCATAAGTTTCATGCAATCCATAGTAACGAATGCCTCGTCAACACTTATAATTTTCATAGAGCGTAATGATTCTTGCTTGTATCTCTTCTATGATATATTTCGAATCCCCCCCCCTAGCCAAGGGGGGTTTAGTTGAATTTAAACATTGGAATCAAAGAAACACCTAAACATTCCAACAACTCAAACTTGAATTGTATGAACGTTTAGGCCCTCTTCTCTTCCATTCCTCATTCGTACAAAACAAAGAGTATTGAAATTAAACATTGAAATCAAAGAAACACCTAAACATTCCAACAACTCAAACCTGAATTGTATGAACTTTTAGGCCCTCTTATCTTCCTCTTCGTTGTAGCACAAGGTCTAAGGATAGTTTGATGGTGTGAATGGTTTGGGGAGTGGTTGGAGTGGCTGCAATTGAGGAGAAAAGTGTTTTGGTGGCTGTTGCAAGGGTGTGGAGAGGTTTTGACGAATTTTTGGAATATGGAAGAGTGAATGAATGAGTATGAATGCAATGGATGCTTATTTATAGGTGAAATAGGGGGAACATGACAGCTAGGAGGGAATGTGGCTGCATGTGCAAGGGGACAATCTGAAAATGCATGTGAAAGCATGTGTTGGCTGCAATGATGAAATGGATGGGAGTGCATGTGGCTTAATTAATTAAAGGGAGTGCATGTGCAATGTTTTAAAGGATGGAATGCATGTGAATATGATGGAAATCTGATGGGAGATGGAATGGGATGTTTTGCATGTGAATTAAAGAGTAAATGCATGTGAATTAAAGAGTGAATGCATGTGCAATGACAGCTAGGTTGAATATGCATGTGGAATGGCTGATTTATTTGAAGATGCATGTGCAATGAAGTGGAATGACAGCTAGGTTATGATGATGAATGCATGTGGCTGATTTCATTGAATAGGAAGGCATGTGGATTTAATGGTTTAAAGGGTGAATGCATGTGGATGTATGTGTTGATGAATGGGATTGTGGAGTGGCTGGAATGATGAAAGAATAAAGGGTGCATGTGGGTTAATTAATTAAAGGGAGTGCATGTGCAATGTTGTTGTTGGTGCAATGATGGAGGAACAAGTGCATGTGAATGCATGGTGATAGCATGTGCACGGTTTTGGTTGGAATGATGGCAGATTGTGAAAACATGTGAATGCATGTGTTTGATGAATGATAAGTGGTGAATGATATGATAAGTGATAAGTGGTGAATGATAAGTGATGAATGATAAGTAATGGGAGCATGTGAGGGAATGAATAATGAATGCATGTGTATGGTTTTGGGAGAAAGGTGGAGATGCACGGCATAAGGGAATTGGAAGGTTTAAATGTCCTAAAACTAAAGGGAACAAAGTTCCAACACTTTGGTCTTCAATTTCGTCCAACATTTTGGCGCCAAGCATAAGCTATCCATCCTTAGCCCAAAAGTGCTCCAAAAGTCTCCAAAATGCATCTTTTTGCTCCTTTAGCCCTTTGGACCTACAAACACACGAAAATAGCTTAAAGGACTAAAATAACTAAAGAAACATAACGTAAATGCACGAGAACAAGCCATTTAAGTCGCATGAATATGCTCCTATCAGATGCGAGATTTATACGCACACAAATTAAACCCTCTTTTTGTCAAATTGTAGTAAGTATGCAAGTAGGGATCGTTCTGGACCAGGGATTAGGAGGGATTGTTAACCACTTGGATTTGACTCAAAAACGTAAAATAACAATATGAAACACTATACTAGACTCAAAGAATGCAAAACTAAACTTTAAAACACTAAGACAAACCAAAAGACTCAAAACAACACAAACACACTCAAATCTGCCTAAAAACCACTTTCTGGGCAGATTTGAGCACAAACACAAATTTGGACGAAATTAAGTAATAACTTGACTCAAGAATGTAAAAACACAATATAAAACACTAAACTCTCAAAGAATGTAAAACTAAACACTTAAAACATTAAAACAAACCAAAAGACTCAAACATCACCCAAAACACTCAAAACTGCCTTAAAATCACTTTCTGGGCAGTTTTGAGCACTTTGGTGAATTTGGACGAAATTGGGAAATATAATGAATCAAAACACTTAAAAGCACAAACTAAATTGATTTCTAACTAAATTGGACATTAAAGTAAAGGGGGATTTAGATTTATACGAAAATTGAAATAACAAAACAAGTTAATAAACTAAACAGATTGTAAAACGAATTTGATGGAATGGAATGAATGGATGATAGAATGGCTAAGGGGTTCATCTCCATACATGTTATACTTGCATAATAAAATGATTTCCAATTGTATTTCAATAAACCATGAAACTCAACACCCCGGGTTAACCGTGATGCACTAATTAACCTTCAAATCTTCCTAACGTTATTGAATTGGATGGGTTAGCGCATACAACAATTCAAAACATTCCCCACAAGTCCTCAACATGAATGCATAGAAGAGATACAAGCAAGAATCATTACGCTCTATGAAAATTATAAGTGTTGACGAGGCATTCGTTACTATGGATTGCATGAAACTTATGCCAAGAATTTGTTTAACGCGATTGTTTATAAGCAACCTCCACTACTTGTGAATATAAGTTCATAACGATTAGGTGAAACTTACTTATATTCTAGCGTCATATTCATGCATGAAAATTAAGCGCGCATTCTCAATAAACATACATAAATAAGTTATCAATCAAACGGTTAAACAAATTGAATCCACAACTTATGAAACGCAATTAGAAGTATTCAAATCAAAATGCAAGCATAAACATATATTCGAATCACCCCCTAACCAAGGGGGGTTTAGTTCCTCATGGTACAAAACAAAGAGAATTAAAGAAACACCTAAACATTCCAACAACTCAAACTTGAATTGTATGAACGTTTAGGCCCTCTTATCTTCCATTCCTCATTCGTACAAAACAAAGAGCATTGAAATTAAACATTGAAATCAAAGAAACACCTAAACATTCCAACAACTCAAACTTGAATTGTATGAACGTTTAGGCACTCTTCTCTTCCTCTTCGTTGTAGCACAAGGTCTAGGGATAGTTTGATGGTGTGAATGGTTTGGGGAGTGGTGGAATATGGAAGGATGGTGTTTGGATTTGTGATGCGTGATTTATACGCACACAAATTAAACCCTCTTTTTGTCAATTGTAGTATAAGTATAAGTAGGGATCGTTCTGGACCGGGGATTAGGAGGGATTGCAAATCACTTGGAAACTGACTCAAAAACATAAAAACAAAGTTAAAAACGTTCACAAAGACTCAAAGGACTCAAAACAAGTTCAAAAGACTCAAAACTGCCTAAAAACACTAACTAGGCAGTTTCTGACCTTAACCCCAATGTTGGACGAATTTAGGATTATGGCTTGATTCAAACGTAAAATAACAATATAAAACACTATACGAGACTCAAAGAATGCAAAACTAAACTTTAAAACACTAAAACAAACCAAAAGACTCAAACATCACCCAAAACACTCAAAACAGCCTTAAAATCACTTTCTGGGCAGTTTTGAGCACTTTGGTGAATTTGGACGAATTTTGGGAAATAAATTGAATCAAAACACTTTAAAACATAAACAAAACAAAGTCTAAACACTAAAGAACAAGAAAGTAAAGGGGGGGGGTTAGGTTTTGACGAATTTAAACTAAAAGAACAGATTGTAAGTAAAAGCAAAATGTAAATGTGATTGTGTGATAGAATTGAATGGAATGAAGGCTAGCTAAGGGGTTCATCTCCATACATGTTATACTTGCATAATAAAATGATTTCCAATTGCATTTCAATAAACCATGAAACTCAACACCCCGGGTTAACCGTGATGCACTAATTAACCTTCAAATATTCCTAACGTTATTGAATTGGATGGGTTAGCGCATACAACAATTCAAAACATTCCCCACAAGTCCCCTACATGATTGCATAATAGAGATACAAGCAAGAATCATTACGCTCTATGAAAATTATAAGTGTTGACGAGGCATTCGTTACTATGGATTGCATAAAACTTATGCCAAGAATTCATTTAACGCGATTGTTTATAAGCAACCTCCACTACTTGTGAATATAAGTTGATAACTATTAGGTGAAACTCACTTATATTCTAGCGTCATATTCATGCATGAAAATTAAGCGTGCAATCTCAATAAACATACATAAATAAGTTATCAATCAAACGGTTAAACAAATTGAATCCACAACTTATAAAACGCAATTAGAAGTATTCAAATCAAAATGCAAGCATAAACATATATTCGAATCACCCCCTAACCAAGGGGGTTTAGTTTGATGGTGTGAATGGTTTGGGTAGTGGTGGAGGAATGGAAGGATGGTGTTTGGATTTGTAGGGGAAACTCACGGCACAAAGGGGGTGGTTTGATGGTCTACATTTCTGCAATGGATGAGTTTATGGAAGAGTGTTTGGAATGGGTGAATTTCTGGCACAAAGGCCTTATTTCTGTGGTGAATGGATTGTGTATGAATGGATGCTTATTTATAGGTGAAATGGGGGGAACATGACAGCTAGGAGGGAATGTGGCTGGATGTTTGAATGATTAAAGGATGCATGTGGGTTGGAATTGCATGTGCAATGAATATGTGGCTGCATGTGCAAGGGGACAATCTGAAAATGCATGTGAAAGCATGTGTTGGCTGCAATGATGAAATGGATGGGAGTGCATGTGGCTTAATTAATTAAAGGGAGTGCATGTGCAATGTTTTAAAGGATGGAATGCATGTGAATATGATGGAAATCTGATGGGAGATGGAATGGGATGTTTTGCATGTGAATTAAAGAGTAAATGCATGTGAATTAAAGAGTGAATGCATGTGCAATGACAGCTAGGTTGAATATGCATGTGGAATGGCTGATTTATTTGAAGATGCATGTGCAATGAAGTGGAATGACAGCTAGGTTATGATGATGAATGCATGTGGCTGATTTAATTGAATAGGAAAGCATGTGGATTTAATGGTTTAAAGGGTGAATGCATGTGGATGCATGTGTTGATGAATGGGATTAGGAAAGGTTTAAATGTCCTAAAACTAAAGGGAACAAGGTTCCAACACTTTGGTCTTCAATTAGGTCTTCAATTTCGTCCAACACTTTGGCTCCAAGCATAAGCTATCCATCCTTAGTCCAAAAGTGCTCCAAAAGTCTCCAAAATGCATCTTTTTGCTCCTTTAGCCCTTTGGACCTACAAACACACGAAAATAGCTTAAAGTACTAAAATAACTAAAGAAACATAACGTAAATGCACGAGAACAAGCCATTTAAGTCGCATGAATATGCTCCTATCAATTTGTAGGGGAGAGCACGGCACAAGGGAGTTTGATGGTCTACATTTCTGCAATGGATGAGTTTATGGAAGAAATGGATGGACTTTGTGAAAGGCACGGCCCCAAGGGACCAATTTCTGTTGTGAAATGAATGTCCTTCAATGAGAATGAATGAATGAGTATTTATAGGTGAAATGGGGGGAACATGACAGCTAGGTTGCATGAGCTAATGCTTGTGTGTGCATGTGAAATCTGCCAAGATGCATGTGAAAGTGTATGAATGTGCACGGCATGGGATGTTTGTGGAGTGGATTGTGCATGTGGGTTGCTGGAACAAAGATGGAATGCATGTGATTAAAGGGTGGAATGAATGGAATGCAATCTGAAATGCATGTGAATTAAAACTAGAGTGATGATGATGAATGCATGTGCAAAGGAAGTGGATTTTCTGCAAATGCAAGGTGAATGTGCATGGCTGAAAATGCATGTGAAAGCATGTGAATTAAATGGATGTGAGTGGAAATGTGGCTGCAATGATGAAGTGAATGCATGTGGAATGGATGCAAAGGGAATTAGGCTCGGCAATGATGGTGTTTTTCTGTGGTGAATGGTAATGCAATGTGTTTGCATGTGAATTAAAGCTATGTGAATGATTAGGGTGAGTGTACATGTGCTTTGACAGCTAGGATGAATTAATTAAAGGAAGTGCATGTGATTGCAAAATGTGAATGATTATGAGTGTGTGTGAGTGAATTAAAGGATGGAATGCATGTGAAATGAATGAAATGCAATCTGAAATGGGATAGCATGTGGGTGAATGTGTGGCTGCAATGATGAAGTGAATGCATGTGTTGAATGATTAAAGTGCATGTGCAATGTTTTAAAGGATGGAATGATGGAGGAACAAGTGCATGTGAATGCATGGTGATAGCATGTGCACGGTTTTGGTTGGAATGATGGCAGATTGTGAAAACATGTGAATGCATGTGTTTGATGAATGATAAGTGGTGAATGATATGATAAGTGATAAGTGGTGAATGATAAGTGATGAATGATAAGTGGTGAATGATATGATAAGTGATAAGTGGTGAATGATAAGTGATGAATGATAAGTGGTGAATGATAAGTGATATGATATGTGATTATGATAAGTAATGGGAGCATGTGAGGGAATGAATAATGAATGCATGTGTATGGTTTTGGGAGAAAGGTGGAGATGCACGGCATAAGGGAATTGGAAAGGTTTAAATGTCCTAAAACTAAAGGGAACAAAGTTCCAACACTTTTGAGAGGAGCATATTCATGCGACTTAAATGGCTTGTTCTCGTGCATTTACGTTATGTTTCTTTAGTTATTTTAGTCCTTTAAGCTATTTTCATGTGTTTGTAGGTCCAAAGGGCTAAAGGAGCAAAAAGATGCATTTTGGAGACTTTTGGAGCACTTTTGGGCTAAGGATGGATAGCTTATGCTTGGCGCCAAAATGTTGGACGAAATTGAAGACCAAAGTGTTGGAACTTTGTTCCCTTTAGTTTTAGGACATTTAAACCTTTCCAATTCCCTTATGCCGTGCATCTCCACCTTTCTCCCAAAACCATACACATGCATTCATTATTCATTCTCTCACATGCTCCCATTACTTATCATAATCAAATATCATATCACTTATCATTCACCACTTATCATATCATTCACCACTTATCATTCATCACTTATCATTCACCACTTATCACTTATCTTATCATTCACCACTTATCACTTATCATATCATTCACCACTTATCATTCATCAAACACATGCATTCACATGTTTTCACAATCTGCCATCATTCCAACCAAAACCGTGCACATGCTATCACCATGCATTCACATGCACTTGTTCCTCCATCATTCCATCCTTTAAAACATTGCACATGCACTTTAATCATTCAACACATGCATTCATTTCATCATTTCAGCCACTTCATCATTCCATCAGATTTCACAACCTAAGTCACATGTACATTCATCCACCTTTCTCCCAAAAAGCTTTGCACATGCATTCACTCACCACAAACAAGTCACATGCATTCATCAACATATCTAGCTGTCATTCACATGCATTCCATCTTTTAATTTAATCACATGCACATTCACCTTGCATTTGCAGAAAATCCACTTCATAACACATGCATCTTGGCAGATTTCACATGCACTCATGCACATTCACCTTAATCATTCACATAGCTTTAATCCACATGCATTTCCACCTAGATTTCCACCTCACAACCACCAGAAATCAACCAAAACCGTGCATTCCCTTTCATTTCTGTCAAAGCACATGCATTTCCACCCTTTAATCACATGCATCTCCCATCACCATTTCAGATTTCCACCAAGTTCCTAGCTGTCATGTTCCCCCCATTTCACCTATAAATACTCATTCATTCATTCTCATTCATACACAATCCATTCACCACAGAAATAAGGCCTTTGTGCCAGAAATTCACTCCCCAATCCATCTCTCCATTTCTCACACCACAACTAACACAAACACTTCCCCTTAGAATCCAAAACCGTGAGTCCCCCTTCCACCACTCCTCATCCATTTCCATAATTCCCCAATCCATTCAACACAACCTCACCTTAGACCTTGTACTACAACAACGAGGAAGAGAAGAGTGCCTAAACGTTCATACAATTCAAAGTTTGAGTTGTTGGAATGTTTGGGTGTTTCTTTGATTTCAAAGTTATAATTTAATTCTCTTTGTTTTGTACGTATGAGGAATGGAAGATAAGAGTGCCTAAACGTTCATACAATTCAAGTTTGAGTTGTTGGAATGTTTAGGTGTTTCTTTGATTTCAAAGTTATGAGGAACTAAACCCCCCTTTAGCTAGGGGGGGATTCGAAATATATGTTTATGCTTGCATTTTGATTTGATTACTTCTAATTGCGTTTCATAAGTTGTGGATTCAATTTGTTTAACCGTTTGATTAATAACTTATTTATGTATGTTTATTAAGAATGCGCGCTTAATTTTCATGCATGAATATGACGCTAGAATATAAGTGAGTTTCACCTAATCGTTATGAACTTATATTCACAAGTAGTGGAGGTTGCTTATAAACAATCGCGTTAAACGAATTCTTGGCATAAGTTTCATGCAATCATAGTAACGAATGCCTCGTCAACACTTATAGTTTTCATGATACTTAATGATTCTTGCTTGTATCTCTATTATGCAATTCATGTAGGGAACTTGTGAGGAATGCTTTGGGTTGTCGTATGCAATCATCCAATTCATTAACTTAAGGAAAACTTGACGGTTAATTTAAGCGGACCTAATTAACCCGGGGTGTTGAGAATTCATGGTTTATTGAAATGCAATTGGAAACCATTTTATTATGCAAGTGTAACATGTATGGAGATGAACCCCTTAGCTAGCCATACCATCCATTCATTTCCGTCAATTTCATATTTACAATTTGTTTTCTTTACAATCTATCCATTTTAGTTTAAATTCGTCCAAAATCAATCCCCCCATATTTCGTTTAAGTCTTAGTCTTAATCTTTCTTAATTTTAGTTTTGCATTCTTTGAGTCTAAGTTAGTATTTCATATTGTTATTTTACGTTTTTGAGTCAGTTTCCAAGAGATTTGCAATCCCTCCTAATCCCCGGTCCAGAACGATCCCTACTTATACTTATACTACAAATCGACAAAAAGAGGGTTTAATTTGTGTGCGTATAAATCTCGCATCAAATTTTGGTGCCGTTGCCGGGGATTAGAAAATTTGCTAATCCCTTGGATTGTTTTATTTTTGTTTGTTTTTATTCCAGATTCTTAATCTTGTTTTGTTTCTTGTTTTAGGTACTAGTTTATGACTCGGAGTTCTCATCCGATTCGTGAACATATCCTGGAGTGATTGGGTTCTTCGTCCGGCTGCAAGACGTAAAAGAAAGCGCTACTTGGGAGGCAACCCAAGGCGCTGAATAAAACAAAGCATGTTCATTAAAAAAAAAAAAAAAAAAAAAAAAAAAAAAAATACTAAACATGGAGAAAGGTGGAGCTTCACAAAGGTTGTTTACGTGAAGCCCCACTACGAGGCGTCGAAGCGGAAGGCGTCGAAGCGGAAGGCATCGAAGCGGAAGGCATTGGAGCGGAAGGCATTGGAGCGGAAGGCATCGGAGCGGGAGGCATCGGAGCTAGAGCATTCCAGGCCTCAATACTTGGCCAAGTGCTGGATGAGCCAGGAAAAAGGTGCCTCTGGAGGAAAGACGAAAACCTTTGACGGTCACTGTGAATCCGACCTTCAGACTCTTGCAGCTCATCAAGCTTCCTCTTCATGCCCGTCGAATAGTTGTTTGCAAGCACATGCAAACTTCTATTCTCGTACTTAAGCTGCTGGATCTCTTGCTTAAGACTTTCCACTTCTGCCATCAATGATTCCACCTGACGGGAGCGGGCAAGCAGGCGTTGGCCCATGTTGGACACAGAACTCGCACACTGAACACTAAGTGCGAGCGACTCTTGAACGGCCAACTCATCGGACCGTCCTGACAGCAGCCTACTATCTTTTGGAGTGAGGAGGTTCCTAGCTACTATTGTAGCTGTTGTGGCGTCCTGCATCACGGAGTCTTCACCTGAAAGAGGACCGTTAGAAGATAAGAAAGAAGGGCGCCATACGTTACCTTGACGCGGCGCGCCCGTATCACTGCTAAGGCTCAATTCCAAGCTAAGGTTCGATGAGTTTGCCATTTTTCAAAAGTGTTCAAAGAGAAGGGATGGAGTTAAATTTCAAAGGCCCGGAGTCGATTTTCAAGAATGGGAAATCTTCAGAGTGTGTTTGTTGTGGTGATCGATAGCTCAATAAAAAAGCCAAGGCGACGCGTCCACCAATTCAAAAAGCCGGAATTTCCGGCGTAATTTAGGCGACGCTTTCTCGGCTTTTCAGAAGACGCGTTCAACTTTGTCAAAAGATTTCTTCTTTTCAGACAACACGTGGAGGCCATCATCGCAACTACACATCTTTAGCCGACAAGCGCAAAGTTCGGCGACGCTTTCTCTGCTTTTCAGAAAACGCGTGCAGCTTTGTCAAAAGGAGCCGCATCCGCACTACCACGTGTCGTTCAGAAAGCAAAGGGGCGTCGTTCAGAAATCGAAGGGGCGCCTGCTCAGAAATCGAAGAGGCGTCGTTCTGATATCGAAGAGACATTTGTCGACAAGGGTAAAAGAATAGTACCACCATTTGATATTATCTCTATATATGTCGACCTTCGTCTTTTATGGCAAGGCAAAACCTGAAGAACCATGCCCAACTCTCTCTCACCTCTGAGGGCGCACTCCCAGCAAAGCCTTTCGAAATACTCAATTCTTTCTTCTTCCCCAAAGATGATACCAGATGCCTGGAGTACATATGACCCAGGAGGAAACAGCACAACAAATACATGTGCTGATTCATTCACCGCTTCTTCAAAAGCAAAGGTATCTCATATCATAAAGGTCAAAAGCAAAAGTATCTCATATCATGCTCTTTCCCTGTCTTTTTCTTTGTCCTTGTTCTTACTCGCATGGCAAAGTAAAAGAAGCAATCAGCCGGCACTTGGAGTCAATCTTCCGATCTGGAGCCAACTGCCTGGAATCTATTCCTGATTGCTTACCTAGCGTTGCTCTCGAGTAGTCATCTTCAACGGTTGATACACTTCTGGAGAAGGGACCACTTCTGCAAAGGGGAGCGAGTAAGGCAAGTGCAAAATGATACATTGAAGCATGTGGAGACAAACATAGGCTGAGTTATCCTCCAACCCTTTTCAATACGAATTGGAAAGATTGAACAAAGAAACAGACCAAAGGGGTAAGCTCAGACCTTCGGGGAAGACCAAAAGAATCCTGCTGCCCAGTTCAACAGTAGCACAAAGGAAAATCAATGATGGGCGGACACCAGTTCAAGAGTAAGCCTGTGGAGTCACTATGACCAAAGCCTCAATGCAATTACCAAGGAGAAGAGGGAATTTACACTCCATAACCAGATTTGCGTCCCTAAACTCTTCTCTTTGTTAATTACATTCTGCCATGTTTAGTATGTTTAAATTGCTTTTTGTGTGTTTACTTATGCTTAAAACATTGAGGACAATGTTTGATTTAAGTGTGGGGGGGGTAACTAAGTATATTTAATGCAAATTCGTGGGATTTTATCACCCATAACTTCAAATGTTGTTCCTTGCTGTTTTAAGGTGTTTTTAAGTTGTTTTAGAGTGTTTTAGTATGTTTTGTTTTTATAACTCCGAAAATCACATAAAAATTTGAAAAACATGTTTTAAAAAGCCTAAAAAGAGTGTTTTGAGTCGTTTTTGTGTGTTTGTGTCTTAGGGTACCTTCCAACACAATGATAAGGATTTGGTTTGTAATTGCATGACGGTTAAAAAGAGTTATAAACATAGAGAAAAGTTTGATTTACTCTTGGTATATGCTTGGATATGGTTATAATGTATGACTTCACATGCAATCATAAAAGAAAAATTCGTTTTTGTAACATGCTTGAAGGAAGGAACTCAAACAAACGCTACATCCCTGTGAGACTCGAGCCATTACTTTCTTTGGAGAGTTATTTTCTGTGATTCTTTGTTTTCTAAAGTTGTTACATGATCTCATTATTTCTTGCTTGGTTGCTACTTAGAATGCAATTGTATCATGATAGAACTAAATGCTAGAACTTATATCCGTTTCATTCAAAGCATGACATTGAGTTGCATAACATATATCAAGATGAAGTTGTGTAGTTGCCACCATAGCCAAATAGCCTTACTTCCCATATTTCGTATATATTAGTTTTAACCTCGTTGAGCCTCGTTTAGCCTATTTTCTTTGCTAACCACATCACCCCTTACCTAGCCTAGAGTAGGACTTTCCTATACCCTTGTTCTTGAAGTATAGTGAGCATGACTTAAATGAATTCCTTTTGATTAATATGTTGCAGAAAATAAGTGTGGGGGAAGGGATTTTTGTGTGTATGTATGTGCCTAAGTCTTAAAGGAGGCACGGGAAAAAGAAAAAAAAAATGTGAGAAAAAGAAGAAGAAAAGAAAGAAAAAGAGTGAAAATAAGTGAGAGTGGACTCACAAGTGTGATTGTTGAAGAAAGGGCCCAAAAAGTTTGAATATGGCCCTAAGTTTTGTGTGACTTCCCCTTGGGTGTTCAAAGTTGACTTCAGCGTTCTAAAGGGAATTCTAAGTGCCTAATTCAATACTTTGCTCACTATTGCTTAAAGAACGTTTGTTTTCCCTATCCTTTCTTTGTTAGCCAAACACCGTTAGCCCCGTTTCAACCCTTATGCTTCTATCTTGAGTGTTATGTGTTTCAATAGTGTGGAGTTTGGAATTGATATGAGCTTATGGAATCACTGGTTCTCATTCTAAGTAGTAGCATTCCATTCATGAGATCATATTCATTGTCGTAAATCCAGAAAATGCTTTCTTTGATATAACATATGTGGGTGTTAGAATTCATATTTACATCAATCTTCTCACATATAACTAGTGTAGGGTGTGTAGTCAGAAAATCTGTGTGAAAAACGAGTGCATATCTTGTAAGGATTTGAGCAAATTCTCTAAGGCATGTTACTACATTCAAAATATAGTTTTAAATGCTTAATTGTGAAATAGTATGTGGTGACTATGATTAAGAATGTATTCAAGTGTGAAGATGACTAAAATCTATGGGACTAATGATTTTTAACTTGTCATGTGCATTGGAAATCCGTGAGACGATTGTTGGAAGGTGTAGGTTGTGTTTTGTTCGTTTTGTCTAGTTTCATGTTCTTTTGTTGTTTTGTTTTGCTCGAGGACTAGCAAAAGATAAGTGTGGGGGTATTTGATAGGAGCATATTCATGCGACTTAAATGGCTTGTTCTCGTGCATTTACGTTATGTTTCTTTAGTTATTTTAGTCCTTTAAGCTATTTTCATGTGTTTGTAGGTCCAAAGGGCTAAAGGAGCAAAAAGATGCATTTTGGAGACTTTTGGAGCACTTTTGGGCTAAGGATGGATAGCTTATGCTTGGCGCCAAAATGTTGGACGAAATTGAAGACCAAAGTGTTGGAACTTTGTTCCCTTTAGTTTTAGGACATTTAAACCTTTCCAATTCCCTTATGCCGTGCATCTCCACCTTTCTCCCAAAACCATACACATGCATTCATTATTCATTCTCTCACATGCTCCCATTACTTATCATAATCACATATCATATCACTTATCATTCACCACTTATCATATCATTCACCACTTATCATTCATCACTTATCATTCACCACTTATCACTTATCTTATCATTCACCACTTATCACTTATCATATCATTCACCACTTATCATTCATCAAACACATGCATTCACATGTTTTCACAATCTGCCATCATTCCAACCAAAACCGTGCACATGCTATCACCATGCATTCACATGCACTTGTTCCTCCATCATTCCATCCTTTAAAACATTGCACATGCACTTTAATCATTCAACACATGCATTCATTTCATCATTTCAGCCACTTCATCATTCCATCAGATTTCACAACCTAAGTCACATGTACATTCATCCACCTTTCTCCCAAAAAGCTTTGCACATGCATTCACTCACCACAAACAAGTCACATGCATTCATCAACATATCTAGCTGTCATTCACATGCATTCCATCTTTTAATTTAATCACATGCACATTCACCTTGCATTTGCAGAAAATCCACTTCATAACACATGCATCTTGGCAGATTTCACATGCACTCATGCACATTCACCTTAATCATTCACATAGCTTTAATCCACATGCATTTCCACCTAGATTTCCACCTCACAACCACCAGAAATCAACCAAAACCGTGCATTCCCTTTCATTTCTGTCAAAGCACATGCATTTCCACCCTTTAATCACATGCATCTCCCATCACCATTTCAGATTTCCACCAAGTTCCTAGCTGTCATGTTCCCCCCATTTCACCTATAAATACTCATTCATTCATTCTCATTCATACACAATCCATTCACCACAGAAATAAGGCCTTTGTGCCAGAAATTCACTCCCCAATCCATCTCTCCATTTCTCACACCACAACTAACACAAACACTTCCCCTTAGAATCCAAAACCGTGAGTCCCCCTTCCACCACTCCTCATCCATTTCCATAATTCCCCAATCCATTCAACACAACCTCACCTTAGACCTTGTACTACAACAACGAGGAAGAGAAGAGTGCCTAAACGTTCATACAATTCAAAGTTTGAGTTGTTGGAATGTTTGGGTGTTTCTTTGATTTCAAAGTTATAATTTAATTCTCTTTGTTTTGTACGTATGAGGAATGGAAGATAAGAGTGCCTAAACGTTCATACAATTCAAGTTTGAGTTGTTGGAATGTTTAGGTGTTTCTTTGATTTCAAAGTTATGAGGAACTAAACCCCCCTTTAGCTAGGGGGGGATTCGAAATATATGTTTATGCTTGCATTTTGATTTGATTACTTCTAATTGCGTTTCATAAGTTGTGGATTCAATTTGTTTAACCGTTTGATTAATAACTTATTTATGTATGTTTATTAAGAATGCGCGCTTAATTTTCATGCATGAATATGACGCTAGAATATAAGTGAGTTTCACCTAATCGTTATGAACTTATATTCACAAGTAGTGGAGGTTGCTTATAAACAATCGCGTTAAACGAATTCTTGGCATAAGTTTCATGCAATCATAGTAATGAATGCCTCGTCAACACTTATAGTTTTCATGATACTTAATGATTCTTGCTTGTATCTCTATTATGCAATTCATGTAGGGAACTTGTGAGGAATGCTTTGGGTTGTCGTATGCAATCATCCAATTCATTAACTTAAGGAAAACTTGACGGTTAATTTAAGCGGACCTAATTAACCCGGGGTGTTGAGAATTCATGGTTTATTGAAATGCAATTGGAAACCATTTTATTATGCAAGTGTAACATGTATGGAGATGAACCCCTTAGCTAGCCATACCATCCATTCATTTCCGTCAATTTCATATTTACAATTTGTTTTCTTTACAATCTATCCATTTTAGTTTAAATTCGTCCAAAATCAATCCCCCCATATTTCGTTTAAGTCTTAGTCTTAATCTTTCTTAATTTTAGTTTTGCATTCTTTGAGTCTAAGTTAGTATTTCATATTGTTATTTTACGTTTTTGAGTCAGTTTCCAAGAGATTTGCAATCCCTCCTAATCCCCGGTCCAGAACGATCCCTACTTATACTTATACTACAAATCGACAAAAAGAGGGTTTAATTTGTGTGCGTATAAATCTCGCATCAACTTTGGTCTTCAATTTCGTCCAACATTTTGGCGCCAAGCATAAGCTATCCATCCTTAGCCCAAAAGTGCTCCAAAAGTCTCCAAAATGCATCTTTTTTGCTCCTTTAGCCCTTTGGACCTACAAACACACGAAAATAGCTTAAAGGACTAAAATAACTAAAGAAACATAACGTAAATGCACGAGAACAAGCCATTTAAGTCGCATGAATATGCTCCTATCACTAAACCCCTAATTAGTTAGGGGAAAGTTTGAAGCCATGAACATGTTTGAAATATGAATTGATTTCTTCCAATTGTGATTTGTTAAGTTGTGATTGTAATTCAATTATCATGTTTATTAAAAACTTGTTTTTGTATGTTGATTAGGGATGCATACTTAGTCTTCATGCATAAACTCGATGCTAGTTTATAAACGAGTTTCACCTAATCGTCACAAGTTTATAAACATGAGTAGTGAAGGTTGCTAGTCACAACCGCGTTAATTGAATTCTTGGCAAGAGTATCATGCATTCATAGTTACAATTGCCTCGTCAACACATATAATTTTCATAGAGCATCATGATCTCTCATTGTATCTCTTCTATGCATTCATGTTGAGAACCATTGGAGAATGATTTGAATTGTCGCATGCATCATCCAATTCAATAACATAAGGAAAATTTGAGAGTTAATTAGTGCATCACGGTTAACTTGGGGTGTTGAGCATCATAGTTAATGAAAAGCAATTGGAGAATCGATTCATATACAAATGTGTCATGTGTGGAGAATGGACCTCTAACTAATCCATCCATTATCTTGTTTTTAAGAAATTCGTTTTTACAATCTGCCTAGTTTGTTATCTTGTTTCGTTATTTCAAATCTCATCAAGACAAAATCCCCCTTTACTTTAGTGTCCAATTTAGTTAGAAAGTGTCTTAGTTTGTGTTTATAAGTGTTTTGATTCAATTTATTACACAAATTCGTCCAAATTCACCAAAGTGCTCAAAACTGCCCAGAAAGTGTTTTTAATGCAGTTTTGAGTGTTTTGGGTGATGTTTGAGTCTTTTGGTTTGTTTTAGTGTTTTAAGAGTTTAGTTTCGAATTCTTTGAGTCTAGTTGAGTGTCTTAAACTTTATTTTACGTTTTTAAGTCAGTTTCCAAGTGATTTGCAATCCCTCCTAATCCCCGGTTAAGAACGATCCCTACTTATACTTATACTACAATTGACAAAAAGAGGGTTTAATTTGTGCTTAATTATTTTCGCATCAATGCTCAAACATGAGGTCTTTTAGGATTTAACTTTCCTACTTCAAGTCTTCAATTTCGTCCATCCTCTTGGCTCCAAGCATATGATATCCATTCCAATCTCTAATTTGCTCCAAAAGGCTCCAAAAGGCATCCTTTTGCATACCTTGCCCTTAGAACCTACAAACACACGAAAATAGCTTAAAGTACTAAAATAACTAAAGAAACATAACGTAAATGCACGAGAACAAGCCATTTAAGTCGCATGAATATGCTCCTATCACGCCAAAAATTTGATGTGATAAAAGATAGCACTCAAATTAAACCCTCTTTTTGGCAATTGTAGTATAGATATAAGTAGGGATCGTTCTAGGCCGGCGATTAGGAGGGATTGCTAATCTAATGAAAATTGACTCAAAGATGTAAAAATATGCTTTAAAACACTTAAACACACTCAAAAGACTCTAACTAAACTTGTATGACTCAAAACAACTCAAAACAATAAAAAAGACTCAATTTAGACTCTAAGACTCAATTTGGACGAAAATACAATTAGTTTTGACTCAAAAGACTTAAAAAGACACTTTTGGACAGATTTAGAACAAGTAAGAAAAGGCGGGTTTGATTTTGGACGAATTGAAAAGAAAAACAAGTAACTTAAAACTTTAAAACAGATTTTGGACGAATTTAAGAAAAACCAATGGATGATGAACTACCCAAGGGATACTTCTCCACACATGATACATTCAAACATAAATTGATTTCCAGTTGCTTTTCCGATAAACCATGAACCTCAACACCCCAGATTAACCGTGACATCACTAATTAACCCTCAGATTTCCCTTAAGTTATTGGATTGGATGACATCATACGACAACCCAAAGCATTCTTCAAAAGTCCCCTACATGACATCATAGTAGAGATACAATCAAAGATCATTACGTTTAATGGAAATCATAAGTATTGACAAAGCACTTGTAACTATGACATCATGATACTCATGCTAGGAATTTACTTAACATGATTGTGAAAACAACAGTAACTACTTGTGAATATAAGTTTGTAACGATTATGTGAAACACCCTTATATTCTAGCACCAAATTCAAGCATGCAAATTAAGTAGGCCTCCCTAATCAACATACGAGAATAAGTTATCCATCAAACGGTTAAGTAAATTGCATTCACAATTTATGAAATCACAACTGGAATTTATCAACTCATATTATAAACGTAATCATGGTTTCAAAGCATCCCTAGGCTAAAACGAGTTTAGCCTCTCATGTTCATAACAAAACAAAGGAGAATAGAATTAAACATTGAAAATAAAAGATAGATTACACCTAAAAACGTTCCAACACTCCAACTCGAATGCATAAACGTCCAAGGCTTCGTCTTCCTTCTCCTCCTCCTTGCTAAGTCACGGCACAAGAGTCTAGGGTAGTTTTGCGGATGATTTTCTGGGTTTTGAATGGATTTAGGAAAGTAGGGTGGTGCGGCAAGGGTTATGGGTGGTGTATGGAGGCTTGGATGAAGGTTTGGAAGTAGGGGAATGGTGGAAAGTTGGATGGAAGGCTGCGGCAAAGGAAGGTTTTCTGAGTGAAGGAAGGCAGATTGTATGGAGGGGTGATTAGGGTCCCTAAGGGTGCGGCATAGGGTATTTATATGGAAGAAAGAATCCTAAGGCTTTATTACTTAGTTTAGGGAAAGAAATAACTCCAAATCCTTCAAGAATAGGAAACACAAATTCAGAAATTGAAGGAAAAGGGAAGTGACTTGCGGCATTCAATTGTGAGAAGGAGAATGTCATTTATTTCTGAAATTAGGCAAGAACTTTGGAATAGAAAAGGGTAAGTGAGTTATGGCTGAGTTTGGTATGAAAAGGGAATGTTTTTGAATGCTTTAAAATAGGAAAGAAGACCCTTCCTTGCACGGCAAGAAAGGGAAATACTAAGGGGATACACGGCAAGGATTTTGGTTTGCAAGGGAACATTGTCTTGTGTCCTAGAATAGGTAGAAGTCCTTGATATTGCTGAAACATGGAGTCTTTAAGGATTAGGAAAGATTAAACCAAAATAGGAAACCTTGGCTTAACTTTCCTACTTCAAGTAGGAAACCTTCTTTGACTAAGATTCCTCATTTGATTAGGAATCCTCTTGTGATTACGAATCCTAACTCTTTTAGGTCTTCAATTTCGTCCATTCCTTTTGCTCCAAGCATAAGCTATCCATTCCAAGTCCAATTTTGCTCCAAAATGCATCTTTTTGCTTCCTTAGCCATGGGAACCTAAAAACACACGAAAATGGCTTAAACTACTAAAACAACTATGAACTAACAACATAAATGCACGAAAACAAGCTAAGTAAGTCGCCTAAATATGCTCCTATCAACCACCCTTTATGCTATTCAGAACCCTATTGCTGTAATCGCTATTCTCCATTCTTCAACCTCCATACACACCTGCCGCACCCCTACCACCATAATCAGCCATCCTCCATCCCTCTAAACAAAAACACACCATTCAAAACCCCCAAATCCACCACACACACCTTGTGTCGCAACAAGGAGGAGGAAGAGGAGCCTTAGCCGTGCATCAATTTCATCCTGGAAGTGCTGAACGTTTAGGTGTAATCTTTCTTATGATTTCAATGTTTAAATTCAATAATCTTTGTTTTGCGAGTATGAGGAACTAATCCCCTTTTCGGCTAGGGGGAATTTCGAAACCATGGCTATATTTGCATGATGATTTGATTACTTTCAGTCGTGATTTCATGAATGGTGAATTCAATTTACTGATCTGTTTTAATTAAAACTTGTTTATGTATATGAATTGAGAGTGCACACTTAATTTGCATGCATAAATCTGATGCTAGGGTATAAGGAAACTTCACCTAATCGTTGGGAACTTATATTCATGAGTAGTTAAGATTCTTGGTCACAATTATGTTAAGTAAATTCTTGGCATAAGTATCATGCGCTTTCATAGTTACGAATGCCTCGTCAACACCTATGATTTCCATAGAACTTTATGATCTTTGATTGTTTCTCTATTATGCGCTTTCATATAGAGAACTTTTAAGGAATAATTTGATTGCAATGCGCTAATTCCATTCAATTCAATGACCTAAGGGAAATCCGAGAGTTAATTTAAGCGTACCTAATTAACTTGGGGTGGTGAGGTTCATAATTCATTGAATAAGCAACTGGAGATTGTTTTGTATGCAAGTATGCCATGTGTGGAGAAAAACCTCCTAGCTATCTCACCATCCACTTAATTCCATCAAATTCGTCCAAAACCAAATCCCCAATTGCCTTAGAGTGTCTAATTGGTTCAAATATGTTTTAGATTGTGTTTTTAAGAGTTTTGAGTCAAGTTAGAACCAATTTTCGTCCAAGTTTGTGTTTAGAGTCAAAACTGCCCACTTTGTGTTTTTAGGCAGTTTTGAGTGTTTTTAGCTTATTTTGAGTCTGGTGAACTTGTTTTGAGTCTTTTTAAGTTGAGTTAAGTGTTTTAAAGGTTAGTTTTATTTATTTGAGTCAGTTTAAAGTGTTTAGCAATCCCTCCTAATCCCCGGTGTAAGAACGATCCCTACTTATTTATATGCTACAATTGTCAAAAGAGGGTTAATTTGTGTGTTAAGTTAATTTTCGCATCATCCTTGCATAGAGCACACTCCACATATGGCCGCACCTTGCATTTTGGATCCTTCAACAACCTGAGACACAAGTATAGTGAGATTAGCTAATTGAGAATGAATTTCAGAAATTGCACTTACCTCATTCACTTGTTGTTGCCGTGGGGGGTCTCTTTGTCCAACTCCCTCGTATTGTTGTGCATTCAAGGCTCAATTTGCAATTAGGACCTTGGCAGCCACCTGTGTTTTGTCAACCAAAGCACCTCCCGCTGAAGCATCTAGCATTTGTCTCTCAATTGGAAGGAGTCCTTCGTAAAAGTATTGAATTAGAAGCTCTTCCTTCATTTGGTGTTGTGGGCAAGATGCAACAAAGGGCTTTGAAACGCTCATAATATGTTGGAAAAGACTCCCCTTGGTTTTGTTGAATGCCACTAATTTTCTTTCTCAAAAGAATTACTCTTTAAGTTGGAAAGAATTTCTCCAAGAACGCTCGTTTCATACTTTCCCAAGAAGTAACGGTTTCGGGCGCCAATTCGTATAGCCAATCTTTAGCCTTTTCCAAAAGAGAGAATGGAAAGGTTTTCATCTTCAAAATATTCCCATCCACGTTAATGGGTGTCATGCTTGAGCATACAACTTCAAACTCCTTCAAATGCTTGTTTGGATCTTCCATGGACAGCCCATGGTATTTGGGAATATGATGCAGCAAGCTTGACTTTAATTCAAACTCATCGGTCTTGTCCGAGGTTGCCCTAGGATATTGAATGCAAATAGGCACGGCATTGTCCAACCCCGAGGCCGAAAGTTCTTTGATTGTTCGATTGTCCACCACCATGCTTTCTTCTTCTTCAAATTCAGATTCGGACTCTGAACTCAAACTAGGTGGATTAGGTTCTGGTTGTTTCCTCTTTCTTCTCAAATTTCATTCAAAATCGTCATCAAATTCCAATATGTTTGAATGATGAGTCATAAACTAGTACCTGAGACAAATAACAAAAAAAATTCAGTAACCACTTTAAAGGGCACGGCAAACACCACAAAAAGACAGAAAAGAAAACACACGGCACACTTGACCTTAAGACTCACTTTGACACGACACAAACAAAAGGGATTAGCAATTTTGCTAATCCCCGGCAACGGCGCCAAAATTTGATGTGAAAATTAACTTGACACACAAATTAAACCCTATTTATGACAATTGTAGTAGATATGTAAGTAGGGATCGTTCTAGACCGGGGATTAACTAGGGATGCTAATATATATAAATAAGACTTAAAAACACTAAACTAGACTCTATAGACTCAAAATTAACTTTAGACACTTAAAACAGCAACCAATAATAAAAAAGACTCAATTTTAGACTCAATAAGTGTTTTGGACGAAAATAGGACTTGACTTGACTCAAAAGACTCAAGGAAAACAAGTTTTGACTCAAATATGAAGACAAAGTAAAATGGGGATTGTTTTTGACGAATTCCAAACTTAAAACAAAAACTCTATAGAAAACACTTTTGAAAAACGAATTTAGGTAAAATAAATGGGTGAAAGGCTAGTTAGAGGGTCATTCTCCACACATGATATATGCATACGAACCAATTTCCAGTTATTATTCCTTTAGACTATGAATGACAACGCCCCAAATTAGTTGCATCGCACAACTAACCCTCAAGTTTTCCTTATTTCATTGAATTAGATGGAATACGCATCTAAAACAAATTATCCTTTTCAAGTTCTTTATATGAGACGCATAACAAAGATACATATCAAAAGTCATTAAGTTTTGTGAAAACTATAAGCATTGACAAGGCATTCATCATTATGAAACACATGAGACTCATACCAAGGATTTTACTTAACACGATTGTGACTAGCAACCTCCACTACTTGTGAATATAAGTGAATAACTATTACGTGAAACCCCCTTATATTCTAGCGTCAAATTCATGCATGCAAATTAAGTGTTAACCCTCAACCCACATACATAAACCAGTTTTAATAACTTAGATAAGCAAATCACATTCATGCCTTAAGAAATAATACCGGACGTAATCAATTCATATAAAACATATAATCATGGCTTCGAATTCACCTCCAACTAAAAAGAAGTTAGTTCCTCATGTTCGCAAAACAAAGATAATTAAATTTAAAAGACTAAGGATAGAATACACCTAGAAACGCTCCACACTCCAATGGCTGATTTCTAACCCTCCTTGGATGGCAGATTGCACAAGTCTTCTGCTCCTTCCTTCCTTGCTTGTGGCACTAGGGTGGTGTAGGGTGAATTGTGGTGTTTGATGGCTGAAAGTATGAATGAGTGAATGGATGGATTGAATGGTGCGGCATAGGGTTGTATTTATAGGCTAATTTATGCACAATTTCTGAAGGTAAAGGATTGCACAATCCAATGGGAAAAGGGTTGAGTGATGTGAAAATTAGCTTAACACACAAATTAACCCTCTTTTGACAATTGTAGCATATAAATAAGTAGGGATCGTTCTTACACCGGGGATTAGAAGGGATTCCTAAACACTTTAAACTGACTCAAATAAATATAACTAACCTTTAAAACACTTAACTCAACTTAAAAAGACTCAAAACAAGTTCACAAGACTCAAAATAAGCTAAAAACACAAATTGGGCCTTGGACGAAATTTGGTTCTAACTTGACTCAAAACTCTTAAAAACACAATCTAAAACATATTTGAACTAATTAGGCACTCTAAAACACATGGGGATTTGGTTTTGGACGAAAATCAAACAAACAAAACAAGAAATTAAACTAGGCATATTTGGACGAATTTGATGGAATTAAGTGGATGGTGAGATAGCTTGGTGATGTGATATATAATAGCACTCAAATTAAACCCTCTTTTTGACAATTGTAGTATAGATATAAGTAGGGATCGTTCTAGGCCGGGGATTAGGAGGGATTGCTAATCTAATGAAAACTGACTCAAAGATACAAAAATATGCTTAAAAACACTTAAATAAACTCAAAGACTCTTAACTAAACTTATATGACTCAAAACAAACTCAAAAGACTCAAAACAACACAAAACAATGAAAAAGACTCAAACTAGACTCTAGGACTTACTTTGGACGAAAATAGGTTTGGTTTTGACTCAAAATACTCAAAAACACTAATTAGGACAGATTCTAACCTAATTGACACTTAAAACAAAGGGGGGTTTTGGTTTTGACAAATTTGAATTAAAACAAAACAGAAACTAAACTAGACAAAGTTATGAACGAATTTGGGTATATGGATGGGTGATTAGTGATAGGAGCATATTTATGCTATTTAGTTATGTTGTTTCCTTGCATTTAGTTACTTAATTACTATCTACTTTAGTCTTTTAAGCTATTTTCGTATGTTTTTAGGTCCTAATGGCAAAAGGAGCAAGAAAGTGCATTTTGAGGCTATTTGGAGCAGTTTTGGGCATGGATTGGATAGCTTAACTATGGAGCAATGTGGATGGACGAAATTGAAGTCAAGAGATGCTAGGAAAGGCTAAAAATCTGGAGAAAGAAGTCCAAATGCAAAGAAGATAAGGAAAGAGCAAGAAATAAGGAACCTTATCCAAATTTCCTCATCTTATCCAAACCTTATCCAACCTTATCTTATCCTATCCTAATCTTTTCCTACCTTAATTCCCACTTCAAAGAGGACTCCTTTTCACATTAAATCACCTAAATATCAAGTTCTAGAAACCCTATTTTCGTGCATTAAGTTTATGCCACATGTAACCCTTCTAGAAGTTCTAGAATCTGCCACAAGGACCATTCCTTGTCCTTCTTGGAATCTGATTGAAAGTATCCTTGTTCTTTGGTGATTTGGAGTCCTAATTCCTCTCCTTTTCAGCCCAAATTCGTGCCTCCCCTTCACCCTATAAATACATGATGCCACAACACTAAAAAACCACCACCCTCTACCACAAATTCACACCACACCTCAAGAGCCTAAATGATAGGAGCATATTTAGGCGACTTACTTAGCTTGTTTTCGTGCATTTATATTGTTAATTCATAGTTGTTTTTGGCTTTTAAGCCATTTTCGTGTGTTTTTAGGTTCATGTGGCTAAGGAAGCAAAAAGATGCATTTTGGAGCATTTTGGAGCAAAATTGGACTTGGAATGGATAGCTTATGTTTGGAGCAAAAGGAATGGACGAAATTGAAGGATTCCTAATCCATTGCAGCCACATGCATTCACATGCATAAATCAGCCACATGCATCTCCCATCACCATATCAGATTTCCATCATATTCACATGCATTCCATCCTTGAAAACATTGCACATGCACTCCCTTTAATTAATTAAGCCACATGCACTCCCATCCATTTCATCATTGCAGCCAACACATGCTTTCACATGCATTTTCAGATTGTCCCCTTGCACATGCAGCCACATATTCATTGCACATGCAATTCCAACCCACATGCATCCTTTAATCATTCAAACATGCAGCCACATTCCCTCCTAGCTGTCATGTTCCCCCCATTTCACCTATAAATAAGCATTCATTCTCATTCATTCATACACTCTTCCATATTCCAGAAATTCGTCAAAACCTCTCCACACCCTCATTGCAGCCACCAAAACACTTTTCTCCTCCATTGCAGCCACTCCAACCACTCCCCAAACCATTCACACCATCAAACTATCCTTAGACCTTGTGCTACAACGAAGAGGAAGAGAAGAGTGCCTAAACGTTCATACAATTCAAGTTTGAGTTGTTGGAATGTTTAGGTGTTTCTTTGATTCCAATGTTTAAATTCAACTAAACCCCCCTTGGCTAGGGGGGAATTCGAAATATATGTTTATGCTTGCATTTTGATTTGATTACTTCTAATTGCGTTTCATAAGTTGTGGATTCAATTTGTTTAACCGTTTGATTGATAACTTATTTATGTATGTTTATTGAGAATGCGCGCTTAATTTTCATGCATGAATATGACGCTAGAATATAAGTGAGTTTCACCTAATAGTTACGAACTTATATTCGCAAGTAGTGGAGGTTGCTTATAAACAATCGCGTTAAACAAATTCTTGGCATAAGTTTCATGCAATCATAGTAACGAATGCCTCGTCAACACTTATAATTTTCATAGAGCGTAATGATTCTTGCTTGTACCTCTTCTATGCATTCATGTTGAGGACATGTGGGGAATGTTTTCAATTGTCGCATGCATCATCCAATTCAATAACGTTAGGAAGATTTGAAGGTTAATTAGTGCATCACGGTTAACTTGGGGTGTTGAGTATCATAGTTTATTGAAATGCAATTGGAAATCATTTTATTATGCAAGTATAACATGTATGGAGATGAACCCCTTAGCTAGCCTTCATTCCATTCAATTCTATCACACATTCACATTTACATTTTGCTTTTACTTACAATCTGTTCTTTTAGTTTAAATTCGTCAAAACCTAACCCCCCCCCCCCTTTACTTTCTTGTTCTTTTGTGTTTAGACTTTGTTTAGTTTATGTTTTAAAGTGTTTTGATTCAATTTATTTCCCAAAATTCGTCCAATTTCACCAAAGTGCTCAAAACTGCCCAGAAAGTGATTTTAAGGCTGTTTTGAGTGTTTTGGGTGATGTTTGAGTCTTTTGGTTTGTTTTAGTGTTTTAAAGTTTAGTTTTGCATTCTTTGAGTCTAGTATAGTGTTTTATATTGTTATTTTACGTTTGAATCAAGCCATAATCCTAAATTCGTCCAACATTGGGGTTAAGGTCAGAAACTGCCTAGTTAGTGTTTTTAGGCAGTTTTGAGTCTTTTGAACTTGTTTTGAGTCCTTTGAGTCTTTGTGAACGTTTTTAACTTTGTTTTTATGTTTTTGAGTCAAATCCAAGTGATTAACAATCCCTCCTAATCCCCGGTCCAGAACGATCCCTACTTATACTTATACTACAATTGACAAAAAGAGGGTTTAATTTGTGTGCGTATAAATCACGCATCAAAATTTTGGCGCCGTTGCCGGGGATTAGAAAATTTGCTAATCCCTTGGATTGTTTGTTTCTGTATTGTCTTTTAGATTTAGTTTTTATTTGTGTTTTGTTTGTTAAGAACAACATGGCACTTGATAACGCTTCTCTTTTGTCACAGCTCATGGAAAGGTCCCAAATGCAAAGAGTTGATATATCTAATCTTCAATCAAGGAATAACGTGTTTTCCAATACTTACAATTCGGATTGGAGTGATCATTCAAACTCTATGTGGTGGGAACCTCAAAATGCTCAACAAGGAGGATATTGGCAGCCACCACAACCTCATATTCAATATGCCCAACCAAACTCAAGTTCGTCAATAGATTATAATCAAAAGCTTAATGAATTAATTTGTTTGGTGCAGGGCTCACAAAATCAAGACAATGAGGCTCAACAAGAAGGATATTGGCAGCCATATGAGGAGTTCTATTCAACGCCTATGCAGCGACCACAAAGGTTGGACCACTTGGATAAGCAAATTGGGCAGATCGCGGAGTTCGTAGGACAGTTTCGAGACCAAGGCGAACTCCCTAGTTCAACCATTGCAAATCAGAAGGGAGAATTTGAAAACACCAATGCTATCATGTTGAGAAGTGACAAGGAGGTTGGAACGGACCCTCAACCATCAAAATCAAATCACAAGGAAGAGGAATACACCCAACCCACGGAAAGGGTGGAAACACCTTTACCGGAGGCACCTATTGCTCCTATGCCATCTAATACAGGTATGGTTGTTCCAAATTTCATTATTTTTAACCCCGTTCCAACAAGTATCCCTATTCCTTGCAGATTCATGACTTCCAAGGAAGAAGAAGGTGAAAAAGACATCTTGGAAGCCCTTTCAAAGGTGACAAGTAGGGAATGTCATGAATTCATCAAAGAGGACGTTCTTGAAACCACAAAATCCAAAGAAATTAAATTTGATGACATTGGACAAGTCATAACCATCACTTGCAATCTGGCCAAGTCCAATATCCCTGAAACTTTCAAAGGAGTGGTGTTTGTCATTGAGTTCTTGTCGGACAAAACAAGTAAGTTTTTTTCAAATTCCTTTACATTTTATACTAACTTGCTGTTTTTTATGAATCAGGCACCTACACTAGAATTCAAACCATTGCCGGTTCACTTCAAGTATCACCTTCCATTCAAGGACCAATTCCATGCCGTTTGATTTTATTTATGTTAATAAAAAAAAAAAAAAAAAAAAGAGAGATAGAAAGATACTAAACATGGAGAAAGGTGGAGCTTCACAAAGGTTGTTTGCGTGAAGCCCCACTACGAGGCGCAGAAGCGGAAGGCATAGAAGCGGAAGGCATAGAAGCGGGAGGCATAGAAGCGGGAGGCATCGGAGCGGAAGCCATCGGAGCGGGAGGCATCGGAGCTAGAGCATTCCAGGCCTCAATACTTGGCCAAGCGCTGGATGACCCAGGAAAAAGGTGCCTCTGGAGATAAGACGCAAGCCTTTGACGGTCACTGTGAATTCGACCCTCAGATTCTTGCAGCTCATCAAGCTTCCTCTTCATCCCCGACGAATAGTTATTTGCAAGCACATGCAAACTTCTATTCTCGTACTTAAGCTGCTGGATCTCTTGCTTAAGTCTTTCCACCTCTACCATCAACGATTCCACTTGGCGGGACCGAGCAAGCAGGCGTTGGCCCATGTTGGACACAGAACTCACACACTGAACACTAAGTGCGAGGGACTCTTGAACGGCCAACTCATCGGACCGTCCTGACAGCAGCCTACTATCTTTCGAAGTGAGGAGGTTTTTAGCTACTATTGTAGCTGTTGTGGCGTCCTGCATCACAGAGTCTTCACCTGAAAGAGGACCGTTAGAAGATAAAAAAGAAGGGCGCCATACATTACCTTGACGGGGCGCAACCGGATCGCTGCTGAGACTCAAATCTAAGCTAAGGTTCGATGAGTTTGCCATTTTTCAAAAGTGTTCAAAGAGAAGGGATGGAGTTAAATTTCAAAGGGCCGGAGTCGATTTTCAAGAATGGGAAATCTTCAGAGTGTGTTTGTTGTGGTGATCGATAGCTCAATAAAAAAGCCAAAGCGACGCGTCCACCGATTCAAAAAGCCGGAATTTCCGGCGTAATTTAGGCAACGCTTTCTCGGCTTTTCAGAAGACGCGTTCAACTTTGTCAAAAGATTTCTTCTTTTCAGACAACACGTGGAGGCCATCACCGCAACTACACATCTTTAGCCGACAAGCGCAATGTTCGGCGACACTTTCGCTGCTTTTCAGAAAACGCGTGCAGCTTTGTCAAAAGGAGCCGCATCTGCACTACCACGTGTCGTTCAGAAAGAGAAGGGGCGTCGTTCAGAAATCGAAGGGGCGCCTGCTCAGAAATCGAAGAGGCGTCGTTCTGATATCGAAGAGACATTTGTCGACAAGGGTAAAAGAACAGTACCACCACTTGATATTATCTCTATATATGTCGACCTTCGTCTTTTATGGCAAGGCAAACCTGAAGAAAAATGCCCAACTCTCCCTCACCTCTGAGGGCGCACTCCCAGCAAAGCCTTTCGAAAGACTCAATTCTTTCTTCTTCCCCAAAGATGATACCAGATGCCTGGAGTACATATGACCCAGGAGGAAACAGCACAACAAATACATGTGCTGATTCATTCACCGCTTCTTCAAAAGCAAAGGTATCTCATATCATCAAGGTCAAAAGCAAAAGTATCTCATATCATGCTCTTTCCCTGTCTTTTTCTTTGTCCTTGTTCTTACTCGCATGGCAAAGTAAAAGAAGCAATCAGCCGGCACTTGGAGTCAATCTTCCGATCTGGAGCCAACTGCCTGGAATCTATTCCTGATTGCTTACCTAGCGTTGCTCTCGAGTAGTCATCTTCAACGGTTGATACACTTTCGGAGAAGGGACCACTTCTGCAAAGGGGAGCGAGTAAGGCAAGTGAAAATGATACATTGAAGCATGTGGAGACAAACATAGGCTGAGTTATCCTCCAACCCTTTTCAATACGAATTGGAAAGATTGAACAAAGAAACAGATAACAGGAGGAAGCTCAGACCTTCGGGGGAAACCAAAAGAACCATCCTGCTGCCCAGTTCAAGAAGTAGCACAAAGGAAAATCAACGATGGGCAGAAACCAGTTCAAGAGTAAGCCTGTGGAATCACAAAGATCAAAGCCTCAATGCAATCACCAAGGAGAAGAGGGAATTTACACTCCATAACCAGATTTGCGTCCCTAAACTCTTCTCTTTGTTAATTACATTATGCCATGTTTAATATGTTTAGTTGCTTTTTGTGTGTTTACTTATGTTTTGTGTGAATCTATGCTTAAAACATTGAGGACAATGTTTGATTTAAGTGTGGGGGGGTAACTAAAGTGTTTTGATGCAAATTCGTGGGATTTTATCACCCATAACTTCAAATGTTGTTCCTTGCTGTTTTAAGGTGTTTTTAAGTTGTTTTAGAGTGTTTTAGTATGTTTTGTTTTATAACTCCGAAAATCACATAAAAATTTGAAAAACATGTTTCGAAAAGCCTAAAAAGAGTGTTTTGAGTTGTTTTTGTGTGTTTGTGTCTTAGGGTACCTTCCAACACAATGATAAGGATTTGGTTTGTAATTGCATGACTGTTAAAGAGAGTTATAAACATGGATGAAAGTTTGATTTACTCTTGGTATATGCTTGGTTATGGTTATAATGTATGACTTCACATGCAATCATAAAAGAAAAATTCGTTTTTGTAACATGCTTGAAGGAAGAAACTCATAATAACGCTACATCCCTGTGAGACTCGAGCCATTACTTTCTTTGGAGAGTTTTTTTCTGTGATTCTTTGTTTTCTAAAGTTGTTGCATGATCTCATTATCCTTGCTTGGTTGCTACTTAGAATGCAATTGTATCATGATAGAACTAAATGCAAGAACTTATATCCGTTTCATTCAAAGCATGACATTGAATTGCATAACATATATCAAGATGAAGTTGTGTAGTTGCCACCATAGCCAAATAGCCTTACTTCCCATTTTTCGTATTTGTTGTAAGTTTTAACCCCGTTGAGCTTTGTTTAGCCTTTATTCATTGTTAACCCACATTATCCTAACCTAGCCTAGTTTAGGACTGTCCACACCCTTGTTCTTAAAAGATAGTGAGCATGACTTAAATGAATTCATTTTGAGTACATTATGAAAGAAAATGAGTGTGGGGGAGAGAATGTTTTGTTCTTAAGCGTTTATGTATGTTTTGAGAGTCAAAAGAAAAGAAAAAATTCTGAAAAACATATGAAAAAGAAAAAAACAGAAAAGAAAAGAAAGAAAGAAAGAAAAAAAAAAAAAAAAAAAAAAAAGAGCTTGTTCCCCCTTGTTGTTCAAAAGTTGAGTTTTCATTCAAAAGTGAATTCTAAGTTAATTCAAATGCTTTGCTCGCTATTTCTTTAAGAACCTTTGTTTTCCATATCCCTTCTTTGTTAGCCAAACACCTTTAGCCCCGTTTCAAACCTTATGCTTCTATCTTGATCGTTATGTGTTCAATAATGTGGAGTTTGGAATTGATATGAGCTTATGGTGTCACTGGTTCTCGATTCTAAGTAGTAGCATTCCATTCATGAGATCATATCTATACATGCTTATTAACTCCAGAAATTGCTTCCTTTGAAATACATATATGTGAGTGTTCGTTTTTATGTTTACATCAATCTTCTCACATATAACTAGTTTAGGGTGTGTAGTCAGAAAATCTGAGTGAAAATTGAGTGCATATATTGTAAGGAATTGAGCAAATTCTCTAAGGCATGTTACTACATTCAAAATATTGTTTTAAATGCTTAATTGTGAATTAGTATGTGGTGACTATGATTAAGTATGTACTTAAGTGTAAAGATAACCAAAATCTGTGGGAATAATGATTTTTAACATGTCATGTGCATTGGAAATCCCTGAGACGATTGTTGGAAGGTGTAGGTTGTGTTTTGTTCGTTTTGTTTTGTTTTTGGTTTTTTTTGTTTTGTTTTGCTCGAGGACTAGCAAAAGCTAAGTGTGGGGGAATTTGATAGGAGCATATTTAGGCGACTTACTTAGCTTGTTTTCGTGCATTTATATTGTTAATTCATAGTTGTTTTTGGCTTTTAAGCCATTTTCGTGTGTTTTTAGGTTCATGTGGCTAAGGAAGCAAAAAGATGCATTTTGGAGCATTTTGGAGCAAAATTGGACTTGGAATGGATAGCTTATGTTTGGAGCAAAAGGAATGGACGAAATTGAAGGATTCCTAATCCATTGCAGCCACATGCATTCACATGCATAAATCAGCCACATGCATCTCCCATCACCATATCAGATTTCCATCATATTCACATGCATTCCATCCTTTAAAACATTGCACATGCACTCCCTTTAATTAATTAAGCCACATGCACTCCCATCCATTTCATTATTGCAGCCAACACATGCTTTCACATGCATTTTCAGATTGTCCCCTTGCACATGCAGCCACATATTCATTGCACATGCAATTCCAACCCACATGCATCCTTTAATCATTCAAACATGCAGCCACATTCCCTCCTAGCTGTCATGTTCCCCCCATTTCACCTATAAATAAGCATTCATTCTCATTCATTCATACACTCTTCCATATTCCAGAAATTCGTCAAAACCTCTCCACACCCTCATTGCAGCCACCAAAACACTTTTCTCCTCCATTGCAGCCACTCCAACCACTCCCCAAACCATTCACACCATCAAACTATCCTTAGACCTTGTGCTACAACGAAGAGGAAGAGAAGAGTGCCTAAACGTTCATACAATTCAAGTTTGAGTTGTTGGAATGTTTAGGTGTTTCTTTGATTCCAATGTTTAAATTCAACTAAACCCCCCTTGGCTAGGGGGGAATTCGAAATATATGTTTATGCTTGCATTTTGATTTGATTACTTCTAATTGCGTTTCATAAGTTGTGGATTCAATTTGTTTAACCGTTTGATTGATAACTTATTTATGTATGTTTATTGAGAATGCGCGCTTAATTTTCATGCATGAATATGACGCTAGAATATAAGTGAGTTTCACCTAATAGTTACGAACTTATATTCGCAAGTAGTGGAGGTTGCTTATAAACAATCGCGTTAAACAAATTCTTGGCATAAGTTTCATGCAATCATAGTAACGAATGCCTCGTCAACACTTATAATTTTCATAGAGCGTAATGATTCTTGCTTGTACCTCTTCTATGCATTCATGTTGAGGACATGTGGGGAATGTTTTCAATTGTCGCATGCATCATCCAATTCAATAACGTTAGGAAGATTTGAAGGTTAATTAGTGCATCACGGTTAACTTGGGGTGTTGAGTATCATAGTTTATTGAAATGCAATTGGAAATCATTTTATTATGCAAGTATAACATGTATGGAGATGAACCCCTTAGCTAGCCTTCATTCCATTCAATTCTATCACACATTCACATTTACATTTTGCTTTTACTTACAATCTGTTCTTTTAGTTTAAATTCGTCAAAACCTAACCCCCCCCCCCTTTACTTTCTTGTTCTTTTGTGTTTAGACTTTGTTTAGTTTATGTTTTAAAGTGTTTTGATTCAATTTATTTCCCAAAATTCGTCCAAATTCACCAAAGTGCTCAAAACTGCCCAGAAAGTGATTTTAAGGCTGTTTTGAGTGTTTTGGGTGATGTTTGAGTCTTTTGGTTTGTTTTAGTGTTTTAAAGTTTAGTTTTGCATTCTTTGAGTCTAGTATAGTGTTTTATATTGTTATTTTACGTTTGAATCAAGCCATAATCCTAAATTCGTCCAACATTGGGGTTAAGGTCAGAAACTGCCTAGTTAGTGTTTTTAGGCAGTTTTGAGTCTTTTGAACTTGTTTTGAGTCCTTTGAGTCTTTGTGAACGTTTTTAACTTTGTTTTTATGTTTTTGAGTCAAATCCAAGTGATTAACAATCCCTCCTAATCCCCGGTCCAGAACGATCCCTACTTATACTTATACTACAATTGACAAAAAGAGGGTTTAATTTGTGTGCGTATAAATCACGCATCACTAAATTCACACAAATCCCCATTGTTGGAAGCAAGGAAGGAAGGAGGAGCTACCTGGAGTGTTTCTAGGTGTATTCTATCTTTGTTTTTAATGTTTGAGATTAATTATCTTTGTTTTGTAAACATGAGGAGCTAAACTTGTTTTAGCTAGAGGAGACTTTGAAACCATGATTATATTTGCAATATGAATTGATTAATTCCAGTTGTGATTTCATAAATTGTGAATGCAATTTACTTAACCCTTTGATGGATAACTTATTCTTGTTTGTTGATTAAGGGTGCACACTTAGTTTGCATGCATGAATTTGGGGCTAGAATATAAGGGAGTTTCACATAATCGTTACAAACTTATATTCACAAGTAGTTAAGGTTGTTTTCACAATCATGTTGAGTAAATTCCTAGCATGAGTATCATGATGTCATAGTTACAAATGCTTTGTCAATACTTATGATTTTCATAGAACGTAATGATCTTTTATTGTATCTCTATTATGATGTCATGTAGGGGACTTTTGAAGAATGCTTTGGGTTGTCGTATGATGTCATCCAATCCAATAACTTAAGGAAAATCTGAGGGTTAATTAATGATGTCACGGTTAATCTGGGGTGTTGAGGTTCATGGTTTATCGAAAAGCAACTGGAAATCAATTTGTATGCAAGTGTGTCATGTGTGGAGAGGAACCCTCTAGCTAGCTAATCACCCATACATATTCCCTAAATTCGTTCATAACTTTGTCTAGTTTAGTTTCTGTTTTGTTTTAATTCAAATTCGTTAAAACCAAAACCCCCCTTTGTTTTAAGTGTCAATTAGGTTAGAATCTGAGCTATTGTGTGTTTTTAAGTGTTTTGAGTCAAAACTAATTCAATTTTCGTCCAAAGTAAGTCCTAGAGTCTAGTTTGAGTCTTTTTTACTATTTTGTGTTGTTTTGAGTCTTTTGAGTTTGTTTTGAGTCATATAAGTTTAGTTAAGAGTCTTTGAGTTTATTTAAGTGTTTTTAAGCATATTTTTGTATCTTTGAGTCAGTTTTCATTAGATTAGCAATCCCTCCTAATCCCCGGCCTAGAACGATCCCTACTTATATCTATACTACAATTGTCAAAAAGAGGGTTTTAATTTGAGTGTTAGAATATTTCACATCAATTAGCTAGCTAGAGGGTCCTTCTCCTCACATGACACACTTGCATACAAATTGATTTCCAGTTGCTTTTCGATAAACCATGAACCTCAACACCCCAGATTAACCGTGACATCACTAATTAACCCTCAGATTTTCCTTAAGTTATTGGATTGGATGACATCATACGACAGCCCAAAGCATTCTTCAAAAGTCCCCTACATGACATCATAATAGAGATACAATCAAAGATCATTACGTTCTATGAAAATCATAAGCATTGACAAAGCACTTGTAACTATGACATCATGATACTCATGCTAGGAATTTACTTAACATGATTGTGAAAACAACCTTAACTACTTGTGAATATAAGTTTGTAACGATTATGTGAAACTCCCTTATATTCTAGCACCAAATTCAAGCATGCAAATTAAGTGTGCACCCTTAATCAACAAACAAGAATAAGTTATCCATCAAACGGTTAAGTAAATTGCATTCACAATTTATGAAATCACAACTGGAATTAATCAATTCATATTGCAAATATAATCATGGTTTCAAAGTCTCCCCTAGCCAAAACAAAATTAGTTCCTCATGTTTACAACAAAACAAAGAGAATATAAATTAAACATTGAAAACAAAGATTGAATGCACCTAGAAACGCTCAAACAATCCAAGCTTGAATGGCCAAAACGTCTAAGGCTTCTCCTCTCTTCTTTCTCCTTCTTTGTTGCGGCACAAGGGTGTTTGGGTATGAATTATGGTGATGGATGGATAGGTTGGATGGTGGTAGGGGGTGGATGATGGCTGAATGAATGTAGAGAATGAGAGAAAATTCGTATGGATGTGTATGGCTGTCTAGAATCTCCAATATGTGCAGCAGATTATGTATATATAGAGGGAGAAAGGTTAAGGCAATAAGTAATTAATTTGGGAAGGTTTTTAGCTCCAAATCCTCAAGGAAAAAGGGTAACAAATCAGAATTCTAAGAGGAAAAGGAAAGGAAAGTTGCGGCATTGACTAGAATAAAAGGGGAAAGAAGATATATGGCAGATTTTGGAAGAAAAGGGTAAGAAAGGTGCGGCTCCATCTTGGACTGGGATTAGAGCTTTTAGGACATATATTTAAGTGTCCCAATTTGATTAAGAACCCCTTTTGATAGATGGAAATTAAGTAGGAAAGATTAAGATTAGGAAAGGTCAAACAAAAATAGGAAACCTTGGCTTAACTTTCCTACTTCAAGTAGGAATCCTTCTTTGATTAGGAATCCTTCTTTGATTAGGAATCCTTCTTAGATTAGGAATCCTTCTTTGATTAGGAATCCTAACACCTTTAGGTCTTCAATTTCGTCCATTCCTTTTGCTCCAAGCATAAGCTATCCATTCGAAGCCCAATTTTGCTCCAAAATGCTCCAAAATGCACCTTTTTGCTTCCTTAGCCATATGAACCTAAAAACACACGAAAATAGCTTAAACTACTAAAATAACTATGAACTAACAACATAAATGTACGAAAACAAGCTAACTAAGTCGCCTAAATATGCTCGTATCACTAGGAGGTTTTTCTCCACACATGGCATACTTGCATACAACACAATCTCCAGTTGCTTATTCAATGAATTATGAAACTCAACACCCCAAGTTAATTAGGTACGCTTAAATTACTCTCAGATTTCCCTTAGGTCATTGAATTGAATGGAATTAGCGCATTGCAATCAAATTATTCCTTAAAAGTTCTCTATATGAAAGCACATAATAGAAAAACAATCAAAGATCATTAGGTTCTATGGAAATCATAGGTGTTGACGAGGCATTCGTAACTATGAAAGCGCATGATACTTATGCCAAGGATTTACTTAACATAATTGTGACCAAGAATCTTAACTACTCATGAATATAAGTTCCCAACGATGAGGTGAAGTTTCCTTATATCCTAGCATCAGATTTATGCATGCAAATTAAGTGTGCACTCTCAATTCATATACATAAACAAGTTTTAATTCAAACAGATATGTAAATTGAATTCACCATTCATGAAATCACAATGGAAAGTAATCAAATCATCATGCAAATATAGCCATGGTTTCGAAATTCCCCCTAGCCAAAAAGGGGATTAGTTCCTCATACTCGCAAAACAAAGATTATTGAATTTAAACATTGAAATCATAAGAAAGATTACACCTAAACGTTTCAGCAATTCCAGGATGAATTTGATGCACGGCTAGGGCTTCTCTTCCTCCTCCTTGCTGCGGCACAAGGTGTGGGTGGTGGATTTGGGGGTTTTGAATGGTGTGTTCTTGTTTAGAGGGATGAAGGATGGCTGATTATGGTGGTACGGGTGTGGCAGGTGTGTATGGAGGTGTATGGAGTGGATGGAGGAAGGAGAATGGAGAATAGGGGTTGCGGCAATAGGGTTTCTGAATACCATAAAGGGTGGTACGAATTTTTGGCTGATTTTATGTTGATATAGTCCTAGGGTTAAGTAGATTAGGGTTACACTTAACAGATTTAGTGGATTAGGGCCCTAGAGTTCGGCTATTGATAGGAGCATATTTAGGCGACTTACTTAGCTTGTTTTCGTGCATTTATATTGTTAATTCATAGTTGTTTTAGTAGTTTAAGCCATTTTCGTGTGTTTTTAGGTTCATATGGCTAAGGAAGCAAAAAGGTGCATTTTGGAGCATTTTGGAGCAAAATTGGACTTGGAATGGATAGCTTATGTTTGGAGCAAAAGGAATGGACGAAATTGAGAAATCCTAATCACAAGAGGATTCCTAATCACCAGAGGATTCCTAATCACAAAAGGATTCCTAATCAAATGAGAAATCCTAGTCAAAGAAGGTTTCCTACTTGAAGTAGGAAAGTTAAGCCAAGGTTTCCTATTTTGGTTTAATCTTTCCTAATCCTTAAGGACTCCATATTTCAGCAATATCAAAGGCTCCTACCTATTCTAGTTCACAAAACAATATCCCTTGCAACCTTAAGTCATGCCGTGTGTCCCCTTTATGTTTCCCTTCCTTGCCGTGCAAGGAAGGGCCTTGTTCCCTATTCTAACTACTTAAACACCTTCCTTTTTCATACCAAACTCAGCCATAACTCACATACCCTTTTATATTCTTAAGTCCTTGCCTAATTTCAGAAAATAAATGACATTCTCTTTCTTACAAACCTTTGCCGCAAGTTGATGCGAGATTTATACGCACACAAATTAAACCCTCTTTTCGTCAAATTGTAGTATATGTATAAGTAGGGATCGTTCTAGACCGGGGATTAGGAGGGATTGTTAACCACTTGGATTTGACTCAAAAACGTAAAATAACAATATGAAACACTATACTAGACTCAAGGAATGCAAAACTAAACTTTAAAACACTAAAACAAACCAAAAAAACTCAAAACAGCACCAAAACACTCAAAACTGCCTTAAAATCACTTTCTGGGCAGTTTTGAGCACCTTGAGTACTTTGGACGAATTTGGGAAACAAAATGAATCAAAACACTTACAAACACAAACTAAATGTATTTCTAACTAATCTAACACTTTAAAAGAAATGGGGGATTGGTTTTGAATAAAACTTGAAATAAAAAACAGAAACTTGGAAACAAACAGATTATAAATTAAAGCATAAGGAAATGAAGTAAACACAAGATAAAATGAATTTCTGAGGTAGTGGACGCACGGCATTAAGTGGAGTGAATTAGGTTGAAAATCTGATGGAAACTCACGGCATTAAGTGGAGTGAAATGATTAAATGTGCATGGCTGAAATATGGATGGAATGCATGGAATTAGGCACGGCACAAAAGGAGTTTTCTGTGGTGCATGTGTTGATGTGAATGTGGACGACAATGGTTGGAGTGTGCAAGGGAATGCATGTGAAAAATGCATGTGAAAGCATGTAAATGCATGTGTTGATGAATGGGATTGTGGAGATGTGATGCGTGATTTATACGCACACAAATTAAACCCTCTTTTCGTCAAATTGTAGTATATTTATAAGTAGGGATCGTTCTAGACCGGGGATTAGGAGGGATTGTTAACCACTTGGATTTGACTCAAAAACGTAAAATAACAATATGAAACACTATACTAGACTCAAAGAATTCAAAACTAAACTTTAAAACACTAACACAAACCAAAAGACTCAAAACAACACAAACACACTCAAATCTGCCTAAAAACCACTTTCTGGGCAGATTTGAGCACAAACACAAATTTGGACGAAATTAAGTAATAACTTGACTCAAGAACGTAAAAACACAATATAAAACACTAAACTAACTTAAAGAATGTAAAACTAAACACTTAAAACATTAAAACAAACCAAAAGACTCAAAACAACACAAACACACTCAAATCTGCCTAAAAACCACTTTCTGGGCAGATTTGAGCACAAACACAAATTTGGACGAAATTAAGTAATAACTTGACTCAAGAACGTAAAAACACAATATAAAACACTAAACTAACTTAAAGAATGTAAAACTAAACACTTAAAACATTAAAACAAACCAAAAGACTCAAACATCACCCAAAACACTCAAAACTGCCTAAAAATCACTTTCTGGGCAGTTTTGAGCACTTTGGTGAATCTGGACGAATTGGGAAATAAAATGAATCAAAACACTTAAAAGCACAAACTAAATTGATTTCTAACTAAATTGGACATTAAAGTAAAGGGGGATTTAGATTTATACGAAAATTGAAATAACAAAACAAGTTAATAAACTAAACAGATTGTAAAACGAATTTGATGGAATGGAATGAATGGATGATAGAATGGCTAAGGGGTTCATCTCCATACATGTTATACTTGCATAATAAAATGATTTCCAATTGCATTTCAATAAACTATGATACTCAACACCCCAAGTTAACCGTGATGCACTAATTAACCTTCAAATCTTCCTAACGTTATTGAATTGGATGATGCATGCGACAATTCAAAACATTCCCCACAAGTCCTCAACATGAATGCATAGAAGAGGTACAAGCAAGAATCATTACGCTCTATGAAAATTATAAGTGTTGACGAGGCATTCGTTACTATGGATTGCATGAAACTTATGCCAAGAATTCATTTAACGCGATTGTTTATAAGCAACCTCCACTACTTGTGAATATAAGTTCATAACGATTAGGTGAAACTCACTTATATTCTAGCGTCATATTCATGCATGAAAATTAAGTGTGCACTCTCAATGAACATACATAAATAAGTTATCAATCAAACAGTTAAACGAATTGAATCCACAACTTATGAAACGCAATTAGAAGTATTCAAATCAAAATGCAAGCATAAACATATATTCGAATCACCCCCTAACCAAGGGGGGTTTAGTTCCTCATGGTACAAAACAAAGAGAATCAAAGAAACGCCTAAACATTCCAACAACTCAAACTTGAATTGTATGAACGTTTAGGCCCTCTTATCATCCATTCCTCATTCGTACAAAACAAAGAGCATTGAAATTAAACATTGAAATCAAAGAAACACCTAAACATTCCAACAACTCAAACTTGAATTGTATGAACGTTTAGGCACTCTTCTCTTCCTCTTTGTTGTGGCACAAGGTCTAAGGTGAGTTTGATGGTGTGAATGGTTTGGGGAGTGGTGTTTGGATTAATAGGGAAGGCACGGCACAAGGGTGGTTTGATGTCTACATTTCTGCAATGGATGAGTTTATGGAAGAGTGTTTGGAATGGATGAATTTCTGGCACAAAGGCCTTATTTCTGTGGTGAATGGATGAGTGTTTGGGGAAGAGTGTATGAATGAGTATTTATAGGTGAAATGGGGGGAACATGACAGCTAGGTTGCATGTGCACATGTTGGTTGAATGATTATGAGTGCATGTGGCTGAAATAGCATGTGGAATGAATGATTTCTTGGTGAGTGGATGCATGTGTTGATTAAAGGGGGAATGCAAAGGAAAAGCTAGAAATGCATGTGGAGTGGCTGCAAGGTGAATGAATAATGAAATGGGAAAGCATGTGCAAGGTTTTGGTGTGAATGATTGAATGTGCATGTGGCTGCAATGGAGGAGGAATCCTTCAATTTCGTCCATCCTCTTGGCTCCAAGCATATGATATCCATTCCAATCTCTAATTTGCTCCAAAAGGCTCCAAAAGGCATCCTTTTGCATACTTTGCCCTTAGAACCTGAAAACACACAAAAGAAGCATAAAGGACTAAAATAAGTAAAGAAACATAACGTAAATGCACGAGAACAAGCCATTTAAGTCGCATGAATATGCTCTTATCAAGATGTATGGCACATGTGTAGGAATGGGCTGGAATGTGTGGTGGATGAATGAGATTAGGAAAGGTTTAAATGTCCTAAAACTAAAGGGAACAAGGTTCCAACACTTTGGTCTTCAATTTCGTCCAACATTTTGGCGCCAGGCATAAGCTATCCATCCTTAGCCCAAAAGTGCTCCAAAAGTCTCCAAAATGCATCTTTTTGCTCCTTTAGCCCTTTGGACCTACAAACACACGAAAATAGCTTAAAGGACTAAAATAACTAAAGAAACATAACGTAAATGCATGAGAACAAGCCATTTAAGTCGCATGAATATGCTCCTATCACAAGTCACCTTCCTATTCCCTTCAATTTCTGATTTTGTGTTTCCTATTCTTGAAAGATTTAGAGTTAATTCCTTTCCTAAACTAAGAAATAAAGCCTTAGGGTTCTTTCTTCCTTATAAATACCCTTATGCCGCATCCTTATGAAGCTAATCTCTCTTCCATACAACCTGCCTTCATTCACAAACACATCCATCCTTTGCCGTAGCTTCCCATCCAAATTTCCACCATTCCCCTACTTCCAAACATTCATACCAACTTCCATACACCACCACTAAGCCTTGCCGCACCACCATACCTCCATAAACCCATCCAAAACCCAGAAAATCATCCATAAAACCACCCTAGGCCTTGTGCCACGCTTAGCAAGGAGAAGGAGAAGGAAGACGAAGCCTTGGACGTTTATGCATTCAAGTTGGATTGTTGAAACGCTTCTAGGTGTAATCTATCTTTTGTTTTCAATGTTTAGTTCTAATTTCCTTTGTTTTGTTATGAACATGAGAGGCTAAACTCGTTTTAGCCTAGGGATGCTTTAAAGCCATGATTACGTTAATAATATGAGTTGATAAATTCCAGTTGTGATTTCATAAATTGTGAATGCAATTTACTTAACCGTTTGATGGATAACTTATTCTTGTATGTTGATTAGGGAGGCCTACTTAATTTGCATGCTTGAATTTGGTGCTAGAATATAAGGGTGCTTCACATAATCGTTACAAACTTATATTCACAAGTAGTTACGGTTGTTTTCACAATCATGTTAAGTAAATTCCTAGCATGAGTATCATGATGTCATAGTTACAAGTGTTTTGTCAATACTTATGATTTCCATTGAACGTAATGATCTTTGATTGTATCTCTATTATGATGTCATGTAGGGGACTTTTGAAGAATGCTTTGGGTTGTGATAGGAGCATATTCATGCGACTTAAATGGCTTGTTCTCGTGCATTTATGATAGGAGCATATTCATGCGACTTAAATGGCTTGTTCTCGTGCATTTACGTTATGTTTCTTTAGTTATTTTAGTACTTTAAGCTATTTTCGTGTGTTTGTAGGTCGAAAGGGCTAAAGGAGCAAAAAGATGCATTTTGGAGAATTTTGGAGCACTTTTGGGCTAAGGATGGAAAGCTTATGCTTGGAGCCAAAGTGTTGGACGAAATTGAAAACCTAATTGAAGACCAAAGTGTTGGAACCTTGTTCCCTTTAGTTTTTGGATATTTAAACCTTTCCTATATCCTTAGTCGTGCATAACATTCCAACATTCCACTCCTTCATTCACCACTTATCATATCATACACTTATCTTATCATCACCACATATCATTCATTTATTACTTATCATATCATTCATTCATCTACATATCAATAACCACTTATCATTCATTTATTACTTATCATATCATTCATTCATCTACATATCAATAACCACTTATCTTATCACTCAACATATCATTCATTTATCACTCAACATATCACTCAACATATCATACACTTATCACTCATCACACTTCATCATTATACCACCATTCATTCTTTAAAACACATGCACATTCACACACACTTCACACAAACAACATTCACATGCAAACACAAGCTTTAACCAACAAACAAAACAGCCAACACATGCACCAAAACACCTTTGCCGTGGCCTTCACTCCCCTTTGCATTTTCAGCCATTCCACTTCATCATTACACCACCTTCTCCATCTTTAATCACATGCACCACCAATTCAACACATGCACTTGTTCCTCCATTAAATCAACACACATGCATCCTGAAATTCTTTGCCATGCAATCACATGCATTTCCCTTGACATTTTCAGCCATCACACTTCATCATTACACCACCATTCACTCTTTAACCCACACACACTTCACACAAACAACATTCACATGCATTCACATGCATTTCCAACACAAAACACACTCAAAACCGTGGCCACCTTTGCATTTCAGGATTCCCATTTGCATTTTCAGATTTCCAGCTTTCCCTTTTATTTTCCAGCTTTCATTCTTCATCATTGCAGCCATTCCACATGCAATTCTCCATCATTCCTCCACACAAACACCTTAAACAAATAGCCATATACATCTCCACTCCTCCTATAAATACCCTTGCATTCCCATCATTCAAAACATCTCATTCCATTGTAGATACCACAACACAAACACTCCATTCCTTCTCTAGCCGTGAGTTTCTCTCCATTTTCTGCACCATTTTCTCCACCACTCCTCACCTATTTCCATAATTCCCCACTCCATTCCACACTTCCATCCCCCCAAACCAACTATCTTTAGACCTTGTGCTACAATAAAGAGGAAGAGAAGAGGGCCTAAACGTTCATACAATTCAAGTTTGAGTTGTTGGAATGTTTAGGCGTTTCTTTGATTTCAATGTTTAATTTCAATTCTCTTTGTTTTGTATGAGGAACTAAACCCCCCTTTAGCTAGGGGGGGATTCGAAATACATGTTTATGCTTGCATTTTGATTTGATTACTTCTAATTGCGTTTCATAAGTTGTGGATTCAATTTGTTTAACCGTTTGATTGATAACTTATTTATGTATGTTTATTAAGAATGCGCGCTTAATTTTCATGCATGAATATGACGCTAGAATATAAGTGAGTTTCACCTAATCGTTATGAACTTATATTCACAAGTAGTGGAGGTTGCTTATAAACAATCGCGTTAAACGAATTCTTGGCATAAGTTTCATGCAATCATAGTAACGAATGCCTCGTCAACACTTATAGTTTTCATGATGCTTAATGATTCTTGCTTGTTTCTCTATTATGCAATTCATGTAGGGAACTTGTGAGGAATGCTTTGGGTTGTCGTATGCAATCATCCAATTCATTAACTTAAGGAAAACTTGACGGTTAATTTAAGCGGACCTAATTAACCCGGGGTGTTGAGAATTCATGGTTTATTGAAGTGCAATTGGAAATCATTTTATTATGCAAGTGTAACATGTATGGAGATGAACCCCTTAGCTAGCCATACCATCCATTCATTTCCGTCAATTTCATATTTACAATTTGTTTTCTTTACAATCTATCCATTTTAGTTTAAAATCGTCCAAAATCAATCCCCCCATATTTCGTTTAAGTCTTAGTCTTAATCTTTCTTATTTTTAGTTTTGAATTCTTCTAGTTTAGTATAGCATTTTAGTTTGTGTTTTTAAAAGCATTTTGAGTCTTTTGATTTGTTTTAATGTTTTAAAGTTTAGTTTTACATTCTTTGAGTCTAGTTTAGTGTTTTATATTATGTTTTTACGTTTTTAAGTCAAATCCAAGTGATTAACAATCCCTCCTAATCCCCGGTCCAGAACGATCCCTACTTATACTTATACTACAAATCGACAAAAAGAGGGTTTAATTTGTGAGCGTATAAATCACGCATCAATTTACGTTATGTTTCTTTAGTTATTTTAGTACTTTAAGCTATTTTCGTGTGTTTGTAGGTCCAAAGGGCTAAAGGAGCAAAAAGATGCATTTTGGAGACTTTTGGAGCACTTTTGGGCTAAGGATGGATAGCTTATGCTTGGAGCCAAAGTGTTGGACGAAATTGAAGACCTAATTGAAGACCAAAGTGTTGGATTGTCGCATGCATCATCCAGGTGAAGACTCCGTGATGCAGGACGCCACAACAGCTACAATAGTAGCTAGGAACCTCCTCACTCCAAAAGATAGTAGGCTGCTGTCAGGACGGTCCGATGAGTTGGCCGTTCAAGAGTCCCTCACACTTAGTGTTCAGTGTGCGAGTTCTGTGTCCAACATAGGCCAACGCCTGCTTGCCCGCTCCCGTCAGGTGGAATCATTGATGGCAGAAGTGGAAAGTCTTAAGCAAGAGATCCAGCAGCTTAAGTACGAGAATAGAAGTTTGCATGTGCTTGCAAATAACTATTCGTCGGGCATGAAGAGGAAGCTGGATGAGCTGCAAGAGTCTGAAGGTCGGATTCAAAGTGACCGTCAAAGGTTTTCGTCTTTCCTCCAGAGGCACCTTTTTCCTGGATCATCCAGCGCTTAGCCAAGTATTGAGGCCTAGAATGCTCTAGCTCCGATGCCTTCCGCTCCGATGCCTCCCGCTCCGATGGCTTCCGCTTCTATGCCTCCTGCTTCTATGCCTTCCGCTCCGACCCCTCGTAGTGGGGCTTCACGTAAACAACCTTTGTGAAGCTCCATCTTTCTCCATGTTTAGTATCTTTATTTAATATATAAATTTTTTTTTTTTTTTTTTTTAAACATGCTTTGTTTATTCAGTGCATTGGGTTGCCTCCCAAGTAGCGCTTTCTTTTACGTCTTGCAGCCGGACGAAGAACCCAATCATTCCAGGATATGTTCACGAATCGGATGAGAACTCCGAGGCATGAACTAGTACCTAAAACAAGAAACAAAACAAAATTAAGAATCTGGAAAAATAAAAACAAACGAAAATAAAACAATCCAAGGGATTAGCAAATTTTCTAATCCCCGGCAACGGCGCCAAAATTTGATGCGAGAATTATACGCGCATAAATTAAACCCTCTTTTTGTCAAATTGTAGTAAGTATGCAAGTAGGGATCGTTCTAGACCGGGGATTAGGAGGGATTGTTAACCACTTGGATTTGACTCAAAAACGTAAAATAACAATATGAAACACTATACTAGACTCAAAGAATGCAAAACTAAACTTTAAAACACTAAGACAAACCAAAAGACTCAAAACAACACAAACACACTCAAATCTGCCTAAAAACCACTTTCTGGGCAGATTTGAGCACAAACACAAATTTGGACGAAATTAAGTAATAACTTGACCCAAGAACGTAAAAACACAATATAAAACACTAAACTAACTCAAAGAATGTAAAACTAAACACTTAAAACATTAAAACAAACCAAAAGACTCAAACATCACCCAAAACACTCAAAACTGCCTTAAAATCACTTTCTGGGCAGTTTTGAGCACTTTGGTGAATTTGGACGAAATTGGGAAATAAAATTGAATCAAAACACTTTAAAACATAAACTAAACAAATTCTAAACACTAAAGAACAAGAAAGTAAAGGGGGGTTTTAAATTGACGAGAATTGAAATAACAAAACAAGTTAATAAACTAAACAGATTGTAAAACGAATTTGATGGAATGGAATGAATGGATGATAGAATGGCTAAGGGGTTCATCTCCATACATGTTATACTTGCATAATAAAATGATTTCCAATTGCATTTCAATAAACCATGAAACTCAACACCCCGGGTTAACCGTGATGCACTAATTAACCTTCAAATCTTTCTAACGTTATTGAATTGGATGGGTTAGCGCATACAACAATTCAAAACATTCCCCACAAGTCCTCAACATGAATGCATAGAAGAGATACAAGCAAGAATCATTACGCTCTATGAAAATTATAAGTGTTGACGAGGCATTCGTTACTATGGATTGCATGAAACTTATGCCAAGAATTTGTTTAACGCGATTGTTTATAAGCAACCTCCACTACTTGTGAATATAAGTTCATAACGATTAGGTGAAACTTACTTATATTCTAGCGTCATATTCATGCATGAAAATTAAGCGCGCATTCTCAATAAACATACATAAATAAGTTATCAATCAAACGGTTAAACAAATTGAATCCACAACTTATGAAACGCAATTAGAAGTATTCAAATCAAAATGCAAGCATAAACATATATTCGAATCACCCCCTAACCAAGGGGGGTTTAGTTCCTCATGGTACAAAACAAAGAGAATCAAAGAAACGCCTAAACATTCCAACAACTCAAACTTGAATTGTATGAACGTTTAGGCCCTCTTATCTTCCATTCCTCATTCGTACAAAACAAAGAGTATTGAAATTAAACATTGAAATCAAAGAAACACCTAAACATTCCAACAACTCAAACTTGAATTGTATGAACGTTTAGGCCCTCTTATCTTCCTCTTCGTTGTAGCACAAGGTCTAAGGATAGTTTGATGGTGTGAATGGTTTGGGGAGTGGTTGGAGTGGCTGCAATGGAGGAGAAAAGTGTTTTGGTGGCTGCTGCAAGGGTGTGGAGAGGTTTTGACGAATTTCTGGAATATGGAAGAGTGAATGAATGAGTATGAATGCAATGGATGCTTATTTGTAGGTGAAATGGGGGGAACATGACAACTAGGAGGGAATGTGGCTGCATGTGCAAGGGGACAATCTGAAAATGCATGTGAAAGCATGTGTTGGCTGCAATGATGAAATGGATGGGAGTGCATGTGGCTTAATTAATTAAAGGGAGTGCATGTGCAATGTTTTAAAGGATGGAATGATGGAGGAACAAGTGCTTGTGAATGCATGGTGATAGCATGTGCACGGTTTTGGTTGGAATGATGGCAGATTGTGAAAACATGTGAATGCATGTGTTTGATGAATGATAAGTGGTGAATGATATGATAAGTGATAAGTGGTGAATGATAAGTGATGAATGATAAGTGGTGAATGATATGATAAGTGATAAGTGGTGAATGATAAGTGATGAATGATAAGTAATGGGAGCATGTGAGGGAATGAATAATGAATGCATGTGTATGGTTTTGGGAGAAAGGTGGAGATGCACGGCATAAGGGAATTGGAAGGTTTAAATGTCCTAAAACTAAAGGGAACAAAGTTCCAACACTTTGGTCTTCAATTTCGTCCAACATTTTGGTGCCAAGCATAAGCTATCCATCCTTAGCCCAAAAGTGCTCCAAAAGTCTCCAAAATGCATCTTTTTGCTCCTTTAGCCCTTTGGACCTACAAACACACGAAAATAGCTTAAAGGACTAAAATAACTAAAGAAACATAACGTAAATGCACGAGAACAAGCCATTTAAGTCGCATGAATATGCTCCTATCATCCACATGCACAAACCTCTCATTGCCGTGGCTACCCATCCCAATTCCAGCTTTCACATGCTTTCACATGCATTTTCAGATTGTCCCCTTGCACACGCAACCACATATTCATTGCACATGCATTTCCAACCCACATGCATCCTTTAATCATTCAAACATGCAGCCACATTCCCTCCTAGCTGTCATGTTCCCCCCATTTCACCTATAAATAAGCATCCATTGCATTCATTTGAACACACTCTTCCATATTCGAAAACACCACAGAAATTGGTCCCTTGGGGCCGTGCCCATCACACCATAATTCCATCCATTCCATCCATATTTCAGCCATCAATCCATTGCATCCATAATCCCCAAAACTCACCTTAGACCTTGTACTACAACAACGAGGAAGAGAAGAGTGCCTAAACGTTCATACAATTCAAGTTTGAGTTGTTGGACTGTTTAGGTGTTTCTATGATTTCAATGTTTAAATTCAATTCTCTTTGTTTTGTACGTATGAGGAATGGAAGAGAAGAGTGCCTAAACGTTCATACAATTCAAGTTTGGAATGTTTAGGTGTTTCTTTGATTTCAAAGTTATGAGGAACTAAACCCCCCCTTGGCTAGGGGGGGATTCGAAATATATGTTTATGCTTGCATTTTGATTTGATTACTTCTAATTGCGTTTCATAAGTTGTGGATTCAATTTGTTTAACCGTTTGATTGATAACTTATTTATGTATGTTTATTGAGAATGCGCGCTTAATTTTCATGCATGAATATGACGCTAGAATATAAGTGAGTTTCACCTAATAGTTACGAACTTATATTCGCAAGTAGTGGAGGTTGCTTATAAACAATTGCGTTAAACGAATTCTTGGCATAAGTTTCATGCGTATTCCATAGTAACAAATGCCTCGTCAACACTTATAATTTTCATAGAGCGTAATGATTCTTGCTTGTATCTCTATTATGCAATCATGTAGGGGACTTGTGGGGAATGTTTTGGGTTGTCGTATGCAATCATCCAATTCAATAACGTTAGGAAGATTTGAAGGTTAATTTAAGCGGACCTAATTAACCCGGGGTGATGAGTTTCATAATTTATTGAAATGCAATTGGAAATCGTTTTATTATGCAAGTGTAACATGTGTGGAGATGAACCCCTTAGCTATTCTATCATCCATTCATTCCATTTCATCAATTTCATATTTACATTCTGTCTAGTTTATTAACTTGTTTCGTTATTTCAATTTTCGTCAAATCCTAAATCCCCCTTTACTTTAATGTCCAATTTAGTTAGAAAGTGTATTAGTTTGTGTTTATAAGTGTTTTGATTCAATTTGTTTCACAAATTCGTCCAAATTCACCAAAGTGCTCAAAACTGCCCAGAAAGTGTTTTTAAGGCAGTTTTGAGTGTTTTGGGTGATGTTTGAGTCTTTTGGTTTGTTTTAGTGTTTCAAGCATTTAGTTTTGCATTCTTTGAGTCTAGTTTAGTGTTTTATATTGTGTTTTTACTTTTTTGAGTCAGTTTCCAAGTGATTTGCAATCCCTCCTAATCCCCGGTTAAGAACGATCCCTACTTACATACTTACTACAATTGACAAAAAGAGGGTTTAATTTGTGTGCATATAAATCTCGCATCAAATTTTGGCGCCGTTGCCGGGGATTAGCAACTTTGCTAATCTCTTGGATTGTTCGTTTCTGTTATGTATTTTAGTTTTAATTTTTGATTTGTGTTTTGTTTGTTGAATTCAAGTACCAGAGAAGAACAACATGGCACTTGATAATGCTTCTCTTTTGTCACAGCTCATGGAACGGTCCCAAATGCAAAGCGTTGATATATTTGATCTTCAATCAAGGAATAATATGTTTTCCAATACTTACAATTCGGATTGGAGTGATCATTCAACTTCTATGTGGTGGGAACCTCAAAATGTTCAACAAGAAGGATATTGGCAGCCACCTCATATTCAATATGCCCAACCAAACTCAAGTTCGTCAATAGATTATAATCAAAAGCTTAATGAATTAATTTGTTTGGTGCAGGGCTCACAAAATCAAGACAATGACGCTCAACAAGAAGACAAAAGGTTGGACCACTTGGAAATGCAAATTGGGCAGATCGCGGAGTTCGTAGGACAGTTTCGAGACCAAGGCGAACTCCCTAGTTCAACCATTGCAAATTCGAAGGGAGAATTTGAAACTGCCAAGGAAATCATGTTGAGAAGTGACAAGGAGGTTGGAATGGACCCTCAACCATCAAAATCAAATCACAAGGAAGAGGAATACACCCAACCCACGGAAAGGGTGGAAACACCTTGACCGGAGGCACCTATTGCTCCTATGCCATCTAATTCAGGTATGGTTGTTCCAAATTTCATTATTTCTAACCCCGTTCCAGCAAATATCCCTATTCCTTGCAGGTTCATGAATTCCAAGGAAGAAGAAAGTGAAAAAGACATCTTGGAAGCCCTTCCAAAGGTGCAAAGTAGGGAATATCATGAATTCATCAAAGAGGACGTTCTTGAGGCAAACAACCCCAAAGAAGTTGAATTTTATGACACAAGACAAGGACCAATCCTCACATCAAATCTGTCCAAGGGCAAAGTTCCTGAAATGTTCAAAGAAGATGTGTTTATCCTTGAGTTCATGTCGAAGCACATAAGTAAGCCACCTCCTCCAATTTCAATTTTCTTGTATACTAACATGTTGTTAATGATTCAGGCATCCAATCTTGAATTTAAACCATTACCGGATCATTTCAAGTATCACCGCCCATTCAAAGATAAATTCCATGCCGATTGATTCAGAATAAAAAATAAAAAAAAAAAAAAATAAAAAAATAAAAATAAAAAAAGCAGATGTAGCCTTCACAGAGGTTGTTTGCTTGAAGCCCCACTACGTGGCAATACTCTTGAAGTGGAAGGCTGATGCGAAAATAGTTAAACACAGAAATTAAACCCTATGGATGACAATTGTAGTAAATGAGCAAATAGGGATCGTTCTAGACCGGGGATTAACTAGGGATGCTAATCAATGTGAAATTGACTCAAAAACGTAAGAACACAATATAAAACACTTACTAGACTCAAAGAATGGAAAACTAAACTTTAAAACACTAAAACAAACCAAAAGACTCAAACATCACCCAAAACACTCAAAACTGCCTTAAAAACACTTTCTGGGCAGTTTTGGACACTTTGGTGAATTTGGACGAATTTGTGTAACAAATTGAATCAAAACACTTAAAAACACAAACTAAGACACTTTCTAACTAAGTTGGACACTAAAGTAAAGGGGGATTAAGGTTTTGACGAAATTAAATTAAATAAAACAAGTTAATAAACTAGGCAGATTGTATAAACGGATTTGAGAAACAAGATGATGGATGGATTAGTTAGAGGTCCATTCTCCACACATGACACATTTATATATGAATCGATTCTCCAATTGTTTTTCATTAACTATGATGCTCAACACCCCAAGTTAACCGTGATGCACTAATTAACTCTCAAATTTTCCTTAAGTTATTGAATTGGATGATGCATGCGACAATTCAAATCATTCTCCAATGGTTCTCAACATGAATGCATAGAAGAGATACAATGAGAGATCATTATGCTCTATGAAAATTATAAGTGTTGACGAGGCAATTGTAACTATGAATGCATGATACTTTTGCCAAGAATTCAATTAACGCGGTTGTGACTAGCAACCTTCACTACTCATGTTTATAAACTTGTGACGATTAGGTGAAACTCATTTATAAACTAGCATCGAGTTTATGCATGAAGACTAAGTATGCATCCCTAATCAACATACAAAAACAAGTCTTTAATAAACATGATAATTGAATTGCAATCACAAATTAACAAATCACAATTGGAAGAAATCAATTCATATATCAAACATATCCATGGCTTCAAACTTTCCCCTAACTAATTAGGGGTTTAGCCACTCATGATTACAACAAACTTAGAGAGTAATAACAAAGTAAACATTGAAAACAAGAATCGAAGTACACCTAAAAATTCCAACAACTCAATCTTGAATTGTATGAACGTTTAGGCCTCTTCTCCTCTAGTTGCTGCGGCACAAGGGGTTTTGGTGAGTTTTGGGGGTTATGGATGATGTAGAAAGATGTGTTTAGGGTAGGGATGGATGTAGGGGAAGGTAAGGAGTGTTTTTGGGCAGAAAATATGAAGAATGGTGAAGTATGGTAGTGCTAGAGAGAGGGGAGGAATTTCTAGCGTGAATGAATGTGTATGAGAGATGGTTTTCTGAAATGGAAGAGTGTGTGTTTTGTGGCTGCAATGCATGCTTATTTATAGGTGAAATGGGGGGAACATGATGACTAGGAATTAGGTGGAAAGCTGAAATGGTGATGGGAGATGCATGTGGCAGAAATGCATGTGATTAAAGGGTGGGAATGCATGTGTTTTGACAGAAAATAAAAGGGAATGCTGGAAATCTGGAATGGGAACCCACGGCATGGTTGTTTTCTGGTGGTGAATGGGTTTATGTTTGAATGGTGCATGTGGGTTGATTATTTAAAGGGAGTGCATGTGGAATAAAGGTAGAAGCATGGCACAAAGGTGAATGGGTGATGTGTGAATGTGGTTGAATGATTAAAGTGTAAATGATTAATGAATGGTTCTTTGTTGATGGTGGAAATCTGAAATGATGAAGTGGAATGTGCATGTGGCTGCAATGATGGTGTTTTGCACGGCAATGATGGAGAAAGAATGTGTGGATGTATGGTTGTGTTGGTGATGAATGTGAACTCTTTGTTCTTCATTTTCATTCCTTTGGTCTTCAATTTCGTCCATCTACTTGGCTTTAAGCATATGCAATCCATTCCAATCTCTAATTTGCTCCAAAAGGCTCCGAAAGGCATCCTTTTGCATCCTTAGCCATATGAACCTATAAACACACGAAAATGACTTTAAACACTAAATTAAGTAAGAAAACACAACATAAATGCATAAGAACTAGCTAACTAAGGCGCATAAATATGCTTCTACCAAATTCCCCCACACTTAGCTTTTGCTAGTCCTCGAGCAAAACAAAGAAACAAAACATAACCTAAACCTTCCAACGTTCACCTCAGGGATTTCCAATGGTACATGACAAGTTAAAAATCATCATCCCCACAGATTTGAGTCATCTTTACAATTGAAAACATACTTAATCATAGTCACCACTTACTAGTTCACAATTAATCGATTAAAAGAATGTTTTGAATGTAGTAACATGCCTTAGAGAATTTGCTCAATCCTTTACAAGATATGCACTCAATTTTCACTCAGATTTTCTAACTACACACCCTATACTAGTTATATGTGAGAAGATTGATGTAAATATGAAAACGAATGCTCACATATACGTATAACAAAGAACGCAATTTATGGAGTTAATAAGCATGTTTAGAAATGATCTCATGAATGGAATGCTACTACTTAGATGCGAGAACTAATGACCATATGCTCATACCAAATTCAAACTCCACAAATTGAAACACATAACACTCAAGAATGAAGTCAAGGGTTGTAACGGGGCTTGGGGTAGTGGTTAACAAAGAAAAGATAAGGAGAACAAGCGTTCTTCAAGTAATAGTAAGCAAAGTAGTGTACTTAAGACTTAGAATTCATTTAGATTGCAGAAATTAACTTTAAAACACAAGGGGAAGACTTAGACAACTCCTTAGGGCCGAATTCATTGTTTTGGACCCTTACTTCAACAAACAATACTTTGGAATTCTTTTTCACAACTTTTCAACTCTTTTTCATACTTTTCACGCCTTTTTTTTTTTTTTCTTTTTCTTTTCTTTCATGCCGTGCCTATGGCACACAAATTCTCACACAAGAACACTTCCCCCACACTTGTTTTCTGCCAACATAAATCGAAAGAAATTCAATTTGAATCATGCTTTACTAAGCTTTAAGAACAAGGGTGTGGATGGTCCTAATCTAGGCTAGGTGAGGATAATGTGGGTTAACTTAAACATAAAATGACATGGGATACACGGCAATATGGCTAAGGTGGTGGTCACTACACAACTTCATCTTGAATCTGTGTTATGCAAATCAATAACATGCTTTGAATGAAATGGGCATGAGTTCTAGCATTTGGAACTAAATGATGAAACGCCTCTAAGTAGTAACCAAGCAAAGAATAATGAGATCATGCAACGACTTAGAAAACAAAAATGCACAGATTCTAACTCTCCAAATAAACGTTTAGGCTCAAGTCTCACAAGGTTGTAGCGTTAATTTGAGTTCCTTCCTTCAAGCATGTTACAAAAACTGATTTTTTATTTTTTATTTTTTTTGATTGCATGTGAAGTCATAAGTTATAACCACAACCAAGCATACACAAAGAGTAAATCAAACTTTCATCCATGTTAATCACTCTCTTTAACAGCCATGTAATTACAAACCGAATCCTCATCATTGTGTTGGAAGGTACCCTAAAACAAAAACAAACACACAAAAACACTTTGAAAACAACTCTTTTTGGGTTTTTAAAACAAATTTTTCAAATTTTTATGTGATTTTCGGATTTTTACTTCAAAACACACTAAACACACCAAAACTGCTTAAAAATACTTAAAAACAGCAAGGAACAAGTCTATAAGTAAAGGGTGATAAAATCCCATGAATTTGCATCAAAAACACTTAGTTACCCCCCCACACTTAAATCAAACATTGTCCTCAATGTTTCAAGCATAAAATCACACAAAACACAAAGAAACACACAAACAGCAAGTAAAACAACTAAATAGGCAGATTCGAAATAAACAACAAAGTGAAGGGTTTAGGAACGCAAATCTGGAATTGGAGTGATTCCTTGAGCTTCCTTTGTTGAATTGCATGGGTTGCCTCCCAAGTAGCGCTTTCTTTAACGTCATGCAGCCGGACGAAGACACGTTCATGCTCCATTAGAGCCCACGGCATGGAGTGGGATCTCCTCCACGACATGCTCCACAAAGTTCTCATAGTATGGCTTCAATCTATGTCCGTTCACCTTGAACTCGTGGCCACTTTTTAAGCTTTGGACTTGGACTGCACCATGAGGAAAAACATTAGTAACAACAAGAGGTCCAATCCATTTAGAACGTAACTTACCAGGGAATAACCGAAGTCTTGAATCAAAAAGCAACACTTTCTGCCCCTTGGAGAACGTTTTGGTACGAAGCATCTTATCATGATAAGCCTTCGTCTTGTCCTTGTAGATGCGAGCATTCTCGTAAGCCTCGTTCCTAATCTCCTCAAGTTCATCTAATTGGAGCTTCCTATGAACTCCAGCAGCGTCTATGTCCAAATTGAAGGTTTTCACAGCCCAATGTGCCTTGTGCTCTAACTCAACGGGCAAATGACACGGCTTACCATATATAAGCCGAAAAGGTGACATGCCAAGGGGAGTTTTATAAGCCGTACGATAGGCCCACAATGCATCGTCCAAGCGCAAACTCCAATCTCTTCTTGAGGGTCCCACGGTTTTCTCTAGGACTTGTTTGATCTCCCTATTTGAAACCTCCGCTTGCCCATTGGTTTGAGGGTGATAAGGTGTGGAAACCTTATGAGTAACGTTGTACTTCTTGAGCAAAGCTTCAATGGTGCGGTTACGAAAGTGAGAACCCCCATCACTAATTAAAACTCGTGGCATCCCAAACCTAGCAAAAATATTAGATTTCACAAAATCTGCAACAACCTTAGAATCGTTAGTACGGGTGGCTTTGGCTTCCACCCATTTGGAAACATAATCGACAGCTAGCAAGATATAAGTGAAACCAAAAGATGGAGGGAAGGGGCCCATGAAATCAATACCCCAAACATCAAAAATTTCCACAAATGAGAGAGATTGTTGCGGCATTTGGTCCTTAGGCCCTATGTTACCTGTTCTTTGACACTTATCGCATGTTACACAAAACATTTTAGCATCTTTAAAGAGATTAGGCCAATAAAATCCAGATTGTAACACCTTTAGGGCTGTCCTTTGGGTGCCAAAATGTCCCCCACATGCATAAGTATGGCAGAATGTAAGAATGGAATTAAATTCAGATTCGGGCACACATCTACGCACAATCTGATCTGGGCAGAATTTCCATAAATATGGATCATCCCAAACATAAAAACGTGCATCATGAACAAGTTTATCACGTTGGAACTTGTTTAGGGTACTAGGAACTTGCTTAGACACCAAGAAATTGACCAAATCGGCATACCAAGGGGTTCTTACCTCAATGGACAGAAGTTGCTCATCCGGAAACGTTTCTAGAATGGGGGTGGACTCTTCCTCACGCACCATTCTACTTAGGTGGTCAGCCACCACGTTTTCACACCCTTTCTTGTCTCGGATTTCAAGATCGAACTCTTGAAGTAGGAGCATCCAACGAATGAGTCTTGGCTTAGCCTCCTTTTTGGTGAGAAGATACTTCAAGGCTGCATGGTCAGTGAAAACAATTACTTTAGTACCAAGAAGATATGATCTAAACTTATCTAAAGCAAATACAACCGCCAAAAGTTCTTTTTCGGTTGTAGAATAATTCAATTGAGCATCATTTAAAGTGCGTGAAGCATAATAAATAACATGTGGCTGTTTATTTTTCCTTTGACCCAAAACAGCCCCAAGTGCATAATCCGATGCATCACACATCAATTCAAAGGGAATGGACCAATCCGGGGGAGTTATGATGGGTGCCGTGGTGAGTAAGTCTTTTAGATGCTTGAATGCCTTCTCACACGCCTCGTTGAACTCAAAAGACACATCCTTTTGGAGTAGGCGGCATAGGGGTTGTGCAATCTTGGAAAAGTCCTTGATAAATCGTCGATAGAATCCTGCATGGCCAAGAAAAGAACGGACCTCTCTAACCGACGTAGGAGAGGGTAAGTGACGTACAAGATCTATTTTAGACTTATCAACTTCAATTCCTTTTTCAGAGATGATATGACCCAAAACTATACCTTGTTTAACCATAAAATGACATTTTTCCCAATTCAAAACAAGGTTAGTTTCCATGCATCTTTTCAAGATTAAAGTGAGATTATGCAAACAAGCATCAAATGAGTCTCCAAACACACTAAAATCGTCCATAAATACTTCAATTATCTTTTCAACATAATCAGAGAAGATACTTACCATGCATCGTTGGAAAGTGGCCGGTGCATTGCATAAACCAAATGGCATACGACGATATGCAAAAGTACCAAATGGACAAGTAAAGGTGGTCTTTTCTTGATCATCCGGCGTTATGACAATTTGATTATAACCCGAATAACCATCAAGAAAGCAATAAAAAGAATGACCGGCTAACCTTTCAAGCATTTGATCAATGAATGGCAAAGGGAAGTGATCTTTCCTTGTTGCGGCATTTAGCTTTCTATAGTCAATGCACACCCTCCAACCGGTTTGAATGCGTGTAGGCACAAGTTAATCTTCTTCATTCTTCACCACAGTCACTCCGGATTTCTTTGGCACAACTTGAACCGGTGAAGCCCAACGGCTATCCGAGATAGGATAGATCACCCCACAATCTAGAAGCTTGATAATCTCCTTTTTCACAACTTCCATCATTGGAGGGTTGAGCCGGCGTTGAGCCTCTCTGGTTGTTTTAGCCCCCTCCTCTAAAAGTATGCGATGCATGCAAGTTGTAGGACTAATACCCTTTATGTCGGCCAAGGTCCATCCTATGGTCGTCTTGTGCTCTTTCAACACCCGAATCAATTTCTCCTCCTCCATTGCTGTGAGGGATAAGGAAACTATGACAGGCAACGTCTCATTGTCTCCCAAATAGACATACTTCAAATGATCCGGCAATGGTTTAAGCTCAAGAATGGGTGCCTGAATCACTGAAGGTAACAACTTGTTAGTCGAAACAGGAATTGGACTCGGTTTTGGAGGCTTACCAAAGTGTTGTGGCAATGACTCAAGTGCAGCAACCATCTCGGCCTCATCTTCACTTCTAGGCACGGCAAAACCAGATTTTTGCCCAATTCCTTGTGCAATTGTTGTTTCAAGTGTATCCCTCTCCAAAGAATCGAGAAATTCCTGCGCCAAATCATCAATTATATCAATAGAAAAGCAAGAATGATCGTCCTTAGGAAATTTAATACTTTCAGAAAGATTGAAATCAATGACTTCCCCATCAAATTCCATCGTTAAAGTTCCTTTAAACACATCTATCTTGGTGCGGGCTGTTTTCATGAAGGGCCTTCCTAATAGAATCGGTAATGGGGTGGAATGGGGTGAATCCTCCATGTCAAGTAGAAATCCGCTGGAAAAATCAAGTTATCAACCTGTACCAAAACATCTTCCAAAACACCCTTTGGATATGCATTAGAACGATCGGCTAATTGAATTATCACACCATCATTTTTAAGCTCACCTAAGTTCATAGATGCATAAATAGAGTATGGCATAACATTAATCGAAGCCCCTAAATCTAACATGCATTGTTCAAACTTAGTATTACCAATAACGCACGGAATTGTAAAACTACCCGGATCTTTGCATTTAGGGGGTAATTTCCTTTGTAACACAGCAGAGACATTTTCACTTACCTGGACCACCTCCTTGTTTGAAATCCTCTTCCTCGTTGTGCAAAGCTCTTTTAAGAACTTGGCATACTTAGGGACTTGCTTGATTGCATCAAGGAGCGGAATGTTAACTTGAACTTTCCTAAAGGTTTCCAAAATGTCCTTTTCACTCTCCTCCTTCTTTGATTGCCTAAACCTGCTAGGAAAGGGCACGTTTAGTGGAATAGAACTTGACAAAGTCGAATTTGGACTTACCTTAGGCATATTGGACGGTTTTGGCACAATAGGGGGCTGGGGCAAAGATTCTTTCACCTTTGCCGTGGCCTTTATTCCTTGTTCCTCCTCTTCTTGCAGCAACACGTCCTCTTCTTGACTTGTTTTGGACGTGCTTGGGGTGGTTTCGACCTCCTTACCACTTCTCAACATGATTGCCTTGGCAGATTCGAATCCTCCCCTTGGATTGACAATGGTTGAGCTAGGGAGCTTGCCTTTGTCTCGGAATTGTCCTACAAATTCCGCAATCTGCCCAATTTGTTTCTCCAAGTGATCCACCCTTTTGTCTTGGTTTTGCATGGCTTTGGTTTGATCCTCTTGCCCCTGAGACAAATTGGTAAGTAATTTAAGAAGTGTTTCATTTCCCAACGACGTACCTTGATTGTTTTGGGCAGGTTGTGCTTGGTTTGGATTGGGGCCGAATGGCTTGGTGTAGAACCCCGGGGGTTGTTGTCTAAAGCCTCCTTGTTGTTGAGGTTGTTGAGGTTCCCTCCACTTGAAGTTTGGATGGTCTCTCCAACCCGGATTGTATGTGTTGGAATATGGATCATTCCTTGGTTGATTGTGGCTCGGAAATCCAATGGCATTTGCACTCTCCCATCCCCCATTCTCAATCAATTGAGGGCATTTTTCCGAAGGGTGTCCTTGGATAGAACATACACCACATACAATCGGTCCTTGTATCTTCATTCCTTCGGCCATCTGAGACACAATAGAAGTAAGATTAGCTATCTGAGATTGAATATCGGATTGAGAACTTACCTCATTCAAGTGTTGCCGTGGGGGGTCCCTTTGCCCAAGTCCTTCATATTGTTGTGCATTTAGAGCACGGTTTGCAATTAGGGTCTTGGCCGACATAGGAGTTTTGTCCACCAATGCACCTCCCGCCGAAGCATCGAGCATTTGCCTTTCAATGGGAAGAAGGCCCTCATAGAAATATTGAAGGAGAAGCTCCTCCTTCATTTGATGTTGAGGACATGATGCAACAAGGGCTTTAAAACGCTCGTAGTATGCCGGAAAAGATTCTCCTTGACTTTGTTGGATTCCGCTAATTTTCTTCCTCAAGAGAATGACTCTTGAAGTAGGGAAGAACTTCTCCAAGAACGCTCTCTTCATGCTCTCCCAAGAAGTAACGGTCCCCGGTGCCAATTCATAAAGCCAATCCTTAGCTTTTTCCACAAGAGAGAATGGAAAAGCTTTCATCATTAGAATGTTCCCATCGACATTTATGGGTGTCATGCTCGAACAAACAACCTCGAACTCCTTGAGATGCTTGTTGGGATCTTCCATGGAAAGCCCATGGTATTTCGGAATGTGGTGCAACAAGCTTGACTTCAACTCGAATTCATCGGTCTTGCCTTGGGCAGCCGCGGGGTATTGAATGCATAATGGTGCGGCATTGGCCAACCCCGAGGCCGAAAGCTCTTTAATGGTCCGATTGTCCGCTGCCATAACTTCTTCTTCCACACTTTCAAACTCAGATTCGGCCTCTGAACTTGAACTAGGTTCACTAGGTTCACTAGGTTCGGGATGCCTCCTCTTTCTTCTCAAATCACGTTCAAAATCGTCGTTAAAGTCCAAGATATGTGCATGCACAGTTTGAGAACTCCGCGTCATGCACTAGTACCTAACCAAGAAAACAAAACAAAATAAGAAAACTAGGTAAATTACACTAAAAACATACGGCAAAAACACAAGGGATTAGCAATTTTGCTAATCCCCGGCAACGGCGCCAAAATTTGATGCGAAAATAGTTAAACACACAAATTAAACCCTATGGATGACAATTGTAGTAAATGAGCAAATAGGGATCGTTCTAGACCGGGGATTAACTAGGGATGCTAATCAATGTGAAATTGACTCAAAAACGTAAGAACACAATATAAAACACTTACTAGACTCAAAGAATGCAAAACTAAACTTTAAAACACTAAAACAAACCAAAAGACTCAAACATCACCCAAAACACTCAAAACTGCCTTAAAAACACTTTCTGGGCAGTTTTGGACACTTTGGTGAATTTGGACGAATTTGTGTAACAAATTGAATCAAAACACTTAAAAACACAAACTAAGACACTTTCTAACTAAGTTGGACACTAAAGTAAAGGGGGATTAAGGTTTTGACGAAATTAAATTAAATAAAACAAGTTAATAAACTAGGCAGATTGTATAAACGGATTTGAGAAACAAGATGATGGATGGATTAGTTAGAGGTCCATTCTCGACACATGACACATTTATATATGAATCGATTCTCCAATTGTTTTTCATTAACTATGATGCTCAACACCCCAAGTTAACCGTGATGCACTAATTAACTCTCAAATTTTCCTTAAGTTATTGAATTGGATGATGCATGCGACAATTCAAATCATTCTCCAATGGTTCTCAACATGAATGCATAGAAGAGATACAATGAGAGATCATTATGCTCTATGAAAATTATAAGTGTTGACGAGGCAATTGTAACTATGAATGCATGATACTTTTGCCAAGAATTCAATTAACGCGGTTGTGACTAGCAACCTTCACTACTCATGTTTATAAACTTGTGACGATTAGGTGAAACTCATTTATAAACTAGCATCGAGTTTATGCATGAAGACTAAGTATGCATCCCTAATCAACATACAAAAACAAGTCTTTAATAAACATGATAATTGAATTGCAATCACAAATTAACAAATCACAATTGGAAGAAATCAATTCATATATCAAACATATCCATGGCTTCAAACTTTCCCCTAACTAATTAGGGGTTTAGCCACTCATGATTACAACAAACTTAGAGAGTAATAACAAAGTAAACATTGAAAACAAGAATCGAAGTACACCTAAAAATTCCAACAACTCAATCTTGAATTGTATGAACGTTTAGGCCTCTTCTCCTCTAGTTGCTGCGGCACAAGGGGTTTTGGTGAGTTTTGGGGGTTATGGATGATGTAGAAAGATGTGTTTAGGGTAGGGATGGATGTAGGGGAAGGTAAGGAGTGTTTTTGGGCAGAAAATATGAAGAATGGTGAAGTATGGTAGTGCTAGAGAGAGGGGAGGAATTTCTGGCGTGAATGAATGTGTATGAGAGATGGTTTTCTGAAATGGAAGAGTGTGTGTTTTGTGGCTGCAATGCATGCTTATTTATAGGTGAAATGGGGGCAACATGATGACTAGGAATTAGGTGGAAAGCTGAAATGGTGATGGGAGATGCATGTGGCAGAAATGCATGTGATTAAAGGGTGGGAATGCATGTGTTTTGACAGAAAATAAAAGGGAATGCTGGAAATCTGGAATGGGAACCCACGGCATGGTTGTTTTCTGGTGGTGAATGGGTTTATGTTTGAATGGTGCATGTGGGTTGATTATTTAAAGGGAGTGCATGTGGAATAAAGGTAGAAGCATGGCACAAAGGTGAATGGGTGATGTGTGAATGTGGTTGAATGATTAAAGTGTAAATGATTAATGAATGGTTCTTTGTTGATGGTGGAAATCTGAAATGATGAAGTGGAATGTGCATGTGGCTGCAATGATGGTGTTTTGCACGGCAATGATGGAGAAAGAATGTGTGGATGTATGGTTGTGTTGGTGATGAATGTGAACTCTTTGTTCTTCATTTTCATTCCTTTGGTCTTCAATTTCGTCCATCTACTTGGCTTTAAGCATATGCAATCCATTCCAATCTCTAATTTGCTCCAAAAGGCTCCGAAAGGCATCCTTTTGCATCCTTAGCCATATGAACCTATAAACACACGAAAATGACTTTAAACACTAAATTAAGTAAGAAAACACAACATAAATGCATAAGAACTAGCTAACTAAGGCGCATAAATTGATGCGTGATTTATACGCACACAAATTAAACCCTCTTTTCGTCAAATTGTAGTATATGTATAAGTAGGGATCGTTCTGGACCGGGGATTAGGAGGGATTGCAAATCACTTGGAAACTGACTCAAAAACGTAAAAACACAAAATAAATGTATTTCTAACTAATCTAACACTTTAAAATAAATGGGGGATTGGTTTTGGATGAATTTAAACTAAAACAGAAACTTGGAAACAGATTATAAAAACGAAATTGATAAAATAGAATAATGAAAAACTAGTTAGAGGGTTCCTTATCCACACATGAACATAAGCATATAATTTGACTCCCAGTTATGACTTCAACATATGTCCATGGCTTCAAATTCGCTTCTAACTAAAAAGAAATTAGTTTCACATGTTTAACATAATTGAATAACAAGTTAAATTAAACATGAAAACAGAAACAAGAAAAGAAAGAACAAATGGATGGAATTGGATGGAAAGTTAGCTGCGGGGTTCATCTCCACATATGTTATACTTGCATAATAAAACGATTTCCAATTGCATTTCAACAAATCATTAATTCTCAATGCCCCGGGTCAATTAGGTCCGCTTAAATTAACCGTCAAGTTTTCCTTAAGTTAATGAATTGGATGGGTTAGCGCAACGCAATTCACAACATTCTCCAAAAGTCCTTTACGTGAAAAGCACAATAAAGATACAATCAAAGATCATTAAGCATCATGAAAACTATAAGTGTTGACGAGGCATTCGTTACTATGGAATACTTATGAAACTCGTGCCAAGAATTCATTTAACGCGATTGTTTATAAGCAACCTCCACTACTTGTGAATATAAGTTCATAACGATTAGGTGAAATTCACTTATATTCTAGCGTCATATTCATGCATGAAAATTAAGCGCGCATTCTTAATAAACATTCATAAATAAGTTATCAATCAAACGGTTAAACAAATTGAACCACAACTTATGAAACGCAATTAGAAGTAATCAAATCAAAATGCAAGCATAAACATATATTTCGAATCACCCCCTAGCTAAAGGGGGTTTAGTTTATTATAACTTTGAAATCAAAGAAACACCTAAACATTCCAACAACTCAAACTTGAATTGTATGAACGTTTAGGCACTCTTCTCTTCCATTCCTCATACGTACAAACAAAGAGAATTGAATTTAAACATTGAAATCAAAGAAACACCTAAACATTCCAACAACTCAAACTTGAATTGTATGAACGTTTAGGCCCTCTTCTCTTCCTCTTTATTGTAGCATAAGGTCTAAGGATAGTTGGTTTGGGGGAATGGAAGTGTGGAATGGAGTGAGGAGTGATGGAAATGGAAAGATGGTGTTTGGATTACAAGGGAACTCACGGCAACAAGGGGGGGTTTGGATGTGTTTGTGGTATGTACAATGGAATGGATGTGTTGTGTGTGGAATTGTATGAAAATGAGATGTCCATGAATGAATGAATGCAAGGGTATTTATAGGAGTAGTGGAGGGAACATATGGCTATGTCATTTGTAGGTGAAGTAGGTGGATGTTGTAGGTGAAGTAGGTGGATGTTGTAGGTGAAGTGGATGTTGTAGGTGAAGTAGGTGGATGTTGTAGGTGAAGTGGATGTTGTAGGTGAAGTAGGTGGATGTTGTAGGTGAAGTAGGTGGATGTTGTAGGTGAAGTAGGTGGATGTTGTAGGTGAAGTGGATGTTGTAGGTGAAGTAGGTGGATGTTGTAGGTGAAGTAGGTGGATGATATGTTAAGTGATAAGTGATAAGTGATATGATATGTGGTTATGATATGATAAGTGGTTAAGTGGTGATGATAAGTGATAAGTGATTAAGTGATATGATATGTGGTGATGATAAGTGATAAGTGCATGTGGGTTAACTAATGAAGGAAATGCATGTGCAATGACAATGTGTTAGAATGGATGTGTGTTATGCATGGCATGATTAGGATTAGGAAAGGTTTAAATGTCCTAAAACTAAAGAGAACAAGGATCCAACACTTTGGCTCCAATTAGGTCTTTAATTTCGTCCAACACTTTGGCTTCAAGCATAAGCTATCCGTCCTTAGCCCAAAAGTGCTCCAAAAGTCTCCAAAATGCATCTTTTTGCTCCTTTAGCCCTTTGGACCTACAAACACACGAAAATAGCTTAAAGTACTAAAATAACTAAAGAAACATAACGTAAATGTACGAGAACAAGCCATTTAAGTCGAATAAATATGCTCCTATCAAATACCCCCACACTTAGCTTTTGCTAGTCCTCGAGCAAAACAGAAAAACAAAACAAAAAGAACAAAACACAACCTACACCTTCCAACAATCGTATCAGGGACTTCCAATGCACATGACAAGTTAAAAATCATTATTCTCACAGATTTGAGCCATCTTTACACTTAAGTACATTCTTAATCATAGTCACCACATACTAGTTCACAATTAAGCAATTAAAACACATTTCAAATGTAGTAACATGCCTTTAGAGAATTCCCTCAATTTCTTACTAGATGTACTCTCGTTTTTCACACAGATTTTCTGACTACACACCCTACACTAGGTATATGTGAGAAGATTGATGTAAACATGTAAACGAACACTCACATATGTTATAATAAGGAAAGCATTTTCTGGAGTTAATAAGCATGTTTAGATATGATCTCATGAATGGAATGCTACTACTTAGACGCGAGAACCAGTGACACCATAAGCTCATACCAAGTTCAAACTCCACAATTGAAATACATAACACTCAATATAGAAGTCAAAGGGTAGTAACGGGGCTAGGGTATTGGCTAACAATGAAAGGTGAAGGATAAACAAACATTCTTAAAGCAATAGTGAGCAAAGTATTGAATTAGGCACTTAGAATTCCCTTAAGAACGCAGAAGTCAACTTTGAACACCCAAGGGAAAATCACACAAAACTTAGGGCCATATTCAACTTTTTGGACCCTTTCTTCAACCATCAACACTCGTGAGTTCATTCTTACTTATTTTCACTCCTTTTTTTTTTTTTTTTTTTCTTTTCTTCTTCTTTTTCTTTTGAATCTCAAAACATACATATAAACGTAAGAACAAACTTTTACTCCCCCACACTCATTTTCTTGCATAATGTAACTCAAAAGGAATTCATTTAAGTCATGCTCACTAAACTTTAAGAACAAGGGTATAGGAAAGTCCTACTCTAAGCTAGGTAAGGGGTGATGTGGGTAAACAAGGAATAAAGGCAAAACGAGGCTCAACGGGGTTAAAACTTACAACATATACGAAGTATGGGAAGTAAGGCTATTTGGCTATGGTGGTGGTCACTACACAACTTCTTCTTGAATATGTGTTATGCAAATCAATAACATGCTTTGAATGAAATGGGCATGAGTTCTAGCATTTGGAACTATATGATGAAAAGCCTTCTAAGTAGTAACCAAGCAAAGAATAATGAGATCATGCAACGACTTTAGAAAACAAGAAATCACAGATTATACTCTCCAAAGAACGTTATAGGCTCAAGTCTCTCAGGGTTGTAGCGTTTGTTTGAGTTCCTTCCTTCAAGCATGTTACAAAAACAAATTTTTTTCTTTTATGATTGCATGTGAAGTCATACATTATAACCATAACCAAGCATATACCAAGAGTAAATCAAACTTTTCTCTATGTTTATAACTCTTTCTAACCGTCATGCAATTATAAACCAAATCCTTATCATTGTGTTGGAAGGTACCCTAAGACACAAACACACAAAAACGACTCTTAAAACAACTCTTTTTGGGTTTTTCAAAACAATTTTTCAAATTTTTATGGGATTTTCGAATTATAAAACAAAACATACTAAAACACTCTAAAACAACTTAAAAACACCTTAAAACAGCAAGGAACAACATTTGAAGTCATGGGTGATAAAATCCCACGAATTTGCATTAAATATACTTAGTTACCCCCCCACACTTAAATCAAACATTGTCCTCAATGTTTTAAGCATATGGTTCACACAAAACATAAGTAAACACACAAAAAGCAACTAAACATACTAAACATGGCATAATGTAATTAACAAAGAGAAGAGTTTAGAGACGCAAATCTGGTTATAGAGTGTAAATTCCATCTTCTCCTTGGTAATTGCATTGAGGCTTTGATCTTTGTGATTCCACAGGCATACTCTTGAACTGGTTTCTGCCCACCGTTGATTTTCCTTTGTGCTACTTCTTGAACTGGGCAGCAGGATGGTTCTTTTGGTCTCCCCCGAAGGTCTGAGCTTACTCCTTTGGTCTGTTTCTTTGTTCAATCTTTCCAATTCGTATTGAAAAGGGTTGGAGGATAACTCAGCCTAAGTTTGTCTCCACATGCTTCAATGTATCATTTTCCCCTTGCCTTACTTGCTCCCCCTTGCAGAAGTGGTCCCTTCTCTGGAAGTGTATCAACCGTTGAAGATGACTACTCGAGAGCAACGCTAGGTAAGCAATCAGGAATAGATTCCAGGCAGTTGGCTCCAGATCGGAAGACTGACTCCAAGTGCCGGCTGATTGCTTCTTTTACTTTGCCATGCGAGTAAGAACAAGGACAAAGAAAAAGACAGGGAAAGAGCATGATATGAGATACTTTTGCTTTAGACCTTGATGATATGAGATACCTTTGCTTTTGAAGAAACGGCGAATGAAGCAGCACATGTATTTGTTGTGGTTGTCTCCACATGCTTCGATCGACCGTTTCCTTCTGCCTCATTTGTACTCAAGGTTTCTGGTATCTTCTTTGGGGGAGAAAAAATTGAGTATTTCAAGAGGCTTTGCTGGGAGTGCGCCCTCAGAGGTAAGGAAGAGTTGGGCATTTTCTTCAGGTTTGCCTTGCCATAAAAGACGAAGGTCGACATATATAGAGATAATATCAAGTGGTGGTACTGTTCTTTTACCCTTGTCGACAAATGTCTCTTCGATAACAGAACGACGCCTCTTCGATTTCTGAGCAGGCGCCCCTTCGATTTCTGAACGACGCCCCTCCGCTTTCTGAGCGACACGTGGTAGTGCGGATGCGGCTCCTTTTGACAAAGCTGCACGCGTTTTCTGAAAAGCAGAGAAAGCGTCGCCGAACTTTGCCCTTGTCGGCTAAAGATGTGTAGTTGTGATGATGGCCTCCACGTGTTGTCTGAAAAGAAGAAATCTTTTGACAAAGTTGAACGCGCCTTCTGAAAAGCCGAGAAAGCGTCGCCTAAATTACGCCGGAAATTTCGGCTTTTTGAATTGGTGGACGTGTCGCCTTGGCTTTTTTTATTGAGCTATCGATCACCATAACAAACACACTCTGAAGATTTCCCATTCTTGAAAACCGACTCCGGCCCTTTGAAATTTAACTTCATCCTCCCCTTCTTTTTGAACACTTTTGAAAATGGCAAACTCATCGAACCTTAGCTTGGAATTGAGCCTTAGCAGTGATACGGGCGCGCCGCGTCAAGGTAACGTATGGCGCCCTTCTTTCTTTTCTTCTAACGGTCCTCTCACAGGTGAAGACTCCGTGATGCAGGACGCCACAACAGCTACAATAGTAGCTAGGAACCTCCTCACTCCAAAAGATAGTAGGCTGCTGTCAGGACGGTCCGATGAGTTGGCCGTTCAAGAGTCCCTCGCACTTAGTGTTCAGTGTGCGAGTTCTGTGTCCAACATGGGCCAACGCCTGCTTGCCCGCTCCCGTCAGGTGGAATCATTGAAGGCAGAGGTGGAGAGGCTTAAGCAAGAGATCCAGCAGCTTAAGTACGAGAATAGAAGTTTGCATGTGCTTGCAAATAACTATTCGTCGGGCATGAAGAGGAAGCTGGATGAGCTGCAAGAGTCTGAAGGTCGGATTCAAAGTGACCGTCAAAGGTTTTCGTCTTTCCTCCAGAGGCACCTTTTTCCTGGATCATCGAGCGCTTGGCCAAGTATTGAGGCCTGGAATGCTCTAGCTCCGATGCCTTCCGCTCCGATGGCTTCCGCTCCGATGGCTTCCGCTCCGATGCCTCCCGCTTCGATGCCTCCCGCTTCTATGCCTTCTGCTTCTATGTCTTCCGCTTCTGCGCCTCGTAGTGGGGCTTCACGTAAACAACCTTTGTGAAGCTCCACCTTTCTCCATGTTTAGTATCTCTTTTACGTCTTGCAGCCGGACGAAGAACCCAATCACTCCAGGATATGTTCACGAATCGGATGAGAACTCCGAGTCATGAACTAGTACCTAAAACAAGAAACAAAATAACATAAGAATCTGGAATAAAATAAAAAGAACAAACGAAAATAAAACAATCCAAGGGATTAGCAAATTTTCTAATCCCCGGCAACGGCGCCAAAATTTGATGCGAAATTTACTTGACACTCAAATTAAACCCTCGTTTGACAATTGTAGTAGAATGGATAAGTGAGGGATCGTTCTGGACCGGGGATTAGGAGGGATTGCAAATCACTTGGAAACTGACTCAAAAACGTAAAAACACAAAATAAATGTATTTCTAACTAATCTAACACTTTAAAATAAATGGGGGATTGGTTTTGGATGAATTTAAACTAAAACAGAAACTTGGAAACAGATTATAAAAACGAAATTGATAAAATAGAATGATGAAAAACTAGTTAGAGGGTTCCTTATCCACACATGAACATAAGCATATAATTTGACTCCCAGTTATGACTTCAACATATGTCCATGGCTTCAAATTCGCTTCTAACTAAAAAGAAATTAGTTTCACATGTTTAACATAATTGAATAACAAGTTAAATTAAACATGAAAACAGAAACAAGAAAAGAAAGAATGGAAAGTTAGCTACGGGGTTCATCTCCACATATGTTATACTTGCATAATAAAACGATTTCCAATTGCATTTCAACAAATCATTAATTCTCAATGCCCCGGGTCAATTAGGTCCGCTTAAATTAACCGTCAAGTTTTCCTTAAGTTAATGAATTGGATGGGTTAGCGCAACGCAATTCACAACATTCTCCAAAAGTCCTTTACGTGAAAAGCACAATAAAGATACAATCAAAGATCATTAAGCATCATGAAAACTATAAGTGTTGACGAGGCATTCGTTACTATGGAATACGCATGAAACTCGTGCCAAGAATTCATTTAACGCGATTGTTTATAAGCAACCTCCACTACTTGTGAATATAAGTTCATAACGATTAGGTGAAATTCACTTATATTCTAGCGTCATATTCATGCATGAAAATTAAGCGCGCATTCTTAATAAACATTCATAAATAAGTTATCAATCAAACGGTTAAACAAATTGAACCACAACTTATGAAACGCAATTAGAAGTAATCAAATCAAAATGCAAGCATAAACATATATTTCGAATCACCCCCTAGCTAAAGGGGGTTTAGTTTATTATAACTTTGAAATCAAAGAAACACCTAAACATTCCAACAACTCAAACTTGAATTGTATGAACGTTTAGGCACTCTTCTCTTCCATTCCTCATACGTACAAACAAAGAGAATTGAATTTAAACATTGAAATCAAAGAAACACCTAAACATTCCAACAACTCAAACTTGAATTGTATGAACGTTTAGGCCCTCTTCTCTTCCTCTTTATTGTAGCATAAGGTCTAAGGATAGTTGGTTTGGGGGAATGGAAGTGTGGAATGGAGTGAGGAGTGATGGAAATGGAAAGATGGTGTTTGGATTACAAGGGAACTCACGGCAACAAGGGGGGGTTTGGATGTGTTTGTGGTATGTACAATGGAATGGATGTGTTGTGTGTGGAATTGTATGAAAATGAGATGTCCATGAATGAATGAATGCAAGGGTATTTATAGGAGTAGTGGAGGGAACATATGGCTATGTCATTTGTAGGTGAAGTAGGTGGATGTTGTAGGTGAAGTGGATGTTGTAGGTGAAGTAGGTGGATGTTGTAGGTGAAGTGGATGTTGTAGGTGAAGTAGGTGGATGTTGTAGGTGAAGTAGGTGGATGTTGTAGGTGAAGTAGGTGGATGTTGTAGGTGAAGTGGATGTTGTAGGTGAAGTAGGTGGATGTTGTAGGTGAAGTAGGTGGATGATATGTTAAGTGATAAGTGATAAGTGATATGATATGTGGTTATGATATGATAAGTGGTTAAGTGGTGATGATAAGTGATAAGTGATTAAGTGATATGATATGTGGTGATGATAAGTGATAAGTGCATGTGGGTTAACTAATGAAGGAAATGCATGTGCAATGACAATGTGTTAGAATGGATGTGTGTTATGCATGGCATGATTAGGATTAGGAAAGGTTTAAATGTCCTAAAACTAAAGAGAACAAGGATCCAACACTTTGGCTCCAATTAGGTCTTTAATTTCGTCCAACACTTTGGCTTCAAGCATAAGCTATCCGTCCTTAGCCCAAAAGTGCTCCAAAAGTCTCCAAAATGCATCTTTTTGCTCCTTTAGCCCTTTGGACCTACAAACACACGAAAATAGCTTAAAGTACTAAAATAACTAAAGAAACATAACGTAAATGTACGAGAACAAGCCATTTAAGTCGCATAAATATGCTCCTATCATAAATATGCTTCTACCAAAGGCATAGGAGCAAAAGGCATCGGAACGGAAGGCTTCGAAGCGGAAGGCATCGGAGCAGAAGACATAGGAGCGGAAGGCATCGGAGCGGGAGGCATCGGAGCTAGAGCATTCCAGGCCTCAATACTTGGCCAAACGCTGGATGACCCAGGAAAAAGGTGCCTCTGGAGACAAGCCGCAAGCCTTTGACGGTCACTTTGAATTCGACCCTCAGATTCTTGCAGCTTATCAAGCTTCCTCTTCATGCCTGACGAATAGTTATTTGCAAGCACATGCAAACTTCTATTCTCGTACTTAAGCTGCTGGATCTCTTGCTTAAGACTTTCCACCTCTGCCATCAATGATTCCACCTGACGGGAGCGGGCAAGCAGGCGTTGGCCCATGTTGGACACAGAGCTCGCACACTGAACACTAAGAGCGAGGGATTCTTGAACGGCCAACTCATCGAACCGTCCTGACAGCAGCCTACTATCTTTTGGAGTGAGGAGGTTCCTAGCTACTATTGTAGCTGTTGTGGCGTCCTGCATCACGGAGTCTTCACCTGTAAGAGGATCGTTAGAAGATAAGAAAGAAGGGCGCCATACGTTACCTTGACGCGGCGCGCCCGTATCACTGCTGAGACTCAATTCTAAGCTAAGGTTCGATGGGTTTGCCATTTTTCAAGAGTGTTCAAAGATAAGGGGTGGATGGAGTTAAAATTTCAAAGGGCCAGAGACGATGTTCAAGAATGGGAAATCTTCAGAATGTGTATGTTGGCGGTGATCGATACCTCTATAAGAAGCCAAGGCGACGCGTCCACCGATTCAAAAAGTCGGAATTTCCGGCGTAATTTAGGCGACGCTTTCTCGGCTTTTCAGAAGACGCGTTCAACTTTGTCAAAAGATTTCTTCTTTTCAGAAAACACGTGGAGGCCATCATCGCAACTACACATCTTTAGCCGACAAGCGCAAAGTTCGGCGACGCTTTCTCTGCTTTTCAGAAAACGCGTGCAGCTTTGTCAAAAAGGAGCTGCATCCGCACTACTACATGTCGTTCAGAAAGCGAAGGGGCGTCGTTCAGAAATCGAAGGGGCGTCGTTCAGAAATCGAAGAGGCGCCACTATTTCAAAAAGCCGGATTTGCGGGATCAAAACGTTTGTCGACAAGGGTAAAAGAACAGTACCACCACTTGATATTATCTCTATATATGTCGACCTTCGTCTTTTATGGCAAGGCAAACCTGAAGAAAATGCCCAACTCTTCCTCACCTCTGAGGCCGCAAAGCCTTTCGAAATACTCATGTTTTTCTTCTTCCCCAAAGATGATACCAGATGCCTGGAGTACAGATGACCCAGGAGGAAACAACACAACAAATACATATGCTGATTCATTCACCGCTTCTTCAAAAGCAAAGGTATCTCATATCATCAAGGTCAAAAGCAAAAGTATCTCATATCATGCTCTTTCCTTGTCTTTGTCTTTGTCCTTGTTCTTACTCGCATGGCAAAGTGAAAGAAGCAATCAGCCGGCACTTGGAGTCAGTCTTCCGAGTTGGAGCCAACTACCTGGAATCTATTCCTGATTGCTTACCTAGCGTTGCTCTCGAGTAGTCATCTTCAACGGAGCAAGTAAGGCAAGTTAAAATGATACATTGAAGCATGTGGAGACAAGGAACAACTGCATATGCTGAGCTATCCTCTAACCCTCTTCAATACGAATTGGAAAGATTGAACAAAGAAACAGATAAAAGGAGGAAGCTCAGACCTTCGGGGGAAGACCAAAAGAATCCTGCTGCCCAGTTCAAGAGTAGCACAAAGGAAAATCAATGATGGGCGGAAACCAGTTCAAGAGAAAGCCTGTGGAATCACCAAGATCAATGCCTCAATGCAATTACCAAGGAGAAGATGGAATTTACACTCCATAACCAGATTTGCGTCCCTAAACTCTTCTCTTTGTTAAGTTACATTCTGCCATGTTTAGTATGTTTAGTTGCTTTTTGTGTGTTTACTTATGTTTTGTGTGAATCTATGCTTAAAACATTGAGGACAATGTTTGATTTAAGTGTTGGGGGGGGGGGGGTAATGATGCGAGATTTATACGCACACAAATTAAACCCTCTTTTCGTCAAATTGTAGTATAAGTATAAGTAGGGATCGTTCTAGACCGGGGATTAGGAGGGATTGTTAATCACTTGGATTTGACTCAAAAACGTAAAAACATAATATAAAACACTAAACTAGACTCAAAGAATGTAAAACTAAACTTTAAAACACTAAAACAAACCAAAAGACTCAAACAGTACCCAAAGCACTCGAAACTGCCTTAAAAACACTTTCTGGGCAGTTTTGAGCACCTTGAGTACTTTGGACGAATTTGGGAAACAAAATGAAACAAAACACTTATAAACACAAACTAAATGTATTTCTAACTAATCTAACACTTTAAAATAAATGGGGGATTGGTTTTGGATGAATTTAAACTAAATGCACAGATTCTAATTAAAACAAATTATAAAAACGAAATTGATAAAATAGAATGATGAAAAACTAGTTAGAGGGTTCCTTCTCCACACATGAACATAAGCATATAATTTGACTCCCAGTTATGACTTCAACAAACGATGAATGACAATGCTCCAAGTTAATTAGGTCCGCTTAAATTAACCTTCAGATTTCCCTAGATTCATTGGATTGAATGGGATACGCATTACAACCAAATTATTCCTAATCAAAGTCCCTAACCATGGAATACGCATGATAGAGACATTCAACAAAGATCATTAAGTTCAACGGAAATCATAAACATCGACTAGGCATTCATAACTATGGAATATGCATGTTAATCCAGCCTAGGGTTTACTAAACACAATCGTGACTAGCGATCTTTACTACTAATGAATATAAGTTCATAACGATTAGGTAAAATTTCCTTATATCCTAGCATCAAGTTTAGGCATGCAAATTAAGTGTCGACCCTCAACCCACATACATAAACAAGTTCTTAATCAAAACATAAAAGTAAACCACATCTAAAGTTCATGAATTCATAACTGGAGTAAATCAAATCATAACCAACATATGTCCATGGCTTCAAATTCGCCTCTAACTAAAAAGAAACTAGTTCCACATGTTTAACATAATTGAACAACAAGTTAAATTAAACATGAAAACAGAAACAAGAAAAGAAAGAACAAATTGATGGAATTGAATGGATGGAAAGTTAGCTAAGGGGTTCTTCTCCACACATGTTACACTTACATAATAAAAAGATTTCCAATTGCATTTCAATAAACCATGAATTCTCTACACCCCAAGTTAATTAGGTACGCTTAAATTAACCGTCAAGTTTTCCTTAAGTTAATGAATTGGATGGGTTAACGCAACGCAATTCACTACATTCTCCAAAAGTCCTTTACGTGAACAGCACAATAAAGATACAATCAAAGATCATTAAGCATTATGAAAACTATAAGTGTTGACGAGGCATTCGTTACTATGATGAGCATGAAACTCGTGCCAAGAATTCATTTAACGCGATTGTTTATAAGCAACCTCCACTACTTGTGAATATAAGTTCATAACAATTAGGTGAAACTCACTTATATTCTAGCGTCATATTCATGCATGAAAATTAAGCGCGCATTCTCAATAAACATACATAAATAAGTTATCAATCAAACGGTTAAACAAATTGAATCCACAACTTATGAAATGCAATTAGAAGTAATCAAATCAAAATGCAAGCATAAACATATATTTCGAATTTCCTCATAACTTTGAAATCAAAGAAACACCTAAACATTCCAACAACTCAAACTTGAATTGTATGAACGTTTAGGCACTCTTCTCTTCCATTCCTCATACGTACAAAACAAAGAGTGTTGAATTTAAACATTGAAATCAAAGAAACACCTAAACATTCCAACAACTCAAACTTGAATTGTATGAACGTTTAGGCCCTCTTATCTTCCTCTTCGTTGTGGCACAAGGTCTAAGGATAGTTTGATGGTGTGAATGGTTTGGGGAGTGGTGAAAATGGAAGGATGGTGTTTGGATTGTAAGGGAGAGTCACGGCACAAAGATGGTTTGATGGTCTACATTTCTGCAATGGATGAGTGAATATGGAAGAGTGTATGAATGAGTGAATGAGAATGAATCCATTGTGGCTGAAATGCATGCTTATTTATAGGTAAATAAGAGGGAACATGACAGCTAGGAGGTGGGTGGAAATCTGAAATGGTGATGGGAGATGCATGTGGCTGATTTATTGATGCGAAATATATAAGCACACAAATTAAACCCTCTTTTCGACAATTGTAGTATAGATATAAGTAGGGATCGTTCTAGGCCGGGGATTAGGAGGGATTGCTAATCTAATGAAAATTGACTCAAAGATGTGAAAATATGTTTTAAAACACTTTAAATAGACTCACAAGACTCTTACTAACTTATATGACTCAAAACAAACTTTAAAGACTCAAAACAACCAAAAACAACCAAAAAGACTCAATTTAGACTCTATGACTTAATTTGGACGAAAATACACTTGGTTTTGACTCTAAAGACTCAAAAAGACTCTTTTGGACAGATTTGGAACAAATAAGAAAGGGGGTTTTGATTTTGGACGAATTTAAAAGAAAACAAGTGACTTAAAACTTTAAAACAGATTTTGGACGAAAATAAGAAAAACTAATGGATGATGGGATAGCCAAGGGATACTTCTCCACACATGATACTTTCTAACATAAATTGATTTCCAGTTGCTTTTCCGATAAACCATGAACCTCAACACCCCAGATTAACCGTGACATCACTAATTAACCCTCAGATTTCCCTTAAGTTAGTGGATTGGATGACATCATACGACAACCCAAAGCATTCTTCAAAAAGTCCCCTACATGACATCATAATAGAGATACGGTTAAAGATCATTACGTTCAATGGAAACCATAAGTATTGACAAAGCACTTGTAACTATGACATCATGATACGCATGCTAGGAATTTACTTAACATGATTGTGAAAACAACCTTAACTACTTGTGAATATAAGTTTGTGACGATTATGTGAAACACCCTTATATTCTAGCCCCAAATTCAAGCATGCAAATTAAGTAGGCCTCCCTAATAAACATACAAGAATAAGTTATCCATCAAACGGTTAAGTAAATTGCATTCGCAATTTATGAAATCACAACTGGAATTAATCAAATCATATTATAATTGTAATCATGGTTTCAAAGCATCCCTAGGCTAAAACGAGTTTAGCCTCTCATGTTCATGACAAAACAAAGCAATATAGATTTAAACATTGAAAATAAAAGATAGATTACACCTAGACACGTCCAACACTCCAACTTGAATGTACAAACGCCCAAGGCTTGGTCTTCCTTCTCCTTCTCCTTGCTAGGTCACGGCACAAAGGTCTATGGTGAGTTTGTGGACGATTTTCTGGATTTTGGATGGTTTTAGGTATATATGGTGGTGCGGCAAGGGGTTATGGTGGTGTATGGAGGTTGGGATGGATGTATGGAAGTAGGGGAATGATGGATGGGTGGTTGCAAGGTCACGGCAAAGGTTGATTTCTGAAGGGATGTATTAATGTTGTGTGAAGGGATGGTGATGATTAAATGGCACGGCAAAGCTGTTTATATAGGCTAGTTTTGGCACACTTAGTGTAGGAAAAGGATTGCCTAATCCCATTGGAAAAAGGTTAACTCAAGGCAGAAATTAAGTGGGATTTGGAATAGGGAATTTAGCTAGGATTTAGGGATTCTAGAAGTATATGTGCGGCAAGGGCTGTAGGGATAAGATAAGGCTTCTAAAAAGAAGGGTTTAGAACAGATTCCTAATCCTAAAGGGATATGAACATGTGATATGAGAGTAGGATAAGGTTTTCAATTCCTAAACCTACTAGGAGTGGTGTATATGCGGCATACAAAGGAATGAGGGTCTAGAACCTATTCTAAGTGTTTAGATATATATCTAATCCCACCTAAATAGCTAAGTTTAAGTCCCCACCTGATTTGGATAGGAAAGAATAGGATAATGTTAGAGATAGGATAGGATAAGGTTTGGATAAGATCCCTTGTTTCTTGCTTCTTCCTTATCTTCATTGGAATAGAACTTCTTCCACCAGATTTGTAGCCTTTCCTAGCTCTTCTAGTCTTCAATTTCGTCCATCCTCATTGCTACATGATTAAGCTATCCAATCCATGCCCAAAAATGCTCCAAATAGCCTCAAAATGCACTTTCTTGCTCCTTTTGCCATTAGGACCTAAAAACACACGAAAATACTTTAAAAGACTGAAATACATAGTAATTAACTCACTAAGTGTAAGGAAACAACACAACTAAGTAGCATAAATATGCTCCTATCATTTATGCATGTGATTAAAGGGTGGGAGTGCATGTGCTTTGACAGAAATGAAAGGGAATGCACGGTTTTGGTTCATTTCTGGTGGTTGTGAGGTGGAAAGCTAGGTGGAAATGCATGTGGATTAAAGCTTTGTATGAATGCATGTGGCTGAAATGGTAAAGGATGGGAGTGCATGTAAGCCACGGCAATGATGGTGTTTTTCTGTGGTGAATGATAATGTAATCTGAAATGGGAGAGCATGTGGATTAAAGGGGGAATGATGATGAATGCATGTGAATTATTTATGAAGGGAATGCATGTGCAATGAAGTGGAATGACAGCTAGGTTGAATATATTTAAAGGGAGTGCATGTGGCTTGGTTGGAATGAATGAAATGCAATCTGAAATGGGAGATGGAATGGGATGCATGGCAATGATGGTGTTTGTTTGAATGATTGCAGATTGTGTGGGTGTGTGATTAGGTTGGAAATGCATGTGAATGCAAGGTGTGAATGATTATGAGTGCATGTGGGTGAATTAAAGGATGGAATGCATGTGAATTAGGTTGGAAATCTGATGGGAACTCATGGCATTAAGTGGAGTGAAATGATTAAATGTGCATGGCTGAAATATGGATGGAATGCATGGAATTAGGCACGGCACAAAAGGAGTTTTCTGTGGTGCATGTGTTGATGTGAATGTGGACGACAATGGTTGGAGTGTGCAAGGGAATGCATGTGAAAATGCATGTGAAAGCATGTGAATGCATGTGTTGATGAATGGGATTGTGGAGATGCACGGCACATGTGTAGGAATGGGCTGGAATGTGTGGTGGATGAATGAGATTAGGAAAGGTTTAAATGTCCTAAAACTAAAGGGAACAAGGTTCCAACACTTTGGTCTTTAATTAGGTCTTCAATTTCGTCCAACACTTTGGCTCCAAGCATAAGCTATCCATCCTTAGCCCAAAAGTGCTCCAAAAGTCTCCAAAATGCATCTTTTTGCTCCTTTAGCCCTTTAGACCTACAAACACACGAAAATAGCTTAAAGTACTAAAATAACTAAAGAAACATAACGTAAATGCACGAGAACAAACCATTTAAGTCGCATGAATATGCTCCTATCAAATACCCCCACACTTATCTTTTGTTAGTCCTCGAGCAAAACAAAACAACAAAAGAACACGAAACTAGACAAAACGAACAAAACACAACCTACACCTTCCAACAATCGTCTCAGGGATTTCCAATGCACATGACAAGTTAAAAATCATTATTCCCACAGATTTTAGCCATCTTTACACTTAAGTACATTCTTACTCATAGTCACCACATACTAGTTCACAATTAAGCATTTAAAACCATGATTTGAATGTAGTAACATGCCTTAGAGAATTTGCTCAATTCCTTACAAGATATGCACTCAATTTTCACACAGATTTTCTGACTACACACCCTACACTAGGTATATGTGAGAAGATTGATGTAAACATGTAGACGAACACTCACATATGTTATAACAAGGAAAGCATTTTCTGGATTTACGATAATGACATGAATATGATCTCATGAATGGAATGCTACTACTTAGAATGAGAACCAGTGATTCCATAAGCTCATATCAATTCCAAACTCCACAAATTGAAACACATAACACTCAAGATAGAAGCATAAGGGTTGAAACGGGGCTAAAGGTGTTTGGCTAACAATGAAAGGTGAAGGATAAACAAACATTCTTAAAGCAATAGTGAGCAAAGTATTGAATTAGGCACTTAGAATTCCCTTTAGAACGCAGAAGTCAACTTTGAACACCCAAGGGGAAGTCACAAAACTTAGGGCCATATTCAAACTTTTTGGGCCCTTTCTTCAACAATCACACTTGTGAGTCCATTCTCACTTATTTTCACTCTTTTTATTTTTTCTTTCTTTTCTTCTTCTTTTTCTCACATTTTTTTTTCTTTTTTTCCGTGCCTCCTTTAAGACTTAGGCACATACATACACACAAAAATCCCTTCCCCCACACTTATTTTCTGCAACATATTAATCAAAATGAATTCATTATCCGTCATGCTTACTATGCTTCAAGAACAAGGGTACGGATGGTCCTAATCTAGGCTAGGTAAGGGGTGATGTGGTTAGCAAAGAAAAATAGGCTAAACGAGGCTCAACGGGGTTAAAACTAATAACAAATACGAAATATGGGAAGTAAGGCTATTTGGTTATGGTGGCAACTACACAACTTCATCTTGATATATGTTATGCAATTCAATGTCATGCTTTGAATGAAACGGATATAAGTTCTAGCATTTAGTTCTATCATGATACAATTGCATTCTAAGTAGCAACCAAGCAAGGAATAATGAGATCATGCAACAACTTTAGAAAACAAAGAATCACAGAAAATAACTCTCCAACGAAGGTAATGGCTCGAGTCTCACAGGGTTGTAGCGTTTGTTTGAGTTCCTTCCTTCAAGCATGTTACAAAAACGAATTTTTCTTTTATGATTGCATGTGAAGTCATACATTATAACCATAACCAAGCATATACCAAGAGTAAATCAAACTTTTCTCTATGTTTATAACTCTTTTTAACAGTCATGCAATTACAAACCAAATCCTTATCATTGTGTTGGAAGGTACCCTAAGACACAAACACACAAAAACGACTCAAAACACTCTTTTTAGGCTTTTCAAAACATGTTTTTCAAATTTTTATGTGATTTTCGGAGTTATAAGAACAAAACATACTAAAACACTCTAAAACACCTTAAAACAGCAAGGAACAACACTTGAAGTTATGGGTGATAAAATCTCACGAATTTGCATCAACAACATTAGTTACCCCCCCCCCCCCCCCCCACACTTAAATCAAACATTGTCCTCAATGTTTTAAGCATAGATTCACACAAAACATAAGTAAACACACAAAAAGCAACTAAACATACTAAACATGGCAGAATGTAATTAACAAAGAGAAGAGTTTAGGGACGCAAATCTGGTTATGGAGCGTTAGTTTGAGTTTCTTCCTTCAAGCATGTTACAAAAACTGATTTTATCTTTGTAATTACATGTGAATTCATAAATTATAACCATAACCAAGCATAAACCAAAGCATAAATCAACTTCCAGCCATGTTTACAACATTCTTTAATAGTCATGCAATTAAAAACCAAATCCTCATCATTGTGTTGGAAGGTGACCTAAGACACAAACAAACACACAAAAACAACTTAAAAACAACTCTTTTTGGGTTTTTCAAAACTATTTTGTAATTGTTTTGTAAATTTTCGGATTTTCTGACCAAAAGACATAAAAACACTTCAAAACACTCTAAAAACACTTAAAAACAGTGTGAAACAACATTAGAAATGATGGGTGATAAAATCCCACGAATTTGCATGAAAAACACTTTGTTTACCCCCCCCACACTTAAATCAAACATTGTCCTCAATGTTTCACACAAAGACTCACATCCAAACAAACAATATAAACGAACTAACATGACAAAATAAAAATAATAAAGAGATAGAGATTGAGGAACGCAAATCTGATTTTGTAGCTTGAATTGGTGAATTGCCCACATCCTCTCTTGTTGAATGCATGGGTTGCCTCCCAAGAAGCGCTTGCTTTAACGTCGTGCAGCCAGACGAACGTTCTTCTTATCCTCATTTGGAGCCCACGGCATGGAGTGTGATATCCTCCACAACTTGCCCTTCAACATTTGCATCATAGGGCTTCAAACGATGCCCGTTCACCTTGAATTCTTGGCCATTCCTCAAGCTTTGGATTTGAACTGCGCCATGTGAAAAAACATTAGTAACAACAAAAGGTCCAATCCATTTAGAACGTAACTTACCAGGGAATAAACGAAGGCGGGAATTAAAAAGTAAAACTTTTTGCCCTATGGAGAATGTTTTGCTTCGGATCATCTTGTCATGAAAAGCTTTGGTCTTTTCCTTGTAAATGCACGCATTCTCATATGCTTCACGCCTAAGTTCCTCAAGTTCATTCAATTGCAACTTCCTATGCATTCCAGCCGCATCTATGTCCATATTGAATGTCTTGATCGCCCAATGAGCCCTGTGCTCTAATTCCACGGGGAGATGACATGGCTTGCCATACACTAGCCGAAAAGGGGACATGCCTATTGGTGTCTTGTATGCCGTCCTATAGGCCCATAATGCATCCTCCAAACGCACACTCCAATCTTTTCTTGTTGGTCCAACGGTCTTCTCCAAGATTTGCTTGATTTCTCTATTGGACACCTCAGCTTGGCCATTGGTTTGGGGATGGTAAGGTGTTGAAACCTTATGTGTGACTTGATACTTCTTGAGTAGTGCTTCAATGGTACGATTACAAAAGTGAGAGCCTCCATCACTAATAAGCACTCGAGGCATCCCAAATCTAGCAAAAATGTTAGTCTTTATAAAATCTGCAACAACTCTAGAATCATTAGTACGGGTGGCTTTGGCTTCCACCCATTTTGAGACATAATCCACCGCAAGCAAAATATAAGTAAAGCCAAACGAAGATGGGAAAGGACCCATCAAATCAATGCCCCAAACATCAAAAATTTCAACGTTAAAGATAGGTGTTTGCGGCATTTGGTCCCTTGCACCAATATTTCCCATTCGTTGGCAACGATCACAAGTTAAACAAAATGTTCTAGCATCTTTAAAGATTGTTGGCCAATAAAAACCACATTCTAATACTTTAAGGGCAGTGCGTTGTGTGCCAAAGTGTCCACCACAAGCATAAGTATGACAAAATGTTAGAATCGAATTAAACTCACAATCATGCACACAACGACGCACAATCTGATCTGCACAAAACTTCCACAAATATGGGTCATCCCATACATAAAACCATGCCTCTTTCTTTAATTTATCACGTTGGTGCCTTGCTAGGGTACTTGGAACACGTTTTGACACCAAAAAATTGACCAAATCGGCATACCAAGGCTCACATACCTTAATGGACAGCAATTGTTCATCGGGGAAAGTCTCTTGGATGGGTAAGGAGTCCTCATTGCACACCAAACGACTTAAATGGTCAGCAACTACGTTCTCACTCCCTTTCTTGTCTCGAATTTCAATATCAAACTCTTGGAGAAGAAGCATCCATCTAATGAGCCGTGGTTTAGCCTCCTTTTTAGTGAATAAGTACCTAAGAGCTGCATGGTCAGAAAATACAATCACTTTAGTGCCAAGTAAATATGAACGAAACTTATCTAAAGCAAATACAACGGCAAGAAGTTCTTTTTCAGTGGTAGAATAGTTTAATTGAGCATCTTTCAAGGTCCTAGAAGCATAGTAGATGGCGTGGGAATGCTTGTTCTTCCTTTGACCCAAAACAGCCCCTATTGCATAATCGGATGCATCACACATGAGCTCAAAAGGCAACGTCCAATCAGGTGGAAGGATGATAGGTGCCGTGGTAAGCTTGTCCTTGAGAAGCTTAAATGCCTTCTCACACTCTTCGTTGAACTCGAACGCCACTTCTTTTTGTAGGAGACGGCATAGGGGTTGTGCAATCTTGGAGAAATCCTTGATAAATCGCCTATAGAATCCTGCATGGCTGATGCGAGTTTTATACGCGCACAAATTAAACCCTCTTTTTGTCAAATTGTAGTATAGGTGCAAGTAGGGATCGTTCTGGACCGGGGATTAGGAGGGATTGCAAATCTCTTGGAAACTGACTCAAAAACGTAAAATAAAGTTTAAAACACTAAACTAGACTCAAAGAATGCAAAATTAAAGTTTAAAACACTAAGACAAACCAAAAAACAAAAACAATACTTTAAAACATAAACTAAACAGATTCTAAGCACTAAAGAACAGGAAAGTAAATGGGGGGTTTGATTTGACGAAATTAGCTAAATTGCACAAATTGTAATTAAAGGCAAAACGTAAATATAAATGTGATGAAAATATGGATGATGGAATAGCCAAGGGGTTCTTCTCCACACATGTTACACTTGCATACAAGATTGATTCTCAGTTGGTCTTTCGATAAATTATGAAACTCAACACTCCGGGTTAATTAGGTCCGCTTAAATTAACCGTCAAGTTTTCCTTAAGTTAATGAATTGGATGGGTTAGCGCAACGCAATTCACAACATTCTCCAAAAGTCCTTTACGTGAACAGCACAATAAAGATACAATCAAAGATCATTAAGCAACATGAAAACTATAAGTGTTGACGAGGCATTCGTTACTATGGAATACGCATGAAACTTATGCCAAGAATTCGTTTAACGCGATTGTTTATAAGCAACCTCCACTACTTGTGAATATAAGTTCATAACGATTAGGTGAAATTCACTTATATTCTAGCGTCATATTCATGCATGAAAATTAAGCGCGCATTCTTAATAAACATACATAAATAAGTTATCAATCAAACGGTTAAACAAATTGAATCAACAACTTATGAAATTCCAACGAAAGTTAATCAATTCATATTGCAAATATAAACATAGTTTCGAATCACCCCCTAGCTAAAGGGGGTTTTATTTCCTCATATCTTTGAAATCAAAGAAACGCCTAAACATTCCAACAACTCAAACTTGAATTGTATGAACGTTTAGGCACTCTTCTCTTCCATTCCTCATACGCACAAAACAAAGAGAATTAAAATGAAACATTGAAATCAAAGAATCACCTAAACATTCCAACAACTCAAACTTGAATTGTATGAACGTTTAGGCCCTCTTCTCTTCCTCTTTGTTGTAGCACAAGGTCTAAGGTGAGGTTTGGGGGATTATGGAAATGGATGAGGAGTGGTGTAGAAGTGGAAGGGGAATGGAAAAATGGTGTTTGGATTATAAGGGGAGAGATGGGAAGCTCACGGCTAAGAGAGAAAGGGATGTGTTTGTGGTGTGTTGTGTATGAAAATGAGATGTCCATGAATGAATGAATGCAAGGGTATTTATAGGAGTAGTGGAGGGAACATATGGCTATGTCATTTGTAGGTGAAGTAAGTGTGTGAGGTTGGTGAAGTAAGTGGAGGTTGTAGGTGAAGTAGGTGGATGTTGTAGGTGAAGTAGGTGGATGTTGTAGGTGAAGTAGGTGGATGATATGTTAAGTGATAAGTGATAAGTGATATGATATGTGGTTATGATATGATAAGTGGTTAAGTGGTGATGATAAGTGATAAGTGATTAAGTGATATGATATGTGGTGATGATAAGTGATAAGTGCATGTGGGTTAACTAATGAAGGAAATGCATGTGCAATGACAATGTGTTAGAATGGATGTGTGTTATGCATGGCATGATTGGGATTAGGAAAGGTTTAAATGTCCTAAAACTAAAGAGAACAAGGTTCCAACACTTTGGCTCCAATTAGGTCTTCAATTTCGTCCAACACTTTGGCTTCAAGCATAAGCTATCCGTCCTTAGCCCAAAAGTGCTCCAAAAGTCTCCAAAATGCATCTTTTTGCTCCTTTAGCCCTTTGGACCTACAAACACACGAAAATAGCTTAAAGTACTAAAATAACTAAAGAAACATAACGTAAATGTACGAGAACAAGCCATTTAAGTCGCATAAATATGCTCCTATCAAATACCCCCACACTTGGCTTTTGCTAGTCCTCGAGCAAAACAGAAAAACAAAACAAAAAGAACAAAACACAACCTACACCTTCCAACAATCGTATCAGGGACTTCCAATGCACATGACAAGTTAAAAATCATTATTCTCACAGATTTGAGCCATCTTTACACTTAAGTACATTCTTAATCATAGTCACCACATACTAGTTCACAATTAAGCATTTAAAACCATGTTTTGAATGTAGTAACATGCCTTAGAGAATTCCCTCAATTTCTTACTAGATGTACTCTTGTTTTTCACACAGATTTTCTGACTACACACCCTACACTAGGTATATGTGAGAAGATTGATGTAAACATGTAGACGAACACTCACATATGTTATAATAAGGAAAGCATTTTCTGGAGTTAATAAGCATGTTTAGATATGATCTCATGAATGGAATGCTACTACTTAGACGCGAGAACCAGTGACACCATAAGCTCATACCAAGTTCAAACTCCACAATTGAAATACATAACACTCAATATAGAAGTCAAGGGTTGTAACGGGGCTTGGGGTAATTGGCTAAAAATGAAAGGTAAGGATAACAAACGTTCTTCAAGCAATAGTGAGCAAAGTATTGAATTAGGCACTTAGAATTCACTTTTGAATGAAAACTCAACTTTTGAACAAAAAGGGAGAGTTTAGACAATTTACACCCATAATTGGTGTTTTGGAACCTTTCTTCAATCACTTATTCTTTCATTTTTTTTTTCTTTCTTTTCTCTCTTTTTTTTTTTTTTTTTTTTTTTTTTCTTTTGAATCTCAAAACATCAACACTTAAACATTCTCTCCCCCACACTTATTTTCTTTCATAATGTAACTCAAAAGGAATTCAATTAAGTCATGCTCACTATCTTTTAAGAACAAGGGTGGGGATTGTCCTAAACTAGGCTAGGTGAGGAAAATGTGGGTAAACAAAGAATAAAGGCTAAACAAGGCTCAACGGGGTTAAAACTTACAACATATACGAAGTATGGGAAGTAAGGCTATTTGGCTATGGTGGTGGTCACTACACAACTTCTTCTTGAATATGTGTTATGCAAATCAATAACATGCTTTGAATGAAATGGGCATGAGTTCTAGCATTTGGAACTATATGATGAAACGCCTTCTAAGTAGCAACCAAGCAAGGAATAATGAGATCATGCAACAACTTTAGAAAACAAAGAATCACAGAATATAACTCTCCAAAGAAGGTAATGGCTCGAGTCTCACAGGGATGTAGCGTTATTATGAGTTCCTTCCTTCAAGCATGTTACAAAAACGAATTTTTCTTTTATGATTGCATGTGAAGTCATACATTATAACCATAACTAAACATATACCAAGAGTAAATCAAACTTCATCCATGTTTATAACTCTTTTTAACAGTCATGCAATTACAAACCAAATCCTCATCATAACGTTGGAAGGTTCCCTAAGACACAAAAACAACTCAAAACACTCTTTTTAGGCTTTTCAAAAAAATGTTTTTCAAATTTTTATGTGATTTTCGGAGTTATAAAACAAAACACGCTAAAACAGTTTAAAAACACCTTAAAAACATTTAAAACAGCAAGGAACAACACTTGAAGTTATGGGTGATAAAATTCAACGAATTTGCATCAACATACTTAGTTACCCCCCCCCCCCCCACACTTAAATCAAACATTGTCCTCAATGTTTTAAGCATAGATTCACACAAAGCATAAGTAAATACACAAAAAGCACTTAAACATACTAAACATGGCAGAATGTAATTAACAAAGAGAAGAGTTTAGAGACACAAATCTGGTTATAGAGTGTAAATTCCATCTTCTCCTTGGTAATTGCATTGAGGCTTTTGATCTTTGTGATTCCACAGGCTTACTCTTGAACTGGTTTCTGCCCATCGTTGATTTTCCTTTGTGCTACTTCTTGAACTGGGCAGCAGGATGGTTCATTTGGTCTCCCCCGAAGGTCTGAGCTTATCCCTTTTATCTGTTTCTTTGTTCAATCTTTCCAATTCGTATTGAAAAGGGTTGGAGGATAACTCAGCCTATGTTTGTCTCCACATGCTTCAATGTATCATTTTCACTTGCCTTACTCGCTCCCCTTTGCAGAAGTGGTCCCTTCTCCGGAAGTGTATCAACCGTTGAAGATGACTACTCGAGAGCAACGCTAGGTAAGCAATCAGGAATAGATTCCAGGCAGTTGGCTCCAGAACGGAAGACTGACTCCAAGTGCCGGCTGATTGCTTCTTTTACTTTGCCATGCGAGTAAGAACAAGGACAAAGAAAAAGACAGGGAAAGAGCATGATATGAGATACTTTTGCTTTTGACCTTGATGATATGAGATACCTTTGCTTTGAAGAAGCGGTGAATGAATCAGCACATGCTTCAATCCGCCGTTTCCTCCTGGGTCATATGTACTCCAGGCATCTGGTATCATCTTTGGGGAAGAAGAAAGAATTGAGTATTTTGAAAGGCTTTGCTGGGAGTGCGCCCTCAGAGGTGAGGGAGAGTTGGGCATTTTCTTCAGGTTTGCCCTGCCATAAAAGACGAAGGTCGACATATATAGAGATAATATCAAGTGGTGGTACTTTTTACCCTTGTCGACAAACGTTTTGATCCCGTAATTCCGGCTTTTTGAAATAGTGGCGCCTCTTCGATCTCTGAATACGCCTCTTCGATTTCTGAGCAGGCGCCCCTTCGATTTCTGAACGACGCCCCTTCGCTTTCTGAACGACACGTGGTAGTGCAGATGCGGCTCCTTTTGACAAAGCTGCACGCGTCTTCTGAAAAGCAGAGAAAGCGTCGCCGAACTTTGCGCTTGTCGGCTAAAGATATGTAGTTGCGGTGATGGCCTCCACGTGTTGTCTGAAAAGAAGAAATCTTTTGACAAAGTTGAACGCGTCTTCTGAAAAGCTGAGAAAGCGTCGCCAAAATTACGCCGGAAATTCCGGCTTTTTGAATCGGTGGACGCGTCGCCTTGGCTTTTTTATTGAGCTATCGATCACCACAACAAACACTCTCTGAAGATTTCCCATTCTTGAAGATCGACTCCGGCCCTTTGAAATTTAACTCCATCCCTTTTCTTTGAACACTTTTGAAAAATGGTAAACTCATCGAACCTTAGCTTGGAATTGAGCCTTAGCAGTGATACGGGCGCGCCGCGTCAAGGTAACGTATGGCGCCCTTCTTTCTTATCTTCTAACGGTCTTCTTACAGGTGAAGACTCCGTGATGCAGGACGCCACAACAGCTACAATAGTAGCTAGGAACCTCCTCACTCCAAAAGATAGTAGGCTGCTGTCAGGACGGTCCGATGAGTTGGCCGTTCAAGAGTCCCTCGCACTTAGTGTTCAGTGTGCGAGTTCTGTGTCCAACATGGGCCAACGCCTGCTTGCCCGCTCCCGTCAGGTGGAATCATTGATGGCAGAGGTGGAGAGTCTTAAGCAAGAGATCCAGCAGCTTAAGTACGAGAATAGAAGTTTGCATGTGCTTGCAAATAACTATTCGTCGGGCATGAAGAGAAAGCTTGATGAGCTGCAAGAATCTGAGGGTCGGATTCAAAGCGACCGTCAAAGGCTTGCGGCTTGTCTCCAGAGGCACCTTTTTCCTGGGTCGTCCAGCGCTTGGCCAAGTATTGAGGCCTGGAATGCTCTAGCTCCGATGCCTCCCGCTCCGATGGCTTCCGCTCCGATGCCTCCCGCTCCGATGCCTCCCGCTTCTATGCCTCCCGCTTCTGTGCCTTCCGCTTCTGCGCCTCGTAGTGGGGCTTCACGTAAACAACCTTTGTGAAGCTCCACCTTTCTCCATGTTTAGTATCTTTCTTTCAATTTTTTTTTTTTTTTTTTTTTTTTTTTAACATAAATAAAATCAAACGGCATGGAATTTATCTTTGAATGGGCGGTGATACTTGAAATGATCCGGTAATAGTTTAAATTCCAGATTGGGTGCCTGAATCATTAACCACATGTTAGTATAAAAGAAAATTGAAATTCGGGGAGGCGGCTTACCTGTGTGCTCCAAAATGAACTCCAGAATAAACACCCCTTCGAAAGTTATGACTTGTCCCGTGTCATAAAATCCAACTTCCTTGGGAATTGTGGTTTCAAATTTGTCCTCTTTGATGCCTTCTACATCTTCTCCAGCCACTACCTTCTCTTGAATCATTCTTCTTGGTGTACAAAGTCCTTTGAAGAATTCAACACCATCTAAAACTTGCTGTGTTGCACCAAGAATTTGAATAGCATTTTGCACCTTTGGGAAGGCTTCCACGATGTCCTTTTTACTCTCTTCTTGGTTGGGAATCAAAAACCTGCTAGGAAAAGGGACATTGGGTGGAATAACATCAGAATAACATGAAATTGGGACGTCCTTACTGGTGGTGGGTGGTTTAGAGGGCTTAGGGGGCTGCGGCAAGGGTTGTTCTACCCTTGCCGTGTGCATGTCTTCTTCCTCCTCCTCAATTAGCAGCTCTTCATCCACTTCTAGGCTATGTTTGGACATTTTTAGGTCAGCTCCAACCTCCATAGCACTTCCCAAAGTGATAGCATTATGGATTTCAAAATCTTCCTTCGAGTTTTATACGCGCACAAATTAAACCCTCTTTTTGTCAAATTGTAGTATAGGTGCAAGTAGGGATCGTTCTGGACCGGGGATTAGGAGGGATTGCAAATCTCTTGGAAACTGACTCAAAAACGTAAAATAAAGTTTAAAACACTAAACTAGACTCAAAGAATGCAAAATTAAAGTTTAAAACACTAAGACAAACCAAAAAACAAAAACAATACTTTAAAACATAAACTAAACAGATTCTAAGCACTAAAGAACAGGAAAGTAAATGGGGGGTTTGATTTGACGAAATTAGCTAAATTGCACAAATTGTAATTAAAGGCAAAACGTAAATATAAATGTGATGAAAATATGGATGATGGAATAGCCAAGGGGTTCTTCTCCACACATGTTACACTTGCATACAAGATTGATTCTCAGTTGGTCTTTCGATAAATTATGAAACTCAACACTCCGGGTTAATTAGGTCCGCTTAAATTAACCGTCAAGTTTTCCTTAAGTTAATGAATTGGATGGGTTAGCGCAACGCAATTCACAACATTCTCCAAAAGTCCTTTACGTGAACAGCACAATAAAGATACAATCAAAGATCATTAAGCAACATGAAAACTATAAGTGTTGACGAGGCATTCGTTACTATGGAATACGCATGAAACTTATGCCAAGAATTCGTTTAACGCGATTGTTTATAAGCAACCTCCACTACTTGTGAATATAAGTTCATAACGATTAGGTGAAATTCACTTATATTCTAGCGTCATATTCATGCATGAAAATTAAGCGCGCATTCTTAATAAACATACATAAATAAGTTATCAATCAAACGGTTAAACAAATTGAATCAACAACTTATGAAATTCCAACGAAAGTTAATCAATTCATATTGCAAATATAAACATAGTTTCGAATCACCCCCTAGCTAAAGGGGGTTTTATTTCCTCATATCTTTGAAATCAAAGAAACGCCTAAACATTCCAACAACTCAAACTTGAATTGTATGAACGTTTAGGCACTCTTCTCTTCCATTCCTCATACGCACAAAACAAAGAGAATTAAAATGAAACATTGAAATCAAAGAATCACCTAAACATTCCAACAACTCAAACTTGAATTGTATGAACGTTTAGGCCCTCTTCTCTTCCTCTTTGTTGTAGCACAAGGTCTAAGGTGAGGTTTGGGGGATTATGGAAATGGATGAGGAGTGGTGTAGAAGTGGAAGGGGAATGGAAAAATGGTGTTTGGATTATAAGGGGAGAGATGGGAAGCTCACGGCTAAGAGAGAAAGGGATGTGTTTGTGGTGTGTTGTGTATGAAAATGAGATGTCCATGAATGAATGAATGCAAGGGTATTTATAGGAGTAGTGGAGGGAACATATGGCTATGTCATTTGTAGGTGAAGTAAGTGTGTGAGGTTGGTGAAGTAAGTGGAGGTTGTAGGTGAAGTAGGTGGATGTTGTAGGTGAAGTAGGTGGATGTTGTAGGTGAAGTAGGTGGATGATATGTTAAGTGATAAGTGATAAGTGATATGATATGTGGTTATGATATGATAAGTGGTTAAGTGGTGATGATAAGTGATAAGTGATTAAGTGATATGATATGTGGTGATGATAAGTGATAAGTGCATGTGGGTTAACTAATGAAGGAAATGCATGTGCAATGACAATGTGTTAGAATGGATGTGTGTTATGCATGGCATGATTGGGATTAGGAAAGGTTTAAATGTCCTAAAACTAAAGAGAACAAGGTTCCAACACTTTGGCTCCAATTAGGTCTTCAATTTCGTCCAACACTTTGGCTTCAAGCATAAGCTATCCGTCCTTAGCCCAAAAGTGCTCCAAAAGTCTCCAAAATGCATCTTTTTGCTCCTTTAGCCCTTTGGACCTACAAACACACGAAAATAGCTTAAAGTACTAAAATAACTAAAGAAACATAACGTAAATGTACGAGAACAAGCCATTTAAGTCGCATAAATATGCTCCTATCAATGGCCAAGAAAAGAACGAACCTCTCTAACCGAAGCAGGAGAGGGTAAGTAGCGTACAAGATCTATTTTAGACTTATCAACTTCAATTCCTTTTTCAGAGATGATATGGCCCAAAACTATGCCTTGTTTAACCATAAAATGACATTTTTCCCAATTCAAAACAAGGTTAGTTTCCGTACATCTTTGCAAGATTAAAGTAAGATTATGCAAGCAATCATCAAATGAGTCCCCAAAGACACTAAAATCGTCCATAAATACTTCAATTATCTTTTCAACATAATCGGAGAAGATACTTACCATGCATCGTTGGAAAGTGGCGGGTGCATTGCATAAACCAAATGGCATACGACGATATGCAAAAGTACCAAATGGACAAGTAAAGGTGGTCTTTTCTTGATCATCCGGTGCTATGACAATTTGATTATATCCCGAGTAACCATCAAGAAAGCAATAAAAAGAATGACCAGCTAACCTTTCAAGCATTTGATCAATGAATGGTAAAGGGAAGTGATCTTTCCTTGTTGCGGCATTTAGCTTCCTATAGTCAATGCACACCCTCCAACCGGTTTGAATACGTGTAGGCACAAGTTCATCTTCTTCATTCTTCACCACCGTGACTCCGGACTTCTTGGGAACCACTTGGACCGGTGAAACCCAACAACTATCCGAGATGGGATAGATGACGCCACAATCAAGCAATTTGATGATTTCCTTCTTCACTACTTCCATCATTGGTGGGTTGAGTCGACGTTGGGCTTCCCTTGATGGTTTGGCGCCTTCTTCCATGAGAATTCGATGCATGCATGTGGTAGGACTTATACCCTTGATATCGGCCAAAGTCCACCCAATGGCCGTCTTGTGCTCTTTGAGAACCCTCACCAATTTCTCCTCCTCTTGTGCCGTGAGTGATGAAGCTATAATGACGGGCAATGTGTCTTGCTCGCCCAAAAACACATACTTCAAGTGATTTGGCAACGGTTTGAGCTCAAGTGTAGGTGGTTGTTCTATAGAAGGAAGCAACTTATTAGTCGTAATTGGAATTGAAATTGGACTAGGGGGCTTACCTTGGAGCCGTGGCAATGACTCTAGGGCTGCCATGGTCTCAATTACATCTTCCTCAAAGGCCACGGCATGGGTGTTCAATTGTGTGCCGTGGGTTGCTATGGTGGCAGCCATGTGATCCTTCAATTCTATGCCATTTGTAATGACCGTTTCAAGTGCATCGCCATGTAATTGATCAAGGTGTGCCTGCGCCAAAGAATCAAGAATATCAATAGAGAAACATGAGTGATCATCATTAGGAAATCTCATAGTTTCAGAAATATTAAAATCAATCACTTCCCCATCGAATTCCATTGTTAAAGTGCCTTTAAACACGTCTATCTTAGTTCGTGCTGTCTTCATGAATGGCCTCCCAAGAAGAATCGGCAAGGATGGAGCATGGGTAGTTTCCTCCATTTCAAGGACATAGAAATCCGCCGAGAAGATCAAATTATTCACCTGCACTAAGACATCTTCCAATACTCCCTTTGGATAGGCATTAGATCTATCGGCTAATTGAATAATCACACCATCATTTTTCAATTCACCAAGGTTCATTGAAGCATAAATAGAGTATGGCATGACGTTAATTGAAGCTCCTAAGTCTAACATAGCATGTTCGAACTTAGTTTGACCAATAATACAAGGGATTGTAAAGCTACCTGGATCTTTGCACTTTGGTGGTAATTTTCTTTGTAAAACAGCGGAAACATTCTCACTTACCCTTACTACCTCTTTATGTGATGGCCTCTTCCTTGTAGTGCACAATTCTTTCAAGAACTTAGCGTATTTGGGCACTTGCTTTATGGCATCTAGGAGCGGGATATTGACTTGAACTTTCCTAAATGTCTCAAGAATGTCCTTCTCATGCTCCTCCTTCTTTGTTTGCAAAAATCTGTGAGGAAAAGGAACATTGGGTGGAACGGGGTTAGAATTAATCAAATTTGAACCTATCTTACCTTTGGTGGCCGAATGGGATGTATTGGATGAAGTAGTGTCCTTAGATGCTTGCGGCAATAGATGTTGTGTCCTTGCCGTGGGCATGTTTGGAGCCTTCTCTTCATGTTGCAACGTTTCGTCTTCATTAGGACTTGTTTTGGGTGGTGTGGATGTAGTGCCAACTTCTTTTCCACTCCTCAAAGTAATTGCTTTGGCAGATTCGAACCCTCCCTTTGGATTGACAATGGTTGAACTTGGAAGCTTGCCTTGGTCTCGGAATTGTCCCACAAACTCCGCAATCTGCCCTATTTGCTTTTCTAAGTGGTCCACCCTTTTGTCTTGGTTTTGCATTGCCTTGTTTTGATTTTCTTGCCCCTAAGACAAACTAGTAAGTAACTTAAGAATTGTAGCATTATCTAAAGATGTACCTTGATGGTTTTGGGCGGATTGGGGTTGGTTTTGGTCTTGGCCGTGGGGTTTGGTGTAAAACCCCGGGGGTTGCTGCCTAAAGCCTCCTTGTTGGTAAGGTTGTTGAGGCTCCCTCCACTTGAAATTTGGATGGTCTCTCCAACCCGGATTGTATGTATTGGAATATGGATCATTCCTTGGCTGATTTTGGCTTGGAAATCCAATGGCGTTTGCACTCTCCCATCCCCCATTCTCAATCAATTGAGGGCACTTTTCCGAAGGATGACCTTGAATAGAACATACGCCACATACAATTGGACTTTGGATCTTCATTCATTCGGCCATCTCATTCACTTGTTGCCGTGGGGGGTCCCTTTGCCCAATTCCTTCGTATTGTTGTGCATTGAGAGCCCGGTTTGCAATAAGGTTCTTGGCTGCCATAGGGGTTTTATCCACCAACGCTCCTCCTGCCGAAGCATCAAGCATTTGTCTTTCAATGGGAAGAAGACCTTCATAGAAGTATTGAAGTAGAAGCTCCTCTTTCATTTGATGTTGAGGACATGATGCAACAAGGGTTTTAAAACGCTCATAGTATGTTGGAAAAGACTCCCCTTGACTTTGTTGAATTCCACTAATCTTCTTTCTCAAGAGAATGACTCTTGAAGTAGGAAAGAACTTTTCAAGAAACGCCCTCTTCATGCTCTCCCAAGAGGTGACCGTTCCGGGTGCTAGCTCGTATAACCAATCTTTGGCCTTCTCCAAAAGTGAGAACAGGAAAGCCTTCATCTTCAAAATGCTACCATCAACGTTAACTGGAGTCATGCTTGAACACACTACCTCGAACTCCTTCAAATGCTTGTTGGGATCTTCCATGGATAATCCATGGAATTTTGGAATGTGGTGCAACAAGCTTGACTTCAATTCAAATTCGTCGGTCTTGTCTTGAGCCGCCCTTGGGTATTGGATGCACAAGGGTGCAGCATTGGCCATTCCCGAAGCCGAAAGCTCCTTGATTGTACGGTTGTCCACTGCCATGGTTTCTTCCTCTTGTGCCGTGGGTTCTTCTTCCTCCCTTGGCGTTGGCTCTTCCTCCTCCTCAAGGTTGGGAGCCGTACTAGATTCTGGGTTCTTCTTCTTCTTCCTCAAAGTGCGCTCAAAATCGTCGTCGAAATCCAAGATGTTTGCACTAAGGGGTTGAGAACTACGAGTCATAAACTAGTACCTATAAACAAGAAAAGAAATTAGGTCAGTAACTAAAACAAAAAGAAAATACAAAGAAACAAAAAGAAACAACGGGGGATTAGCAAAATTGCTAATCCCCGGCAACGGTGCCAAAAATTTGATGCGAAATATATAAGCACACAAATTAAACCCTCTTTTCGACAATTGTAGTATAGATATAAGTAGGGATCGTTCTAGGCCGGGGATTAGGAGGGATTGCTAATCTAATGAAAATTGACTCAAAGATGTGAAAATATGTTTTAAAACACTTTAAATAGACTCACAAGACTCTTACTAACTTATATGACTCAAAACAAACTTTAAAGACTCAAAACAACCAAAAACAACCAAAAAGACTCAATTTAGACTCTATGACTTAATTTGGACGAAAATACACTTGGTTTTGACTCTAAAGACTCAAAAAGACTCTTTTGGACAGATTTGGAACAAATAAGAAAGGGGGTTTTGATTTTGGACGAATTTAAAAGAAAACAAGTGACTTAAAACTTTAAAACAGATTTTGGACGAAAATAAGAAAAACTAATGGATGATGGGATAGCCAAGGGATACTTCTCCACACATGATACTTTCTAACATAAATTGATTTCCAGTTGCTTTTCCGATAAACCATGAACCTCAACACCCCAGATTAACCGTGACATCACTAATTAACCCTCAGATTTCCCTTAAGTTAGTGGATTGGATGACATCATACGACAACCCAAAGCATTCTTCAAAAAGTCCCCTACATGACATCATAATAGAGATACGGTTAAAGATCATTACGTTCAATGGAAACCATAAGTATTGACAAAGCACTTGTAACTATGACATCATGATACGCATGCTAGGAATTTACTTAACATGATTGTGAAAACAACCTTAACTACTTGTGAATATAAGTTTGTGACGATTATGTGAAACACCCTTATATTCTAGCCCCAAATTCAAGCATGCAAATTAAGTAGGCCTCCCTAATAAACATACAAGAATAAGTTATCCATCAAACGGTTAAGTAAATTGCATTCGCAATTTATGAAATCACAACTGGAATTAATCAAATCATATTATAATTGTAATCATGGTTTCAAAGCATCCCTAGGCTAAAACGAGTTTAGCCTCTCATGTTCATGACAAAACAAAGCAATATAGATTTAAACATTGAAAATAAAAGATAGATTACACCTAGACACGTCCAACACTCCAACTTGAATGTACAAACGCCCAAGGCTTGGTCTTCCTTCTCCTTCTCCTTGCTAGGTCACGGCACAAAGGTCTATGGTGAGTTTGTGGACGATTTTCTGGATTTTGGATGGTTTTAGGTATATATGGTGGTGCGGCAAGGGGTTATGGTGGTGTATGGAGGTTGGGATGGATGTATGGAAGTAGGGGAATGATGGATGGGTGGTTGCAAGGTCACGGCAAAGGTTGATTTCTGAAGGGATGTATTAATGTTGTGTGAAGGGATGGTGATGATTAAATGGCACGGCAAAGCTGTTTATATAGGCTAGTTTTGGCACACTTAGTGTAGGAAAAGGATTGCCTAATCCCATTGGAAAAAGGTTAACTCAAGGCAGAAATTAAGTGGGATTTGGAATAGGGAATTTAGCTAGGATTTAGGGATTCTAGAAGTATATGTGCGGCAAGGGCTGTAGGGATAAGATAAGGCTTCTAAAAAGAAGGGTTTAGAACAGATTCCTAATCCTAAAGGGATATGAACATGTGATATGAGAGTAGGATAAGGTTTTCAATTCCTAAACCTACTAGGAGTGGTGTATATGCGGCATACAAAGGAATGAGGGTCTAGAACCTATTCTAAGTGTTTAGATATATATCTAATCCCACCTAAATAGCTAAGTTTAAGTCCCCACCTGATTTGGATAGGAAAGAATAGGATAATGTTAGAGATAGGATAGGATAAGGTTTGGATAAGATCCCTTGTTTCTTGCTTCTTCCTTATCTTCATTGGAATAGAACTTCTTCCACCAGATTTGTAGCCTTTCCTAGCTCTTCTAGTCTTCAATTTCGTCCATCCTCATTGCTACATGATTAAGCTATCCAATCCATGCCCAAAAATGCTCCAAATAGCCTCAAAATGCACTTTCTTGCTCCTTTTGCCATTAGGACCTAAAAACACACGAAAATACTTTAAAAGACTGAAATACATAGTAATTAACTCACTAAGTGTAAGGAAACAACACAACTAAGTAGCATAAATATGCTCCTATCATTTATGCATGTGATTAAAGGGTGGGAGTGCATGTGCTTTGACAGAAATGAAAGGGAATGCACGGTTTTGGTTCATTTCTGGTGGTTGTGAGGTGGAAAGCTAGGTGGAAATGCATGTGGATTAAAGCTTTGTATGAATGCATGTGGCTGAAATGGTAAAGGATGGGAGTGCATGTAAGCCACGGCAATGATGGTGTTTTTCTGTGGTGAATGATAATGTAATCTGAAATGGGAGAGCATGTGGATTAAAGGGGGAATGATGATGAATGCATGTGAATTATTTATGAAGGGAATGCATGTGCAATGAAGTGGAATGACAGCTAGGTTGAATATATTTAAAGGGAGTGCATGTGGCTTGGTTGGAATGAATGAAATGCAATCTGAAATGGGAGATGGAATGGGATGCATGGCAATGATGGTGTTTGTTTGAATGATTGCAGATTGTGTGGGTGTGTGATTAGGTTGGAAATGCATGTGAATGCAAGGTGTGAATGATTATGAGTGCATGTGGGTGAATTAAAGGATGGAATGCATGTGAATTAGGTTGGAAATCTGATGGGAACTCATGGCATTAAGTGGAGTGAAATGATTAAATGTGCATGGCTGAAATATGGATGGAATGCATGGAATTAGGCACGGCACAAAAGGAGTTTTCTGTGGTGCATGTGTTGATGTGAATGTGGACGACAATGGTTGGAGTGTGCAAGGGAATGCATGTGAAAATGCATGTGAAAGCATGTGAATGCATGTGTTGATGAATGGGATTGTGGAGATGCACGGCACATGTGTAGGAATGGGCTGGAATGTGTGGTGGATGAATGAGATTAGGAAAGGTTTAAATGTCCTAAAACTAAAGGGAACAAGGTTCCAACACTTTGGTCTTTAATTAGGTCTTCAATTTCGTCCAACACTTTGGCTCCAAGCATAAGCTATCCATCCTTAGCCCAAAAGTGCTCCAAAAGTCTCCAAAATGCATCTTTTTGCTCCTTTAGCCCTTTAGACCTACAAACACACGAAAATAGCTTAAAGTACTAAAATAACTAAAGAAACATAACGTAAATGCACGAGAACAAACCATTTAAGTCGCATGAATATGCTCCTATCAAATACCCCCACACTTATCTTTTGTTAGTCCTCGAGCAAAACAAAACAACAAAAGAACACGAAACTAGACAAAACGAACAAAACACAACCTACACCTTCCAACAATCGTCTCAGGGATTTCCAATGCACATGACAAGTTAAAAATCATTATTCCCACAGATTTTAGCCATCTTTACACTTAAGTACATTCTTACTCATAGTCACCACATACTAGTTCACAATTAAGCATTTAAAACCATGATTTGAATGTAGTAACATGCCTTAGAGAATTTGCTCAATTCCTTACAAGATATGCACTCAATTTTCACACAGATTTTCTGACTACACACCCTACACTAGGTATATGTGAGAAGATTGATGTAAACATGTAGACGAACACTCACATATGTTATAACAAGGAAAGCATTTTCTGGATTTACGATAATGACATGAATATGATCTCATGAATGGAATGCTACTACTTAGAATGAGAACCAGTGATTCCATAAGCTCATATCAATTCCAAACTCCACAAATTGAAACACATAACACTCAAGATAGAAGCATAAGGGTTGAAACGGGGCTAAAGGTGTTTGGCTAACAATGAAAGGTGAAGGATAAACAAACATTCTTAAAGCAATAGTGAGCAAAGTATTGAATTAGGCACTTAGAATTCCCTTTAGAACGCAGAAGTCAACTTTGAACACCCAAGGGGAAGTCACAAAACTTAGGGCCATATTCAAACTTTTTGGGCCCTTTCTTCAACAATCACACTTGTGAGTCCATTCTCACTTATTTTCACTCTTTTTATTTTTTCTTTCTTTTCTTCTTCTTTTTCTCACATTTTTTTTTCTTTTTTTCCGTGCCTCCTTTAAGACTTAGGCACATACATACACACAAAAATCCCTTCCCCCACACTTATTTTCTGCAACATATTAATCAAAATGAATTCATTATCCGTCATGCTTACTATGCTTCAAGAACAAGGGTACGGATGGTCCTAATCTAGGCTAGGTAAGGGGTGATGTGGTTAGCAAAGAAAAATAGGCTAAACGAGGCTCAACGGGGTTAAAACTAATAACAAATACGAAATATGGGAAGTAAGGCTATTTGGTTATGGTGGCAACTACACAACTTCATCTTGATATATGTTATGCAATTCAATGTCATGCTTTGAATGAAACGGATATAAGTTCTAGCATTTAGTTCTATCATGATACAATTGCATTCTAAGTAGCAACCAAGCAAGGAATAATGAGATCATGCAACAACTTTAGAAAACAAAGAATCACAGAAAATAACTCTCCAACGAAGGTAATGGCTCGAGTCTCACAGGGTTGTAGCGTTTGTTTGAGTTCCTTCCTTCAAGCATGTTACAAAAACGAATTTTTCTTTTATGATTGCATGTGAAGTCATACATTATAACCATAACCAAGCATATACCAAGAGTAAATCAAACTTTTCTCTATGTTTATAACTCTTTTTAACAGTCATGCAATTACAAACCAAATCCTTATCATTGTGTTGGAAGGTACCCTAAGACACAAACACACAAAAACGACTCAAAACACTCTTTTTAGGCTTTTCAAAACATGTTTTTCAAATTTTTATGTGATTTTCGGAGTTATAAGAACAAAACATACTAAAACACTCTAAAACACCTTAAAACAGCAAGGAACAACACTTGAAGTTATGGGTGATAAAATCTCACGAATTTGCATCAACAACATTAGTTACCCCCCCCCCCCCCCCCCCCACACTTAAATCAAACATTGTCCTCAATGTTTTAAGCATAGATTCACACAAAACATAAGTAAACACACAAAAAGCAACTAAACATACTAAACATGGCAGAATGTAATTAACAAAGAGAAGAGTTTAGGGACGCAAATCTGGTTATGGAGCGTTAGTTTGAGTTTCTTCCTTCAAGCATGTTACAAAAACTGATTTTATCTTTGTAATTACATGTGAATTCATAAATTATAACCATAACCAAGCATAAACCAAAGCATAAATCAACTTCCAGCCATGTTTACAACATTCTTTAATAGTCATGCAATTAAAAACCAAATCCTCATCATTGTGTTGGAAGGTGACCTAAGACACAAACAAACACACAAAAACAACTTAAAAACAACTCTTTTTGGGTTTTTCAAAACTATTTTGTAATTGTTTTGTAAATTTTCGGATTTTCTGACCAAAAGACATAAAAACACTTCAAAACACTCTAAAAACACTTAAAAACAGTGTGAAACAACATTAGAAATGATGGGTGATAAAATCCCACGAATTTGCATGAAAAACACTTTGTTTACCCCCCCCACACTTAAATCAAACATTGTCCTCAATGTTTCACACAAAGACTCACATCCAAACAAACAATATAAACGAACTAACATGACAAAATAAAAATAATAAAGAGATAGAGATTGAGGAACGCAAATCTGATTTTGTAGCTTGAATTGGTGAATTGCCCACATCCTCTCTTGTTGAATGCATGGGTTGCCTCCCAAGAAGCGCTTGCTTTAACGTCGTGCAGCCAGACGAACGTTCTTCTTATCCTCATTTGGAGCCCACGGCATGGAGTGTGATATCCTCCACAACTTGCCCTTCAACATTTGCATCATAGGGCTTCAAACGATGCCCGTTCACCTTGAATTCTTGGCCATTCCTCAAGCTTTGGATTTGAACTGCGCCATGTGAAAAAACATTAGTAACAACAAAAGGTCCAATCCATTTAGAACGTAACTTACCAGGGAATAAACGAAGGCGGGAATTAAAAAGTAAAACTTTTTGCCCTATGGAGAATGTTTTGCTTCGGATCATCTTGTCATGAAAAGCTTTGGTCTTTTCCTTGTAAATGCACGCATTCTCATATGCTTCACGCCTAAGTTCCTCAAGTTCATTCAATTGCAACTTCCTATGCATTCCAGCCGCATCTATGTCCATATTGAATGTCTTGATCGCCCAATGAGCCCTGTGCTCTAATTCCACGGGGAGATGACATGGCTTGCCATACACTAGCCGAAAAGGGGACATGCCTATTGGTGTCTTGTATGCCGTCCTATAGGCCCATAATGCATCCTCCAAACGCACACTCCAATCTTTTCTTGTTGGTCCAACGGTCTTCTCCAAGATTTGCTTGATTTCTCTATTGGACACCTCAGCTTGGCCATTGGTTTGGGGATGGTAAGGTGTTGAAACCTTATGTGTGACTTGATACTTCTTGAGTAGTGCTTCAATGGTACGATTACAAAAGTGAGAGCCTCCATCACTAATAAGCACTCGAGGCATCCCAAATCTAGCAAAAATGTTAGTCTTTATAAAATCTGCAACAACTCTAGAATCATTAGTACGGGTGGCTTTGGCTTCCACCCATTTTGAGACATAATCCACCGCAAGCAAAATATAAGTAAAGCCAAACGAAGATGGGAAAGGACCCATCAAATCAATGCCCCAAACATCAAAAATTTCAACGTTAAAGATAGGTGTTTGCGGCATTTGGTCCCTTGCACCAATATTTCCCATTCGTTGGCAACGATCACAAGTTAAACAAAATGTTCTAGCATCTTTAAAGATTGTTGGCCAATAAAAACCACATTCTAATACTTTAAGGGCAGTGCGTTGTGTGCCAAAGTGTCCACCACAAGCATAAGTATGACAAAATGTTAGAATCGAATTAAACTCACAATCATGCACACAACGACGCACAATCTGATCTGCACAAAACTTCCACAAATATGGGTCATCCCATACATAAAACCATGCCTCTTTCTTTAATTTATCACGTTGGTGCCTTGCTAGGGTACTTGGAACACGTTTTGACACCAAAAAATTGACCAAATCGGCATACCAAGGCTTACATACCTTAATGGACAGCAATTGTTCATCGGGGAAAGTCTCTTGGATGGGTAAGGAGTCCTCATTGCACACCAAACGACTTAAATGGTCAGCAACTACGTTCTCACTCCCTTTCTTGTCTCGAATTTCAATATCAAACTCTTGGAGAAGAAGCATCCATCTAATGAGCCGTGGTTTAGCCTCCTTTTTAGTGAATAAGTACCTAAGAGCTGCATGGTCAGAAAATACAATCACTTTAGTGCCAAGTAAATATGAACGAAACTTATCTAAAGCAAATACAACGGCAAGAAGTTCTTTTTCAGTGGTAGAATAGTTTAATTGAGCATCTTTCAAGGTCCTAGAAGCATAGTAGATGGCGTGGGAATGCTTGTTCTTCCTTTGACCCAAAACAGCCCCTATTGCATAATCGGATGCATCACACATGAGCTCAAAAGGCAACGTCCAATCAGGTGGAAGGATGATAGGTGCCGTGGTAAGCTTGTCCTTGAGAAGCTTGAATGCCTTCTCACACTCTTCGTTGAACTCGAACGCCACTTCTTTTTGTAGGAGACGGCATAGGGGTTGTGCAATCTTGGAGAAATCCTTGATAAATCGCCTATAGAATCCTGCATGGCTGATGCGAGTTTTATACGCGCACAAATTAAACCCTCTTTTTGTCAAATTGTAGTATAGGTGCAAGTAGGGATCGTTCTGGACCGGGGATTAGGAGGGATTGCAAATCTCTTGGAAACTGACTCAAAAACGTAAAATAAAGTTTAAAACACTAAACTAGACTCAAAGAATGCAAAATTAAAGTTTAAAACACTAAGACAAACCAAAAAACAAAAACAATACTTTAAAACATAAACTAAACAGATTCTAAGCACTAAAGAACAGGAAAGTAAATGGGGGGTTTGATTTGACGAAATTAGCTAAATTGCACAAATTGTAATTAAAGGCAAAACGTAAATATAAATGTGATGAAAATATGGATGATGGAATAGCCAAGGGGTTCTTCTCCACACATGTTACACTTGCATACAAGATTGATTCTCAGTTGGTCTTTCGATAAATTATGAAACTCAACACTCCGGGTTAATTAGGTCCGCTTAAATTAACCGTCAAGTTTTCCTTAAGTTAATGAATTGGATGGGTTAGCGCAACGCAATTCACAACATTCTCCAAAAGTCCTTTACGTGAACAGCACAATAAAGATACAATCAAAGATCATTAAGCAACATGAAAACTATAAGTGTTGACGAGGCATTCGTTACTATGGAATACGCATGAAACTTATGCCAAGAATTCGTTTAACGCGATTGTTTATAAGCAACCTCCACTACTTGTGAATATAAGTTCATAACGATTAGGTGAAATTCACTTATATTCTAGCGTCATATTCATGCATGAAAATTAAGCGCGCATTCTTAATAAACATACATAAATAAGTTATCAATCAAACGGTTAAACAAATTGAATCAACAACTTATGAAATTCCAACGAAAGTTAATCAATTCATATTGCAAATATAAACATAGTTTCGAATCACCCCCTAGCTAAAGGGGGTTTTATTTCCTCATATCTTTGAAATCAAAGAAACGCCTAAACATTCCAACAACTCAAACTTGAATTGTATGAACGTTTAGGCACTCTTCTCTTCCATTCCTCATACGCACAAAACAAAGAGAATTAAAATGAAACATTGAAATCAAAGAATCACCTAAACATTCCAACAACTCAAACTTGAATTGTATGAACGTTTAGGCCCTCTTCTCTTCCTCTTTGTTGTAGCACAAGGTCTAAGGTGAGGTTTGGGGGATTATGGAAATGGATGAGGAGTGGTGTAGAAGTGGAAGGGGAATGGAAAAATGGTGTTTGGATTATAAGGGGAGAGATGGGAAGCTCACGGCTAAGAGAGAAAGGGATGTGTTTGTGGTGTGTTGTGTATGAAAATGAGATGTCCATGAATGAATGAATGCAAGGGTATTTATAGGAGTAGTGGAGGGAACATATGGCTATGTCATTTGTAGGTGAAGTAAGTGTGTGAGGTTGGTGAAGTAAGTGGAGGTTGTAGGTGAAGTAGGTGGATGTTGTAGGTGAAGTAGGTGGATGTTGTAGGTGAAGTAGGTGGATGATATGTTAAGTGATAAGTGATAAGTGATATGATATGTGGTTATGATATGATAAGTGGTTAAGTGGTGATGATAAGTGATAAGTGATTAAGTGATATGATATGTGGTGATGATAAGTGATAAGTGCATGTGGGTTAACTAATGAAGGAAATGCATGTGCAATGACAATGTGTTAGAATGGATGTGTGTTATGCATGGCATGATTGGGATTAGGAAAGGTTTAAATGTCCTAAAACTAAAGAGAACAAGGTTCCAACACTTTGGCTCCAATTAGGTCTTCAATTTCGTCCAACACTTTGGCTTCAAGCATAAGCTATCCGTCCTTAGCCCAAAAGTGCTCCAAAAGTCTCCAAAATGCATCTTTTTGCTCCTTTAGCCCTTTGGACCTACAAACACACGAAAATAGCTTAAAGTACTAAAATAACTAAAGAAACATAACGTAAATGTACGAGAACAAGCCATTTAAGTCGCATAAATATGCTCCTATCAAATACCCCCACACTTGGCTTTTGCTAGTCCTCGAGCAAAACAGAAAAACAAAACAAAAAGAACAAAACACAACCTACACCTTCCAACAATCGTATCAGGGACTTCCAATGCACATGACAAGTTAAAAATCATTATTCTCACAGATTTGAGCCATCTTTACACTTAAGTACATTCTTAATCATAGTCACCACATACTAGTTCACAATTAAGCATTTAAAACCATGTTTTGAATGTAGTAACATGCCTTAGAGAATTCCCTCAATTTCTTACTAGATGTACTCTTGTTTTTCACACAGATTTTCTGACTACACACCCTACACTAGGTATATGTGAGAAGATTGATGTAAACATGTAGACGAACACTCACATATGTTATAATAAGGAAAGCATTTTCTGGAGTTAATAAGCATGTTTAGATATGATCTCATGAATGGAATGCTACTACTTAGACGCGAGAACCAGTGACACCATAAGCTCATACCAAGTTCAAACTCCACAATTGAAATACATAACACTCAATATAGAAGTCAAGGGTTGTAACGGGGCTTGGGGTAATTGGCTAAAAATGAAAGGTAAGGATAACAAACGTTCTTCAAGCAATAGTGAGCAAAGTATTGAATTAGGCACTTAGAATTCACTTTTGAATGAAAACTCAACTTTTGAACAAAAAGGGAGAGTTTAGACAATTTACACCCATAATTGGTGTTTTGGAACCTTTCTTCAATCACTTATTCTTTCATTTTTTTTTTTTCTTTCTTTTCTCTCTTTTTTTTTTTTTTTTTTTTTTTTCTTTTGAATCTCAAAACATCAACACTTAAACATTCTCTCCCCCACACTTATTTTCTTTCATAATGTAACTCAAAAGGAATTCAATTAAGTCATGCTCACTATCTTTTAAGAACAAGGGTGGGGATTGTCCTAAACTAGGCTAGGTGAGGAAAATGTGGGTAAACAAAGAATAAAGGCTAAACAAGGCTCAACGGGGTTAAAACTTACAACATATACGAAGTATGGGAAGTAAGGCTATTTGGCTATGGTGGTGGTCACTACACAACTTCTTCTTGAATATGTGTTATGCAAATCAATAACATGCTTTGAATGAAATGGGCATGAGTTCTAGCATTTGGAACTATATGATGAAACGCCTTCTAAGTAGCAACCAAGCAAGGAATAATGAGATCATGCAACAACTTTAGAAAACAAAGAATCACAGAATATAACTCTCCAAAGAAGGTAATGGCTCGAGTCTCACAGGGATGTAGCGTTATTATGAGTTCCTTCCTTCAAGCATGTTACAAAAACGAATTTTTCTTTTATGATTGCATGTGAAGTCATACATTATAACCATAACTAAACATATACCAAGAGTAAATCAAACTTCATCCATGTTTATAACTCTTTTTAACAGTCATGCAATTACAAACCAAATCCTCATCATAACGTTGGAAGGTTCCCTAAGACACAAAAACAACTCAAAACACTCTTTTTAGGCTTTTCAAAAAAATGTTTTTCAAATTTTTATGTGATTTTCGGAGTTATAAAACAAAACACGCTAAAACAGTTTAAAAACACCTTAAAAACATTTAAAACAGCAAGGAACAACACTTGAAGTTATGGGTGATAAAATTCAACGAATTTGCATCAACATACTTAGTTACCCCCCCCCCCCCCCCCCCCACACTTAAATCAAACATTGTCCTCAATGTTTTAAGCATAGATTCACACAAAGCATAAGTAAATACACAAAAAGCACTTAAACATACTAAACATGGCAGAATGTAATTAACAAAGAGAAGAGTTTAGAGACACAAATCTGGTTATAGAGTGTAAATTCCATCTTCTCCTTGGTAATTGCATTGAGGCTTTTGATCTTTGTGATTCCACAGGCTTACTCTTGAACTGGTTTCTGCCCATCGTTGATTTTCCTTTGTGCTACTTCTTGAACTGGGCAGCAGGATGGTTCATTTGGTCTCCCCCGAAGGTCTGAGCTTATCCCTTTTATCTGTTTCTTTGTTCAATCTTTCCAATTCGTATTGAAAAGGGTTGGAGGATAACTCAGCCTATGTTTGTCTCCACATGCTTCAATGTATCATTTTCACTTGCCTTACTCGCTCCCCTTTGCAGAAGTGGTCCCTTCTCCGGAAGTGTATCAACCGTTGAAGATGACTACTCGAGAGCAACGCTAGGTAAGCAATCAGGAATAGATTCCAGGCAGTTGGCTCCAGAACGGAAGACTGACTCCAAGTGCCGGCTGATTGCTTCTTTTACTTTGCCATGCGAGTAAGAACAAGGACAAAGAAAAAGACAGGGAAAGAGCATGATATGAGATACTTTTGCTTTTGACCTTGATGATATGAGATACCTTTGCTTTGAAGAAGCGGTGAATGAATCAGCACATGCTTCAATCCGCCGTTTCCTCCTGGGTCATATGTACTCCAGGCATCTGGTATCATCTTTGGGGAAGAAGAAAGAATTGAGTATTTTGAAAGGCTTTGCTGGGAGTGCGCCCTCAGAGGTGAGGGAGAGTTGGGCATTTTCTTCAGGTTTGCCCTGCCATAAAAGACGAAGGTCGACATATATAGAGATAATATCAAGTGGTGGTACTTTTTACCCTTGTCGACAAACGTTTTGATCCCGTAATTCCGGCTTTTTGAAATAGTGGCGCCTCTTCGATCTCTGAATACGCCTCTTCGATTTCTGAGCAGGCGCCCCTTCGATTTCTGAACGACGCCCCTTCGCTTTCTGAACGACACGTGGTAGTGCAGATGCGGCTCCTTTTGACAAAGCTGCACGCGTCTTCTGAAAAGCAGAGAAAGCGTCGCCGAACTTTGCGCTTGTCGGCTAAAGATATGTAGTTGCGGTGATGGCCTCCACGTGTTGTCTGAAAAGAAGAAATCTTTTGACAAAGTTGAACGCGTCTTCTGAAAAGCTGAGAAAGCGTCGCCAAAATTACGCCGGAAATTCCGGCTTTTTGAATCGGTGGACGCGTCGCCTTGGCTTTTTTATTGAGCTATCGATCACCACAACAAACACTCTCTGAAGATTTCCCATTCTTGAAGATCGACTCCGGCCCTTTGAAATTTAACTCCATCCCTTTTCTTTGAACACTTTTGAAAAATGGTAAACTCATCGAACCTTAGCTTGGAATTGAGCCTTAGCAGTGATACGGGCGCGCCGCGTCAAGGTAACGTATGGCGCCCTTCTTTCTTATCTTCTAACGGTCTTCTTACAGGTGAAGACTCCGTGATGCAGGACGCCACAACAGCTACAATAGTAGCTAGGAACCTCCTCACTCCAAAAGATAGTAGGCTGCTGTCAGGACGGTCCGATGAGTTGGCCGTTCAAGAGTCCCTCGCACTTAGTGTTCAGTGTGCGAGTTCTGTGTCCAACATGGGCCAACGCCTGCTTGCCCGCTCCCGTCAGGTGGAATCATTGATGGCAGAGGTGGAGAGTCTTAAGCAAGAGATCCAGCAGCTTAAGTACGAGAATAGAAGTTTGCATGTGCTTGCAAATAACTATTCGTCGGGCATGAAGAGAAAGCTTGATGAGCTGCAAGAATCTGAGGGTCGGATTCAAAGCGACCGTCAAAGGCTTGCGGCTTGTCTCCAGAGGCACCTTTTTCCTGGGTCGTCCAGCGCTTGGCCAAGTATTGAGGCCTGGAATGCTCTAGCTCCGATGCCTCCCGCTCCGATGGCTTCCGCTCCGATGCCTCCCGCTCCGATGCCTCCCGCTTCTATGCCTCCCGCTTCTGTGCCTTCCGCTTCTGCGCCTCGTAGTGGGGCTTCACGTAAACAACCTTTGTGAAGCTCCACCTTTCTCCATGTTTAGTATCTTTCTTTCAATTTTTTTTTTTTTTTTTTTTTTTTTTAACATAAATAAAATCAAACGGCATGGAATTTATCTTTGAATGGGCGGTGATACTTGAAATGATCCGGTAATAGTTTAAATTCCAGATTGGGTGCCTGAATCATTAACCACATGTTAGTATAAAAGAAAATTGAAATTCGGGGAGGCGGCTTACCTGTGTGCTCCAAAATGAACTCCAGAATAAACACCCCTTCGAAAGTTATGACTTGTCCCGTGTCATAAAATCCAACTTCCTTGGGAATTGTGGTTTCAAATTTGTCCTCTTTGATGCCTTCTACATCTTCTCCAGCCACTACCTTCTCTTGAATCATTCTTCTTGGTGTACAAAGTCCTTTGAAGAATTCAACACCATCTAAAACTTGCTGTGTTGCACCAAGAATTTGAATAGCATTTTGCACCTTTGGGAAGGCTTCCACGATGTCCTTTTTACTCTCTTCTTGGTTGGGAATCAAAAACCTGCTAGGAAAAGGGACATTGGGTGGAATAACATCAGAATAACATGAAATTGGGACGTCCTTACTGGTGGTGGGTGGTTTAGAGGGCTTAGGGGGCTGCGGCAAGGGTTGTTCTACCCTTGCCGTGTGCATGTCTTCTTCCTCCTCCTCAATTAGCAGCTCTTCATCCACTTCTAGGCTATGTTTGGACATTTTTAGGTCAGCTCCAACCTCCATAGCACTTCCCAAAGTGATAGCATTGTGGATTTCAAAATCTTCCTTCGAGTTTTATACGCGCACAAATTAAACCCTCTTTTTGTCAAATTGTAGTATAGGTGCAAGTAGGGATCGTTCTGGACCGGGGATTAGGAGGGATTGCAAATCTCTTGGAAACTGACTCAAAAACGTAAAATAAAGTTTAAAACACTAAACTAGACTCAAAGAATGCAAAATTAAAGTTTAAAACACTAAGACAAACCAAAAAACAAAAACAATACTTTAAAACATAAACTAAACAGATTCTAAGCACTAAAGAACAGGAAAGTAAATGGGGGGTTTGATTTGACGAAATTAGCTAAATTGCACAAATTGTAATTAAAGGCAAAACGTAAATATAAATGTGATGAAAATATGGATGATGGAATAGCCAAGGGGTTCTTCTCCACACATGTTACACTTGCATACAAGATTGATTCTCAGTTGGTCTTTCGATAAATTATGAAACTCAACACTCCGGGTTAATTAGGTCCGCTTAAATTAACCGTCAAGTTTTCCTTAAGTTAATGAATTGGATGGGTTAGCGCAACGCAATTCACAACATTCTCCAAAAGTCCTTTACGTGAACAGCACAATAAAGATACAATCAAAGATCATTAAGCAACATGAAAACTATAAGTGTTGACGAGGCATTCGTTACTATGGAATACGCATGAAACTTATGCCAAGAATTCGTTTAACGCGATTGTTTATAAGCAACCTCCACTACTTGTGAATATAAGTTCATAACGATTAGGTGAAATTCACTTATATTCTAGCGTCATATTCATGCATGAAAATTAAGCGCGCATTCTTAATAAACATACATAAATAAGTTATCAATCAAACGGTTAAACAAATTGAATCAACAACTTATGAAATTCCAACGAAAGTTAATCAATTCATATTGCAAATATAAACATAGTTTCGAATCACCCCCTAGCTAAAGGGGGTTTTATTTCCTCATATCTTTGAAATCAAAGAAACGCCTAAACATTCCAACAACTCAAACTTGAATTGTATGAACGTTTAGGCACTCTTCTCTTCCATTCCTCATACGCACAAAACAAAGAGAATTAAAATGAAACATTGAAATCAAAGAATCACCTAAACATTCCAACAACTCAAACTTGAATTGTATGAACGTTTAGGCCCTCTTCTCTTCCTCTTTGTTGTAGCACAAGGTCTAAGGTGAGGTTTGGGGGATTATGGAAATGGATGAGGAGTGGTGTAGAAGTGGAAGGGGAATGGAAAAATGGTGTTTGGATTATAAGGGGAGAGATGGGAAGCTCACGGCTAAGAGAGAAAGGGATGTGTTTGTGGTGTGTTGTGTATGAAAATGAGATGTCCATGAATGAATGAATGCAAGGGTATTTATAGGAGTAGTGGAGGGAACATATGGCTATGTCATTTGTAGGTGAAGTAAGTGTGTGAGGTTGGTGAAGTAAGTGGAGGTTGTAGGTGAAGTAGGTGGATGTTGTAGGTGAAGTAGGTGGATGTTGTAGGTGAAGTAAGTGGATGATATGTTAAGTGATAAGTGATAAGTGATATGATATGTGGTTATGATATGATAAGTGGTTAAGTGGTGATGATAAGTGATAAGTGATTAAGTGATATGATATGTGGTGATGATAAGTGATAAGTGCATGTGGGTTAACTAATGAAGGAAATGCATGTGCAATGACAATGTGTTAGAATGGATGTGTGTTATGCATGGCATGATTGGGATTAGGAAAGGTTTAAATGTCCTAAAACTAAAGAGAACAAGGTTCCAACACTTTGGCTCCAATTAGGTCTTCAATTTCGTCCAACACTTTGGCTTCAAGCATAAGCTATCCGTCCTTAGCCCAAAAGTGCTCCAAAAGTCTCCAAAATGCATCTTTTTGCTCCTTTAGCCCTTTGGACCTACAAACACACGAAAATAGCTTAAAGTACTAAAATAACTAAAGAAACATAACGTAAATGTACGAGAACAAGCCATTTAAGTCGCATAAATATGCTCCTATCAATGGCCAAGAAAAGAACGAACCTCTCTAACCGAAGCAGGAGAGGGTAAGTAGCGTACAAGATCTATTTTAGACTTATCAACTTCAATTCCTTTTTCAGAGATGATATGGCCCAAAACTATGCCTTGTTTAACCATAAAATGACATTTTTCCCAATTCAAAACAAGGTTAGTTTCCGTACATCTTTGCAAGATTAAAGTAAGATTATGCAAGCAATCATCAAATGAGTCCCCAAAGACACTAAAATCGTCCATAAATACTTCAATTATCTTTTCAACATAATCGGAGAAGATACTTACCATGCATCGTTGGAAAGTGGCGGGTGCATTGCATAAACCAAATGGCATACGACGATATGCAAAAGTACCAAATGGACAAGTAAAGGTGGTCTTTTCTTGATCATCCGGTGCTATGACAATTTGATTATATCCCGAGTAACCATCAAGAAAGCAATAAAAAGAATGACCAGCTAACCTTTCAAGCATTTGATCAATGAATGGTAAAGGGAAGTGATCTTTCCTTGTTGCGGCATTTAGCTTCCTATAGTCAATGCACACCCTCCAACCGGTTTGAATACGTGTAGGCACAAGTTCATCTTCTTCATTCTTCACCACCGTGACTCCGGACTTCTTGGGAACCACTTGGACCGGTGAAACCCAACAACTATCCGAGATGGGATAGATGACGCCACAATCAAGCAATTTGATGATTTCCTTCTTCACTACTTCCATCATTGGTGGGTTGAGTCGACGTTGGGCTTCCCTTGATGGTTTGGCGCCTTCTTCCATGAGAATTCGATGCATGCATGTGGTAGGACTTATACCCTTGATATCGGCCAAAGTCCACCCAATGGCCGTCTTGTGCTCTTTGAGAACCCTCACCAATTTCTCCTCCTCTTGTGCCGTGAGTGATGAAGCTATAATGACGGGCAATGTGTCTTGCTCGCCCAAAAACACATACTTCAAGTGATTTGGCAACGGTTTGAGCTCAAGTGTAGGTGGTTGTTCTATAGAAGGAAGCAACTTATTAGTCGTAATTGGAATTGAAATTGGACTAGGGGGCTTACCTTGGAGCCGTGGCAATGACTCTAGGGCTGCCATGGTCTCAATTACATCTTCCTCAAAGGCCACGGCATGGGTGTTCAATTGTGTGCCGTGGGTTGCTATGGTGGCAGCCATGTGATCCTTCAATTCTATGCCATTTGTAATGACCGTTTCAAGTGCATCGCCATGTAATTGATCAAGGTGTGCCTGCGCCAAAGAATCAAGAATATCAATAGAGAAACATGAGTGATCATCATTAGGAAATCTCATAGTTTCAGAAATATTAAAATCAATCACTTCCCCATCGAATTCCATTGTTAAAGTGCCTTTAAACACGTCTATCTTAGTTCGTGCTGTCTTCATGAATGGCCTCCCAAGAAGAATCGGCAAGGATGGAGCATGGGTAGTTTCCTCCATTTCAAGGACATAGAAATCCGCCGAGAAGATCAAATTATTCACCTGCACTAAGACATCTTCCAATACTCCCTTTGGATAGGCATTAGATCTATCGGCTAATTGAATAATCACACCATCATTTTTCAATTCACCAAGGTTCATTGAAGCATAAATAGAGTATGGCATGACGTTAATTGAAGCTCCTAAGTCTAACATAGCATGTTCGAACTTAGTTTGACCAATAATACAAGGGATTGTAAAGCTACCTGGATCTTTGCACTTTGGTGGTAATTTTCTTTGTAAAACAGCGGAAACATTCTCACTTACCCTTACTACCTCTTTATGTGATGGCCTCTTCCTTGTAGTGCACAATTCTTTCAAGAACTTAGCGTATTTGGGCACTTGCTTTATGGCATCTAGGAGCGGGATATTGACTTGAACTTTCCTAAATGTCTCAAGAATGTCCTTCTCATGCTCCTCCTTCTTTGTTTGCAAAAATCTGTGAGGAAAAGGAACATTGGGTGGAACGGGGTTAGAATTAATCAAATTTGAACCTATCTTACCTTTGGTGGCCGAATGGGATGTATTGGATGAAGTAGTGTCCTTAGATGCTTGCGGCAATAGATGTTGTGTCCTTGCCGTGGGCATGTTTGGAGCCTTCTCTTCATGTTGCAACGTTTCGTCTTCATTAGGACTTGTTTTGGGTGGTGTGGATGTAGTGCCAACTTCTTTTCCACTCCTCAAAGTAATTGCTTTGGCAGATTCGAACCCTCCCTTTGGATTGACAATGGTTGAACTTGGAAGCTTGCCTTGGTCTCGGAATTGTCCCACAAACTCCGCAATCTGCCCTATTTGCTTTTCTAAGTGGTCCACCCTTTTGTCTTGGTTTTGCATTGCCTTGTTTTGATTTTCTTGCCCCTAAGACAAACTAGTAAGTAACTTAAGAATTGTAGCATTATCTAAAGATGTACCTTGATGGTTTTGGGCGGATTGGGGTTGGTTTTGGTCTTGGCCGTGGGGTTTGGTGTAAAACCCCGGGGGTTGCTGCCTAAAGCCTCCTTGTTGGTAAGGTTGTTGAGGCTCCCTCCACTTGAAATTTGGATGGTCTCTCCAACCCGGATTGTATGTATTGGAATATGGATCATTCCTTGGCTGATTTTGGCTTGGAAATCCAATGGCGTTTGCACTCTCCCATCCCCCATTCTCAATCAATTGAGGGCACTTTTCCGAAGGATGACCTTGAATAGAACATACGCCACATACAATTGGACTTTGGATCTTCATTCATTCGGCCATCTCATTCACTTGTTGCCGTGGGGGGTCCCTTTGCCCAATTCCTTCGTATTGTTGTGCATTGAGAGCCCGGTTTGCAATAAGGTTCTTGGCTGCCATAGGGGTTTTATCCACCAACGCTCCTCCTGCCGAAGCATCAAGCATTTGTCTTTCAATGGGAAGAAGACCTTCATAGAAGTATTGAAGTAGAAGCTCCTCTTTCATTTGATGTTGAGGACATGATGCAACAAGGGTTTTAAAACGCTCATAGTATGTTGGAAAAGACTCCCCTTGACTTTGTTGAATTCCACTAATCTTCTTTCTCAAGAGAATGACTCTTGAAGTAGGAAAGAACTTTTCAAGAAACGCCCTCTTCATGCTCTCCCAAGAGGTGACCGTTCCGGGTGCTAGCTCGTATAACCAATCTTTGGCCTTCTCCAAAAGTGAGAACAGGAAAGCCTTCATCTTCAAAATGCTACCATCAACGTTAACTGGAGTCATGCTTGAACACACTACCTCGAACTCCTTCAAATGCTTGTTGGGATCTTCCATGGATAATCCATGGAATTTTGGAATGTGGTGCAACAAGCTTGACTTCAATTCAAATTCGTCGGTCTTGTCTTGAGCCGCCCTTGGGTATTGGATGCACAAGGGTGCAGCATTGGCCATTCCCGAAGCCGAAAGCTCCTTGATTGTACGGTTGTCCACTGCCATGGTTTCTTCCTCTTGTGCCGTGGGTTCTTCTTCCTCCCTTGGCGTTGGCTCTTCCTCCTCCTCAAGGTTGGGAGCCGTACTAGATTCTGGGTTCTTCTTCTTCTTCCTCAAAGTGCGCTCAAAATCGTCGTCGAAATCCAAGATGTTTGCACTAAGGGGTTGAGAACTACGAGTCATAAACTAGTACCTATAAACAAGAAAAGAAATTAGGTCAGTAACTAAAACAAAAAGAAAATACAAAGAAACAAAAAGAAACAACGGGGGATTAGCAAAATTGCTAATCCCCGGCAACGGTGCCAAAAATTTGATGCGAAATATATAAGCACACAAATTAAACCCTCTTTTCGACAATTGTAGTATAGATATAAGTAGGGATCGTTCTAGGCCGGGGATTAGGAGGGATTGCTAATCTAATGAAAATTGACTCAAAGATGTGAAAATATGTTTTAAAACACTTTAAATAGACTCACAAGACTCTTACTAACTTATATGACTCAAAACAAACTTTAAAGACTCAAAACAACCAAAAACAACCAAAAAGACTCAATTTAGACTCTATGACTTAATTTGGACGAAAATACACTTGGTTTTGACTCTAAAGACTCAAAAAGACTCTTTTGGACAGATTTGGAACAAATAAGAAAGGGGGTTTTGATTTTGGACGAATTTAAAAGAAAACAAGTGACTTAAAACTTTAAAACAGATTTTGGACGAAAATAAGAAAAACTAATGGATGATGGGATAGCCAAGGGATACTTCTCCACACATGATACTTTCTAACATAAATTGATTTCCAGTTGCTTTTCCGATAAACCATGAACCTCAACACCCCAGATTAACCGTGACATCACTAATTAACCCTCAGATTTCCCTTAAGTTAGTGGATTGGATGACATCATACGACAACCCAAAGCATTCTTCAAAAAGTCCCCTACATGACATCATAATAGAGATACGGTTAAAGATCATTACGTTCAATGGAAACCATAAGTATTGACAAAGCACTTGTAACTATGACATCATGATACGCATGCTAGGAATTTACTTAACATGATTGTGAAAACAACCTTAACTACTTGTGAATATAAGTTTGTGACGATTATGTGAAACACCCTTATATTCTAGCCCCAAATTCAAGCATGCAAATTAAGTAGGCCTCCCTAATAAACATACAAGAATAAGTTATCCATCAAACGGTTAAGTAAATTGCATTCGCAATTTATGAAATCACAACTGGAATTAATCAAATCATATTATAATTGTAATCATGGTTTCAAAGCATCCCTAGGCTAAAACGAGTTTAGCCTCTCATGTTCATGACAAAACAAAGCAATATAGATTTAAACATTGAAAATAAAAGATAGATTACACCTAGACACGTCCAACACTCCAACTTGAATGTACAAACGCCCAAGGCTTGGTCTTCCTTCTCCTTCTCCTTGCTAGGTCACGGCACAAAGGTCTATGGTGAGTTTGTGGACGATTTTCTGGATTTTGGATGGTTTTAGGTATATATGGTGGTGCGGCAAGGGGTTATGGTGGTGTATGGAGGTTGGGATGGATGTATGGAAGTAGGGGAATGATGGATGGGTGGTTGCAAGGTCACGGCAAAGGTTGATTTCTGAAGGGATGTATTAATGTTGTGTGAAGGGATGGTGATGATTAAATGGCACGGCAAAGCTGTTTATATAGGCTAGTTTTGGCACACTTAGTGTAGGAAAATGATTGCCTAATCCCATTGGAAAAAGGTTAACTCAAGGCAGAAATTAAGTGGGATTTGGAATAGGGAATTTAGCTAGGATTTAGGGATTCTAGAAGTATATGTGCGGCAAGGGCTGTAGGGATAAGATAAGGCTTCTAAAAAGAAGGGTTTAGAACAGATTCCTAATCCTAAAGGGATATGAACATGTGATATGAGAGTAGGATAAGGTTTTCAATTCCTAAACCTACTAGGAGTGGTGTATATGCGGCATACAAAGGAATGAGGGTCTAGAACCTATTCTAAGTGTTTAGATATATATCTAATCCCACCTAAATAGCTAAGTTTAAGTCCCCACCTGATTTGGATAGGAAAGAATAGGATAATGTTAGAGATAGGATAGGATAAGGTTTGGATAAGATCCCTTGTTTCTTGCTTCTTCCTTATCTTCATTGGAATAGAACTTCTTCCACCAGATTTGTAGCCTTTCCTAGCTCTTCTAGTCTTCAATTTCGTCCATCCTCATTGCTACATGATTAAGCTATCCAATCCATGCCCAAAAATGCTCCAAATAGCCTCAAAATGCACTTTCTTGCTCCTTTTGCCATTAGGACCTAAAAACACACGAAAATACTTTAAAAGACTGAAATACATAGTAATTAACTCACTAAGTGTAAGGAAACAACACAACTAAGTAGCATAAATATGCTCCTATCATTTATGCATGTGATTAAAGGGTGGGAGTGCATGTGCTTTGACAGAAATGAAAGGGAATGCACGGTTTTGGTTCATTTCTGGTGGTTGTGAGGTGGAAAGCTAGGTGGAAATGCATGTGGATTAAAGCTTTGTATGAATGCATGTGGCTGAAATGGTAAAGGATGGGAGTGCATGTAAGCCACGGCAATGATGGTGTTTTTCTGTGGTGAATGATAATGTAATCTGAAATGGGAGAGCATGTGGATTAAAGGGGGAATGATGATGAATGCATGTAAATTATTTATGAAGGGAATGCATGTGCAATGAAGTGGAATGACAGCTAGGTTGAATATATTTAAAGGGAGTGCATGTGGCTTGGTTGGAATGAATGAAATGCAATCTGAAATGGGAGATGGAATGGGATGCATGGCAATGATGGTGTTTGTTTGAATGATTGCAGATTGTGTGGGTGTGTGATTAGGTTGGAAATGCATGTGAATGCAAGGTGTGAATGATTATGAGTGCATGTGGGTGAATTAAAGGATGGAATGCATGTGAATTAGGTTGGAAATCTGATGGGAACTCATGGCATTAAGTGGAGTGAAATGATTAAATGTGCATGGCTGAAATATGGATGGAATGCATGGAATTAGGCACGGCACAAAAGGAGTTTTCTGTGGTGCATGTGTTGATGTGAATGTGGACGACAATGGTTGGAGTGTGCAAGGGAATGCATGTGAAAATGCATGTGAAAGCATGTGAATGCATGTGTTGATGAATGGGATTGTGGAGATGCACGGCACATGTGTAGGAATGGGCTGGAATGTGTGGTGGATGAATGAGATTAGGAAAGGTTTAAATGTCCTAAAACTAAAGGGAACAAGGTTCCAACACTTTGGTCTTTAATTAGGTCTTCAATTTCGTCCAACACTTTGGCTCCAAGCATAAGCTATCCATCCTTAGCCCAAAAGTGCTCCAAAAGTCTCCAAAATGCATCTTTTTGCTCCTTTAGCCCTTTAGACCTACAAACACACGAAAATAGCTTAAAGTACTAAAATAACTAAAGAAACATAACGTAAATGCACGAGAACAAACCATTTAAGTCGCATGAATATGCTCCTATCAAATACCCCCACACTTATCTTTTGTTAGTCCTCGAGCAAAACAAAACAACAAAAGAACACGAAACTAGACAAAACGAACAAAACACAACCTACACCTTCCAACAATCGTCTCAGGGATTTCCAATGCACATGACAAGTTAAAAATCATTATTCCCACAGATTTTAGCCATCTTTACACTTAAGTACATTCTTACTCATAGTCACCACATACTAGTTCACAATTAAGCATTTAAAACCATGATTTGAATGTAGTAACATGCCTTAGAGAATTTGCTCAATTCCTTACAAGATATGCACTCAATTTTCACACAGATTTTCTGACTACACACCCTACACTAGGTATATGTGAGAAGATTGATGTAAACATGTAGACGAACACTCACATATGTTATAACAAGGAAAGCATTTTCTGGATTTACGATAATGACATGAATATGATCTCATGAATGGAATGCTACTACTTAGAATGAGAACCAGTGATTCCATAAGCTCATATCAATTCCAAACTCCACAAATTGAAACACATAACACTCAAGATAGAAGCATAAGGGTTGAAACGGGGCTAAAGGTGTTTGGCTAACAATGAAAGGTGAAGGATAAACAAACATTCTTAAAGCAATAGTGAGCAAAGTATTGAATTAGGCACTTAGAATTCCCTTTAGAACGCAGAAGTCAACTTTGAACACCCAAGGGGAAGTCACAAAACTTAGGGCCATATTCAAACTTTTTGGGCCCTTTCTTCAACAATCACACTTGTGAGTCCATTCTCACTTATTTTCACTCTTTTTATTTTTTCTTTCTTTTCTTCTTCTTTTTCTCACATTTTTTTTTCTTTTTTTCCGTGCCTCCTTTAAGACTTAGGCACATACATACACACAAAAATCCCTTCCCCCACACTTATTTTCTGCAACATATTAATCAAAATGAATTCATTATCCGTCATGCTTACTATGCTTCAAGAACAAGGGTACGGATGGTCCTAATCTAGGCTAGGTAAGGGGTGATGTGGTTAGCAAAGAAAAATAGGCTAAACGAGGCTCAACGGGGTTAAAACTAATAACAAATACGAAATATGGGAAGTAAGGCTATTTGGTTATGGTGGCAACTACACAACTTCATCTTGATATATGTTATGCAATTCAATGTCATGCTTTGAATGAAACGGATATAAGTTCTAGCATTTAGTTCTATCATGATACAATTGCATTCTAAGTAGCAACCAAGCAAGGAATAATGAGATCATGCAACAACTTTAGAAAACAAAGAATCACAGAAAATAACTCTCCAACGAAGGTAATGGCTCGAGTCTCACAGGGTTGTAGCGTTTGTTTGAGTTCCTTCCTTCAAGCATGTTACAAAAACGAATTTTTCTTTTATGATTGCATGTGAAGTCATACATTATAACCATAACCAAGCATATACCAAGAGTAAATCAAACTTTTCTCTATGTTTATAACTCTTTTTAACAGTCATGCAATTACAAACCAAATCCTTATCATTGTGTTGGAAGGTACCCTAAGACACAAACACACAAAAACGACTCAAAACACTCTTTTTAGGCTTTTCAAAACATGTTTTTCAAATTTTTATGTGATTTTCGGAGTTATAAGAACAAAACATACTAAAACACTCTAAAACACCTTAAAACAGCAAGGAACAACACTTGAAGTTATGGGTGATAAAATCTCACGAATTTGCATCAACAACATTAGTTACCCCCCCCCCCCCACACTTAAATCAAACATTGTCCTCAATGTTTTAAGCATAGATTCACACAAAACATAAGTAAACACACAAAAAGCAACTAAACATACTAAACATGGCAGAATGTAATTAACAAAGAGAAGAGTTTAGGGACGCAAATCTGGTTATGGAGTGTAAATTCCTTCTTCTCCTTGGTGATTGCATTGAGGCATTGATCTCGGTGATTCCACAGGCTTAATCTTGAACTGGTTTCCTCCCATCGTTGATTTTCCTTTGTGCTATTCTTGAACTGGGCAGCAGGCAGGATTCTTTTGTTCTCCCCCGAAGGTCTGAGCTTACCCCTTTTATCTGTTTCTTTGTTCAATCTTTGCAGGAGTGGTCCCTTCTCTGGAAGTGTATCAACCGTTGAAGATGACTACTCGAGAGCAACGCTAGGTAAGCAACCAGGAATAGATTCCAGGCAGTCGGCTCCAGATCGAAAGACTGACTCCAAGTGCCGGCTGATTGCTTCTTTCACTTTGCCATGCGAGTAAAAACAAGGACAAAGAAAAAGACAGGGAAAGAGCATGATATGAGATACTTTTGCTTTTGACCTTGATGATATGAGATACCTTTGCTTTTGAAGAAGCGGTGCATGAATCAGCACATGTATTTCCTCTTGGGTCATCTTTACTCCAGGCATCTGGTATCATTTTTGGGGAAGAAGAAAAAATTGAGTATTTCGAAAGGCTTTGCTGGGAGTGCGCCCTCAGAGGTGAGGGAGAGTTTGGGCATTTTCTTCAGGTCTGTCTTGCCATAAAAGATGAAGGTCGACATATATAGAGATAATATCAAGTGGTGGTACTGTTCTTTTACCCTTGTCGACAAACGTTTTGATCTCGCAAATCCGGCTTTTTGAAATAGTGGCGCCTCTTCGATCTTTGAAGACGCCTCTTCGATTTCTGAGCAGGCGCCCCTTCGATTTCTGAACGACACCATTTCTCTTTCTGAACGACACGTAGTAGTGCGGATGCAGCTCTTTTGACAAAGCTGCACGCGTTTTCTGAAAAGCAGAGAAAGCGTCGCCTGATAGGAGCATATTCATGCGACTTAAATGGCTTGTTCTCGTGCATTTACGTTATGTTTCTTTAGTTATTTTAGTCCTTTATGCTTGTTTTGTGTGTTTTCAGGTTCTAAGGGCAAAGTATGCAAAAGGATGCCTTTTGGAGCCTTTTGGAGCAAATTAGAGATTGGAATGGATATCATATGCTTGGAGCCAAGAGGATGGACGAAATTGAAGGATTCCTCCTCCATTGCAGCCACATGCACATTCAATCATTCTCCCAAAACCTTGCACATGCTTTCCCCTTTCATTATTCATTCACCTTGCAGCCACTCCACATGCATTTCTAGCTTTTCCTTTGCATTCCCCCTTTAATCAACACATGCATCCACTCACCAAGAAATCATTCATTCCACATGCACCCAAAACACCACCAGAAATCATCATTGCCATTGTTCTTCCATCATTGCACCACAATGCAGCCACATGCACTTGTTCCTCTAACATTTCAGCCACTTGCACTCCCATTCTCTCCCAAAACCGTGCACATGCCTTCTCCTTGCATTTCCAGCCATTCCACATGCTATTTCAGCCACATGCACTCATAATCATTCAACCAACATGTGCACATGCAACCTAGCTGTCATGTTCCCCCCATTTCACCTATAAATACTCATTCATTCACACTCATTCATACACATTCATTTCACAACAGAAAACCATCCCTTGGGGTGGTGCCTTAAGGCACCATTCCATCAATTCCCTACTAATCCAAACACCATCTCCATTCACACCACCAGAAATCTATCCCTTTGCCGTGAGTCTTCCCTACAAATCCAAACACCATCCTTCCATTCCTCCACCACTCCCCAAACCATTTACACCATCAAACTATCCTTAGACCTTGTGCTACAACGAAGAGGAAGAGAAGAGTGCCTAAACGTTCATACAATTCAAGTTTGAGTTGTTGGAATGTTTAGGTGTTTCTTTGATTTCAATGTTTAATTTCAATGCTCTTTGTTTTGTACGAATGAGGAATGGATGATAAGAGGGCCTAAACGTTCATACAATTCAAGTTTGAGTTGTTGGAATGTTTAGGTGTTTCTTTGATTCTCTTTGTTTTGTACCATGAGGAACTAAACTCCCCCTTGGTTGGGGGGTGATTCGAATATATGTTTATGCTTGCATTTTGATTTGATTACTTCTAATTGCGTTTCATAAGTTGTGATTCAATTTGTTTAACCGTTTTATTGATAACTTATTTATGTATGTTTATTGAGAGTGCACGCTTAATTTTCATGCATGAATATGACGCTAGAATATAAGTGAGTTTCACCTAATAGTTACGAACTTATATTCATAAGTAGTGGAGGTTGCTTATAAACAATCGCGTTAAACGAATTCTTGGCAAGAGTTTCATGCATTCATAGTAACGAATGCCTCGTCAACACTTATAATTTTCATAGAGCGTAATGATTCTTGCTTGTACCTCTTCTATGCATTCATGTTGAGGACTTGTGGGGAATGTTTTGAATTGTCGCATGCATCATCCAATTCAATAACGTTAGGAAGATTTGAAGGTTAATTAGTGCATCACGGTTAACTTGGGGTGTTGAGAATTAATGGTTTATTGAAATGCAATTGGAAATCATTTTATTATGCAAGTATAACATGTATGGAGATGAACCCCTTGGCTAGCATCCATCCATTCATTCCATTTCATCACATTCATATATACTATCTGTCTTAATTCGAATCTGTACATTTTATTTAATTTCGTATAAAACTCAATCCCCCTTTACTTTATTGTCCAATTTAGTAGAAAGTGTTTTAGTTTATGTTTATAAGTGTTTTGATTCATTTTGTTACATAATTTCGTCCAAATTCACCAAAGTGCTCAAAACTGCCCAGAAAGTGATTTTAAGGCAGTTTTGAGTGTTTTGGGTGATGTTTGAGTCTTTTGGTTTGTTTTAATGTTTTAAGTGTTTAGTTTTACATTCTTTGAGTTAGTTTAGTGTTTCATATTGTTATTTTACGTTTTTGAGTCAAATCCAAGTGGTTAACAATCCCTCCTAATCCCCGGTCCAGAACGATCCCTACTTATACATATACTACAATTTGACGAAAAGAGGGTTTAATTTGTGTGCGTATAATTCACGCATCATCGCCGAACTTTGCGCTTGTCGGCTAAAGATGTGTAGTTGCGATGATGGCCTCCACGTGTTTTCTGAAAAGAAGAAATCTTTTGACAAAGTTGAACACGTCTTCTGAAAAGCCGAGAACGCGTCGCCAAAATTACGCCGGAAATTCCGGCTTTTTGAATCGGTGGACGCGTCGCCTTGGCTTCTTATAGAGGTATCGATCACCGCCAACATACACACTCTGAAGAATTCCCATTCTTGAACATCGTCTCCGGCCCTTTGAAATTTTAACTCCATCCACCCCTTCTCTTTGAACACTTTTGAAAAATGGCTAACCCATCGAACCTTAGCTTAGAATTGAGTCTCAGCAGTGATACGACCGCGCCGCGTCAAGGTAACGTATGGCGCCCTTCTTTCTTATCTTCTAACGGTCCTCTTTCAGGTGAAGACTCTGTGATGCAGGACGCCACAACAGCTACAATAGTAGCTTGGAACCTCAGCACTCCAAAAGATAGTAGGCTGCTATCAGGACGGTCCGATGAGTTGGCCGTTCAAGAGTCCCTCGCACTTAGTGTTCAGTGTGCGAGCTCTGTGTCCAACATGGGCCAACGCCTGCTTGCTCGGTCCCGCCAAGTGGAATCGTTGATGGGAGAGGTGGAAAGTCTTAAGCAGGAGATCAAACAGCTTAAGTACGAGAATAGAAGTTTGCATGTGCTTGCAAATAACTATTCGGCGGGCATGAAGAGGAAACTTGATGAGCTGCAAGAATCTGCAGGTCGGATTCAAAGTGACCGTCAAAAGCTTGCTGCTTATCTCCAGAGGCACCTTTTTCCTGGGTCATCCAGTGCTTGGCCAAGTATTGAGGCCTGGAATGCTCTAGCTCCGATGCCTCCCGTTCCGATGCCTTCCGCTCCGATGCATCCCGCTTCTATGCCTTCCGCTTCTATGCCTTCCGCTCCGTGATAGGAGCATATTTATGCTACTTAGTTGTGTTGTTTCCTTACACTTAGTGAGTTAATTACTATGTATTTCAGTCTTTTAAAGTATTTTCGTGTGTTTTTAGGTCCTAATGGCAAAAGGAGCAAGAAAGTGCATTTTGAGGCTATTTGGAGCATTTTTGGGCATGGATTGGATAGCTTAATCATGTAGCAATGAGGATGGACGAAATTGAAGACTAGAAGAGCTAGGAAAGGCTACAAATCTGGTGGAAGAAGTTCTATTCCAATGAAGATAAGGAAGAAACAAGAAACAAGGGATCTTATCCAAACCTTATCTTATCCAAACCTTATCCTATCCTATCTCTAACATTATCCTATTCTTTCCTATCCAAATCAGGTGGGGACTTAAACTTAGCTATTTAGGTGGGATTAGATATATATCTAAACACTTAGAACAGGTTCTAGACCCTCATTCCTTTGTATGCCGCATGTACACCACTCCTAGTAGGTTTAGGAATTGAAAACCTTATCCTACTCTTATATCACATGTTCATATCCCTTTAGGATTAGGAATCTGTTCTAAACCCTTCTTTCTAGAAGCCTTATTTTATCCCTACAGCCCTTGCCACACATATCCTTCTAGAATCCCTAAATCCTAGCTGAATTCCCTCTTCCAAATCCCACTTAATTTCTGCCTTGAGTTAACCTTTTTCCAATGGGATTAGGCAATCCTTTTCCTACACTAAGTGTGCCAAAACTAGCCTATATAAACAGCCTTGCCGTGCCATTTAATCAACACCATCCCTTCACACAACATTCATACATCCCTTCAGAAATCAACCTTTGCCGTGACCTTGCAACCACCCATCCATCATTCCCCTACTTCCATACATCCATCCCAACCTCCATACACCACCATAACCCCTTGCCGCACCACCATATATACCTAAAACCATCCAAAATCCAGAAAATCACCCACAAACTCACCATAGACCCTTGTGCCGTGACCTAGCAAGGAGGAGGAGAAGGAAGACCAAGCCTTGGGCGTTTGTACATTCAAGTTGGAGTGTTGGACGTGTCTAGGTGTAATCTATCTTTTATTTTCAATGTTTAAATCTATATTGCTTTGTTTTGTCATGAACATGAGAGGCTAAACTCGTTTTAGCCTAGGGATGCTTTGAAACCATGATTACAATTATAATATGATTTGATTAATTCCAGTTGTGATTTCATAAATTGTGAATGCAATTTACTTAACCGTTTGATGGATAACTTATTCTTGTATGTTTATTAGGGAGGCCTACTTAAATTGCATGCTTGAATTTGGGGCTAGAATATAAAGGTGTTTCACATAATCGTCACAAACTTATATTCACAAGTAGTTAAGGTTGTTTTCACAATCGTGTTAAGTAAATTCCTAGCATGCGTATCATGATGTCATAGTTACAAGTGCTTTGTCAATACTTATGGTTTCCATTGAACGTAATGATCTTTAACTGTATCTCTATTATGATGTCATGTAGGGGACTTTTTGAAGAATGCTTTGGGTTGTCGTATGATGTCATCCAATCCACTAACTTAAGGGAAATCTGAGGGTTAATTAGTGATGTCACGGTTAATCTGGGGTGTTGAGGTTCATGGTTTATCGGAAAAGCAACTGGAAATCAATTTATGTTAGAAAGTATCATGTGTGGAGAAGTATCCCTTGGCTATCCCATCATCCATTAGTTTTTCTTATTTTCGTCCAAAATCTGTTTTAAAGTTTTAAGACACTTGTTTCTTTTAAATTCTTCCAAAATCAAAACCCCCTTTCTTATTTGTTCCAAATCTGTCCAAAAGAGTCTTTTTGAGTCTTTAGAGTCAAAACCAAGTGTATTTTCGTCCAAATTAAGTCATAGAGTCTAAATTGAGTTTTTTGGTTGTTTTTGGTTGTTTTGAGTCTTTAAAGTTTGTTTTGAGTCATATAAGTTAGTAAGAGTCTTGTGAGTCTATTTAAAGTGTTTTAAAACATATTTTCACATCTTTGAGTCAATTTTCATTAGATTAGCAATCCCTCCTAATCCCCGGCCTAGAACGATCCCTACTTATATCTATACTACAATTGTCGAAAAGAGGGTTTAATTTGTGTGCTTATATATTTCGCATCAAATTTTTGGCGCCGTTGCCGGGGATTAGCAATTTTGCTAATCCCCCGTTGTTTCTTTTTGTTTCTTTGTATTTTCTTTTTGTTTTAGCTACTGACCTAATTTCTTTTCTTATTTATAGGTACTAGTTTATGACTCATAGTTCTCAACCCCTTAGTGCAAACATCTTGGATTTCGACGACGATTTTGAGCGCACTTTGAGGAAGAAGAAGAAGAACCCAGAATCTAGTACGGCTCCCAACCTTGAGGAGGAGGAAGAGCCAACGCCAAGGAAGGAAGAAGAACCCACGACACAAGAGGAAGAAACCATGGCAGTGGACAACCGTACAATCAAGGAGCTTTTGGCTTCGGGAATGGCCAATGCTGCACCCTTGTGCATCCAATACCCAAGGGCGGCTCAAGACAAGACCGACGAATTTGAATTGAAGTCAAGCTTGTTGCACCACATTCCAAAATTCCATGGAAGATCCCAACAAGCATTTGAAGGAGTTCGAGGTAGTGTGTTCAAGCATGACTCCAGTTAACGTTGATGGTAGCATTTTGAAGATGAAGGCTTTCTCGTTCTCACTTTTGGAGAAGGCCAAAGATTGGTTATACGAGCTAGCACCCGGAACGGTCACCTCTTGGGAGAGCATGAAGAGGGCGTTTCTTGAAAAGTTCTTTCCTACTTCAAGAGTCATTCTCTTGAGAAAGAAGATTAGTGGAATTCAACAAAGTCAAGGGGAGTCTTTTCCAACATACTATGAGCGTTTTAAAACCCTTGTTGCATCATGTCCTCAACATCAAATGAAAGAGGAGCTTCTACTTCAATACTTCTATGAAGGTCTTCTTCCCATTGAAAGACAAATGCTTGATGCTTCGGCGGGAGGAGCGTTGGTGGATAAAACCCCTATGGCAGCCAAGAACCTTATTGCAAACCGGGCTCTCAATGCACAACAATACGAAGGAATTGGGCAAAGGGACCCCCCACGGCAACAAGTGAATGAGGTAAGTTCTCAATCCGACATTCAAACTCAATTAGCTAATCTTACTTCTCTTGTGTCTCAGATGGCCGAAGGAATGAAGATCCAAAGTCCAATTGTATGTGGCGTATGTTCTATTCAAGGTCATCCTTCAGAAAAGTGCCCTCAATTGATTGAGAATGGGGGATGGGAGAGTGCAAACGCCATTGGATTTCCAAGCCAAAATCAGCCAAGGAATGATCCATATTCCAATACATACAATCCGGGTTGGAGAGACCATCCAAATTTCAAGTGGTGGGAGCCTCAACAACCTTACCAACAAGGAGGCTTTAGGCAGCAACCCCCGGTGTTTTACACCAAACCCCACGGCCAAGACCAAAACCAACCCCAATCCGCCCAAAACCATCAAGGTACATCTTTAGATAATGCTACAATTCTTAAGTTACTTACTAGTTTGTCTCAGGGGCAAGAAAATCAAAACAAGGCAATGCAAAACCAAGACAAAAGGGTGGACCACTTAGAAAAGCAAATAGGGCAGATTGCGGAGTTTGTGGGACAATTCCGAGACCAAGGCAAGCTTCCAAGTTCAACCATTGTCAATCCAAAGGGAGGGTTCGAATCTGCCAAAGCAATTACTTTGAGGAGTGGAAAAGAAGTTGGCACTACATCCACACCACCCAAAACAAGTCCTAATGAAGACGAGACGTTGCAACATGAAGAGAAGGCTCCAAACATGCCCACGGCAAGGACACAACATCTATTGCCGCAAGCATCTAAGGACACTACTTCATCCAATACATCCCATTCGGCCACCAAAGGTAAGTTAGGTTCAAATTTGATTAATTCTAACCCCGTTCCACCCAATGTTCCTTTTCCTCACAGATTTTTGCAAACAAAGAAGGAGGAGCATGAGAAGGACATTCTTGAGACATTTAGGAAAGTTCAAGTCAATATCCCGCTCCTAGATGCCATAAAGCAAGTGCCCAAATACGCTAAGTTCTTGAAAGAATTGTGCACTACAAGGAAGAGGCCATCACATAAAGAGGTAGTAAGGGTAAGTGAGAATGTTTCCGCTGTTTTACAAAGAAAATTACCACCAAAGTGCAAAGATCCAGGTAGCTTTACAATCCCTTGTATTATTGGTCAAACTAAGTTCGAACATGCTATGTTAGACTTAGGAGCTTCAATTAACGTCATGCCATACTCTATTTATGCTTCAATGAACCTTGGTGAATTGAAAAATGATGGTGCGATTATTCAATTAGCCGATAGATCTAATGCCTATCCAAAGGGAGTATTGGAAGATGTCTTAGTGCAGGTGAATAATTTGATCTTCCCGGCGGATTTCTATGTCCTTGAAATGGAGGAAACTACCCATGCTCCATCCTTGCCGATTCTTCTTGGGAGGCCATTCATGAAGACAGCACGAACTAAGATAGACATGTTTAAAGGCACTTTAACAATGGAATTCGATGGGGAAGTGATTGATTTTAATATTTCTGAAACTATGAGATTTCCTAATGATGATCACTCATGTTTCTCTATTGATATTCTTGATTCTTTGGCGCTGGCACACCTTGATCAATTACATGGCGATGCACTTGAAACGGTCATTACAAATGGCATAGAATTGAAGGATCACATGGCTGCCACCATAGCAACCCACGACACACAATTGAACACCCATGCCGTGGCCTTTGATGAAGATGTAATTGAGACCGTGGCAACCCTAGAGTCATTGCCACGGCTCCAAGGTAAGCCCCCTAGTCCAATTTCAATTCCAATTACGACTAATAAGTTGCTTCCTTCTATAGAAAAACCACCTACACTTGAGCTCAAACCGTTGCCAAATCACTTGAAGTATGTGTTTTTGGGCGAGCAAGACACATTGCCCGTCATTATAGCTTCATCACTCACGGCACAAGAGGAGGAGAAATTGGTGAGGGTTCTCAAAGAGCACAAGACGGCCATTGGGTGGACTTTGGCCGATATCAAGGGTATAAGTCCTACCACATGCATGCATCGAATTCTCATGGAAGAAGGCGCCAAACCATCAAGGGAAGCCCAACGTCGACTCAACCCACCAATGATGGAAGTAGTGAAGAAGGAAATCATCAAATTGCTTAATTGTGGCGTCATCTATCCCATCTCGGATAGTTGTTGGGTTTCACCGGTCCAAGTGGTTCCCAAGAAGTCCGAAGTCACGGTGGTGAAGAATGAAGAAGATGAACTTGTGCCTACACGTATTCAAACTGGTTGGAGGGTGTGCATTGAGTATAGGAAGCTAAATGCAGCAACAAGGAAAGATCACTTCCCTTTACCATTCATTGATCAAATGCTTGAAAGGTTAGCTGGTCATTCTTTTTATTGCTTTCTTGATGGTTACTCGGGATATAATCAAATTGTCATAGCACCGGATGATCAAGAAAAGACCACCTTTACTTGTCCATTTGGTACTTTTGCATATCGTCGTATGCCATTTGGTTTATGCAATGCACCCGCCTCTTTCCAACGATGCATGGTAAGTATCTTCTCCGATTATGTTGAAAAGATAATTGAAGTATTAATGGACGATTTTAGTGTCTTTGGGGACTCATTTGATGATTGCTTGCATAATCTTACTTTAATCTTGCAAAGATGTACGGAAACTAACCTTGTTTTGAATTGGGAAAAATGTCATTTTATGGTTAAACAAGGCATAGTTTTGGGCCATATCATCTCTGAAAAAGGAATTGAAGTTGATAAGTCTAAAATAGATCTTGTACGCTACTTACCCTCTCCTCCTTCGGTTAGAGAGGTTCGTTCTTTTCTTGGCCATGCAGGATTCTATAGGCGATTTATCAAGGATTTCTCCAAGATTGCACAACCCCTATGCCGTCTCCTACAAAAAGAAGTGGCGTTCGAGTTCAATGAGGAGTGTGAGAAGGCATTCAAGCTTCTCAAGGACAAGCTTACCACGGCACCTATCATCCTTCCACCTGATTGGACGTTGCCTTTTGAGCTCATGTGTGATGCATCCGATTATGCAATAGGGGCTGTTTTGGGACAAAGGAAGAACAAGCATTCCCACGCCATCTACTATGCTTCTAGGACCTTGAACGATGCTCAATTAAACTATTCTACCACTGAAAAAGAACTTCTTGCCGTTGTATTTGCTTTAGATAAGTTTCGTTCATATTTACTTGGCACTAAAGTGATTGTATTTTCTGACCATGCAGCTCTTAGGTACTTATTCACTAAAAAGGAGGCTAAACCACGACTCATTAGATGGATGCTTCTTCTCCAAGAGTTTGATATTGAAATTCGAGACAAGAAAGGGAGTGAGAACGTAGTTGCTGACCATTTAAGTCGTTTGGTGTGCAATGAGGACTCCTTACCCATCCAAGAGACTTTCCCCGATGAACAATTGCTGTCCATTAAGGTATGTGAACCTTGCTATGCCGATTTGGTCAATTTTTTGGTGTCAAAACGTGTTCCAAGTACCCTAGCAAGGCACCAACATGATAAGTTAAAGAAAGAGGCACGGTTTTATGTATGGGATGACCCATATTTGTGGAAGTTTTGTGCAGATCAGATTGTGCGTCGTTGTGTGCATGATTGTGAGTTTAATTCGATTCTAACATTTTGTCATACTTATGCTTGTGGTGGACACTTTGGCACACAACGCACTGCCCTTAAAGTATTAGAATGTGGTTTTTATTGGCCAACAATCTTTAAAGATGCTAGAACATTTTGTTTAACTTGTGATTGTTGCCAACGAATGGGAAATATTGGTGCAAGGGACCAAATGCCGCAAACACCTATCTTTAACGTTGAAATTTTTGATGTTTGGGGCATTGATTTCATGGGTCATTTCCCATCTTCGTTTGGCTTTACTTATATTTTGCTTGCGGTGGATTATGTCTCAAAATGGGTGGAAGCCAAAGCCACCCGTATTAATGATTCTAGAGTTGTTGTAGATTTTAGAAAGACTAACATTTTTGCTAGATTTGGGATGCCTCGAGTGCTTATTAGTGATGGAGGCTCTCACTTTTGTAATCGTACCATTGAAGCACTACTCAAGAAATATCAAGTCACACATAAGGTTTCAACACCTTACCATCCCCAAACCAATGGCCAAGCCGAGGTGTCCAATAGAGAAATCAAGCAAATCTTGGAAAAGACCGTTGGACCAACAAGAAAAGATTGGAGTGTGCGTTTGGAGGATGCATTATGGGCCTATAGGACGGCATACAAGACACCAATAGGCATGTCCCCTTTTCGGCTAGTGTATGGCAAGCCATGTCATCTCCCCGTGGAATTAGAGCACAAGGCTCATTGGGCGATCAAGACATTCAATATGGACATAGATGCGGCTGGAATGCATAGGAAGTTGCAATTGAATGAACTTGAGGAACTTAGGCGTGAAGCATATGAGAATGCGTGCATTTACAAGGAAAAGACCAAAGCTTTTCATGATAAGATGATCCGAAGCAAAACATTTTCCATAGGGCAAAAAGTTTTACTTTTTAATTCCCGCCTTCGTTTATTCCCTGGTAAGTTACGTTCTAAATGGATTGGACCTTTTGTTGTTACTAATGTTTTTTCACATGGCGCAGTTCAAATCCAAAGCTTGAGGAATGGCCAAGAATTCAAGGTGAACGGGCATCGTTTGAAGCCCTATTATGCAAATATTGAAGGGCAAGTTGTGGAGGATATCACACTCCATGCCGTGGGCTCCAAATGAGGATAAGAAGAAGGTTCGTCCGGCTGCACGACGTTAAAGCAAGCGCTTCTTGGGAGGCAACCCATGCATTCAACAAGAGAGGATGTGGGCAATTCACCAATTCAAGCTACAAAATCAGATTTGCGTTCCTCAATCTCTATCTCTTTATTATTTTTATTTTGTCATGTTAGTTCGTTTATATTGTTTGTTTGGATGTGAGTCTTTGTGTGAAACATTGAGGACAATGTTTGATTTAAGTGTGGGGGGGGTAAACAAAGTGTTTTTCATGCAAATTCGTGGGATTTTATCACCCATCATTTCTAATGTTGTTTCACACTGTTTTTAAGTGTTTTTAGAATGTTTTGAAGTGTTTTTATGTCTTTTGGTCAGAAAATCCGAAAATTTACAAAACAATTACAAAATAGTTTTGAAAAACCCAAAAAGAGTTGTTTTTAAGTTGTTTTTGTGTGTTTGTTTGTGTCTTAGGTCACCTTCCAACACAATAATGAGGATTTGGTTTTTAATTGCATGACTATTAAAGAATGTTGTAAACATGGCTGGAAGTTGATTTATGCTTTGGTTTATGCTTGGTTATGGTTATAATTTATGAATTCACATGAAATCACAAAGATAAAATCAGTTTTTGTAACATGCTTGAAGGAAGAAACTCAAACTAACGCTACATCCTTGAGAGACTTGAGCCTATAACGTTCTTTGGAGAGTATAATCTATGATTTCTTGTTTTCTAAAGTCGTTGCATGATCTCATCATTCTTTACTTGGTTGCTATTTAGAATGCATTTCATTATAGTTCCAAATACTAGAACTCATGCCCATTTCATTCAAAGCATGGTATTGATTGCATAACATACAATAAGATGAAGTTGTTAGTCAAGCCAGAGCCAAAAAGCTTATCCCTTTTCATATGTATTGTAGGGTTAACCCTCTTGAGCCTTTTCAAAGCCTATTTTCGTTTTTAGCCACATTATCCTCACCTAGCCTAGAATAGGACTTTCCATACCTTGGTTTTTAAAGGATAGTGAAGCACGACTTAGAGTGAACTCATTTAGTCAATTCATGGCAGAAAACAAGTGTGGGGGAAGATGATAGGGCACGAAAAAAAAAAAAAAAAAAAAAAAAAAAAGAGAGAAAAAGAGAAGGAAAGAAGAGAAATTCGTAGAAAAATCAAAAGAAAATAGAAAAGTGTTCAAAAGAAAGAAAAGGAGTTGAAAAATAAGTGAGAATGAACTCACAAGTGTTGGTTGTTGAAGGAAGGGTCCAAAAGAGTGAATTTGACCCTAAATGTTGCATGAATCTTCCCTTGTGTTTAAAAGTTGGTTTTTTTGCCATTAGAAGTGAGTTTAAGTGTCAATTTTATTACTTTGCTTACTATTGCTTTAAGAACGTTTGTTTATCCTTACCTTTCTTTGTTAGCCAATACCTTAGCCTCGTTACAACCCTCAACTTCTATCTTGATGTTATGTGTTCAATATGTGGAGTTTGAATTTGGTATGAGCATATGGAATCACTGGTTCTCGTTCTAAGTAGTAGCATTCCATTCATGAGATCATATTCATGTCATTGTCGTAAATCCAGAAAATGCTTTCTTTGATATAACATATGTGAGTATTAGTCTTCATATTTACATCAATCTTCTCACATATAACTAGTGTAGGGTGTGAAGTTAGAAAATCTGTGTGAAAATAGAGTGCATTCTAGTGAGGAATTGAGGGAATTCTCTAAGGCATGTTACTACATTCGAAACATTGTTTTAATTGATTATATGTGAACTAATAGGTAGTAACTATGATTAAGTGTTTGTTGAAGTGTAAAGAAAGCTAAAAACCGTGGGGATGATGTTCTCTAATGTGTCATGTTCGTTGGGAATCCCTGAGATACTGTTGGAAGGTTTAGAATGTGTTTTGTTTTGTTTTTGATTTATTTCGTTTTGCTTGAGGACTAGCAAAAGCTAAGTGTGGGGGAATTTGATAGGAGCATATTTATGCTACTTAGTTGTGTTGTTTCCTTACACTTAGTGAGTTAATTACTATGTATTTCAGTCTTTTAAAGTATTTTCGTGTGTTTTTAGGTCCTAATGGCAAAAGGAGCAAGAAAGTGCATTTTGAGGCTATTTGGAGCATTTTTGGGCATGGATTGGATAGCTTAATCATGTAGCAATGAGGATGGACGAAATTGAAGACTAGAAGAGCTAGGAAAGGCTACAAATCTGGTGGAAGAAGTTCTATTCCAATGAAGATAAGGAAGAAGCAAGAAACAAGGGATCTTATCCAAACCTTATCTTATCCAAACCTTATCCTATCCTATCTCTAACATTATCCTATTCTTTCCTATCCAAATCAGGTGGGGACTTAAACTTAGCTATTTAGGTGAGATTAGATATATATCTAAACACTTAGAACAGGTTCTAGACCCTCATTCCTTTGTATGCCGCATTGATAGGAGCATATTCATGCGACTTAAATGGCTTGTTCTCGTGCATTTACGTTATGTTTCTTTAGTTATTTTAGTCCTTTAAGCTATTTTCGTGTGTTTGTAGGTCCAAAGGGCTAAAGGAGCAAAAAGATGCATTTTGGAGACGTTTGGAGCACTTTTGGGCTAAGGATGGATAGCTTATGCTTGGAGCCAAAGTGTTGGACGAAATTGAAGACCTAATTGAAGACCAAAGTGTTGGAACCTTGTTCCCTTTAGTTTTAGGACATTTAAACCTTTCCTATATCCTTAGCCGTGCATAACATTCCAACATTCCACTCTTTCATTTCAGCCACACTACCACTTATCATATCATTCACTTATCACTTATCATACTCATAACCATCAGATTTCCATCATATTCACATGCATTCCATCCTTTAAAACATTGCACATGCATCCATAATCATTCATTCCAGCCAAAGCACATGCACTCCCTTTAATTAATTCATCCTAGCTGTCAAAGCACATGCACTCCCACCCTTTAATCACATGCATAAATCAGCCACATGCATCTCCCATCACCATTTCAGATTTCCACCAAGTTCCTAGCTGTCATGTTCCCTCCATTTCACCTATAAATAAGCATTCACACTCATTCATTCTCATTCACTCTTCCATATTCCAGAAATTCGTCAAAACCTCTCCACACCCTTGCAGCAGCCACCAAAACACTTTTCTCCTCCATTGCAGCCACTCCAACCACTCCCCAAACCATTCACACCATCAAACTATCCTTAGACCTTGTGCTACAACGAAGAGGAAGATAAGAGGGCCTAAACGTTCATACAATTCATGTTTGAGTTGTTGGAATGTTTAGGTGTTTCTTTGATTTCAATGTTTAATTTCAATACTCTTTGTTTTGTACGAATGAGGAATGGAAGAGAAGAGGGCCTAAACGTTCATACAATTCAAGTTTGAGTTGTTGGAATGTTTAGGTGTTTCTTTGATTCCAATGTTTAAATTCAACTAAACCCCCCCTTTGCTAGGGGGGGATTCGAAATAAATGTTTATGCTTGCATTTTGATTTGATTACTTCTAATTGCGTTTCATAAGTTGTGGATTCAATTTGTTTAACTATTTGATTGATAACTTATTTATGTATGTTTATTGAGAGTGCACACTTAATTTTCATGCATGAATTTGACGCTAGAATATAAGTGAGTTTCACCTAATAGTTACAAACTTATATTCACAAGTAGTGGAGGTTGCTTATAAACAATCGCGTTAAACGAATTCTTGGCATAAGTTTCATGCAATCATAGTAACGAATGCCCCGTCAACACTTATAATTTTCATAGAGCGTAATGATTCTTGCTTGTATCTCTATTATGCAATCATGTAGGGGACTTGTGGGGAATGTTTTGGGTTGTCGTATGCAATCATCCAATTCAATAACGTTAGGAAGATTTGAAGGTTAATTAGTGCATCACGGTTAACTTGGGGTGTTGAGAATTAATGATTTATTGAAATGCAATTGGAAATCGTTTTATTATGCAAGTATAACATGTATGGAGATGAACCCCTTAGCTAGCCTTCATTCCATTCATTCTATCACATTCACATTTACATTTTGCTTTAATTTACAATCTGTACATTTTAGTTTAATTTCGTATAAACCTAAATCCCCCTTTACTTTAATGTCAAATTAGTTAGAAATACATTTAGTTTGTGTTTATAAGTGTTTTGTTTCATTTTGTTTCCCAAATTCGTCCAAAGTACTCAAGGTGCTCAAAACTGCCCAGAAAGTGTTTTTAAGGCAGTTTCGAGTGCTTTGGGTACTGTTTGAGTCTTTTGGTTTGTTTTAGTGTTTTAAAGTTTAGTTTTACATTCTTTGAGTCTAGTTTAGTGTTTTATATTACGTTTTTACGTTTGTGATTCAATTTGTAACATAAATTCGTCCAAAGTACTCAAAGTGCTCAAAACTGCCCAGAAAGTGATTTTAAGGCAGTTTTGAGTGTTTTGGGTAATGTTTGAGTCTTTTGGTTTGTTTTAGTGTTTTAAAGTTTAGTTTTGCATTCCTTGAGTCTAGTATAGTGTTTCATATTGTTATTTTACGTTTTTGAGTCAAATCCAAGTGGTTAACAATCCCTCCTAATCCCCGGTCCAGAACGATCCCTACTTATACTTATACTACAATTGACAAAAAGAGGGTTTAATTTGTGTGCGTATAAATCACGCATCAAATTTTGGCGCCGTTGCCGGGGATTAGAAAATTTGCTAATCCCTTGGATTGTTTGTTTCTGTTATGTATTTTAGATTTAGTTTTTTTTATTATTTGTGTTTTGTTTGTTGAATTCAAGTACTAGAGAAGAACAACATGGCACTTGATAATGCTTCTCTTTTGTCACAGCTCATGGAAAGGTCTCAAATGCAAAGAGTTGATATATTGAATCTTCAATCAAGGAATAACGTGTTTTCCAATACTTACAATTCGGATTGGAGTGATCATTCAAACTCTATGTGGTGGGAACCTCAAAATGCTCAACAAGGAGGATATTGGCAGCCACCACAACCTCATATTCAATATGCCCAACCAAACTTAACTTCGTCAATAGATTATAATCAAAAGCTTAACGAATTAATTTGTTTGGTGCAGGGCTCACAAAATCAAGACAATGAGGCTCGACAAGAAGACAAAAGGTTGGACCACTTGGAAAAGCAAATTGGGCAGATCGCGGAGTTCGTAGGACAGTTTTGCGACCAAGGCAAACTCCCTAGTTCAACCATTGCAAATCCGAAGGGAGAATTTGAAACTGCCAAGGAAATCATGTTGAGAAGTGACAAGGAGGTTGGAACGGACCCTCAACCATCAAAATCAAATCACAAGGAAGAGGAATACACCCAACCCACGGAAAGGGTGGAAACACCTTTACCGGAGGCACCTATTGCTCCTATGCCATCTAATACAGGTATGGTTGTTCCAAATTTCATTATTTTTAACCCCGTTCCAACAAGTATCCCTATTCCTTGCAGATTCATGACTTCCAAGGAAGAAGAAGGTGAAAAAGACATCTTGGAAGCCCTTCCAAAGGTGACAAGTAGGGAATGTCATGAATTCATCAAAAAGGACGTTCTTGAAACCACAAAATCCAAAGAAGTTAAATTTGATGACATTGGACAAGTCATAACCATCACTTGCAATCTGGCCAAGTCCAATATCCCTGAAAATTTCAAAGGAGTGGTGTTTGTCATTGAGTTCTTGTCGGACAAAACAAGTAAGTCATTTTTTTCAAATTCCATTACATTTTATACAAACTTGTTGTTTTTTTTGAATCAGGCACCTACATTAGAATTCAAACCAATGCCGGTTCACTTCAAGTATCACCTTCCATTCAAGGACCAATTCCATGCCGTTTGATTTTATTTATGTTAATAAAAAAAAAAAAAAAAAAAAAAAAAAAAAAGAAAGATACTAAACATGAAGAAAGGTGGAGCTTCACAAAGGTTGTTTGCGTGAAGCCCCACTACGAGGCGCAGAAGCTGAAGGCATAGAAGCGGGAGGCATCGGAGCGGAAGCCATCGGAGCGGGAGGCATCGGAGCTAGAGCATTCCAGGCCTCAATACTTGGCCAAGCGCTGGATGACCCAGGAAAAGGGTGCCTCTGGAGATAAGACGCAAGCCTTTGACGGTCACTGTAAATTCGACCCTCAAATTCTTGCAGCTCATCAAGCTTCCTCTTCATCCCCGACGAATAGTTATTTGCAAGCACATGCAAACTTCTATTCTCGTACTTAAGCTGCTGGATCTCTTGCTTAAGTCTTTCCACCTCTGCCATCAATGATTCCACCTGACGGGAGCGGGCAAGCAGGCGTTGGCCCATGTTGGACACAGAACTCGCACACTGAACACTAAGTGCGAGGGATTCTTGAACGGCCAACTCATCGGACCGTCCTGACAGCAGTCTACTATCTTTTGGAGTGAGGAGGTTCCTAGCTACTATTGTAGCTGTTGTGGCGTCCTGCATCACGGAGTCTTCACCTGTAAGAAGACCGTTAGAAGATAAGAAAGAAGGGCGCCATACGTTACCTTCACGCGGCGCGCCCGTATCACTGCTAAGGCTCAATTCCAAGCTAAGGTTCGATGAGTTTGCCATTTTTCAAAAGTGTTCAAAGAGAAGGGATGGAGTTAAATTTCAAAGGGCCGGAGTCGATTTTCAAGAATGGGAATTCTTCAGAGTGTGTTTGTTGTGGTGATCGATAGCTCTATAAGAAGCCAAGGCGACGCGTCCACCAATTCAAAAAGCCGGAATTTCCGGCGTAATTTAGGCGACGCTTTCTCGGCTTTTCAGAAGACGCGTTCAACTTTGTCAAAAGTTCACGTGGAGGTCATCATCGCAGCTACACTTTTGCCGACAAGCGTAAATTTCGGCGACGCTTTCTCTGCTTTTCAGAAAACGCGTGCGACTTTGTCAAAAGAGCTCTGACAGAGCCGCATCTGCACTACCACGTGTCGTTCAGAAAGAGAAGGGGCGTCGTTCAGAAATCGAAGGGGCGCCTGCTCAGAAATCGAAGAGGCGTCGTTCTGATATCGAAGAGACATTTGTCGACAAGGGTAAAAGAACAGTACCACCACTTGATATTATCTCTATATATGTCGACCTTCGTCTTTTATGGCAAGGCAAACCTGAAGAAAAATGCCCAACTCTCCCTCACCTCTGAGGGCGCACTCCCAGCAAAGCCTTTCGAAAGACTCAATTCTTTCTTCTTCCCCAAAGATGATACCAGATGCCTGGAGTACATATGACCCAGGAGGAAACAGCACAACAAATACATGTGCTGATTCATTCACCGCTTCTTCAAAAGCAAAGGTATCTCATATCATCAAGGTCAAAAGCAAAAGTATCTCATATCATGCTCTTTCCCTGTCTTTTTCTTTGTCCTTGTTCTTACTCGCATGGCAAAGTAAAAGAAGCAATCAGCCGGCACTTGGAGTCAATCTTCCGATCTGGAGCCAACTGCCTGGAATCTATTCTTGATTGCTTACCTAGCGTTGCTCTCGAGTAGTCATCTTCAACGGTTGATACACTTCCGGAGAAGGGACCACTTCTGCAAAGGGGAGCGAGTAAGGCAAGTGAAAATGATACATTGAAGCATGTGGAGACAAACATAGGCTGAGTTATCCTCCAAACCTTTTCAATACGAATTGGAAAGATTGAACAAAGAAACAGACCAAAGGGGTAAGCTCAGACCTTTGGGGAAGACCAAAAGAATCCTCCAGCCCAGTAGCACAAAGGAAAATCAACAAGTGGAGGAGACCAAAAGAATCATGCAGCCCAGTTCAATAGTATGCCTGTGGAATCACCAAGATCAATGCCTCAATGCAATCACCAAGGAGAAGAGGGAATTTACACTCCATAACCAGATTTGCGTCCCTAAACTCTTCTCTTTGTTAATTACATTCTGCCATGTTTAGTATGTTTAAATGCTTTTTGTGTGTTTACTTATGTTTTGTGTGAATCTATGCTTAAAACATTGAGGACAATGTTTGATTTAAGTGTGGGGGGGTAACTAATGTTGTTAATGCAAATTCGTGGGATTTTATCACCCATTACTTCAAATGTTGTTCCTTGCTGTTTTAAGGTGTTTTTAAGTTGTTTTAGAGTGTTTTTAGTGTGTTTTGTTTTATAACTCCGAAAATCACATAAAAATTTGAAAAACATGTTTTAAAAAGCCTAAAAAGAGTGTTTTGAGTCATTTTTGTGTGTTTGTGTCTTAGGGTACCTTCCAACACAATGATAAGGATTTGGTTTATAATTGCATGACGGTTAAAAAGAGTTATTAACATAGAGAAAAGTTTGATTTACTCTTGGTATATGCTTGGTTATGGTTATAATATATGATTTCACATGCAATCATAAAAGAAAAATTCGTTTTTGTAACATGCTTGAAGGAAGAAACTCATAATAACGCTACATCCCTGTGAGACTCGAGCCATTACTTTCTTTGGAGAGTTATTTTCTGTGATTCTTTGTTTTCTAAAGTTGTTGCATGATCTCATTATTCCTTGCTTGGTTGCTACTTAGAATGCAATTGTTTCATGATAGAACTAAATGCTAGAACTTATATCCGTTTCATTCAAAGCATGACATTGAATTGCATAACATATATCAAGATGAAGTTGTGTAGTTGCCACCATAGCCAAATAGCCTTACTTCCCATTTTTCGTATTTGTTGTAAGTTTTAACCCCGTTGAGCTTTGTTTAGCCTTTATTCATTGTTAACCCACATTATCCTAACCTAGCCTAGTTTAGGACTGTCCACACCCTTGTTCTTAAAAGATAGTGAGCATGACTTAAATGAATTCCTTTTGAGTACATTATGAAAGAAAATGAGTGTGGGGGAGAGAATGTTTTGTTCTTAAGCGTTTATGTATGTTTTGAGAGTCAAAAGAAAAGAAAAAAATCTGAAAAACATATGAAAAAGAAAAAAAACAGAAAAGAAAAGAAAGAAAGAAAGAAAAAAAAAAAGAGCTTGTTCCCCCTTGTTGTTCAAAAGTTGAGTTTTCATTCAAAAGTGAATTCTAAGTTAATTCAAATGCTTTGCTCGCTATTTCTTTAAGAACCTTTGTTTTCCATATTCCTTCTTTGTTAGCCAAACACCTTTAGCCCCGTTTCAACCCTTATGCTTCTATCTTGATCGTTATGTGTTCAATAATGTGGAGTTTGGAATTGATATGAGCTTATGGAATCACTGGTTCTCATCCTAAGTAGTAGCATTCCATTCATGAAATCATATTCATGTCATTATCATAAATCCAGAAAATGCTTTCCTTGTTATAACATATGTGAGTGTTCGTCTACATGTTTACATCAATCTTCTCACATATACCTAGTGTAGGGAGTGTAGTCAGAAAATCTGTGTGAAAAACGAGAGTACATCTAGTGAGGAATTGAGGGAATTCTCTAAAGGCATGTTACTACATTCAAATCATGGTTTTAAATGCTTAATTGTGAACTAGTATGTGGTGACTATGAGTAAGAATGTACTTAAGTGTAAAGATGGCTAAAATCTGTGGGAATAATGATTTTTAACTTGTCATGTGCATTGGAAATCCCTGAGACGATTGTTGGAAGGTATAGGTTGTGTTTTGTTCGTTTTGTTTTGTTTTTGGTTTCTTTTGTTTTGTTTTGCTCGAGGACTAGCAAAAGATAAGTGTGGGGGAATTTGATAGAAGCATATTTAGGCGACTTACTTAGCTTGTTTTCGTGCATTTATATTGTTAATTCATAGTTGTTTTAGTGGTTTAAGCCATTTTCGTGTGTTTTTAGGTTCATATGGCTAAGGAAGCAAAAAGATGCATTTTGGAGCATTTTGGAGCAAAATTGGACTTGGAATGGATAGCTTATGTTTGGAGCAAAAGGAATGGACGAAATTGAAGGATTCCTAATCCATTGCAGCCACATGCATTCACATGCATAAATCATCTCCCATCACACCATATCAGATTTCCATCATATTCACATGCATTCCATCCTTTAAAACTTTGCACATGCACTCCCTTTAATTAATTAAGCCACATGCACTCCCATCCATTTCATCATTGCAGCCAACACATGCTTTCACATGCATTTTCAGATTGTCCCCTTGCACATGCAGCCACATATTCATTGCACATGCAATTTCAACCCACATGCATCCTTTAATCATTCAAACATGCAGCCACATTCCCTCCTAGCTGTCATGTTCCCCCCATTTCACCTATAAATAAGCATTCATTCTCATTCATTCTCATTCACTCTTCCATATTCCAGAAATTCGTCAAAACCTCTCCACACCCTTGCAGCAGCCACCAAAACACTTTTCTCCTCCATTGCAGCCACTCCAACCACTCCCCAAACCATTCACACCATCAAACTATCCTTAGACCTTGTGCTACAACGAAGAGGAAGATAAGAGGGCCTAAACGTTCATACAATTCAAGTTTGAGTTGTTGGAATGTTTAGGTGTTTCTTTGATTTCAATGTTTAATTTCAATATTCTTTGTTTTGTACGAATGAGGAATGGAAGAGAAGAGGGCCTAAACGTTCATACAATTCAAGTTTGAGTTGTTGGAATGTTTAGGTGTTTCTTTGATTCCAATGTTTAAATTCAACTAAACCCCCCCTTTGCTAGGGGGGGATTCGAAATAAATGTTTATGCTTGCATTTTGATTTGATTACTTCTAATTGCGTTTCATAAGTTGTGGATTCAATTTGTTTAACTATTTGATTGATAACTTATTTATGTATGTTTATTGAGAGTGCACACTTAATTTTCATGCATGAATTTGACGCTAGAATATAAGTGAGTTTCACCTAATAGTTACAAACTTATATTCACAAGTAGTGGAGGTTGCTTATAAACAATCGCGTTAAACGAATTCTTGGCATAAGTTTCATGCAATCATAGTAACGAATGCCCCGTCAACACTTATAATTTTCATAGAGCGTAATGATTCTTGCTTGTATCTCTATTATGCAATCATGTAGGGGACTTGTGGGGAATGTTTTGGGTTGTCGTATGCAATCATCCAATTCAATAACGTTAGGAAGATTTGAAGGTTAATTAGTGCATCACGGTTAACTTGGGGTGTTGAGAATTAATGATTTATTGAAATGCAATTGGAAATCGTTTTATTATGCAAGTATAACATGTATGGAGATGAACCCCTTAGCTAGCCTTCATTCCATTCATTCTATCACATTCACATTTACATTTTGCTTTAATTTACAATCTGTACATTTTAGTTTAATTTCGTATAAACCTAAATCCCCCTTTACTTTAATGTCCAATTTAGTTAGAAATCAATTTAGTTTGTGCTTTTAAGTGTTTTGATTCATTTTATTTCCCAATTTAGTCCAGATTCACCAAAGTGCTCAAAACTGCCCAGAAAATGATTTTAAGGCAGTTTTGAGTGTTTTGGGTGATGTTTGAGTCTTTTGGTTTGTTTTAATGTTTTAAGTGTTTAGTTTTACATTCTTTGAGTCTAGTTTAGTGTTTTATATTACGTTTTTACGTTTGTGATTCAATTTGTTACATAAATTCGTCCAAAGTACTCAAAGTGCTCAAAACTGCCCAGAAAGTGATTTTAAGGCAGTTTTGAGTGTTTTGGGTAATGTTTGAGTCTTTTGGTTTGTTTTAGTGTTTTAAAGTTTAGTTTTGCATTCCTTGAGTCTAGTATAGTGTTTCATATTGTTATTTTACGTTTTTGAGTCAAATCCAAGTGGTTAACAATCCCTCCTAATCCCCGGTCCAGAACGATCCCTACTTAGGAATTGAAAACCTTATCCTACTCTTATATCACATGTTCATATCCCTTTAGGATTAGGAATCTGTTCTAAACCCTTCTTTCTAGAAGCCTTATCTTATCCCTACAGCCCTTGCCGCACATATCCTTCTAGAATCCCTAAATCCTAGCTGAATTCCCTCTTCCAAATCCCACTTAATTTCTGCCTTGAGTTAACCTTTTTCCAATGGGATTAGACAATCCTTTTCCTACACTAAGTGTGCCAAAACTAGCCTATATAAACAGCCTTGCCGTGCCATTTAATCAACACCATCCCTTCACACAACATTCATACATCCCTTCAGAAATCAACCTTTGCCGTGACCTTGCAACCACCCATCCATCATTCCCCTACTTCCATACATCCATCCCAACCTCCATACACCACCATAACCCCTTGCCGCACCACCATATATACCTAAAACCATCCAAAATCCAGAAAATCGTCCACAAACTCACCATAGACCCTTGTGCCGTGATCTAGCAAGGAGGAGGAGAAGGAAGACCAAGCCTTGGGCGTTTGTACATTCAAGTTGGAGTGTTGGACGTGTCTAGGTGTAATCTATCTTTTATTTTCAATGTTTAAATCTATATTGCTTTGTTTTGTCATGAACATGAGAGGCTAAACTCGTTTTAGCCTAGGGATGCTTTGAAACCATGATTACAATTATAATATGATTTGATTAATTCCAGTTGTGATTTTATAAATTGTGAATGCAATTTACTTAACCGTTTGATGGATAACTTATTCTTGTCTGTTTATTAGGGAGGCCTATGTTGATGTATATTTCCTTCCTAATGCTAGAATATATTTAGTATAATGGCACAAGCAAGGGTGTCGAATCCACAGGGACTAATTGGACCTATGTAATTACTTGTTCTGCAAGAACTCTATGAAATGAATCAAACTAATCAAATGAAGCAGATTTGTTGTTGTTACTTGAAAGCATAAAGAAATGAAGTAAACACAAGTAAATGAATCAATAACTAACACAATGAGATGGTTCCAAAGGAAATGAAACTAGGGATTCGGTTTCACCATTGCTCAACTAAGTCCTTGTTTGTTAAGCTAGTTTGTACTCATTCATCTACCTATTTCTTGAGTTTGTTTCACTTGGACATGATCAACCATATGATGTGTGGATTTGATCAAATGTCTATAATCATGAACCTAATTGTGATGTGCAACTTTGGTTCATAATCAAGAGTATGTAATGCATAAGAAACTTTCATAAAACCAAAGGGAATAACTCGGCAGGATGTTTGCTAAACATTCCCTTCATTCATTCACATATCTACCAAGATTATGCATGATGTGTGTTTTAATCTTGGCTACACAACTTTGTGATTAATTCAAATGGTGATCAAACATTAAAATCAACTCACAACGTCACAAATAAATCAGAGAATGAAACAAGAAATAGATGGACAAACTGAGCATTCTAACTTAATTACATGGCAAACTTTGCAAGGTTACATCGAATCCCTAGAGGAGGATTAGTTACACTTCATGTTTACAAAGATTTGACATAAAAATAAATAACATGAGTGAACATGGAATTAAGAAGAATAAACCCTTGAAGCAAAACTGATTTTGAAGTCCTTGAGGAGTGGCCTTCGGAGTTGGTTCTCCAAGTATGATGCAACTGAATTAGATCCGCTTGGTATGTTTTCTGCAAAGGGGAGAACAAATGGGCAGAGAATGGACAGAGAATAGGGTGAAATGGATTGGCTATGGGTGAATAAAAATGGAATGAATGCCGAACAGTTTCTGTGAATGGTAGAAAATGTGGACAGTTTCTGTGAAAGGGAGAGGATGTGGACAGTTTCTGTGAAAGGGAGAGGGATAGAGTGTCGAATGCAATGGAATGGAGAATGTCGACTACTCCAATGGAGAAGGAGAATGAGTGAGGATAATAGACAGAAGTGGAGCAAGAATGTGTGTAATAGAATAATTCCGAGAGAGAAATGAGTGAGTCTCCCTTAGTGAATTTCTGAATGTGGCTAATGATGGAAAACAATCAGAATGCATGTGAAAGCTGACATGATCCATGTGAAAGGAATACTGAAAAGGGTGTGAATGTGCACGGTATGGGCATGAGGGATCTGGAATCGCATGAAATGGTTGGATGAGTGGATTTCTGGCGTGATACCTGCAAAGCATGGACATGATCTGCAGGTATGTGATTTATTTTATCCAAGATACATGTGGAATGTCTGCAAGCATGAAGTGGGGAACCTGACATTGGTTATAATAATCTGGAAATGGTATGGAAATGCACGGGATGGACATGAAGGAGTAGGAAATGCAAAGGTGATCTGTTTAGGTGTTGGGAATGCATGTGAGTGCTCGGCAAGGTGTTTGAACATGCATGTGAATGCATGTTTTGGTGTTGAAACCACATAATCTGACTTCAATGCTTGTTTTGTTTAGAATCACTCAATATAGCCGAATTGCACCACTAAACACCTCCACATCATTTCCTGAAATTCCAACATTCAAACGTCTCCTAGGTTCTTCATTTAGACTTCAATTTAAATCCCTAGAATCCTCTCCATGTTTGGAATAATGCTCAGCTACCAAAAGGAATGGTTTTTACTTCCCTTTGATCCAAATACACACTTGACTGCACACTAACACCAAATAATGTAAAATGCAACTAGTTCAATCTAAAAACATCACAAAGACGCCAAATAAGGAATATATAAATGCGTGCAAAATGAGACTTATCAAATACCCCCAAACCTGGTTTTTGCTAGTCCTCGAGCAAACTTAAAACTAAAACACACAAAACACAAACATCTAACTAAACCACTTTCGCTGGCCAAACGATTGCACTGAGCATGTGCAACAAGCCTTTGAACTTCTAGGTGTCCCTAGTTGGAGGAGTTGTGTCTCCTGAGGGCTTACAGTGATGACACCCACAAACATTTACAAAAATCTGCAAACAACTTGGTTAAAACATGCTTTAAACAAACTAATAAGAACCAATGAAGATTTTGTCATTCATTCAACTCAAAAGATTTCCACTTCAAAGAATCGTATCAATTGTAACGTATAAAGATATTTCTCCATGTCTTACAACTTCAAGGTCACCATACCCAAATGCTTCAGATAGAATTCGCCTCAACTCTACTCCTCACAGATTTCACTCAAAATTTTCACTCAGGTCCTAAGGTTTAATCCCTCCACAACCATATATGAGTGAAATTATGTAAAGGGAATCAAAATTCTCACATATGAAATCTGGAATGGAAGCACAATTTCTGAGTAGATCTCATGAAATGAATCAAACGCTAAGAATATAGATAACACACACATTTACCATCACCCATGAATACATCCTCAATGATCAGCTAGGTCTTTCTCAAGATTGTAATGTAAGGCTTAGGTTATAGGTTATGAGAGAAGTGATATGAAATACTAGAGCTTGGGGCATACCAAAGTGTTCTTGAGGATAATGCTCTTCACTTGCATTTGTTTTCTTTCTTCTTTGTTTTTGGCATCCAGACCCTATGTCTTATAATGAGGAGATTTGGAACTTGTATCCATTTTAATTCTCTTTTTTTTTTTTTTTATAACCTTTTTTTTTTTTTTTTAGAAGCATCTTCAACATAGGTGCCCTCGGTACATGCCACAATCTTGTTCTAAGCTCAATTTACCTTTAGTCTTCATCACCTTGGTATTCCCCAAACTATAAGGTATGGCTTGTAATGGGCTAGAATGGGTAGAGTATGGTGTGGGTGATTGATAGGAGCATATTCATGCGACTTAAATGGCTTGTTCTCGTGCATTTACGTTATGTTTCTTTAGTTATTTTAGTCCTTTATGCTTCTTTTGTGTGTTTTCAGGTTCTAAGGGCAAAGTATGCAAAAGGATGCCTTTTGGAGCCTTTTGGAGCAAATTAGAGATTGGAATGGATATCATATGCTTGGAGCCAAGAGGATTGACGAAATTGAAGGATTCCTCCTCCATTGCAGCCACATGCACATTCAATCATTCACACCAAAACCTTGCACATGGTTTCCCATTTCATTATTCATTCACCTTGCAGCCACTCCACATGCATTTCTAGCTTTTCCTTTGCATTCCCCCTTTAATCAACACATGCATCCACTCACCAAGAAATCATTCATTCCACATGCACCCAAAACACCACCAGAAATCATCATTGCCATTGTTCCTCCATCATTGCACCACAATGCAGCCACATGCACTTGTTCCTCTAACATTTCAGCCACTTGCACTCCCATTCTCTCCCAAAACCGTGCACATGCCTTCTCCTTGCATTTCCAGCCATTCCACATGCTATTTCAGCCACATGCACTCATAATCATTCAACCAACATGTGCACATGCAACCTAGCTGTCATGTTCCCCCCATTTCACCTATAAATACCCATTCATTCACACTCATTCATACACATTCATTTCACAACAGAAATTGGTCCCTTGGGGCCTTGCCTTTCACAAAGTCCATCCATTTCTTCCATAAACTCATCCATTGCAGAAATGTAGACCATCAAACTCCCTTGTGCCGTGCTCTCCCTTACAATCCAAACACCATCCTTCCATTTCCACCACTTCCCAAACCATTCACACCATCAAACTATCCCTAGACCTTGTGCTACAACGAAGAGGAAGAGAAGAGTGCCTAAACGTTCATACAATTCAAGTTTGAGTTGTTGGAATGTTTAGGTGTTTCTTTGATTTCAACGTTTAATTTCAATACTCTTTGTTTTGTACGAATGAGGAATGGATGATAAGAGGGCCTAAACGTTCATACAATTCAAGTTTGAGTTGTTGGAATGTTTAGGTGTTTCTTTGATTCTCTTTGTTTTGTACCATGAGGAACTAAACCCCCCTTGGTTAGGGGGTGATTCAAATATATGTTTATGCTTGCATTTTGATTTGAATACTTCTAATTGCGTTTCATAAGTTGTGGATTCAATTCGTTTAACTGTTTGATTGATAACTTATTTATGTATGTTCATTGAGAGTGCACACTTAATTTTCATGCATGAATATGACGCTAGAATATAAGTGAGTTTCACCTAATCGTTATGAACTTATATTCACAAGTAGTGGAGGTTGCTTATAAACAATCGCGTTAAATGAATTCTTGGCATAAGTTTCATGCAATCCATAGTAACAAATGCCTCGTCAACACTTATAATTTTCATAGAGCGTAATGATTCTTGCTTGTACCTCTTCTATGCATTCATGTTGAGGACTTGTGGGGAATGTTTTGAATTGTCGCATGCATCATCCAATTCAATAACGTTAGGAAGATTTGAAGGTTAATTAGTGCATCACGGTTAACTTGGGGTGTTGAGTATCATAGTTTATTGAAATGCAATTGGAAATCATTTTATTATGCAAGTATAACATGTATGGAGATGAACCCCTTAGCCATTCTATCATCCATTCATTCCATTCCATCAAATTCGTTTTACAATCTGTTTAGTTTATTAACTTGTTTTGTTATTTCAATTTTCGTATAAATCTAAATCCCCCTTTACTTTAATGTCCAATTTAGTTAGAAATCAATTTAGTTTGTGCTTTTAAGTGTTTTGATTCATTTTATTTCCCAATTTCGTCCAGATTCACCAAAGTGCTCAAAACTGCCCAGAAAGTGATTTTAAGGCAGTTTTGAGTGTTTTGGGTGATGTTTGAGTCTTTTGGTTTGTTTTAATGTTTTAAGTGTTTAGTTTTACATTCTTTGAGTTAGTTTAGTGTTTTATATTGTGTTTTTACGTTCTTGAGTCAAGTTATTACTTAATTTCGTCCAAATTTGTGTTTGTGCTCAAATCTGCCCAGAAAGTGGTTTTTAGGCAGATTTGAGTGTGTTTGTGTTGTTTTGAGTCTTTTGGTTTGTCTTAGTGTTTTAAAGTTTAGCTTTGCATTCTTTGAGTCTAGTATAGTGTTTCATATTGTTATTTTACGTTTTTGAGTCAAATCCAAGTGGATAACAATCCCTCCTAATCCCCGGTCCAGAACGATCCCTACTTACATACTTACTACAATTGATAAAAAGAGGGTTTAATTTGTGTGCGTATAAATTCACGCATCAGTGATGAAAGAATTGGGCTAAAGTGTTTGGCTGCAACAAGGGTGAATGGAGCACACAAAGGGATGGGATTTAAGTCTTTTAGTAGTTAAAACATGCATAGCCTAACATCGTCTCATTGGTTTCATTCATGAATGATACTAAACACATGGTATCTGCAAAGAGTGTAATTCTTAGTATTCAATCAAAATAGAAGTAATGAGATCATTTAAAGTGAAATTGAAAGAAACAGATAGGAGTAGAAACACTTTAAACCCTCTCAAAGAAGCAATTAGGCTCAAAATAACTCACTAGGGTAGTCTCCACTATTCTTCTTCCAGAATTTGAGTATGGTACCTCTATCATCATAATTTCAAGAGTTATAGCCTTATAAATGACAACAAGATGCAACTCTTTTCCATAGCAACCCAATCGTTTGTTTTCAAACATAGTCCTCATATACATTCGTATTAGCATGCACAAACATTCTTAACCAAAACTAACACCTCAAACAAACACAAACACAAAACAAAACTTCCAAACCACCCCCAAACCTAATCTAAACATTGTCCTCGATGTTTAAAATTGTATGCAATGCAAGTAGGCAAAGAATATGGAATGGTAACAAAATAAACACAACATAAAGAAAAAAACACAAACCACACTAGGTTGCCTCCTAGCAAGCGCTTTATTTAATGTCTAGGCAAGACATGGTAGCTTGTTCATGGTGTTGTAAATTCAAGAACATCTACGATTTGATACACTTGCTCTTCCTCCACTTTATCCAAGTATGGTTTCAATCGCTGCCCGTTGACTTTAAAAGAAGTGCCATTCTTCATGTTCTATATCTCCACAGCTCCATGGGGAAATGTTTGCAGCACTTTGAATGGTCCCACCCACCTAGACTTCAGTTTTCCTGGAAAAAGTCTCAAACGTGAGTCATACAAAAGTACCTTCATACCTTGGTGAAACTCTTTCCTTAGGATGGCCTTGTCATGATAGAGCTTAGTCCGTTCCTTGTAGATTTTGGCATTCTCATATGCCTCATTTCTAAGCTCTTCTAACTCATTAAGTTGGAGCTTCCTTGCTACTCCAGCATCCTTGTAATCAAAGTTGAACTTCTTGATGGCCCAATATGCACGGTGTTCAAGCTCCATTGGCAAATGACAAGCTTTCCCAAACACAAGGCGATAAGGACTCATACCAATGAGGGTCTTGTATGCTGTTCTATATGCCCATAGTGCATCATTTAACTTCAATGACCAATCCTTCCTTGTAGGGCTCACAGTCTTCATCAAAATGTTCTTGATCTCCCTATTGCTAATCTCCACTTGTCCAGAGGTTTGAGGATGGTACGGGGTTGCCACTTTGTGGTTGATGTTGTACTTCTTCATCAAAGATTCAAAAGGTTTGTTGCAGAAATGGCTGCCACCATCACTAATAATAGCTCTTGGAGTTCCAAACCTACAAAAATGCACATCTTTAAGAAAATTCAACACAACCTTATGATCATTAGTTCTTGTAGCAATGGCTTCAACCCATTTGGATACGTAATCCACTGCCACTAATATGTATAAGTAGCCAAAAGAGGATGGAAATGGTCCCATAAAATCGATTCCCCAAACATCAAAGAGTTCCACCACCAAAATGTTGTTCAATGGCATCTCATTTCTTCGGCTAATGTTCCCCATTTTCTGGCACCTATCACACTTAGAGCAAAAATCAAAAGCATCTTTGAATAAAGTAGGCCAAAAGAAACCAGATTGTAAAACCTTTAGAGATGTCTTTTTGGCACCAAAATGGCCTCCACATGCCAATGTGTGGCTAAATGTTAGGATGCTTTGTTGCTCACTCTCTGGGACACACCTCCTAATGATTTGATCAGGGCAATATTTAAACAAATATGGTTCGTCCCAAACATAGTGCTTTACCATGGCAAGGAACTTCTTTCTTTCCTGAAAAGAAAGGTCATTTCTCATTATACCACAAGCAAGATAATTAACAAAATCTGCATACCATGGTTCTTGTTCTTGAACAACAAGGAGTTGCTCATCTGGAAATGATTCATTTAGGGGCAAGGGTTGTCCAACTCCATGGTTTTCATTAAGCCTGGACAAATGGTCAGCCACAACATTATCATTGCCCTTCTTATCTCGAATTTCCAAGTCAAACTCTTGTAGTAAGAGTATCCATCTAATCAAGCGTGGTTTAGCATCCTTCTTTGTCATCAAGTACCTAAGGGCTGCATGATCAGAAAACACAATAACTTTAGATCCCACAAGATATGACCTAAACTTTTCTAAGGCAAAAACAACAGCAAGCAACTCCTTTTCAGTTGTGGAATAGTTAAGTTGGGCATCATGCAGAGTTCTGCTTGCATAGTAGATCACATGTGGAAGCTTGTTCACCCTCTGCCCTAAAACTGCACTAACAGATTGCATAATGGACGAGTGATCATTGAAAAGTTCTTAATGAAACGACAATAAAAACCCGCATGGCCCAAAAAACTTCTTACTCCCTTCACAGTGGTGGGGGCTACCATATTGGTGATGACGTCAATTTTGGCTTTGTCCACCTCCATTCCTTTGCTAGAGATTACATGTCCCAACACAATTCCTTGTTTCACCATAAATTGGCACTTTTCCCAATTGAGAACCAAATTTGTTTCTTGACATCTTTGAAGTACTAAAGAGAGATGGTTAAGACATTCATCAAAAGAGGAACCAAACACTGAGAAGTCATCCATAAATACCTCAATGAATCTTTCTACCATGTCAGAAAAGATGGCCAACATGCATCTTTGGAATGTTGCTGGAGCATTGCAAAGTCCAAAAGGCATTCTCCTGTATGCAAATGTGCCAAAGGGGCAAGTAAAGGTTGTTTTCTCTTGATCCTCAGGAGCGATTGCAATTTGATTGTAACATGAGTATCCATCCAGAAAACAATAATGTGAGTAACCTGCCAATCTCTCAAGCATTTGATCTATGAAAGGCATAAGAAAGTAATCTTTTCTAGTGCTAGAATTCAACTTCCTGTAATCGGTGCAAACACGCCAACTGGCCGTGGGCTTTGTGGGCACAAGCTCATTGTTTTCATTCCTCATTACTGTGATTCCCACCTTCTTAGGTACCACTTGAATAGCACTCACCCATTTGCTATCAGAAATGGGATATATGATCCCCACATCTAACAATTTCAACACCTCATTCCTAACAACCTCCTTCATGTGTGGATTGAGTCTTCTTTGTGGCTCACGGGTTGACTTTGCTCCTTCCTCCAAAAGAATTCTATGCATGCACATGGTAGGGCTTATTCCCTTGATATCTGCAATAGACCAACCAAAAACCAATTTGAACTCTTTTAACACCCTAATTAGTTTATCTTCTTCATTTGGGGTGAGGTCAGAAGCTATGATAACTGGAAGAGTTTCAAATTCAGCTAGATATGCATATTTTAGATGTGGTGGAAGTGGTTTAAGTTCAAGTTTTGGTGCCTTAACAGTGGAAGGAGTTAGATGTGACATTGATGATTCTAGAGGCTCTAAAAGAGGTGAAACATTCAAAGGATACAATGCTAATGCTTCCAAGGCAGCTACTTCTTCCATGAGTGCATCTTCTTCATCAAACTCATCTTGAGATTGACTCAAAACAGTTTGTAATGGGTCATTCGATTGTGCCTGCAAGAACTTAGAGAATACAAGTGAATCAAGCACATCAATGGTATAACAATCAAGAGATGACGAAGGATGAGAAAGAGATTCAAACACTTTGAATTGAACTGTCTCTCCTAACATTGTCATAGTGAGGAGTCCATTTTGCACATCAATGATGGTTTTGGCCGTGGCCATGAAAGGTCTCCCAAGTAATATAGGCAACTCACGATCATGTATAGGAGCTTCTTCCATGTCCAACACTACAAAATCTGCAGGCAAGATTAGTTTATCAACTTGAACTAGAATATCTTCTACTATACCTCTTGGATATTTCACGGATCTGTCTGCAAGTTGTAATGAAATGGTGGTGGCTTTCAACTCTCCCAAACCTAGTTGAAGGTACACTGAATAAGGCATTAAGTTGATGCTAGCACCCAAATCAAGCATTGCCTTCTCTACTTTCTTGTCCCCTATGGTGATGTTGATAGAGAAACTTCCTGGATCCTTGAGCTTTGGTGGAAGTTTTCTTTGCAAAACTGCACTCACATTCTCAGACACCACAACCTTCTCATGTGGTCCATACTTCCTTTTGTAGCTGTTTAACTCCTTGAAGAACTTCCCATATGCCGGCATGTTCCTAATGACATCAAGCAAAGGTAAGTTAACATTCACTTTGCTTAGTATATCAAAAATCTCCTTAAATGACTTATCCTGCTTGCTCTTGGCAAGTCTTCCAGGGAATGGTATTGGTGGAGTGTAAGGTTTCTCGGCCTTGTGAAGATTTGGTGCTTCAAAGGAGGAAGTAGCATGGCTTGGTTCCTCATTTGGTTTCTCATTATCTCCTTGAGTAACACCTGCATTCACATGATCATATTCATTAGTAACTTCATTGCCAACTCTATTATCAATAACCTTACCACTTCTAAGTGTAGCGATTGCTTTGGCTTGCTCTTGGTTCCTTTGGAGTATCACGGGTTGGCTTGGAAACTTCCCAACCTCTCTTTGGTTCAAGGCATCTGCAATCTGCCCCAATTGTGTCTCCATTTTGGTTAGGGCTGCCGAATGTTGTTGGAGAGTGCTATTTGTGGAATGTTGGAATTGCAAGGTGTTTTGGGCTAACAACTTAACCGTATCCTCAAGGGTAGTGGCAGGTTTTGGTTGGAAACTTTGGAATTGATTGTTGTTCTTCCATGAAAGGTTGGGATGATCTCTCCAACTCGGGTTATATGTATTGGAATACATATCATTCCTTGGTCTTTGATTGTAAGAATTCATTAGGTTCACTTGCTCTTGAACATACTCGGGGTAAGCCTCCCTAGATGGACATTGATGAGTAGGGTGGTTTGGTAAGTTGCAAATGGCACACACTTCATTTGCTTTTGGCACCATGTTGAGCACGGATTCAAGCTTCCTTTCTAGGTTAGCTACATGCAACAAAAGCTCATGATTAGAACTTGTTTCATAGACTCCAACTTTCTTACCCCTTAAATCTTTGTGTTGAGCATTAAACCCCAACATCTCATAAATGTTATATGACTCTTGAGCATTCTTTTTCTTCAATGCTCCACCTGCTGCATTATCAACAGTTGATTGACAAGTTTGGGTTAGTCCATCATAGAAAATTTGCATTTGTAAGTGAAAAGGTAACCCATGGTGTGGACATTGTATCAAGAGGCCTTTAAAACGCTCCCAACACTCATTGAAAGGTTCTCCATCATCTTGTTTGAAGTTGAAGATTTGTCCCCTTAATGTGGCTGTCTTTTGAGTGGAAAAGAACTTCTCCAAGAACTTCTTAGCCACGGCATCCCATGTAGTGAGGGAACCTGGTGTTAGAGTCATCAACCAACTCTTGGCCTTATCTTTCAAGGTGTAAGGAAATACTCTCAACCGCAAATTTGCTTCACTTACTCCCTGCAAAGGTAAACCACTCACAACATTGTAAAACTCTTTAATATGAGCTAAAGGGTCTTCATTAGGTAAGCCATAAAATGAAGGAAACATATGGAAATGTGAAGATTTGAGATCATAGTTTCTAGCTTCTGTGGGCAGCAAGATGCATGAAGGTGAATTTGGTATGATTGGTTGAGCAAAATCCTCCAAAGCTCGAAGTTCATCTTCGTTGCCCGCCATCTCTTCTTCTCTTTCCCAATTAAATTGCTCAGATTCTTTACTTGTTGAACTAGGTGAATTCCCTTCCTCTTCCTCACGGCTAAAGGATGAACTTGATGGCACAAAGTTGTCCAAAGTGTGGCCCTTCAACCGTTCAATTCTTTGGCCTAACTCAACAAGTCTATTTGACATATACTACCTGAAATAAAATAACACAAGTGTGAATGAAAATCTACTAGCAAACAACAATGAAATAAACAAAAATAAACTTAAAAACGTTTGAAAGGACTCAAAGGACTCAAAACAGATTCACAAGACTCAAAACAAGCTAAAAACTCTCAAAACTGCCTAAAAACACAAACTGGGCAGTTTTGACACTAAACTCAACTTTGGACGAAAATTAGGTTTGGGCTTGACTCAAAATGCTTCAAAACACAAGATAAGACAGATTCTAAGCTTAAGACTTAACAAAATATGGGAGGAATGTATTTGGACGAAATTTAATTAAATGGACATATTGTAAAGAAAACAGATTGTAAAGCAAATTGATGTAAACCAATGGATAATGGAATGGCTAAGGGATTCCTCTCTACTCACGAAATATATGCAACTTAAACCAACTTCCAGTTACCAATTCGACAAGTTATGAACCTTGACACTAATCAAAATAGCAAACAAGCAAACAAGCAATTACAAGGGACTGAAATCAGTCCCCGGCAACGGCGCCATTTTTGTTGATGTATATTTCCTTCCTAATGCTAGAATATATTTAGTATAATGGCACAAGCAAGGGTGTCGAATCCACAGGGACTAATAGGACCTATGTAATTACTTGTTCTGCAAGAACTCTATGAAATGAATCAAACTAATCAAATGAAGCATATTTGTTGTTGTTACTTGAAAGCATAAAGAAATGAAGTAAACACAAGTAAATGAATCAATAACTAACACAATGAGATGGTTCCAAAGGAAATGAAACTAGGGATTCGGTTTCACCATTGCTCAACTAAGTCCATGTTTGTTAAGCTAGTTTGTACTCATTCATCTACCTATTTCTTGAGTTTGTTTCACTTGGACATGATCAACCATATGATGTGTGGATTTGATCAAATGTCTATAATCATGAACCTAATTGTGATGTACAACTTTGGTTCATAATCAAGAGTATGTAATGCATAAGAAACTTTCATAAAACCAAAGGGAATAACTCGGCAGGATGTTTGCTAAACATTCCCTTCATTCATTCACATATCTACCAAGATTATGCATGATGTGTGTTTTAATCTTGGCTACACAACTTTGTGATTAATTCAAATGGTGATCAAACATTAAAATCAACTCACAACGTCACAAATAAATCAGAGAATGAAACAAGAAATAGATGGACAAACTAAGCATTCTAACTTAATTACATGGCAAACTTTGCAAGGTTACATCGAATCCCTAGAGGAGGATTAGTTACACTTCATGTTTACAAAGATTTGACATAAAAATAAATAACATGAGTGAACATGGAATTAAGAAGAATAAACCCTTGAAGCAAAACTGATTTTGAAGTCCTTGAGGAGTGGCCTTCGGAGTTGGTTCTCCAAGTATGATGCAACTGAATTAGATCCGCTTGGTATGTTTTCTGCAAAGGGGAGAACAAATGGGCAGAGAATGGACAGAGAATAGGGTGAAATGGAGCGGCTATGGGTGAATAAAAATGGAATGAATGCCGAACAGTTTCTGTGAATGGTAGAAAATGTGGACAGTTTCTGTGAAAGGGAGAGGATGTGGATAGTTTTTGTGAAAGGGAGAGGATGTGGACAGTTTCTGTGAAAGGGAGAGGATGTGGACAGTTTCTGTGAAAGGGAGAGGGATAGAGTGTCGAATGCAATGGAATGGAGAATGTCGACTACTCCAATGGAGAAGGAGAATGAGTGAGGATAATAGACAGAAGTGGAGCAAGAATGTGTGTAATAGAATAATTCCGAGAGAGAAATGAGTGAGTCTCCCTTAGTGAATTTCTGAATGTGGCTAATGATGGAAAACAATCAGAATGCATGTGAAAGCTGACATGATCCATGTGAAAGGAATACTGAAAAGGGTGTGAATGTGCACGGTATGGGCATGAGGGATCTGGAATCGCATGAAATGGTTGGATGAGTGGATTTCTGGCGTGATACCTGCAAAGCATGGACATGATCTGCAGGTATGTGATTTATTTTATCCAAGATACATGTGGAATGTCTGCAAGCATGAAGTGGGGAACCTGACATTGGTTATAATAATCTGGAAATGGTATGGAAATGCACGGGATGGACATGAAGGAGTAGGAAATGCAAAGGTGATCTGTTTAGGTGTTGGGAATGCATGTGAGTGCTCGGCAAGGTGTTTGAACATGCATGTGAATGCATGTTTTGGTGTTGAAACCACATAATCTGACTTCAATGCTTGTTTTGTTTAGAATCACTCAATATAGCCGAATTGCACCACTAAACACTTCCACATCATTTCCTGAAATTCCAACATTCAAACGTCTCCTAGGTTCTTCATTTGGACTTCAATTTAAATCCCTAGAATCCTCTCCATGTTTGGAATAATGCTCAGCTACCAAAAGGAATGGTTTTTACTTCCCTTTGATCCAAATACACACTTGACTGCACACTAACACCAAATAATGTAAAATGCAACTAGTTCAATCTAAAAACATCACAAAGACGCCAAATAAGGAATATATAAATGCGTGCAAAATGAGACTTATCAAATACCCCCAAACCTGGTTTTTGCTAGTCCTCGAGCAAACTTAAAACTAAAACACACAAAACACAAACATCTAACTAAACCACTTTCGCTGGCCAAACGATTGCACTGAGCATGTGCAACAAGCCTTTGAACCTCTAGGTGTCCCTAGTTGGAGGAGTTGTGTCTCCTGAGGGCTTACAGTGATGACACCCACAAACATTTACAAAAATCTGCAAACAACTTGGTTAAAACATGCTTTAAACAAACTAATAAGAACCAATGAAGATTTTGTCATTCATTCAACTCAAAAGATTTCCACTTCAAAGAATCGTATCAATTGTAACGTATAAAGATATTTCTCCCTGAGGTGAACGTTGGAAGGTTTAGGTTATGTTTTGTTTCTTTGTTTTGCTCGAGGACTAGCAAAAGCTAAGTGTGGGGGAATTTGATAGAAGCATATTTATGCGCCTTAGTTAGCTAGTTCTTATGCATTTATGTTGTGTTTTCTTACTTAATTTAGTGTTTAAAGTCATTTTCGTGTGTTTATAGGTTCATATGGCTAAGGATGCAAAAGGATGCCTTTCGGAGCCTTTTGGAGCAAATTAGAGATTGGAATGGATTGCATATGCTTAAAGCCAAGTAGATGGACGAAATTGAAGACCAAAGGAATGAAAATGAAGAACAAAGAGCTCACATTCATCACCAACACAACCATACATCCACACATTCTTTCTCCATCATTGCCGTGCAAAACACCATCATTGCAGCCACATGCACATTCCACTTCATCATTTCAGATTTCCACCATCAACAAAGAACCATTCATTAATCATTTACACTTTAATCATTCAACCACATTCACACATCACCCATTCACCTTTGTGCCATGCTTCTACCTTTGTTCAAGCCCTTCCACATAACCTGCCTTCATTCATTCAGAAAATGCATTCCTTGCCGTGGCTTACATGCACTTCCCACTACCTTTCATTTCAGCCAAATCACATGCATTCCCACATGCATTTCCACCCACATACACCCATAATCATTCAACACATGCATCCATAATCATCTCTCAAAACCGTGCATTTCATGTTCATTCCAACCTTTATTCCACATGCACTCCCTTTAAATAATCAACCCACATGCACCATTCAAACATAAACCCATTCACCACCAGAAAACAACCATGCCGTGGGTTCCCATTCCAGATTTCCAGCATTCCCTTTTATTTTCTGTCAAAACACATGCATTCCCACCCTTTAATCACATGCATTTCTGCCACATGCATCTCCCATCACCATTTCAGCTTTCCACCTAATTCCTAGTCATCATGTTCCCCCCATTTCACCTATAAATAAGCATGCATTGCAGCCACAAAACACACACTCTTCCATTTCAGAAAACCATCTCTCATACACATTCATTCACGCCAGAAATTCCTCCCCTCTCTCTAGCACTACCATACTTCACCATTCTTCATATTTTCTGCCCAAAAACACTCCTTACCTTCCCCTACATCCATCCCTACCCTAAACACATCCTTCTACATCATCCATAACCCCCAAAACTCACCAAAACCCCTTGTGCCGCAGCAACTAGAGGAGAAGAGGCCTAAACGTTCATACAATTCAAGATTGAGTTGTTGGAATTTTTAGGTGTACTTCAATTCTTGTTTTCAATGTTTACTTTGTTATTACTCTCTAAGTTTGTTGTAATCATGAGTGGCTAAACCCCTAATTAGTTAGGGGAAAGTTTGAAGCCATGGATATGTTTGAAATATGAATTGATTTCTTCCAATTGTGATTTGTTAATTTGTGATTGCAATTCAATTATCATGTTTATTAAAGACTTGTTTTTGTATGTTGATTAGGAATGCATACTTAGTCTTCATGCATAAACTCGATGCTAGTTTATAAATGAGTTTCACCTAATCGTCACAAGTTTATAAACATGAGTAGTGAAGGTTGCTAGTCACAACCGCGTTAATTGAATTCTTGGCAAAAATATCATGCATTCATAGTTACAATTGCCTCGTCAACACTTATAATTTTCATAGAGCATAATGATCTCTCATTGTATCTCTTCTATGCATTCATGTTGAGAACCATTGGAGAATGATTTGAATTGTCGCATGCATCATCCAATTCAATAACTTAAGGAAAATTTGAGAGTTAATTAGTGCATCACGGTTAACTTGGGGTGTTGAGCATCATAGTTAATGAAAAACAATTGGAGAATCGATTCATATATAAATGTGTCATGTTTGGAGAATGGACCTCTAACTAATCCATCCATCATCTTGTTTCTCAAATCCGTTTATACAATCTGCCTAGTTTATTAACTTGTTTTATTTAATTTAATTTCGTCAAAACCTTAATCCCCCTTTACTTTAGTGTCCAACTTAGTTAGAAAGTGTCTTAGTTTGTGTTTTTAAGTGTTTTGATTCAATTTGTTACACAAATTCGTCCAAATTCACCAAAGTGTCCAAAACTGCCCAGAAAGTGTTTTTAAGGCAGTTTTGAGTGTTTTGGGTGATGTTTGAGTCTTTTGGTTTGTTTTAGTGTTTTAAAGCTTAGTTTTGCATTCTTTGAGTCTAGTAAGTGTTTTATATTGTGTTCTTACGTTTTTGAGTCAATTTCACATTGATTAGCATCCCTAGTTAATCCCCGGTCTAGAACGATCCCTATTTGCTCATTTACTACAATTGTCATCCATAGGGTTTAATTTGTGTGTTTAACTATTTTCGCATCAAATTTTGGCGCCGTTGCCGGGGATTAGAAAATTTGCTAATCCCTTGGATTGTTTTATTTTTGTTTGTTTTTATTCCAGATTCTTAATCTTGTTTTGTTTCTTGTTTTAGGTACTAGTTTATGACTCGGAGTTCTCGTTCGATTCGTGAACATATCCTGGAGTGATTGGGTTCTTCGTCCGGCTGCAAGACGTAAAAGAAAGCGCTACTTGGGAGGCAACCCAATGCACTGAATAAAACAAAGCATGTTGAAAAAAAAAAAAAAAAAAAAAAAAAGATACTAAACATGGAGAAAGATGGAGCATTCACAAAGGATGTTTGCGTGAAGCCCCACTACGAGGCGTCGAAGCGGAAGGCATCGGAGCGGAAGGCATCGGAGTGGAAGGCATCGAAGCGGAAGGCATCGGAGCGGAAGGCATCGGAGTGGGAGGCATCGGAGCTAGAGCATTCCAGGCCTCAATACTTGGCCAAGCGCTCGATGATCCAGGAAAAAGGTGCCTCTGGAGGAAAGACGAAAACCTTCGACGGTCACTTTGAATCCGACCTTCAGACTCTTGTAGCTCATCCAGCTTCCTCTTCATCCCCGACGAATAGTTATTTGCAAGCACATGCAAACTTCTATTCTCGTACTTAAGCTGCTGGATCTCTTGCTTAAGTCTTTCCACCTCTGCCATCAATGATTCCACCTGACGGGACCGAGCAAGCAGGCGTTGACCCATGTTGGACACAGAACTCGCACACTGAACACTAAGTGCGAGGGACTCTTGAACGGCCAACTCATCGGACCGTCCTGACAGCAGCCTACTATCTTTTGGAGTGAGGAGGTTCTTAGCTACTATTGTAGCTGTTGTGGCGTCCTGCATCACGGAGTCTTCACCTGTAAGAAGACCGTTAGAAGATAAAAAAGAAGGGCGCCATACGTTACCTTGACGCGACGCGCCCGTATCACTGCTAAGGCTCAATTCCAAGCTAAGGTTCGATGAGTTTGCCATTTTTCAAAAGTGTTCAAAGAGAAGGGGTGGAATTAAATTTCAAAGGGCCGGAGTCGATTTTCAAGAATGGGAAATCTTCAGAGTGTTTGTTGTGGTGATCGATAGCTCAATAAAAAAGCCAAAGCGACGCGTCCACCGATTCAAAAAGCCAGAATTTCCGGCGTAATTTAGGCAACGCTTTCTCGGCTTTTCAGAAGACGCGTTCAACTTTGTCAAAAGATTTCTTCTTTTCAGACAACACGTGGAGGCCATCACCGCAACTACACATCTTTAGCCGACAAGCGCAAAGTTCGGCGACACTTTCGCTGCTTTTCAGAAAACGCGTGCAGCTTTGTCAAAAGGAGCCGCATCTGCACTACTACGTGTCGTTCAGAAAGCAAAGGGGCGCCTGCTCAGAAATCGAAGAGGCGTCATTCAGAAATCGAAGAGGCGCCACTATTTCAAAAAGCCGGATTTGCGGGATCAAAACGTTTGTCGACAAGGGTAAAAGAACAATACCACCACTAGATATTATCTCTATATATGTCGACCTTCGTCTTTTATGGCAAGGCAAACCTGAAGAAAATGCCCAACTCTCTCTCACCTCTGAGGGCGCACTCCCAGCAAAGCCTCTTGAAATACTCAATTTTTTCTCCCCCAAAGAAGATACCAGAAACCTGGAGTACAAATGAGGCAGAAGGAAACGGTCGGTCGAAGCATGTGGAGACAACCACAACAAATACATGTGCTGCTACATTCGCCGTTTCTTCAAAAGCAAAGGTATCTCATATCATCAAGGTCTAAAGCAAAAGTATCTCATATCATGCTCTTTCCCTGTCCTTTTCTTTGTCCTTGTTCTTACTCGCATGGCAAAGTAAAAGAAGCAATCAGCCGGCACATGGAGTCAGTCTTCCGATCTGGAGCCAACTGCCTGGAATCCATTCCTGATTGCTTACCTAGCGTTGCTCTCGAGTAGTCATCTTCAACGGTTGATACACTTCCAGAGAAGGGACCACTTCTGCAAAGGGGAGCGAGTAAGGCAAGTGAAAATGATACATTGAAGCATGTGGAGACAAACTTAGGCTGAGTTATCCTCCAACCCTTTTCAATACGAATTGGAAAGATTGAACAAAGAAACAGACCAAAGGAGTAAGCTCAGACCTTCGGGGAAGACCAAAAGAATCCTCCAGCCCAGTAGCACAAAGGAAAATCAACAAGTGGAGGAGACCAAAAGAATCATCCAGCCCAGTTCAAGAGTAAGCCTGTGGAATCACAAAGATCAAAGCCTCAATGCAATCACCAAGGAGAAGAGGGAATTTACACTCCATAACCAGATTTGCGTCCCTAAACTCTTCTCTTTGTTAATTACATTCTGCCATGTTTAGTATGTTTAAGTGCTTTTTGTGTGTTTACTTATGTTTTGTGTGAATCTATGCTTAAAACATTGAGGACAATGTTTGATTTAAGTGCGGGGGGGGGGGGGGGGGGGGGGGGGGTAACTAAGTATATTTGATGCAAATTCGTGGGATTTTATCACCCATAACATTCAAATGTTGTTCCTTGCTGTTTTAAGGTGTTTTTAAGTTGTTTTAGAGTGTTTTAGTATGTTTTGTTTTTATAACTCCAAAAATCACATAAAAATTTGAAAAACATGTTTTAAAAAGCCTAAAAAGAGTGTTTTGAGTCGTTTTTGTGTGTTTGTGTCTTAGGGTACCTTCCAACACAATGATAAGGATTTGGTTTGTAATTGCATGACGGTTAAAAAGAGTTATAAACATAGAGAAAAGTTTGATTTACTCTTGGTATATGCTTGGTTATGGTTATAATGTATGACTTCACATGCAATCATAAAAGAAAAATTCGTTTTTGTAACATGCTTGAAGGAAGGAACTCAAACAAACGCTACATCCCTGTGAGACTCGAGCCATTACTTTCTTTGGAGAGTTATTTTCTGTGATTCTTTGTTTTCTAAAGCTGTTGCATGATCTCATTATTCCTTGCTTGGTTGCTACTTAGAATGCAATTGTATCATGATAGAACTAAATGCTAGAACTTATATCCGTTTCATTCAAAGCATGACATTGAATTGCATAATATATATCAAGATGAAGTTGTTGCCACCATAGTGATAGGAGCATATTTAGGCGACTTACTTAGCTTGTTTTCGTGCATTTATATTGTTAATTCATAGTTGTTTTTGGCGTTTAAGCCATTTTCGTGTGTTTTTAGGTTCATGTGGCTAAGGAAGCAAAAAGATGCATTTTGGAGCATTTTGGAGCAAAATTGGACTTGGAAGGGATAACTTATACTTGGAGCAAAAGGAATGGACGAAATTGAAGAGTTGATGTCACAAGGATTCCTACTTGAAGTAGCCACACACCTTCCACATTTCAGCCACATGCACTTGTTCCTCCATCATTGCACCAACAACAACCAAACATGCACTCCCTTTAATCACATGCATAAATCAGCCACATGCATCTCCCATCACCATATCAGATTTCCATCATATTCACATGCATTCCATCCTTTAAAACATTGCACATGCACTCCCTTTAATTAATTAAGCCACATGCACTCCCATCCATTTCATCATTGCAGCCAACACATGCTTTCACATGCATTTTCAGATTGTCCCCTTGCACATGCAGCCACATATTCATTGCACATGCAATTCCAACCCACATGCATCCTTTAATCATTCAAACATGCAGCCACATTCCCTCCTAGCTGTCATGTTCCCCCCATTTCACCTATAAATAAGCACCCATTGCATTCATTCTCATTCAATTCGTCCATATTCAGAAAATCATCCAAAACACCACCAGAAATCATCCGTGAGTTTCCCTACTAATCCAAACACCACTCCAACCACTCCCCATCCCTCCAAAACACTTCACACTATCCCAAAACTCACCTCAGACCTTGTGATACAACAACGAGGAAGAGAAGAGTGCCTAAACGTTCATACAATTCAAGTTTGAGTTGTTGGAATGTTTAGGTGTTTCTTTGATTTCAATGTTTGAATTCAATTCTCTTTGTTTTGTACGTATGAGGAATGGAAGAGAAGAGTGCCTAAACGTTCATACAATTCAAGTTTGAGTTGTTGGAATGTTTAGGTGTTTCTTTGATTTCAAAGTTATGAGGAACTAAACCCCCCTTGGCTAGGGGGGGATTCGAAATAAATGTTTATGCTTGCATTTTGATTTGATTACTTCTAATTGCGTTTCATAAGTTGTGGATTCAATTTGTTTAACTATTTGATTGATAACTTATTTATGTATGTTTATTGAGAGTGCACACTTAATTTTCATGCATGAATTTGACGCTAGAATATAAGTGAGTTTCACCTAATAGTTACAAACTTATATTCACAAGTAGTGGAGGTTGCTTATAAACAATCGCGTTAAACGAATTCTTGGCATAAGTTTCATGCAATCATAGTAACGAATGCCCCGTCAACACTTATAATTTTCATAGAGCGTAATGATTCTTGCTTGTATCTCTATTATGCAATCATGTAGGGGACTTGTGGGGAATGTTTTGGGTTGTCGTATGCAATCATCCAATTCAATAACGTTAGGAAGATTTGAAGGTTAATTAGTGCATCACGGTTAACTTGGGGTGTTGAGAATTAATGATTTATTGAAATGCAATTGGAAATCATTTTATTATGCAAGTATAACATATGTGGAGATGAACCCCTTAGCTATTCTATCATCCATTCATTCCATTTCATCAATTTCATAGTTACATTCTGTTTTAAGTTTAATTTGTTCATTTAATTTAATTTCGTATAAACCTCAATCCCCCTTTACTTTAATGTCCAATTTAGTTAGAAAGTGTCTTAGTTTGTGTTTATAAGAGTTTTGAGTCATTTTGTTACACAAATTCGTCCAAATTTGTGTTTCTGCTCAAATCTGCCCAGAAAGTGGTTTTTAGGCAGATTTGAGTGTGTTTGTGTTGTTTTGAGTCTTTTGGTTTGTTTTAGTGTTTTAAAGTTTAGTTTTGCATTCTTTGATTCTAGTATAGTGTTTTATATTGTTATTTTACGTTTGAATCAAGCCATAATCTTAAATTCGTCCAACATTGGGTTTAAGGTCAGAAACTGCCTAGTTAGTGTTTTTAGGCAGTTTTGAGTCTTTTGAACTTGTTTTGAGTCCTTTGAGTCTTTGTGAACGTTTTTTAACTTTATTTTACGTTTTTGAGTCAGTTTCCAAGTGATTTGCAATCCCTCCTAATCCCCGGTTAAGAACGATCCCTACTTATACTTATACTACAATTGACAAAAAGAGGGTTTAATTTGTGTGCGTATAAATCTCGCATCACATAGCCAAATAGCCTTACTTCCCATATTTCGTATATATTAGTTTTAACCCCGTTGAGCCTCGTTTAGCCTATTTTCTTTGCTAACCAAATCACCCCTTACCTAGCCTAGAGTAGGACTTTCCTATACCCTTGTTCTTGAAGTATAGTGAGCATGACTTAAATGAATTCCTTTTGATTAATATGTTGCAGAAAATAAGTGTGGGGGAAGGGATTTTTGTGTGTATGTATGTGCCTAAGTCTTGAAGGAGGCACGGGAAAATGAAAAAAAAAATGTGAGAAAAAGAAGAAGAAAAGAAAGAAAAAGAGTGAAAATAAGTGAGAATGGACTCACAAGTGTGATTGTTGAAGAAAGGGCCCAAAAAGTTTGAATATGGCCCTAAGTTTTGTGTGACTTCCCCTTGGGTGTTCAAAGTTGACTTCTGCGTTCGAAAGGGAATTCTAAGTGCCTAATTCAATACTTTGCTCACTATTGCTTAAAGAACATTTGTTTTCCCTATCCTTTCTTTGTTAGCCAAACACCTTTAGCCCCGTTTCAACCCTTATGCTTCTATCTTGATCGTTATGTGTTCAATAATGTGGAGTTTGGAATTGATATGAGCTTATGGAATCACTGGTTCTCGTTCTAAGTAGTAGCATTCCATTCATGAGATCATATATATACATGTTAATAATTCCAGAAAATGCTTTCCTTGTTATAACATATGTGAGTGTTCGTCTACATGTTTACATCAATCTTCTCACATATACCTAGTGTAGGGTGTGTAGTCAGAAAATCTGTGTGAAAAACGAGTGCATATCTTGTAAGGATTTGAGCAAATTCTCTAAGGCATGTTACTACATTCAAAACATAGTTTTAAATGCTTAATTGTGAAATAATATGTGGTGACTATGAGTAAGAATGTACTTAAGTGTGAAGATGACAAAAATCTATGGGACTAATGATTTTTAACTTGTCATGTGTATTGGAAATCCGTGAGACGATTGTTGGAAGGTGTAGGTTGTGTTGTGTTCGTTTTGTCTAGTTTCGTGTTCTTTTGTTGTTTTGTTTTGCTCGAGGACTAGCAAAAGATAAGTGTGGGGGTATTTGATAGGAGCATATTCATGCGACTTAAATGGCTTGTTCTCGTGCATTTACGTTATGTTTCTTTAGTTATTTTAGTTCTTTATGCTTCTTTTGTGTGTTTTCAGGTTCTAAGGGCAAAGTATGCAAAAGGATGCCTTTTGGAGCCTTTTGGAGCAAATTAGAGATTGGAATGGATATCATATGCTTGGAGCCAAGAGGATGGACGAAATTGAAGGATTCCTCCTCCATTGCAGCCACATGCACATTCAATCATTCACACCAAAACCTTGCACATGCTTTCCCATTTCATTATTCATTCACCTTGCAGCCACTCCACATGCATTTCTAGCTTTTCCTTTGCATTCCCCCTTTAATCAACACATGCATCCACTCACCAAGAAATCATTCATTCCACATGCACCCAAAACACCACCAGAAATCATCATTGTCGTGGGTACCTATCCCATTTCAGATTGTCATTCCACTTCATTGCACATGCATCTTCATAATTCAACACATGCATTCATTATTTATTTACTTTGCATCCTTTAATTTAATCACATGCACATTCAAACAAACACAATCATTCCAGCCATACCTTGCATTGTCAAATCGTTCCTCCATCATTGCACCACAATGCAGCCACATGCACTTGTTCCTCTAACATTTCAGCCACTTGCACTCCCATTCTCTCCCAAAACCGTGCACATGCCTTCTCCTTGCATTTCCAGCCATTCCACATGCTATTTCAGCCACATGCACTCATAATCATTCAACCAACATGTGCACATGCAACCTAGCTGTCATGTTCCCCCCATTTCACCTATAAATACTCATTCATTCACACTCATTCATACACATCCATTCACCACAGAAATAAGGCCTTTGTGCCAGAAATTCACCCATTCCAAACACTCTTCCATAAACTCATCCATTGCAGAAATGTAGACCATCAAACCACCCCCTTTGTGCCGTGAGTCTTCCCTACAAATCCAAACACCATCCTTCCATTCCTCCACCACTACCCAAACCATTCACACCATCAAACTATCCTTAGACCTTGTGCTACAACGAAGAGGAAGAGAAGAGTGCCTAAACGTTCATACAATTCAAGTTTGAGTTGTTGGAATGTTTACGTGTTTCTTTGATTTCAATGTTTAATTTCAATACTCTTTGTTTTGTACGAATGAGGAATGGAAGATAAGAGGGCCTAAACGTTCATACAATTCAAGTTTGAGTTGTTGGAATGTTTAGGTGTTTCTTTGATTCTCTTTGTTTTGTACCATGAGGAACTAAACCCCCTTGGTTAGGGGGTGATTCGAATATATGTTTATGCTTGCATTTTGATTTGAATACTTCTAATTGCGTTTTATAAGTTGTGGATTCAATTTGTTTAACCGTTTGATTGATAACTTATTTATGTATGTTTATTGAGAGTGCACGCTTAATTTTCATGCATGAATATGACGCTAGAATATAAGTGAGTTTCACCTAATAGTTATGAACTTATATTCACAAGTAGTGGAGGTTGCTTATAAACAATCGCGTTAAATGAATTCTTGGCATAAGTTTCATGCAATCCATAGTAACGAATGCCTCGTCAACACTTATAATTTTCATACAGCCTAATGATTCTTGCTTGTATCTCTATTATGCAATCATGTAGGGGACTTGTGGGGAATGTTTTGAATTGTTGTATGCGCTAACCCATCCAATTCAATAACGTTAGGAATATTTGAAGGTTAATTAGTGCATCACGGTTAACCCGGGGTGTTGAGTTTCATGGTTTATTGAAATGCAATTGGAAATCATTTTATTATGCAAGTATAACATGTATGGAGATGAACCCCTTAGCTAGCCTTCATTCCATTCAAATTCTATCACACATTCACATTTACATTTTGCTTTAATTTGAATCTGTGCATTTTAGTTAATTTTCGTATAAATCTAAATCCCCCTTTACTTTAATGTCCAATTTAGTTAGAAAGTGTTTTAGTTTGTGTTTATGAGTGTTTTGATTCATTTTATTTCCCAATTTCGTCCAAATTCACCAAAGTGCTCAAAACTGCCCAGAAAGTGATTTTAAGGCAGTTTTGAGTGTTTTGGGTGATGTTTGAGTCTTTTGGTTTGTTTTAATGTTTTAAGTGATTAGTTTTACATTCTTTGAGTTAGTTTAGTGTTTTATATTGTGTTTTTACGTTCTTGAGTCAAGTGATTACTTAATTTCGTCCAAATTTGTGTTTGTGCTCAAATCTGCCCAGAAAGTGGTTTTTAGGCAGATTTGAGTGTGTTTGTGTTGTTTTGAGTCTTTTGGTTTGTCTTAGTATTTTAAAGTTTAGTTTTGCATTCTTTAACAATCCCTCCTAATTCTTTTGGCGGTTGTATTTGCTTTAGATAAGTTTAGATCATATCTTCTTGGTACTAAAGTAATTGTTTTCACTGACCATGCAGCCTTGAAGTATCTTCTCACCAAAAAGGAGGCTAAGCCAAGACTCATTCGTTGGATGCTCCTACTTCAAGAGTTCGATCTTGAAATCCGAGACAAGAAAGGGTGTGAAAACGTGGTGGCTGACCACCTAAGTAGAATGGTGCGTGAGGAAGAGTCCACCCCCATTTTAGAAACGTTTCCGGATGAGCAACTTCTGTCCATTGAGGTATGAACCCCTTGGTATGCCGATTTGGTCAATTTCTTGGTGTCTAAGCAAGTTCCTAGTACCCTAAACAAGTTCCAACGTGATAAACTTGTTCATGATGCACGTTTTTATGTTTGGGATGATCCATATTTATGGAAATTCTGCCCAGATCAGATTGTGCGTAGATGTGTGCCCGAATCTGAATTTAATTCCATTCTTACATTCTGCCATACTTATGCATGTGGGGGACATTTTGGCACCCAAAGGACAGCCCTAAAGGTGTTACAATCTGGATTTTATTGGCCTAATCTCTTTAAAGATGCTAAAATGTTTTGTGTAACATGCGATAAGTGTCAAAGAACAGGTAACATAGGGCCTAAGGACCAAATGCCGCAACAATCTCTCTCCTTTGTGGAAATTTTTGATGTTTGGGGTATTGATTTCATGGGCCCCTTCCCTCCATCTTTTGGTTTCACTTATATCTTGCTAGCTGTCGATTATGTTTCCAAATGGGTGGAAGCCAAAGCCACCCGTACTAACGATTCTAAGGTTGTTGCAGATTTTGTGAAATCTAATATTTTTGCTAGGTTTGGGATGCCACGAGTTTTAATTAGTGATGGGGGTTCTCACTTTCGTAACCGCACCATTGAAGCTTTGCTCAAGAAGTACAACGTTACTCATAAGGTTTCCACACCTTATCACCCTCAAACCAATGGGCAAGCGGAGGTTTCAAATAGGGAGATCAAACAAGTCCTAGAGAAAACCGTGGGACCCTCAAGAAGAGATTGGAGTTTGCGCTTGGACGATGCATTGTGGGCCTATCGTACGGCTTACAAAACTCCCCTTGGCATGTCACCTTTTCGGCTTATATATGGTAAGCCATGTCATTTGCCCGTTGAGTTAGAACACAAGGCACATTGGGCTGTGAAAACCTTCAATTTGGACATAGACGCTGCTGGAGTTCATAGGAAGCTCCAATTAGATGAACTTGAGGAGATTAGGAACGAGGCTTACGAGAATGCTCGCATCTACAAGGACAAGACGAAGGCTTATCATGATAAGATGCTTCGTACCAAAACGTTCTCCAAGGGGCAGAAAGTGTTGCTTTTTGATTCAAGACTTCGGTTATTCCCTGGTAAGTTACGTTCTAAATGGATTGGACCTCTTGTTGTTACTAATGTTTTTCCTCATGGTGCAGTCCAAGTCCAAAGCTTAAAAAGTGGCCACGAGTTCAAGGTGAACGGACATAGATTGAAGCCATACTATGAGAACTTTGTGGAGCATGTCGTGGAGGAGATCCCACTCCATGCCGTGGGCTCTAATGGAGCATGAACGTGTCTTCGTCCGGCTGCAAGACGTTAAAGAAAGCGCTACTTGGGAGGCAACCCATGCAATTCAACAAAGGAAGCTCAAGGAATCACTCCAATTCCAGATTTGCGTTCCTAAACCCTTCACTTTGTTGTTTATTTCGAATCTGCCTATTTAGTTGTTTTACTTGCTGTTTGTGTGTTTCTTTGTGTTTTGTGTGATTTTATGCTTGAAACATTGAGGACAATGTTTGATTTAAGTGTGGAGGGGTAACTAAGTGTTTTTGATGCAAATTCATGGGATTTTATCACCCTTTACTTATAGACTTGTTCCTTGCTGTTTTTAAGTGTTTTTAAGCAGTTTTGGTGTGTTTTAGTGTGTTTTGAAGTAAAAATCCGAAAATCACATAAAAATTTGAAAAATTTGTTTTAAAAACCCAAAAAGAGTTGTTTTCAAAGTGTTTTTGTGTGTTTGTTTTTGTTTTAGGGTACCTTCCAACACAATGATGAGGATTCGGTTTGTAATTACATGGCTGTTAAAGAGAGTGATTAACATGGATGAAAGTTTGATTTACTCTTTGTGTATGCTTGGTTGTGGTTATAACTTATGACTTCACATGCAATCATAAAAAATAAAAAATAAAAAATCAGTTTTTGTAACATGCTTGAAGGAAGGAACTCAAATTAACGCTACAACCTTGTGAGACTTGAGCCTAAACGTTTATTTGGAGAGTTAGAATCTGTGCATTTTTGTTTTCTAAGTCGTTGCATGATCTCATTATTCTTTGCTTGGTTACTACTTAGAGGCGTTTCATCATTTAGTTCCAAATGCTAGAACTCATGCCCATTTCATTCAAAGCATGTTATTGATTTGCATAACACAGATTCAAGATGAAGTTGTGTAGTGACCACCACCTTAGCCATATTGCCGTGTATCCCATGTCATTTTATGTTTAAGTTAACCCACATTATCCTCACCTAGCCTAGATTAGGACCATCTACACCCTTGTTCTTAAAGCTTAGTAAAGCATGATTCAAATTGAATTTCTTTCGATTTATGTTGGCAGAAAACAAGTGTGGGGGAAGTGTTCTTGTGTGAGAATTTGTGTGCCATAGGCACGGCATGAAAGAAAAGAAAAAGAAAAAAAAAAAAAAAAAAAAAGGCGTGAAAAGTATGAAAAAGAGTTGAAAAGTTGTGAAAAAGAATTCCAAAGTATTGTTTGTTGAAGTAAGGGTCCAAAACAATGAATTCGGCCCTAAGGAGTTGTCTAAGTCTTCCCCTTGTGTTTTAAAGTTAATTTCTGCAATCTAAATGAATTCTAAGTCTTAAGTACACTACTTTGCTTACTATTACTTGAAGAACGCTTGTTCTCCTTATCTTTTCTTTGTTAACCACTACCCCAAGCCCCGTTACAACCCTTGACTTCATTCTTGAGTGTTATGTGTTTCAATTTGTGGAGTTTGAATTTGGTATGAGCATATGGTCATTAGTTCTCGCATCTAAGTAGTAGCATTCCATTCATGAGATCATTTCTAAACATGCTTATTAACTCCATAAATTGCGTTCTTTGTTATACGTATATGTGAGCATTCGTTTTCATATTTACATCAATCTTCTCACATATAACTAGTATAGGGTGTGTAGTTAGAAAATCTGAGTGAAAATTGAGTGCATATCTTGTAAGGATTGAGCAAATTCTCTAAGGCATGTTACTACATTCAAAACATTCTTTTAATCGATTAATTGTGAACTAGTAAGTGATGACTATGATTAAGTATGTTTTCAATTGTAAAGATGACTCAAATCTGTGGGGATGATGATTTTTAACTTGTCATGTACCATTGGAAATCCCTGAGGTGAACGTTGGAAGGTTTAGGTTATGTTTTGTTTCTTTGTTTTGCTCGAGGACTAGCAAAAGCTAAGTGTGGGGGAATTTGATAGAAGCATATTTATGCGCCTTAGTTAGCTAGTTCTTATGCATTTATGTTGTGTTTTCTTACTTAATTTAGTGTTTAAAGTCATTTTCGTGTGTTTATAGGTTCATATGGCTAAGGATGCAAAAGGATGCCTTTCGGAGCCTTTTGGAGCAAATTAGAGATTGGAATGGATTGCATATGCTTAAAGCCAAGTAGATGGACGAAATTGAAGACCAAAGGAAGGAAAATGAAGAACAAAGAGCTCACATTCATCACCAACACAACCATACATCCACACATTCTTTCTCCATCATTGCCGTGCAAAACACCATCATTGCAGCCACATGCACATTCCACTTCATCATTTCAGATTTCCACCATCAACAAAGAACCATTCATTAATCATTTACACTTTAATCATTCAACCACATTCACACATCACCCATTCACCTTTGTGCCATGCTTCTACCTTTGTTCAAGCCCTTCCACATAACCTGCCTTCATTCATTCAGAAAATGCATTCCTTGCCGTGGCTTACATGCACTTCCCACTACCTTTCATTTCAGCCAAATCACATGCATTCCCACATGCATTTCCACCCACATACACCCATAATCATTCAACACATGCATCCATAATCATCTCTCAAAACCTTGCATTTCATGTTCATTCCAACCTTTATTCCACATGCACTCCCTTTAAATAATCAACCCACATGCACCATTCAAACATAAACCCATTCACCACCAGAAAACAACCATGCCGTGGGTTCCCATTCCAGATTTCCAGCATTCCCTTTTATTTTCTGTCAAAACACATGCATTCCCACCCTTTAATCACATGCATTTCTGCCACATGCATCTCCCATCACCATTTCAGCTTTCCACCTAATTCCTAGTCATCATGTTCCCCTCATTTCACCTATAAATAAGCATGCATTGCAGCCACAAAACACACACTCTTCCATTTCAGAAAACCATCTCTCATACACATTCATTCACGCCAGAAATTCCTCCCCTCTCTCTAGCACTACCATACTTCACCATTCTTCATATTTTCTGCCCAAAAACACTCCTTACCTTCCCCTACATCCATCCCTACCCTAAACACATCCTTCTACATCATCCATAACCCCCAAAACTCACCAAAACCCCTTGTGCCGCAGCAACTAGAGGAGAAGAGGCCTAAACGTTCATACAATTCAAGATTGAGTTGTTGGAATTTTTAGGTGTACTTCAATTCTTGTTTTCAATGTTTACTTTGTTATTACTCTCTAAGTTTGTTGTAATCATGAGTGGCTAAACCCCTAATTAGTTAGGGGAAAGTTTGAAGCCATGGATATGTTTGAAATATGAATTGATTTCTTCCAATTGTGATTTGTTAATTTGTGATTGCAATTCAATTATCATGTTTATTAAAGACTTGTTTTTGTATGTTGATTAGGAATGCATACTTAGTCTTCATGCATAAACTCGATGCTAGTTTATAAATGAGTTTCACCTAATCGTCACAAGTTTATAAACATGAGTAGTGAAGGTTGCTAGTCACAACCGCGTTAATTGAATTCTTGGCAAAAATATCATGCATTCATAGTTACAATTGCCTCGTCAACACTTATAATTTTCAAAGAGCATAATGATCTCTCATTGTATCTCTTCTATGCATTCATGTTGAGAACCATTGGAGAATGATTTGAATTGTCGCATGCATCATCCAATTCAATAACTTAAGGAAAATTTGAGAGTTAATTAGTGCATCACGGTTAACTTGGGGTGTTGAGCATCATAGTTAATGAAAAACAATTGGAGAATCGATTCATATATAAATGTGTCATGTGTGGAGAATGGACCTCTAACTAATCCATCCATCATCTTGTTTCTCAAATCCGTTTATACAATCTGCCTAGTTTATTAACTTGTTTTATTTAATTTAATTTCGTCAAAACCTTAATCCCCCTTTACTTTAGTGTCCAACTTAGTTAGAAAGTGTCTTAGTTTGTGTTTTTAAGTGTTTTGATTCAATTTGTTACACAAATTCGTCCAAATTCACCAAAGTGTCCAAAACTGCCCAGAAAGTGTTTTTAAGGCAGTTTTGAGTGTTTTGGGTGATGTTTGAGTCTTTTGGTTTGTTTTAGTGTTTTAAAGCTTAGTTTTGCATTCTTTGAGTCTAGTAAGTGTTTTATATTGTGTTCTTACGTTTTTGAGTCAATTTCACATTGATTAGCATCCCTAGTTAATCCCCGGTCTAGAACGATCCCTATTTGCTCATTTACTACAATTGTCATCCATAGGGTTTAATTTGTGTGCGTATAATTCTCGCATCAGTTAACACCTAAACATATAATGGAGTAGGGCACACGGCTTTTTGGCTAAAGTGGTGGTCACTACACAACTTCATCTTGAAAATGTGTTATGCTAATCAATACCATGCTTTGAATGAAATGGGCATGACTTCTAGTGTTTGGAACTAAATGATGAAACGCCTTCTAAGTAGCAACCAAGCAAAGAATAATGAGATCATGCAACGATTTTAGAAAACAAAGAATGCACAGATTTTAACTCTCCAAATAAACGTTTAGGTTCAAGTCTCACAAGGTTGTAGCGTTAATTTGAGTTCCTTCCTTCAAGCATGTTACAAAAACTGATTTTTTTCTTTTATGATTGCATGTGAATTCATAAGTTATAACCACAACCAAGCATAAACATAGAGTAAATCAAACTTTCATCCATGTTAATCACTCTCTTTAACAGCCATGTATTTAAAAACCAAATCCTCATCATTGTGTTGGAAGGTACCCTAAGACACAAACAAACACACAAAAACAACTCTTTTTTGGGTTTTTTAAAACAAATTTTTCAAATTTTTCTTTGATTTTCGGATTTTTACTTCAAAACATACTAAAACACACCAAAACTGCTTAAAAACACTTAAAAACAGCAAGGAACAAGTTTTGAAATAATGGGTGATAAAATCCCACGAATTTGCATGAAAAACACTTAGTTACCCCCCCACACTTAAATCAAACATTGTCCTCAATGTTTTAAGCATAGAATCACACAAAGAAACACACAAACAGCAAGTAAAACAACTAAATAGGCAGATTAGAAAGAATCAACAAAGAGAAGGGTTTAGGAACGCAAATCTGGAATTGGAGTGCTTTCTAGGTCTTCCTTTGTTGAATGGCATGGGTTGCCTGAATTATGGATGGAAGCAACTTGTTAGTCGAAATGGGAATGGACTCTTTGTTAGGAAACTTACCATCATGTATTGGTGATGACTCAAGGGCAGCAACTACTTCAAGAAAATCCTCACTAGGAGGCACGGCATAGGATAGTGTATTTGTGCCGTGGGGTTGCATGGATGTTGCTCCCTTGGTTTTGACTTCTACACCACTTGTAATGACTTTTTCAAGCATATCATCATTCAAATCTTCAAGGTATCCCTGCGCCAAAGAGTCAACAGTATCAATAGAGAAACATGAATGATCTTCACTAGGATACTTAATAGAATCGGAAAGATTGAAATTAACAACTTCCCCATCAAATTCCATGGACAAAGTTCCATTAAACACGTCAATCTTAGTCCGGGCCGTTTTCATGAATGGCCTCCCAAGTAGAATGGGCAGCGAGGGTGCATGATCCGATTCATCCATCTCAAGGACATAGAAATCCGCCGGAAAGATCAAATGATTAACCTGCACCAAAACATCTTCCAAAACTCCCTTTGGATAGGCATTAGATCTATCGGCCAATTGTATGATAACACCATCCTTTTTCAATGCTCCTAGGTTCATAGATGCATATATGGAATATGGCATAACATTTATAGAAGCACCTAAGTCAAGCATGGCAGATTCAAATCTAGTGTTACCTATGACACAAGGAATGGTGAAACTACCCGGATCTTTGCATTTGGGAGGTAGTTTGCGTTGCAAGATGGCGGACACATTCTCACCTACTTTTACCACTTCCTTGGTCGACATCCTCTTCCTAGTGGTGCACAACTCCTTCAAAAACTTGGCGTATCTAGGGACTTGCTTGATTGCATCCAACAAGGGTATGTTCACTTGAACTTTCCTAAATGTCTCAAGGATGTCCTTTTCAGCTTCTTCCTTCCTTGTTTGCATAAACCTACTAGGAAAAGGAGCATTCGAAGGAAAAGCATTAGTAGAAACCGAATTTGACACATTCTTACCCTTTTTGGCCGAATTAGACAGTTTTGGGGCACTATGAACTTGCGGCAAAGACTCTCCCACCTTTGCCATGGGTTTGCTTGATTCTTCCTCTTCAATTTGCAAGTTTTCATCACCTTTGGGACCTGATTGTGATGGTGTAGGATCTGCCCCAATCTCTTTTTCACTTCTCAAGGTTATGGCCTTTGCACTTTCGAAGCTTCCCTTTGGATTTGGAACGGTGGAACTAGGGAGCTTTCCTTGTTCACGAAACTGCCCCATAAACTCGGCAATTTGCCCCATTTGTTTCTCCAATTGATCCACCCTTTTGTCTTGGTTTTGCATAGCCTTAGCTTGATCGTCCTGCCCATTAGACAACTTAGTTAGTATCTTAAGAAGTGCATCATTGTCAAGAGACGTACCTGAGGCACTTGGGCCGGATTGGGCTTGATTTTGGGGTGGGGCGTAGGTTTTGGGAAAGAACCCAGGGGGTTGTTGCCTAAAGCCTCCTTGGTTTTGAGATTGTTGGGGCTCCCTCCATTTGAAATTTGGGTGGTCTCTCCAACCGGGATTATATGTGTTGGAATAAGGATCGTTCCTTGGTTGGTTTTGGCCTTGAAACCCAATTGCATTGGCGCTTTCCCATCCACCATTTTCAATCAACTGTGGACATTTTTCAGAGGCATGTCCATGCATAGAACATACGCCACATACAATTGGTCCTTGCATCTTCATGCCCTCGGTCAACTGAGACACAATAGAAGTAAGATTAGCCAATTGTGAATTAATGTCGGAAGTAGAACTTACCTCATGAACATGTTGCCGTGGGGGTCCTCTTTGGCCTACTCCTTCGTATTGTTGATCGTTCAACGCTCGATTAGAAATCAAGGTCTTGGCAGCCATAGGTGTTTTGTCCACTAATGCTCCACCTGCCGAGGCATCGAGCATTTCACGTTCTAATGGTAGGAGGCCCTCGTAGAAGTATTGCAAAAGTAGCTCCTCCTTCATCTGATGCTGTGGACAAGAAGCAACAAGTGATTTAAAACGTTCATAGTATGCAGGAAAAGACTCACCTTCATCTTGTTGAATTCCACTTATTTTTTTACGAAGAAGAATGATGCGAGAAGTTGGGAAAAACTTCTCCAAAAACGCTCTTTTCATACTCTCCCATGAAGTGACAGTGCCAGGAGCCAACTCGTATAACCAATCCTTAGCTTTATCCATTAAAGAGAACGGAAAAGCTTTCATCTTCAAAATACTTCCGTCAACATTGATGGGAGTCATGCTTGAACAAACTACTTCAAACTCTTTAAGATGCTTGTTTGGATCTTCCATGGAAAGCCCATGGTATTTAGGAATGTGGTGCAACAAGCTTGACTTCAACTCGAATTCATCGGTCTTGCCTTGGGCAGCCGCGGGGTATTGAATGCATAATGGTACGGCATTGGCCAACCCTGAGGCCGAAAGCTCTTTAATGGTCCGATTGTCCGCTGCCATAACTTCTTCTTCCACTTCTTCAAACTCAGATTCGGCCTCTGAACTTGAACTAGGTTCACTACGTTCGGGATGCCTCCTCTTTCTTCTCAAATCACGTTCAAAATCGTCGTTAAAGTCTAAGATATGTGCATGCACAGTTTGAGAACTCCGCGTCATGCACTAGTACCTAAAAAAACAAGAAACAAAAATAGGTCAGAAACTACAACAAAATCAGAAACAAAGTGAAATAAATGAAACAAAAACAATCCAAGGGATTTAGCAAAGTTGCTAATCCCCGGCAACGGCGCCAAAAATTTGGTGCAAAATTTATTAAGCACACAAATTAAACCCTCTTCTGACAATTGTAGCAAAGTATGTAAGTAGGGATCGTTCAAAACCGGGGATTAGGAGGGATTGCTAAACTCTTGAAAACTGACCTAAGAACTCCAAAACAAAGTTAAAAACACTAATTTGGACTCAAAGAATGAAAAACCAAAGTTAAAACACTAAAACAAAACAAAAACTCAAAACAGCAACTAGAAGACTCAAAACTGCCTAAAAACCACTTCCTGGGCAGTTTTGAGCACCTACACTAATTTGGACGAAATTGGTTGAAAACTTGACTCAAAACACTTAAAAACATGAACCAAAACAATTTCTAACTAAATTGAGACTTCAAAGTAAAGGGGGATTTGATTTGGACGAAATTAAAGTTGAGAAAACAGATTGCAAAGTAAAACTGATTTTGAAATGTTTTTGGGGTTTTTAATGGATGATGGACTAGTTAGGGGTTCTTTCTCCACACATGACAAGTATGCAAATGACTCGATTTCCAGTTATTCCTTCATAGAATTATGAATGACAATACCCCAAATTAACCGTGACATCACTTAGTTAATTCTCAAGTTTTCCTTGTGTTATTGAATTGGATGACATCATACGACAACCCAAAGTATTCTTCAAAAGTTCCTTACATGACATCATAATAAAGATACAATCAAAGATCATTATGTTCAATGAAAACTATAAGCATTGACAAAGCACTTGTGACTATGACATCATGACACTTATGCTAGGAATTGAACTTAACGCGATTGTGACTAGCAACCTTCACTACTTGTGAATATAAGTGTGTGACAATTATGTGAAACAAACTTATATTCTAGCATCATATTCATGCAAGCCAATTAAGTGTCGACCCCTAATTAACAAACACAAATACGTTATTACTCGCACAGTTAAGCCAATTGCATTCACGATTCAAGAACTCATAACTGGAATTTATCAAATCAACTTGCACACATAGTTATGGCTTCGAAATCACCCCTAACCAATAGGGGTTTAGCCACTCATGTTCATAGCAAAATGAAAGGAAAATAAATTAAACATTGAAATCATAAAACGAATTACACCTAGAATGCACCAACGACGAAGCTTGAGCATCCAAGAGTCTTTCCTTCTTTCTCCTTGCTACGGCACAAAGGTGGATGGGATGGTTGGGATGTGTTTTAGGATCAGGGATTATGGAATTGGATGGAGGATAGGCACGGCAAGGTGTAGTGTTTGGCTGGAATTGTGTTTCTAGGATTTTAGGATGTGTAGAGTGGTGTGGCTAGATGAATGGACGAAAATTGGGTGAATGAGTGATCCCCTAAGTGCCTTGCTGCAAAGCCTTATTTATAGGGCTAGGAAAGGTTTTGAACTTAGTTGAAACCAAAAGGTTTTTTGTACCAGAAATTCTATACATGAAACACTTAAAGGATATATGTGTGTAGCTTGGACAAGGTAGGAGACAAGATAGGACGGCTAGGAGACAAGGTAGGACGGCTAGTGACGACTAGGAGACAAGGTAGGACGGCTAGTGACGACTAGGAGACAAGGTAGGATGGCTAGTGACAAGCTAGGACGGCTAGGAGACAAGCTAGGACGGCTAGTGACAAGCTAGGACGGCTAGGAGACAAGCTAGGACGGCTAGTAGACAAGGTAGGACGGCTAGTGACAAGCTAGGACGGCTAGGAGACAAGCTAGGACGGCTAGTGACAAGCTAGGACGGCTAGGAGACAAGCTAGGACGGCTAGGAGACAAGCTAGAAATTAGGCACCATGTGTGAATAGATAAAGCCTTCTAGAAATAAGGTTTTTTTAGGCCCCCTTGCAGCTCCCTAACTGAATTCAAGCCTTCAAATTCGTCCATCCTCATGCCTCCATGCTTGCACTATCCAATCTTGGCCCAAAAATGCTCTAGAATGCTCCAAATTGCTTCTTTTTGCATACTTTGACACTAAAACCTGAAATTGCACGAAAATGACTTTAAACACTTAAACTAACTAAGGAAAAACAACATAAATGCATGAGAACAAGCCAATTAAGTCGCATAAAAATGCTCCTATCAATGCATATGTTCATGTGTGGATAAGGAACCCTCTAACTAGTTTCTCATCATTCTATTTCATCAATTTCGTTTTTACAATCTGCCCTTAATTAGAATCTGTGCATTTAATTTAATTTCGTCAAAACCTTAATCCCCCTTTACTTTAGTGTCCAACTTAGTTAGAAAGTGTCTTAGTTTGTGTTTATAAGTGTTTTGATTCAATTTGTTACACAAATTCGTCCAAATTCACCAAAGTGTTCAAAACTGCCCAGAAAGTGTTTTTAAGGCAGTTTTGAGTGTTTTGGGTGATGTTTGAGTCTTTTAGTTTGTTTGAGGATTTTAAATTTTAGGTTTGCATTCATTAAGTCTAGTTTAGTGTTCTAAATATTGTTTTTACGTTTTTGAGTCAATTTCACATTGGTTAGCATCCCTAGTTAATCCCCGGTCTAGAACGATCCCTATTTGCTCATATACTACAATTGTCATCCATAGGGTTTAATTTGTGTGTCAAGTTAATTTTCATATCAATTTGGGCCTTCTAGAATAGAATGCTTCTAGAAATAGGTTCTAGAATGATCCATTTAAGTCCCCATGTAATTAGGAGTAAGACATGATAAGGTTTGGATAGGATAAGATGAGATAAGGTTTGGATAATGTTTTGGATAATTGGATAATGTTGGATAAGGTTGGATAATGTTTTGGATAATGTTTCCTCTTTTCTTGCACTTTCCTTATCCACTTTGTCCTTAGCTTAGTTCCTTCCTCTTCTTATCACATTTCCACCTTCTTGAAGTCCAAATTCGTCCATCCATGTTAGCCCACATGCAAGCTCACCACCTAGTGTCCAAAATAGCTCCAAAATGCACCAAAATGCACTTTCTTGATACTTTAACCCATAGGACCTACAAACACACGAAATTGAGTTGTAATACGACATTAACTAAGAAATAATAGCACGAATGTACAAGAATAAGCTAGTTAAGTCGCCTAAATATGCTCCTATCAAATTCCCCCACACTTATCTTTTGCTAGTCCTCGAGCAAAACAAATAAACAAAAGAAACAAAACATAACTCTAAACCTTCCCAACGTTGCCTCAGGGATTTCCAATGAAACATAACATGTTAAAGATCACTACTCACATAGATTTAAGCAATCCTTACCCTCGAGCATACTTAATCATAGTCACCATTCACTAGCTCACATTTAATCAATTAAAACAACATTTTGAATGTAGTAACATGCCTTAGAGAATTCCCTCAGTTCCTTACTAGATGTACTCTCAATTTTCACACAGATTTTCTAACTACACTCCCTACACTAGGTATATGTGAGAAGATTGATGTAAACATGTAGACGAACACTCACATATGTTATAACAAGGAAAGCACTTTCTAGAATTATTAACAATGACATGTATATGATCTCATGAATGGAACGCTACTACTTAGACGCGAGAACCAGGGATACCATATGCTCAAACCAATTTTAAACTCCACATATTGAAACACATAACAATCAAGATAGAAGTCAAAGGGTTGTAACGAGGCTAGGGTATTGGCTAACAACGAAAGGTGAAGGATAAACAAACATTCTTAAAGCAATAATGAGCAAAATATTGAATTAGGCACTTAGAATTCCCTTTAGAACGCAGAAGTCAACTTTGAACACCCAAGGGGAAGTCACACAAAACTTAGGGCCATATTCAACTTTTTGGACCCTTTCTTCAACAATCTCACTTGTGAGTTCATTCTCACTTATTTTCATTCCTTTTCTTCCTTTTCTTCTTCTTTTTATTCTTTTTCACAATTTTTTTTTTTTCTCTTTTCGTTTTTTTTCTTTCTTTTTTTCTTGTGCCCCTTTTAAGACTTTGGCACACCCACACTCACAAAATCCCTTCCCCCACACTTGTTTTCTGCACAAATGTCACTCAATAGGAATTCCTTCTAAGTTATGCTCCACTATACTTTAAGAACAAAGGTAGGGAAAGTCATATTCTAGGCTAGGTAAGGATGATGTGGTTAACAAGAAAATAGGCTAACTAAGGCTCAAAGGGGTTTAGACCTACAATACAAATGACAAGGGTGGATTCGGCTATTTGGCTATGGTGGTGACTACTACACAACTTCATCTTGTTATTTGTTATGCTAATCAATTTCATGCTTTGAATAAAACGGGTATGAGTTCTAGTATTTGGAACTATAGTGATGAAACGCATTCTAAGTAGCAACCAAGCAAAGAATAATGAGATCATGCAACGACTTTTAGAAAACAAGAATGCACAGATTAATAACTCTCCAAATAAACGTTTAGGCTCAAGTCTCTCAGGGATGTAGCGTTTGTTTGAGTTCCTTCCTTCAAGCATGTTACAAAAACTGATTTTATCCTTTGTGATTACATGTGAATTCGTAAACTATAACTACAACCAAGCATAAACCAAAGAGCAATTCACACGTCCATCATTGTTTGTAACTTTCTTTAACAGTCATGCATTAAAAACCAAATCCTCATCATTGTGTTGGAAGGTGACCTACGACACAAACAAACACACAAAAACAACTCTTTTTGGGTTTTTCAAAACAATTTTTCAAATTTTTATGGTATTTTCGGATTTTTAAGTCAACTCACTCTAAAACACTCTAAAATAGCTTAAAAACACTTAAAAACAGTGGGAAACAAGTTTAGATATGTTAGGTGGTAATACCCTACGAATTTCATGCAAAAATATCTCAAAACAGAATGTTACCCCCCCACACTTAAACTAAACATTGTCCTCAATGTTTTAAGCACAATTAAACACATTACACATAACATAAAGTAAGCAACAAAGGAAAGGGGTTAGGGACGCAAATCTGATGTGGAGCGATTCCCAAGTTCTTCCTTTGTTGATTGCATGGGTTGCCTCCCAAGTAGCGCTTGCTTTAACGTCTTGCAGCCGGACGATGCTTCCCTTCAAACTTCCCTAGGTCCCACGGCATGGAATTGATCCTTGAATGGAAGGTGATACTTGAAGTGAACCGGCATTGGTTTGAATTCTAGTGTAGGTGCCACTCCTTTGAAAGTTTCAGGGATATTGGACTTGGCCAGATTGCATGTGATGGTTATGACTTGTCCAATGTCATCAAATTCAACTTCTTTGGGTTTTGTGGTTTCAAATATGTCCTCTTGGATGCCTTCTACATCTTCTCCAGCCACTACCTTCTCTTGAATCATTCTTCTTGGTGTACAAAGTCCTTTGAAGAATTCAACACCATCTAAAACTTGCTGTGTTGCACCAAGAATTGGAATAGCATTCTGCACCTTTGGGAAGGCTTCCACGATGTCCTTTTTACTCCCTTCTTGGTTGGGAATCAAAAACCTGCTAGGAAAAGGGACATTGGGTGGAATAACATCAGAATAACATGAAATTGGGACGTCCTTACTTGTGGTGGGTGGTTTATAGGGCTTAGGGGGCTACGGCAAGGGTTGTTCTACCCTTGCCATGTGCATGTCTTCTTCCTCCTCCTCAATTAGCAGCTCCTCATCCACTTCTAGGCTATGTTTGGACATTTTTAGGTCAGCTCCAACCTCCATAGCACTTCCCAAAGTGATAGCATTATGGATTTCAAAATCTTCCTTTGAGTTTTCAATAGTTGAGTTGGAGAGTTCACTTTGCTCTTGAATTTGTTTCATGAACTCCATAATCTGCCCAATTTGCTCCTCCAATTTACCCAACTTCTTGTCTTGATTTTGTTCGTCCTGCATCAAAGAGGTTAGTAATTGAAAATTTTTATCATTATTCATGGACATACTTGAACTTGATTGGAATTGTTGTGGGGGAGGTTGTGGTGGCTGCATAGGTGTTGTATAGAACTCCTCATATGGTTGCCAATATGCTTCTTGTTGAGCCTCCTTGGCTTGATTTTGTGACCCCTGCACCAAAGAATTTAATTCATTAAGAATTTGATTATAATCTATTGACGAACTTGAATTTAATTGAGCATATTGCATATGAAGTTGTGGTGGCTGCATAGGTCTTGAATAGAACTCCTCATATGGCTGCCAATATGCTTCACGTTGAACTTGTTGAGCTTCCCACCACATAGAGTTTGAATGATCCCTCCAATCTCTTTGTGGACATTGATTGGCTTGAAATCCTTGCCTATATGAAGCACCAAATGTAGGGACACTCTGCATTGTGGTCCTTTCGGCATACGACGACAATTGAGAAGTAAGATTTGCCAATTGAGCTTGAATGCTAGCAAAATCCATATCTTACTTCTCTAGTACCTAAAATCAAAGAAAGAGAACTAAATCAAATATCAAAAGTAACAACAAACAAAGAAAACAACACTAAGTTAGAAACTAAAACGAAAACAACTAAACCAAAAAGAAAAGAACCAAGGGATTAGCAAAGTTGCTAATCCCCGGCAATGGCGCCAAAATTTGATGCGAAAATTAACTTAACACACAAATTAACCCTCTTTTGACAATTGTAGCATATAAATAAGTAGGGATCGTTCTAAACCGGGGATTAGGAGGGATTGCTAAATCACTTGGAAACTGACTCAAAAACGTAAAACAAAGGTTAAAACACTAAACTAGACTCAAAGAATGCAAAACTAAACAATAAAAACACTAAAACAAACCAAAAGACTCAAAACAGCCCCAAAACACTCAAAACTGCCTTAAAAACACTTTCTGGGCAGTTTTGAGCACTTTCACTAATTTGGACGAATTTGGGTAACAACTTGAATCAAAACACTCAAAAACACAATCTAAAACATATTCTAACTAATTAGACACTCTAAGACACTTGGGGATTTGGTTTTTGACGAAAATCAAACAAACAAAACAAATATGTAAAATAGGCAGATTCTGACAAAATTGGTGGAATTAAATGGATGGTGAGATGGCTAGGAGGTTTTTCTCCACACATGGCATACTTGCACATAATACAATTTCCAGTTGCTTAATCAATGAATTCATGAACCTCAACACCCCAAATGAATTAGGTACGCTTAAATTAACTATCAGATTTCCCTTAGGTCATTGAATTGAATGGAATTAGCGCATTGCAATCAAATTATTCCTTAAAAGTTTTCTATATCAAAGCGCATAATAGAAAGACAATCAAAGATCATTAGGTTCTATGGAAATCATAGGTGTTGACGAGGCATTCGTAACTATGAAAGCGCATGATACTTATGCCAAGAATTTACTTAACATAATTGCGACCAACAATCTTAACTACTCATGGATATGAGTTCCCAACGATTAGGTGAAGTTCCCTCATATCCTAGCATCATGTTTATGCATGCAAATCAAGCGTGCACTCTCAATTCATATACATAAACTAGTTTTAATTAAAATAGATAAGTAAATTGAATTCATCATTCATGAAATCACAACTGAAAGTAATCAAATCATCATGCAAATATAACCATGGTTTCGAATTTCCCCCCTAGCCAAAGGGGGGATTAGTTCCTCATGCTTGCACAACAAAAAGTATTGAATTTAAACATTGAAATCATAAGAAAGAATACACCTATACGTTCAGCAATTCCAAGATGGATTTGATGCACAGATTGGCTCCTCTTCCTCCTCCTTGTTGCGGCACAAAGTGTGGGTGATGGAATTGGTGGTTTTGGATGGTGTTTTCTTGTTTGGAGGGATGGAGGATGGTTGATTATGGTGGGGAAGGGTGCGGCAGAGGTGTATGGATGTGTAGGGAGATGTGTGGATGTGTAGAATGGAGAATGGAGGTGCGGCACAAGGGTTTCTGAATAGCATAAGGGGGTGGTACGAATTTGTGGCTGAAAATATGTTTATATAGTCCTAGGGTTTATTAGATTAGGGTTTACTTAGCAGATTTGGTGGATTAGGGCCCTAGAATTCGGCCATGGGTTGTCAAATCCACCTAGGAAGAGGTTTTTGGCCCACATAGTTTTATAAAACGAATTGTATACCCAAATCCACAAGGATTAGGCCTTGGAAATCAGAATCCCAAAGGGATTGGGCCTAGGAAGGTGCGGCTGATTTAGGGGAGAGGGTAGCTTGGCTTGCAAGGCAAGGTAAAGCCTTCTAGAAAGCTTTGGGGCGCCACTTTTCTAGGGTTTCTAGAAAGAGTAGGTTTTGTGGCAGATTTGGGCCTTCTAGAATAGAATGCTTCTAGAAATAGGTTCTAGAATGATCCATTTAAGTCCCCATGTAATTAGGAGTAAGACATGATAAGGTTTGGATAGGATAAGATGAGATAAGGTTTGGATAATGTTTTGGATAATTGGATAATGTTGGATAAGGTTGGATAATGTTTTGGATAATGTTTCCTCTTTTCTTGCACTTTCCTTATCCACTTTGTCCTTAGCTTAGTTCCTTCCTCTTCTTATCACAGTTCCACCTTCTTGAAGTCCAAATTCGTCCATCCATGTTAGCCCACATGCAAGCTCACCACCTAGTGTCCAAAATAGCTCCAAAATGCACCAAAATGCACTTTCTTGATACTTTAACCCATAGGACCTACAAACACACGAAATTGAGTTGTAATACGACATTAACTAAGAAATAATAGCACGAATGTACAAGAATAAGCTAGTTAAGTCGCCTAAATATGCTCCTATCATCGACGACGATTTTGAGCGCACTTTGAGGAAGAAGAAGAAGAACCCAGAATCTAGTACGGCTCCCAACCTTGAGGAGGAGGAAGAGCCAACGCCAAGGGAGGAAGAAGAACCCACGGCACAAGAGGAAGAAACCATGGCAGTGGACAGCCGTACAATCAAGGAGCTTTCGGCTTCGGGAATGGCCAATGCTGCACCCTTGTGCATCCAATACCCAAGGGCGGCTCAAGACAAGACCGACGAATTTGAATTGAAGTCAAGCTTGTTGCACCACATTCCAAAATTCCATGGATTATCCATGGAAGATCCCAACAAGCATTTGAAGGAGTTCGAGGTAGTGTGTTCAAGCATGACTCCAGTTAACGTTGATGGTAGCATTTTGAAGATGAAGGCTTTCCCGTTCTCACTTTTGGAGAAGGCCAAAGATTGGTTATACGAGCTAGCACCCGGAACGGTCACCTCTTGGGAGAGCATGAAGAGGGCGTTTCTTGAAAAGTTCTTTCCTACTTCAAGAGTCATTCTCTTGAGAAAGAAGATTAGTGGAATTCAACAAAGTCAAGGGGAGTCTTTTCCAACATACTACGAGCGTTTTAAAACCCTTGTTGCATCATGTCCTCAACATCAAATGAAAGAGGAGCTTCTACTTCAATACTTCTATGAAGGTCTTCTTCCCATTGAAAGACAAATGCTTGATGCTTCGGCGGGAGGAGCGTTGGTGGATAAAACCCCTATGGCAGCCAAGAACCTTATTGCAAACCGGGCTCTTAATGCACAACAATACGAAGGAATTGGGCAAAGGGACCCCCCACGGCAACAAGTGAATGAGGTAAGTTCTCAATCCGACATTCAAACTCAATTAGCTAATCTTACTTCTCTTGTGTCTCAGATGGCCGAAGGAATGAAGATCCAAAGTCCAATTGTATGTGGCGTATGTTCTATTCAAGGTCATCCTTCGGAAAAGTGCCCTCAATTGATTGAGAATGGGGGATGGGAGAGTGCAAACGCCATTGGATTTCCAAGCCAAAATCAGCCAAGGAATGATCCATATTCCAATACAGACAATCCGGGTTGGAGAGACCATCCAAATTTCAAGTGGAGGGAGCCTCAACAACCTTACCAACAAGGAGGCTTTAGGCAGCAACCCCCGGGGTTTTACACCAAACCCCACGGCCAAGACCAAAACCAACCCCAATCCGCCCAAAACCATCAAGGTACATCTTTAGATAATGCTACAATTCTTAAGTTACTTACTAGTTTGTCTTAGGGGCAAGAAAATCAAAACAAGGCAATGCAAAACCAAGACAAAAGGGTGGACCACTTAGAAAAGCAAATAGGGCAGATTGCGGAGTTTGTGGGACAATTCCGAGACCAAGGCAAGCTTCCAAGTTCAACCATTGTCAATCCAAAGGGAGGGTTCGAATCTGCCAAAGCAATTACTTTGAGGAGTGGAAAAGAAGTTGGCACTACATCCACACCACCCAAAACAAGTCCTAATGAAGAGGAGACGTTGCAACATGAAGAGAAGGCTCCAAACATGCCCACGGCAAGGACACAACATCTATTGCCGCAAGCATCTAAGGACACTACTTCATCTAATACATCCCATTCGGCCACCAAAGGTAAGATAGGTTCAAATTTGATTAATTCTAACCCCGTTCCACCCAATGTTCCTTTTCCTCACAGATTTTTGCAAACAAAGAAGGAGGAGCATGAGAAGGACATTCTTGAGACATTTAGGAAAGTTCAAGTCAATATCCCGCTCCTAGATGCCATAAAGCAAGTGCCCAAATACGCTAAGTTCTTGAAAGAATTGTGCACTACAAGGAAGAGGCCATCACATAAAGAGGTAGTAAGGGTAAGTGAGAATGTTTCCGCTGTTTTACAAAGAAAATTACCACCAAAGTGCAAAGATCCAGGTAGCTTTACAATCCCTTGTATTATTGGTCAAACTAAGTTCGAACATGCTATGTTAGACTTAGGAGCTTCCATTAACGTCATGCCATACTCTATTTATGCTTCAATGAACCTTGGTGAATTGAAAAATGATGGTGTGATTATTCAATTAGCCGATAGATCTAATGCCTATCCAAAGGGAGTATTGGAAGATGTCTTAGTGCAGGTGAATAATTTGATCTTCCCGGCGGATTTCTATGTCCTTGAAATGGAGGAAACTACCCATGCTCCATCCTTGCCGATTCTTCTTGGGAGGCCATTCATGAAGACAGCACGAACTAAGATAGACGTGTTTAAAGGCACTTTAACAATGGAATTCGATGGGGAAGTGATTGATTTTAATATTTCTGAAACTATGAGATTTCCTAATGATGATCACTCATGTTTCTCTATTGATATTCTTGATTCTTTGGCGCAGGCACACCTTGATCAATTACATGGCGATGCACTTGAAACGGTCATTACAAATGGCATAGAATTGAAGGATCACATGGCTGCCACCATAGCAACCCACGGCACACAATTGAACACCCATGCCGTGGCCTTTGATGAAGATGTAATTGAGACCGTGGCAGCCCTAGAGTCATTGCCACGGCTCCAAGGTAAGCACCCTAGTCCAATTTCAATTCCAATTACGACTAATAAGTTGCTCCCTTCTATAGAACAACCACCTACACTTGAGCTCAAACCGTTGCCAAATCACTTGAAGTATGTGTTTTTGGGCGAGCAAGACACATTGCCCGTCATTATAGCTTCATCACTCACTGATGCGATATTTTATACGCGCATAAATTAAACCCTCTTTTCGTCAAATTGTAGTATATGTATAAGTAGGGATCGTTCTGGACCGGGGATTAGGAGGGATTGTTAACCACTTGGATTTGACTCAAAAACGTAAAATAACAATATGAAACACTATACTAGACTCAAAGAATTCAAAACTAAACTTTAAAACACTAAGACAAACCAAAAGACTCAAAACAACACAAACACACTCAAATCTGCCTAAAAACCACTTTCTGGGCAGATTTGAGCACAAACACAAGTTTGGACGAAATTAAGTAATAACTTGACTCAAGAACGTAAAAACACAATATAAAACACTAAACTAACTCAAAGAATGTAAAACTAAACACTTAAAACATTAAAACAAACCAAAAGACTCAAACATCACCCAAAACACTCAAAACTGCCTTAAAATCACTTTCTGGGCAGTTTTGAGCACTTTGGTGAATTTGGACGAAATTGGGAAATAAAATGAATCAAAACACTTAAAAGCACAAACTAAAACACTTTCTAACTAAATTGGACAATAAAGTAAAGGGGGATTGAGGTTTATACGAAATTAAATTAAATTGCACAGATTGTAAATTAAAGCAAAATGTAAATGTGAATGTGTGATAGAATTGAATGGAATTGAAATGAATGAATGCTAGCTAAGGGGTTCATCTTCACATATGTTACACTTGCATAATAAAATGATTTCCAATTGCATTTCAATAAACCATGAAACTCAACACCCCGGGTTAACCGTGATGCACTAATTAACCTTCAAATCTTCCTAACGTTATTGAATTGGATGGGTTAGCGCATACAACAATTCAAAACATTCCCCACAAGTCCTCAACATGAATGCATAGAAGAGGTACAAGCAAGAATCATTACGCTCTATGAAAATTATAAGTGTTGACGAGGCATTCGTTACTATGGATTGCATGAAACTTATGCCAAGAATTCATTTAACGCGATTGTTTATAAGCAACCTCCACTACTTGTGAATATAAGTTCATAACTATTAGGTGAAACTCACTTATATTCTAGCGTCATATTCATGCATGAAAATTAAGCGTGCACTCTCAATAAACATACATAAATAAGTTATCAATCAAACGGTTAAACAAATTGAATCCACAACTTATAAAACGCAATTAGAAGTATTCAAATCAAAATGCAAGCATAAACATATATTCGAATCACCCCCTAACCAAGGGGGTTTAGTTCCTCATGGTACAAAACAAAGAGAATCAAAGAAACACCTAAACATTCCAACAACTCAAACTTGAATTGTATGAACGTTTAGGCCCTCTTATCTTCCATTCCTCATTCGTACAAAACAAAGAGTATTGAAATTAAACATTGAAATCAAAGAAACACGTAAACATTCCAACAACTCAAACTTGAATTGTATGAACGTTTAGGCACTCTTCTCTTCCTCTTCGTTGTAGCACAAGGTCTAAGGATAGTTTGATGGTGTGAATGGTTTGGGTAGTGGTGGAGGAATGGAAGGATGGTGTTTGGATTTGTAGGGAAGACTCACGGCACAAAGGGGGTGGTTTGATGGTCTACATTTCTGCAATGGATGAGTTTATGGAAGAGTGTTTGGAATGGGTGAATTTCTGGCACAAAGGCCTTATTTCTGTGGTGAATGGATGTGTATGAATGAGTGTGAATGAATGAGTATTTATAGGTGAAATGGGGGGGAACATGACAGCTAGGTTGCATGTGCACATGTTGGTTGAATGATTATGAGTGCATGTGGCTGAAATAGCATGTGGAATGGCTGGAAATGCAAGGAGAAGGCATGTGCACGGTTTTGGGAGAGAATGGGAGTGCAAGTGGCTGAAATGTTAGAGGAACAAGTGCATGTGGCTGCATTGTGGTGCAATGATGGAGGAACGATTTGAAAATGCAAGGTATGGCTGGAATGATTGTGTTTGTTTGAATGTGCATGTGATTAAATTAAAGGATGCAAAGTAAATAAATAATGAATGCATGTGTTGAATTATGAAGATGCATGTGCAATGAAGTGGAATGACAATCTGAAATGGGATAGGTACCCACGACAATGATGATTTCTGGTGGTGTTTTGGGTGCATGTGGAATGAATGATTTCTTGGTGAGTGGATGCATGTGTTGATTAAAGGGGGAATGCAAAGGAAAAGCTAGAAATGCATGTGGAGTGGCTGCAAGGTGAATGAATAATGAAATGGGAAAGCATGTGCAAGGTTTTGGTGTGAATGATTGAATGTGCATGTGGCTGCAATGGAGGAGGAATCCTTCAATTTCGTCCATCCTCTTGGCTCCAAGCATATGATATCCATTCCAATCTCTAATTTGCTCCAAAAGGCTCCAAAAGGCATCATTTTGCATACTTTGCCCTTAGAACCTGAAAACACACAAAAGAAGCATAAAGGACTAAAATAACTAAAGAAACATAACGTAAATGCACGAGAACAAGCCATTTAAGTCGCATGAATATGCTCCTATCAAATACCCCCACACTTATCTTTTGCTAGTCCTCGAGCAAAACAAAACAACAAAAGAACACGAAACTAGACAAAACGAACAAAACACAACCTACACCTTCCAACAATCGTCACGGATTTCCAATGCACATGACAAGTTAAAAATCATTAGTCCCATAGATTTTTGTCATCTTCACACTTAAGTACATTCTTACTCATAGTCACCACATATTATTTCACAATTAAGCATTTAAAACTATGTTTTGAATGTAGTAACATGCCTTAGAGAATTTGCTCAAATCCTTACAAGATATGCACTCGTTTTTCACACAGATTTTCTGACTACACACCCTACACTAGGTATATGTGAGAAGATTGATGTAAACATGTAGACGAACACTCACATATGTTATAACAAGGAAAGCATTTTCTGGAATTATTAACATGTTTAGATATGATCTCATGAAAGGAATGCTACTACTTAGATGCGAGAACCAGTGACACCATAAGCTCATATCAATTCCAAACTCCACATTATTGAACACATAACGATCAAGATAGAAGTCAAAGGTTGTAACGGGGCTTGGGGAATTGGCTAACAATGAAAGGATAGGGAAAACAAACGTTCTTTAAGCAATAGTGAGCAAAGTATTGAATTAGGCACTTAGAATTCCCTTTAGAACACAGAAGTCAACTTTGAACACCCAAGGGGAAGTCACACAAAACTTAGGGCCATATTCAAACTTTTTGGGCCCTTTCTTCAACAATCACACTTGTGAGTCCATTCTCACTTATTTTCACTCTTTTTCTTTCTTTTCTTCTTCTTTTTCACACATTTTTTTTTTCTTTTTCCCGTGCCTCCTTTAAGACTTAGGCACATACATACACACAAAAATCCATTCCCCCACACTTATTTTCTGCAACATATTAATCAAAAGGAATTCTTTTAAGTCATGCTCACTATACTTCAAGAACAAGGGTATAGGAAAGTCCTACTCTAGGTTAGTGATGCGAGATTTATACGCACACAAATTAAACCCTCTTTTTGTCAAATTGTAGTATATGTATAAGTAGGGATCGTTCTGGACCGGGGATTAGGAGGGATTGTTAATCACTTGGATTTGACTCAAAAACGTTAAATAACAATATGAAATACTAACTTAGACTCAAAGAATGCAAAACTAAGCTTTAAAACACTAAGACAAACCAAAAGACTCAAAACAACACAAACACACTCAAATCTGCCTAAAAACCACTTTCTGGGCAGATTTGAGCACAAACACAAATTTGGACGAATTTATGTAATAACTTGACTCAAGAACGTAAAAACAAAATATAAAACACTAAACTAACTCAAAGAATGTAAAACTAAACACTTAAAACATTAAAACAAACCAAAAGACTCAAACATCACCCAAAACACTCAAAACTGCCTTAAAATCACTTTCTGGGCAGTTTTGAGCACTTTGGTGAATTTGGACGAAATTGGGAAATAAATTGAATCAAAACACTTAGAAACATAAACTAAGACACTTTCTAACTAAATTGGACAATAAAGTAAAGGGGGATTGAGGTTTATACGAAATTAAATTAAATTGCACAGATTGTAAATTAAAGCAAAATGTAAATGTGAATGTGTGATAGAATTGAATGGAATTGAAATGAATGAATGCTAGCTAAGGGGTTCATCTTCACATATGTTCCACTTGCATAATAAAATGATTTCCAATTGCATTTCAATAAACCATGAAACTCAACACCCCGGGTTAACCGTGATGCACTAATTAACCTTCAAATCTTCCTAACGTTATTGAATTGGATGGGTTAGCGCATACAACAATTCAAAACATTCCCCAAAAGTCCTCAACATGAATGCATAGAAGAGGTACAAGCAAGAATCATTACGCTCTATGAAAATTATAAGTGTTGACGAGGCATTCGTTACTATGGAATACGCATGAAACTTATGCCAAGAATTTGTTTAACGTGATTGTTTATAAGCAACCTCCACTACTTGTGAATATAAGTTCGTAACTATTAGGTGAAACTCACTTATATTCTAGCGTCATATTCATGCACGAAAATTAAGTGTGCACTCTCAATGAACATACATAAATAAGTTATCAATCAAACAGTTAAACGAATTGAATCCACAACTTATGAAACGCAATTAGAAGTATTCAAATCAAAATGCAAGCATAAACATATATTTGAATCACCCCCTAACCAAGGGGGGTTTAGTTCCTCATGGTACAAAACAAAGAGAATCAAAGAAACACCTAAACATTCCAACAACTCAAACTTGAATTGTATGAACGTTTAGGCCCTCTTATCATCCATTCCTCATTCGTACAAAACAAAGAGCATCGAAATTAAACATTGAAATCAAAGAAACACCTAAACATTCCCACAACTCAAACTTGAATTGTATGAACGTTTAGGCACTCTTCTCTTCCTCTTCGTTGTGGCACAAGGTCTAAGGTGAGTTTGATGGTGTGAATGGTTTGGGGAGTGGTGTTTGGATTAATAGGGAAGGCACGGCACAAGGGTGGTTTGATGTCTACATTTCTGCAATGGATGAGTTTATGGAAGAGTGTTTGGAATGGATGAATTTCTGGCACAAAGGCCTTATTTCTGTGGTGAAATGGATGTGTATGAATGAGTGTGAATGAATGAGTATTTATAGGTGAAATGGGGGGAACATGACAGCTAGGAAAGCATGTGAAAGCTGGAATTGCATGTGTGTGAATGTGAAATCTGCCAAGATGCATGTGTGTGAATGTGTGGCTGAAATTATGAAGTGAGATGCATGTGAATGCAAAGGGAGGCCACGGCAATGATGTTGTTTGTGTGAATGATGGCAGATTGTGTGAATGAATGATTAGGGTCTTGTAAGGGTGGAAATGCATGTGAAATCTGCCAAGATGCATGTGTTGTGTTGGTTGAATTAAAGAATGGGAATGCAATCTGAAATGCATGTGAATTAAAGCTAGAGTGATGATGATAAATGCATGTGCAGAAAATCCACTTCCTTTGGGTGAATGTGCATGGCTGAAAATGCATGTGAAAGCATGTGAATTAAATGGATGTGAGTGGAAATGCATGTGGGTGAATGTGTGGCTGCATGGACTAAAGAATGGGAGTGCATGTGTTGAATGATTAAAGTGCATGTGCAATGTTTTAAAGGATGGAATGATGGAGGAACAAGTGCATGTGAATGCATGGTGATAGCATGTGCACGGTTTTGGTTGGAATGATGGCAGATTGTGAAAACATGTGAATGCATGTGTTTGATGAATGATAAGTGGTGAATGATATGATAAGTGATAAGTGGTGAATGATAAGTGATGAATGATAAGTGGTGAATGATAAGTGATATATGATATGTGATTATGATAAGTAATGGGAGAATGTGAGGGAATGAATAATGAATGCATGTGTATGGTTTTGGGAGAAAGGTGGAGATGCACTGCATAAGGGAAATGGAAAGGTTTAAATGTCCTAAAACTAAAGGGAACAGAGTTCCAACACTTTGGTCTTCAATTTCGTCCAACATTTTGGCGCCAAGCATAAGCTATCCATCCTTAGCCCAAAAGTGCTCCAAAAGTCTCCAAAATGCATCTTTTTGCTCCTTTAGCCCTTTGGACCTACAAACACACGAAAATAGCTTAAAAGACTAAAATAACTAAAGAAACATAACGTAAATGCACGAGAACAAGCCATTTAAGTCGCATGAATATGCTCCTATCAAATACCCCCACACTTATCTTTTGCTAGTCCTCGAGCAAAACAAAACAACAAAAGAACACGAAACTAGACAAAACGAACAAAACACAACCTACACCTTCCAACAATCGTCTCACGGATTTCCAATGCACATGACAAGTTAAAAATCATTAGTCCCATAGATTTTAGTCATCTTCACACTTAAGTACATTCTTAATCATAGTCACCACATACAATTTCACAATTAAGCATTTAAAACTATATTTTGAATGTAGTAACATGCCTTAGAGAATTTCCTCAATTCCTTACTAAAATGCACTCTATTTTCACATAGATTTTCTGACTACACACCCTACACTAGTTATATGTGAGAGATTGATGTAAACATGAAAGACTAGTATCTCACATATGTTATAACAAAGAAAGCATTTTCTGGATTTACGATAATGACATGAATATGATCTCATGAATGGAATGCTACTACTTAGAATGAGAACCAGTGATTCCAGAAGCTCATATCAATTCCAAACTCCACATATTGAACACATAACGATCAAGATAGAAGCATAAGGGTTGAAACGGGGCTAAAGGTGTTTGGCTAACAAAGAAAGGATAGGGAAAACAAACGTTCTTTAAGCAATAGTGAGCAAAGTATTGAATTAGGCACTTAGAATTCCCTTTAGAACGCAGAAGTCAACTTTGAACACCCAAGGGGAAGTCACACAAAACTTAGGGCCATATTCAAACTTTTGGGGCCCTTTCTTCAACAATCACACTTGTGAGTCCATTCTCACTTATTTTCACTCTTTTTCTTTCTTTTCTTCTTCTTTTTCTCACATTTTTTTTTCTTTTTCCCGTGCCTCCTTTAAGACTTAGGCACATACATACACACAAAAATCCCTTCCCCCACACTTATTTTCTGCAACATATTAATCAAAAGGAATTCATTTAAGTCATGCTCACTATACTTCAAGAACAAGGGTATAGGAAAGTCCTACTCTAGGCTAGGTAAGGGGTGATGTGGTTAGCAAAGAAAATAGACTAAACGAGGCTCAACGAGGTTAAAACTAATATATACGAAATATGGGAAGTAAGGCTATTTGGCTATGGTGGCAACAACACAACTTCATCTTGATATATATTATGCAATTCAATGTCATGCTTTGAATGAAACGGATATAAGTTCTAGCATTTAGTTCTATCATGATACAATTGCATTCTAAGTAGCAACCAAGCAAGGAATAATGAGATCATGCAACAACTTTAGAAAACAAAGAATCACAGAAAATAACTCTCCAAAGAAAGTAATGGCTCGAGTCTCACAGGGATGTAGCGTTTGTTTGAGTTCCTTCCTTCAAGCATGTTACAAAAACGAATTTTTTTTTTATGATTGCATGTGAAGTCATACACTATAACCATATCCAAGCATATACCAAGAGTAAATCAAACTTTTCTCTATGTTTATAACTCTTTTTAACCGTCATGCAATTACAAACCAAATCCTTATCATTGTGTTGGAAGGTACCCTAAGACACAAACACACAAAAACGACTCAAAACACTCTTTTTAGGCTTTTTAAAACATGTTTTTCAAATGTGATTTTCGGAGTTATAAAACAAAACACACTAAAAACACTCTAAAACAACTTAAAAACACCTTAAAACAGCAAGGAACAACATTTGAAGTAATGGGTGATAAAATCCCACGAATTTGCATTAACACAAAACACACTAAAAACACTCTAAAACAACTTAAAAACACCTTAAAACAGCAAGGAACAACATTTGAAGTAATGGGTGATAAAATCCCACAAATTTGCATTAAATATACTTAGTTACCCCCCCACACTTAAATCAAACATTGTCCTCAATGTTTTAAGCATAGATTCACACAAAACATAAGTAAACATACAAAAAAAAAACAATTTAAACATACTAAACATGGCAGAATGTAATTAACAAAGAGAAGAGTTTAGGGACGCAAATCTGGTTATGGAGTGTAAATTCCCTCTTCTCCTTGGCAATTGCATTGAGGCTTTGATCTTGGTGATTCCACAGGCATACTCTTGAACTGGGCTGCATGATTCTTTTGGTCTCCTCCACTTGTTGATTTTCCTTTGTGCTACTAGGCTGGAGGATTCTTTTGGTCTTCCCCGAAGGTCTGAGCTTACCCCTTTGGTCTGTTTCTTTGTTCAATCTTTCCAATTCGTATTGAAAAGGGTTGGAGGATAACTCAGCCTATGTTTGTCTCCACATGCTTCAATGTATCATTTTCACTTGCCTTACTCGCTCCCCTTTGCAGAAGTGGTCCCTTCTCCGGAAGTGTATCAACCGTTGAAGATGACTACTCGAGAGCAACGCTAGGTAAGCAATCAGGAATAGATTCCAGGCAGTTGGCTCCAGATCGGAAGACTGACTCCGAGTGCCGGCTGATTGCTTCTTTTACTTTGCCATGCGAGTAAGAACAAGGACAAAGAAAAAGACAGGGAAAGAGCATGATATGAGATACTTTTGCTTTTGACCTTGATGATATGAGATACCTTTGCTTTTGAAGAAGCGATGAATGAATCAGCACATGTATTTGTTGTGCTGCTTCCTCCTGGGTCATATGTACTCCAGGCATCTGGTATCATCTTTGGGGAAGAAGAAAGAATTGAGTCTTTCGAAAGGCTTTGCTGGGAGTGCGCCCTCAGAGGTGAGGGAGAGTTGGGCATTTTTCTTCAGGTTTGCCTTGCCATAAAAGACGAAGGTCGACATATATAGAGATAATATCAAGTGGTGGTACTGTTCTTTTACCCTTGTCGACAAATGTCTCTTCGATATCAGAACGACGCCTCTTCGATTTCTGAGCAGGCGCCCCTTCGATTTCTGAACGACGCCCCTTCTCTTTCTGAACGACACGTGGTAGTGCAGATGCGGCTCCTTTTGACAAAGCTGCACGCGTTTTCTGAAAAGCAGAGAAAGCGTCGCCGAACTTTGCGATTGTCGGCTAAAGACGTGTAGTTGCGATGATGGCCTCCACGTGTTTTCAGCTTTGTCAGAAATCTTTTGACAAAGTTGAACGCGTTTTCTGAAAAGCCGAGAACGCGTAGCCTAAATTACGCCGGAAATTCCGGTTTTTTGAATTGGTGGACACGTCGCCTTGGCTTCTTATAGAGCTATCAATCACCACAACAAACACACTCTGAAGAATTCCCATTCTTGAAAATCGACTCTGACCCTTTGAAAATTTACTCCATCAACCCTTATCTTTGAACACCTTTGAAAAATGGCAAACTCATCGAACCTTAGCTTGGAATTGAGCCTTAGCAGTGATACGGGCGCGCCGCGTCAAGGTAACGTATGGCGCCCTTCTTTCTTATCTTCTAATGGTCTTCTTACAGGTGAAGACTCCGTGATGCAGGACGCCACAACAGCTACAATAGTAGCTAGGAACCTCCTCACTCCAAAAGATAGTAGGCTGCTGTCAGGACGGTCCGATGAGTTGGCCGTTCAAGAGTCCCTCGCACTTAGTGTTCAGTGTGCGAGCTCTGTGTCCAACATGGGCCAACGCCTGCTTGCCCGCTCCCGTCAGGTGGAATCATTGATGGCAGAGGTGGAAAGTCTTAAGCAAGAGATCCAGCAGCTTAAGTACGAGAATAGAAGTTTGCATGTGCTTGCAAATAACTATTCGTCGGGCATGAAGAGGAAGCTTGATGAGCTGCAAGAGTCTGAAGGTCGGATTCACAGTGACCGTCAAAGGTTTTCGTCTTTCCTCCAGAGGCACCTGTTTCCTGGCTCATCCAGCGCTTGGCCAAGTATTGAGGCCTGGAATGCTTTAGCTCCGATGCCTTCCGCTCCTATGCCTTCCGCTCCGATGCCTTCCGCTCCGATGCCTTCCGCTTCGATGCCTTCCGCTTCAAAGCCTTCCGCTACTATGCCTTCCGCTCCGACGCCTCGTAGTGGGGCTTCACGTAAACAACCTTTGTGAAGCTCCATCTTTCTCCATGTTTAGTATCTTTTTTTTTTTTTTTTTTTTTTTTTTTTTGAACATGCTTTGTTTTATTCAGTGCATTGGGTTGCCTCCCAAGTGGCGCTTTCTTTTACGTCTTGCAGCCGGACGAAGAACCCAATCACTCCAGGATATGTTCACGAATCGGATGAGAACTCCGAGTCATGAACTAGTACCTAAAACAAGAAACAAAACAAGATTAAGAATCTGGAATAAAAACAAACAAAAATAAAACAATCCAAGGGATTAGCAAATTTTCTAATCCCCGGCAACGGCGCCAAAATTTGATGCGAGATTTATACGCACACAAATTAAACCCTCTTTTTGTCAAATTGTAGTATATGTATAAGTAGGGATCATTCTGGACCGGGGATTAGGAGGAATTGTTAATCACTTGGATTTGACTCAAAAACGTAAAATAACAATATGAAATACTAACTTAGACTCAAAGAATGCAAAACTAAGCTTTAAAACACTAAGACAAACCAAAAGACTCAAAACAACACAAACACACTCAAATCTGCCTAAAAACCACTTTCTGGGCAGATTTGAGCACAAACACAAATTTGGACGAATTTATGTAATAACTTGACTCAAGAACGTAAAAACACAATATAAAACACTAAACTAACTCAAAGAATGTAAAACTAAACACTTAAAACATTAAAACAAACCAAAAGACTCAAACATCACCCAAAACACTCAAAACTGCCTTAAAATCACTTTCTGGGCAGTTTTGAGCACTTTGGTGAATTTGGACGAAATTGGGAAATAAATTGAATCAAAACACTTAGAAACATAAACTAATACACTTTCTAACTAAATTGGACAATAAAGTAAAGGGGGATTGAGGTTTATACGAAATTAAATTAAATTGCACAGATTGTAAATTAAAGCAAAATGTAAATGTGAATGTGTGATAGAATTGAATGGAATTGAAATGAATGAATGCTAGCTAAGGGGTTCATCTTCACATATGTTCCACTTGCATAATAAAATGATTTCCAATTGCATTTCAATAAACCATGAAACTCAACACCCCGGGTTAACCGTGATGCACTAATTAACCTTCAAATCTTCCTAACGTTATTGAATTGGATGGGTTAGCGCATACAACAATTCAAAACATTCCCCACAAGTCCTCAACATGAATGCATAGAAGAGGTACAAGCAAGAATCATTACGCTCTATGAAAATTATAAGTGTTGACGAGGCATTCGTTACTATGGAATACGCATGAAACTTATGCCAAGAATTTGTTTAACGTGATTGTTTATAAGCAACCTCCACTACTTGTGAATATAAGTTCGTAACTATTAGGTGAAACTCACTTATATTCTAGCGTCATATTCATGCACGAAAATTAAGTGTGCACTCTCAATGAACATACATAAATAAGTTATCAATCAAACAGTTAAACGAATTGAATCCACAACTTATGAAACGCAATTAGAAGTATTCAAATCAAAATGCAAGCATAAACATATATTTGAATCACCCCCTAACCAAGGGGGGTTTAGTTCCTCATGGTACAAAACAAAGAGAATCAAAGAAACACCTAAACATTCCAACAACTCAAACTTGAATTGTATGAACGTTTAGGCCCTCTTATCATCCATTCCTCATTCGTACAAAACAAAGAGCATCGAAATTAAACATTGAAATCAAAGAAACACCTAAACATTCCCACAACTCAAACTTGAATTGTATGAACGTTTAGGCACTCTTCTCTTCCTCTTCGTTGTGGCACAAGGTCTAAGGTGAGTTTGATGGTGTGAATGGTTTGGGGAGTGGTGTTTGGATTAATAGGGAAGGCACGGCACAAGGGTGGTTTGATGTCTACATTTCTGCAATGGATGAGTTTATGGAAGAGTGTTTGGAATGGATGAATTTCTGGCACAAAGGCCTTATTTCTGTGGTGAAATGGATGTGTATGAATGAGTATTTATAGGTGAAATGGGGGGAACATGACAGCTAGGAAAGCATGTGAAAGCTGGAATTGCATGTGTGTGAATGTGAAATCTGCCAAGATGCATGTGTGTGAATGTGTGGCTGAAATGATGAAGTGAGATGCATGTGAATGCAAAGGGAGGCCACGGCAATGATGTTGTTTGTGTGAATGATGGCAGATTGTGTGAATGAATGATTAGGGTCTTGTAAGGGTGGAAATGCATGTGAAATCTGCCAAGATGCATGTGTTGTGTTGGTTGAATTAAAGAATGGGAATGCAATCTGAAATGCATGTGAATTAAAGCTAGAGTGATGATGATAAATGCATGTGCAGAAAATCCACTTCCTTTGGGTGAATGTGCATGGCTGAAAATGCATGTGAAAGCATGTGAATTAAATGGATGTGAGTGGAAATGCATGTGGGTGAATGTGTGGCTGCATGGACTAAAGAATGGGAGTGCATGTGTTGAATGATTAAAGTGCATGTGCAATGTTTTAAAGGATGGAATGATGGAGGAACAAGTGCATGTGAATGCATGGTGATAGCATGTGCACGGTTTTGGTTGGAATGATGGCAGATTGTGAAAACATGTGAATGCATGTGTTTGATGAATGATAAGTGGTGAATGATATGATAAGTGATAAGTGGTGAATGATAAGTGATGAATGATAAGTGGTGAATGATATGATAAGTGATAAGTGGTGAATGATAAGTGATGAATGATAAGTGGTGAATGATAAGTGATATATGATATGTGATTATGATAAGTAATGGGAGAATGTGAGGGAATGAATAATGAATGCATGTGTATGGTTTTGGGAGAAAGGTGGAGATGCACTGCATAAGGGAAATGGAAAGGTTTAAATGTCCTAAAACTAAAGGGAACAGAGTTCCAACACTTTGGTCTTCAATTTCGTCCAACATTTTGGCGCCAAGCATAAGCTATCCATCCTTAGCCCAAAAGTGCTCCAAAAGTCTCCAAAATGCATCTTTTTGCTCCTTTAGCCCTTTGGACCTACAAACACACGAAAATAGCTTAAAAGACTAAAATAACTAAAGAAACATAACGTAAATGCACGAGAACAAGCCATTTAAGTCGCATGAATATGCTCCTATCAGTTAGGTAAGGGGTGATTTGGTTAGCAAAGAAAATAGGCTAAACGAGGCTCAACGGGGTTAAAACTAGTATATACGAAATATGGGAAGTAAGGCTATTTGGCTATGGTGGCAACAACTTCATCTTGATATATATTATGCAATCAATATCATGCTTTGAATGAAACGGATATAAGTTCTAGCATTTAGTTCTATCATGATACAATTGCATTCTAAGTAGCAACCAAGCAAGGAATAATGAGATCATGCAACAACTTTAGAAAACAAAGAATCACAGAATATAACTCTCCAAAGAAGGTAATGGCTCGAGTCTCACAGGGATGTAGCGTTTGTTTGAGTTCCTTCCTTCAAGCATGTTACAAAAACGAATTTTTCTTTTATGATTGCATGTGAAGTCATACATTATAACCATAACCAAGCGTATACCAAGAGTAAATCAAACTTTTCTCTATGTTTATAACTCTTTTTAACAGTCATGGAATTACAAACCAAATCCTTATCATTGTGTTGGAAGGTACCCTAAGACACAAACACACAAAAACGACTCAAAACACTCTTTTTAGGCTTTTTAAAACATGTTTTTCAAATTTTTATGTGATTTTCGGAGTTATAAAAACAAAACACACTAAAACACTCTAAAACAACTTAAAAACACCTTAAAACAACAAGGAACAACATTAGAAGTTATGGTGGATAAAACCCTACGAATTTGCATCAAAACACTTTAGTTACCCCCCCACACTTAAATCAAACATTGTCCTCAATGTTTTAAGCATAGATTCACACAAAACATAAGTAAACACACAAAAAGCATTTAAACATACTAAGCATGGCAGAATGTAATTAACAAAGAGAAGAGTTTAGGGACGCAAATCTGGTTATGGAGTGTAAATTCCCTCTTCTCCTTGGTGATTGCATTGAGGCATTGATCTTGGTGATTCCACAGGCATACTCTTGAACTGGGCTGCATGATTCTTTTGGTCTCCTCCACGAAGGTCTGAGCTTACCCCTTTGGTCTGTTTCTTTGTTCAATCTTTCCAATTCGTATTGAAAAGGGTTGGAGGATAACTCAGCCTATGTTTGTCTCCACATGCTTCAATGTATCATTTTCACTTGCCTTACTCGCTCCACTTTGCAGAAGTGGTCCCTTCTCTAGAAGTGTATCAACCGTTGAAGATGACTACTCGAGAGCAACGCTAGGTAAGCAATCAGGAATGGATTCCAGGCAGTCGGCTCCAGATCGGAAGACTGACTCCAAGTGCCGGCTGATTGCTTCTTTCACTTTGCCATGTGATAGGAGCATATTCATGCGACTTAAATGGCTTGTTCTCGTGCATTTACGTTATGTTTCTTTAGTTATTTTAGTCCTTTAAGCTATTTTCGTGTGTTTGTAGGTCCAAAGGGCTAAAGGAGCAAAAAGATGCATTTTGGAGACTTTTGGAGCACTTTTGGGCTAAGGATGGATAGCTTATGCTTGGCGCCAAAATGTTGGACGAAATTGAAGACCAAAGTGTTGGAACTTTGTTCCCTTTAGTTTTAGGACATTTAAACCTTTCCAATTCCCTTATGCCGTGCATCTCCACCTTTCTCCCAAAACCATAACATGCATTCATTATTCATTCCCTCACATGCTCCCATTACTTATCATAATCACATATCATATCACTTATCATTCACCACTTATCATTCATCACTTATCATTCACCACTTATCACTTATCATATCATTCACCACTTATCATTCATCACTTATCATTCACCACTTATCACTTATCATATCATTCACCACTTATCATTCATCAAACACATGCATTCACATGTTTTCACAATCTGCCATCATTCCAACCAAAACCGTGCACATGCTATCACCATGCATTCACATGCACTTGTTCCTCCATCATTCCATCCTTTAAAACATTGCACATGCACTTTAATCATTCAACACATGCATTCACTTCATCAATGCAGCCACTTATTCAAAGCACATGCATTTCCACCCTTTAATCACATGCATAAAGCAGCCACATGCATCTCCCATCACCATTTCAGATTTCTAGCATTTGCACATGCAACCTAGCTGTCATGTTCCCTCTCCCATCCATCCATCTCCCTATAAAAACCATACACACTTCATTCATTCTCATACACTCTTCCATATTCCAGAAATTCGTCAAAACCTCTCCACACCCTCATTGCAGCCACCAAAACACTTTTCTCCTCCATTGCAGCCACTCCAACCACTCCCCAAACCATTCACACCATCAAACTATCCTTAGACCTTGTGCTACAACGAAGAGGAAGAGAAGAGTGCCTAAACGTTCATACAATTCAAGTTTGAGTTGTTGGAATGTTTAGGTGTTTCTTTGATTTCAATGTTTAATTTCAATACTCTTTGTTTTGTACGTATGAGGAATGGAAGAGAAGAGTGCCTAAACGTTCATACAATTCAAGTTTGAGTTGTTGGAATGTTTAGGTGTTTCTTTGATTCCAATGTTTAAATTCAACTAAACCCCCCTTGGCTAGGGGGGAATTCGAAATATATGTTTATGCTTGCATTTTGATTTGATTACTTCTAATTGCGTTTCATAAGTTGTGGATTCAATTTGTTTAACCGTTTGATTGATAACTTATTTATGTATGTTTATTGAGAATGCGCGCTTAATTTTCATGCATGAATATGACGCTAGAATATAAGTGAGTTTCACCTAATAGTTACGAACTTATATTCACAAGTAGTGGAGGTTGCTTATAAACAATCGCGTTAAACAAATTCTTGGCATAAGTTTCATGCAATCATAGTAACGAATGCCTCGTCAACACTTATAATTTTCATAGAGCGTAATGATTCTTGCTTGTACCTCTTCTATGCATTCATGTTGAGGACTTGTGGGGAATGTTTTGAATTGTCGCATGCATCATCCAATTCAATAACGTTAGGAAGATTTGAAGGTTAATTAGTGCATCACGGTTAACTTGGGGTGTTGAGTATCATAGTTTATTGAAATGCAATTGGAAATCATTTTATTATGCAAGTATAACATGTATGGAGATGAACCCCTTAGCTAGCCTTCATTCCATTCAATTCTATCACACATTCACATTTACATTTTGCTTTTACTTACAATCTGTTCTTTTAGTTTAAATTCGTCAAAACCTAACCCCCCCCCTTTACTTTCTTGTTCTTTAGTGTTTAGACTTTGTTTAGTTTATGTTTTAAAGTGTTTTGATTCAATTTATTTCCCAAAATTCGTCCAAATTCACCAAAGTGCTCAAAACTGCCCAGAAAGTGATTTTAAGGCTGTTTTGAGGGTTTTGGGTGATGTTTGAGTCTTTTGGTTTGTTTTAGTGTTTTAAAGTTTAGTTTTGCATTCTTTGAGTCTAGTATAGTGTTTTATATTGTTATTTTACGTTTGAATCAAGCCATAATCCTAAATTCGTCCAACATTGGGGTTAAGGTCAGAAACTGCCTAGTTAGTGTTTTTAGGCAGTTTTGAGTCTTTTGAACTTGTTTTGAGTCCTTTGAGTCTTTGTGAACGTTTTTAACTTTGTTTTTATGTTTTTGAGTCAAATCCAAGTGATTAACAATCCCTCCTAATCCCCGGTCCAGAACGATCCCTACTTATACTTATACTACAATTGACAAAAAGAGGGTTTAATTTGTGTGCGTATAAATCTCGCATCAAATTTTGGCGCCGTTGCCGGGGATTAGTAAATTTGCTAATCTCTTGGATTGTTCGTTTCTGTTTTGTATTTTAGTTTTAGTTTTTGATTTGTGTTTTGTTTGTTGATTTTAAGTACTAGAGAAGAACAACATGGCACTTGATAATGCTTCTCTTTTGTCACAGCTCATGGAACGGTCCCAAATGCAAAGCGTTGATATATTTGATCTTCAATCAAGGAATAACGTGTTTTCCAATACTTACAATTCAGATTGGAGTGATCATTCAAACTCTATGTGGTGGGAAGCTCAACATGTTCAAGAAGAAGGATATTGGCAGCCACCACAACCTCATATTCAATATGCCCAACCAAATTCAAGTTCGTCAATAGATTATAATCAAAAGCTTAATGAATTAATTTGTTTGGTGCAGGGCTCACAAAATCAAGAGAATGAGGCTCAACAAGAAGGATATTGGCAGCCATATGAGGAGTTCTATTCAACGCCTATGCAGACACCACAAAGGTTGGACCTCTTGGAAAAGCAAATTGGGCAGATCGCGGAGTTCGTAGGACAGTTTCGAGACCAAGGCGAACTCCCTAGTTCAACCATTGAAAACTCGAAGGAAGATTTTGAAATCCATAATGCTATCACTTTGGGAAGTGCTATGGAGGTTGGAGCTGACCTAAAAATGTCCAAACATAGCCTAGAAGTGGATGAGGAGTTGCAATTTGAGAAAGAGGAATACACCCAACCCACGGCAAGGGTGGAAACACCTTTGCCGGAGGCACCTATTGCTCCTACGCCATCTAATTCAAGTAAGGTTGTTCCAAATTTGATTAATTCTAACCCCATTCCACCTAATATCCCTATTCCTTGCAGGTTCATGAATTCCAAGGAAGAAGAAAGTGAAAAAGACATCTTGGAAGCCCTTCCAAAGGTGCAAAGTAGGGAATGTCATGAATTCATCAAAGAGGACGTTCTTGAGGCAAACAACCCCAAAGAAGTTGAATTTTATGACACAAGACAAAGACCAATCCTCACATCAAATCTGTCCAAGAGCAAAGTTCCTGAAATGTTCAAAGAAGATGTGTTTATCCTTGAGTTCATGTCGGAGCACATAAGTAAGCCACCTCCTCCAATTTCAATTTTCTTTTATACTAACATGTTGTTAATGATTCAGGCATCCAATCTTGAATTTAAACCATTACCGGATCATTTCAAGTATCACCGCCCATTCAAAGATAAATTCCATGCCGATTGATTCAAAAAAAAAAAAAAAAAAAAAAAAAAAAAATAATAATAATAAAGCAGATGTAGCCTTCACAGAGGTTGTTTGCTTGAGGCCCCACTACGTGGCTTTACTCTTGAAGCGGAAGGCGTAGGAACGGAAGGCATCGGAACGGAAGGCATCGGAGCAGAAGACATAGGAACGGAAGGCATCGGAGCGGGAGGCATCGGAGCTAGAGCATTCCAGGCCTCAATACTTGGCCAAACGCTGGATGACCCAGGAAAAAGTTGCCTCTGAAGATAACCCGAAAACCTCTGACGGTCGCTTTGAATCCGACCTTCAGACTCTTGCAGCTCATCAAGCTTCCTTTTCATGCCCGTCGAATAGTTGTTTGCAAGCACGTGCAAACTTCTATTCTCATACTTCAGCTGCTGGATCTCTTGCTTAAGACTTTCCACCTCTGCCATCAATGATTCCACCTGACGGGAGCGGGCAAGCAGGCGTTGGCCCATGTTGGACACAGAGCTCGCACACTGAACACTAAGTGCGAGGGACTCTTGAACGGCCAACTCATCGGACCGTCCTGACAACAGCCTACTATCTTTTGGAGTGAGGAGGTTCCTAGCTACTATTGTAGCTGTTGTGGCGTCCTGCATCACGGAGTCTTCACCTGTAAGAAGACCGTTAGAAGATAAGAATGTAGGGCGCCATACGTTACCTTGACGCGGCGCGCCCGTATCACTGCTAAGGCTCAATTCCAAGCTAAGGTTCGATGAGTTTGCCATTTTTCAAAGGTGCTCAAAGATAAGGGTTGATGGAGTAAATTTTCAAAGGGTCGGAGTCGATTTTCAAGAATGGGAATTCTTCAGAGTGTGTTTGTTGTGGTGATCGATAGCTCTATAAGAAGCCAAGGCGACGCGTCCACCAATTCAAAAAAACCGGAATTTCCGGCGTAATTTAGGTGACGCGTTCTCGGCTTTTCAGAAAACGCGTTCAACTTTGTCAAAAGATTTCTGACAAAGCTGAAAACACGTGGAGGCCATCATCGCAACTACACGTCTTTAGCCGACAAGCGCAAAGTTCGGCGACGCTTTCTCTGCTTTTCAGAAAACGCGTGCAGCTTTGTCAAAAGGAGCCGCATCTGCACTACCACGTGTCGTTCAGAAAGAGAAGGGGCGTCGTTCAGAAATCGAAGGGGCGCCTGCTCAGAAATCGAAGAGGCGTCGTTCTGATATCGAAGAGACATTTGTCGACAAGGGTAAAAGAACAGTACCACCACTTGATATTATCTCTATATATGTCGACCTTCGTCTTTTATGGCAAGGCAAACCTGAAGAAAATGCCCAACTCTCCCTCACCTCTGAGGGCGCACTCCCAGCAAAGCCTTTCGAAATACTCAATTCTTTCTTCTTCCCCAAAGATGATACCAGATGCCTGGAGTACAGATGACCCAGGAGGAAATGGCGGATTGAAGTGTGCTGATTCATTCACCGCTTCTTCAAAAGCAAAGGTATCTCATATCATCATGGTCAAAAGCAAAAGTATCTCATATCATGCTCTTTCCCTGTCTTTTTCTTTGTCCTTGTTCTTACTCGCATGGCAAAGTGAAAGAAGCAATCAGCCGGCACTTGGAGTCAGTCTTTCGATCTGGAGCCAACTGCCTGGAATCTATTCCTGGTTGCTTACCTAGCGTTGCTCTCGAGTAGTCATCTTCAACGGTTGATACACTTCCGGAGAAGGGACCACTTCTGCAAAGGGGAGCGAGTAAGGCAAGTGAAAATGATACAGTGAAGCATGTGGAGACAAACATAGGCTGAGTTATCCTCCAACCCTTTTCAATACGAATTGGAAAGATTGAACAAAGAAACAGACCAAAGGGGTAAGCTCAGACCTTCGGGGAAGACCAAAAGAATCCTCCAGCCCAGTAGCACAAAGGAAAATCAACAAGTGGAGGAGACCAAAAGAATCATGCAGCCCAGTTCAAGAGTATGCCTGTGGAGTCACTATGATCAAAGCCTCAATGCAATTACCAAGGAGAAGAGGGAATTTACACTCCATAACCAGATTTGCGTCCCTAAACTCTTCTCTTTGTTAATTACATTCTGCCATGTTTAGTGTGTTTAAGTGTTTTTTGTGTATTTACTTATGCTTTGTGTGAATCTATGCTTAAAACATTGAGGACAATGTTTGATTTAAGTGTGGGGGGGGGGGGGTAACTAAGTATATTTGATGCAAATTCGTGGGATTTTATCACCCATTACTTCAAATGTTGTTCCTTGCTGTTTTAAGGTGTTTTTAAGTTGTTTTAGAGTGTTTTAGTATGTTTTGTTTTTATAACTCCGAAAATCACATAAAAATTTGAAAAACATGTTTTAAAAAGCCTAAAAAGAGTGTTTTGAGTTGTTTTTGTGTGTTTGTGTCTTAGGGTACCTTCCAACACAATGATAAGGATTTTGTTTGTAATTGCATGACTGTTAAAAAGAGTTATAAACATAGACAAAAGTTTGATTTACTCTTGGTATAAGCTTGGTTATGGTTATAATGTATGACTTCACATGCAATCATAAAAGAAAAAATTCGTTTTTGTAACATGCTTGAAGGAAGGAACTCAAACAAACGCTACAACCCTGTGAGACTCGAGCCATTACCTTCTTTGGAGAGTTATTTTCTGTGATTCTTTGTTTTCTAAATTTGTTGCATGATCACATTATTCCTTGCTTGGTTGCTACTTAGAATGCAATTGTATCATGATAGAACTAAATGCTAGAACTTATATCCGTTTCATTCAAAGCATGACATTGAATTGCATAACATATATCAAGATGAAGTTGTGTAGTTGCCACCATAACCAAATAGCCTTACTTCCCATTTTTCGTATTTGTTGTAAGTTTTAACCCCGTTGAGCCTCGTTTAGCCTTTATTCTTTGTTAACCCACATCACCCCTTACCTAGCCTAGAGTAGGACTTTCCTATACCCTTGTTCTTAAAGTATAGTGAGCATGACTTAAATGAATTCCTTTTGAGTTACATTATGCAAGAAAATAAGTGTGGGGGAGTAAAAGTTTGTTCTTACGTTTATATGTATGTTTTGAGATTCAAAAGAAAAAGAAGAAGAAAAGAAAAAAAAAAGGAGTGAAAATAAGTAAGAATGGACTCACAAGTGTGATTGTTGAAGAAAGGGCCCAAAAAGTTTGAATATGGCCCTAAGTTTTGTGTGACTTCCCCTTGGGTGTTCAAAGTTGACTTCTGCGTTCTAAAGGGAATTCTAAGTGCCTAATTCAATACTTTGCTCACTATTGCTTAAAGAACGTTTGTTTTCCCTATCCTTTCTTTGTTAGCCAAACACCTTTAGCCCCGTTTCAACCCTTATGCTTCTATCTTGATCGTTATGTGTTCAATATGTGGAGTTTGGAATTGATATGAGCTTATGGAATCACTGGTTCTCATTCTAAGTAGTAGCATTCCATTCATGAGATCATATTCATGTCATTATCGTAAATCCAGAAAATGCTTTCTTTGTTATAACATATGTGAGATACTAGTCTTTCATGTTTACATCAATCTCTCACATATAACTAGTGTAGGGTGTATAGTCAGAAAATCTATGTGAAAATAGAGTGCATTCTAGTAAGGAATTGAGGAAATTCTCTAAGGCATGTTACTACATTCGAAATGGTTTTAAATGCTTAAATGTGAACTAGTATGTGGTGACTATGATTAAGAATGTACTTAAGTGTAAAGATGGCTAAAATCTGTGGGAATAATGATTTTTAACTTGTCATGAGCATTGGAAATCCGTGAGACGATTGTTGGAAGGTGTAGGTTGTGTTTTGTTTGTTTTCTCTAGTTTCGTGTTCTTTTGTTGTTTTGTTTTGCTCGAGGACTAGCAAAAGATAAGTGTGGGGGTATTTGATAGGAGCATATTCATGCGACTTAAATGGCTTGTTCTCGTGCATTTACGTTATGTTTCTTTAGTTATTTTAGTCCTTTAAGCTATTTTCGTGTGTTTGTAGGTCCAAAGGGCTAAAGGAGCAAAAAGATGCATTTTGGAGACTTTTGGAGCACTTTTGGGCTAAGGATGGATAGCTTATGCTTGGCGCCAAAATGTTGGACGAAATTGAAGACCAAAGTGTTGGAACTTTGTTCCCTTTAGTTTTAGGACATTTAAACCTTTCCAATTCCCTTATGCCGTGCATCTCCACCTTTCTCCCAAAACCATAACATGCATTCATTATTCATTCCCTCACATGCTCCCATTACTTATCATAATCACATATCATATCACTTATCATTCACCACTTATCATTCATCACTTATCATTCACCACTTATCACTTATCATATCATTCACCACTTATCATTCATCACTTATCATTCACCACTTATCACTTATCATATCATTCACCACTTATCATTCATCACTTATCATTCACCACTTATCACTTATCATATCATTCACCACTTATCATTCATCAAACACATGCATTCACATGTTTTCACAATCTGCCATCATTCCAACCAAAACCGTGCACATGCTATCACCATGCATTCACATGCACTTGTTCCTCCATCATTCCATCCTTTAAAACATTGCACATGCACTTTAATCATTCAACACATGCATTCACTTCATCAATGCAGCCACTTATTCAAAGCACATGCATTTCCACCCTTTAATCACATGCATAAAGCAGCCACATGCATCTCCCATCACCATTTCAGATTTCTAGCATTTGCACATGCAACCTAGCTGTCATGTTCCCTCTCCCATCCATCCATCTCCCTATAAAAACCATACACACTTCATTCATTCTCATACACTCTTCCATATTCCAGAAATTCGTCAAAACCTCTCCACACCCTCATTGCAGCCACCAAAACACTTTTCTCCTCCATTGCAGCCACTCCAACCACTCCCCAAACCATTCACACCATCAAACTATCCTTAGACCTTGTGCTACAACGAAGAGGAAGAGAAGAGTGCCTAAACGTTCATACAATTCAAGTTTGAGTTGTTGGAATGTTTAGGTGTTTCTTTGATTTCAATGTTTAATTTCAATACTCTTTGTTTTGTACGTATGAGGAATGGAAGAGAAGAGTGCCTAAACGTTCATACAATTCAAGTTTGAGTTGTTGGAATGTTTAGGTGTTTCTTTGATTCCAATGTTTAAATTCAACTAAACCCCCCTTGGCTAGGGGGGAATTCGAAATATATGTTTATGCTTGCATTTTGATTTGATTACTTCTAATTGCGTTTCATAAGTTGTGGATTCAATTTGTTTAACCGTTTGATTGATAACTTATTTATGTATGTTTATTGAGAATGCGCGCTTAATTTTCATGCATGAATATGACGCTAGAATATAAGTGAGTTTCACCTAATAGTTACGAACTTATATTCGCAAGTAGTGGAGGTTGCTTATAAACAATCGCGTTAAACAAATTCTTGGCATAAGTTTCATGCAATCATAGTAACGAATGCCTCGTCAACACTTATAATTTTCATAGAGCGTAATGATTCTTGCTTGTACCTCTTCTATGCATTCATGTTGAGGACTTGTGGGGAATGTTTTGAATTGTCGCATGCATCATCCAATTCAATAACGTTAGGAAGATTTGAAGGTTAATTAGTGCATCACGGTTAACTTGGGGTGTTGAGTATCATAGTTTATTGAAATGCAATTGGAAATCATTTTATTATGCAAGTATAACATGTATGGAGATGAACCCCTTAGCTAGCCTTCATTCCATTCAATTCTATCACACATTCACATTTACATTTTGCTTTTACTTACAATCTGTTCTTTTAGTTTAAATTCGTCAAAACCTAACCCCCCCCCTTTACTTTCTTGTTCTTTAGTGTTTAGACTTTGTTTAGTTTATGTTTTAAAGTGTTTTGATTCAATTTATTTCCCAAAATTCGTCCAAATTCACCAAAGTGCTCAAAACTGCCCAGAAAGTGATTTTAAGGCTGTTTTGAGGGTTTTGGGTGATGTTTGAGTCTTTTGGTTTGTTTTAGTGTTTTAAAGTTTAGTTTTGCATTCTTTGAGTCTAGTATAGTGTTTTATATTGTTATTTTACGTTTGAATCAAGCCATAATCCTAAATTCGTCCAACATTGGGGTTAAGGTCAGAAACTGCCTAGTTAGTGTTTTTAGGCAGTTTTGAGTCTTTTGAACTTGTTTTGAGTCCTTTGAGTCTTTGTGAACGTTTTTAACTTTGTTTTTATGTTTTTGAGTCAAATCCAAGTGATTAACAATCCCTCCTAATCCCCGGTCCAGAACGATCCCTACTTATACTTATACTACAATTGACAAAAAGAGGGTTTAATTTGTGTGCGTATAAACTTCGCATCACCATGCGAGTAAGAACAAGGACAAAGAAAAAGACAGGGAAAGAGCATGATATGAGATACTTTTGCTTTAGACCTTGATGATATGAGATACCTTTGCTTTTGAAGAAACGGCGAATGAAGCAGCACATGTATTTGTTGTGGTTGTCTCCACATGCTTCGATCGACCGTTTCCTTCTACCTTATTTGTACTCCAGGTTTCTGGTATCTTCTTTGGGGGAGAAAAAATTGAGTATTTCAAAAGGCGTTGCTGGGAGAGCGCCCTCAGAGGTGCGGAAGAGTTGGACATTATCTTCAAGTTTGCCTTGCCATAAAAGACGAAGGTCGACATATATAGAGATAATATCAAGTGGTGGTACTGTTCTTTTACCCTTGTCGACAAACGTCTCTTCAATTTCTGAGCAAACGGCTCTTCGATTTCTGAACGGACGCCCCTTCGATTTCTGCACAGGCGCCCCTTCGCTTTCTGAACGACACGTGGTAGTGCCCCAGAGCTCTTTTGACAAAGTCGCACGCGTTTTCAGAAAAGCAGAGAAAACGTCGCCGAAATTTACGCTTGTCGGCAAAAGTGTAGCTGCGATGATGACCTCCACGTGAACTTTTGACAAAGTTGAACGCGTTTTCTGAAAAGCAGAGAAAGCGTCGCCTAAATTACGCCGGAAATTCCGGCTTTTTGAATTGGTGGACGCGTCGCCTTGGCTTCTTATAGAGCTATCGATCACCACAACAAACACACTCTGAAGAAATCCCATTCTTGAAAATCGACTCCGGCCCTTTGAAATTTAACTCCATCCCTTCTCTTTGAACACTTTTGAAAAATGGCAAACTCATCGAACCTTAGCTTGGAATTGAGCCTTAGCAGTGATACGGGCGCGCCGCGTCAAGGTAACGTATGGCGCCCTTCTTTTTTATCTTCTAACGGTCTTCTTACAGGTGAAGACTCCGTGATGCAGGACGCCACAACAGCTACAATAGTAGCTAAGAACCTCCTCACTCCAAAAGATAGTAGGCTGCTGTCAGGACGGTCCGATGAGTTGGCCGTTCAAGAGTCCCTCGCACTTAGTGTTCAGTGTGCGAGTTCTGTGTCCAACATGGGCCAACGCCTGCTTGCTCGGTCCCGTCAGGTGGAATCATTGATGGCAGAGGTGGAAAGACTTAAGCAAGAGATCCAGCAGCTTAAGTACGAGAATAGAAGTTTGCATGTGCTTGCAAATAACTATTCGTCGGGGATGAAGAGGAAGCTTGATGAGCTGCACGAATCTGAGGGTCGAATCCAAAGTGACCGTCAAAGGCTTGCGGCTTATTTCCAGAGGCACCTTTTTCCTGGGTCATCCAGCGCTTGGCCAAGTATTGAGGCCTGGAATGCTCTAGCTCCGATGCCTCCCGCTCCGATGGCTTCCGCTCCGATGGCTTCAGCTCCGATGCCTCCCGCTTCTATGCCTTCTGCTTCTATGCCTTCCGCTTCTGCGCCTCGTAGTGGGGCTTCACGTAAACAACCTTTGTGAAGCTCCACCTTTCTCCATGTTTAGTATCTTTTTTTTTTTTTTAACATGCTTTGTTTATTCAGTGCATGGGTTGCCTCCCAAGTAGCGCTTTCTTTTACGTCTTGCAGCCGGACGAAGAACCCAATCACTCCAGGATATGTTCACGAATCGGATGAGAACTCCGAGTCATGAACTAGTACCTAAAACAAGAAACAAAACAAGATTAAGAATCTGGAATAAAAAAAAAACGAAAATAAAACAATCCAAGGGTTTAGCAAATTTTCTAATCCCCGGCAACGGCGCCAAAATTTGATGCGAGATTTATACGCACACAAATTAAACCCTCTTTTCGTCAAATTGTAGTATATGTATAAGTAGGGATCGTTCTGGACCGGGGATTAGGAGGGATTGTTAACCACTTGGATTTGACTCAAAAACGTAAAATAACAATATGAAACACTATACTAGACTCAAAGAATGCAAAACTAAACTTTAAAACACTAAGACAAACCAAAAGACTCAAAACAACACAAACACACTCAAATCTGCCTAAAAACCACTTTCTGGGCAGATTTGAGCACAAACACAAGTTTGGACGAAATTAAGTAATAACTTGACTCAAGAACGTAAAAACACAATATAAAACACTAAACTAACTCAAAGAATGTAAAACTAAACACTTAAAACATTAAAACAAACCAAAAGACTCAAACATCACCCAAAACACTCAAAACTGCCTTAAAATCACTTTCTGGGCAGTTTTGAGCACTTTGGTGAATTTGGACGAAATTGGGAAATAAAATGAATCAAAACACTTAAAAGCACAAACTAAAACACTTTCTAACTAAATTGGACAATAAAGTAAAGGGGGATTGAGGTTTATACGAAATTAAATTAAATTGCACAGATTGTAAATTAAAGCAAAATGTAAATGTGAATGTGTGATAGAATTGAATGGAATTGAAATGAATGAATGCTAGCTAAGGGGTTCATCTTCACATATGTTACACTTGCATAATAAAATGATTTCCAATTGCATTTCAATAAACCATGAAACTCAACACCCCGGGTTAACCGTGATGCACTAATTAACCTTCAAATCTTCCTAACGTTATTGAATTGGATGGGTTAGCGCATACAACAATTCAAAACATTCCCCACAAGTCCTCAACATGAATGCATAGAAGAGGTACAAGCAAGAATCATTACGCTCTATGAAAATTATAAGTGTTGACGAGGCATTCGTTACTATGGATTGCATGAAACTTATGCCAAGAATTCATTTAACGCGATTGTTTATAAGCAACCTCCACTACTTGTGAATATAAGTTCATAACTATTAGGTGAAACTCACTTATATTCTAGCGTCATATTCATGCATGAAAATTAAGCGTGCACTCTCAATAAACATACATAAATAAGTTATCAATCAAACGGTTAAACAAATTGAATCCACAACTTATAAAACGCAATTAGAAGTATTCAAATCAAAATGCAAGCATAAACATATATTCGAATCACCCCCTAACCAAGGGGGTTTAGTTCCTCATGGTACAAAACAAAGAGAATCAAAGAAACACCTAAACATTCCAACAACTCAAACTTGAATTGTATGAACGTTTAGGCCCTCTTATCTTCCATTCCTCATTCGTACAAAACAAAGAGCATTGAAATTAAACATTGAAATCAAAGAAACACCTAAACATTCCAACAACTCAAACTTGAATTGTATGAACGTTTAGGCACTCTTCTCTTCCTCTTCGCTGTGGCACAAGGTCTAAGGTGAGTTTGATGGTGTGAATGGTTTGGGGAGTGGTGTTTGGATTAATAGGGAAGGCACGGTGATGCGAGAATTATACGCACACAAATTAAACCCTTGATGCGAGAATTATACGCACACAAATTAAACCCTCTTTTCGTCAAATTGTAGTATATGTATAAGTAGGGATCGTTCTGGACCGGGGATTAGGAGGGATTGTTAACCACTTGGATTTGACTCAAAAACGTAAAATAACAATATGAAACACTATACTAGACTCAAAGAATGCAAAACTAAACTTTAAAACACTAAGACAAACCAAAAGACTCAAAACAACACAAACACACTCAAATCTGCCTAAAAACCACTTTCTGGGCAGATTTGAGCACAAACACAAATTTGGACGAAATTAAGTAATAACTTGTCTCAAGAAAGTAAAAACACAATATAAAACACTAAACTAACTCAAAGAATGTAAAACTAAACACTTAAAACATTAAAACAAACCAAAAGACTCAAACATCACCCAAAACACTCAAAACTGCCTTAAAATCACTTTCTGGGCAGTTTTGAGCACTTTGGTGAATTTGGACGAAATTGGGAAATAAAATGAATCAAAACACTTTAAAACACAAACTAAGACACTTTCTAACTAAGCTGGACACTAAAGTAAAGGGGGATTAAGGTTTTGACGAAATTAAATTAAATAAAACAAGTTAATAAACTAGGCAGATTGTCACATCCCAACTTGCAGCGTACAGTGATATTGTCCGCTTTGGCATTCCCTGGCCCGAAGGCAGGGCTACCGCACGGCTTTGTTCCTGTGAATGCCAAAGCGGTCAATATCACTGTACGCTGCAAGTTGGGATGTGACAATTTGGTATCAGAGCCGGACTCGTGCTGGTGGTGTGCCGACGGGGACGTCGGGCTCCCTAAGGGGGGTGGATAGGCTTGGTAAACCTATCCCACATCGGCCACACGAGGGTCGAGTCCTGGCCTTATATATCCATTCGCAACTTGTTAGTTTACAGTGACGCGTTTTGTGGGCGGCCCGGTTAGGGGTCTGGCAGGCGCTGGCTTCGGCCGAGTACCGGTCCACAGGAACAAAGCCGTGCGGTAGCCCTGCCTTCGGGCCAGGGAATGCCAAAGCGGACAATATCACTGTACGCTGCAAGTTGGGATGTGACACAGATTGTATAAACGGATTTGAGAAACAAGATGATGGATGGATTAGTTAGAGGTCCATTCTCCACACATGACACATTTATATATGAATCGATTCTCCAATTGTTTTTCATTAACTATGATGCTCAACACCCCAAGTTAACCGTGATGCACTAATTAACTCTCAAATTTTCCTTAAGTTATTGAATTGGATGATGCATGCGACAATTCAAATCATTCTCCAATGGTTCTCAACATGAATGCATAGAAGAGATACAATGAGAGATCATTATGCTCTATGAAAATTATAAGTGTTGACGAGGCAATTGTAACTATGAATGCATGATACTTTTGCCAAGAATTCAATTAACGCGGTTGTGACTAGCAACCTTCACTACTCATGTTTATAAACTTGTGACGATTAGGTGGAACTCATTTATAAACTAGCATCGAGTTTATGCATGAAGACTAAGTATGCATTCCTAATCAACATACAAAAACAAGTCTTTAATAAACATGATAATTGAATTGCAATCACAAATTAACAAATCACAATTGGAAGAAATCAATTCATATTTCAAACATATCCATGGCTTCAAACTTTCCCCTAACTAATTAGGGGTTTAGCCACTCATGATTACAACAAACTTAGAGAGTAATAACAAAGTAAACATTGAAAACAAGAATTGAAGTACACCTAAAAATTCCAACAACTCAATCTTGAATTGTATGAACGTTTAGGCCTCTTCTCCTCTAGTTGCTGCGGCACAAGGGGTTTTGGTGAGTTTTGGGGGTTATGGATGATGTAGAAGGATGTGTTTAGGGTAGGGATGGATGTAGGGGAAGGTAAGGAGTGTTTTTGGGCAGAAAATATGAAGAATGGTGAAGTATGGTAGTGCTAGAGAGAGGTGATGCGTGATTTATACGCACACAAATTAAACCCTCTTTTCGTCAAATTGTAGTATATTTATAAGTAGGGATCGTTCTAGACCGGGGATTAGGAGGGATTGTTAACGACTTGGATTTGACTCAAAAACGTAAAATAACAATATGAAACACTATACTAGACTCAAAGAATTCAAAACTAAACTTTAAAACACTAAGACAAACCAAAAGACTCAAAACAACACAAACACACTCAAATCTGCCTAAAATCCACTTTCTGGGCAGATTTGAGCACAAACACAAATTTGGACGAAATTAAGTAATAACTTGACTCAAGAACGTAAAAACACAATATAAAACACTAAACTAACTTAAAGAATGTAAAACTAAACACTTAAAACATTAAAACAAACCAAAAGACTCAAACATCACCCAAAACACTCAAAACTGCCTAAAAATCACTTTCTGGGCAGTTTTGAGCACTTTGGTGAATCTGGACGAAATTGGGAAATAAAATGAATCAAAACACTTAAAAGCACAAACTAAATTGATTTCTAACTAAATTGGACATTAAAGTAAAGGGGGATTTAGATTTATACGAAAATTGAAATAACAAAACAAGTTAATAAACTAAACAGATTGTAAAACGAATTTGATGGAATGGAATGAATGGATGATAGAATGGCTAAGGGGTTCATCTCCATACATGTTATACTTGCATAATAAAATGATTTCCAATTGCATTTCAATAAACTATGATACTCAACACCCCAAGTTAACCGTGATGCACTAATTAACCTTCAAATCTTCCTAACGTTATTGAATTGGATGATGCATGCGACAATTCAAAACATTCCCCACAAGTCCTCAACATGAATGCATAGAAGAGGTACAAGCAAGAATCATTATGCTCTATGAAAATTATAAGTGTTGACGAGGCATTCGTTACTATGGATTGCATGAAACTTATGCCAAGAATTCATTTAACGCGATTGTTTATAAGCAACCTCCACTACTTGTGAATATAAGTTCATAACGATTAGGTGAAACTCACTTATATTCTAGCGTCATATTCATGCATGAAAATTAAGTGTGCACTCTGAATGAACATACATAAATAAGTTATCAATCAAACAGTTAAACGAATTGAATCCACAACTTATGAAACGCAATTAGAAGTATTCAAATCAAAATGCAAGCATAAACATATATTCGAATCACCCCCTAACCAAGGGGGGTTTAGTTCCTCATGGTACAAAACAAAGAGAATCAAAGAAACGCCTAAACATTCCAACAACTCAAACTTGAATTGTATGAACGTTTAGGCCCTCTTATCATCCATTCCTCATTCGTACAAAACAAAGAGCATTGAAATTAAACATTGAAATCAAAGAAACACCTAAACATTCCAACAACTCAAACTTGAATTGTATGAACGTTTAGGCACTCTTCTCTTCCTCTTCGTTGTGGCACAAGGTCTAAGGTGAGTTTGATGGTGTGAATGGTTTGGGGAGTGGTTGGAGTGGCTGCAATGGAGGAGAAAAGTGTTTTGGTGGCTGCAATGAGGGTGTGGAGAGGTTTTGACGAATTTCTGGAATATGGAAGAGTGTATGAATGTTTGTGTGAAGTGTGTATGGTTTTTATAGGGAGATGGATGGATGGGAGAGGGAACATGACAGCTAGGTTGCATGTGCAAATGCTAGGATGGCTGAAATTGTAAGGGGAATGCATGTGCAATGTTGGAAATCTGATGGGAGAAAGGTGGATGCATGTGTTGGCTGATTTAAAGAATGTGAGGGAATGATGAAAGGGGAAACATGACAGCTAGGATGAATGCATGTGGAGTGCATGTGCAATGTTTTAAAGGATGGAATGCATGTGAATATGCTAGAAATCTGATGGGAATGAATGATTAAATGTGAATGGCTGATTAGAATCTAGGGTGCATGTGGGTTAGAAATGCATGTGGGTGAATGTTTGAATGATTAAAGAGGAAACATGACAGCTAGGTTGGTTGGTGGCTGCCATGGAGGTGTGGAATGATGGAATTTCACAAGGGGAATGCATGTGCACAGTTTTGGTGTGGAGAAATGATTATGGATGCATGTGTTGAATGATTTCTTGGTGAGGGATGTGGAGTGGCTGGAATGATGAATGAATAAAGGGTGCATGTGGGTTAATTAATTAAAGGGAGTGCATGTGCAATGTTGTTGTTGGTGCAATGATGGAGGAACAAGTGCATGTGGCTGAAATGTGGAAGGTGTGTGGCTACTTGAAGTAGGAATCCTTGTGACATCAACTCTTCAATTTCGTCCATTCCTTTTGCTCCAAGTATAAGTTATCCCTTCCAAGTCCAATTTTGCTCCAAAATGCATCTTTTTGCTTCCTTAGCCACATGAACCTAAAAACACACGAAAATGGCTTAAACGCCAAAAACAACTATGAATTAACAATATAAATGCACGAAAACAAGCTAAGTAAGTCGCCTAAATATGCTCCTATCAAATTCCCCCACACTTAGCTTTTGCTAGTCCTCGAGCAAAACAAAACAAAAGAAACCAAAAACAAAACAAAACGAACAAAACACAACCTACACCTTCCAACAATCGTCTCAGGGATTTCCAATGCACATGACAAGTTAAAAATCATTATTCCCACAGATTTTGGTTATCTTTACTCTTAAGTACATACTTAATCATAGTCACCACATACTAATTCACAATTAAGCATTTAAAACTATATTTTGAATGTAGTAACATGCCTTAGAGAATTTGCTCAATTCCTTACAAGATATGCACTCAATTTTCACTCAGATTTTCTGACTACACACCCTAAACTAGTTATATGTGAGAAGATTGATGTAAACATAAAAACGAACACTCACATATATGTATTTCAAAGGAAGCAATTTCTGGAGTTAATAAGCATGTTTAGATATGATCTCATGAATGGAATGCTACTACTTAGATGCGAGAACCAGTGACACCATAAGCTCATATCAATTCGAAACTCCACATTTTGAAACACATAACACTCAAGATAGAAGTCAAAGGGTTGTAACGGGGCTAGGGTATTGGCTAACAATGAAAGGTGAAGGATAAATAAACATTCTTAAAGCAATAGTGAGCAAAGTATTGAATTAGGCACTTAGAATTCCCTTAAGAACGCAGAAGTCAACTTTGAACACCCAAGGGAAAGTCACACAAAACTTAGGGCCATATTCAACTTTTTGGACCCTTTCTTCAACCATCAACGCTCGTGAGTTCATTCTTACTTATTTTCACTCCTTTTTTTTTTTCTTTTCTTCTTCTTTTTCTTTTGAATCTCAAAACATACATATAAACGTAAGAACAAACTTTTACTCCCCCACACTCATTTTCTTGCATAATGTAACTCAAAAGGAATTCATTTAAGTCATGCTCACTATACTTTAAGAACAAGGGTATAGGAAAGTCCTACTCTAGGTTAGGTAAGGGGTGATGTGGGTTAACAAAGAATAAAGGCTACACAAGGCTCAACGGGGTTAAAACTTACAACAAATACGAAAAATGGGAAGTAAGGCTATTTGGTTATGGTGGCAACGACACAACTTCATCTTGATATATGTTATGCAATTCAATGTCATGCTTTGAATGAAACGGATATAAGTTCTAGCATTTAGTTCTATCATGATACAATTGCATTCTAAGTAGCAACCAAGCAAGGAATAATGAGATCATGCAACAACTTTAGAAAACAAAGAATCACAGAAAATAACTCTCCAAAGAAGGTAATGGCTCGAGTTTCATAGGGTTGTAGTGTTTGTTTGAGTTCCTTCCTTCAAGCATGTTACAAAAACAAATTTTTCTTTTATGATTGCATGTGAAGTCATACATTATAACCATAACCAAGCATATACCAAGAGTAAATCAAACTTTTCTCTATGTTTATAACTCTTTTTAACCGTCATGCAATTACAAACCAAATCCTTATCATTGTGTTGGAAGGTACCCTAAGACACAAACACACAAAAACGACTCAAAACACTCTTTTTAGGCTTTTTAAAACATGTTTTTCAAATTTTTATGTCATTTTCGGAGTTATAAAAACAAAACATACTAAAACACTCTAAAATAACTTAAAAACACCTTAAAACAGCAAGGAACAACATTTTAAGTAATGGGTGATAAAATCCCACGAATTTGCATCAAATATACTTAGTTACCCCCCCACACTTAAATCAAACATTGTCCTCAATGTTTTAAGCATAGATTCACACAAAACATAAGTAAACACACAAAAAGCACTTAAGCATACTGAACATGGCAGAATGTAATTAACAAAGAGAAGAGTTTAGAGACGCAAATCTGGTTATAGAGTGTAAATTCCATCTTCTCCTTGGTAATTGCATTGAGGCTTTTGATCTTTGTGATTCCACAGGCTTACTCTTGAACTGGTTTCTGCCCATCGTTGATTTTCCTTTGTGCTACTTCTTGAACTGGGCAGCATGATGGTTCTTTTGGTCTCCCCCGAAGGTCTGAGCTTACCCCTTTGGTCTGTTTCTTTGTTCAATCTTTCCAATTCGTATTGAAAAGGGTTGAAGGATAACTCAGCCTAAGTTTGTCTCCACATGCTTCAATGTATCATTTTCACTTGCCTTACTCGCTCCCCTTTGCAGAAGTGGTCCCTTCTCTGGAAGTGTATCAACCGTTGAAGATGACTACTCGAGAGCAACGCTAGGTAAGCAATCAGGAATAGATTCCAGGCAGTTGGTTCCAGATCGGAAGACTGACTCCAAGTGCCGGCTGATTGCTTCTTTTACTTTGCCATGCGAGTAAGAACAAGGACAAAGAAAAAGACAGGGAAAGAGCATGATATGAGATACTTTTGCTTTTGACCTTGATGATATGAGATACCTTTGCTTTTGAAGAAGCGGTGAATGAATCAGCACACTTCAATCCGCCATTTCCTCCTGGGTCATCTGTACTCCAGGCATCTGGTATCATCTTTGGGGAAGAAGAAAGAATTGAGTATTTCGAAAGGCTTTGCTGGGAGTGCGCCCTCAGAGGTGAGGGAGAGTTGGGCATTTTCTTCAGGTTTGCCTTGCCATAAAAGACGAAGGTCGACATATATAGAAATAATATCAAGTGGTGGTACTGTTTTTTTACCCTTGTCGACAAACGTTTTGATCCCGCAAATCCGGCTTTTTGAAATAGTGGCGCCCCTTCGATTTCTGAACGACGCCTCTTCGATTTCTGAGCGGGCGCCCCTTCGATTTCTGAACGACGCCCCTTCTCTTTCTGAACGACACGTGGTAGTGCTGATGCGGCTTCTTTTGACAAAGCTGCACGCGTTTTCTGAAAAGCAGAGAAAGCGTCGCCGAACTTTGCGCTTGTCGGCTAAAGACGTGTAGTTGCGATGATGGCCTCCACGTGTTTTCAGCTTTGTCAGAAATCTTTTGACAAAGTTGAACGCGTCTTCTGAAAAGCCGAGAAAGCGTCGCCAAAATTACGCCGGAAATTCCGGCTTTTTGAATCGGTGGACGCGTCGCCTTGGCTTTTTTATTGAGCTATCGATCACCACAACAAACACACTCTGAAGATTTCCCATTCTTGAAAATCGACTCCGGCCCTTTGAAATTTAACTCCATCCCTTTTCTTTGAACACTTTTGAAAAATGGCAAACTCATCGAACCTTAGCTTGGAATTGAGCCTTAGCAGTGATACGGGCGCGCCGCGTCAAGGTAACGTATGGCGCCCTTCTTTCTTATCTTCTAACGGTCTTCTTACAGGTGAAGACTCCGTGATGCAGGACGCCACAACAGCTACAATAGTAGCTAGGAACCTCCTCACTCCAAAAGATAGTAGGCTGCTGTCAAGACGGTCCGATGAGTTGGCCGTTCAAGAGTCCCTCGCACTTAGTGTTCAGTGTGCGAGTTCTGTGTCCAACATGGGCCAACGCCTGCTTGCCCGCTCCCGTCAGGTGGAATCATTGATGGCAGAGGTGGAAAGTCTTAAGCAAGAGATCCAGCAGCTTAAGTACGAGAATAGAAGTTTGCACGTGCTTGCCAACAACTATTCGACGGGCATGAAGAGGAAGCTTGATGAGCTGCAAGAGTCTGAAGGTCGGATTCACAGTGACCGTCAAAGGTTTTCGTCTTTCCTCCAGAGGCACCTTTTTCCTGGCTCATCCAGCGCTTGGCCAAGTATTGAGGCCTGGAATGCTTTAGCTCCGATGCCTCCCGCTCCGATGCCTTCCGCTCCGATGCCTTCCGCTTCGATGCCTTCCGCTTCGATGCCTTCCGCTCCGATGCCTTCCGCTTCAAAGCCTTCCGCTTCGATGCCTTCCGCTACTATGCCTTCCGCTCCGATGCCTCGTAGTGGGGCTTCACGTAAACAACCTTTGTGAAGCTCCATCTGCTTTATTTTTCTTTTTATCTCTATTTTTTTTTTTTTTTTTTTTTTTTTATTTTTTTTTTATTTTATTCAAATCAAACGGCATGGAATTGGTCTTTGAATGGGCGGTGATACTTGAAATGATCCGGTAATAGTTTAAATTCTAGGGTGGATGCCTGAATCATTAACGACATATTAGTATAAAAGAAAATTGAAATTCGGGGAGGCGTCTTACCTTTGTGTTCCGACAAGAACTTAAGAATAAACACCCCTTCGAAAGTTATGACTTGTCCCATGTCATAAAATCCAACTTCCTTGGGAATTGTGGTTGCAAATATGTCCTCTTTGATACCTTCATGAAATTCCCTATTTTGCACCTTTGGAAGGGGTTCCAAGATGTCTTTTTCACCTTCTTCTTCCTTGGAAGTCATGAATCTGCAAGGAATAGGGATATTTGTTGGAACGGGGTTAAAAATAATGAAATTTGGAACAACCATACCTGAATTAGATGGCATAGGAGCAATAGGTGCCTCCGGTAAAGGTGTTTCCACCCTTTCCATGGGTTGGGTGTATTCCTCTTCCTTGTGATTTGATTTTGATGGTTGAGGGTCCGTTCCAACCTCTTTGTCACTTCTCAACATGATTTCCTTGGCAGTTTCAAATTCTCCCTTCGGATTTGCAATGGTTGAACTAGGGAGTTCGCCTTGGTCACGAAACTGTCCTACGAACTCCGCGATCTGCCCAATTTGCATTTCCAACTGGTCCAACCTTTTGTCTTGATTTTGGCCCTCCTTGACTTGATTTTGTGAGCCCTGCACCAAACAAATTAATTCATTAAGCTTTTGATTATAATCTATTGACGAACTTGAGTTTGGTTGGGCATATTGAATATGAGGTGGCTGCCAATATCCTTCTTGTTGAACATTTTGAGGTTCCCACCACATAGAAGTTGAATGATCACTCCAATCCGAATTGTAAGTATTGGAAAACACGTTATTCCTTGATTGAAGATCAAATATATCAATGCTTTGCATTTGGGACCTTTCCATGAGCTGTGACAAAAGAGAAGCATTATCAAGTGCCATGTTGTGCTTCTTTAGGACAAAACACAAATCAAAAACTAAAACTAAAATACATAACAGAAACTAAAACTAAAACTAATAAGAAAACGAAAATAACAATCCAAAGGATTAGCAAAGTTGCTAATCCCCGGCAACGGCGCCAAAATTTGATGCGTGATTTATACGCACACAAATTAAACCCTCTTTTCGTCAAATTGTAGTATATTTATAAGTAGGGATCGTTCTAGACCGGGGATTAGGAGGGATTGTTAACGACTTGGATTTGACTCAAAAACGTAAAATAACAATATGAAACACTATACTAGACTCAAAGAATTCAAAACTAAACTTTAAAACACTAAGACAAACCAAAAGACTCAAAACAACACAAACACACTCAAATCTGCCTAAAATCCACTTTCTGGGCAGATTTGAGCACAAACACAAATTTGGACGAAATTAAGTAATAACTTGACTCAAGAACGTAAAAACACAATATAAAACACTAAACTAACTTAAAGAATGTAAAACTAAACACTTAAAACATTAAAACAAACCAAAAGACTCAAACATCACCCAAAACACTCAAAACTGCCTAAAAATCACTTTCTGGGCAGTTTTGAGCACTTTGGTGAATCTGGACGAAATTGGGAAATAAAATGAATCAAAACACTTAAAAGCACAAACTAAATTGATTTCTAACTAAATTGGACATTAAAGTAAAGGGGGATTTAGATTTATACGAAAATTGAAATAACAAAACAAGTTAATAAACTAAACAGATTGTAAAACGAATTTGATGGAATGGAATGAATGGATGATAGAATGGCTAAGGGGTTCATCTCCATACATGTTATACTTGCATAATAAAATGATTTCCAATTGCATTTCAATAAACTATGATACTCAACACCCCAAGTTAACCGTGATGCACTAATTAACCTTCAAATCTTCCTAACGTTATTGAATTGGATGATGCATGCGACAATTCAAAACATTCCCCACAAGTCCTCAACATGAATGCATAGAAGAGGTACAAGCAAGAATCATTATGCTCTATGAAAATTATAAGTGTTGACGAGGCATTCGTTACTATGGATTGCATGAAACTTATGCCAAGAATTCATTTAACGCGATTGTTTATAAGCAACCTCCACTACTTGTGAATATAAGTTCATAACGATTAGGTGAAACTCACTTATATTCTAGCGTCATATTCATGCATGAAAATTAAGTGTGCACTCTGAATGAACATACATAAATAAGTTATCAATCAAACAGTTAAACGAATTGAATCCACAACTTATGAAACGCAATTAGAAGTATTCAAATCAAAATGCAAGCATAAACATATATTCGAATCACCCCCTAACCAAGGGGGGTTTAGTTCCTCATGGTACAAAACAAAGAGAATCAAAGAAACGCCTAAACATTCCAACAACTCAAACTTGAATTGTATGAACGTTTAGGCCCTCTTATCATCCATTCCTCATTCGTACAAAACAAAGAGCATTGAAATTAAACATTGAAATCAAAGAAACACCTAAACATTCCAACAACTCAAACTTGAATTGTATGAACGTTTAGGCACTCTTCTCTTCCTCTTCGTTGTGGCACAAGGTCTAAGGTGAGTTTGATGGTGTGAATGGTTTGGGGAGTGGTTGGAGTGGCTGCAATGGAGGAGAAAAGTGTTTTGGTGGCTGCAATGAGGGTGTGGAGAGGTTTTGACGAATTTCTGGAATATGGAAGAGTGTATGAATGTTTGTGTGAAGTGTGTATGGTTTTTATAGGGAGATGGATGGATGGGAGAGGGAACATGACAGCTAGGTTGCATGTGCAAATGCTAGGATGGCTGAAATTGTAAGGGGAATGCATGTGCAATGTTGGAAATCTGATGGGAGAAAGGTGGATGCATGTGTTGGCTGATTTAAAGAATGTGAGGGAATGATGAAAGGGGAAACATGACAGCTAGGATGAATGCATGTGGAGTGCATGTGCAATGTTTTAAAGGATGGAATGCATGTGAATATGCTAGAAATCTGATGGGAATGAATGATTAAATGTGAATGGCTGATTAGAATCTAGGGTGCATGTGGGTTAGAAATGCATGTGGGTGAATGTTTGAATGATTAAAGAGGAAACATGACAGCTAGGTTGGTTGGTGGCTGCCATGGAGGTGTGGAATGATGGAATTTCACAAGGGGAATGCATGTGCACAGTTTTGGTGTGGAGAAATGATTATGGATGCATGTGTTGAATGATTTCTTGGTGAGGGATGTGGAGTGGCTGGAATGATGAATGAATAAAGGGTGCATGTGGGTTAATTAATTAAAGGGAGTGCATGTGCAATGTTGTTGTTGGTGCAATGATGGAGGAACAAGTGCATGTGGCTGAAATGTGGAAGGTGTGTGGCTACTTGAAGTAGGAATCCTTGTGACATCAACTCTTCAATTTCGTCCATTCCTTTTGCTCCAAGTATAAGTTATCCCTTCCAAGTCCAATTTTGCTCCAAAATGCATCTTTTTGCTTCCTTAGCCACATGAACCTAAAAACACACGAAAATGGCTTAAACGCCAAAAACAACTATGAATTAACAATATAAATGCACGAAAACAAGCTAAGTAAGTCGCCTAAATATGCTCCTATCAAGAGGGGAGGAATTTCTGGCGTGAATGAATGTGTATGAGAGATGGTTTTCTGAAATGGAAGAGTGTGTGTTTTGTGGCTGCAATGCATGCTTATTTATAGGTGAAATGGGGGGAACATGATGACTAGGAATTAGGTGGAAAGCTGAAATGGTGATGGGAGATGCATGTGGCAGAAATGCATGTGATTAAAGGGTGGGAATGCATGTGTTTTGACAGAAAATAAAAGGGAATGCTGGAAATCTGGAATGGGAACCCACGGCATGGTTGTTTTCTGGTGGTGAATGGGTTTATGTTTGAATGGTGCATGTGGGTTGATTATTTAAAGGGAGTGCATGTGGAATAAAGGTTGGAATGAACATGAAATGCACGGTTTTGAGAGATGATTATGGATGCATGTGTTGAATGATTATGGGTGTATGTGGGTGGAAATGCATGTGGGAATGCATGTGATTTGGCTGAAATGAAAGGTAGTGGGAAGTGCATGTAAGCCACGGCAAGGAATGCATTTTCTGAATGAATGAAGGCAGGTTATGTGGAAGGGCTTGAACAAAGGTAGAAGCATGGCACAAAGGTGAATGGGTGATGTGTGAATGTGGTTGAATGATTAAAGTGTAAATGATTAATGAATGGTTCTTTGTTGATGGTGGAAATCTGAAATGATGAAGTGGAATGTGCATGTGGCTGCAATGATGGTGTTTTGCACGGCAATGATGGAGAAAGAATGTGTGGATGTATGGTTGTGTTGGTGATGAATGTGAACTCTTTGTTCTTCATTTTCATTCCTTTGGTCTTCAATTTCGTCCATCTACTTGGCTTTAAGCATATGCAATCCATTCCAATCTCTAATTTGCTCCAAAAGGCTCCGAAAGGCATCCTTTTGCATCCTTAGCCATATGAACCTATAAACACACGAAAATGACTTTAAACACTAAATTAAGTAAGAAAACACAACATAAATGCATAAGAACTAGCTAACTAAGGCGCATAAATATGCTTCTATCAAATTCCCCCACACTTAGCTTTTGCTAGTCCTCGAGCAAAACAAAGAAACAAAACATAACCTAAACCTTCCAACGTTCACCTCAGGGATTTCCAATGGTACATGACAAGTTAAAAATCATCATCCCCACAGATTTGAGTCATCTTTACAATTGAAAACATACTTAATCATAGTCACCACTTACTAGTTCACAATTAATCGATTAAAAGAATGTTTTGAATGTAGTAACATGCCTTAGAGAATTTGCTCAATCCTTACAAGATATGCACTCAATTTTCACTCAGATTTTCTAACTACACACCCTATACTAGCTATATGTGAGAAGATTGATGTAAATATGAAAACGAATGCTCACATATACGTATAACAAAGAACGCAATTTATGGAGTTAATAAGCATGTTTAGAAATGATCTCATGAATGGAATGCTACTACTTAGATGCGAGAACTAATGACCATATGCTCATACCAAATTCAAACTCCACAAATTGAAACACATAACACTCAAGAATGAAGTCAAGGGTTGTAACGGGGCTTGGGGTAGTGGTTAACAAAGAAAAGATAAGGAGAACAAGCGTTCTTAAAGTAATAGTAAGCAAAGTAGTGTACTTAAGACTTAGAATTCATTTAGATTGCAGAAATTAACTTTAAAACACAAGGGGAAGACTTAGACAACTCCTTAGGGCCGAATTCATTGTTTTGGACCCTTACTTCAACAAACAATACTTTGGAATTCTTTTTCACAACTTTTCAACTCTTTTTCATACTTTTCACGCCTTTTTTTTTTTTTTTTCTTTTCTTTCATGCCGTGCCTATGGCACACAAATTCTCACACAAGAACACTTCCCCCACACTTGTTTTCTGCCAACATAAATCGAAAGAAATTCAATTTGAATCATGCTTTACTAAGCTTTAAGAACAAGGGTGTGGATGGTCCTAATCTAGGCTAGGTGAGGATAATGTGGGTTAACTTAAACATAAAATGACATGGGATACACGGCAATATGGCTAAGGTGGTGGTCACTACACAACTTCATCTTGAATCTGTGTTATGCAAATCAATAACATGCTTTGAATGAAATGGGCATGAGTTCTAGCATTTGGAACTAAATGATGAAACGCCTCTAAGTAGTAACCAAGCAAAGAATAATGAGATCATGCAACGACTTAGAAAACAAAAATGCACAGATTCTAACTCTCCAAATAAACGTTTAGGCTCAAGTCTCACAAGGTTGTAGCGTTAATTTGAGTTCCTTCCTTCAAGCATGTTACAAAAACTGATTTTTTATGATTGCATGTGAAGTCATAAGTTATAACCACAACCAAGCATACACAAAGAGTAAATCAAACTTTCATCCATGTTAAACACTCTCTTTAACAGCCATGTAATTACAAACCGAATCCTCATCATTGTGTTGGAAGGTACCCTAAAACAAAAACAAACACACAAAAACACTTTGAAAACAACTCTTTTTGGGTTTTTAAAACAAATTTTTCAAATTTTTATGTGATTTTCGGATTTTTACTTCAAAACACACTAAAACACACCAAAACTGCTTAAAAACACTTAAAAACAGCAAGGAACAAGTCTATAAGTAAAGGGTGATAAAATCCCATGAATTTGCATCAAAAACACTTAGTTACCCCCCCACACTTAAATCAAACATTGTCCTCAATGTTTCAAGCATAAAATCACACAAAACACAAAGAAACACACAAACAGCAAGTAAAACAACTAAATAGGCAGATTCGAAATAAACAACAAAGTGAAGGGTTTAGGAACGCAAATCTGGAATTGGAGTGATTCCTTGAGCTTCCTTTGTTGAATTGCATGGGTTGCCTCCCAAGTAGCGCTTTCTTTAACGTCTTGCAGCCGGACGAAGACACGTTCATGCTCCATTAGAGCCCACGGCATGGAGTGGGATCTCCTCCACGACATGCTCCACAAAGTTCTCATAGTATGGCTTCAATCTATGTCCGTTCACCTTGAACTCGTGGCCACTTTTTAAGCTTTGGACTTGGACTGCACCATGAGGAAAAACATTAGTAACAAAATTTGATGCGTGTTTTATACGCACACAAATTAAACCCTCTTTTCGTCAAATTGTAGTAAGTATATAAGTAGGGATCGTTCTGGACCGGGGATTAGGAGGGATTGTTAATCACTTGGATTTGACTCAAAAACATAAAAACACAATATAAAACACTAAACTAGACTCAAAGAATTCAAAAATACTTTAAAACATAAACTAAACAGATTCTAAGCATTAAAGAACAAGAAAGTAAAGGGGGGTTTAGGTTTTACGAAAATTGAAATAACGAAACAAGTTAATAAACTAGACAGAATGTAAATATGAATGTGATGGAATTGAATGGATGAATGCTAGCTAAGGGGTTCATCTCCATACATGTTATACTTGCATAATAAAACGATTTCCAATTGCATTTCAATAAATCATTAATTCTCAACACTCCAAGTTAATTAGGTCCGCTTAAATTAACCGTCAAGTTTTCCTTAAGTTAATGAATTGGATGATTGCATACGACAACCCAAAGCATTCCTCACAAGTTCCCTACATGAATTGCATAATAGAGATACAAGCAAGAATCAATAAGTTCTTTGAAAACTATAAGTGTTGACGAGGCATTCGTTACTATGATTGCATGAAACTTATGCCAAGAAACTATAAACAACAAAGTGAAGGGTTTAGGAACGCAAATCTGGAATTGGAGTGATTCCTTGAGCTTCCTTTGTTGAATTGCATGGGTTGCCTCCCAAGTAGCGCTTTCTTTAACGTCTTGCAGCCGGACGAAGACACGTTCATGCTCCATTAGAGCCCACGGCATGGAGTGGGATCTCCTCCACGACATGCTCCACAAAGTTCTCATAGTATGGCTTCAATCTATGTCTGTTCACCTTGAACTCGTGGCCACTTTTTAAGCTTTGGACTTGGACTGCACCATGAGGAAAAACATTAGTAACAACAAGAGGTCCAATCCATTTAGAACGTAACTTACCAGGGAATAACCGAAGTCTTGAATCAAAAAGCAAGACTTTCTGCCCCTTGGAGAACGTTTTGGTACGAAGCATCTTATCATGATAAGCCTTCGTCTTGTCCTTGTAGATGCGAGCATTCTCGTAAGCCTCGTTCCTAATCTCCTCAAGTTCATCTAATTGGAGCTTCCTATGAACTCCAGCAGCGTCTATGTCCAAATTGAAGGTTTTCACAGCCCAATGTGCCTTGTGTTCTAACTCAACGGGCAAATGACATGGCTTACCATATATAAGCCGAAAAGGTGACATGCCAAGGGGAGTTTTGTAAGCCGTACGATAGGCCCACAATGCATCGTCCAAGCGCAAACTCCAATCTCTTCTTGAGGGTCCCACGGTTTTCTCTAGGACTTGTTTGATCTCCCTATTTGAAACCTCCGCTTGCCCATTGGTTTGAGGGTGATAAGGTGTGGAAACCTTATGAGTAACGTTGTACTTCTTGAGCAAAGCTTCAATGGTGCGGTTACGAAAGTGAGAACCCCCATCACTAATTAAAACTCGTGGCATCCCAAACCTAGCAAAAATATTAGATTTCACAAAATCTGCAACAACCTTAGAATCGTTAGTACGGGTGGCTTTGGCTTCCACCCATTTGGAAACATAATCGACAGCTAGCAAGATATAAGTGAAACCAAAAGATGGAGGGAAGGGGCCCATGAAATCAATACCCCAAACATCAAAAATTTCCACAAAGGAGAGAGATTGTTGCGGCATTTGGTCCTTAGGCCCTATGTTACCTGTTCTTTGACACTTATCGCATGTTACACAAAACATTTTAGCATCTTTAAAGAGATTAGGCCAATAAAATCCAGATTGTAACACCTTTAGGGCTGTCCTTTGGGTGCCAAAATGTCCCCCACATGCATAAGTATGGCAGAATGTAAGAATGGAATTAAATTCAGATTCGGGCACACATCTACGCACAATCTGATCTGGGCAGAATTTCCATAAATATGGATCATCCCAAACATAAAAACGTGCATCATGAACAAGTTTATCACGTTGGAACTTGTTTAGGGTACTAGGAACTTGCTTAGACACCAAGAAATTGACCAAATCGGCATACCAAGGGGTTCTTACCTCAATGGACAGAAGTTGCTCATCCGGAAACGTTTCTAAAATGGGGGTGGACTCTTCCTCACGCACCATTCTACTTAGGTGGTCAGCCACCACGTTTTCACACCCTTTCTTGTCTCGGATTTCAAGATCGAACTCTTGAAGTAGGAGCATCCAACGAATGAGTCTTGGCTTAGCCTCCTTTTTGGTGAGAAGATACTTCAAGGCTGCATGGTCAGTGAAAACAATTACTTTAGTACCAAGAAGATATGATCTAAACTTATCTAAAGCAAATACAACCGCCAAAAGTTCTTTTTCGGTTGTAGAATAATTCAATTGAGCATCATTTAAAGTGCGTGAAGCATAATAAATAACATGTGGCTGTTTATTTTTCCTTTGACCCAAAACAGCCCCAAGTGCATAATCCGATGCATCACACATCAATTCAAAGGGAATGGACCAATCCGGGGGAGTTATGATGGGTGCCGTGGTGAGTAAGTCTTTTAGATGCTTGAATGCCTTCTCACACGCCTCGTTGAACTCAAAAGACACATCATTTTGGAGTAGGCGGCATAGGGGTTGTGCAATCTTGGAAAAGTCCTTGATAAATCGTCGATAGAATCCTGCATGGCCAAGAAAAGAACGGACCTCTCTAACCGACGTAGGAGAGGGTAAGTGACGTACAAGATCTATTTTAGACTTATCAACTTCAATTCCTTTTTCAGAGATGATATGACCCAAAACTATACCTTGTTTAACCATAAAATGACATTTTTCCCAATTCAAAACAAGGTTAGTTTCCATGCATCTTTTCAAGATTAAAGTGAGATTATGCAAACAAGCATCAAATGAGTCTCCAAACACACTAAAATCGTCCATAAATACTTCAATTATCTTTTCAACATAATCAGAGAAGATACTTACCATGCATCGTTGGAAAGTGGCCGGTGCATTGCATAAACCAAATGGCATACGACGATATGCAAAAGTACCAAATGGACAAGTAAAGGTGGTCTTTTCTTGATCATCCGGCGTTATGACAATTTGATTATAACCCGAATAACCATCAAGAAAGCAATAAAAAGAATGACCGGCTAACCTTTCAAGCATTTGATCAATGAATGGCAAAGGGAAGTGATCTTTCCTTGTTGCGGCATTTAGCTTTCTATAGTCAATGCACACCCACCAACCAGTTTGAATGCGTGTAGGCACAAGTTCATCTTCTTCATTCTTCACCACAGTCACTCCGGATTTCTTTGGCACAACTTGAACCGGTGAAACCCAACGGCTATCCGAGATAGGATAGATCACCCCACAATCTAGAAGCTTGATAATCTCCTTTTTCACAACTTCCATCATTGGAGGGTTGAGCCGGCGTTGAGCCTCTCTGGTTGGTTTAGCCCCCTCCTCTAAAAGTATGCGATGCATGCAAGTTGTAGGACTAATACCCTTTATGTCGGCCAAGGTCCATCCTATGGCCGTCTTGTGCTCTTTCAACACCCGAATCAATTTCTCCTCCTCCATTGCTGTGAGGGATAAGGAAACTATGACAGGCAACGTCTCATTGTCTCCCAAATAGACATACTTCAAATGATCCGGCAATGGTTTAAGCTCAAGAATGGGTGCCTGAATCACTGAAGGTAACAACTTGTTGGTCGAAACAGGAATTGGACTCGGTTTTGGAGGCTTACCAAAGTGTTGTGGCAATGACTCAAGTGCAGCAACCATCTCGGCCTCATCTTCACTTCTAGGCACGGCAAAACCAGATTTTTGCCCAATTCCTTGTGCAATTGTTGTTTCAAGTGTATCCCTCTCCAAAGAATCGAGAAATTCCTGCGCCAAATCATCAATTATATCAATAGAAAAGCAAGAATGATCGTCCTTAGGAAATTTAATACTTTCAGAAAGATTGAAATCAATGACTTCCCCATCAAATTCCATCGTTAAAGTTCCTTTAAACACATCTATCTTGGTGCGGGCTGTTTTCATGAAGGGCCTCCCTAATAGAATCGGTAATGGGGTGGAATGGGGTGAATCCTCCATGTCAAGCACGTAGAAATCCGCTGGAAAAATCAAGTTATCAACCTGTACCAAAACATCTTCCAAAACACCCTTTGGATATGCATTAGAACGATCGGCTAATTGAATTATCACACCATCATTTTTAAGCTCACCTAAGTTCATACATGCATAAATAGAGTATGGCATAACATTAATCGAAGCCCCTAAGTCTAACATGCATTGTTCAAACTTAGTATTACCAATAACGCACGGAATTGTAAAACTACCCGGATCTTTGCATTTAGGGGGTAATTTCCTTTGTAACACAGCAGAGACATTTTCACTTACCTGGACCACCTCCTTGTTTGAAATCCTCTTCCTCGTTGTGCAAAGCTCTTTTAAGAACTTGGCATACTTAGGGACTTGCTTGATTGCATCAAGGAGCGGAATGTTAACTTGAACTTTCCTAAAGGTTTCCAAAATGTCCTTTTCACTCTCCTCCTTCTTTGATTGCCTAAACCTGCTAGGAAAGGGCACGTTTAGTGGAATAGAACTTGACAAAGTCGAATTTGGACTTACCTTAGGCATATTGGACGGTTTTGGCACAATAGGGGGCTGCGGCAAAGATTCTTTCACCCTTGCCGTGGCCTTTATTCCTTGTTCCTCCTCTTCTTGCAGCAACACGTCCTCTTCTTGACTTGTTTTGGACGTGCTTGGGGTGGTTTCGACCTCCTTACCACTTCTCAACATGATTGCCTTGGCAGATTCGAATCCTCCCCTTGGATTGACAATGGTTGAGCTAGGGAGCTTGCCTTTGTCTCGGAATTGTCCTACAAATTCCGCAATCTGCCCAATTTGTTTCTCCAAGTGATCCACCCTTTTGTCTTGGTTTTGCATGGCTTTGGTTTGATCCTCTTGCCCCTGAGACAAATTGGTAAGTAATTTAAGATATGTTTCATTTCCCAACGACGTACCTTGATTGTTTTGGGCAGGTTGTGCTTGGTTTGGATTGGGGCCGAATGGCTTGGTGTAGAACCCCGGGGGTTGTTGTCTAAAGCCTCCTTGTTGTTGAGGTTGTTGAGGTTCCCTCCACTTGAAGTTTGGATGGTCTCTCCAACCCGGATTGTATGTGTTGGAATATGGATCATTCCTTGGTTGATTGTGGCTCGGAAATCCAATGGCATTTGCACTCTCCCATCCCCCATTCTCAATCAATTGAGGGCATTTTTCCGAAGGGTGTCCTTGGATAGAACATACACCACATACAATCGGTCCTTGTATCTTCATTCCTTCGGCCATCTGAGACACAATAGAAGTAAGATTAGCTATCTGAGATTGAATATCGGATTGAGAACTTACCTCATTCAAGTGTTGCCGTGGGGGGTCCCTTTGCCCAAGTCCTTCATATTGTTGTGCATTTAGAGCACGGTTTGCAATTAGGGTCTTGGCCGACATAGGAGTTTTGTCCACCAATGCACCTCCCGCCGAAGCATCGAGCATTTGCCTTTCAATGGGAAGAAGGCCCTCATAGAAATATTGAAGGAGAAGCTCCTCCTTCATTTGATGTTGAGGACATGATGCAACAAGGGCTTTAAAACGCTCGTAGTATGCCGGAAAAGATTCTCCTTGACTTTGTTGGATTCCGCTAATTTTCTTCCTCAAGAGAATGACTCTTGAAGTAGGGAAGAACTTCTCCAAGAACGCTCTCTTCATGCTCTCCCAAGAAGTAACGGTCCCGGGTGCCAATTCATAAAGCCAATCCTTAGCTTTTTCCACAAGAGAGAATGGAAAAGCTTTCATCATTAGAATGTTCCCATCGACATTTATGGGTGTCATGCTCGAACAAACAACCTCGAACTCCTTGAGATGCTTGTTGGGATCTTCCATGGAAAGCCCATGGTATTTCGGAATGTGGTGCAACAAGCTTGACTTCAACTCGAATTCATCGGTCTTGCCTTGGGCAGCCGCGGGGTATTGAATGCATAATGGTGCGGCATTGGCCAACCCCGAGGCCGAAAGCTCTTTAATGGTCCGATTGACCGCTGCCATAACTTCTTCTTCCACACTTTCAAACTCAGATTCGGCCTCTGAACTTGAACTAGGTTCACTAGGTTCACTAGGTTCGGGATGCCTCCTCTTTCTTCTCAAATCACGTTCAAAATCGTCGTTAAAGTCCAAGATATGTGCATGCACAGTTTGAGAACTCCGCGTCATGCACTAGTACCTAAACCAAGAAAACAAAACAAAATAAGAAAACTAGGTAAATTACACTAAAAACATACGGCAAAAACACAAGGGATTAGCAATTTTGCTAATCCCCGGCAACGGCGCCAAAATTTGATGCGAGAATTATACGCACACAAATTAAACCCTCTTTTCGTCAAATTGTAGTATATGTATAAGTAGGGATCGTTCTGGACCGGGGATTAGGAGGGATTGTTAACCACTTGGATTTGACTCAAAAACGTAAAATAACAATATGAAACACTATACTAGACTCAAAGAATGCAAAACTAAACTTTAAAACACTAAGACAAACCAAAAGACTCAAAACAACACAAACACACTCAAATCTGCCTAAAAACCACTTTCTGGGCAGATTTGAGCACAAACACAAATTTGGACGAAATTAAGTAATAACTTGTCTCAAGAAAGTAAAAACACAATATAAAACACTAAACTAACTCAAAGAATGTAAAACTAAACACTTAAAACATTAAAACAAACCAAAAGACTCAAACATCACCCAAAACACTCAAAACTGCCTTAAAATCACTTTCTGGGCAGTTTTGAGCACTTTGGTGAATTTGGACGAAATTGGGAAATAAAATGAATCAAAACACTTTAAAACACAAACTAAGACACTTTCTAACTAAGCTGGACACTAAAGTAAAGGGGGATTAAGGTTTTGACGAAATTAAATTAAATAAAACAAGTTAATAAACTAGGCAGATTGTATAAACGGATTTGAGAAACAAGATGATGGATGGATTAGTTAGAGGTCCATTCTCCACACATGACACATTTATATATGAATCGATTCTCCAATTGTTTTTCATTAACTATGATGCTCAACACCCCAAGTTAACCGTGATGCACTAATTAACTCTCAAATTTTCCTTCAGTTATTGAATTGGATGATGCATGCGACAATTCAAATCATTCTCCAATGGTTCTCAACATGAATGCATAGAAGAGATACAATGAGAGATCATTATGCTCTATGAAAATTATAAGTGTTGACGAGGCAATTGTAACTATGAATGCATGATACTTTTGCCAAGAATTCAATTAACGCGGTTGTGACTAGCAACCTTCACTACTCATGTTTATAAACTTGTGACGATTAGGTGGAACTCATTTATAAACTAGCATCGAGTTTATGCATGAAGACTAAGTATGCATTCCTAATCAACATACAAAAACAAGTCTTTAATAAACATGATAATTGAATTGCAATCACAAATTAACAAATCACAATTGGAAGAAATCAATTCATATTTCAAACATATCCATGGCTTCAAACTTTCCCCTAACTAATTAGGGGTTTAGCCACTCATGATTACAACAAACTTAGAGAGTAATAACAAAGTAAACATTGAAAACAAGAATTGAAGTACACCTAAAAATTCCAACAACTCAATCTTGAATTGTATGAACGTTTAGGCCTCTTCTCCTCTAGTTGCTGCGGCACAAGGGGTTTTGGTGAGTTTTGGGGGTTATGGATGATAGGAGCATATTTAGGCGACTTACTTAGCTTGTTTTCGTGCATTTATATTGTTAATTCATAGTTGTTTTAGTTGTTTAAGCCATTTTCGTGTGTTTTTAGGTTCATATGGCTAAGGAAGCAAAAAGATGCATTTTGGAGCATTTTGGAGCAAAATTGGACTTGGAATGGATAGCTTATGTTTGGAGCAAAAGGAAGGGCTTTGTGACCTGATTTGCAAGCTGTGAAAACAAGAAAAAAAACGCTCAAAACACATGCCATATGTGGAAATACCATTTACATCAGATTTGAGCCATTTAACTTACCTTAAATACTTACCTTGTTTGTCATCCTCTCAGCCATGTTTTAAAGTAATGAAAACCTGATTTGGAGGTGGAAAATGAGGAAACAAAGTTCAAAACAAATGCCATTCTCTTTGAATCAGATTCTAGCCTTTTATACACACTTCATTCCAGCCACTCCACATGCATTTCCAACCCACATGCACCTTTAATCATTCAACCATGCAGCCACACATTCACCCACATGCATTTCCACCCACATGCTCTCCCAATTCATCATTGCAGCCACATATCCATCCCACTTCATCATTTCAGTCACCAAAACACCCACATGCATTTCCACAATCACATTCACTTCATCATTGCACCACAAATCAGCCACACATTCACCCACATGCACCCTTTCATTTCTGTCAAAGCACATGCACTCCCACCCTTTAATCACATGCACAAACCACCCACATGCTCTCCCAATTCATCATTGCAGCCACATATCCATCCCACTTCATCATTTCAGTCACCAAAACACCCACATGCATTTCCACAATCACATTCACTTCATCATTGCACCACAAATCAGCCACACATTCACCCACATGCACCCTTTCATTTCTGTCAAAGCACATGCACTCCCACCCTTTAATCACATGCACAAATCAGCCACATGCATCTCCCATCACCATTTCAGATTTCCACCAAGTTCCTAGCTGTCATGTTCCCCCCATTTCACCTATAAATAAGCATCCATTGCATTCATTCTCATTCACTCTTCCATATTCAGAAAACCATCTCATATACACATCCATTCACGCCAGAAATTCATGCTCTCTCTCTAACACAGCCATACTTCACCATTCTTCATATTTTCTGCCCAAAAACACTCCTTGCCTTCCCCTACATCCATCCCTACCCTAAACACATCATTCTACATCATCCATAACCCCCAAAACTCACCAAAACCCCTTGTGCTGCAGCAACTAAAGGAGAAGAGGCCTAAACGTTCATACAATTCAAGATTGAGTTGTTGGGATTTTTAGGTGTTCTTCGTTCTTGTTTTCAATGTTTACCTTGTTATTACTATCTAAGTTTGTTGTAATCATGAGTGGCTAAACCCCTAATTAGTTAGGGGAAAATTTGAAGCCATGAACATGTTTGAAATATGAATTGATTTCTTCCAATTGTGATTTGTTAAGTTATGATTGCAATTCAATTATCATGTTTATTAAAAACTTGTTTTTGTATGTTGATTAGGGATGCATACTTAGTCTTCATGCATAAACTCGATGCTAGTTTATAAACGAGTTTCACCTAATCGTCACAAGTTTATAAACATGAGTAGTGAAGGTTGTTAGTCACAACCGCGTTAATTGAATTCTTGGCAAGAGTATCATGCATTCATAGTTACAATTGCCTCGTCAACACTTATAATTCTCATAGAGCATAATGATCTCTCATTGTATCTCTTCTATGCATTCATGTTGAGAACCATTGGAGAATGATTTGAATTGTCGCATGCATCATCCAATTCAATAACATAAGGAAAATTTGAGAGTTAATTAGTGCATCACGGTTAACTTGGGGTGTTGAGCATCATAGATAATGAAAAGCAATTGGAGAATCGATTCATATATAAATGTGTCATGTGTGGAGAATGGACCTCTAACTAATCCATCCATCATCTTGTTTCTCAAATCCGTTTATACAATCTGCCTAGTTTATTAACTTGTTTTATTTAATTTAATTTCGTCAAAACCTTAATCCCCCTTTACTTTAGTGTCCAACTTAGTTAGAAAGTGTCTTAGTTTGTGTTTTTAAGTGTTTTGATTCAATTTGTTACACAAATTCGTCCAAATTCACCAAAGTGTCCAAAACTGCCCAGAAAGTGTTTTTAAGGCAGTTTTGAGTGTTTTGGGTGATGTTTGAGTCTTTTGGTTTGTTTTAGTGTTTTAAAGTTTAGTTTTGCATTCTTTGAGTCTAGTAAGTGTTTTATATTGTGTTCTTACGTTTTTGAGTCAATTTCACATTGATTAGCATCCCTAGTTAATCCCCGGTCTAGAACGATCCCTATTTGCTCATTTACTACAATTGTCATCCATAGGGTTTAATTTGTGTGTTTAACTATTTTCGCATCAAATTTTGGCGCCGTTGCCGGGGATTAGCAAAATTGCTAATCCCTTGTGTTTTTGCCGTATGTTTTTAGTGTAATTTACCTAGTTTTCTTATTTGGTTTTGTTTTCTTGGTTTAGGTACTAGTGCATGACGCGGAGTTCTCAAACTGTGCATGCACATATCTTGGACTTTAACGACGATTTTGAACGTGATTTGAGAAGAAAGAGGAGGCATCCCGAACCTAGTGAACCTAGTTCAAGTTCAGAGGCCGAATCTGAGTTTGAAAGTGTGGAAGAAGAAGTTATGGCAGCGGACAATCGGACCATTAAAGAGCTTTCGGCCTCGGGGTTGACCAATGCCGCACCATTATGCATTCAATACCCCGCGGCTGCCCAAGGCAAGACCGATGAATTCGAGTTGAAGTCAAGCTTGTTGCACCACATTCCGAAATACCATGGGCTTTCCATGGAAGATCCCAACAAGCATCTCAAGGAGTTCGAGGTTGTTTGTTCGAGCATGACACCCATAAATGTCGATGGGAACATTCTAATGATGAAAGCTTTTCCATTCTCTCTTGTGGAAAAGGCTAAGGATTGGCTTTATGAATTGGCACCCGGGACCGTTACTTCTTGGGAGAGCATGAAGAGAGCATTGTTGGAGAAGTTCTTCCCTACTTCAAGAGTCATTCTCTTGAGGAAGAAAATTAGTGGAATCCAACAAAGTCAAGGAGAATCTTTTCCGGCATACTACGAGCGTTTTAAAGCCCTTGTTGCATCGTGTCCTCAACATCAAATGAAGGAGGAGCTTCTCCTTCAATATTTCTATGAGGGCCTTCTTCCCATTGAAAGGCAAATGCTCGATGCTTCGGCGGGAGGTGCATTGGTGGACAAAACTCCTATGTCGGCCAAGACCCTAATTGCAAACCGTGCTCTAAATGCACAACAATATGAAGGACTTGGGCAAAGGGACCCCCCACGGCAACACTTGAATGAGGTAAGTTCTCAATCCGATATTCAATCTCAGATAGCTAATCTTACTTCTATTGTGTCTCAGATGGCCGAAGGAATGAAGATACAAAGACCGATTGTATGTGGTGTATGTTCTATCCAAGGACACCCTTCGGAAAAATGCCCTCAATTGATTGAGAATGGGGGATGGGAGAGTGCAAATGCCATTGGATTTCCGAGCCACAATCAACCAAGGAATGATCCATATTCCAACACATACAATCCGGGTTGGAGAGACCATCCAAACTTCAAGTGGAGGGAACCTCAACAACCTCAACAACAAGGAGGCTTTAGACAACAACCCCCGGGGTTCTACACCAAGCCATTCGGCCCCAATCCCAACCAAGAACAACCTGCCCAAAACAATCAAGGTACGTCGTTGGGCAATGAAACACTTCTTAAATTACTTACCAATTTGTCTCAGGGGCAAGAGGATCAAACCAAAGCCATGCAAAACCAAGACAAAAGGGTGGATCACTTGGAGAAACAAATTGGGCAGATTGCGGAATTTGTAGGACAATTCCGAGACAAAGGCAAGCTCCCTAGCTCAACCATTGTCAATCCAAGGGGAGGGTGCGAATCTGCCAAGGCAATCATGTTGAGAAGTGGTAAGGAGGTCGGAACCACCTCAAGGCCATCCAAAACAAGTCAAGAAGAGGACATGTTGCCGCAGCCTCCTATTGTGCCAAAACCGTCCAACACGCCTAAGGTAAGTCCAAATTCGACTTTGTCAAGTTCTATTCCACTAAACGTGCCCTTTCCTGGCAGGTTTAGGCAAACAAAGAAGGAGGAGCATGAGAAGGACATTCTGGAGACGTTTAGGAAAGTTCAAGTCAATATCCCGCTCCTAGATGCCATAAACCAAGTGCCCAAATACGCTAAGTTCTTGAAGGAATTGTGCACTACAAGGAAGAGGGCGTCACATAAAGAGGTAGTAAGGGTAAGTGAGAACGTTTCCGCTGTTCTACAAAGAAAGTTACCACCAAAGTGCAAAGATCCAGGTAGCTTTACAATCCCTTGTATTATTGGTCAAACTAAGTTCGAACATGCTATGTTAGACTTAGGAGCTTCAATTAACGTCATGCCATACTCTATTTATGCTTCAATGAACCTTGGCGAATTGAAAAATGATGGTGTGGTTATTCAGTTGGCCGATAGATCTAATGCCTATCCAAAGGGCGTATTGGAAGATGTCTTAGTGCAGGTGAATGATTTGATCTTCCCGGCGGATTTCTATGTCCTTGAAATGGAGGAAACCACCCATGCTCCATCCTTGCCGATTCTTCTTGGGAGGCCATTCATGAAGACGGCCCGAACTAAGATAGACGTGTTTAAAGGCACTTTAACAATGGAATTCGATGGGGAAGTGATTGATTTTAATATTTCTGAAACTATGAGATTTCCTAATGATGATCATTCATGTTTCTCTATTGATATTCTTGATTCTTTGGCGCAGGCACACCTTGATCAATTACATGGCGATGCACTTGAAACAGTCATTACAAATGGCATCGAAATGAAGGATCACATGGATGCCACCATAACAAACCACGGCACACAATTGAACACCCATGCCGTGGCCTTTGATGAAGATGTAATTGAGACCGTGGCAGCCCTAGAGTCATTGCCACGGCTCCAAGGTAAGTTCCCTAGTTCAATTTCAATCCCAATTTCGACTGATAAGTTGCTTCCTTCTATAGAACAACCACCTACACTCGAGCTCAAACCGTTGCCAAATCACTTGAAGTATGTGTTTTTGGGCGAGCAAGACACATTGCCCGTCATTATAGCTTCATCACTCACGGCACAAGAGGAGGAGAAGTTGGTGAGGGTTCTCAAAGAGCACAAGACGGCAATAGGGTGGACTTTGGCCGACATCAAGGGTATAAGTCCTACCACGTGCATGCATCGAATTCTCATGGAAGAAGGCGCCAAACCATCAAGGGAAGCCCAACGTCGACTCAACCCACCAATGATGGAAGTAGTGAAGAAGGAAATCATCAAATTGCTTGATTGTGGCGTCATCTATCCCATCTCGGATAGTTGTTGGGTTTCACCAGTCCAAGTGGTTCCCAAGAAGTCCGGAGTCACGGTGGTGAAAAATGAAGAAGATGAACTTGTGCCTACACGCATTCAAACCGGTTGGAGGGTGTGCATTGACTATAGGAAGCTAAATGCGGCAACAAGGAAAGATCACTTCCCTTTGCCATTCATCGATCAAATGCTTGAAAGGTTAGCCGGTCATTCTTTTTATTGCTTTCTTGATGGTTATTCGGGATATAATCAAATTGTCATAGCGCCGGATGATCAAGAAAAGACCACCTTTACTTGTCCATTTGGTACTTTTGCATATCGTCGTATGCCATTTGGTTTATGCAATGCATCGGCCACTTTCCAACGATGCATGGTAAGTATCTTCTCTGATTATGTTGAAAAGATAATTGAAGTATTTATGGACGATTTTAGTGTGTTTGGAGACTCATTTGATGCTTGTTTGCATAATCTCACTTTAATCTTGAAAAGATGCATGGAAACTAACCTTGTTTTGAATTGGGAAAAATGTCATTTTATGGTTAAACAAGGTATAGTTTTGGGTCATATCATCTCTGAAAAAGGAATTGAAGTTGATAAGTCTAAAATAGATCTTGTACGTCACTTACCCTCTCCTACTTCGGTTAGAGAGGTCCGTTCTTTTCTTGGCCATGCAGGATTCTATAGGCGATTTATCAAGGATTTTTCTAAGATTGCACAACCACTATGCCGTCTCCTACAAAAAGAAGTGGCGTTTGAATTCACTAAGGAGTGCACGGCATCATTCAACCAACTCAAGGAGTTGTTGACCACGGCACCCATTATTGTTCCCCCGGATTGGAGCCTCCCGTTCGAGCTTATGTGTGATGCGTCCGACTATGCTTTAGGAGCAGTTGTAGGACAAAGAAAGGACAAGAGGCCGCATGTCATCTACTACGCCTCACGGACATTGAATGATGCTCAACTTAATTATTCCACAACCGAAAAAGAACTCTTGGCTATTGTATTTGCATTAGATAAGTTTAGATCATATCTTCTTGGTACTAAAGTAATTGTTTTCACTGACCATGCAGCCTTGAAGTATCTTCTCACCAAAAAGGAGGCTAAGCCAAGACTCATTCGTTGGATGCTCCTACTTCAAGAGTTCGATCTTGAAATCCGAGACAAGAAAGGGTGTGAAAACGTGGTGGCTGACCACCTAAGTAGACTGGTGAGTGAGGAAGAGTCCACCCCCATTTTAGAAACGTTTCCGGATGAGCAACTTTTGTCCATTGAGGTAAGAACCCCTTGGTATGCCGATTTGGTAAATTTCTTGGTGTCTAAGCAAGTTCCTAGTACCCTAAACAAGTTCCAACGTGATAAACTTGTTCATGATGCACGTTTTTATGTTTGGGATGATCCATATTTATGGAAATTCTGCCCAGATCAGATTGTGCGTAGATGTGTGCCCGAATCTGAATTTAATTCCATTCTTACATTCTGCCATACTTATGCATGTGGGGGACATTTTGGCACCCAAAGGACAGCCCTAAAGGTGTTACAATCTGGATTTTATTGGCCTAATCTCTTTAAAGACGCTAAAATGTTTTGTTTAACATGCGATAAGTGTCAAAGAACAGGTAACATAGGGCCTAAGGACCAAATGCCGCAACAATCTCTCTCCTTTGTGGAAATTTTTGATGTTTGGGGTATTGATTTCATGGGCCCCTTCCCTCCATCTTTTGGTTTCACTTATATCTTGCTAGCTGTCGATTATGTTTCCAAATGGGTGGAAGCCAAAGCCACCCGTACTAACGATTCTAAGGTTGTTGCAGATTTTGTGAAATCTAATATTTTTGCTAGGTTTGGGATGCCACGAGTTTTAATAAGTGATGGGGGTTCTCACTTTCGTAACCGCACCATTGAAGCTTTGCTCAAGAAGTACAACGTTACTCATAAGGTTTCCACACCTTATCACCCTCAAACTAATGGGCAAGCGGAGGTTTCAAATAGGGAGATCAAACAAGTCCTAGAGAAAACCGTGGGACCCTCAAGAAGAGATTGGAGTTTGCGCTTGGACGATGCATTGTGGGCCTATCGTACGGCTTACAAAACTCCCCTTGGCATGTCACCTTTTCGGCTTATATATGGTAAGCCATGTCATTTGCCCGTTGAGTTAGAGCACAAGGCACATTGGGCTGTGAAAACCTTCAATTTGGACATAGACGTTGCTGGAGTTCATAGGAAGCTCCAATTAGATGAACTTGAGGAGATTAGGAACGAGGCTTACGAGAATGCTCGCATCTACAAGGACAAAACGAAGGCTTATCATGATAAGATGCTTCGTACCAAAACGTTCTCCAAGGGGCAGAAAGTGTTGCTTTTTGATTCAAGACTTCGGTTATTCCCTGGTAAGTTACGTTCCAAATGGATTGGACCTCTTGTTGTTACTAATGTTTTTCCTCATGGTGCAGTCCAAGTCCAAAGCTTAAAAAGTGGCCACGAGTTCAAGGTGAACGGACATAGATTGAAGCCATACTATGAGAACTTTGTGGAGCATGTTGTGGAAGAACTTCCCTTGGGTGCCGTGGGCTCCAATCTGGAGTGATTTGGGTTCTTCGTCCGGCTGTACGACGTTAAAGCAAGTGCTACTTGGGAGGCAACCCATGCATTTAACAAAAGAAGACCTAGAATGCACTCCAATTCCAGATTTGCGTTCCTAAACTCTTCTCTTTGTTGCTATTTCGTTTCTGCCATGTTAGGTTGTTTAGTTGCTTTTTGTGTGTTTACTTATGATTTGTGTGAATCTAAGCTTAAAACATTGAGGACAATGTTTGATATAAGTGTGGGGGGGTAACTAAGTTTATTTAATGCAAATTCGTGGGATTTTATCACCCATTACTTAAAATGTTGTTCCTTGCTGTTTTAAGGTGTTTTTAAGTTGTTTTAGTATGTTTTGTTTTTATAACTCCGAAAATCACATAAAAATTTGAAAAACATGTTTTAAAAAGCCTAAAAAGAGTGTTTTGAGTCGTTTTTGTGTGTTTGTGTTTTAGGGTACCTTCCAACACAATGATGAGGATTTGGTTTTAATTGCATGACTATTAAAGAATGTTGTAAACATGGCTGGAAGTTGATTTGTGCTTTGGTTTATGCTTGGTTATGGTTATAGCTTATGAATTCACATGTAATCACAAAAAGAGAAAATCAGTTTTTGTAACATGCTTGAAGGAAGAAACTCAAACTAAAGCTACATCCTTGTGAGACTTGAGCCTATAACGTTCTTTGGAGAGTATAAATCTGCGATTTCTTGTTTTCTAAAGTCGTTGCATGATCTCATCATTCTTTGCTTGGTTGCTACTTGGAATGCATTTCATTATAGTTCCAAATACTAGAACTCATGCCCAATTCATTCAAAGCAGGATATTGATTGCATAACATACAATAAGATGAAGTTGTTAGTCAAGCCAAAGCCAAAAAGCCTATCCCTTTTCACATGTATTGTAGGATTACCCCTTTTGAGCCTTTTCAAGCTTATTTTCTTTGTTAAACCACATTATCCTCACCTAGCTTAGATTAGGACTTTCCATACCCTTGTTCTTAAAAGATAGTGAAGCATGACTTAGAATGAACTCCTTTTGATCAATATATTGCAGAAAACGAGTGTGGGGGAAGATAATAGGGCACGGCAAAGAAGAAAATAAAAGAAAAAAAAAATGGTGAAAAGAAAGAAAAAGAGTTGAAAAAGAAGTAAGAATGATCTCACAAGTGTTGGTTATTGAAGGAAGGGTCCAAAAGAGTGAATTTGACCCTAATTGTGCATGAATCTTCCCTTGTGTTTAAAAGTTGATTTCTGCCATTAAAAGTGAGTTTAAGTGTCAATCTCATTACTTTGCTTCCTATTGCTTTAAGAACCTTTGTTTTTCCTTTGCTTTTCCTTGTTAGCCATTACCCTTAGCCCCGTTACAACCCTCAACTTCTATCTTGATGTTATGTATTCAATATGTGGAGTTTGAATTTGGTATGAGCATATGGAATCACTGGTTCTCGTTCTAAGTAGTAGCATTCCATTCATGAGATCATATTCATGTCATTGTCGTAAATCCAGAAAATGCTTTCTTTGATATAACATATGTGAGTGTTAGAATTCATATTTACATCAATCTTCTCACATATACCTAGTGTAGGGTGTGAAGTTAGAAAATCTGTGTGAAAATAGAGTGCATTCTAGTAAGGAATTGAGGAAATTCTCTAAGGCATGTTACTACATTCCAAATGTGTTTTAATTGATTAAATGCGAACTAGTGAATGGTAACTATGATTAAGTGTTTGTTGAAGTGTAAAGAAAGCTAAATGTTGTGGGAATGATGTTCTATATTGTGTCATGTTCGTTTGAAATCCCTGAGATACATGTTGGAAGGTTTAGATTGTGTTTTGTTTTGTTTTTGGTTTCTTTTGTTTTGTTTTGCTCGAGGACTAGCAAAAGCTAAGTGTGGGGGAATTTGATAGGAGCATATTTAGGCGACTTACTTAGCTTGTTTTCGTGCATTTATATTGTTAATTCATAGTTGTTTTAGTTGTTTAAGCCATTTTCGTGTGTTTTTAGGTTCATATGGCTAAGGAAGCAAAAAGATGCATTTTGGAGCATTTTGGAGCAAAATTGGACTTGGAATGGATAGCTTATGTTTGGAGCAAAAGGAAGGGCTTTGTGACCTGATTTGCAAGCTGTGAAAACAAGAAAAAAAACGCTCAAAACACATGCCATATGTGGAAATACCATTTACATCAGATTTGAGCCATTTAACTTACCTTAAATACTTACCTTGTTTGTCATCCTCTCAGCCATGTTTTAAAGTAATGAAAACCTGATTTGGAGGTGGAAAATGAGGAAACAAAGTTCAAAACAAATGCCATTCTCTTTGAATCAGATTCTAGCCTTTTATACACACTTCATTCCAGCCACTCCACATGCATTTCCAACCCACATGCACCTTTAATCATTCAACCATGCAGCCACACATTCACCCACATGCATTTCCACCCACATGCTCTCCCAATTCATCATTGCAGCCACATATCCATCCCACTTCATCATTTCAGTCACCAAAACACCCACATGCATTTCCACAATCACATTCACTTCATCATTGCACCACAAATCAGCCACACATTCACCCACATGCACCCTTTCATTTCTGTCAAAGCACATGCACTCCCACCCTTTAATCACATGCACAAACCACCCACATGCTCTCCCAATTCATCATTGCAGCCACATATCCATCCCACTTCATCATTTCAGTCACCAAAACACCCACATGCATTTCCACAATCACATTCACTTCATCATTGCACCACAAATCAGCCACACATTCACCCACATGCACCCTTTCATTTCTGTCAAAGCACATGCACTCCCACCCTTTAATCACATGCACAAATCAGCCACATGCATCTCCCATCACCATTTCAGATTTCCACCAAGTTCCTAGCTGTCATGTTCCCCCCATTTCACCTATAAATAAGCATCCATTGCATTCATTCTCATTCACTCTTCCATATTCAGAAAACCATCTCATATACACATCCATTCACGCCAGAAATTCATGCTCTCTCTCTAACACAGCCATACTTCACCATTCTTCATATTTTCTGCCCAAAAACACTCCTTGCCTTCCCCTACATCCATCCCTACCCTAAACACATCATTCTACATCATCCATAACCCCCAAAACTCACCAAAACCCCTTGTGCTGCAGCAACTAAAGGAGAAGAGGCCTAAACGTTCATACAATTCAAGATTGAGTTGTTGGGATTTTTAGGTGTTCTTCGTTCTTGTTTTCAATGTTTACCTTGTTATTACTATCTAAGTTTGTTGTAATCATGAGTGGCTAAACCCCTAATTAGTTAGGGGAAAATTTGAAGCCATGAACATGTTTGAAATATGAATTGATTTCTTCCAATTGTGATTTGTTAAGTTATGATTGCAATTCAATTATCATGTTTATTAAAAACTTGTTTTTGTATGTTGATTAGGGATGCATACTTAGTCTTCATGCATAAACTCGATGCTAGTTTATAAACGAGTTTCACCTAATCGTCACAAGTTTATAAACATGAATAGTGAAGGTTGTTAGTCACAACCGCGTTAATTGAATTCTTGGCAAGAGTATCATGCATTCATAGTTACAATTGCCTCGTCAACACTTATAATTCTCATAGAGCATAATGATCTCTCATTGTATCTCTTCTATGCATTCATGTTGAGAACCATTGGAGAATGATTTGAATTGTCGCATGCATCATCCAATTCAATAACATAAGGAAAATTTGAGAGTTAATTAGTGCATCACGGTTAACTTGGGGTGTTGAGCATCATAGATAATGAAAAGCAATTGGAGAATCGATTCATATATAAATGTGTCATGTGTGGAGAATGGACCTCTAACTAATCCATCCATCATCTTGTTTCTCAAATCCGTTTATACAATCTGCCTAGTTTATTAACTTGTTTTATTTAATTTAATTTCGTCAAAACCTTAATCCCCCTTTACTTTAGTGTCCAACTTAGTTAGAAAGTGTCTTAGTTTGTGTTTTTAAGTGTTTTGATTCAATTTGTTACACAAATTCGTCCAAATTCACCAAAGTGTCCAAAACTGCCCAGAAAGTGTTTTTAAGGCAGTTTTGAGTGTTTTGGGTGATGTTTGAGTCTTTTGGTTTGTTTTAGTGTTTTAAAGTTTAGTTTTGCATTCTTTGAGTCTAGTAAGTGTTTTATATTGTGTTCTTACGTTTTTCAGTCAATTTCACATTGATTAGCATCCCTAGTTAATCCCCGGTCTAGAACGATCCCTATTTGCTCATTTACTACAATTGTCATCCATAGGGTTTAATTTGTGTGTTTAACTATTTTCGCATCAATGGATGATGTAGAAGGATGTGTTTAGGGTAGGGATGGATGTAGGGGAAGGTAAGGAGTGTTTTTGGGCAGAAAATATGAAGAATGGTGAAGTATGGTAGTGCTAGAGAGAGGGGAGGAATTTCTGGCGTGAATGAATGTGTATGAGAGATGGTTTTCTGAAATGGAAGAGTGTGTGTTTTGTGGCTGCAATGCATGCTTATTTATAGGTGAAATGGGGGGAACATGATGACTAGGAATTAGGTGGAAAGCTGAAATGGTGATGGGAGATGCATGTGGCAGAAATGCATGTGATTAAAGGGTGGGAATGCATGTGTTTTGACAGAAAATAAAAGGGAATGCTGGAAATCTGGAATGGGAACCCACGGCATGGTTGTTTTCTGGTGGTGAATGGGTTTATGTTTGAATGGTGCATGTGGGTTGATTATTTAAAGGGAGTGCATGTGGAATAAAGGTTGGAATGAACATGAAATGCACGGTTTTGAGAGATGATTATGGATGCATGTGTTGAATGATTATGGGTGTATGTGGGTGGAAATGCATGTGGGAATGCATGTGATTTGGCTGAAATGAAAGGTAGTGGGAAGTGCATGTAAGCCACGGCAAGGAATGCATTTTCTGAATGAATGAAGGCAGGTTATGTGGAAGGGCTTGAACAAAGGTAGAAGCATGGCACAAAGGTGAATGGGTGATGTGTGAATGTGGTTGAATGATTAAAGTGTAAATGATTAATGAATGGTTCTTTGTTGATGGTGGAAATCTGAAATGATGAAGTGGAATGTGCATGTGGCTGCAATGATGGTGTTTTGCACGGCAATGATGGAGAAAGAATGTGTGGATGTATGGTTGTGTTGGTGATGAATGTGAACTCTTTGTTCTTCATTTTCATTCCTTTGGTCTTCAATTTCGTCCATCTACTTGGCTTTAAGCATATGCAATCCATTCCAATCTCTAATTTGCTCCAAAAGGCTCCGAAAGGCATCCTTTTGCATCCTTAGCCATATGAACCTATAAACACACGAAAATGACTTTAAACACTAAATTAAGTAAGAAAACACAACATAAATGCATAAGAACTAGCTAACTAAGGCGCATAAATATGCTTCTATCAACCCTCTTTTTGACAATTGTAGTATAAGTATAAGTAGGGATCGTTCTTAACCGGGGATTAGGAGGGATTGTAAATCACTTGGAAACTGACTCAAAAACGTAAAAACACAATATAAAACACTATACTAGACTCAAAGAATGCAAAACTAAACTTTAAAACACTAAGACAAACCAAAAGACTCAAACATCACCCAAAACACTCAAAACTGCCTTAAAATCACTTTCTGGGCAGTTTTGAGCACTTTGGTGAATTTGGACGAATTTGTGTAATAAATTGAATTAAAACACTTATAAACACAAACTAAGACACTTTCTAACTAAATTGGACACTAAAGTAAAGGGGGATTAAGGTTTTGACGAAATTAAATTAAATGGACAGATTGTAATTAAGGCAGAATGTAAATATGAATATGATGAAAAGTATGGATGAATGCTAGCTAAGGGGTTCATCTCCACACATGTTGCACTTGCATAATAAAACGATTTCCAATTGCATTTCAATAAACCATGAATTCTCAACACCCCGGGTTAATTAGGTCCGCTTAAATTAACCGTCAAGTTTTCCTTAAGTTAATGAATTGGATGATTGCATACGACAACCCAAAGCATTCCCCACAAGTTCCCTACATGAATTGCATAATAGAGATACAAGCAAGAATCATTAAGTTCTTTGAAAACTATAAGTGTTGACGAGGCATTCGTTACTATGATTGCATGAAACTTATGCCAAGAATTTATTTAACGCGATTGTTTATAAGCAACCATAAGTTCATAACTATTAGGTGAAACTCACTTATATTCTAGCGTCATATTCATGCATGAAAATTAAGCGTGCACTCTCAATAAACATACATAAATAGGTTATCAATAAAACAGTTAAACAAATTGAATTCACAACTTATGAAACGTAATTAGAAGTAATCAAATCAAAATGCAAGTATAAACATATATTTCGAATCACCCCCTAGCTAATGGGGGTTTAGTTCTTCATAACATTGAAATCAAAGAAACACCTAAACATTCCAACAACTCAAACTTGAATTGTATGAACGTTTAAGCACTCTTTTCTTCCATTCCTCAAACATACAAAACAAAGAGAATTGAATTTAAACATTGAAATCAAAGAAACACCTAAACATTCACACCAACTCAAACTTGAATTGTATGAACGTTTAGGCCCTCTTATCTTCCTCTTCGTTGTAGCACAAGGTCTAAGGATAGTTTGATGGTGTGAATGGTTTGGGGAGTGGTTGGAGTGGCTGCAATGGAGGAGAAAAGTGTTTTGGTGGCTGATGCAAGGGTGTGGAGAGGTTTTGACGAATTTCTGGAATATGGAAGAGTCAATGAATGTTTGTGTGAAGTGTGTATGGTTTTTATAGGGAGATGGATGGATGGGAGAGGGAACATGACAGCTAGGTTGCATGTGCAAATGCTAGGATGGCTGAAATTGTAAGGGGAATGCATGTGCAATGTTGGAAATCTGATGGGAGAAAGGTGGATGCATGTGTTGGCTGATTTAAAGAATGTGAGGGAATGATGAAAGGGGAAACATGACAGCTAGGATGAATGCATGTGGAGTGCATGTGCAATGTTTTAAAGAATGGAATGCATGTGAATATGCTAGAAATCTGATGGGAATGAATGATTAAATGTGAATGGCTGATTAGAATCTAGGGTGCATGTGGGTTAGAAATGCATGTGGGTGAATGTTTGAATGATTAAAGGGGAAACATGACAGCTAGGTTGGTTGGTGGTTGCCATGGAGGTGTGGAATGATGGAATTTCACAAGGGGAATGCATGTGCACAGTTTTGGTGTGGAGAAATGATTATGGATGCATGTGTTGAATGATTTCTTGGTGAGGGATGTGGAGTGGCTGGAATGATGAATGAATAAAGGGTGCATGTGGGTTAATTAATTAAAGGGAGTGCATGTGCAATGTTGTTGTTGGTGCAATGATGGAGGAACAAGTGCATGTGGCTGAAATGTGGAAGGTGTGTGGCTACTTCAAGTAGGAATCCTTGTGACATCAACTCTTCAATTTCGTCCATTCCTTTTGCTCCAAGTATAAGTTATCCCTTCCAAGTCCAATTTTGCTCCAAAATGCTCCAAAATGCATCTTTTTGCTTCCTTAGCCACATGAACCTAAAAACACACGAAAATGGCTTAAACGCCAAAAACAACTATGAATTAACAATATAAATGCACGAAAACAAGCTAAGTAAGTCGCCTAAATATGGTCCTATCAAATTCCCCCACACTTAGCTTTTGCTAGTCCTCGAGCAAAACAAAACAAAAGAAACCAAAAACAAAACAAAACGAACAAAACACAACCTACACCTTCCAACAATCGTCTCAGGGATTTCCAATGCACATGACATGTTAAAAATCATTATTCCCACAGATTTTGGTTATCTTTACACTTAAGTACATACTTAATCATAGTCACCACATACTAATTCACAATTAAGCATTTAAAACTATATTTTGAATGTAGTAACATGCCTTAGAGAATTTGCTCAATTCCTTACAAGATATGCACTCAATTTTCACTCAGATTTTCTGACTACACACCCTAAACTAGTTATATGTGAGAAGATTGATGTAAACATAAAAACGAACACTCACATATATGTATTTCAAAGGAAGCAATTTCTGGAGTTAATAAGCATGTTTAGATATGATCTCATGAATGGATTGCTACTACTTAGATGCGAGAACCAGTAACACCATGATGCGAGATTTATACGCACACAAATTAAACCCTCTTTTTGACAATTGTAGTATAAGTATAAGTAAGGATCGTTCTAGACCGGGGATTAGGAGGGATTGTTAACCACTTGGATTTGACTCAAAAACGTAAAATAACAATATGAAACACTATACTAGACTCAAAGAATGCAAAACTAAACTTTAAAACACTAAAACAAACCAAAAGACTCAAAACAACACAAACACACTCAAATCTGCCTAAAAACCACTTTCTGGGCAGATTTGAGCACAAACACAAATTTGGACGAAATTAAGTAATAACTTGACTCAAGAACGTAAAAACACAATATAAAACACTAAACTAACTTAAAGAATGTAAAACTAAACACTTAAAACATTAAAACAAACCAAAAGACTCAAACATCACCCAAAACACTCAAAACTGCCTTAAAATCACTTTCTGGGCAGTTTTGTGCACTTTGGTGAATCTGGACGAAATTGGGAAATAAAATGAATCAAAACACTTAAAAGCACAAACTAAATTGATTTCTAACTAAATTGGACATTAAAGTAAAGGGGGATTTAGATTTATACGAAAATTGAAATAACAAAACAAGTTAATAAACTAAACAGATTGTAAAACGAATTTGATGGAATGGAATGAATGGATGATAGAATGGCTAAGGGGTTCATCTCCATACATGTTATACTTGCATAATAAAATGATTTCCAATTGCATTTCAATAAATCATTAATTCTCAACACCCCAAGTTAACCGTGATGCACTAATTAACCTTCAAATCTTCCTAACGTTATTGAATTGGATGATGCATGCGACAATTCAAAACATTCCCCACAAGTCCTCAACATGAATGCATAGAAGAGGTACAAGCAAGAATCATTATGCTCTATGAAAATTATAAGTGTTGACGAGGCATTCGTTACTATGGATTGCATGAAACTTATGCCAAGAATTCATTTAACGCGATTGTTTATAAGCAACCTCCACTACTTGTGAATATAAGTTCATAACGATTAGGTGAAACTCACTTATATTCTAGCGTCATATTCATGCATGAAAATTAAGTGTGCACTCTCAATGAACATACATAAATAAGTTATCAATCAAACAGTTAAACGAATTGAATCCACAACTTATGAAACGCAATTAGAAGTATTCAAATCAAAATGCAAGCATAAACATATATTCGAATCACCCCCTAACCAAGGGGGGTTTAGTTCCTCATGGTACAAAACAAAGAGAATCAAAGAAACGCCTAAACATTCCAACAACTCAAACTTGAATTGTATGAACGTTTAGGCCCTCTTATCATCCATTCCTCATTCGTACAAAACAAAGAGCATTGAAATTAAACATTGAAATCAAAGAAACACCTAAACATTCCAACAACTCAAACTTGAATTGTATGAACGTTTAGGCACTCTTCTCTTCCTCTTCGTTGTGGCACAAGGTCTAAGGTGAGTTTGATGGTGTGAATGGTTTGGGGAGTGGTGGAGGAATGGAAGAGGAGTGGTGGAATATGGAAGGATGGTGTTTGGATTTGTAGGGGAAGACTCACGGCACAAAGGTGGTTTATGGTCTACATTTCTGCAATGGATGAAGTGTATGAATGGAATGGATGGACTTTGTGAAGGGCACGGCCCCAAGGGACCAATTTCTGTTGTGAAATGAATTGTGAATCAATGAGAATGAATGAATGAGTATTTATAGGTGAAATGGGGGGAACATGACAGCTAGGTTGCATGTGCTAATGCTTGTGTGTGCATGTGAAATCTGCCAAGATGCATGTGATTAAAGGGTGGAATGAATGGAATGCAATCTGAAATGCATGTGAATTAAAACTAGAGTGATGATGATGAAAGCATGTGCAAAGGAAGTGGATTTTCTGTGGTGAATGGTAATGCAATGTGTTTGCATGTGAATTAAAGCTATGTGAATGATTAGGGTGAGTGTACATGTGCTTTGACAGCTAGGATGAATTAATTAAAGGAAGTGCATGTGATTGCAAAATGTGAATGATTATGAGTGTGTGTGAGTGAATTAAAGGATGGAATGCATGTGAAATGAATGAAATGCAATCTGAAATGGGATAGCATGTGGGTGAATGTGTGGCTGCAATGATGAAGTGAATGCATGTGTTGAATGATTAAAGTGCATGTGCAATGTTTTAAAGGATGGAATGATGGAGGAACAAGTGCATGTGAATGCATGGTGATAGCATGTGCACGGTTTTGGTTGGAATGATGGCAGATTGTGAAAACATGTGAATGCATGTGTTTGATGAATGATAAGTGGTGAATGATATGATAAGTGATAAGTGGTGAATGATAAGATAAGTGATAAGTGATGAATGATAAGTGGTGAATGATAAGTGATATGATATGTGATTATGATAAGTAATGGGAGTATGTGAGAGAATGAATAATGAATGCATGTGTATGGTTTTGGGAGAAAGGTGGAGATGCACGGCATAAGGGAATTGGAAAGGTTTAAATGTCCTAAAACTAAAGGGAACAAAGTTCCAACACTTTGGTCTTCAATTTCGTCCAACATTTTGGCGCCAAGCATAAGCTATCCATCCTTAGCCCAAAAGTGCTCCAAAAGTCTCCAAAATGCATCTTTTTGCTCCTTTAGCCCTTTGGACCTACAAACACACGAAAATAGCTTAAAGGACTAGAATAACTAAAGAAACATAACGTAAATGCACGAGAACAAGCCATTTAAGTCGCATGAATATGCTCCTATCACACCATAAGCTCATATCAATTCGAAACTCCACATTTTGAAACACATAACACTCAAGATAGAAGTCAAAGGGTTGTAACGGGGCTAGGGTATTGGCTAACAATGAAAGGTGAAGGATAAACAAACATTCTTAAAGCAATAGTGAGCAAAGTATTGAATTAGGCACTTAGAATTCCCTTAAGAACGCAGAAGTCAACTTTGAACACCCAAGGGAAAGTCACACAAAACTTAGGGCCATATTCAACTTTTTGGACCTTTTCTTCAACCATCAACGCTCGTGAGTTCATTCTTACTTATTTTCACTCCTTTTTTTTTTTTTTCTTTTCTTCTTCTTTTTCTTTTGAATCTCAAAACATACATATAAACGTAAGAACAAACTTTTACTCCCCCACACTCATTTTCTTGCATAATGTAACTCAAAAGGAATTCATTTAAGTCATGCTCACTATACTTTAAGAACAAGGGTATAGGAAAGTCCTACTCTAGGCTAGGTAAGGGGTGATGTGGGTTAACAAAGAATAAAGGCTAAACGAGGCTCAACGGGGTTAAAACTTACAACAAATACGAAAAATGGGAAGTAAGGCTATTTGGTGATGGTGGCAACTACACAACTTCATCTTGATATATGTTATGCAATTCAATGTCATGCTTTGAATGAAACAGATATAAGTTCTAGCATTTAGTTCTATCATGATACAATTGCATTCTAAGTAGCAACCAAGCAAGGAATAATGTGATCATGCAACAACTTTAGAAAACAAAGAATCACAGAAAATAACTCTCCAAAGAAGGTAATGGCTCGAGTCTCACAGGGTTGTAGTGTTTGTTTGAGTTCCTTCCTTCAAGCATGTTACAAAAACGAATTTTTTCTTTTATGATTGCGTGTGAAGTCATACATTATAACCATAACCAAGCTTATACCAAGAGTAAATCAAACTTTTCTCTATGTTTATAACTCTTTTTAACAGTCATGCAATTACAAACAAAATCCTTATCATTGTGTTGGAAGGTACCCTAAGACACAAACACACAAAAACGACTCAAAACACTCTTTTTAGGCTTTTTAAAACATGTTTTTCAAATTTTTATGTGATTTTCGGAGTTATAAAAACAAAACATACTAAAACACTCTAAAACAACTTAAAAACACCTTAAAACAGCAAGGAACAACATTTGAAGTAATGGGTGATAAAATCCCACGAATTTGCATCAAATATACTTAGTTACCCCCCCACACTTTAATCAAACATTGTCCTCAATGTTTTAAGCATAGATTCACACAAAGCATAAGTAAATACACAAAAAACACTTAAACATACTAAACATGGCAGAATGTAATTAACAAAGAGAAGAGTTTAGGGACGCAAATCTGGTTATGGAGTGTAAATTCCCTCTTCTCCTTGGTGATTGCATTGAGGCATTGATCTTGGTGATTCCACAGACATACTCTTGAACTGGGCTGCATGATTCTTTTGGTCTCCTCCACTTGTTGATTTTCCTTTGTGCTACTGGGCTGGAGGATTCTTTTGGTCTTCCCCGAAGGTCTGAGCTTACCCCTTTGGTCTGTTTCTTTGTTCAATCTTTCCAATTCGTATTGAAAAGGGTTGGAGGATAACTCAACCTATGTTTGTCTCCACATGCTTCAATGTATCATTTTCACTTGCCTTACTCGCTCCCCTTTGCAGAAGTGGTCCCTTCTCCGGAAGTGCATCAACCGTTGAAGATGACTACTCGAGAGCAATGCTAGGTAAGCAATCAGGAATAGATTCCAGGCAGTTGGCTCCAGATCGGAAGACTGACTCCAAGTGCCGGCTGATTGCTTCTTTTACTTTGCCATGCGAGTAAGAACAAGGACAAAGGAAAAGACAGGGAAAGAGCATGATATGAGATACTTTTGCTTTTGACCTTGATGATATGAGATACCTTTGCTTTTGAAGAAGCGGTGAATGAATCAGCACACTTCAATCTGTCGTTTCCTCCTGGGTCATCTGTACTCCAGGCATCCGGTATCATCTTTGGGGAAGAAGAGGAATTTGAGTATTTCGAAAGGCTTTGCTGGGAGTGCGCCCTCAGAGTTGAGGGAGAGTTGGGCATTTTTCTTCAGGTTTGCCTTGCCATAAAAGACGAAGGTCGACATATATAGAGATAATATCAAGTGGTGGTACTGTTCTTTTACCCTTGTCGACAAATGTCTCTTCGATATCAGAACGACGCCTCTTTGATTTCTGAACGACGCCTCTTCGATTTCTGAGCAGGCGCCCCTTCGTTTTCTGAACGACACGTGGTAGTGCAGATGCGGCTCCTTTTGACAAAGCTGCACGCGTTTTCTGAAAAGCAGAGAAAGCGTCGCCGAACTTTGCGCTTGTCGGCTAAAGATGTGTAGTTGCGATGATGGCCTCCACGTGTTTTCAGCTTTGTCAGAAATCTTTTGACAAAGTTGAACGCGTTTTCTGAAAAGCCGAGGGAGCGTCGCTTAACTTACGCCGGAAAATCCGGCTCTTTGAATCGGTGGACGCGTCGCCTTGGCTTTTTATAGAGCTATCGATTACCGCCAACATACACACTCTGAAGATTGCCCATTCTTGAAAATCGACTCTGGCCCTTTGAAAATTTACTCCATCAACCCTTATCTTTGAACACCTTTGAAAAATGGCAAACCCATCGAACCTTAGCTTAGAATTGAGTCTCAGCAGTGATACGGGCGCGCCGCGTCAAGGTAACGTATGGTGCCCTTCTTTCTTATCTTCTAACGGTCCTCTCACAGGTGAAGACTCCGTGATGCAGGACGCCACAACAGCTACAATAGTAGCTAGGAACCTCCTCACTCCAAAAGATAGTAGGCTGCTGTCAGGACGGTCCAATGAGTTGGCCGTTCAAGAGTCCCTCGCACTTAGTGTTCAGTGTGCGAGTTCTGTGTCCAACATGGGCCAACGCCTGCTTGCCCGCTCCCGTCAGGTGGAATCATTGATGGCAGAGGTGGAAAGTCTCAAGCAGGAGATCCAGCAGCTGAAGTATGAGAATAGAAGTTTGCACGTGCTTGCAAACAACTATTCGACGGGCATGAAGAGGAAGCTTGATGAGCTGCAAGAGTCTGAAGGTCGGATTCAAAGCGACCGTCAGAGGTTTTCGGCTTATCTCCAGAGGCACCTTTTTCCTGGGTCATCCAGCGTTTGGCCAAGTATTGAGGCCTGGAATGCTCTAGCTCCGATGCCTCCCGCTCCGATGCCTTCCGCTTCTATGCCTCCCGCTCCGATGCCTTCCGCTTCTATGCCTTCTGCTTTGACGCCTCGTAGTGGGGCTTCACGTAAACATCCTCTGTGAAGGCTCCATCTTTCTCCATGTTTAGTATCTTTTTTTTTTTTTTTTTTTTTTTTACATAAATAAAATCAAACGGCTTAGAATTGGTCCTTGAATGGAAGGTGATACTTGAAGTGAACCGGCATTGGTTTGAATTCTAATGTAGGTGCCTGATTAAAAAAAAACAACAAGTTAGTATAAAATGTAATGGAATTTGAAAAAAATGACTTACTTGTTTTGTCTGACAAGAACTCAATGACAAACACCACTCCTTTGAAAGTTTCAGGGATATTGGACTTGGCCAGATTGCATGTGATGGTTATGACTTGTCCAATGTCGTCAAATTCAACTTCTTTGGGCATTGTTGTCTCAAGTATATCCTCTTTGATGAATTCATGAAATTCCCTATTTTGCACCTTTGGAAGGGGTTCCAAGATGTCTTTTTCACCTTCTTCTTCCTTGGAAGTCATGAATCTGCAAGGAATAGGGATATTTGTTGGAACGGGGTTAAAAATAATGAAATTTGGAACAACCATACCTGAATTAGATGGCATAGGAGCAATAGGTGCCTCCGGAAAAGGTGTTTCCACCCTTTCCGTGGGTTGGGTGTATTCCTCTTCCTTGTGATTTGATTTTGATGGTTGAGGGTCCGTTCCAACCTCTTTGTCACTTCTCAACATGATTTCCTTGGCAGTTTCAAATTCTCCCTTCGGATTTGCAATGGTTGAACTAGGGAGTTCGCCTTGGTCTCGAAACTGTCCTACGAACTCCGCGATCTGCCCAATTTGCATTTCCAAGTGGTCCAACCTTTTGTCTTGATTTTGGCCCTCCTTGACTTGATTTTGTGAGCCCTGCACCAAACAAATTAATTCATTAAGCTTTTGATTATAATCTATTGACGAACTTGAGTTTGGTTGGGCATATTGAATATAAGGTGGTTGCCAATATCCTTCTTGTTGAACATTTTGAGGTTCCCACCACATAGAAGTTGAATGATCACTCCAATCCGAATTGTAAGTATTGGAAAACACGTTATTCCTTGATTGAAGATCAAATATATCAATGCTTTGCATTTGGGACCTTTCCATGAGCTGTGACAAAAGAGAAGCATTATCAAGTGCCATGTTATGCTTCTCTAGTACTTGAATTCAATAAACAAAACACAAATCACAAACTAAAACTAAAATATATAACAGAAACGAAAACTAAAACTAATAAGAAAACGAAAATAACAATCCAAAGGATTAGCAAAGTTGCTAATCCCCGGCAACGGCGCCAAAATTTGATGCAAGAATTATACGCACACAAATTAAACCCTCTTTTTGACAATTGTAGTATAAGTATAAGTAGGGATCGTTCTTAACCGGGGATTAGGAGGGATTGCAAATCACTTGGAAACTGACTCAAAAACGTAAAAACACAATATAAAACACTATACTAGACTCAAAGAATGCAAAACTAAACTTTAAAACACTAAGACAAACCAAAAGACTCAAACATCACCCAAAACACTCAAAACTGCCTTAAAATCACTTTGTGGGCAGTTTTGAGCACTTTGGTGAATTTGGACGAATTTGTGTAATAAATTGAATTAAAACACTTATAAACACAAACTAAGACACTTTCTAACTAAATTGGACACTAAAGTAAAGGGGGATTAAGGTTTTGACGAAATTAAATTAAATGGACAGATTGTAATTAAGGCAGAATGTAAATATGAATATGATGAAAAGTATGGATGAATGCTAGCTAAGGGGTTCATCTCCACACATGTTACACTTGCATAATAAAACGATTTCCAATTGCATTTCAATAAACCATGAATTCTCAACACCCCGGGTTAATTAGGTCCGCTTAAATTAACCGTCAAGTTTTCCTTAAGTTAATGAATTGGATGATTGCATACGACAACCCAAAGCATTCCCCACAAGTTCCCTACATGAATTGCATAATAGAGATACAAGCAAGAATCATTAAGTTCTTTGAAAACTATAAGTGTTGACGAGGCATTCGTTACTATGATTGCATGAAACTTATGCCAAGAATTTATTTAACGCGATTGTTTATAAGCAACCTCCACTACTTGTGAATTTAAGTTCATAACTATTAGGTGAAACTCACTTATATTCTAGCGTCATATTCATGCATGAAAATTAAGCGTGCACTCTCAATAAACATACATAAATAGGTTATCAATAAAACAGTTAAACAAATTGAATTCACAACTAATGAAACGTAATTAGAAGTAATCAAATCAAAATGCAAGTATAAACATATATTTCGAATCACCCCCTAGCTAAGGGGGTTTAGTTCTTCATAACATTGAAATCAAAGAAACACCTAAACATTCCAACAACTCAAACTTGAATTGTATGAACGTTTAAGCACTCTTTTCTTCCATTCCTCAAACATACAAAACAAAGAGAATTGAATTTAAACATTGAAATCAAAGAAACACCTAAACATTCCAACAACTCAAACTTGAATTGTATGAACGTTTAGGCCCTCTTATCTTCCTCTTCGTTGTAGCACAAGGTCTAAGGATAGTTTGATGGTGTGAATGGTTTGGGGAGTGGTTGGAGTGGCTGCAATGGAGGAGAAAAGTGTTTTGGTGGCTGATGCAAGGGTGTGGAGAGGTTTTGACGAATTTCTGGAATATGGAAGAGTCAATGAATGTTTGTGTGAAGTGTGTATGGTTTTTATAGGGAGATGGATGGATGGGAGAGGGAACATGACAGCTAGGTTGCATGTGCAAATGCTAGGATGGCTGAAATTGTAAGGGGAATGCATGTGCAATGTTGGAAATCTGATGGGAGAAAGGTGGATGCATGTGTTGGCTGATTTAAAGAATGTGAGGGAATGATGAAAGGGGAAACATGACAGCTAGGATGAATGCATGTGGAGTGCATGTGCAATGTTTTAAAGGATGGAATGCATGTGAATATGCTAGAAATCTGATGGGAATGAATGATTAAATGTGAATGGCTGATTAGAATCTAGGGTGCATGTGGGTTAGAAATGCATGTGGGTGAATGTTTGAATGATTAAAGGGGAAACATGACAGCTAGGTTGGTTGGTGGTTGCCATGGAGGTGTGGAATGATGGAATTTCACAAGGGGAATGCATGTGCACAGTTTTGGTGTGGAGAAATGATTATGGATGCATGTGTTGAATGATTTCTTGGTGAGGGATGTGGAGTGGCTGGAATGATGAATGAATAAAGGGTGCATGTGGGTTAATTAATTAAAGGGAGTGCATGTGCAATGTTGTTGTTGGTGCAATGATGGAGGAACAAGTGCATGTGGCTGAAATGTGGAAGGTGTGTGGCTACTTCAAGTAGGAATCCTTGTGACATCAACTCTTCAATTTCGTCCATTCCTTTTGCTCCAAGTATAAGTTATCCCTTCCAAGTCCAATTTTGCTCCAAAATGCATCTTTTTGCTTCCTTAGCCACATGAACCTAAAAACACACGAAAATGGCTTAAACGCCAAAAACAACTATGAATTAACAATATAAATGCACGAAAACAAGCTAAGTAAGTCGCCTAAATATGCTCCTATCACACGGCACAAGGGTGGTTTGATGTCTACATTTCTGCAATGGATGAGTTTATGGAAGAGTGTTTGGAATGGATGAATTTCTGGCACAAAGGCCTTATTTCTGTGGTGAATGGATGTGTATGAATGAGTGTGAATGAATGAGTATTTATAGGTGAAATGGGGGGAACATGACAGCTAGGTTGCATGTGCACATGTTGGTTGAATGATTATGAGTGCATGTGGCTGAAATAGCATGTGGAATGGCTGGAAATGCAAGGAGAAGGCATGTGCACGGTTTTGGGAGAGAATGGGAGTGCAAGTGGCTGAAATGTTAGAGGAACAAGTGCATGTGGCTGCATTGTGGTGCAATGATGGAGGAACAATCTGAAAATGCAAGGTATGGCTGGAATGATTGTGTTTGTTTGAATGTGCATGTGATTAAATTAAAGGATGCAAAGTAAATAAATAATGAATGCATGTGTTGAATTATGAAGATGCATGTGCAATGAAGTGGAATGACAATCTGAAATGGGATAGGTACCCACGGCAATGATGATTTCTGGTGGTGTTTTGGGTGCATGTGGAATGAATGATTTCTTGGTGAGTGGATGCATGTGTTGATTAAAGGGGGAATGCAAAGGAAAAGCTAGAAATGCATGTGGAGTGGCTGCAAGGTGAATGAATAATGAAATGGGAAAGCATGTGCAAGGTTTTGGTGTGAATGATTGAATGTGCATGTGGCTGCAATGGAGGAGGAATCCTTCAATTTCGTCCATCCTCTTGGCTCCAAGCATATGATATCCATTCCAATCTCTAATTTGCTCCAAAAGGCTCCAAAAGGCATCCTTTTGCATACTTGATAGGAGCATATTCATGCGACTTAAATGGCTTGTTCTCGTGCATTTACGTTATGTTTCTTTAGTTATTTTAGTCCTTTAAGCTATTTTCGTGTGTTTGTAGGTCCAAAGGGCTAAAGGAGCAAAAAGATGCATTTTGGAGACTTTTGGAGCACTTTTGGGCTAAGGATGGATAGCTTATACTTGGCGCCAAAATGTTGGACGAAATTGAAGACCAAAGTGTTAGAACTTTGTTCCCTTTAGTTTTAGGACATTTAAACCTTCCAATTCCCTTATGCCGTGCATCTCCACCTTTCTCCCAAAACCATACACATGCATTCATTATTCATTCCCTCACATGCTCTCATTACTTATCATTCATCACTTATCATTCACCACTTATCACTTATCATATCATTCACCACTTATCATTCATCAAACACATGCATTCACATGTTTTCACAATCTGCCATCATTCCAACCAAAACCGTGCACATGCTATCACCATGCATTCACATGCACTTCTTCCTCCATCATTGCACCAACAACAACATTGCACATGCACTCCCTTTAATTAATTAACCCACATGCACCCTTTATTCTTTCATCATTCCAGCCACTCCACAATCCCATTCATCAACACATGCATCCACATGCATTCACCCTTTAAACCATTAAATCCACATGCCTTCCTATTCAATTAAATCAGCCACATGCATTCATCATCATAACCTAGCTGTCATTCCACTTCATTGCACATGCATCTTCAAATAAATCAGATTTCCATCATATTCACATGCATTCCATCCTTTAAAACATTGCACATGGACTCCCTTTAATTAATTAAGCCACATACACTCCCATCCATTTCATCATTGCAGCCAACACATGCTTTCACATGCATTTTCAGATTGTCCCCTTGCACATGCAGCCACATTCCCTCCTAGCTGTCATGTTCCCCCCATTTCACCTATAAATAAGCATCCATTGCATTCATACTCATTCATACACTCTTCCATATTCCAGAAATTCGTCAAAACCTCTCCACACCCTTGCAGCAGCCACCAAAACACTTTTCTCCTCCATTGCAGCCACTCCAACCACTCCCCAAACCATTCACACCATCAAACTATCCTTAGACCTTGTGCTACAACGAAGAGGAAGATAAGAGGGCCTAAACGTTCATACAATTCAAGTTTGAGTTGTTGGAATGTTTAGGTGTTTCTTTGATTTCAATGTTTAATTTCAATACTCTTTGTTTTGTACGAATGAGGAATGGAAGAGAAGAGGGCCTAAACGTTCATACAATTCAAGTTTGAGTTGTTGGAATGTTTAGGTGTTTCTTTGATTCTAATGTTTAAATTCAACTAAACCCCCCTTGGCTAGGGGGGGATTCGAAATATATGTTTGTGCTTGCATTTTGATTTGATTACTTCTAATTGCGTTTCATAAGTTGTGGATTCAATTTATTTAACTGTTTGATTGATAACTTATTTATGTATGTTTATTGAGAATGCACGCTTAATTTTCATGCATGAATATGACGCTAGAATATAAGTGAGTTTCACCTAATAGTTACGAACTTATATTCACAAGTAGTGGAGGTTGCTTATAAACAATCGCGTTAAACAAATTCTTGGCATAAGTTTCATGCAATCATAGTAACGAATGCCTCGTCAACACTTATAATTTTCATAGAGCGTAATGATTCTTGCTTGTACCTCTTCTATGCATTCATGTTGAGGACTTGTGGGGAATGTTTTGAATTGTCGCATGCATCATCCAATTCAATAACGTTAGGAAGATTTGAAGGTTAATTAGTGCATCACGGTTAACTTGGGGTGTTGAGTATCATAGTTTATTGAAATGCAATTGGAAATCATTTTATTATGCAAGTATAACATGTATGGAGATGAACCCCTTAGCTAGGTTCCCATCCATTCAATTCCATCAAATTCATCTTTACATTCTGTCTAGTTTATTAACTTGTTTCGTTATTTCAATTCTCGTCAATTTAAAACCCCCCTTTACTTTCTTGTTCTTTAGTGTTTAGACTTTGTTTAGTTTATGTTTTAAAGTGTTTTGATTCAATTTATTTCCCAAAATTCGTACAAATTCACCAAAGTGCTCAAAACTGCCCAGAAAGTGATTTTAAGGCTGTTTTGAGTGTTTTGGGTAATGTTTGAGTCTTTTGGTTTGTTTTAGTGTTTTAAAGTTTAGTTTTGCATTCCTTGAGTCTAGTATAGTGTTTCATATTGTTATTTTACGTTTTTGAGTCAAATCCAAGTGGTTAACAATCCCTCCTAATCCCCGGTCCAGAACGACCCCTACTTATACTTATACTACAATTTGACGAAAAGAGGGTTTAATTTGTGTGCGTATAAATCTCGCATCAAATTTTGGCGCCGTTGCCGGGGATTAGCAAATTTGCTAATCTCTTGGATTATTTGTTTCTGTTATGTATTTTAGTTTTAGTTTTTGATTTTTGTTTTGTTTGTTGAATTCAAATACTAGAGAAGAACAGCATGGCACTTGATAATGCTTCTCTTTTGTCACAGCTCATGGAAAGGTCTCAAATGCAAAGTGTTGATATATTTGATCTTCAATCAAGGAATAACGTGTTTTCCAATACTTACAGTTCAGATTGGAGTGATCATTCAAACTCTATGTGGTGGGAACCTCAACATGTTCAAGAAGAAGGATATTGGCAGCCATATGAGGAGTTCTATTCAAGACCTATACACCCACCACAACCTCATATTCAATATGCCCAACCAAATTTAAGTTCGTCAATAGATTATAATCAAAAGCTTAACGAATTAATTTGTTTGGTGCAGGGCTCACAAAATCAAGACAATGAGGCTCGACAAGAAGACAAAAGGTTGAACCACTTGGAAAAGCAAATTGGGCAGATAGCGGAGTTCGTAGGACAATTTTGCGACCAAGGCAAACTCCCTAGTTCAACCATTGTAAATCCGAAGGGAGGATTTGAAGCACCTTTGTCAGAAGCACTTATTGCTCCTACGCCATCTAATTCAAGTAAGGTTGTTCCAATTAGTTCTAACCCCATTCCAACAAATATCCCTATTCCTTGCAGGTTCATGAATTCCAAGGAAGAAGAAAGTGAAAAAGACATCTTGGAAGCCCTTCCAAAGGTGCAAAGTAGGGAATGTCATGAATTCATCAAATAGGACGTTCTTGAAACCACAAAATCCAAAGAAGTTAAATTTGATGACATTGGACAAGTCATAACCATCACTTGCAATCTGGCCAAGTCCAATATCCTTGAAACTTTCAAAGGAGTGGTGTTTGTCATTGAGTTCTTATCGGACAAAACAAGTAAGTTTTTTTTTCCAAATTCCATTACATTTTATACTAACTTGCTGTTTTTTATGAATCAGGCACCTACACTAGAATTCAAACCAATGCCGGTTCACTTCAAGTATCACCTTCCATTCAAGGACCAATTCCATGCCGTTTGATTTTATTTATGTTAAAAAAAAAAAAAAAAAATTATTTATTAAATAAAATACTAAAGATGGAGCTTCACAAAGGTTGTTTACGTGAAGCCCCACTATGAGGCTTTGAAGCAGAAGGCATTGGAGCGGAAGACACTGGAGCGGAAGGCATCGGAGCAGAAGGCATCGGAGCGGAAGACACTGGAGCGGAAGGCATCGGAGCGGGAGGCATCGGAGCTAGAGCATTCCAGGCCTCAATACTTGGCCAAACGCTGGATGATCCAGGAAAAAGGTGCCTCTGGAGGAAAGACGAAAACCTTTGACGGTCACTATGAATCCGACCTTCAGACTCTTGCAGCTCATCAAGCTTCCTCTTCATGCCCGTCGAATAGTTGTTTGCAAGCACGTGCAAACTTCTATTCTCGTACTTAAGCTGCTGGATCTCCTGCTTGAGACTTTCCACCTCTGCCATCAATGATTCCACCTGACGGGAGCGGGCAAGCAGGCGTTGGCCCATGTTGGACACAGAACTCGCACACTGAACACTAAGTGCGAGGGACTCTTGAACGGCCAACTCATCGGACCGTCCTGACAGCAGCCTACTATCTTTTGGAGTGAGGAGGTTCCTAGCTACTATTGTAGCTGTTGTGGCGTCCTGCATCACGGAGTCTTCACCTGTAAGAAGACCGTTAGAAGATAAGAAAGAAGGGCGCCATACGTTACCTTGACGCGGCGCGCCCGTATCACTGCTAAGGCTCAATTCCAAGCTAAGGTTCGATGAGTTTGCCATTTTTTTCAAAAGTGTTCAAAGAGAAGGGGTGGAATTAAATTTCAAAGGGCCGGAATCGATTTTCCAGAATGGGAAGTTTTCAGAGTGTGTTTGTTGTGATGATCGATAGCTCTATAAAAAGCCAAGGCGACGCGTCCACCGATTCAAAAAGCCGGAATTTCCGGCGTAAGTTAGGCGACGCTTTCTCGGCTTTTCAGAAAACGCGTTCAACTTTGTCAAAAGATTTCTGACAAAGCTGAAAACACGTGGAGGCCATCACCGCAACTACACGTCTTTAGCCGACAAGCGCAAAGTTCGGCGACGCTTTCTCTGCTTTTCAGAAAACGCGTGCAGCTTTGTCAAAAGGAGCCGCATCTGCACTACCACGTGTCGTTCAGAAAGAGAAGGGGCGCCTGCTCAGAAATCGAAGGGGCGCCTGCTCAGAAATCGAAGAGGCGTCGTTCTGATATCGAAGAGACATTTGTCGACAAGGGTAACAGAACAGTACCACCACTTGATATTATCTCTATATATGTCGACCTTCTTTTATGGCAAGGCAAACCTGAAGAAAAATGCCCAACTCTCCCTCACCTCTGAGGGCGCACTCCCAGCAAAGCCTTTCGAAACACTCAATTCTTTCTTCTTCCCCAAAGATGATACCAGATGCCTGGAGTACATATGACCCAGGAGGAAACAGCACAACAAATACATGTGCTGATTCATTCACCGCTTCTTCAAAAGCAAAGGTATCTCATATCATCAAGGTCAAAAGCAAAAGTATATCATATCATGCTCTTTCCCTGTCTTTTTCTTTGTCCTTGTTCTTACTCGCATGGCAAAGTAAAAGAAGCAATCAGCCGGCACTTGGAGTCAATCTTCCGATCTGGAGCCAACTGCCTGGAATCTATTCCTGATTGCTTACCTAGCGTTGCTCTCTAGTAGTCATCTTCAACGGTTGATAAACTTCCGGAGAAGGGACCACTTCTGCAAAGGGGAGCGAGTAAGGCAAGTGAAAATGATACATTGAAGCATGTGGAGACAAACATAGGCTGAGTTATCCTCCAACCCTTTTCAATACGAATTGGAAAGATTGAACAAAGAAACAGACCAAAGGGGTAAGCTCAGACCTTCGGGGAAGACCAAAAGAATCCTCCAGCCCAGTAGCACAAAGGAAAATCAACAAGTGGAGGAGACCCAAAAGAATCCTGCTGCCCAGTTCAAGAGTAGCACAAAGGAAAATCAACGATGGGCAGAAACCAGTTCAAGAGAAAGCTTGTGGAATCACCAAGATCAATGCCTCAATGGAATTACCAAGGAGAAGATGGAATTTACACTCCATAACCAGATTTGCGTCCCTAAACTCTTCTCTTTGTTAAGTGACATTCTGCCATGTTTAGTATGTTTAGTTGCTTTTTGTGTGTTTACTTATGTTTTGTGTGAATCTATGCTTAAAACATTGAGGACAATGTTTGATTTAAGTGTGGGGGGGGGGGGGGGGGTAACTAAGTATATTTAATGCAAATTCGTGGGATTTTATCACCCATTACTTCAAATGTTGTTCCTTGCTATTTTAAGGTGTTTTTAAGTTGTCTTAGAGTGTTTTTAGTATGTTTTGTTTTATAACTTCGAAAATCACATAAAAAGTTGAAAAACATGTTTTAAAAAGCCTAAAAAGAGTGTTTTGAGTCGTTTTTGTGTGTTTGTGTCTTAGGGTACCTTCCAACACAATGATAAGGATTTGGTTTGTAATTGCATGACTGTTAAAAAGAGTTATAAACATAGAGAAAAGTTTGATTTACTCTTGGTATATGCTTGGATATGGTTATAATGTATGACTTCACATGCAATCATAAAAGAAAAATTCGTTTTTGTAACATGCTTGAAGGAAGGAACTCAAACAAACGCTACAACCCTGTGAGACTTGAGCCATTACCTTCTTTGGAGAGTTATTTTCTGTGATTCTTTGTTTTCTAAAGTTGTTGCATGATCTCATTATTCCTTGCTTGGTTGCTACTTAGAATGCAATTGTATCATGATAGAACTAAATGCTAGAACTTATATCCGTTTCATTCAAAGCATGACATTGAATTGCATAACATATATCAAGATGAAGTTGTGTAGTTGCCACCATAGCCAAATAGCCTTACTTCCCATATTTCGTATTTGTTGTAAGTTTTAACCCCGTTGAGCCTTGTTTAGCCTTTATTCTTTGTTTAACCACATTATCCTCACCTAGCCTAGTATAGGACAGTCCACACCCTTGTTCTTAAAAGATAGTGAGCATGACTTAAATGAATTCCTTTTGAGTACATTATGAAAGAAAATGAGTGTGGGGGAGAGAATGTTTTGTTCTTAAGTGTTTATGTATGTTTTGAGAGTCAAAAGAAAAGAAAAAAAAAAATTGTGAAAAACATATGAAAAAGAAAAACAGAAAAGAAAAGAAAGAAAGGAAGAAGAGTTTGTTCCCCCTTGTTGTTCAAAAGATTGAGTTTTCATTCAAAAGTGAATTCTACGTTAATTCAAATGCTTTGCTCGCTATTTCTTTAAGAACCTTTGTTTTCCATATCCCTTCTTTGTTAGCCAAACACATTTAGCCCCGTTTCAACCCGTATGCTTCTATCTTGATCGTTATGTGTTTCAAAATGTGGAGTTTGGAATTGATATGAGCTTATGGAATCACTGGTTCTCGTTCTAAGTAGTGGCATTCCATTCATGAGATCATATATATACATGTTAATAATTTCAGAAAATGCTTTCCTTGTTATAACATATGTGAGTGTTCGTCTACATGTTTACATCAATCTTCTCACATATACCTAGTGTAGGGAGTGTAGTCAGAAAATCTGTGTAAAAAAAACGAGAGTACATCTAGTAAGGAATTGAGCAAATTCTCTAAGGCATGTTACTACATTCAAAACCTGGTTTTAAATGCTTAATTGTGAATTAGTATGTGGTGACTATGATTAAGAATGTATTCAAGTGTGAAGATGACTAAAATCTATGGGACTAATGATTTTTAACTTGTCATGTGCATTGGAAATCCGTGAGACGATTGTTGGAAGGTGTAGGTTGTGTTTTGTTCGTTTTGTCTAGTTTCGTGTTCTTTTGTTGTTTTGTTTTGCTCGAGGACTAGCAAAAGATAAGTGTGGGGGTATTTGATAGGAGCATATTCATGCGACTTAAATGGCTTGTTCTCGTGCATTTACGTTATGTTTCTTTAGTTATTTTAGTCCTTTAAGCTATTTTCGTGTGTTTGTAGGTCCAAAGGGCTAAAGGAGCAAAAAGATGCATTTTGGAGACTTTTGGAGCACTTTTGGGCTAAGGATGGATAGCTTATACTTGGCGCCAAAATGTTGGACGAAATTGAAGACCAAAGTGTTAGAACTTTGTTCCCTTTAGTTTTAGGACATTTAAACCTTCCAATTCCCTTATGCCGTGCATCTCCACCTTTCTCCCAAAACCATACACATGCATTCATTATTCATTCCCTCACATGCTCTCATTACTTATCATTCATCACTTATCATTCACCACTTATCACTTATCATATCATTCACCACTTATCATTCATCAAACACATGCATTCACATGTTTTCACAATCTGCCATCATTCCAACCAAAACCGTGCACATGCTATCACCATGCATTCACATGCACTTCTTCCTCCATCATTGCACCAACAACAACATTGCACATGCACTCCCTTTAATTAATTAACCCACATGCACCCTTTATTCTTTCATCATTCCAGCCACTCCACAATCCCATTCATCAACACATGCATCCACATGCATTCACCCTTTAAACCATTAAATCCACATGCCTTCCTATTCAATTAAATCAGCCACATGCATTCATCATCATAACCTAGCTGTCATTCCACTTCATTGCACATGCATCTTCAAATAAATCAGATTTCCATCATATTCACATGCATTCCATCCTTTAAAACATTGCACATGGACTCCCTTTAATTAATTAAGCCACATACACTCCCATCCATTTCATCATTGCAGCCAACACATGCTTTCACATGCATTTTCAGATTGTCCCCTTGCACATGCAGCCACATTCCCTCCTAGCTGTCATGTTCCCCCCATTTCACCTATAAATAAGCATCCATTGCATTCATACTCATTCATACACTCTTCCATATTCCAGAAATTCGTCAAAACCTCTCCACACCCTTGCAGCAGCCACCAAAACACTTTTCTCCTCCATTGCAGCCACTCCAACCACTCCCCAAACCATTCACACCATCAAACTATCCTTAGACCTTGTGCTACAACGAAGAGGAAGATAAGAGGGCCTAAACGTTCATACAATTCAAGTTTGAGTTGTTGGAATGTTTAGGTGTTTCTTTGATTTCAATGTTTAATTTCAATACTCTTTGTTTTGTACGAATGAGGAATGGAAGAGAAGAGGGCCTAAACGTTCATACAATTCAAGTTTGAGTTGTTGGAATGTTTAGGTGTTTCTTTGATTCTAATGTTTAAATTCAACTAAACCCCCCTTGGCTAGGGGGGGATTCGAAATATATGTTTGTGCTTGCATTTTGATTTGATTACTTCTAATTGCGTTTCATAAGTTGTGGATTCAATTTATTTAACTGTTTGATTGATAACTTATTTATGTATGTTTATTGAGAATGCACGCTTAATTTTCATGCATGAATATGACGCTAGAATATAAGTGAGTTTCACCTAATAGTTACGAACTTATATTCACAAGTAGTGGAGGTTGCTTATAAACAATCGCGTTAAACAAATTCTTGGCATAAGTTTCATGCAATCATAGTAACGAATGCCTCGTCAACACTTATAATTTTCATAGAGCGTAATGATTCTTGCTTGTACCTCTTCTATGCATTCATGTTGAGGACTTGTGGGGAATGTTTTGAATTGTCGCATGCATCATCCAATTCAATTACGTTAGGAAGATTTGAAGGTTAATTAGTGCATCACGGTTAACTTGGGGTGTTGAGTATCATAGTTTATTGAAATGCAATTGGAAATCATTTTATTATGCAAGTATAACATGTATGGAGATGAACCCCTTAGCTAGGTTCCCATCCATTCAATTCCATCAAATTCATCTTTACATTCTGTCTAGTTTATTAACTTGTTTCGTTATTTCAATTCTCGTCAATTTAAAACCCCCCTTTACTTTCTTGTTCTTTAGTGTTTAGACTTTGTTTAGTTTATGTTTTAAAGTGTTTTGATTCAATTTATTTCCCAAAATTCGTACAAATTCACCAAAGTGCTCAAAACTGCCCAGAAAGTGATTTTAAGGCTGTTTTGAGTGTTTTGGGTAATGTTTGAGTCTTTTGGTTTGTTTTAGTGTTTTAAAGTTTAGTTTTGCATTCCTTGAGTCTAGTATAGTGTTTCATATTGTTATTTTACGTTTTTGAGTCAAATCCAAGTGGTTAACAATCCCTCCTAATCCCCGGTCCAGAACGACCCCTACTTATACTTATACTACAATTGACGAAAAGAGGGTTTAATTTGTGTGCGTATAAATTCCCGCATCAATACTTTGCCCTTAGAACCTGAAAACACACAAAAGAAGCATAAAGGACTAAAATAACTAAAGAAACATAACGTAAATGCACGAGAACAAGCCATTTAAGTCGCATGAATATGCTCCTATCATTACACTTGCATAATAAAATGATTTCTAATTGCATTTCAATAAACCATGAAACTCAACACCCCGGGTTAACCGTAATGCACTAATTAACCTTCAAATCTTCCTAACGTTATTGAATTGGATGGGTTAGCGCATACAACAATTCAAAACATTCCCCACAAGTCCTCAACATGAATGCATAGAAGAGTGATAGGAGCATATTTAGGCGACTTACTTAGCTTGTTTTCGTGCCTTTATATTGTTAATTCATAGTTGTTTTAGTAGTTTAAGCCATTTTCGTGTGTTTTTAGGTTCATATGGCTAAGGAAGCAAAAAGATGCATTTTGGAGCATTTTGGAGCAAATTAGAGATTGGAATGGATATCATATGCTTGGAGCCAAGAGGATGGACGAAATTGAAGGATTCCTAATCCATTGCAGCCACATGCACATTCAATCATTCACACCAAAACCTTGCACATGCTTTCCCATTTCATTATTCATTCACTTTGCAGCCACCATTCACTCTTTAATCCACATGCATTCATCATCATTCACCACACCTTGCAGCCACATGCATTCCCCTTTTATATTTCCAACCCACATGCACTTCCCCCTTTAATCATTCAAACATGCACTCCCTTTAATCACATGCATAAATCAGCCACATGCATCTCCCATCACCATATCAGATTTCCATCATATTCACATGCATTCCATCCTTTAAAACATTGCACATGCACTCCCTTTAATTAATTAAGCCACATGCACTCCCATCCATTTCATCATTGCAGCCAACACATGCTTTCATATGCATTTTCAGATTGTCCCCTTGCACATGCAGCCACATATTCATTGCACATGCAATTCCAACCCACATGCATCCTTTAATCATTCAAACATGCAGCCACATTCCCTCCTAGCTGTCATGTTCCCCCCATTTCACCTATAAATAAGCATCCATTGCATTCATTCTCATTCACTCTTCCATATTCCAGAAATTCGTCAAAACCTCTCCACACCCTTGCAGCAGCCACCAAAACACTTTTCTCCTCCATTGCAGCCACTCCAACCACTCCCCAAACCATTCACACCATCAAACTATCCTTAGACCTTGTGCTACAACGAAGAGGAAGATAAGAGGGCCTAAACGTTCATACAATTCAAGTTTGAGTTGTTGGAATGTTTAGGTGTTTCTTTGATTTCAATGTTTAATTTCAATACTCTTTGTTTTGTACGAATGAGGAATGGAAGAGAAGAGGGCCTAAACGTTCATACAATTCAAGTTTGAGTTGTTGGAATGTTTAGGTGTTTCTTTGATTCCAATGTTTAAATTCAACTAAACCCCCCTTGGCTAGGGGGGGATTCGAAATATATGTTTATGCTTGCATTTTGATTTGATTACTTCTAATTGCGTTTCATAAGTTGTGGATTCAATTTGTTTAACCGTTTGATTGATAACTTATTTATGTATGTTTATTGAGAATGCGCGCTTAATTTTCATGCATGAATATGACGCTAGAATATAAGTGAGTTTCACCTAATAGTTACGAACTTATATTCGCAAGTAGTGGAGGTTGCTTATAAACAATCGCGTTAAACAAATTCTTGGCATAAGTTTCATGCAATCATAGTAACGAATGCCTCGTCAACACTTATAATTTTCATAGAGCGTAATGATTCTTGCTTGTACCTCTTCTATGCATTCATGTTGAGGACTTGTGGGGAATGTTTTGAATTGTCGCATGCATCATCCAATTCAATAACGTTAGGAAGATTTGAAGGTTAATTAGTGCATCACGGTTAACTTGGGGTGTTGAGTATCATAGTTTATTGAAATGCAATTGGAAATCATTTTATTATGCAAGTATAACATGTATGGAGATGAACCCCTTAGCTAGGTTCCCATCCATTCCATTTCATCACATTCATCTTTACTATCTGTTTTTACTTACAATCTGTTCTTTTAATTTAAATTCGTCAAAACCTAAATCCCCCTTTACTTTCTTGTCGAATTAGTTAGAAATCAATTTAGTTTGTGTTTATAAGTGTTGTGATTAAATTTGTTACATAAATTCGTACAAATTCACCAAAGTGCTCAAAACTGCCCAGAAAGTGATTTTAAGGCAGTTTTGAGTGTTTTGGGTGATGTTTGAGTCTTTTGGTTTGTTTTAATGTTCTAAGTGTTTAGTTTTACATTCTTTGAGTTAGTTTAGTGTTTTATATTGTGTTTTTACGTTCTTGAGTCAAGTTATTACTTAATTTCGTCCAAATTTGTGTTTGTGCTCAAATCTGCCCAGAAAGTGGTTTTTAGGCAGATTTGAGTGTGTTTGTGTTGTTTTGAGTCTTTTGGTTTGTCTTAGTGTTTTAAAGTTTAGTTTTGCATTCTTTGAGTCTAGTATAGTGTTTCATATTGTTATTTTACGTTTTTGAGTCAAATCCAAGTGGTTAACAATCCCTCCTAATCCCCGGTCCAGAACGATCCCTACTTATACATATACTACAATTTGACGAAAAGAGGGTTTAATTTGTGTGCGTATAAATCACGCATCAAAGAGGTACAAGCAAGAATCATTACGCTCTATGAAAATTATAAGTGTTGACGAGGCATTCTTTACTATGGAATACGCATGAAACTTATGCCAAGAATTTGTTTAACGCGATTGTTTATAAGCAACCTCCACTACTTGTGAATATAAGTTCGTAACTATTAGGTGAAACTCACTTATATTCTAGCGTCATATTCATGCATGAAAATTAAGTGTGCACTCTCAATGAACATACATAAATAAGTTATCAATCAAACAGTTAAACGAATTGAATCCACAACTTATGAAACGCAATTAGAAGTATTCAAATCAAAATGCAAGCACAAACATATATTCGAATCACCCCCCAACCAAGGGGGGTTTAGTTCCTCATGGTACAAAACAAAGAGAATCAAAGAAACACCTAAACATTCCAACAACTCAAACTTGAATTGTATGAACGTTTAGGCCCTCTTATCTTCCATTCCTCATTCGTACAAAACAAAGAGTATTGAAATTAAACGTTGAAATCAAAGAAACACCTAAACATTCCAACAACTCAAACTTGAATTGTATGAACGTTTAGGCACTCTTCTCTTCCTCTTCGTTGTAGCACAAGGTCTAGGGATAGTTTAATGGTGTGAATGGTTTGGGGAGTGGTGGAAATGGAAGGATGGTGTTTGGATTGTAAGGGAGAGACTCACGGCACAAAGGTGGTTTATGGTCTACATTTCTGCAATGGATGAAGTGTATGAATGGAATGGATGGACTTTGTGAAGGGCACGGCCCCAAGGGACCAATTTCTGTTGTGAAATGAATTGTGCATGAATGAGAATGAATGAATGAGTATTTATAGGTGAAATGGGGGGAACATGACAGCTAGGTTGCATGTGCTAATGCTTGTGTGTGCATGTGAAATCTGCCAAGATGCATGTGATTAAAGGGTGGAATGAATGGAATGCAATCTGAAATGCATGTGAATTAAAACTAGAGTGATGATGATTGATGCGAGTTTTATACGCACACAAATTAAACCCTCTTTTTGTCAAATTGTAGTAAGTATGCAAGTAGGGATCGTTCTGGACCGGGGATTAGGAGGGATTGTTAACCACTTGGATTTGACTCAAAAACGTAAAATAACAATATGAAACACTATACTAGACTCAAAGAATGCAAAACTAAACTTTAAAACACTAAGACAAACCAAAAGACTCAAAACAACACAAACACACTCAAATCTGCCTAAAAACCACTTTCTGGGCAGATTTGAGCACAAACACAAATTTGGACGAAATTAAGTAATAACTTGACATAAGAACGTAAAAACACAATATAAAACACTAAACTAACTCAAAGAATGTAAAACTAAACACTTAAAACATTAAAACAAACCAAAAGACTCAAACATCACCCAAAACACTCAAAACTGCCTTAAAATCACTTTCTGGGCAGTTTTGAGCACTTTGGTGAATTTGGACGAAATTGGGAAATAAAATGAATCAAAACACTTAAAAGCACAAACTAAATTGATTTCTAACTAAATTGGACATTAAAGTAAAGGGGGATTTAGATTTATACGAAAATTGAAATAACAAAGCAAGTTAATAAACGAAACAGATTGTAAAACGAATTTGATGGAATGGAATGAATGGATGATAGAATGGCTAAGGGGTTCATCTCCATACATGTTATACTTGCATAATAAAATGATTTCCAATTGCATTTCAATAAACCATGAAACTCAACACCCCGGGTTAACCGTGATGCACCAATTAACCTTCAAATCTTCCTAACGTTATTGAATTGGATGGGTTAGCGCATACAACAATTCAAAACATTCCCCACAAGTCCTCAACATGAATGCATAGAAGAGATACAAGCAAGAATCATTACGCTCTATGAAAATTATAAGTGTTGACGAGGCATTCGTTACTATGGATTGCATGAAACTTATGCCAAGAATTCGTTTAACGCGATTGTTTATAAGCAACCTCCACTACTTGTGAATATAAGTTCATAACGATTAGGTGAAACTCACTTATATTCTAGCGTCATATTCATGCATGAAAATTAAGCGCGCATTCTCAATAAACATACATAAATAAGTTATCAATCAAACGGTTAAACAAATTGAATCCACAACTTATGAAACGCAATTAGAAGTAATCAAATCAAAATGCAAGCATAAACATATATTTCGAATCCCCCCCCTAGCCAAGGGGGGTTTAGTTGAATTTAAACATTGGAATCAAAGAAACACCTAAACATTCCAACAACTCAAACTTGAATTGTATGAACGTTTAGGCCCTCTTATCTTCCTCTTCGTTGTAGCACAAGGTCTAAGGATAGTTTGATGGTGTGAATGGTTTTGGGAGTGGTTGGAGTGGCTGCAATGGAGGAGAAAAGTGTTTTGGTGGCTGCTGCAAGGGTGTGGAGAGGTTTTGACGAATTTCTGGAATATGGAAGAGTGAATGAGAATGAATGCTTATTTATAGGTGAAATGGGGGGAACATGACAGCTAGGAGGGAATGTGGCTGCATGTTTGAATGATTAAAGGATGCATGTGGGTTGAAATTGCATGTGCAATGAATATGTGGCTGCATGTGCAAGGGGACAATCTGAAAATACATGTGAAAGCATGTGTTGGCTGCAATGATGAAATGGATGGGAGTGCATGTGGCTTAATTAATTAAAGGGAGTGCATGTGCAATGTTTTAAAGGATGGAATGCATGTGAATATGATGGAAATCTGATATGGTGATGGGAGATGCATGTGGCTGATTTATGCATGTGAATGCATATGGCTGCAATGGATTAGGAATCCTTCAATTTCGTCCATTCCTTTTGCTCCAAACATAAGCTATCCATTCCAAGTCCAATTTTGCTCCAAAATGCTCCAAAATGCATCTTTTTGCTTCCTTAGCCATATGAACCTAAAAACACACGAAAATGGCTTAAACGACTAAAACAACTATGAATTAACAATATAAATGCACGAAAACAAGCTAAGTAAGTCGCCTAAATATGCTTCTATCAATGATGAATGCATGTGCAAAGGAAGTGGATTTTCTGCAAATGCAAGGTGAATGTGCATGGCTGAAAATGCATGTGAAAGCATGTGAATTAAATGGATGTGAGTGGAAATGTGGCTGCAATGATGAAGTGAATGCATGTGGAATGGATGCAAAGGGAATTAGGCTCGGCAATGATGGTGTTTTTCTGTGGTGAATGGTAATGCAATGTGTTTGCATGTGAATTAAAGCTATGTGAATGATTAGGGTGAGTGTACATGTGCTTTGACAGCTAGGATGAATTAATTAAATGAAGTGCATGTGATTGCAAAATGTGAATGATTATGAGTGTGTGTGAGTGAATTAAAGGATGGAATGCATGTGTAATGAATGAAATGCAATCTGAAATGGGATAGCATGTGGGTGAATGTGTGGCTGCAATGATGAAGTGAATGCATGTGTTGAATGATTAAAGTGCATGTGCAATGTTTTAAAGGATGGAATGATGGAGGAACAAGTGCATGTGAATGCATGGTGATAGCATGTGCACGGTTTTGGTTGGAATGATGGCAGATTGTGAAAACATGTGAATGCATGTGTTTGATGAATGATAAGTGGTGAATGATATGATAAGTGATAAGTGGTGAATGATAAGATAAGTGATAAGTGGTGAATGATAAGTGATGAATGATAAGTGGTGAATGATAAGTGATATGATATGTGATTATGATAAGTAATGGGAGCATGTGAGAGAATGAATAATGAATGCATGTGTATGGTTTTGGGAGAAAGGTGGAGATGCACGGCATAAGGGAATTGGAAAGGTTTAAATGTCCTAAAACTAAAGGGAACAAAGTTCCAACACTTTGGTCTTCAATTTCGTCCAACATTTTGGCGCCAAGCATAAGCTATCCATCCTTAGCCCAAAAGTGCTCCAAAAGTCTCCAAAATGCATCTTTTTGCTCCTTTAGCCCTTTGGACCTACAAACACACGAAAATAGCTTAAAGGACTAAAATAACTAAAGAAACATAACGTAAATGCACGAGAACAAGCCATTTAAGTCGCATGAATATGCTCCTATCAAATACCCCCACACTTATCTTTTGCTAGTCCTCGAGCAAAACAAAACAACAAAAGAACACGAAACTAGACAAAACGAACAAAACACAACCTACACCTTCCAACAATCGTCTCACGGATTTCCAATGCTCATGACAAGTTAAAAATCATTATTCCCACAGATTTTAGCCATCTTTACACTTAAGTACATTCTTAATCATAATCACCACATACTAGTTCACATTTAAGCATTTAAAACCATTTCGAATGTAGTAACATGCCTTAGAGAATTTCCTCAATTCCTTACTAGAATGCACTCTATTTTCACATAGATTTTCTGACTATACACCCTACACTAGTTATATGTGAGAGATTGATGTAAACATGAAAGACTAGTATCTCACATATGTTATGTAGCCAAGATTAAAGCACACATCATGCTTAATCTTGGTAGATATGTGAATGAATGAAGGGAGTGTTTAGCACACATCCTGCCGAATTACTCCCTTTGGTTTTATGAAAGTTTCTTGTACATTACATAATCTTGATTATGAACCAAAGTTGCACATCACAATTAGGTTCATGATTAGAGACATTTGATCAAATCCACACATCATATGGTTGATCATATCCAAGTGAAACAAACTCAAGAAATAGGTAGATGAATGAGTATAAACTAACTTGACAAACATGGATTTAATTAAGCAATGGTGAAATCGAATCCCTAGTTTCATTTCCATTGATACTATCATTGGTTGTTGATTCATTTAGTTGTGTTTACTTCTTTTATTTAGGCTTTTAAGTAACAACAACAAATCTGCTCAATTTGATTAGTTTGATTCATTTCTTAGATTTCTTGCAAACAAGTAGTTACATAGGTCCAATTAGTCCCTGTGGATTCGACACCCTTACTTGTGCCATTATACTAAATATATTCTAGCATTAGGAAGGAAATATACATCAACAAAAATGGCGCCGTTGCCGGGGACTGATTTCAGTCCCTTGTAATTGCTTGTTTGCTTGTTTGCTATTTTGATTAGTGTCAAGGTTCATAACTTGTCAAATTGATAATTGGAAGTTGATTTAAGTTGCATACATTTCATATATGGAAAAGAATCCCTTAGCCATTCCATTATCCATTGGTTTACATCAACTTGCTTTACAATCTGCTTTGGTTATAATCTGCCCATTTAAGTACATTTCGTCCAAATACAATTTCTCCCCATAGTTTGTAAGTTTTAGGCTTAGAATCTGTCTTATCTTGTGTTTTGAAGCATTTTGAGTCAAGCTCAAACCTCATTTTCGTCCAAAATTGAGTTTAGTGTCAAAACTGCCCAATTTGTGTTTTTAGGCAGTTTTGAGAGTTTTTAGCTTGTTTTGAGTCTTGTGAATCTGTTTTGAGTCCTTTGAGTCTTTGTTTTGTCCAAATTAGTTAGAAAGTGTTTTGATTTGTGTTTATAAGTGTTTTGATTCAAGTTTCCATCCAATTTCGTCCAAATTAGTGTAGGTGCTCAAAACTGCCCAGAAAGTGGTTTTTAGGCAATTTTGAGTCTTCTAGTTGCTGTTTTGGGTTTTTGGATTGTTTAAGTGTTCTAAGAGTTTAGTTCCACATCCCTTGAGTCTTTTCAAACGTTTTTAAGTTTATTTTTGTTCATTTCATTGTTGTTTGCTAGTAGATTTTCATTCACACTTGTGTTATTTTATTTAAGGTAGTTTATGTCAAATAGACTAGTTGAGTTAGGCCAAAGAATTGAACGGTTGAAGGGCCACACTTTGGACAACTTTGTGCCATCAAGTTCATCCCTAATCAGTGAGGAAGAGGAAAGGACTTCACCTAGTTCAACAAGTAAAGGATCTGAGCAATTTGATTGGGAAAGAGAGGAAGAGATGGCGGGCAACCAAGATGAACTTAGAGCTTTGGAGGACTTTGTTCAACCAATCATACCAAATTCACCTTCATGCATCTTGCTGCCCACAGAAGCAAGATGAACTTGAGAGTTTTTGGATTGTTTTATTTTCGTTTGTTCTTTTTATTCCAGATTCTTAATCTTGTTTTGTTTCTTGTTTTAGGTACTAGTTTATGACTCGGAGTTTTCATCTGATTCGTGAACATATCCTGGAGTGATTGGGTTCTTCGTCCGGCTGCAAGACGTAAAAGAAAGCGCTACTTGGGAGGCAACCCAATGCACTGAATAAACAAAGCATGTTCAAAAAAAAAAAGAAAAAAAAAAAAAAGATACTAAACATGGAGAAAGGTGGAGCTTCACAAAGGTTGTTTACGTGAAGCCCCACTACGAGGCGTCGAAGCAGAAGGCTTTGAAGCAGAAGGCATCGGAGCGGAAGGTAGCGGAGCGGAAGGCATCGGGGCGGAAGGCATCGGAGCGGGAGGCATCGGAGCTAGAGCATTCCAGGCCTCAATACTTGGCCAAGCGCTGGATGAGCCAGGAAAAAGGTGCCTCTGGAGGAAAGACGAAAACCTTTGACGGTCACTGTGAATCCGACCTTCAGACTCTTGCAGCTCATCAAGCTTCCTCTTCATGCCCGTCGAATAGTTGTTGGCAAGCACGTGCAAACTTCTATTCTCGTACTTAAGCTGCTGGATCTCCTGCTTGAGACTTTCCACCTCTGCCATCAATGATTCCACCTGACGGGAGCGGGCAAGCAGGCGTTGGCCCATGTTGGGCACAGAACTCGCACATTGAACACTAAGTGCGAAGGACTCTTGAACGGCCAACTCATCGGACCGTCCTGACAGCAGCCTACTATCTTTTGGAGTGAGGAGGTTCCTAGCTACTATTGTAGCTGTTGTGGCGTCCTGCATCACGGAGTCCTCACCTGTAAGAGGACCGTTAGAAGATAAGAAAGAAGGGCGCCATACGTTACCTTGACGCGGCGCGCCCGTATCACTGGTAAGGCTCAATTCCAAGCTAAGGTTCGATGAGTTTGCCATTTTTCAAAAGTGTTCAAAGAGAAGGGATGGAGTTAAATTTCAAAGGCCCGGAGTCGATTTTCAAGAATGGGAAAACTTCAGAGTGTGTTTGTTGTGGTGATCGATAGCTCAATAAAAAGCCAAGGCGACGCGTCCACCAATTCAAAAAGCCGGAATTTCCGGCGTAATTTAGGCAACGCTTTCTCCGCTTTTCAGAAGACGCGTTCAACTTTGTCAAAAGATTTCTTCTTTTCAGACAACACGTGGAGGCCATCACCGCAACTACACATCTTTAGCCGACAAGCGCAAAGTCCGGCGACGCTTTCTCTGCTTTTCAGAAAACGCGTGCAGCTTTGTCAAAAGGAGCCGCATCCGCACTACTACGTGTCGTTCAGAAAGAAAAAGGGCGTCGTTCAGAAATCGAAGGGGCGCCTGCTCAGAAATCGAAGAGACGTCTTCAAAGATCGAGGAGGCGCCACTATTTCAAAAAGCCGGATTTGCGGGATCAAAACGTTTGTCGACAAGGGTAAAAGAAGAGTACCACCACTTGATATTATCTCTATATATGTCGACCTTCGTCTTTTATGGCAAGGAAAACCTGAAGAAAATGCCCAACTCTCCCTCACCTCTGAGGGCGCACTCCCAGCAAAGCCTTTCGAAATACTCAATTCTTTCTTCTTCCCCAAAGATGATACCAGATGCCTGGAGTACATATGACCCAGGAGGAAACAGCACAACAAATACATGTGCTGAATCATTCACCGCTTCTTCAAAAGCAAAGGTATCTCATATCATAAAGGTCAAAAGCAAAAGTATCTCATATCATGCTCTTTCCCTGTCTTTTTCTTTGTCCTTGTTCTTACTCGCATGGCAAAGTAAAAGAAGCAATCAGCCGGCACTTGGAGTCAATCTTCCGATCTGGAGCCAACTGCCTGGAATCTATTCCTGATTGCTTACCTAGCGTTGCTCTCGAGTAGTCATCTTCAACGGTTGATACACTTCCGGAGAAGGGACCACTTCTGCAAAGGGGAGCGAGTAAGGCAAGTGAAAATGATACATTGAAGCATGTGGAGACAAACATAGGCTGAGTTATCCTCCAACCCTTTTCAATACGAATTGGAAAGATTGAACAAAGAAACAGACCAAAGGGGTAAGCTCAGACCTTCGGGGAAGACCAAATGAATCCTGCTGCCCAGTTCAACAGTAGCACAAAGGAAAATCAATGATGGGCGGAAACCAGTTCAAGAGTAAGCCTGTGGAGTCACTATGATCAAAGCCTCAATGCAATTACCAAGGAGAAGAGGGAATTTACACTCCATAACCAGATTTGCGTCCCTAAACTCTTCTCTTTGTTAATTACATTCTGCCATGTTTAGTATGTTTAAATTGCTTTTTGTGTGTTTACTTATGTTTTGTGTGAATCTATGCTTAAAACATTGAGGACAATGTTTGATTTAGGTTTGGGGGTATTGGGTAACTAAAGTGTTTTGATGCAAATTCGTAGGGTTTTATCCACCATAACTTCTAATGTTGTTCCTTGCTGTTTTAAGGTGTTTTTTTTTAAGTTGTTTTAGAGTGTTTTAGTGTGTTTTGTTTTATAATTCGAAAATCCCATAAAAATTTGAAAAATTGTTTTGAAAAACCCAAAAAGAGTTGTTTTTAAGGTTGTTTTGTGTTTGTGCCTATTTGAGGTGTTAGTGTTGGTTAAGAATGTTTTTGCATGCTAATACGAATGTATATGAGGATTATGTTTGAAAACAAACGATTGGGTTGCTATGGAAAAGAGTTGCATCTTGTTGTCATTTATAAGGCTATAACTCTTGAAATTATGATGATAGAGGTACCATACTCAAATTCTGGAAAAAGAATAGTGGAGACTACCCTAGTGAGTTATTTTGAGCCTATTTGCTTCTTTGAGAGGGTTTAAAGTGTTTCTACTCCTATCTCTTTCTTTCAATTTCACTTTAAATGATCTCATTACTTCTATTTTGATTGGATACTAAGAATTACTCTCTTTGCAGATACCATGTGTTTAGTATCATTCGTGAATGAACTCAATGAGATGATGTTAGGCTATGTATGTTTAACTACTAAAAGGCTTAAATCCTACCCATTTGTGTGTTCCATTCACCCTCGTTGCAGCCAAACACTTTAGCCCAATTCTTTCATCACCCACACCACATTCTAGCCCATTACAAGCCATACCTTATAGTTTGGGGAATACCAAGGTGATGAAGACTAAAAGTAAATTGAGTTATAAAGCAAGATTGTGGCGTGTACCGAGGGCACCTATGTTGAAAATGTTTCTAAAAAAAAAAAAGAGAAAAAAAGAAAAAAAAAAAGAGTATCAAAGTGGATACAAATTCCAAATCGCCTAATTATAAAGCATAGGGCCTGGACGCCAAAAACAAAAGAAGACAAATGCCAGTGAAGAGCCTCAAAGACACTTTGGTATGCCCCAAACTCTAGCATTTCATATCAAGTCTTTCATAACCTATACCCTAAGCCTTGCATTACAACCTTGAGAAAGACCTAGCTGATCATTGAGGATGTATTCATGGGTGATGGTAAGTGTGTGTGTTATCTATATTCTTAGTATTTGATTCATTTCATGAGATCTACTCAGAAATTGTGCTTTCATTTCGAAATTCATATGTGAGACTTTTGATTCCCTTTACATAATTTCGCTCATATATGCTTGTGGTGAGACTAAAACCTTAGGGTCTGAGTAAGAACTTGAGTGGATTCTGTGAGGAGTAGAGTTGAGGCGAATTCTATCTTAAGCATTTGGGTATGGTGACCTTGAAGTTGTAAGACATGGAGAAATATCTTTATACGTTACAATTGATACGATTCTTTGAAGTGGAAAACTTTTGAGTTTGAATATATGACATAATCTTCATTGGTTCTTATTAGTTTGGTTTAAAGCATGTTTTAACCAAGTTGTTTGCAGATTTTGTAAATGTTTGTGGGTGTCATCACTGTAAACCCTCAGGAGACACAACTCCTCCAACTAGGGACACCTAGGGGTTCAAAGGCTTGTTGCACATGCTCAGTGCAATCGTTTAGCCAGCAAAAGTGGTTTAGTTAGATGTTTGTATTTTGTGTGTTTTAGTTTTAAGTTTGCTCGAGGACTAGCAAAAACCAGGTTTGGGGGTATTTGATAAGTCATATTTTGCATGCATCTATATCTCCCTTATTTGGCGTCTTTGTGATGTTTTGGATTAAACTAGTTGCGTTTTACATTGTTTTGTGTTAGTGTGCAGCCAAGTGTGTACTAAGATCAAAGGGAAAGCAAATGAAGTAAAAACATTCCAGAAATGATGTGAAGTGTTAAATGGTGCAATTCGACCATATTGAGTGATTCTAAACAAAGCAAGCATTGAAATCAGATTATGTGGTTTCAACACCAAAACATGCATTCACATGCATGATCACAACCTAATCGTGCGTTTCCATGTGATCCCAAGTCAAATTATGCAACTCTAATACCAAAACATGCATTCACATGCATGTTTCAGAATCTGCCCGTGCATTCTATCACCTTTTTCCATTCCACATTTCAGAAATCCACATGCATTTGGATTAAACAAACCACATATCTACAGATCATGTCCACTCCTTGCAGCCATCATTTCAGAAATCCATTTCATCCCATCATTCCATGTGATTCCAACCCATCCCTTTGTCCATTGATAGGAGCATATTTATGCGCCTTAGTTAGCTAGTTCTTATGCATTTATGTTGTGTTTTCTTACTTAATTTAGTGTTTAAAGTCATTTTCGTGTGTTTATAGGTTCATATGGCTAAGGATGCAAAAGGATGCCTTTCGGAGCCTTTTGGAGCAAATTAGAGATTGGAATGGATTGCATATGCTTAAAGCCAAGTAGATGGACGAAATTGAAGACCAAAGGAATGAAAATGAAGAACAAAGAGTTCACATTCATCACCAACACAACCATGCATTCCCACCCTTTAATCACATGCATTTCAGCCACATGCACATTCCACTTCATCATTTCAGATTTCCACCATCAACAAAGAACCATTCATTAATCATTTACACTTTAAATAATCAACCCACATGCACCAATCAAACATAAACCCATTCACCACCAGAAAACAACCATGCCGTGGGTTCCCATTCCAGATTTCCAGCATTCCCTTTTATTTTCTGTCAAAACACATGCATTCCCACCCTTTAATCACATGCATTTCAGCCACATGCATCTCCCATCACCATTTCAGCTTTCCACCTAATTCCTAGTCATCATGTTCCCCCCATTTCACCTATAAATAAGCATGCATTGCAGCCACAAAACACACACTCTTCCATTTCAGAAAACCATCTCTCATACACATTCATTCACGCCAGAAATTCCTTCTCTCTCTCTAGCACTACCATACTTCACCATTCTTCATATTTTCTGCCCAAAAACACTCCTTGCCTTCCCCTACATCCATCCCTACCCTTAGCACATCATTCTACATCATCCATAACCCCCAAAACTCACCAAAACCCCTTGTGCCGCAGCAACTAGAGGAGAAGAGGCCTAAACGTTCATACAATTCAAGATTGAGTTGTTGGAATTTTTAGGTGTACTTCGATTCTTGTTTTCAATGTTTACTTTGTTATTACTCTCTAAGTTTGTTGTAATCATGAGTGGCTAAACCCCTAATTAGTTAGGGGAAAGTTTGAAGCCATGAACATGTTTGAAATATGAATTGATTTCTTCCAATTGTGATTTGTTAAGTTGTGATTGTAATTCAATTATCATGTTTATTAAAAACTTGTTTTTGTATGTTGATTAGGGATGCATACTTAGTCTTCATGCATAAACTCGATGCTAGTTTATAAACGAGTTTCACCTAATCGTCACAAGTTTATAAACATGAGTAGTGAAGGTTGCTAGTCACAACCGCGTTAATTGAATTCTTGGCAAAAGTATCATGCATTCATAGTTACAATTGCCTCGTCAACACTTATAATTCTCATAGAGCATAATGATCTCTCATTGTATCTCTTCTATGCATTCATGTTGAGAACCATTGGAGAATGATTTGAATTGTCGCATGCATCATCCAATTCAATAACATAAGGAAAATTTGAGAGTTAATTAGTGCATCACGGTTAACTTGGGGTGTTGAGCATCATAGATAATGAAAAGCAATTGGAGAATCGATTCATATATAAATGTGTCATGTGTGGAGAATGGACCTCTAACTAATCCATCCATCATCTTGTTTCTCAAATCCGTTTATACAATCTGCCTAGTTTATTAACTTGTTTTATTTAATTTAATTTCGTCAAAACCTTAATCCCCCTTTACTTTAATGTCCAATTTAGTTAGAAATCAATTTAGTTTGTGCTTTTAAGTGTTTTGATTCATTTTATTTCCCAATTTCGTCCAGATTCACCAAAGTGCTCAAAACTGCCCAGAAAGTGATTTTAAGGCAGTTTTGAGTGTTTTGGGTGATGTTTGAGTCTTTTGGTTTGTTTTAATGTTTTAAGTGTTTAGTTTTACATTCTTTGAGTTAGTTTAGTGTTTTATATTGTGTTTTTACGTTCTTGAGTCAAGTTATTACTTAATTTCGTCCAAATTTGTGTTTGTGCTCAAATCTGCCCAGAAAGTGGTTTTTAGGCAGATTTGAGTGTGTTTGTGTTGTTTTGAGTCTTTTGAGTCAATTTCACATTGATTAGCATCCCTAGTTAATCCCCGGTCTAGAACGATCCCTATTTGCTCATTTACTACAATTGTCATCCATAGGGTTAATTTGTGTGTTTAACTATTTTCGCATCAAATTTTTGGCGCCGTTGCCGGGGATTAGCAAAATTGCTAATCCCTTGTGTTTTTGCCGTATGTTTTTAGTGTAATTTACCTAGTTTTCTCATTTTGTTTTGTTTTCTTGGTTTAGGTACTAGTGCATGACGCGGAGTTCTCAAACTGTGCATGCACATATCTTGGACTTTAACGACGATTTTGAACGTGATTTGAGAAGAAAGAGGAGGCATCCCGAACCTAGTGAACCTAGTGAACCTAGTTCAAGTTCAGAGGCCGAATCTGAGTTTGAAAGTGTGGAAGAAGAAGTTATGGCAGCAGACAATCGGACCATTAAAGAGCTTTCGGCCTCGGGGTTGGCCAATGCCGCACCATTATGCATTCAATACCCCGCGGCTGCCCAAGGCAAGACCGATGAATTCGAGTTGAAGTCAAGCTTGTTGCACCACATTCCGAAATACCATGGGCTTTCCATGGAAGATCCCAACAAGCATCTCAAGGAGTTCGAGGTTGTTTGTTCGAGCATGACACCCATAAATGTCGATGGGAACATTCTAATGATGAAAGCTTTTCCATTCTCTCTTGTGGAAAAGGCTAAGGATTGGCTTTATGAATTGGCACCCGGGACCGTTACTTCTTGGGAGACCATGAAGAGAGCGTTCTTGGAGAAGTTCTTCCCTACTTCAAGAGTCATTCTCTTGAGGAAGAAAATTAGCGGAATCCAACAAAGTCAAGGAGAATCTTTTCCGGCATACTACGAGCGTTTTAAAGCCCTTGTTGCATCATGTCCTCAACATCAAATGAAGGAGGAGCTTCTCCTTCAATATTTCTATGAGGGCCTTCTTCCCATTGAAAGGCAAATGCTCGATGCTTCGGCGGGAGGTGCATTGGTGGACAAAACTCCTATGTCGGCCAAGACCCTAATTGCAAACCGTGCTCTAAATGCACAACAATATGAAGGACTTGGGCAAAGGGACCCCCCACGGCAACAAGTGAATGAGGTAAGTTCTCAATCCGACCTTCAAACTCAATTAGCTAATCTTACTTCTATTGTGTCTCAGATGGCCGAAGGAATGAAGATACAAGGACCGATTGTATGTGGTGAATGTTCTATCCAAGGACACCCTTCGGAAAAATGCCCACAATTGATTGAGAATGGGGGATGGGAGAGTGCAAATGCCATTGGATTTCCGAGCCACAATCAACCAAGGAATGATCCATATTCCAACACATACAATCCGGGTTGGAGAGACCATCCAAACTTCAAGTGGAGGGAACCTCAACAACCTCAACAACCTCAACAACAAGGAGGCTTTAGACAACAACCCCCGGGGTTCTACACCAAGCCATTCGGCCCCAATCCAAACCAAGCACAACCTGCCCAAAACAATCAAGGTACGTCGTTGGGAAATGAAACACTTCTTAAATTACTTACCAATTTGTCTCAGGGGCAAGAGGATCAAACCAAAGCCATGCAAAACCAAGACAAAAGGGTGGATCACTTGGAGAAACAAATTGGGCAGATTGCGGAATTTGTAGGACAATTCCGAGACAAAGGCAAGCTCCCTAGCTCAACCATTGTCAATCCAAGGGGAGGATTCGAATCTGCCAAGGCAATCATGTTGAGAAGTGGTAAGGAGGTCGAAACCACCCCAAGCACGTCCAAAACAAGTCAAGAAGAGGACGTGTTGCTGCAAGAAGAGGAGGAACAAGGAATAAAGGCCACGGCAAGGGTGAAAGAATCTTTGCCGCAGCCCCCTATTGTGCCAAAACCGTCCAACATGCCTAAGGTAAGTCCAAATTCGACTTTGTCAAGTTCTATTCCACTAAACGTGCCCTTTCCTAGCAGGTTTAGGCAATCAAAGAAGGAGGAGAGTGAAAAGGATGATGCGAGATTTATACGCACACAAATTAAACCCTCTTTTTGTCAATTGTAGTATAAGTATAAGTAGGGATCGTTCTGGACCGGGGATTAGGAGGGATTGTTAACCACTTGGATTTGACTCAAAAACGTAAAATAACAATATGAAACACTATACTAGACTCAAGGAATGCAAAACTAAACTTTAAAACACTAAAACAAACCAAAAGACTCAAACATTACCCAAAACACTCAAAACTGCCTTAAAATCACTTTCTGGGCAGTTTTGAGCACTTTGAGTACTTTGGACGAATTTATGTAACAAATTGAATCACAAACGTAAAAACGTAATATAAAACACTAAACTAGACTCAAAGAATGTAAAACTAAACTTTAAAACACTAAAACAAACCAAAAGACTCAAACATCACCCAAAACACTCAAAACTGCCTTAAAATCACTTTCTGGGCAGTTTTGAGCACTTTGGTGAATTTGGACGAAATTATGTAACAAAATGAATCAAAACACTTATAAACATAAACTAAAACACTTTCTACTAAATTGGACAATAAAGTAAAGGGGGATTGAGTTTTATACGAAATTAAATAAAATGTACAGATTCGAATTAAGACAGATAGTATATATGAATGTGATGAAATGGAATGAATGGATGGATGCTAGCCAAGGGGTTCATCTCCATACATGTTATACTTGCATAATAAATGATTTCCAATTGCATTTCAATAAACCATGAATTCTCAACACCCCAAGTTAACCGTGATGCACTAATTAACCTTCAAATCTTCCTAACGTTATTGAATTGGATGATGCATGCGACAATTCAAAACATTCCCCACAAGTCCTCAACATGAATGCATAGAAGAGGTACAAGCAAGAATCATTACGCTCTATGAAAATTATAAGTGTTGACGAGGCATTCGTTACTATGAATGCATGAAACTCTTGCCAAGAATTCGTTTAACGCGATTGTTTATAAGCAACCTCCACTACTTATGAATATAAGTTCGTAACTATTAGGTGAAACTCACTTATATTCTAGCGTCATATTCATGCATGAAAATTAAGCGTGCACTCTCAATAAACATACATAAATAAGTTATCAATAAAACGGTTAAACAAATTGAATCACAACTTATGAAACGCAATTAGAAGTAATCAAATCAAAATGCAAGCATAAACATATATTCGAATCACCCCCCAACCAAGGGGGAGTTTAGTTCCTTATGATACAAAACAAAGAGAATCAAAGAAACACCTAAACATTCCAACAACTCAAACTTGAATTGTATGAACGTTTAGGCACTCTTCTCTTCCATGCCTCATTCGTACAAAACAAAGAGTATTGAAATTAAACATAGAAATCAAAGAAACACCTAAACATTCCAACAACTCAAACTTGAATTGTATGAACGTTTAGGCACTCTTATCTTCCTCTTCGTTGTAGCACAAGGTCTAAGGATAGTTTGATGGTGTGAATGGTTTGGGTAGTGGTGGAGGAATGGAAGGATGGTGTTTGGATTTGTAGGGAAGACTCACGGCACAAAGGGGGTGGTTTGATGGTCTACATTTCTGCAATGGATGAGTTTATGGAAGAGTGTTTGGAATGGATGAATTTCTGGCACAAAGGCCTTATTTCTGTGGTGAATGGATTGATTATGAATGAGAATGAATGAATGAGTATTTATAGGTGAAATGGGGGGAACATGACAGCTAGGTTGCATGTGCTAATGCTTGTGTGTGCATGTGAAATCTGCCAAGATGCATGTGAAAGTGTATGAAATGCAATCTGAAATGGGATAGCATGTGGGTGAATGTGTGGCTGCAATGATGAAGTGAATGCATGTGTTGAATGATTAAAGTGCATGTGCAATGTTTTAAAGGATGGAATGATGGAGGAACAAGTGCATGTGAATGCATGGTGATAGCATGTGCACAGTTTTGGTTGGAATGATGGCAGATTGTGAAAACATGTGAATGCATGTGTTTGATGAATGATAAGTGGTGAATGATATGATAAGTGATAAGTGGTGAATGATAAGTGATGAATGATAAGTGGTGAATGATATGATAAGTGATGAATGATAAGTAATGGGAGTATGTGAGGGAATGAATAATGAATGCATGTGTATGGTTTTGGGAGAAAGGTGGAGATGCACGGCATAAGGGAATTGGAAACGTTTAAATGTCCTAAAACTAAAGGGAACAAAGTTCCAACACTTTGGTCTTCAATTTCGTCCAACATTTTGGCGCCAAGCATAAGCTATCCATCCTTAGCCCAAAAGTGCTCCAAAAGTCTCCAAAATGCATCTTTTTGCTCCTTTAGCCCTTTGGACCTACAAACACACGAAAATAGCTTAAAGGACTAAAATAACTAAAGAAACATAACGTAAATGCACGAGAACAAGCCATTTAAGTCGCATGAATATGCTCCTATCAAAGGACATTTTGGAAACCTTTAGGAAAGTTCAAGTCAACATTCCGCTCCTTGATGCAATCAAGCAAGTCCCTAAGTATGCCAAGTTCTTAAAAGAGCTTTGCATCACTAGGAAGAGGATTTCGACCAAGGAAGTGGTGAAGGTAGGTGAGAATGTGTCCGCCATCTTGCAACGCAAACTACCTCCCAAATGCAAAGATCCGGGTAGTTTTACCATTCCTTGTGTCATTGGTAACACTAGATTTGAATCTGCCATGCTTGATTTAGGTGCTTCTATAAATGTTATGCCATATTCCATTTATGCATCTATGAACCTAGGAGTGTTGAAAAATGATGGTGTTATCATACAATTGGCCGATAGATCTAATGCTTATCCAAAAGGAGTTTTGGAAGATGTTTTAGTGCAGGTTAATCATTTGATCTTTCCGGCGGATTTCTATGTTCTTGAGATTGATGAATCGGATCATGCACCCTCGCTGCCCATTCTACTTGGAAGGCCATTCATGAAGACGGCCCGGACTAAGATTGACGTGTTTAATGGAACTTTGTCCATGGAATTTGATGGGGAAGTGGTTAATTTCAATCTTTCTGATTCCATTAAGTATCCTAGTGAAGATCATTCATGTTTCTCTATTGATATTGTTGACTCTTTGGCGCGGGGATATCTTGAAGATTTGAATGACGATGCACTTGAAAAGGTCATTACAAGAGGTGTAGAAGTCAAAACCAAGGAGGCAAGCTATATGCAAACCCACGGCACACTTGAACTACCCTATGCCGTGCCTCCTAGTGAGGAATTCCTTGAAGTAGTTGCTGCCCTTGAGTCATTACCTAAACATGAGGGAAAGTTTCCTAACCGTGAGTCCATTCCCATTTCGACTAACAAATTGCTTCCATCCATAATTCAGGGACCTATTCTTGAACTCAAACCTTTACCAAGTCATTTGAAGTACATTTTCTTGGGGGAAAACGAGACACTACCTGCCATCATCTCTTCCTCCCTCACGGCACAAGAGGAGGAGAAATTAGTTCGTGTATTGAAGGAGTACAAATCTGCCCTAGGTTGGACATTGGCCGATATTAAAGGTATAAGCCCTACAACTTGTATGCATCACATATTTCTTGAGGAGGGGGCCAAACCAACTAGAGAGGCTCAACGCCGTCTTAACCCTCCGATGATGGAAGTTGTGAAAAAGGAGATAATTAAACTTCTAGATTGTGGAGTTATTTATCCTATCTCCGATAGTCGTTGGGTTTCACCTATCCAATGTGTGCCTAAGAAATCTGGGGTAACGGTTGTGGAGAATTCCGAGAATGAGCTTGTGCCTATGAGAATTCAAACCGGTTGGCGGGTATGCATTGATTATAGGAAGATAAATTCCACCACAAGGAAGGACCACTTCCCATTGCCGTTCCTAGATCAAATGTTGGAAAGGTTAGCAGGTCATTCCTTTTATTGTTTTCTTGATGGTTATTCCGGTTATAACCAAATTGTCATTGCTCCGGATGATCAAGAAAAGACCACTTTTACTTGTCCCTTTGGAACGTTTGCATATCGACGCATGATAGGAGCATATTCATGCGACTTAAATGGCTTGTTCTCGTGCATTTACGTTATGTTTCTTTAGTTATTTTAGTACTTTAAGCTATTTTCGTGTGTTTGTAGGTCCAAAGGGCTAAAGGAGCAAAAAGATGCATTTTGGAGACTTTTGGAGCACTTTTGGGCTAAGGACGGATAGCTTATGCTTGAAGCCAAAGTGTTGGACGAAATTGAAGACCTAATTGGAGCCAAAGTGTTAGAACCTTGTTCTCTTTAGTTTTAGGACATTTAAACCTTTCCTAATCCCAATCATGCCATGCATAACACACATCCATTCTAACACATTGTCATTGCACATGCATTTCCTTCATTAGTTAACCCACATGCACTTATCACTTATCATCACCACATATCATATCATTTAATCACTTATCACTTATCATCACCACTTAACCACTTATCATATCATAACCACATATCATATCACTTATCACTTATCACTTAACATATCATCCACCTACTTCACCTACAACATCCACCTACTTCACCTACAACATCCACCTACTTCACCTACAACATCCACTTCACCTACAACATCCACCTACTTCACCTACAACATCCACCTACTTCACCTACAACATCCACCCACTTCACCTACAACATCCACCTACTTCACCTACAACATCCACCTACTTCACCTACAAATGACATAGCCATATGTTCCCTCCACTACTCCTATAAATACCCTTGCATTCATTCATTCATGGACATCTCATTTTCATACACAACACACCACAAACACATCCCTTTCTCTCTTAGCCGTGAGCTTCCCATCTCTCCCCTTATAATCCAAAAACCATTTTTCCATTCCCCTTCCACTTCTCCACCACTCCTTTTCCATTCCACACTTCCATCCCCCAAACCAATTATCCCTAGACCTTATGCTACAATAAAGAGGAAGAGAAGAGGGCCTAAACATTCATACAATTCAAGTTTGAGTTGTTGGAATGTTTAGGCGTTTCTTTGATTTCAATGTTTAATTTCAATTCTCTTTGTTTTGTATGAGGAACTAAAACCCCCTTTAGCTAGGGGGGGATTCGAAATATATGTTTATGCTTGCATTTTGATTTGATTACTTCTAATTGCGTTTCATAAGTTGTGGATTCAATTTGTTTAACCGTTTGATTGATAACTTATTTATGTATGTTTATTAAGAATGCGCGCTTAATTTTCATGCATGAATATGACGCTAGAATATAAGTGAGTTTCACCTAATCGTTATGAACTTATATTCACAAGTAGTGGAGGTTGCTTATAAACAATCGCGTTAAACGAATTCTTGGCATAAGTTTCATGCAATCATAGTAACGAATGCCTCGTCAACACTTATAGTTTTCATGATGCTTAATGATTCTTGCTTGTTTCTCTATTATGCAATTCATGTAGGGAACTTGTGAGGAATGCTTTGGGTTGTCGTATGCAATCATCCAATTCATTAACTTAAGGAAAACTTGACGGTTAATTTAAGCGGACCTAATTAACCCGGGGTGTTGAGAATTCATGGTTTATTGAAGTGCAATTGGAAATCATTTTATTATGCAAGTGTAACATGTATGGAGATGAACCCCTTAGCTAGCCATACCATCCATTCATTTCCGTCAATTTCATATTTACAATTTGTTTTCTTTACAATCTATCCATTTTAGTTTAAATTCGTCCAAAATCAATCCCCCCATATTTCGTTTAAGTCTTAGTCTTAATCTTTCTTATTTTTAGTTTTGAATTCTTCGAGTTTAGTATAGCATTTTAGTTTGTGTTTTTAAAAGCATTTTGAGTCTTTTGATTTGTTTTAGTGTTTTAAAGTTTAGTTTTACATTCTTTGAGTCTAGTTTAGTGTTTTATATTATGTTTTTACGTTTTTAAGTCAAATCCAAGTGATTAACAATCCCTCCTAATCCCCGGTCCAGAACGATCCCTACTTGCACCTATACTACAATTGATAAAAAGAGGGTTTAATTTGTGTGCGTATAAACCACACATCAATATGCCCAACCAAATTTAAGTTCGTCGATAGATTATAATCAAAAGCTTAACGAATTAATTTGTTTGGTGCAGGGCTCACAAAATCAAGACAATGAGGCTCGACAAGAAGACAAAAGGTTGGACCACTTGGAAAAGCAAATTGGGCTGATAGCGGAGTTCGTAGGACAATTTTGCGACCAAGGCAAACTCCCTAGTTCAACCATTGTAAATCCAAAGGGAGGATTTGAAGCACCTTTGTCAGAAGCACTTATTGCTCCTACGCCATCTAATTCAAGTATGGTTGTTCCAATTAGTTCTAACCCCATTCCAACAAATATCCCTATTCCTTGCAGGTTCATGAATTCCAAGGAAGAAGAAAGTGAAAAAGACATCTTGGAAGCCCTTCCAAAGGTGCAACGTAGGGAATGTCATGAATTCATCAAAGAGGACGTTCTTGAAACCACAAAATCCAAAGAAGTTAAATTTGATGACATTGGACAAGTCATAACCATCGCTTGCAATCTGGCCAAGTCCAATATCCCTGAAACTTTCAAAGGAGTGGTGTTTGTCATTGAGTTCTTATCAGACAAAACAAGTAAGTTTTTTTTTCCAAATTCCATTACATTTTATACTAACTTGCTGTTTTTTATGAATCAGGCACCTACACTAGAATTCAAACCAATGCCGGTTCACTTCAAGTATCACCTTCCATTCAAGGACCAACTCCATGCCGTTTGATTTTATTTATGTAAAAAAAAAAAAAAAAACAAAAAAAAAAAAAAAAAAAAAAAAAAAAAAGATACTAAACATGGAGAAAGATGGAGCCTTCACAGAGGATGTTTACGTGAAGCCCCACTACGAGGCGTCGAAGCAGAAGGCATAGAAGCGGAAGGCATCGGAGCGGGAGGCATAGAAGCGGAAGGCATCGGAGCGGGAGGCATAGAAGCGGAAGGCATTGGAGCGGGAGGCATCGGAGCTAGAGCATTCCAGGCCTCAATACTTGGCCAAACGCTGGATGACTGATAGGAGCATATTTATGCACCTTAGTTAGCTAGTTCTTATGCATTTATGTTGTGTTTTCTTACTTAATTTAGTGTTTAAAGTCATTTTCGTGTGTTTATAGGTTCATTTGGCTAAGGATGCAAAAGGATGCCTTTCGGAGCCTTTTGGAGCAAATTAGAGATTGGAATGGATTGCATATGCTTAAAGCCAAGTAGATGGACGAAATTGAAGACCAAAGGAATGAAAATGAAGAACAAAGAGTTCACATTCATCACCAACACAACCATGCATCCACACATTCTTTCCCCATCATTGCCGTGCAAAACACCATCATTGCACCACAATCCCCTTTTGCCGTGCATTACTCCATCAATTACAGTCACATTCCACATGCAACCTAGCTGTCAAAGCACATGCACTCCCATCCTTTACCATTGCAGTCACATGCACATTCCACTTCATCATTTCAGATTTCCACCATCAACAAAGAACCATTCATTAATCATTTACACTTTAATCATTCAACCACATTCACACATCACCCATTCACCTTTGTGCCATGCTTCTACCTTTGTTCAAGCCCTTCCACATAACCTGCCTTCATACATTCAGAAAATGCATTCCTTGCCGTGGCTTACATGCACTTCCCACACTCTTTCATTTCAGCCAAATCCATCTCTCATACACATTCATTCACGCCAGAAATTCCTCCCCTCTCTCTAGCACTACCATACTTCACCATTCTTCATATTTTCTGCCCAAAAACACTCCTTGCCTTCCCCTACATCCATCCCTACCCTAAACACATCATTCTACATCATCCATAACCACCAAAACTCACCAAAACCCCTTGTGCCGCAGCAACTAGAGGAGAAGAGGCCTAAACGTTCATACAATTCAAGATTGAGTTGTTGGAATTTTTAGGTGTACTTCGATTCTTGTTTTCAATATTTACTTTGTTATTACTCTCTAAGTTTGTTGTAATCATGAGTGGCTAAACCCCTAATTAGTTAGGGGAAAGTTTGAAGCCATGAACATGTTTGAAATATGAATTGATTTCTTCCAATTGTGATTTGTTAAGTTGTGATTGTAATTCAATTATCATGTTTATTAAAAACTTGTTTTTGTATGTTGATTAGGGATGCATACTTAGTCTTCATGCATAAACTCGATGCTAGTTTATAAACGAGTTTCACCTAATCGTCACAAGTTTATAAACATGAGTAGTGAAGGTTGCTAGTCACAACCGCGTTAATTGATGCGAGATTTATACGCACACAAATTAACCCTCTTGTTGTCAAATTGTAGTAAGGATGCAAGTAGGGATCGTTCTAGACCGGGGATTAGGAGGGCTTGCTAAAACCTCTAAATTGACTCAAAAACGTAAAATAACAATATGAAACACTATACTAGACTCGAAGAATGCAAAACTAAACTTTAAAACATTAAAACAAACCAAAAGACTCAAACATCACCCAAAACACTCAAAACAGCCTTAAAATCACTTTCTGGGCAGTTTTGAGCACTTTGGTGAATTTGGACGAATTTTGGGAAATAAATTGAATCAAAACACTTTAAAACATAAACTAAACAGGTTTTAAGCACCAAGGAACAAGAAAGTAAAGGGGGGTTTTGATTTGACGAAATTTGATTTAACAAAACAAGTTAATAAACTAGGCAGGTTGTATAAACAGATTTGAGAAATAAGATGATGGATGGATTAGTTAGAGGTCCATTCTCCACACATGATACATTTATAAATATGAATCGATTCTCCAATTGTTTTTCATTAACTATGATGCTCAACACCCCAAGTTAACCGTGATGCACTAATTAACTCTCAAATTTTCCTTATGTTATTGAATTGGATGATGCATGCGACAATTCAAATCATTCTCCAATGGTTCTCAACATGAATGCATAGAAGAGATACAATGAGAGATCATTATGCTCTATGAAAATTATAAGTGTTGACGAGGCAATTGTAACTATGAATGCATGATACTTTTGCCAAGAATTCAATTATCATGTTTATTAAAAACTTGTTTTTGTATGTTGATTAGGGATGCATACTTAGTCTTCATGCATAAACTCGATGCTAGTTTATAAACGAGTTTCACCTAATCGTCACAAGTTTATAAACATGAGTAGTGAAGGTTGCTAGTCACAACCGCGTTAATTGAATTCTTGGCAAAAGTATCATGCATTCATAGTTACAATTGCCTCGTCAACACTTATAATTTTCATAGAGCATAATGATCTCTCATTGTATCTCTTCTATGCATTCATGTTGAGAACCATTGGAGAATGATTTGAATTGTCGCATGCATCATCCAATTCAATAACATAAGGAAAATTTGAGAGTTAATTAGTGCATCACGGTTAACTTGGGGTGTTGAGCATCATAGTTAATGAAAAACAATTGGAGAATCGATTCATATTTATAAATGTATCATGTGTGGAGAATGGACCTCTAACTAATCCATCCATCATCTTATTTCTCAAATCTGTTTATACAACCTGCCTAGTTTATTAACTTGTTTTGTTAAATCAAATTTCGTCACCCCTTTACTTTCTTGTTCCTTGGTGCTTAAAACCTGTTTAGTTTATGTTTTAAAGTGTTTTGATTCAATTTATTTCCCAAAATTCGTCCAAATTCACCAAAGTGCTCAAAACTGCCCAGAAAGTGATTTTAAGGCTGTTTTGAGTGTTTTGGGTGATGTTTGAGTCTTTTAACTAAAGAAACATAAAGGACTAAAATAACTAAAGAAACATAACGTAAATGCACGAGAACAAGCCATTTAAGTCGCATGAATATGCTCCTATCAAATACCCCCACACTTATCTTTTGCTAGTCCTCGAGCAAAACAAAACAACAAAAGAACACGAAACTAGACAAAACGAACAAAACACAACCTACACCTTCCAACAATCGTCTCACGGATTTCCAATGCACATGACAAGTTAAAAATCATTAGTCCCATAGATTTTTGTCATCTTAACACTTAAGTACATTCTTACTCATAGTCACCACATATTATTTCACAATTAAGCATTTAAAACTATGTTTTGAATGTAGTAACATGCCTTAGAGAATTTGCTCAAATCCTTACAAGATATGCACTCGTTTTTCACACAGATTTTCTGACTACACACCCTACACTAGGTATATGTGAGAAGATTGATGTAAACATGTAGACGAACACTCACATATGTTATAACAAGGAAAGCATTTTCTGGAATTATTAACATGTATATATATGATCTCATGAATGGAATGCTACTACTTAGAACGAGAACCAGTGATTCCATAAGCTCATATCAATTCCAAACTCCACATTATTGAACACATAACGATCAAGATAGAAGCATAAGGGTTGAAACGGGGCTAAAGGTGTTTGGCTAACAAAGAAAGGATAGGGAAAACAAATGTTCTTTAAGCAATAGTGAGCAAAGTATTGAATTAGGCACTTAGAATTCCCTTTAGAACGCAGAAGTCAACTTTGAACACCCAAGGGGAAGTCACACAAAACTTAGGGCCATATTCAAACTTTTTGGGCCCTTTCTTCAACAATCACACTTGTGAGTCCATTTTCACTTATTTTCACTCTTTTTCTTTCTTTTCTTCTTCTTTTTCTCACATTTTTTTTTTCTTTTTCCCGTGCCTCCTTTAAGACTTAGGCACATACATACACACAAAAATCCCTTCCCCCACACTTATTTTCTGTAACATATTAATCAAAAGGAATTCATTTAAGTCATGCTCACTATACTTCAAGAACAAGGGTATAGGAAAGTCCTACTCTAGGCTAGGTAAGGGGTGATGTGGTTAGCAAAGAAAATAGGCTAAACGAGGTTAAAACTAATATAAACGAAATATGGGAAGTAAGGCTATTTGGCTATGGTGGCAACTACACAACTTCATCTTGATATATGTTATGCAACTCAATGTCATGCTTTGAATGAAACGGATATAAGTTCTAGCATTTAGTTCTATCATGATACAATTGCATTCTAAGTAGCAACCAAGCAAGAAATAATGAGATCATGCAACAACTTTAGAAAACAAAGAATCACAGAAAATAACTCTCCAAAGAAAGTAATGGCTCGAGTCTCACAGGGATGTAGCGTTTGTTTGAGTTCCTTCCTTCAAGCATGTTACAAAAACGAATTTTTCTTTTATGATTGCATGTGAAGTCATACATTATAACCATATCCAAGCATATACCAAGAGTAAATCAAACTTTTCTCTATGTTTATAACTCTTTTTAACCGTCATGCAATTACAAACCAAATCCTTATCATTGTGTTGGAAGGACCCTAAGATACAAACACACAAAAATGACTCAAAACACTCTTTTTAGGCTTTTTAAAACATGTTTTTCAAATTTTTATGTGATTTTCGGAGTTATAAAACAAAACACACTAAAAACACTCTAAAACAACTTAAAAACACCTTAAAACAGCAAGGAACAACATTTGAAGTAATGGGTGATAAAATCCCACGAATTTGCATTAAATATACTTAGTTAGCCCCCCACACTTAAATCAAACATTGTCCTCAATGTTTTAAGCATAGATTCACACAAAACATAAGTAAACACACAAAAAAAAAACAATTTAAACATACTAAACATGGCAGAATGTAATTAACAAAGAGAAGAGTTTAGGGACGCAAATCTGGTTATGGAGTGTAAATTCCCTCTTCTCCTTGGTAATTGCATTGAGGCTTTGATCATAGTGACTCCACAGGCATACTCTTGAACTGGGCTGCATGATTCTTTTGGTCTCCTCCACTTGTTGATTTTCCTTTGTGCTACTGGGCTGGAGGATTCTTTTGGTCTTCCCCGAAGGTCTGAGCTTACCCCTTTGGTCTGTTTCTTTGTTCAATCTTTCCAATTCGTATTGAAAAGGGTTGGAGGATAACTCAGCCTATGTTTGTCTCCACATGCTTCAATGTATCATTTTCACTTGCCTTACTCGCTCCCCTTTGCAGAAGTGGTCCCTTCTCCGGAAGTGTATCAACCGTTGAAGATGACTACTCGAGAGCAACGCTAGGTAAGCAACCAGGAATAGATTCCAGGCAGTTGGCTCCAGATCGAAAGACTGACTCCAAGTGCCGGCTGATTGCTTCTTTCACTTTGCCATGCGAGTAAGAACAAGGACAAAGAAAAAGACAGGGAAAGAGCATGATATGAGATACTTTTGCTTTTGACCTTGATGATATGAGATACCTTTGCTTTTGAAGAAGCGGTGCATGAATCAGCACACTTCAATCCGCCATTTCCTCCTGGGTCATCTGTACTCCAGGCATCTGGTATCATCTTTGGGGAAGAAGAAAGAATTGAGTATTTCGAAAGGCTTTGCTGGGAGTGCGCCCTCAGAGGTGAGGGAGAGTTGGGCATTTTCTTCAGGTTTGCCTTGCCATAAAAGACGAAGGTCGACATATATAGAGATAATATCAAGTGGTGGTACTGTTTTTTTACCCTTGTCGACAAATGTCTCTTCGATATCAGAACGACGCCTCTTCAATTTCTGAGCAGGCGCCCCTTCGATTTCTGAACGACGCCCCTTCTCTTTCTGAATGACATGTGGTAGTGCAGATGCGGCTCCTTTTGACAAAGCTGCACGCGTTTTCTGAAAAGCAGAGAAAGCGTCGCCGAACTTTGCGCTTGTCGGCTAAAGACGTGTAGTTGCGATGATGGCCTCCACGTGTTTTCAGCTTTGTCAGAAATCTTTTGACAAAGTTGAACGCGTTTTCTGAAAAGCCGAGAACGCGTCGCCTAAATTACGCCGGAAATTCCGGTTTTTTTGAATTGGTGGACGCGTCGCCTTGGCTTCTTATAGAGCTATCGATCACCACAACAAACACACTCTCAAGAATTCCCATTCTTGAAAATCGACTCCGACCCTTTGAAAATTTACTCCATCAACCCTTATCTTTGAACACCTTTGAAAAATGGCAAACTCATCGAACCTTAGCTTGGAATTGAGCCTTAGCAGTGATACGGGCGCGCCGCGTCAAGGTAACGTATGGCGCCCTTCTTTCTTATCTTCTAACGGTCTTCTTACAGGTGAAGACTCCGTGATGCAGGATGCCACAACAGCTACAATAGTAGCTAGGAACCTCCTCACTCCAAAAGATAGTAGGCTGCTGTCAGGACGGTCCGATGAGTTGGCCGTTCAAGAGTCCCTCGCACTTAGTGTTCAGTGTGCGAGTTCTGTGTCCAACATGGGCCAACGCCTGCTTGCCCGCTCCCGTCAGGTGGAATCATTGATGGCAGAGGTGGAAAGTCTTAAGCAAGAGATCCAGCAGCTTAAGTACGAGAATAGAAGTTTGCACGTGCTTGCCAACAACTATTCGACGGGCATGAAGAGGAAGCTTGATGAGCTGCAAGAGTCTGAAGGTCGGATTCATAGTGACCGTCAAAGGTTTTCGTCTTTCCTCCAGACGCACCTTTTTCCTGGCTCATCCAGCGCTTGGCCAAGTATTGAGGCCTGGAATGCTTTAGCTCCGATGCCTCCCGCTCCGATGCCTTTCGCTTCGATGCCTTCCGCTCCGATGCCTTCCGCTTCAAAGCCTTCCGCTTCAATGCCTTCCGCTACTATGCCTTCCGCTCCGATGCCTCGTAGTGGGGCTTCACGTAAACAACCTTTGTGAAGCTCCATCTTTCTCCATGTCTTGCAGCCGGACGAAGAACCCAATCACTCCAGGATATGTTCACGAATCGGATGAGAACTCCGAGTCATGAACTAGTACCTAAAACAAGAAACAAAACAAGATTAAGAATCTGGAATAAAAACAAACAAAAATAAAACAATCCAAGGGATTAGCAAATTTTCTAATCCCCGGCAACGGCGCCAAAATTTGATGCGAAATTTATACGCACACAAATTAAACCCTCTTTTCGTCAAATTGTAGTATATGTATAAGTAGGGATCGTTCTAGACCGGGGATTAGGAGGGATTGTTAACCACTTGGATTTGACTCAAAAACGTAAAATAACAATATGAAACACTATACTAGACTCAAGGGATGCAAAACTAAACTTTAAAACACTAAAACAAACCAAAAGACTCAAAACAGCACCAAAACACTCAAAACTGCCTTAAAATCACTTTCTGGGCAGTTTTGAGCACCTTGAGTACTTTGGACGAATTTGAGAAACAAAATGAATCAAAACACTTACAAACACAAACTAAATGTATTTCTAACTAATCTAACACTTTAAAAGAAATGGGGGATTGGTTTTGAATGAAACTTGAAATAAAAACAGAAACTTGGAAACAAACAGATTGTAAATTAAAGCATAAGGAAATGAAGTAAACACAAGATGAATGAATCAACAACTAATAAAATAAGATAGTGCCAATGAAGATGAAGCTAGAGATTCGATTTCACCATTGCTAAGCCAAGTCCATGCTTGTTAAGTCAGATTATACTCATCCCTCTACTTATTTCTTGGGTTTGTTTCACTTAGATATGATCAGCCATATGATGTGTGGATTTGATCAAATGTCTCTAATTATGAGCCTAATTGTGATGTGCAACTTTGATTCCTAATCAAGACTATGTAGTGCACAAGAAACTTTCACAAAACCAAAGGGAACACTCGGCAGGATGTTTGCAAAACATTCCCTTCATTCATTCACATATCTACCAAGATTATGCATGATGTGTGCTTTAATCTTGGCTAAACAACCTGTGGTTAATTCAAATGATGATCAAGCATTAAAATCAACACACTAAGTCACAATTAAATCGGAGAATGAAGCAAGAAATAGATAGATTAAATGAGAATTCCGAATTAACTACATGGCAAACTTTGCAAGGCTACATCGAATCCCTAGAGGAGGATTAGTTACAATTCATGTTTGCAAAGGATTTAACATAAAAATATAAAACATGAATGAACATAGAATTAATAAGAAGAAAGAACCCTTGAAGCAAAACTGATGTAGAATCAAAGAAACACCTAAACATTCCAACAACTCAAACTTGAATTGTATGAACGTTTAGGCCCTCTTATCTTCCTCTTCGTCGTAGCACAAGGTCTAAGGGATGTTGTTGGTGTGTTGAATGGATTGGGGAATTATGGAAATGGAAGGATGATGTTTGGATTGTAAGGGAGAGTCATGGCACAAAGGGGGGTTTATGGTCTACATTTCTGCAATGGATGAAGTGTATGAATGGAATGGATGGACTTTGTGAAGGGCTGATAAGTCATATTTTGCATGCATGTATAGCTTTCTTATTTGGCGTTTTTGTATTGTTTTTGGATTAAACTAGTTGCATTTTACATTATTTGGTGTTAGTGTGCAGCCAAGTGTGAATTTGGATCAAAGGGAAAGCAAATGAAGTAAAAACATTCCAGAAATGATGTGAAGTGTTAAGAGATGTAATTCAGCCATTTTGGGTGCTTCTAAACAAAGCAAAAACATGGATGTCACCTATGTGGTTCCAACATCAAAACATGCATTCACATGCATGTCACAACCTTAGCCGTGTGTTCCCATATCATCCCATCAGATTATACACTTCTAAACACCAAACATGCAATCACATGCATGATAACATCCATTCCGTGCAGATTCCATGTTTTAACACCCAAAACATCCCTCACATGCATGTCCACAACCTGACCCATGCATTCCATTTCCCTTCTTCACTTCTCTTTGCAGAAATTCACATGCATGGTGATTAAACAAGTAACTCCTTGCAGCCACCATTTCAGAAATCAAACCCATCCCTTTGTCCATGCCGTGAGCTTTCTGCCATTCCCAGAGTTTTATAACCAATTTGCAGATTCCACTCCCTTGCTTGCAGACATTCCACATGTGTTTGGATTAAATAAACCACTTACTTGCAGAGCATGTCCATGCTTTGCAGGTAGCATGCCAGAAATCCACTAAAACAACCATTTCATGCGATCCCAACTCTAATGCCCATTTGATGCACATTAATAATCTCTGCAGCACCCCTTTCACATGGACCATGTCATATTTTCACATGCATTCCAATTGTCTTCCCATCATCAATCATATTCAGAAATTAATTAAGGGGAATCACTCATCTCTCTCTCGGATCCAATTTCCATTACACACTCAATTGGCTCCATTTTTCTGTCTTCCATCTCAGAAACACAATCATTTCCATCACTTAAGCTCTGCCATCTGAGTTAAAAAAAAGCTAAGATCCAATCTGATTGTCTCCCCATCATTAGACTCATTCAGAAATTCACCAAGGGGGCAGATTGCTTTTTCGGATTCAGGGGATCACACACACTCTATTTGCTCTAATTTCTGTCCATCATTCACTCTCATTCCCCTCTCCATTCCATTGCATTCGACACTCTCACACTTTCACAGAAACTGTCCATTTCTCTCCATTTATGCACCACTCACAGAAACCATTCGACATTAGTTTCTCCACCCTCATTTACAATCACATTTGGGAGCTCCAACACCGAAGGCACTCTTCAAGGAATCAATATCAGTTTTGCTTCAAGGGTTCCTTCTACTTCATTCTATGTTCATTCATGTTGTGTATGTTTATGTTAAATCTTGTGTAAACATGAATTGTAACTAATCCTCCTCTAGGGATTCGATGTAACCTTGCAAAGTTTGCCATGTAATTAAGTTAGAATGCTCATTTTGTCCATCTATTTCTTGTTTCATTTTCTGTTTTAATGGTGACTTAGTATGTTGATTTTAATGTTTGATCATCATTTGAATTAATCACTAAGTTGTGTAGCCAAGATTAAAGCACACATCATGCATAATCTTGGTAGATATGTGAATGAATGAAGGGAGTGTTTAGCACACATCCTGCCGAATTACTCCCTTTGGTTTTATGAAAGTTTCTTGTACATTATATAATCTTGATTATGAACCAAAGTTGCACATCACAATTAGGTTCATGATTAGAGACATTTGATCAAATCCACACATCATATGGTTGATCATATCCAAGTGAAACAAACTCAAGAAATAGGTAGATGAATGAGTATAAACTAACTTGACAAACATGGACTTAGTTGAGCAATGGTGAAATCGAATCCCTAGTTTCATTTCCATTGATACTATCCCATTACATTAGTTGTTGATTCATTGATTTGTGTTTACTTCATTCTCTTATGCTTTCAAGTTAAAACAACAAATCTGCATAGTTTGATTAGTTTGATTCAAATCTGCCTATTTAGACTAGTTTGATTCATTTCTTAGATTTCTTGCAAACAAGTAGTTACATAGGTCCAATTAGTCCCTGTGGATTCGACACCCTTGCTTGTGCCATTATACTAAATATATTCTAGCATTAGGAAGGAATTATACATCAACAAAAATGGCGCCGTTGCCGGGGACTGATTTCAGTCCCTTGTAATTGCTTGTTTGCTTGTTTGCTATTTTGATTAGTGTCAAGGTTCATAACTTGTCGATTTGATAATTGGAAGTTGATTTAAGTTGCATACATTTCAGGTGTGGAAAAGAATCCCTTAGCCATTCCATTATCCATTGGTTTACGTCAACTTGCTTTACAATCTGCTTTTGTTATAATCTGACCATTTAATTGCATTTCGTCCAAATACAATTTCCCCCATATTTTGTTAGGTTTTAGGCTTAGAATCTGTCTTATCTTGTGTTTTGAAGCATTTTGAGTCAAGCTCAAACCTAATTTTCGTCCAAATTGAGTTTAGTGTCAAAACTGCCCAATTTGTGTTTTTAGGCAGTTTTGAGTGTTTTTAGCTTGTTTTGAGTCTTGTGAATCTGTTTTGAGTCCTTTGAGTCTTTGTTTTGTCCAAATTAGTTAGAAAGTGTTTTGAATTGTGTTTATAAGTGTTTTGATTCAAGTTTCCATCCAATTTCGTCCAAATTAGTGTAGGTGCTCAAAACTGCCCAGAAAGTGGTTTTTAGGCAATTTTGAGTCTTCTAGTTGCTGCTTTGGGTTTTAGGATTGTTTAAGTGTTCTAAGCGTTTAGTTCCACATCCCTTGAGTCCTTTCAAACGTTTTTAAGTTTATTTTTGTTCATTTCATTGTTGTTTGCTAGTAGATTTTCATTCACACTTGTGTTATTTTATTTAAGGTAGTTTATGTCAAATAGACTTGTTGAGTTAGGCCAAAGAATTGAACGGTTGAAGGGCCACACTTTGGACAACTTTGTGCCATCAAATTCATCCCTAATCAGTGAGGAAGAGGAAAGGACTTCACCTAGTTCAACAAGTAAAGGATCTGAGCAATTTGATTGGGAAAGAGAGGAAGAGATGGCGGGCAACCAAGATGAACTTGAGAGTTTTTGGATTGTTTTATTTTCGTTTGTTCTTTTTATTCCAGATTCTTAATCTTGTTTTGTTTCTTGTTTTAGGTACTAGTTTATGACTCGGAGTTTTCATCCGATTCGTGAACATATCCTGGAGTGATTGGGTTCTTCGTCCGGCTGCAAGACGTAAAAGAAAGCGCTACTTGGGAGGCAACCCAATGCACTGAATAAACAAAGCATGTTCAAAAAAAAAAAAAAAAATATATATATATATATATATTTCATTTATTAAAAAAAAAAAGATACTAAACATGGAGAAAGGTGGAGCTTCACAAAGGTTGTTTACGTGAAGCCCCACTACGAGGCGCAGGAGCGGAAGCCATCGGAGCGGAAGCCATCGGTGCGGAAGCCATCGGAGCGGGAGGCATCGGAGCTAGAGCATTCCAGGCCTCAATACTTGGCCAAGCGCTGGATGACCCAGGAAAAAGGTGCCTCTGGAGATAAGCCGCAAGCCTTTGACGGTCACTTTGGATTCGACCCTCAGATTCGTGCAGCTCATCAAGCTTCCTCTTCATCCCAGACGAATAGTTATTTGCAAGCACATGCAAACTTCTATTCTCGTACTTAAGCTGCTGGATCTCCTGCTTAAGTCTTTCCACCTCTGCCATCAATGATTCCACCTGACGGGACCGAGCAAGCAGGCGTTGGCCCATGTTGGACACCGAACTCGCACACTGAACACTAAGTGCGAGGGACTCTTGAACGGCCAACTCATCGGACCGTCCTGACAGCAGCCTACTATCTTTTGGAGTGAGGAGGTTCTTAGCTACTATTGTAGCTATTGTGGCGTCCTGCATCACGGAGTCTTCACCTGTAAGAGGACCGTTAGAAGATAAGAAAGAAGGGCGCCATACGTTACCTTGACGCGGCGCGCTCGTATCACTGCTAAGGCTCAATTCCAAGCTAAGGTTCGATGAGTTTGCCATTTTTTTAAGTGTTCAAAGAGAAGGGATGGAGTTAAATTTCAAAGGCCCGGAGTCAATTTTCAAGAATGGGAAAACTTCAGAGTGTGTTTGTTGTGGTGATCGATAGCTCAATAAAAAGCCAAGGCGACGCGTCCACCAATTCAAAAAGCCGGAATTTCCGGCGTAATTTAGGCAACGCTTTCTCGGCTTTTCAGAAGACGCGTTCAACTTTGTCAAAAGATTTCTTCTTTTCAGACGACACGTGGAGGCCATCACCGCAACTACACATCTTTAGCCGACAAGCGCAAAGTCCGGCGACGCTTCCTCTGCTTTTCAGAAAACGCGTGCAGCTTTGTCAAAAGGAGTCGCATCCACACTACTACGTGTCGTTCAGAAAGATAAAGGGCGTCGTTCAGAAATCGAAGGGGCGCCTGCTCAGAAATCGAAGAGACGTCTTCAAAGATCGAGGAGGCGCCACTATTTCAAAAAGACGGATTTGTGGGATCAAAACGTTTGTCGACAAGGGTAAAAGAAGAGTACCACCACTTGATATTATCTCTATATATGTCGACCTTCGTCTTTTATGGCAAGGAAAACCTGAAGAAAATGCCCAACTCTCCCTCACCTCTGAGGGCGCACTCCCAGCAAAGCCTTTCGAAATACTCAATTCTTTCTTCTTCCCCAAAGATGATACCAGATGCCTGGAGTACAGATGACCCAGGAGGAAACGGCGGATTGAAGTGTACTGATTCATTCACCGCTTCTTCAAAAGCAAAGGTATCTCATATCATCAAGGTCAAAAGCAAAAGTATCTCATATCATGCTCTTTCCCTGTCTTTTTCTTTGTCCTTGTTCTTACTCGCATGGCAAAGTAAAAGAAGCAATCAGCCGGCACTTGGAGTCATTCTTCCGATCTGGAGCCAACTGCCTGGAATCTATTCCTGATTGCTTACCTAGCGTTGCTCTCGAGTAGTCATCTTCAACGGTTGATACACTTCCAGAGAAGGGACCACTTCTGCAAAGGGGAGCGAGTAAGGCAAGTGAAAATGATACATTGAAGCATGTGGAGACAAACTTAGGCTGAGTTATCCTCCAACCCTTTTCAATACGAATTGGAAAGATTGAACAAAGAAACAGACCAAAGGAGTAAGCTCAGGCCTTCGGGGAAGACCAAATGAATCCTGCTGCCCAGCTCAACAGTAGCACAAAGGAAAATCAATGATGGGCGGAAGCCAGTTCAAGAGTAAGCCTGTGGAATCACAAAGATCAAAGCCTCAATGCAATCACCAAGGAGAAGAGGGAATTTACACTCAATAACCAGATTTGCGTCCCTAAACTCTTCTCTTTGTTAATTACATTCTGCCATGTTTAATATGTTTAGTTGCTTTTTGTGTGTTTACTTATGTTTTGTGTGAATCTATGCCTAAAACATTGAGGACAATGTTTGATTTAGGTTTGGGGGTATTGGGTAACTAAAGTGTTTTGATGCAAATTCGTAGGGTTTTATCCACCATAACTTCTAATGTTGTTCCTTGCTGTTTTAAGGTGTTTTTAAGTTGTTTTAGAGTGTTTTAGTGTGTTTTGTTTTATAATTCGAAAATCCCATAAAAATTTGAAAAATTGTTTTGAAAAACCCAAAAAGAGTTGTTTTTAAGGTTGTTTTGTGTTTGTGTTTGTTTGAGGTGTTAGTTTTGGTTAAGAATGTTTGTGCATGCTAATACGAATGTATATGAGGACTATGTTTGAAAACAAACGATTGGGTTGCTATGGAAAAGAGTTGCATCTTGTTGTCATTTATAAGGCTATAACTCTTTAAATTATGATGATAGAGGTACCATACTCAAATTCTGGTAGAAGAATGGTGGAGACTACCCTAGTGAGTTATTTTGAGCCTAATTGCTTCTTTGAGAGGGTTTAAAGTGTTTCTACTCCTATCTCTTTCTTTCAATTTCACTTTAAATGATCTCATTACTTCTATTTTGATTGGATACTAAGAATTACTCTCTTTGCAGAAACCATGTGTTTAGTATCATTCGTGAATGAACTCAATGAGATGATGTTAGGCTATGCATGTTTAACTACTAAAAGGCTTAAATCCTACCCATTTGTGTGCTCCATTCACCCTCGTTGCAGCCAAACACTTTAGCCCAATTCTTTCATCACCCACACCACATTCTAGCCCATTACAAGCCATACCTTATAGTTTGGGGAATACCAAGGTGATGAAGACTAAAGGTAAATTGAGCTTAGAACAAGATTGTGGCATGTACCGAGGGCACCTATGTTGAAGATGCTTCTAAAAAAAAAAAAAAAAGGGGTTATAAAAAAAAAAAGAGAATTAAAATGGATACAAGTTCCAAACCTCCTCATTATAAGACATAGGGCCTGGATGCCAAAAACAAAGAAGAAAGAAAACAAATGCAAGTGAAGAGCATGATCCTCAAGAACACTTTGGTATGCCCCAAGCTCTAGTACTTCATATCACTTCTTTCGTAACCTATAACCTAGGCCTTACATTACAATCTTGAAAAAGACCTAGCTGATCATTGAGGATGTATTCATGGGTGATAGTAAGTGTGTGTGTTATCGATATTCTTAGCATTTGATTCATTTCATGAGATCTACTCAGAAATTGTGCTTTCATTTCAGATTTCATATGTGAGAATTTTGATTCCCTTTTGCATATTTTCACTCATATATGATTGTGGAGAGATTAAACCTTAAGATCTGAGTGAAAATTTGAGTGAAATCTGTAAGGAGTAGAGTTGAGGCAAATTCTACCTTAAGCATTTGGGTATGGTGACTTTGATGTCGTAAGACATGGAGAAATATCTTTATACGTTACAATTGATACGATTCTTTGAAGTGGCAATCTTTTGAGTTGAATGAATGACAAAATCTTCATTGGTTCTTATTAGTTTGTTTAAAGCATGTTTTAACCAAGTTGTTTGCAGATTTTGTAAATGTTTGTGGGTGTCATCACTGTAAACCCTCAGGAGACACAACTCCTCCAACTAGGGACACCTAGGGGTTCAAAGGCTTGTTGCACATGCTCAGTGCAATCGTTTGGCCAGCGAAAGTGGTTTAAGTTAGATGTTTGTATTTTGTGTGTTTTAGTTCTAAGTTTGCTCGAGGACTAGCAAAAACCAGGTTGGGGGTATTTGATAAGTCATATTTTGCATGCATGTATAGCTTTCTTATTTGGCGTTTTTGTATTGTTTTTGGATTAAACTAGTTGCATTTTACATTATTTGGTGTTAGTGTGCAGCCAAGTGTGAATTTGGATCAAAGGGAAAGCAAATGAAGTAAAAACATTCCAGAAATGATGTGAAGTGTTAAGAGATGTAATTCAGCCATTTTGGGTGCTTCTAAACAAAGCAAAAACATGGATGTCACCTATGTGGTTCCAACATCAAAACATGCATTCACATGCATGTCACAACCTTAGCCGTGTGTTCCCATATCATCCCATCAGATTATACACTTCTAAACACCAAACATGCAATCACATGCATGATAACATCCATTCCGTGCAGATTCCATGTTTTAACACCCAAAACATCCCTCACATGCATGTCCACAACCTGACCCGTGCATTCCATTTCCCTTCTTCACTTCTCTTTGCAGAAATTCACATGCATGGTGATTAAACAAGTAACTCCTTGCAGCCACCATTTCAGAAATCAAACCCATCCCTTTGTCCATGCCGTGAGCTTTCTGCCATTCCCAGAGTTTTATAACCAATTTGCAGATTCCACTCCCTTGCTTGCAGGCATTCCACATGTGTTTGGATTAAATAAACCACTTACTTGCAGAGCATGTCCATGCTTTGCAGGTAGCATGCCAGAAATCCACTAAAACAACCATTTCATGCGATCCCAACTCTAATGCCCATTTGATGCACATTAATAATCTCTGCAGCACCCCTTTCACATGGACCATGTCAGATTTTCACATGCATTCCAATTGTCTTCCCATCATCAATCATATTCAGAAATTAATTAAGGGGAATCACTCATCTCTCTCTCGGATCCAATTTCCATTACACACTCAATTGGCTCCATTTTTCTGTCTTCCATCTCAGAAACACAATCATTTCCATCACTTAAGCTCTGCCATCTGAGTTAAAAAAAAGCTAAGATCCAATCTGATTGTCTCCCCATCATTAGACTCATTCAGAAATTCACCAAGGGGGCAGATTGCTTTTTCGGATTCAGGGGATCACACACACTCTATTTGCTCTAATTTCTGTCCATCATTCACTCTCATTCCCCTCTCCATTCCATTGCATTCGACACTCTCACACTTTCACAGAAACTGTCCATTTCTCTCCATTTATGCACCACTCACAGAAACCATTCGACATTAGTTTCTCCACCCTCATTTACAATCACATTTGGGAGCTCCAACACCGAAGGCACTCTTCAAGGAATTCAATATCAGTTTTGCTTCAAGGGTTCCTTCTACTTCATTCTATGTTCATTCATGTTGTGTATGTTTATGTTAAATCTTGTGTAAACATGAATTGTAACTAATCCTCCTCTAGGGATTCGATGTAACCTTGCAAAGTTTGCCATGTAATTAAGTTAGAATGCTCATTTTGTCCATCTATTTCTTGTTTCATTTTCTGTTTTAATGGTGACTTAGTATGTTGATTTTAATGTTTGATCATCATTTGAATTAATCACTAAGTTGTGTAGCCAAGATTAAAGCACACATCATGCATAATCTTGGTAGATATGTGAATGAATGAAGGGAGTGTTTAGCACACATCCTGCCGAATTACTCCCTTTGGTTTTATGAAAGTTTCTTGTACATTATATAATCTTGATTATGAACCAAAGTTGCACATCACAATTAGGTTCATGATTAGAGACATTTGATCAAATCCACACTTCATATGGTTGATCATATCCAATTGAAACAAACTCAAGAAATAGGTAGATGAATGAGTATAAACTAACTTGACAAACATGGACTTAGTTGAGCAATGGTGAAATCGAATCCCTAGTTTCATTTCCATTGATACTATCCCATTACATTAGTTGTTGATTCATTGATTTGTGTTTACTTCATTCTCTTATGCTTTCAAGTTAAAACAACAAATCTGCATCGTTTGATTAGTTTGATTCAAATCTGCCTATTTAGACTAGTTTGATTCATTTCTTAGATTTCTTGCAAACAAGTAGTTACATAGGTCCAATTAGTCCCTGTGGATTCGACACCCTTGCTTGTGCCATTATACTAAATATATTCTAGCATTAGGAAGGAATTATACATCAACAAGGGCACGGCCCCAAGGGACCAATTTCTGTTGTGAATGAATTGTGTATGAATGAGTGTGAATGAATGAGTATTTATAGGTGAAATGGGAGGAACATGACAGCTAGGTTGCATGTGCACATGTTGGTTGAATGATTATGAGTGCATGTGGCTGAAATAGCATGTGGAACGGCTGGAAATGCAAGGAGAAGGCATGTGCACGGTTTTGGGAGAGAATGGGAGTGCAAGTGGCTGAAATGTTAGAGGAACAAGTGCATGTGGCTGCATTGTGGTGCAATGATGGAGGAACAATCTGAAAATGCAAGGTATGGCTGGAATGATTGTGTTTGTTTGAATGTGCATGTGATTAAATTAAAGGATGCAAAGTAAATAAATAATGAATGCATGTGTTGAATTATGAAGATGCATGTGCAATGAAGTGGAATGACAATCTGAAATGGGATAGGTACCCACGGCAATGATGATTTCTGGTGGTGTTTTGGGTGCATGTGGAATGAATGATTTCTTGGTGAGTGGATGCATGTGTTGATTAAAGGGGGAATGCAAAGGAAAAGCTAGAAATGCATGTAGAGTGGCTGCAAGGTGAATGAATAACGAAATGGGAAAGCATGTGCAAGGTTTTGGTGTGAATGATTGAATGTGCATGTGGCTGCAATAGAGGAGGAATCCTTCAATTTCGTCCATCCTCTTGGCTCCAAGCATATGATATCCATTCCAATCTCTAATTTGCTCCAAAAGGCTCCAAAAGGCATCCTTTTGCATACTTTGCCCTTAGAACCTGAAAACACACAAAAGAAGCATAAAGGACTAAAATAACTAAAGAAACATAACGTAAATGCACGAGAACAAGCCATTTACGTCGCATGAATATGCTCCTATCAAATACCCCCACACTTATCTTTTGCTAGTCCTCGAGCAAAACAAAACAACAAAAGAACACGAAACTGGACAAAACGAACAAAACACAACCTACACCTTCCAACAATCGTCTCACGGATTTCCAATGCACATGACAACTTTTAAGGAATAATTTGATTGCAATGCGCTAATTCCATTCTATTCAATGACCTAAGGGAAATCTGAGAGTTAATTTAAGCGTACCTAATTAACTTGGGGTGTTGAGGTTCATAAATTCATCGAATAAGCAACTGGAGATTATTTTGTATGCAAGTATGCCATGTGTGGAGAAAAACCTCCTAGCCATCTCACCATCCATTTAATTCCACCAATTTCGTCAAAATCTGCCTAGTTTACATATTTGTTTTGTTTTGTTTATTTTCGTCCAAAACCAAATCCCCTTTTATTCTAGAGTGTCTAATTGGTCCAAATATGTTTTAGATTGTGTTTTTTAGAGTTTTGAGTCAAGTTAGAACCAATTTTCGTCCAAGTTTGTGTTTAGGTTCAAAACTGCCCAGATTGTGTTTTTAAGGCAGTTTTGAGTGTTTTTAGCCTATTTTGAGTCTTGTGAACGTAGTTGAGTTTTTTTACGTGAGTTTAAGTGTTTGAAAGGTTAATTTTAGTTATTTGAGTCAGTTTAGAGTGTTTAGCAAGCCCTCCTAATCCCCGGTGTAAGAACGTGATGCGAAAATAGTTAAGCACACAAATTAACCCTCTTGTTGTCAAATTGTAGTAAGGATGCAAGTAGGGATCGTTCTAGACCGGGGATTAGGAGGGCTTGCTAAAACCTCTAAACTGACTCAAAAACATAAAAACAAAGTTAAAAACGTTCACAAATACTCAAAGGACTCAAAACAGGTTCAAAAGACTCAAAATTGCCTAAAAACACTAATTAGGCAGTTTCTGACCTTAAACACAATTTTGGACGAATTTAAGGTTATGGTTTGATTCAAAACACTTTAAAACACAAATTAAACAGATTCTAAACAAAATAGAACAAGAAAGTAAAGGGGGTTTTTGATTTGACGAAAATTAAAAGAACAAAACAAATTATAAAACTAGGCAGATTGTAAAACGAATTTTGAAAACAAGATGATGGATGGATTAGTTAGAGGTCCATTCTCCACACATGACATATTTGTATATGAATCGATTCTCCAATTGCTTTTCATTAACTATGATGCTCAACACCCCAAGTTAGCCGTGATGCACTAATTAACTCTCAAATTTTCCTTATGTTATTGAATTGGATGATGCATACGACAATTCAAATCATTCTCCAATAGTTCTCAACATGAATGCATAGAAGAGATACAATGAGAGATCATTATGCTCTATGAAAATTATAAGTGTTGACGAGGCAATTGTAACTATGAATGCATGATACTTTTGCCAAGAATTCAATTATCATGTTTATTAAAAACTTGTTTTTGTATGTTGATTAGGGATGCATACTTAGTCTTCATGCATAAACTCGATGCTAGTTTATAAACGAGTTTCACCTAATCGTCACAAGTTTATAAACATGAGTAGTGAAGGTTGCTAGTCACAACCGCGTTAATTGAATTCTTGGCAAAAGTATCATGCATTCATAGTTACAATTGCCTCGTCAACACTTATAATTTTCATAGAGCATAATGATCTCTCATTGTATCTCTTCTATGCATTCATGTTGAGAACCATTGGAGAATGATTTGAATTGTCGCATGCATCATCCAATTCAATAACATAAGGAAAATTTGAGAGTTAATTAGTGCATCACGGTTAACTTGGGGTGTTGAGCATCATAGTTAATGAAAAACAATTGGAGAATCGATTCATATTTATAAATGTATCATGTGTGGAGAATGGACCTCTAACTAATCCATCCATCATCTTATTTCTCAAATCTGTTTATACAACCTGCCTAGTTTATTAACTTGTTTTGTTAAATCAAATTTCGTCACCCCTTTACTTTCTTGTTCCTTGGTGCTTAAAACCTGTTTAGTTTATGTTTTAAAGTGTTTTGATTCAATTTATTTCCCAAAATTCGTCCAAATTCACCAAAGTGCTCAAAACTGCCCAGAAAGTGATTTTAAGGCTGTTTTGAGTGTTTTGGGTGATGTTTGAGTCTTTTGGTTTGTTTTAATGTTTTAAAGTTTAGTTTTGCATTCTTCGAGTCTAGTATAGTGTTTCATATTGTTATTTTACGTTTTTGAGTCAATTTAGAGGTTTTAGCAAGCCCTCCTAATCCCCGGTCTAGAACGATCCCTACTTGCATCCTTACTACAATTTGACAACAAGAGGGTTAATTTGTGTGCGTATAAATTGATAGGAGCATATTCATGCGACTTAAATGGCTTGTTCTCGTGCATTTACGTTATGTTTCTTTAGTTATTTTAGTACTTTAAGCTATTTTCGTGTGTTTGTAGGTCCAAAGGGCTAAAGGAGCAAAAAGATGCATTTTGGAGACTTTTGGAGCACTTTTGGGCTAAGGACGGATAGCTTATGCTTGAAGCCAAAGTGTTGGACGAAATTGAAGACCTAATTGGAGCCAAAGTGTTGGAACCTTGTTCTCTTTAGTTTTAGGACATTTAAACCTTTCCTAATCCCAATCATGCCATGCATAACACACATCCATTCTAACACATTGTCATTGCACATGCATTTCCTTCATTAGTCAACCCACATGCACTTATCACTTATCATCACCACATATCATATCACTTAATCACTTATCACTTATCATCACCACTTAACCACTTATCATATCATAACCACATATCATACAACATCCACCTACTTCACCTACAACATCCACCTACTTCACCTACAACATCCACTTCACCTACAACATCCACCTACTTCACCTACAACATCCACCTACTTCACCTACAAATGACATAGCCATATGTTCCCTCCACTACTCCTATAAATACCCTTGCATTCATTCATTCATGGACATCTCATTTCATACACTACACATTACAAACACATTCTCCCTTCCCTAGCCGTGAGCTTCCCATCCATTCCCTTATAATCCAAACACCACTCCTCATCCATTTCCATAATCCCCCAAACCTCACCTTAGACCTTGTGCTACAACAACGAGGAAGATAAGAGGGCCTAAACGTTCATACAATTCAAGTGTGAGTTGTTGGAATGTTTAGGTGTTTCTTTGATTTCAAAGTTTAAATTTAATTCTCTTTGTTTTGTACGTATGAGGAATGGAAGAGAAGAGTGCCTAAACGTTCATACAATTCAAGTTTGAGTTGTTGGAATGTTTAGGTGTTTCTTTGATTTCAAAGTTATGAGGAACTAAACCCCCTTTAGCTAGGGGGTGATTCAAAATACATGTTTATGCTTGCATTATGAATTGATTACTTTTGGTTGGAATTTAATAAGTTGTGGATTCAATTTGTTTAACCGTTTGATTGATAACTTATTTATGAATGTTTATTAAGAATGCGCGCTTAATTTTCATGCATAAATATGATGCTAGAATATAAGTGAATTTCACCTAATCGTTATGAACTTATATTCACAAGTAGTGGAGGTTGCTTATAAACAATCGCGTTAAATGAATTCTTGGCACGAGTTTCATGCTCATCATAGTAACGAATGCCTCGTCAACACTTATAGTTTTCATAATGCTTAATGATCTTTGATTGTATCTTTATTGTGTTGTTCACGTAAAGGACTTTTGGAGAATGTGGTGAATTGCGTTGCGCTAACCCATCCAATTCATTAACTTAAGGAAAACTTGACGGTTAATTTAAGCGGACCTAATTAACCCGGGGCGTTGAGTTTCATAATTTATCGAAAGACCAACTGAGAATCAATCTTGTATGCAAGTGTAACATGTGTGGAGAAGAACCCCTTGGCTATTCCATCACCCATATTTTATTCACATTCATATTTACATTCTGTTTTAATTGCAATTTGTTCATTTAGTTTAATTTTGTCAAAACCTAAATCCCCCTTTACTTTAATGTCAAATTAGTTAGAAATTAATTTAGTTTGTGTTTTTAAGAGTTTTGAGTCTTTTGAACTTGTTAGAATCTGTTTAGTTTATGTTTTAAAGTATTTTTGAATTCTTTGAGTCTAGTTTAGTGTTTTATATTGTTTTTACGTTTTTAAGTCAGTTTCCAAGAGATTAACAATCCCTCCTAATCCCCGGTCCAGAACGATCCCTACTTGCACCTATACTACAATTTGACAAAAAGAGGGTTTAATTTGTGTGCGTATAATTTTCGCATCATAAATCTCGCATCAAATTTTGGCGCCGTTGCCGGGGATTAGCAAAATTGCTAATCCCTTGTGTTTTTGCCGTATGTTTTTAGTGTAATTTACCTAGTTTTCTTATTTTGTTTTGTTTTCTTGGTTTAGGTACTAGTGCATGACGCGGAGTTCTCAAACTGTGCATGCACATATCTTGGACTTTAACGACGATTTTGAACGTGATTTGAGAAGAAAGAGGAGGCATCCCGAACCTAGTGAACCTAGTTCAAGTTCAGAGGCCGAATCTGAGTTTGAAAGTGTGGAAGAAGAAGTTATGGCAGCGGACAATCGGACCATTAAAGAGCTTTCGGCCTCGGGGTTGGCCAATGCCGCACCATTATGCATTCAATACCCCGCGGCTGCCCAAGGCAAGACCGATGAATTTGAGTTGAAGTCAAGCTTGTTGCACCACATTCCGAAATACCATGGGCTTTCCATGGAAGATCCCAACAAGCATCTCAAGGAGTTCGAGGTTGTTTGTTCGAGCATGACACCCATAAATGTCGATGGGAACATTCTAATGATGAAAGCTTTTCCATTCTCTCTTGTGGAAAAAGCTAAGGATTGGCTTTATGAATTGGCACCCGGGACCGTTACTTCTTGGGAGAGCATGAAGAGAGCGTTCTTGGAGAAGTTCTTCCCTACTTCAAGAGTCATTCTCTTGAGGAAGAAAATTAGCGGAATCCAACAAAGTCAAGGAGAATCTTTTCCGGCATACTACGAGCGTTTTAAAGCCCTTGTTGCATCATGTCCTCAACATCAAATGAAGGAGGAGCTTCTCCTTCAATATTTCTATGAGGGCCTTCTTCCCATTGAAAAGCAAATGCTCGATGCTTCGGCGGGAGGTGCATTGGTAGACAAAACTCCTATGGCAGCCAAGACCCTAATCGCAAACCGTGCTCTAAATGCACAACAATATGAAGGACTTGGGCAAAGGGACCCCCCACGGCAACACTTGAAATTGGTAAGTTCTCAATCCGATATTCAATCTCAGATAGCTAATCTTACTTCTATTGTGTCTCAGATGGCCGAAGGAATGAAGATACAAGGACCGATTGTATGTGGTGTATGTTCTATCCAAGGACACCCTTCGGAAAAATGCCCACAATTGATTGAGAATGGGGGATGGGAGAGTGCAAATGCCATTGGATTTCCGAGCCACAATCAACCAAGGAATGATCCATATTCCAACACATACAATCCGGGTTGGAGAGACCATCCAAAATTCAAGTGGAAGGAACCTCAACAACCTCAACAACAAGGAGGCTTTAGACAACAACCCCCGGGGTTCTACACCAAGCCATTCGGCCCCAATCCAAACCAAGCACAACCTGCCCAAAACAATCAAGGTACGTCGTTGGGAAATGAAACACTTCTTAAATTACTTACCAATTTGTCTCAGGGGCAAGAGGATCAAACCAAAGCCATGCAAGACCAAGACAAAAGGGTGGATCACTTGGAGAAACAAATTGGGCAGATTGCGGAGTTTGTAGGACAATTCCGAGACAAAGGCAAGCTCCCTAGCTCAACCATTGTCAATCCAAGGGGAGGATTCAAATCTGCCAAGGCAATCATGTTGAGAAGTGGTAAGGAGGTCGAAACCACCCCAAGCACGTCCAAAACAAGTCAAGAAGAGGACGTGTTGCTGCAAGAAGAGGAGGAACAAGGAATAAAAGCCACGGCAAGGGTGAAAGAATCTTTGCCGCAACCCCCTATTGTGCCAAAACCGTCCAATATGCCTAAGGTAAGTCTAAATTCGACTTTGTCAAGTTCTATTCCACTAAACGTGCCCTTTCCTAGCAGGTTTAGGCAATCAAAAAAGGAGGAGAGTGAAAAGGACATTTTGGAAACCTTTAGGAAAGTTCAAGTCAACATTCCGCTCCTTGATGCAATCAAGCAAGTCCCTAAGTATGCCAAGTTCTTAAAAGAGCTTTGCACAACGAGGAAGAGGATTTCAAATAAGGAGGTGGTCCAGGTAAGTGAAAATGTCTCTGCTGTGTTACAAAGGAAATTACCCCCTAAATGCAAAGATCCGGGTAGTTTTACAATTCCGTGCGTTATTGGTAATACTAAGTTTGAACAATGCATGTTAGACTTAGGGGCTTCGATTAATGTTATGCCATACTCTATTTATGCATCTATGAACTTAGGTGAGCTTAAAAATGATGGTGTGATAATTCAATTAGCCGATCGTTCTAATGCATATCCAAAGGGTGTTTTGGAAGATGTTTTGGTACAGGTTGATAACTTGATTTTTCCAGCGGATTTCTACGTGCTTAACATGGAGGATTCACCCCATTCCACCCCATTACCAATTCTATTAGGAAGGCCCTTCATGAAAACAGCCCGTACCAAGATAGATGTGTTTAAAGGAACTTTAACGATGGAATTTGATGGGGAAGTCATTGATTTCAATCTTTCTGAAAGTATTAAATTTCCTAAGGACGATCATTCTTGCTTTTCTATTGATATAATTGATGATTTGGCGCAGGAATTTCTCGATTCTTTGGAGAGGGATACACTTGAAACAACAATTGCACAAGGAATTGGGCAAAAATCTGGTTTTGCCGTGCCTAAAATAGATCTTGTACGTCACTTACCCTCTCCTACGTCAGTTAGAGAGGTCCGTTCTTTTCTTGGCCATGCAGGATTCTATCGACGATTTATCAAGGACTTTTCCAAGATTGCACAACCCCTATGCCGCCTACTCCAAAAGGATGTGTCTTTTGAGTTCAACGAGGCGTGTGAGAAGGCATTCAAGCATCTAAAGGACTTACTCACCACGGCACCCATCATAACTCCCCCGGATTGGTCCATTCCCTTTGAATTGATGTGTGATGCATCGGATTATGCACTTGGGGCTGTTTTGGGTCAAAGGAAAAATAAACAGCCACATGTTATTTATTATGCTTCACGCACTTTAAATGATGCTCAATTGAATTATTCTACAACCGAAAAAGAACTTTTGGCGGTTGTATTTGCTTTAGATAAGTTTAGATCATATCTTCTTGGTACTAAAGTAATTGTTTTCACTGACCATGCAGCCTTGAAGTATCTTCTCACCAAAAAGCAGGCTAAGCCAAGACTCATTCGTTGGATGCTCCTACTTCAAGAGTTCGATCTTGAAATCCGAGACAAGAAAGGGTGTGAAAACGTGGTGACTGACCACCTAAGTAGAATGGTGCGTGAGGAAGAGTCCACCCCCATTTTAGAAACATTTCCGGATGAGCAACTTCTGTCCATTGAGGTAAGAACCCCTTGGTATGCCGATTTGGTCAATTTCTTGGTGTCTAAGCAAGTTCCTAGTACCCTAAACAAGTTCCAACGTGATAAACTTGTTCATGATGCACGTTTTTATGTTTGGGATGATCCATATTTATGGAAATTCTGCCCAGATCAGATTGTGCGTAGATGTGTGCCCGAATCTGAATTTAATTCCATTCTTACATTCTGCCATACTTATGCATGTGGGGGACATTTTGGCACCCAAAGGACAGCCCTAAAGGTGTTACAATCTGGATTTTATTGGCCTAATCTCTTTAAAGATGCTAAAATGTTTTGTGTAACATGCGATAAGTGTCAAAGAACAGGTAACATAGGGCCTAAGGACCAAATGCCGCAACAATCTCTCTCTTTTGTGGAAATTTTTGATGTTTGGGGTATTGATTTCATGGGCCCCTTCCCTCCATCTTTTGGTTTCACTTATATCTTGCTAGCTGTCGATTATATTTCCAAATGGGTGGAAGCCAAAGCCACCCGTACTAACGATTCTAAGGTTGTTGCAGATTTTGTGAAATCTAATATTTTTGCTAGGTTTGGGATGCCACGAGTTTTAATTAGTGATGGGGGTTCTCACTTTCGTAACCGCACCATTAAAGCTTTGCTCAAGAAGTACAACGTTACTCATAAGGTTTCCACACCTTATCACCCTCAAACCAATGGGCAAGCGGAGGTTTCAAATAGGGAGATCAAACAAGTCCTAGAGAAAACCGTGGGACCCTCAAGAAGAGATTGGAGTTTGCGCTTGGACGATGCATTGTGGGCCTATCGTACGGCTTACAAAACTCCCCTTGGCATGTCACCTTTTCGGCTTATATATGGTAAGTGATGCGAGATTTATACGCACACAAATTAAACCCTCTTTTTATCAATTGTAGTAAGTATGTAAGTAGGGATCGTTCTGGACCGGGGATTAGGAGGGATTGTTAATCACTTGGATTTGACTCAAAAACATAAAAACAAAGTTAAAAACGTTCACAAAGACTCAAAGGACTCAAAACAAGTTCAAAAGACTCAAAACTGCCTAAAAACACTAACTAGGCAGTTTCTGACCTTAAACCCAATGTTGGACGAATTTAAGATTATGGCTTGATTCAAACGTAAAATAACAATATAAAACACTATACTAGACTCAAAGAATGCAAAACTAAACTTTAAAACACTAAAACAAACCAAAAGACTCAAACATCACCCAAAACACTCAAAACAGCCTTAAAATCACTTTCTGGGCAGTTTTGAGCACTTTGGTGAATTTGGACGAATTTTGGGAAATAAATTGAATCAAAACACTTTAAAACATAAACTAAACAAAGTCTAAACACTAAAGAACAAGAAAGTAAAGGGGGGGTTTTAAATTGACGAGAATTGAAATAACGAAAGAAGTTAATAAACTAGACAGAATGTAAAGATGAATTTGATGGAATTGAATGGATGGGAACCTAGCTAAGGGGTTCATCTCCATACATGTTATACTTGCATAATAAAATGATTTCCAATTGCATTTCAATAAACTATGATACTCAACACCCCAAGTTAACCGTGATGCACTAATTAACCTTCAAATCTTCCTAACGTTATTGAATTGGATGATGCATGCGACAATTCAATACATTCCCCACAAGTCCTCAACATGAATGCATAGAAGAGGTACAAGCAAGAATCATTATGCTCTATGAAAATTATAAGTGTTGACGAGGCATTCGTTACTATGATTGCATGAAACTTATGCCAAGAATTTGTTTAACACGATTGTTTATAAGCAACCTCCACTACTTGCGAATATAAGTTCGTAACTATTAGGTGAAACTCACTTATATTCTAGCGTCATATTCATGCATGAAAATTAAGCGCGCATTCTCAATAAACATACATAAATAAGTTATCAATCAAACGGTTAAACAAATTGAATCCACAACTTATGAAACGCAATTAGAAGTAATCAAATCAAAATGCAAGCATAAACATATATTTCGAATCCCCCCCTAGCCAAGGGGGGTTTAGTTCTTCATAATATTGAAATCAAAGAAACACCTAAACATTCCAACAACTCAAACTTGAATTGTATGAACGTTTAGGCACTCTTCTCTTCCATTCCTCATTCGTACAAAACAAAGAGTATTGAAATTAAACATTGAAATCAAAGAAACACCTAAACATTCCAACAACTCAAACTTGAATTGTATGAACGTTTAGGCCCTCTTCTCTTCCTCTTTATTGTAGCACAAGGTCTAAGGATAGTTTGATGGTGTGAATGGTTTGGGGAGTGGTTGGAGTGGCTGCAATGGAGGAGAAAAGTGTTTTGGTGGCTGGTGCAAGGGTGTGGAGAGGTTTTGACGAATTTCTGGAATATGGAAGAGTGAATGAGAATGAATGCTTATTTATAGGTGAAATGGGGGGAACATGACAGCTAGGAGGGAATGTGGCTGCATGTTTGAATGATTAAAGGATGCATGTGGGTTGAAATTGCATGTGCAATGAATATGTGGCTGCATGTGCAAGGGGACAATCTGAAAATGCATGTGAAAGCATGTGTTGGCTGCAATGATGAAATGGATGGGAGTGCATGTGGCTTAATTAATTAAAGGGAGTGCATGTGCAATGTTTTAAAGGATGGAATGCATGTGAATATGATGGAAATCTGATATGGTGATAGGAGATGCATGTGGCTGATTTATGCATGTGAATGCATGTGGCTGCAATGGATTAGGAATCCTTCAATTTCGTCCATTCCTTTTGCTCCAAACATAAGCTATCCATTCCAAGTCCAATTTTGCTCCAAAATGCTCCAAAATGCATCTTTTTGCTTCCTTAGCCATATGAACCTAAAAACACACGAAAATGGCTTAAACGACTAAAACAACTATGAATTAACAATATAAATGCACGAAAACAAGCTAAGTAAGTCGCCTAAATATGCTTCTATCAAATTCCCCCACACTTATCTTTTGCTAGTCCTCGAGCAAAACAAAACAAAAGAAACCAAAAACAAAACAAAACGAACAAAACACAACCTATACCTTCCAACAATCGTCTCAGGGATTTCCAATGCACATGACAAGTTAAAAATCATTATTCCCACAGATTTTAGCCATCTTTACACTTAAGTACATTCTTACTCATAGTCACCACATACTAGTTCACAATTAAGCATTTAAAACCATGATTTGAATGTAGTAACATGCCTTTAGAGAATTCCCTCAATTCCTCACTAGATGTACTCTCGTTTTTCACACAGATTTTCTGACTACACTCCCTACACTAGGTATATGTGAGAAGATTGATGTAAACATGTAGACGAACACTCACATATGTTATAACAAGGAAAGCATTTTCTGGATTTATGATAATGACATGAATATGATTTCATGAATGGAATGCTACTACTTAGGATGAGAACCAGTGATTGCATAAGCTCATATCAATTCCAAACTCCACATTATTGAACACATAACGATCAAGATAGAAGCATAAGGGTTGAAACGGGGCTAAAGGTGTTTGGCTAACAAAGAAGGAATATGGAAAACAAAGGTTCTTAAAGAAATAGCGAGCAAAGCATTTGAATTAACTTAGAATTCACTTTTGAATGAAAACTCAACTTTTGAACAACAAGGGGGAACAAGCTCTTTTTTTTTTCTTTCTTTCTTTCTTTTCTTTTCTGTTTTTTTTTCTTTTTCATATGTTTTTCAGAATTTTTTCTTTTCTTTTGACTCTCAAAACATACATAAACGCTTAAGAACAAAACATTCTCTCTCCCACACTCATTTTCTTTCATAATGTACTCAAAAGGAATTCATTTAAGTCATGCTCACTATCTTTTAAGAACAAGGGTGTGGACAGTCCTAAACTAGGCTAGGTTAGGATAATGTGGGTTAACAATGAATAAAGGCTAAACAAAGCTCAACGGGGTTAAAACTTACAACAAATACGAAAAATGGGAAGTAAGGCTATTTGGCTATGGTGGCAACTACATAACTTCATCTTGATATATGTTATGCAATTCAATGTCATGCTTTGAATGAAACAGATATAAGTTCTAGCATTTTGTTCTATCATGATACAATTGCATTCTAAGTAGCAACCAAGCAAGGAATAATGAGATCATGCAACAACTTTAGAAAACAAAGAATCACAGAAAATAACTCTCCAAAGAAAGTAATGGCTCGAGTCTCACAGGGATGTAGCGTTATTATGAGTTTCTTCCTTCAAGCATGTTACAAAAACGAATTTTTCTTTTATGATTCCATGTGAAGTCATATATTATAACCATAACCAAGCATATACCAAGAGTAAATCAAACTTTTCTCTATGTTAATAACTCTTTTTAACCGTCATGCAATTATAAACCAAATCCTTATCATTGTGTTGGAAGGTACCATAAGACACAAACACACAAAAATGACTCAAAACACTCTTTTTAGGCTTTTTAAAACATGTTTTTCAAATTTTTATGTGATTTTCGGAGTTATAAAACAAAACACTCTAAAACAACTTAAAAACACCTTAAAACAGCAAGGAACAACATTTGAAGTAATGGGTGATAAAATCCCATGAATTTGCATTAACAACATTAGTTACCCCCCCACACTTAAATCAAACATTGTCCTCAATGTTTTAAGCATAGATTCACACAAAACATAAGTAAACACACAAAAAGCTTTTAAACATACTAAACATGGCAGAATGTAATTAACAAAGAGAAGAGTTTAGGGATGCAAATCTGGTTATGGAGTGTAAATTCCCTCTTCTCCTTGGTGATTGCATTGAGGCTTTGATCTTTGTGATTCCACAGGCTTACTCTTGAACTGGTTTCCGCCCATCGTTGATTTTCCTTTGTGCTACTCTTGAACTGGGCAGCAGGATTCTTTTGGTCTCCTCCACTTGTTGATTTTCCTTTGTGCTACTGGGCTGGAGGATTCTTTTGGTCTTCCCCGAAGGTCTGAGTGATAGGAGCATATTTAGGCGACTTAACTAGCTTATTCTTGTGCATTTGTGCTATTATTTCTTAGTTAATGTCGTATTACAACTCAATTTCGTGTGTTTGTAGGTCCTATGGGTTAAAGTATCAAGAAAGTGCATTTTGGTGCATTTTGGAGCTATTTTGGACACTAGGTGGTGAGCTTGCATGTGGGCTAACATGGATGGACGAATTTGGACTTTAAGAAGGTGGAAATGTGATAAGAAGAGGAAGGAACTAAGCTAAGGACAAAGTGGATAAGGAAAGTGCAAGAAAAGAGGAAACATTATCCAAAACCTTATCCAACCTTATCCAACATTATCCAAAACCTTATCTAACATTATCCAATTATCCAAAACATTATCCAAACCTTATCTCATCTTATCCTATCCAAACCTTATCATGTCTTACTCCTAATTACATGGGGACCTAAATGGATCATTCTAGAACCTATTTCTAGAAGCATCCTAGTCTAGAAGGCCCAAATCTGCCACAAAACCTATTCTTTCTAGAAACCCTAGAAAAGTGGCGCCCAAACCTTTCTAGAAGGCTTTACCTTGCCTTGCAAGGCAAGCTACCCTTCCCCCTAAATCAGCCGCACCTTCCTAGGCCCAATCCCTTTGGGATTCTGAATTCCAAGGCCTAATCCTTGTGGATTTGGGTATACAAATCAGTTTATAGAACTATGTGGGCCAAAACCTTCTCCTAAGTGGATTTGAATCACTATGGCCGAATTCTAGGGCCCTAATCCACCAAATCTGCTAAGTAAACCCTAATCTAATAAACCCTAGGACTATATAAACATATTTTCAGCCACAAATTCGTACCACCCCCTTATGCTATTCAGAAACCCTTGTGCCGCACCTCCATTCTCCATTCTAAGCCTCCATAGACCTCCCTACACATCCATACATCTCTGCCGCACCCTTCCCACCATAATCAACCATCCTCCATCCCTCCAAACTAGAAAACACCATCCAAAACCACCAATTCCATCACCCTAACTTTGTGCCGCAGCAAGGAGGAGGAAGAGGAGCCAATCTGTGCATCGAATCCATCTTGGAATTGCTGAGCATTTAGGTGTATTCTTTCTTATGATTTCCATGTTTAAATTCAATACTTTTTGTTGTGCAAGCATGAGGAACTAATCCCCCCTTTGGCTAGGGGGGAATTTCGAAACCATGGTTATATTTGCATGATGATTTGATTACTTTCAGTTGTGATTTCGTGAATGATGAATTCAATTTACTTATCTATTTTAATTAAAACTTGCTTACGTATATGAATTGAGAGTGCACGCTTGATTTGCATGCATAAACATGATGCTAGGATATGAGGGAACTTCACCTAATCGTTGGGAACTCACATCCATGAGTAGTTAAGATTGTTGGTCGCAATTATGTTAAGTAAATTCTTGGTATAAGTATCATGCGCTTTCATAGTTACGAATGCCTCGTCAACACCTATGATTTCCATAGAACCTAATGATCTTTGATTGTCTTTCTATCATGCGCTTTCATATAGAAAACTTTTAAGGAATAATTTGATTGCAATGCGCTAATTCCATTCAATTCAATGACCTAAGGGAAATCTGAGAGTTAATTTAAGCGTACCTAATTAACTTGGGGTGTTGAGGTTCATAAATTCATCGAATAAGCAACTGGAGATTATTTTGTATGCAAGTATGCCATGTGTGGAGAAAAACCTCCTAGCCATCTCACCATCCACTTAATTTCACCAATTTCGTCAGAATCTGCCTATTTTACATATTTGTTTTGTTTGTTCGATTTTCGTCAAAAACCAAATCCCCAAGTGTCTTAGAGTGTCTAATTAGTTAGAATATGTTTTAGATTGTGTTTTTGAGTGTTTTGATTCAAGTTGTTACCCAAATTCGTCCAAATTAGTGAAAGTGCTCAAAACTGCCCAGAAAGTGTTTTTAAGGCAGTTTTGAGTGTTTTGGGGCTGTTTTGAGTCTTTGGGTTTGTTTTAGTGTTTTTATTGTTTAGCTTTGCATTCTTTGAGTCTAGTTTAGTGTTTTAACCTTTGTTTTACGTTTTTGAGTCAGTTTCCAAGTGATTTAGCAATCCCTCCTAATCCCCGGTTTAGAACGATCCCTACTTATTTATATGCTACAATTGTCAAAAGAGGGTTAATTTGTGTGTTAAGTTAATTTTCGCATCAAATTTTGGCGCCGTTGCCGGGGATTAGCAACTTTGCTAATCCCTTGGATTGTTATTTTCGTTTTTCTTATTAGATCAGATTCTTATGTTATTTTGTTTCTTGTTTTAGGTACTTGTTTATGACTCGGAGTTCTAATCCGGTTCACGAACATATTTTAAACTTTGACGACGATTTTGAGCGTGAGTTGAGACGTAAGAGGAAGAACCCGGAACCTAGTGAATCAAGTGCAAGTTCCGAGTCCGTTTCTGAATTTGAAGAGGAAGTGGAAGACATGGCAGCGGACAACCGAACAATCAAGGAGCTTTCCGCTTCGGGATTGGCCAATGCCGCACCCTTGTGCATCCAATACCCAAGGGCGGCTCAAGACAAGACTGCCGAGTTCGAATTGAAGTCAAGCCTGTTACATCACATTCCGAAGTACCATGGGCTGTCCATGGAAGATCCGAACAAGCACTTGAAGGAGTTTGAAGTTGTTTGCTCAAGCATGACTCCGGTGAACGTGGATGAGAGCATCTTGAAGATGAAGGCCTTTCCCTTTTCTCTCCAAGAGAAAGCGAAAGATTGGTTGTACGAGTTGGCTCCCGGAACGGTCACATCATGGGAGAGCATGAAACGAGCTTACTTGGAGAAGTTTTTCCCAACTTCTCGAGTCATCCTCCTACGAAAAAGGATAAGTGGAATTCAACAAGATGAAGGTGAATCCTTTCCTACTTATTATGAACGTTTTAAATCTCTTGTTGCTTCATGTCCACAGCATCAAATGAAGGAGGAACTACTTCTACAATACTTTTACGAGGGACTTCTACCTATTGAACGTCAAATGCTAGATGCCTCAGCGGGAGGAGCATTGGTGGACAAGACCCCCACGGCTGCAAAGTCCTTGATTGCTAATCGAGCATTGAACGCTCAACAATACGAAGGCGTTGGACAGAAGAGTACCCCACGGCAACACCAAGTCAATGAGGTAAGTGCCATAACCGAACTTCAAAATCAAATGGCTAACCTTACTACGTTGCTTTCTCAGGTGGTGGAAGGTCCAAAAGTCAAAACCGTAGCTTCTTGTGGCGTATGCTCCATGCAAGAACACCCTACAGACAAGTGCCCACAATTAATCGAGAATGGAGGGTGGGAGACACTCAATGCCGTGGGATATGGCAACCAATACCAATCACGTGGTGATCCGTTCTCTAATACTTACAATCCCGGTTGGCGTGATCATCCGAATTTCAAATGGCGAGACCCCCAACAAGGTCAACAACAAAGCGGATTTAGGCAACAACCCCCGGGTTTCTATCAAAAGCCGTTGGCACCACCACAAGCCCAAGCACAACCTGCCCAAAGCAATGTAGGTAATTCAAGTGAAAATGATAAGATTTTTCAATTACTTACTACTTTGACGCAGGAAGTCCAAACTCAAAACAAAGAGAGGCAAATCCAAGACAAGAGGGTGGACAACTTGGAGAAGCAAGTGGGACAGATTGCCGAATTCATGGGGCAATTTCGTGAGCAAGGAAGGTTGCCTAGCTCAACAGTGGTCAACCCGAAAGGAGGATTCGAATCTGCGAAAGCAATCATGTTGCGAAGTGGAAAACAAGTTGGAACGGCTTCACAACCCTCTAATTCAGCCCCAATGGAGGACGAAAAGTTGCAATTTGAAGAGGGGGAGCATGAGCAAGCCACGGCAAGGATGGGAGACACCATGCCGCAGCCACCCAAAGTACACCACTCGGCTTCTAAGGGTAAGGATGCTCCAAATTCGGTTATTTCTAATGTTATTCCTCCAAATGTACCTTTTCCTCGTAGATTCATGCAAACAAAGAAGGAGGAGGCTGAAAAGGACATTTTAGAGACGTTTAGAAAAGTACAAGTCAATATACCACTTTTGGATGCAATTAAACAAGTTCCGAGGTATGCTAAGTTTTTAAAAGAACTTTGTACTACTAGGAAGAGAATTTCAAACAAAGAGGTTGTAAAGGTAAGTGAGAATGTCTCAGCCATCTTGCAACGTAAATTGCCCCCTAAATGCAAAGATCCGGGTAGTTTTACAATTCCTTGTGTTATTGGCAATAATCGGTTTGAACATGCTATGCTAGACTTAGGTGCATCTATTAATGTTATGCCGTACTCCATTTATGCATCTATGAACCTAGGTGAGTTAAAAAATGATGGTGTGATTATTCAATTGGCTGATAGATCTAATGCCTATCCAAAGGGTGTTTTGGAAGATGTTTTAGTGCAGGTTAATCATCTAATCTTTCCGGCGGATTTCTACGTGTTGGAAATGGAAGAATCAAACCATGCCCCGTCATTGCCAATTCTTCTTGGCCGCCCATTTATGAAAACAGCCCGCACGAAGATTGATGTGTTTAATGGGACTTTGACAATGGAATTTGATGGGGAAGTTATTAATTTCAATCTTTCTGAATCTATTAAGTACCCTCTTGATGATCATTCATGTTTTGCTATTGATGTAATTGATTCGTTGGCGCAGGACCATTTTGAACAATTGAACGAAGATGCACTTGAATTGGTCATTACAAGAGGAATGGAACTTAAAGACAAGGAAGTAGGGCAATTGCATACCCACGGCATGCATGGTGAGCACCATGCCGTGCCCCCTAGTGTTGACATGGTTGAGATAGTGGCTGCCCTTGAGTCATTGCCACTACAATCTGGTAAGTCTTCGGACCTAATTTCAATTCCAATTTCGACTAATAAGCCCATTCCTTCAGTTGTGCAGCCACCTTCCCTTGAACTTAAACCATTGCCAAGCCATTTGAAGTATGTTTTCTTGGGAGACCAAGAGACCTTGCCCGTCATCATATCCTCCTCACTCACGGCACAAGAAGAAGGTAAGTTAGTGAGGGTGTTAAAGGAGTACAGAACTGCGATTGGTTGGACGTTGGCCGACATCAAGGGAATAAGCCCAACCACGTGCATGCATCGTATACTTTTGGAGGAGGGGACCAAAGCATCTCGAGAGGCTCAACGCCGACTCAACCCTCCAATGATGGAAGTTGTGAAGAAGGAGATAATCAAGCTCTTGGATTGTGGAGTGATCTATCCAATTTCAGACAGTCGGTGGGTGTCTCCGGTGCAATGTGTCCCAAAGAAATCCGGAGTAACTGTGGTGACAAATGCCGAAAATGAGCTTGTTCCTACGCGAATCCAAACAGGTTGGAGGGTTTGTATTGACTATAGGAAGCTCAATGCCACGACAAGGAAAGATCATTTTCCCTTGCCATTCATTGATCAAATGCTTGAAAGGTTAGCGGGTTATGCGTTTTATTGTTTTCTTGATGGGTATTCAGGTTATAATCAAATTGTGATAGCCCCAGAAGATCAAGAAAAAACCACTTTCACATGCCCTTTTGGTACATTTGCTTATCGTCGTATGCCATTTGGTTTATGTAATGCACCTGCCACATTTCAAAGATGCATGATGAGCATATTTTCAGATTACGTTGAGAAAATTATTGAAGTTTTTATGGATGATTTCAGCGTTTTTGGTGATTCATTTGATGGTTGTTTGAATAATCTTAGTTTGATTTTAAAACGATGCATTGAAACTAACCTTGTGTTAAATTGGGAGAAATGTCATTTCATGGTTAAACAAGGCATAGTTTTAGGTCATATTATTTCTGAAAAAGGTATTGAGGTAGATAAATCAAAAATAGATCTTGTGCGTCACTTACCCTCTCCTACTTCGGTTAGAGAGGTTCGTTCGTTCCTTGGACATGCAGGTTTTTATAGGAGGTTCATCAAGGATTTCTCGAAGATCTCCCAACCTTTATGCCGCCTCCTACAAAAAGATGCACCTTTCGACTTCACCAAGGAATGCACGGCAGCTTTCCAACTCCTCAAGGACATGCTAACCACGGCACCCATCATTGTGCCACCAGATTGGAGTCTTCCGTTCGAGCTAATGTGTGATGCATCCGACTATGCGTTAGGGGCTGTTTTAGGCCAAAGGAAGGACAAGAAGCCGCATGTCATCTACTACGCATCTCGGACGTTGAATGACGCTCAATTGAACTATTCAACTACTGAAAAAGAACTTCTTGCCATTGTCTTTGCTTTAGATAAATTTCGATCATATTTACTTGGTACTAAGGTTATTATTTTCACTGATCATGCAGCTTTAAAGTACTTGTTCACGAAGAAGGAAGCCAAACCACGGCTAATTCGATGGATGCTACTTCTTCAAGAGTTTGACATCGAAATCAAGGACAAAAAGGGAAGTGAAAATGTGGTGGCTGACCACCTAAGCCGCATGATACATGAGGAGGAGCCGTACCCTATTGTAGAAACATTCCCTGACGAGCAATTGTTATCCATTAAGGTAAGTGAGCCTTGGTATGCGGATTTGGTAAATTATTTGGTGACTAAACAAGTTCCTACCACTTTAACTAGAAACCAACGTGATAAATTGAAAAAAGACGCTAGGTTTTATGTTTGGGATGATCCATACTTGTGGAAATATTGCTCGGATCAGATTATACGTAAGTGTGTGCATGACATGGAATTCACTTCTATTTTAACATTTTGTCACACTTATGCATGTGGGGGACACTTTGGGACACAACGCACAGCCCTTAAGGTTTTAGAATGTGGATTCTATTGGCCAACTTTATTTAAGGATGCTAGAAACTTTTGTATGTCTTGTGATCGTTGCCAAAGAATGGGCAACATTAGTGCAAAGGATCAAATGCCGCAAAATGTTATTCTCCCGGTTGAAATTTTTGATGTTTGGGGTATTGATTTTATGGGTCCTTTTCCTTCCTCACATGGTTTCTTGTATATCTTACTTGCTGTGGATTATGTATCGAAATGGGTGGAAGCAAAAGCCACCCGAACTAATGATTCTCGAGTGGTTGCAGATTTCATTAGAACTAACCTTTTTGCAAGGTTTGGAATGCCACGAGTGATCATAAGTGATGGAGGATCTCACTTTTGCAATCGAACCATTGAGGCTTTGCTCAAGAAGTACAACGTCACGCATAAGGTTTCAACACCTTATCATCCTCAGACCAATGGGCAAGCCGAGGTTTCAAATAGGGAGATTAAGCAGATTCTAGAAAAAACCGTGGGCCCTACAAGGAAGGATTGGAGTGTACGGTTGGAGGATGCGTTGTGGGCATATCGCACGGCTTACAAGACCCCCCTGGGCATGTCCCCATTTCGGCTCATTTATGGCAAACCATGCCATCTTCCCGTGGAATTGGAGCACAAGGCGCATTGGGCCATCAAGACATTCAACATGGACATTGATGCGGCTGGACTTCACAGGAAGCTCCAATTGAATGAATTAGAAGAGATTAGGAACGAGGCGTATGACAACGCTCGAATTTACAAGGAAAAGACAAAGGCTTTTCATGATAAGATGATTCGAGGCAAATCATTCTCTATTGGGCAGAAAGTGCTACTCTTTAATTCCCGCCTTCGCTTGTTTCCTGGTAAGTTGCGTTCTAAGTGGGTTGGCCCGTTTGTTATTACTAATGTTTTTCCTTATGGTGCAGTCCAAGTTCAAAGCTTGAAAAAAGGACAAGAGTTCACGGTGAATGGCCATCGATTAAAGCCCTACTACGAGAACTTCGAGGAGCATGTGGTGGATGATGTACCCCTCCATGCCGTGGGTACTACTAGTGAAGCTTAGCATGGCGTATTCGTCCGGCTGGAAGACGTTAAAGCAAGCGCTTCTTGGGAGGCAACCCATGTATTCGACAAGGAGAAGATGGAACTTCCATTCCAAACCCAGATTTGCGTTTCTAAACCCTTCTCCTTGCTGTTTATTTTATCATGCTTAGTTGCTTATTATTTGTTTGCTTTTATGTGAGTCTTTGTGTGAAACATTGAGGACAATGTTTGATTTAAGTGTGGGGGGGTAAACAAGTGTTTTTTATGCAAAAATTCGTGGGATTCTATCACCTATCACTTCTAATGTTGTTTCTCACTGTTTTTAGGTGTTTTTAATGCATTTTGAGCTATTTTGGTGTGTGTTGAAGTAAAAATCCGAAAATTTGAAAAAAAAATTGAAAAAAGTGTTTTGAAAATGCCAAAAAGAGTTGTTTTTGTGTGTTTGTTTGTGTCTTAGGGTACCTTCCAACACAATGATGAGGATTTGGTTTTTAATGCATGACTGTTAAAGAGAGTTACAAACAATGATGGAAGTTTGATTTGCTCTTTGGTTTATGCTTGGTTGTAGTTATAGTTTACGAATTCACATGTAATTGCAAAAGATAAAATCAGTTTTTGTAACATGCTTGAAGGAAGGAACTCAAACAAACGCTACATCCCTGAGAGACTTGAGCCTAAACGTTTATTTGGAGAGTTATTAATCTGTGCATTCTTGTTTTCTAAAAGTCGTTGCATGATCTCATTATTCTTTGCTTGGTTGCTACTTAGAATGCGTTTCATCACTATAGTTCCAAATACTAGAACTCATACCCGTTTTATTCAAAGCATGAAATTGATTAGCATAACAAATAACAAGATGAAGTTGTGTAGTAGTCACCACCATAGCCAAATAGCCGAATCCACCCTTGTCACTTGTATTGTAGGTTTAAACCCCTTTGAGCCTTATTTAGCCTATTTTCTTGTTAACCACATCATCCTTACCTAGCCTAGAATAGGACTTCCCATACCTTTGTTCTTAAAGTATAGTGGAGCATAATGTAAAAGGAATTCCTTTTGAGTGACATTTGTGCAGAAAATGAGTGTAAAGGAAGGTATTTTGTGAGTGTGTGTGTGCCAAAGTCTTAAAAGGGGCACGAGAAAAGAAAGAAAAAAAAAAAAAAAAAAAAAAAAAACGAAAAGAAAAAAAAAAATTGTGAAAAAGAAGAAAAAAAAGAAGAAGAAAAGAAAGAAAAAGAGTGAAAATAAGTGAGAATGAACTCACAAGTGTTGATTGTTGAAGAAAGGGTCCAAAAAGTTTGAATATGGCCCTAAGTTTTGTGTGATTCCCCCTTGGGTGATCAAAGTTAACTTCCGCGTTATAAAGGGAATTCTAAGTGCCTAATCCAATACTTTGCTCATTATTGCTTTAAGAATGTTTGTTATCCTTTACCTTTCGTTGTTAGCCAATACCCTAGCCTCGTTACAACCCTTTGACTTCTATCTTGATTGTTATGTGTTTCAATATGTGGAGTTTAAAGTGGGTTTGGAGCATATGGTATCCCTGGTTCTCGTATCTAGGTAGTAGCATTCCATTCATGAGATCATATACATACATGTTAATAATTCCAGAAAATGCTTTCCTTGTTATAACATATGTGAGTGTTCGTCTACATGTTTACATCAATCTTCTCACGTATACCTAGTGTAGGGAGTGTAGTTAGAAAATCTGTGTGAAAATTGAGAGTACACCTAGTAAGGAATTGAGGGAATTCTGTAAGGCATGTTACTACATTCAAAATGTTGTTTTAATTGATTAAATGCGAGCTAGTGAATGGTGACTATGATTAAGTATGCTCGAGGGTAAGGATTGCTTAAATCTATGTGAGTGGTGATCTTTGGCATGTCATGTTTCATTGGAAATCCCTGAGACGAACGTTGGAAGGTTTAGATTATATGTTTTGTTTCTTTTGTTTATTTGTTTTGCTCGAGGACTAGCAAAAGATAAGTGTGGGGGAATTTGATAGGAGCATATTTAGGCGACTTAACTAGCTTATTCTTGTGCATTTGTGCTATTATTTCTTAGTTAATGTCGTATTACAACTCAATTTCGTGTGTTTGTAGGTCCTATGGGTTAAAGTATCAAGAAAGTGCATTTTGGTGCATTTTGGAGCTATTTTGGACACTAGGTGGTGAGCTTGCATGTGGGCTAACATGGATGGACGAATTTGGACTTTAAGAAGGTGGAAATGTGATAAGAAGAGGAAGGAACTAAGCTAAGGACAAAGTGGATAAGGAAAGTGCAAGAAAAGAGGAAACATTATCCAAAACCTTATCCAACCTTATCCAACATTATCCAAAACCTTATCTAACATTATCCAATTATCCAAAACATTATCCAAACCTTATCTCATCTTATCCTATCCAAACCTTATCATGTCTTACTCCTAATTACATGGGGACCTAAATGGATCATTCTAGAACCTATTTCTAGAAGCATCCTAGTCTAGAAGGCCCAAATCTGCCACAAAACCTATTCTTTCTAGAAACCCTAGAAAAGTGGCGCCCAAACCTTTCTAGAAGGCTTTACCTTGCCTTGCAAGGCAAGCTACCCTTCCCCCTAAATCAGCCGCACCTTCCTAGGCCCAATCCCTTTGGGATTCTGAATTCCAAGGCCTAATCCTTGTGGATTTGGGTATACAAATCAGTTTATAGAACTATGTGGGCCAAAACCTTCTCCTAAGTGGATTTGAATCACTATGGCCGAATTCTAGGGCCCTAATCCACCAAATCTGCTAAGTAAACCCTAATCTAATAAACCCTAGGACTATATAAACATATTTTCAGCCACAAATTCGTACCACCCCCTTATGCTATTCAGAAACCCTTGTGCCGCACCTCCATTCTCCATTCTAAGCCTCCATAGACCTCCCTACACATCCATACATCTCTGCCGCACCCTTCCCACCATAATCAACCATCCTCCATCCCTCCAAACTAGAAAACACCATCCAAAACCACCAATTCCATCACCCTAACTTTGTGCCGCAGCAAGGAGGAGGAAGAGGAGCCAATCTGTGCATCGAATCCATCTTGGAATTGCTGAGCATTTAGGTGTATTCTTTCTTATGATTTCCATGTTTAAATTCAATACTTTTTGTTGTGCAAGCATGAGGAACTAATCCCCCCTTTGGCTAGGGGGGAATTTCGAAACCATGGTTATATTTGCATGATGATTTGATTACTTTCAGTTGTGATTTCGTGAATGATGAATTCAATTTACTTATCTATTTTAATTAAAACTTGCTTACGTATATGAATTGAGAGTGCACGCTTGATTTGCATGCATAAACATGATGCTAGGATATGAGGGAACTTCACCTAATCGTTGGGAACTCACATCCATGAGTAGTTAAGATTGTTGGTCGCAATTATGTTAAGTAAATTCTTGGTATAAGTATCATGCGCTTTCATAGTTACGAATGCCTCGTCAACACCTATGATTTCCATAGAACCTAATGATCTTTGATTGTCTTTCTATCATGCGCTTTCATATAGAAAACTTTTAAGGAATAATTTGATTGCAATGCGCTAATTCCATTCAATTCAATGACCTAAGGGAAATCTGAGAGTTAATTTAAGCGTACCTAATTAACTTGGGGTGTTGAGGTTCATAAATTCATCGAATAAGCAACTGGAGATTATTTTGTATGCAAGTATGCCATGTGTGGAGAAAAACCTCCTAGCCATCTCACCATCCACTTAATTTCACCAATTTCGTCAGAATCTGCCTATTTTACATATTTGTTTTGTTTGTTCGATTTTCGTCAAAAACCAAATCCCCAAGTGTCTTAGAGTGTCTAATTAGTTAGAATATGTTTTAGATTGTGTTTTTGAGTGTTTTGATTCAAGTTGTTACCCAAATTCGTCCAAATTAGTGAAAGTGCTCAAAACTGCCCAGAAAGTGTTTTTAAGGCAGTTTTGAGTGTTTTGGGGCTGTTTTGAGTCTTTGGGTTTGTTTTAGTGTTTTTATTGTTTAGCTTTGCATTCTTTGAGTCTAGTTTAGTGTTTTAACCTTTGTTTTACGTTTTTGAGTCAGTTTCCAAGTGATTTAGCAATCCCTCCTAATCCCCGGTTTAGAACGATCCCTACTTATTTATATGCTACAATTGTCAAAAGAGGGTTAATTTGTGTGTTAAGTTAATTTTCGCATCACTGAGCTTACCCCTTTGGTCTATTTCTTTGTTCAATCTTTCCAATTCGTATTGAAAAGGGTTGGAGGATAACTCAGCCTATGTTTGTCTCCACATGCTTCAATGTATCATTTTCACTTGCCTTACTCGCTCCCCTTTGCAGAAGTGGTCCCTTCTCCGGAAGTGTATCAACCGTTGAAGATGACTACTCGAGAGCAACGCTAGGTAAGCAATCAGGAATAGATTCCAGGCAGTTGGCTCCAGATCGGAAGATTGACTCCAAGTGCCGGCTGATTGCTTCTTTTACTTTGCCATGCGAGTAAGAACAAGGACAAAGAAAAAGACAGGGAAAGAGCATGATATGAGATACTTTTGCTTTTGACCTTGATGATATGAGATACCTTTGCTTTTGAAGAAGCGGTGAATGAATCAGCACATGTATTTGTTGTGCTGTTTCCTCCTGGGTCATATGTACTCCAGGCATCTGGTATCATCTTTGGGGAAGAAGAAAGAATTGAGTCTTTCGAAAGGCTTTGCTGGGAGCACGCCCTCAGAGGTGAGGGAGAGTTGGGCATTTTTCTTCAGGTTTGCCTTGCCATAAAAGACGAAGGTCGACATATATAGAGATAATATCAAGTGGTGGTACTGTTCTTTTACCCTTGTCGACAAATGTCTCTTCGATATCAGAACGACGCCTCTTCGATTTCTGAGTAGGCGCCCCTTCGATTTCTGAACGACGCCCCTTCTCTTTCTGAACGACACGTGGTAGTGCAGATGCGTCTCCTTTTGACAAAGCTGCACGCGTTTTCTGAAAAGTAGAGAAAGCGTCGCCGAACTTTGCGCTTGTCGGCTAAAGACGTGTAGTTGCGATGATGGCCTCCACGTGTTTTCAGCTTTGTCAGAAATCTTTTGACAAAGTTGAACGCGTTTTCTGAAAAGCCGAGAAAGCGTCGCCTAATTTACGCCGGAAATTCCGGCTCTTTGAATCGGTGGACGCGTCGCCTTGGCTTTTTATAGAGCTATCGATCACCGCCAACATACACACTCTGAAGATTTCCCATTCTTGAACATCGTCTCCGGCCCTTTGAAATTTTTACTTCATCCACCCCTTCTCTTTGAACACTTTCGAAAATGGCAAACTCATCGAACCTTAGCTTAGATTTGAGTCTCAGCAGCGATCCGGTTGCGCCCCGTCAAGGTAATGTATGGCGCCCTTCTTTTTTATCTTCTAACGGTCTTCTTACAGGTGAAGACTCCGTGATGCAGGACGCCACAACAGCTACAATAGTAGCTAGGAACCTCCTCACTCCAAAAGATAGTAGGCTGCTGTCAGGACGGTCCGATGAGTTGGCCGTTCAAGAGTCCCTCGCACTTAGTGTTCAGTGTGCGAGCTCTGTGTCCAACATGGGCCAACGCCTGCTTGCCCGCTCCCGTCAGGTGGAATCATTGATGGCGGAGGTGGAAAGTCTTAAGCAAGAGATCCAGCAGCTTAAGTACGAGAATAGAAGTTTGCATGTGCTTGCAAATAACTATTCAACGGGCATGAAGAGGAAGCTTGATGAGCTGCAAGAGTCTGAAGGTCGGATTCATAGTGACCGTCAAAGGTTTTCGTCTTTCCTCCAGAGGCACCTTTTTCCTGGCTCATCCAGCGCTTGGCCAAGTATTGAGGCCTGGAATGCTCTAGCTCCGATGCCTCCCGCTCCGATGCCTTCCGCTTCTATGCCTCCCGCTCCGATGCCTTCCGCTTCTATGCCTCCCCCTCCGATGCCTTCCGCTTCTATGCCTTCTGCTTCTATGCCTTCTGCTTCGACGCCTCGTAGTGGGGCTTCACGTAAACATCCTCTGTGAAGGCTCCATCTTTCTCCATGTTTAGTATCTTCTTCTTTTTTCTTTTTTTTTTTTCTTTTTTTTTTTAACATAAATAAAATCAAACGGCATGGAATTGGTCCTTGAATGGAAGGTGATACTTGAAGTGAACCGGCATTGGTTTGAATTCTAGTGTAGGTGCCTGATTCCTAAAAAACAGCAAGTTAGTATAAAATGTAATGGAATTTGGAAAAAAAAACTTACTTGTTTTGTCCGATAAGAACTCAATGACAAACACCACTCCTTTCAAAGTTTCAGGGATATTGGACTTGGCCAGATTGCAAGTGATGGTTATGACTTGTCCCATGTCATCAAATTTAACTTCTTTGGATTTTGTGGTTTCAAGAACGTCCTCTTTGATGAATTCATGACATTCCCTACTTTGCACCTTTGGAAGGGCTTCCAAGATGTCTTTTTCACTTTCTTCTTCCTTGGAATTCATGAACCTGCAAGGAATAGGGATATTTGTTGGAATGGGGTTAGAACTAATTGGAACAACCTTACTTGAATTAGGTGGCGTAGGAGCAATAAGTGCTTCTGACAAAGGTGCTTCAAATCCTCCCTTCGGATTTACAATGGTTGAACTAGGGAGTTTGCCTTGGTCGCAAAATTGTCCTACGAACTCCGCTATCTGCCCAATTTGCTTTTCCAAGTGGTCCAACCTTTTGTCTTTTTGTCGAGCCTCATTGTCTTGATTTTGTGAGCCCTGCACCAAACAAATTAATTCGTTAAGCTTTTGATTATAATCTATTGACGAACTTAAATTTGGTTGGGCATATTGAATATGAGGTTGTGGTGGGTGTATAGGTCTTGAATAGAACTCCTCATATGGCTGCCAATATCCTTCTTTTTGAACATGTTGAGGTTCCCACCACATAGAGTTTGAATGATCACTCCAATCTGAACTGTAAGTATTGGAAAACACGTTATTCCTTGATTGAAGATCAAATATATCAACACTTTGCATTTGAGACCATTCCATGAGCTGTGACAAAAGAGAAGCATTATCAAGTGCCATGTTGTTCTTCTCTAGTATTTGAATTCAACAAACAAAACAAAAATCAAAAACTAAAACTAAAATACATAACAGAAACAAACAATCCAAGAGATTAGCAAATTTGCTAATCCCCGGCAACGGCGCCAAAATTTGATGCGAGATTTATACGCACACAAATTAAACCCTCTTTTTATCAATTGTAGTAAGTATGTAAGTAGGGATCGTTCTGGACCGGGGATTAGGAGGGATTGTTAATCACTTGGATTTGACTCAAAAACATAAAATAAAGTTAAAAACGTTCACAAAGACTCAAAGGACTCAAAACAAGTTCAAAAGACTCAAAACTGCCTAAAAACACTAACTAGGCAGTTTCTGACCTTAAACCCAATGTTGGACGAATTTAAGATTATGGCTTGATTCAAACGTAAAATAACAATATAAAACACTATACTAGACTCAAAGAATGCAAAACTAAACTTTAAAACACTAAAACAAACCAAAAGACTCAAACATCACCCAAAACACTCAAAACAGCCTTAAAATCACTTTCTGGGCAGTTTTGAGCACTTTGGTGAATTTGGACGAATTTTGGGAAATAAATTGAATCAAAACACTTTAAAACATAAACTAAACAAAGTCTAAACACTAAAGAACAAGAAAGTAAAGGGGGGGTTTTAAATTGACGAGAATTGAAATAACGAAAGAAGTTAATAAACTAGACAGAATGTAAAGATGAATTTGATGGAATTGAATGGATGGGAACCTAGCTAAGGGGTTCATCTCCATACATGTTATACTTGCATAATAAAATGATTTCCAATTGCATTTCAATAAACTATGATACTCAACACCCCAAGTTAACCGTGATGCACTAATTAACCTTCAAATCTTCCTAACGTTATTGAATTGGATGATGCATGCGACAATTCAATACATTCCCCACAAGTCCTCAACATGAATGCATAGAAGAGGTACAAGCAAGAATCATTACGCTCTATGAAAATTATAAGTGTTGACGAGGCATTCGTTACTATGATTGCATGAAACTTATGCCAAGAATTTGTTTAACACGATTGTTTATAAGCAACCTCCACTACTTGCGAATATAAGTTCGTAACTATTAGGTGAAACTCACTTATATTCTAGCGTCATATTCATGCATGAAAATTAAGCGCGCATTCTCAATAAACATACATAAATAAGTTATCAATCAAACGGTTAAACAAATTGAATCCACAACTTATGAAACGCAATTAGAAGTAATCAAATCAAAATGCAAGCATAAACATATATTTCGAATCCCCCCCTAGCCAAGGGGGGTTTAGTTCTTCATAATATTGAAATCAAAGAAACACCTAAACATTCCAACAACTCAAACTTGAATTGTATGAACGTTTAGGCACTCTTCTCTTCCATTCCTCATTCGTACAAAACAAAGAGTATTGAAATTAAACATTGAAATCAAAGAAACACCTAAACATTCCAACAACTCAAACTTGAATTGTATGAACGTTTAGGCCCTCTTCTCTTCCTCTTTATTGTAGCACAAGGTCTAAGGATAGTTTGATGGTGTGAATGGTTTGGGGAGTGGTTGGAGTGGCTGCAATGGAGGAGAAAAGTGTTTTGGTGGCTGCTGCAAGGGTGTGGAGAGGTTTTGACGAATTTCTGGAATATGGAAGAGTGAATGAGAATGAATGCTTATTTATAGGTGAAATGGGGGGAACATGACAGCTAGGAAGGAATGTGGCTGCATGTTTGAATGATTAAAGGATGCATGTGGGTTGAAATTGCATGTGCAATGAATATGTGGCTGCATGTGCAAGGGGACAATCTGAAAATGCATGTGAAAGCATGTGTTGGCTGCAATGATGAAATGGATGGGAGTGCATGTGGCTTAATTAATTAAAGGGAGTGCATGTGCAATGTTTTAAAGGATGGAATGCATGTGAATATGATGGAAATCTGATATGGTGATAGGAGATGCATGTGGCTGATTTATGCATGTGAATGCATGTGGCTGCAATGGATTAGGAATCCTTCAATTTCATCCATTCCTTTTGCTCCAAACATAAGCTATCCATTCCAAGTCCAATTTTGCTCCAAAATGCTCCAAAATGCATCTTTTTGCTTCCTTAGCCATATGAACCTAAAAACACACGAAAATGGCTTAAACGACTAAAACAACTATGAATTAACAATATAAATGCACGAAAACAAGCTAAGTAAATCGCCTAAATATGCTTCTATCAGTAAGCCATGTCATTTGCCCGTTGAGTTAGAGCACAAGGCACATTGGGCTGTGAAAACCTTCAATTTGGACATAGACGCTGCTGGAGTTCATAGGAAGCTCCAATTAGATGAACTTGAGGAGATTAGGAACGAGGCTTACGAGAATGCTCGCATCTACAAGGACAAGACGAAGGCTTATCATGATAAGATGCTTCGTACCAAAACGTTCTCCAAGGGGCAGAAAGTGTTGCTTTTTGATTCAAGACTTCGGTTATTCCCTGGTAAGTTACGTTCTAAATGGATTGGACCTCTTGTTGTTACTAATGTTTTTCCTCATGGTGCAGTCCAAGTCCAAAGCTTAAAAAGTGGCCACGAGTTCAAGGTGAACGGACATAGATTGAAGCCATACTATGAGAACTTTGTGGAGCATGTCGTGGAGGAGATCCCACTCCATGCCGTGGGCTCCAATGGAGCATGAACGTGTCTTCGTCCGGCTGCAAGACGTTAAAGAAAGTGCTACTTGGGAGGCAACCCATGCAATTCAACAAAGGAAGCTCAAGGAATCACTCCAATTCCAGATTTGCGTTCCTAAACCCTTCACTTTGTTGTTTATTTCGAATCTGCCTATTTAGTTGTTTTACTTGCTGTTTGTGTGTTTCTTTGTGTTTTGTGTGATTTTATGCTTGAAACATTGAGGACAATGTTTGATTTAAGTGTGGGGGGGGGGGGGGGGGGGGTAACTAAGTGTTTTTGATGCAAATTCATGGGATTTTATCACCCTTTACTTATAGACTTGTTCCTTGCTGTTTTTAAGTGTTTTTAAGCAGTTTTGGTGTGTTTTAGTGTGTTTTGAAGTAAAAATCCGAAAATCACATAAAAATTTGAAAAATTTGTTTTAAAAACCCAAAAAGAGTTGTTTTCAAAGTGTTTTTGTGTGTTTGTTTTTGTTTTAGGGTACCTTCCAACACAATGATGAGGATTCGGTTTGTAATTACATGGCTGTTAAAGAGAGTGATTAACATAGATGAAAGTTGATTTACTCTTTGTGTATGCTTGGTTGTGGTTATAACTTATGACTTCACATGCAATCATAAAGAAAAAAATCAGTTTTTGTAACATGCTTGAAGGAAGGAACTCAAATTAACGCTACAACCTTGTGAGACTTGAGCCTAAACGTTTATTTGGAGAGTTAGAATCTGTGCATTTTTGTTTTCTAAGTCGTTGCATGATCTCATTATTCTTTGCTTGGTTACTACTTAGAGGCGTTTCATCATTTAGTTCCAAATGCTAGAACTCATGCCCATTTCATTCAAAGCATGTTATTGATTTGCATAACACAGATTCAAGATGAAGTTGTGTAGTGACCACCACCTTAGCCATATTGCCGTGTATCCCATGACATTTTATGTTTAAGTTAACCCACATTATCCTCACCTAGCCTAGATTAGGACCATCCACACCCTTGTTCTTAAAGCTTAGTAAAGCATGATTCAAATTGAATTTCTTTTGATTTATGTGGGCAGAAAACAAGTGTGGGGGAAGTGTTCTTGTGTGAGAATTTGTGTGCCATAGGCACGGCATGAAAGAAAAGAAAAAGAAAAAAAAAAAAAAAAAAAAAAAGAGTTGAAAAGTTGTGAAAAAGAGTTCCAAAGTATTGTTTGTTGAAGTAAGGGTCCAAAACAATGAATTCGGCCCTAAGGAGTTGTCTAAGTCTTCCCCTTGTGTTTTAAAGTTAATTTCTGCAATCTAAATGAATTCTAAGTCTTAAGTACACTACTTTGCTTACTATTGCTTGAAGAACGCTTGTTCTCCTTATCTTTTCTTTGTTAACCACTACCCCAAGCCCCGTTACAACCCTTGACTTCATTCTTGAGTGTTATGTGTTTCAATTTGTGGAGTTTGAATTTGGTATGAGCATATGGTCTTTGGTTCTCGCATCTAAGTAGTAGCATTCCATTCATGAGATCATTTCTAAACATGCTTATTAACTCCATAAATTGCGTTCTTTGTTATACGTATATGTGAGCATTCGTTTTCATATTTACATCAATCTTCTCACATATAACTAGTATAGGGTGTGTAGTTAGAAAATCTGAGTGAAAATTGAGTGCATATCTTGTAAGGATTGAGCAAATTCTCTAAGGCATGTTACTACATTCAAAACATTCTTTTAATCGATTAATTGTGAACTAGTAAGTGGTGACTATGATTAAGTATGTTCTCAATTGTAAAGATGACTCAAATCTGTGGGGATGATGATTTTTAACATGTCATGTACCATTGGAAATCCCTGAGGTGAACGTTGGAAGGTTTAGGTTATGTTTTGTTTCTTTGTTTTGCTCGAGGACTAGCAAAAGCTAAGTGTGGGGGAATTTGATAGCAGCATATTTATGCACCTTAGTTAGCTAGTTCTTATGCATTTATGTTGTGTTTTCTTACTTAATTTAGTGTTTAAAGTCATTTTCGTGTGTTTATAGGTTCATTTGGCTAAGGATGCAAAATGATGCCTTTCGGAGCCTTTTGGAGCAAATTAGAGATTGGAATGGATTGCATATGTTTAAAGCCAAGTAGATGGACGAAATTGAAGACCAAAGGAATGAAAATGAAGAACAAAGAGTTCACATTCATCACCAACACAACCATGCATCCACACATTCTTTCCCCATCATTGCCGTGCAAAACACCATCATTGCACCACAATCCCCTTTTGCCGTGCATTACTCCATCAATTACAGTCACATTCCACATGCAACCTAGCTGTCAAAGCACATGCACTCCCATCCTTTACCATTGCAGTCACATGCACATTCCACTTCATCATTTCAGATTTCCACCATCAACAAAGAACCATTCATTAATCATTTACACTTTAATCATTCAACCACATTCACACATCACCCATTCACCTTTGTGCCATGCTTCTACCTTTGTTCAAGCCCTTCCACATAACCTGCCTTCATACATTCAGAAAATGCATTCCTTGCCGTGGCTTACATGCACTTCCCACTACCTTTCATTTCAGCCAAATCACATGCATTCCCACATGCATTTCCACCCACATACACCCATAATCATTCAACACATGCATCCATAATCATTTCTCAAAACCGTGCATTTCATGTTCATTCCAACCTTTAATCCACATGCACTCCCTTTAAATAATCAACCCACATGCACCATTCAAACATAAACCCATTCACCACCAGAAAACAACCATGCCGTGGGTTCCCATTCCAGATTTCCAGCATTCCCTTTTATTTTCTGTCAAAGCACATGCATTCCCACCCTTTAATCACATGCATTTCAGCCACATGCATCTCCCATCACCATTTCAGCTTTCCACCTAATTCCTAGTCATCATGTTCCCCCCATTTCACCTATAAATAAGCATGCATTGCAGCCACAAAACACACACTCTTCCATTTCAGAAAACCATCTCTCATACACATTCATTCACGCCAGAAATTCCTCCCCTCTCTCTAGCACTACCATACTTCACCATTCTTCATATTTTCTGCCCAAAAACACTCCTTGCCTTCCCCTACATCCATCCCTACCCTAAACACATCATTCTACATCATCCATAACCACCAAAACTCACCAAAACCCCTTGTGCCGCAGCAACTAGAGGAGAAGAGGCCTAAACGTTCATACAATTCAAGATTGAGTTGTTGGAATTTTTAGGTGTACTTCGATTCTTGTTTTCAATATTTACTTTGTTATTACTCTCTAAGTTTGTTGTAATCATGAGTGGCTAAACCCCTAATTAGTTAGGGGAAAGTTTGAAGCCATGAACATGTTTGAAATATGAATTGATTTCTTCCAATTGTGATTTGTTAAGTTGTGATTGTAATTCAATTATCATGTTTATTAAAAACTTGTTTTTGTATGTTGATTAGGGATGCATACTTAGTCTTCATGCATAAACTCGATGCTAGTTTATAAACGAGTTTCACCTAATCGTCACAAGTTTATAAACATGAGTAGTGAAGGTTGCTAGTCACAACCGCGTTAATTGAATTCTTGGCAAAAGTATCGTGCATTCATAGTTACAATTGCCTCGTCAACACTTATAATTTTCATAGAGCATAATGATCTCTCATTGTATCTCTTCTATGCATTCATGTTGAGAACCATTGGAGAATGATTTGAATTGTCGCATGCATCATCCAATTCAATAACATAAGGAAAATTTGAGAGTTAATTAGTGCATCACGGTTAACTTGGGGTGTTGAGCATCATAGTTAATGAAAAACAATTGGAGAATCGATTCATATTTATAAATGTATCATGTGTGGAGAATGGACCTCTAACTAATCCATCCATCATCTTATTTCTCAAATCTGTTTATACAACCTGCCTAGTTTATTAACTTGTTTTGTTAAATCAAATTTCGTCAAATCAAAACCCCCCTTTACTTTCTTGTTCCTTGGTGCTTAAAACCTGTTTAGTTTATGTTTTAAAGTGTTTTGATTCAATTTATTTCCCAAAATTCGTCCAAATTCACCAAAGTGCTCAAAACTGCCCAGAAAGTGATTTTAAGGCTGTTTTGAGTGTTTTGGGTGATGTTTGAGTCTTTTGGTTTGTTTTAATGTTTTAAAGTTTAGTTTTGCATTCTTCGAGTCTAGTATAGTGTTTCATATTGTTATTTTATGTTTTTGAGTCAATTTAGAGGTTTTAGCAAGCCCTCCTAATCCCCGGTCTAGAACGATCCCTACTTGCATCCTTACTACAATTTGACAACAAGAGGGTTAATTTGTGTGCGTATAAATCTCGCATCAATGACCCAGGAAAAAGGTGCCTCTGGAGATAAGACGCAAGCCTTTGACGGTCACTGTGAATTCGACCCTCAGATTCTTGCAGCTCATCAAGCTTCCTCTTCATGCCCGACGAATAGTTATTTGCAAGCACATGCAAACTTCTATTCTCGTACTTAAGCTGCTGGATCTCTTGCTTAAGACTCTCCACCTCTGCCATCAATGATTCCACCTGACGGGAGCGGGCAAGCAGGCGTTGGCCCATGTTGGACACAGAACTCGCACACTGAACACTAAGTGCGAGGGACTCTTGAACGGCCAACTCATCGGACCGTCCTGACAGCAGCCTACTATCTTTTGGAGTGAGGAGGTTCCTAGCTACTATTGTAGCTGTTGTGGCGTCCTGCATCACGGAGTCTTCACCTGTAAGAAGACTGATAGGAGCATATTCATGCGACTTAAATGGCTTGTTCTCGTGCATTTACGTTATGTTTCTTTAGTTATTTTAGTCCTTTAAGCTATTTTCGTGTGTTTGTAGGTCCAAAGGGCTAAAGGAGCAAAAAGATGCATTTTGGAGACTTTTGGAGCACTTTTGGGCTAAGGATGGATAGCTTATGCTTGGCGCCAAAGTGTTGGACGAAATTGAAGACCTAATTGAAGACCAAAGTGTTGGAACCTTGTTCCCTTTAGTTTTAGGACACTTAAACCTTTCCAATTCTCTTATGCCGTGCATCTCCACCTTTCTCCCAAAACCATACACATGCATTCATTATTCATTCCCTCACATGCTCCCATTACTTATCATCACCACATATCACTTATCATAACCACTTATCACTTATCATAACCATACACTTATCACTTATCATCATCACTTATCATTCATCAACACATGCATTCACATGTTTTCACAACCTAATTCACATGCACATTCATCCACCTTTCTCCCTAAAACCGTGCACATGCAAACACCTTCACCCACATGCACCCTTTTATTCTTTCATCATTCCATCCACTCATTCATCAATCCACTCCCATCCATTTCATCATTGCAAACATTCAAACAAACATCACTCAATGCCGTGAGTCCCATCCCATTTCCAGCTTTTCCTTTGCATTCCCCCTTTAATCAACACATGCATTCACTCACCACAAACAAGTCACATGCATTCAAACAAACATAATCATTCCATCACATGCACATTCACCTTGCATTTGCAGAAAATCCACTTCATTGCACATGCATCTTCAACAAACAAGCCACATGCATTCATATTTCCCCTTTGTGCCGTGGCTCCTCCTCCAGATTTCCAGCATTCCTTTCACATGCATCTTGGCAGATTTCACATGCACATTCACCCTAATCATTCACATAGCTTTAATCCACATGCATTTCCACCTAGCTTTCCATCTCACAACCACCATAAATCAACCAAAACCGTGCATTCCCTTTCATTTCTGTCAAAGCACATGCATTTCCACCCTTTAATCACATGCATAAATCAGCCACATGCATCTCCCATCACCATTCCAGATTTCCACCACCCTCCTAGCTGTCATGTTCCCCCCATTTCACCTATAAATAACCCTTCATTGCAGCCACAAGGGGGGGATCCATTCACCACATAAATAACGCCTTTGTGCCAGAAATTCACCCATTCCAAACACTCTTCCATAAACTCATCCATTGCAGAAATGTAGACCATCAAACCACCCCCTTTGTGCCGTGAGTTTCCCCTACAAATCCAAACACCATCCTTCCATTCCTCCACCACTACCCAAACCATTCACACCATCAAACTATCCCTAGACCTTGTGCTACAACGAAGAGGAAGATAAGAGTGCCTAAACATTCATACAATTCAAGTTTGAGTTGTTGGAATGTTTAGGTGTTTCTTTGATTTCAATGTTTAAATTCAACTCTCTTTGTTTTGTACGTATGAGGAATGGAAGAGAAGAGTGCCTAAACGTTCATACAATTCAAGTTTGAGTTGTTGGAATGTGATGCGAGATTTATACGCACACAAATTAAACCCTCTTTTTATCAATTGTAGTATAGGTGCAAGTAGGGATCGTTCTGGACCGGGGATTAGGAGGGATTGTTAACCACTTGGATTTGACTCAAAAACGTAAAATAACAATATGAAACACTATACTAGACTCAAAGAATGCAAAACTAAACTTTAAAACACTAAGACAAACCAAAAGACTCAAAACAACACAAACACACTCAAATCTGCCTAAAAACCACTTTCTGGGCAGATTTGAGCACAAACACAAATTTGGACGAAATTAAGTAATAACTTGACTCAAGAAAGTAAAAACACAATATAAAACACTAAACTAACTCAAAGAATGTAAAACTAAACACTTAAAACATTAAAACAAACCAAAAGACTCAAACATCACCCAAAACACTCAAAACTGCCTTAAAATCACTTTCTGGGCAGTTTTGAGCACTTTGGTGAATTTGGACGAAATTGGGAAATAAAATTGAATCAAAACACTTTAAAACATAAACTAAACAAATTCTAAACACTAAAGAACAAGAAAGTAAAGGGGGGGGGGGTTTTAAATTGACGAGAATTGAAATAACAAAACAAGTTAATAAACTAAACAGATTGTAAAACGAATTTGATGGAATGGAATGAATGGATGATAGAATGGCTAAGGGGTTCATCTCCATACATGTTATACTTGCATAATAAAATGATTTCCAATTGCATTTCAATAAACCATGAAACTCAACACCCCGGGTTAACCGTGATGCACTAATTAACCTTCAAATCTTCCTAACGTTATTGAATTGGATGGGTTAGCGCATACAACAATTCAAAACATTCCCCACAAGTCCTCAACATGAATGCATAGAAGAGATACAAGCAAGAATCATTACGCTCTATGAAAATTATAAGTGTTGACTGATAGAAGCATATTTAGGCGACTTACTTAGCTTGTTTTCGTGCATTTATATTGTTAATTCATAGTTGTTTTAGTCGTTTAAGCCATTTTCGTGTGTTTTTAGGTTCATATGGCTAAGGAAGCAAAAAGATGCATTTTGGAGCATTTTGGAGCAAAATTGGACTTGGAATGGATAGCTTATGTTTGGAGCAAAAGGAATGGACGAAATTGAAGGATTCCTAATCCATTGCAGCCACATGCATTCACATGCATAAATCAGCCACATGCATCTCCCATCACCATATCAGATTTCCATCATATTCACATGCATTCCATCCTTTAAGACATTGCACATGCACTCCCTTTAATTAATTAAGCCACATGCACTCCCATCCATTTCATCATTGCAGCCAACACATGCTTTCACATGCATTTTCAGATTGTCCCCTTGCACATGCAGCCACATATTCATTGCACATGCAATTTCAACCCACATGCATCCTTTAATCATTCAAACATGCAGCCACATTCCCTCCTAGCTGTCATGTTCCCCCCATTTCACCTATAAATAAGCATTCATTCTCATTCATTCTCATTCACTCTTCCATATTCCAGAAATTCGTCAAAACCTCTCCACACCCTTGCAGCAGCCACCAAAACACTTTTCTCCTCCATTGTAGCCACTCCAACCACTCCCCAAACCATTCACACCATCAAACTATCCTTAGACCTTGTGCTACAACGAAGAGGAAGATAAGAGGGCCTAAACGTTCATACAATTCAAGTTTGAGTTGTTGGAATGTTTAGGTGTTTCTTTGATTTCAATGTTTAATTTCAATGCTCTTTGTTTTGTACGAATGAGGAATGGATGATAAGAGGGCCTAAACGTTCATACAATTCAAGTTTGAGTTGTTGGAATGTTTAGGCGTTTCTTTGATTCTCTTTGTTTTGTACCATGAGGAACTAAACCCCCCTTGGTTAGGGGGTGATTCGAATATATGTTTATGCTTCCATTTTGATTTGATTACTTCTAATTGCGTTTCATAAGTTGTGGATTCAATTCGTTTAACTGTTTGATTGATAACTTATTTATGTATGTTCATTGAGAGTGCACACTTAATTTTCATGCATGAATATGACGCTAGAATATAAGTGAGTTTCACCTAATCGTTATGAACTTATATTCACAAGTAGTGGAGGTTGCTTATAAACAATCGTGTTAAATGAATTCTTGGCATAAGTTTCATGCAATCCATAGTAACGAATGCCTCGTCAACACTTATAATTTTCATAGAGCGTAATGATTCTTGCTTGTACCTCTTCTATGCATTCATGTTGAGGACTTGTGGGGAATGTTTTGAATTGTCGCATGCATCATCCAATTCAATAACGTTAGGAAGATTTGAAGGTTAATTAGTGCATCACGGTTAACTTGGGGTGTTGAGTATCATAGTTTATTGAAATGCAATTGGAAATCATTTTATTATGCAAGTATAACATGTATGGAGATGAACCCCTTAGCCATTCTATCATCCATTCATTCCATTCCATCAAATTCGTTTTACAATCTGTTTAGTTTATTAACTTGTTTTGTTATTTCAATTCTCGTCAATTTAAAACCCCCCTTTACTTTCTTGTTCTTTAGTGTTTAGAATTTGTTTAGTTTATGTTTTAAAGTGTTTTGATTCAATTTTATTTCCCAATTTCGTCCAAATTCACCAAAGTGCTCAAAACTGCCCAGAAAGTGATTTTAAGGCAGTTTTGAGTGTTTTGGGTGATGTTTGAGTCTTTTGGTTTGTTTTAATGTTTTAAGTGTTTAGTTTTACATTCTTTGAGTTAGTTTAGTGTTTTATATTGTGTTTTTACGTTCTTGAGTCAAGTTATTACTTAATTTCGTCCAAATTTGTGTTTGTGCTCAAATCTGCCCAGAAAGTGGTTTTTAGGCAGATTTGAGTGTGTTTGTGTTGTTTTGAGTCTTTTGGTTTGTCTTAGTGTTTTAAAGTTTAGTTTTGCATTCTTTGAGTCTACTATAGTGTTTCATATTGTTATTTTACGTTTTTGAGTCAAATCCAAGTGGTTAACAATCCCTCCTAATCCCCGGTCTAGAACGATCCCTACTTATACATATACTACAATTTGACGAAAAGAGGGTTTAATTTGTGTGCGTATAAATCTCGCATCATTGACGAGGCATTCGTTACTATGGATTGCATGAAACTTATGCCAAGAATTTGTTTAACGCGATTGTTTATAAGCAACCTCCACTACTTGTGAATATAAGTTCATAACGATTAGGTGAAACTTACTTATATTCTAGCGTCATATTCATGCATGAAAATTAAGCGCGCATTCTCAATAAACATACATAAATAAGTTATCAATCAAACGGTTAAACAAATTGAATCCACAACTTATGAAACGCAATTAGAAGTATTCAAATCAAAATGCAAGCATAAACATATATTCGAATCACCCCCTAACCAAGGGGGGTTTAGTTCCTTATAATACAAAACAAAGAGAATCAAAGAAACACCTAAACATTCCAACAACTCAAACTTGAATTGTATGAACGTTTAGGCACTCTTTTCTTCCATGCCTCATTCGTACAAAACATAGAGTATTGAAATTAAACATAGAAATCAAAGAAACACCTAAACATTCCAACAACTCAAACTTGAATTGTATGAACGTTTAGGCACTCTTATCTTCCTCTTCGTTGTAGCACAAGGTCTAAGGATAGTTTGATGGTGTGAATGGTTTGGGTAGTGGTGGAGATGGAAGGATGGTGTTTGGATTTGTAGGGGAAGGCACGGCACAAGGGTGGTTTGATGTCTACATTTCTGCAATGGATGAGTGTTTGAATGGAATGGATGGACTTTGTGAAGGGCACGGCCCCAAGGGACCAATTTCTGTTGTGAAATGAATTGTGTATGAATGAGTGTGAATGAATGAGTATTTATAGGTGAAATGGGGGGAACATGACAGCTAGGTTGCATATGCACATGTTGGCTGAATGATTATGAGTGCATGTGGCTGAAATAGCATGTGGAATGGCTGGAAATGCAAGGAGAAGGCATGTGCACGGTTTTGGGAGAGAATGGGAGTGCAAGTGGCTGAAATGTTAGAGGAACAAGTGCATGTGGCTGCATTGTGGTGCAATGATGGAGGAACAATCTGAAAATGCAAGGTATGGCTGGAATGATTGTGTTTGTTTGAATGTGCATGTGATTAAATTAAAGGATGCAAAGTAAATAAATAATGAATGCATGTGTTGAATTATGAAGATGCATGTGCAATGAAGTGGAATGACAATCTGAAATGGGATAGGTACCCACGGCAATGATGATTTCTGGTGGTGTTTTGGGTGCATGTGGAATGAATGATTTCTTGGTGAGTGGATGCATGTGTTGATTAAAGGGGGAATGCAAAGGAAAAGCTAGAAATGCATGTGGAGTGGCTGCAAGGTGAATGAATAATGAAATGGGAAAGCATGTGCAAGGTTTTGGTGTGAATGATTGAATGTGCATGTGGCTGCAATGGAGGAGGAATCCTTCAATTTCGTCCATCCTCTTGGCTCCAAGCATATGATATCCATTCCAATCTCTAATTTGCTCCAAAAGGCATCCTTTTGCATACTTTGCCCTTAGAACCTGAAAACACACAAAAGAAGCATAAAGGACTAAAATAACTAAAGAAACATAACGTAAATGCACGAGAACAAGCCATTTAAGTCGCATGAATATGCTCCTATCAGAATGTTTAGGTGTTTCTTTGATTTCAAAGTTATGAGGAAATTCGAAATATATGTTTATGCTTACATTTTGATTTGATTACTTCTAATTGCGTTTCATAAGTTGTGATTCAATTTGTTTAACCGTTTGATTGATGATAGGAGCATATTTACGCACCTTAGTTTAGCTTGTTTTTGTGCATTTATAGTGTTTTTCCTTAGTAAAGTAGTCTTTTAAGCTAGTTCTATGTGTTTTCAGGTTTTAAGGGCAAAGTATGCAAAAGGATGCATTTTGGAGCCTTTTGGAGCAAATTAGAGCTTGGAATGGACATCATATGCTTGGAGCCAAGAGGATGGACGAAATTGAAGACTTGAAGATGATGATTCCTACTTGAGCAAGGTTTCCTAGTTGAAGTAGGAAAGTCCCTAAATGGAAGATGGTTTCCTAGTTGAATTAGGATTCCTAGTTAAAATGGGTTTCCTAGTTGAATTAGGATTCCTAGAAGAATGAAGATTCCTACTCAAATAAGGTTTCCTACTTGATGAAGGAAAGTCAAAATCCATATGGTCTCAAGTGAAGCAACAAAGAAGCTTTCCAAGTCCAAGAAGGAGAAGAATTCCAAGATGAAGAAGGATTAGCTTTCCTAATCCTAATGCACAAGGTTTTCAGCCACAAAGAGGAGTCTTAAACACTTTAGAACACCTTATCCTAATCCTATAGGGATGCCATGCACTTTACCTTATCTTGGAGGGTTTCTAGAAGCCTTAGATGCCCTATCCTATCTTTGCCGTGGGTTTTATCCAAATCCCTTTAGTTTTTAGGCTTTCTAGAAGCCCTAACATTATCCCTACAAAGGTGCCGCACCCTTATCTCTTTTTCCCTACAAATTTGGCCCTTAAAACATGATTCTAGGAACCTTATCTTATGTCCTACAAAAGTGGCGCCCCAAATCCTTCTAGAAAGCTGATTTCCCTTGCCTTGCAAGGCATTCTAGAAGCCTTATCACCTCATCTCCTTACCTGCCGCACCTAGGAAGCATTATCCCTTTTTAATTCTGATTTCTAAGCCTATTTCCTTGTGGATTTGGGTTATTCAAGTCCATATCTGATTACACTAGGGTTTTAAGTGCCTATATATACTCATATTAACCCCTAGATTAGATCACCACCTCTCATACACATTCATTAATTCCAGAAATTCGTCCAACCCTCTCCACACCCTTGCCGCAGCCACCAAACACCTTTCTCCTTAGTTTTAAGCTTTGCCGCACCAACCCCCATGTCCCCTAAACACTACCATATCATTCCTTACCTACTCATCCATCTAAATAACCCCTAGAACCTGTCCTAGTTCTTGTGCCGCAGACAAGAGGAGGAGAAAAAGCTTGGGACGTTCATGCCATTCTATTGAGGATTGCTGGAACGTTTTAGGTGTTGTCTTTCCGTTGAATTCCATGTTTAATTTTTATATTCTTTGTGTTGTGAGTATGAGGAACTAAACCCCCTTGGTTAGGGGGGAATTCGAAACCATGTACATGCTTGCAATATGATTTGATTACATTCAGTTGTTATTTCATAAGTTGTGAATTCAATTTACTTATCTATGTGAATTACATTGATTTGTGTGTGTTGGTTGAGAGTGCACGCTTAATTATCATGCATAAATTGGATGCTAGGATATAAGGAAATTTCACCTAATCGTTATGGAATTATATTCACAAGTAGTAAAGGTTGATGATCTCAATCGCGTTAAGTAAATTCTTGGCATAAGTTTCATGCAATCATAGTAACAAGTGCTTCGTCAATGCTTATGGTTTTCATAGAACTTAATGATTCTTGCTTGTATCGCTATTATGCAATCATGTAGGGGACTTGTGGGGAATGTTTTGGGTTGTCGTATGCAATCATCCAATTCAATAACGTTAGGAAAATCTGAAGGTTAATTTAAGCGAACCTAATTAACTTGGGGCGTTGAGAATTCATGGGTTATTGAAAAGCAATTGGAAATCGTTTTATATGCAAGTATAACATGTGTGGAGATGAACCCCCTAGCTAGCTTCCATGCATTCAATTCCATCAAATTCGTTTTTACAATCTGTTCTAATTTAAAAAGTTTGTGTTGTTTTTAAATTCGTCCAAAACCAATCCCCCTTTACTTTGTTGAGTCATAGTAGTTAGAAATCACTTTAGTTTGTGTTTTTAAGTGTCTTAGGTCAAGTTAAAACCAATTTTCGTCCAAAGTTGTGTCTAGTGTTCAAAACTGCCCAGATTGTGTTTTTAAGGCAGTTTTGAGTGTTTTGGTGCTGTTTTGAGTCTTTTGGTTTGTTTTGGTGATTTAAAGTTTCGTTTTGCATTCCTTGAGTCTAGTATAGTGTTTTATATTGTGTTTTTACGTTTTTGAGTCAAATCCAAGTGATTAATAATCCCTCCTAATCCCCGGTCCAGAACGATCCCTACTTACATTCTTCACTACAATTGATAAAAAGAGGGTTTAATTTGTGTGCGTATAATTCTCGCATCAATTGATAACTTATTTATGTATGTTTATTGAGAGTGCACGCTTAATTTTCATGCATGAATATGACGCTAGAATATAAGTGAGTTTCACCTAATAGTTACGAACTTATATTCACAAGTAGTGGAGGTTGCTTATAAACAATCGCGTTAAACGAATTCTTGGCATAAGTTTCATGCAATCATAGTAACGAATGCCTCGTCAACACTTATAATTTTCATAGAGCGTAATGATTCTTGCTTGTACCTCTTCTATGCATTCATGTTGAGGACTTGTGGGGAATGTTTTGAATTGTCGCATGCATCATCCAATTCAATAACGTTAGGAAGATTTGAAGGTTAATTAGTGCATCACGGTTAACTTGGGGTGTTGAGAATTAATGGTTTATTGAAATGCAATTGGAAATCATTTTATTATGCAAGTGTAACATGTGTGGAGAAGAACCTTCTAGCTAGCATTCATCCATTCATTTTCTATCACATTCATCTTTACTATCTGTTTTTACTTACAATCTGTTCTTTTAGTTTAAATTCTTCAAAACCAATCCCCCATTTATTTTAAAGTGTTAGATTAGTTAGAAATACTTTTAGTTTGTGTTTATAAGTGTTTTGATTCATTTTGTTAAACAAATTCGTCCAAATTTGTGTTTGTGCTCAAATCTGCCCAGAAAGTGGTTTTTAGGCAGATTTGAGTGTGTTTGTGTTGTTTTGAGTCTTTTGGTTTGTTTTAGTGTTTTAAAGTTTAGTTTTGCATTCTTTGAGTCTAGTATAGTGTTTTATATTGTTATTTTACGTTTGAATCAATGATAGGAGCATATTTATGCGCCTTAGTTAGCTAGTTCTTATGCATTTTTGTTATGTTTTCTTCGTTAAAGTAGTCTTTTAAGCTACTTTCATGTGTTTTCAGGTTTAAAGGACATATTACATGAAATGATGCAATTTGGAGCTTTTGGAGCAAAAACTGAGCTGGAATGTGGTGTATGTAAATGGAGCACGAGGAATGGACGAGGTTGAAGGTAAAAGGAGCTTAAGAAATGAAGAAATGAAAGTGAAGAGCAAAGAAGTCGGAATTGGCAACCAAAGTTTCTAAAGTTGGAAGTTTCTATTCTTGGAGGTTTCCATTATCGTGAGTTTCTATTCTTGGCTTTGGGCTTCTAGATGACCTAAACCCTAAGCCCATGCCGCACCTAAACCCTAATCCTAGCCCACTTAATCAGCCGCACCCTAGGGCCTAATCATTTAATTTCTGCCAAGTTAAACCCTAATCCATCTACCCTAAGCCCATGCCGCACCTAATGTTCTAGAAACCCTATTTTCTGGTGGATTTCCAACCCTTGCCGCACCCAAACCCTAGCCCATTTGTCTAACCTGATTTCTTTAGGGTTTGGTTGCCTATATATATATGTTTTACCACCATGCCGCACACACAACCCTCTCCACAAATCAGAAATTCGTCAAAATATATTCAGCCCCCTTGCCGCAGCCTTCCTCCACCAATCTGCCTTATTTTCACACTTTGCCGCAACCCCCATGTCCCCTAAACACTACCATATCATTCCTTACCTACTCATCCATCTAAATAACCCCTAGAACCTGTCCTAGTTCTTGTGCCGCAGACAAGAGGAGGAGAAAAAGCTTGGGACGTTCATGCCATTCTATTGAGGATTGCTGGAACGTTTTAGGTGTTGTCTTTCCGTTGAATTCCATGTTTAATTTTGATATTCTTTGTGTTGTGAGTATGAGGAACTAAACCCCCTTGGTTAGGGGGGAATTCGAAACCATGTACATGCTTGCAATAAGATTTGATTACATTCAGTTGTTATTTCATAAGTTGTGGATTCAATTCGTTTATCTATTTGATTGATAACTTATTTGTGTATGTTGATTGAGAGTGCACGCTTAGTTTTCATGCATGAATATGATGCTAGATTATGAGGGAGTTTCACCTAATAGTTACAATCTTATAATCACAAGTAGTGAAGGTCGCTTGAAAACGATCGCGTTGAATGAATTCTTAGCATAAGTTTCATGCAATTCATAGTAACGAATGCTTTGTCAATGCTTATGTTTTTCATAGAACTTAATGATTCTTGCTTGTATCTCTATTATGCAATTCATGTAGGGAACTTGTAGGGAATGTTTTGGGTTGTCGTATGCAATCATCCAACTTAATAATTTGTGGAAAAACTGAGGGTTAATTAGTGCAATTCACGGTTAATCTGGGGTGTTGAGTATTTATAATTTATTGGAAGAACAACTGAAAATCGTTTTGTTTGCAAGTGTGACATGTGTGGAGAAGAACCTCCTAACTAGCCTTTTATCCATCCTTTTTATCCAAAAACATTCTACAATCTGTTTAGTTTAAAGTTTCTGTTTTCTGTTAAATTTTCGTCCAAAACAAATCCCCCTTAATTTGAAGTCTTAGATTAGTTAGAAAGTGTTTTGATTTGTGTTTCTAAGTATTTTGATTCAACTTTTCACCCAATTTCGTCCAAATTAGTGTAGGTGCTCAAAACTGCCCAGAAAGTGGTTTTTAGGCAGTTTTGAGTCTTCTAGTTGCTGTTTTGGGTTTTAGGTTTGTTTAAGTGTTTTAACTTTTAGTTTTGCATTCTTTGAGTCGAGTTTAGTGTTACAAACCTTGTTTTTGAGTTTTTAAGTCAGTTTCCAAGTGTTTAGCAATCCCTCCTAATCCCCGGTCTAGAACGATCCCTACTTACATCTTTACTACAATTTGACAAAAAGAGGGTTTAATTTGTGTGCTTATTTATTTCGCATCAAAATTTTGGCGCCGTTGCCGGGGATTAGCAACTTTGCTAATCCCTTGGATTGTTATTTTCGTTTTTCTTATTAGATCAGATTCTTATGTTATTTTGTTTCTTGTTTTAGGTACTTGTTTATGACTCGGAGTTTTAATCCGGTTCACGAACATATTTTAGACTTTGACGACGATTTTGAGCGTGAGTTGAGACGTAAGAGGAAGAACCCGGAACCTAGTGAATCAAGTGCAAGTTCCGAGTCCGTCTCTGAATTTGAAGAAGAGGAGGAGGAAGCCACGGCAGGGATATTTGAAGAAGTCCAAGGCATGGCGGTGGACAACCGTACACTCAAGGAGCTTGCAGCTTCGGGATTGGGTAATGCCGCACCCTTGTGCATTCAATACCCCACGGCTGCCCAAGGTAAGACGGATGAGTTTGAATTAAAGTCAAGTTTGCTTCATCATATTCCTAAATACCATGGCTTGTCCATGGAAGATCCTAACAAACATTTGAAAGAATTTGAAGTAGTTTGCTCTAGTATGACTCCCGTCACTGTTGACGGAAATATCTTGAAGATTGTTGATGTATATTTCCTTCTTAATGCTAGAATATATTTAGTATAATGGCATAAGTAAGGGTGTCGAATCCACAGGGACTAATTGGACCTATGTAATTACTTGTTTTGCAAGAACTATAAGAAATGAATCAAACTAAACAAACTAGGCAGATTTGGAAATGAATCAAACTAGTCTAAATAAACAGATTTGTTTTTGTAACTTGAAAGCATGAGAATATGAAATAAACACAAATAAATGAATCAACAACTAATGTAATGGGATAGTATCAATGGAAATGAAACTAGGGATTCGATTTCACCATTGCTCAATTAAATCCATGTTTGTCAAGTTAGTTTATACTCATTCATCTACCTATTTCTTGAGTTTGTTTCACTTGGATATGATCAACCATATGATGTGTGGATTTGATCAAATGTCTCTAATCATGAACCTAATTGTGATGTGCAACTTTGGTTCATAATCAAGATTATGTAATGTACAAGAAACTTTCATAAAACCAAAGGGAGTAATTCGGCAGGATGTGTGCTTTACACTCCCTTCATTCATTCACATATCTACCAAGATTATGCATGATGTGTGCTTTAATCTTGGCTACACAACTTAGTTATTAATTCAAATGATGATCAAACATTAAAATCAACATACTAAGTCACCATTAAAACAGAAAATGAAACAAGAAATAGATGGACAAAATGAGCATTCTAACTTAATTACATGGCAAACTTTGCAAGGTTACATCGAATCCCTAGAGGAAGATTAGTTACAATTCATGTTTACAAAAGATTTAACATAAACATATGAAACATGAATGAACATAGAATTAATAATAAGAAACCCTTGAAGTAAAACTGATGTTGAATTCCTTGAAGAGTTCCTTGGTGTTGCTTCTCCAAATGTGGTGCGGATGAAGTGGATTGGTTTGGTTTGAATGGTTTCTGCCCTTAGGACAGAAATTGACAGGGAATGGAGTGAAATGTGTGAGGTTATGGGTGTGTAAATGGACTGAATGATGAATAATACTTGCGGATGGGAAAGGGATAGAATATGGACAGTTTCTGTGCAAGGAAAAGAAAGTGGAATGTAATGGTATAATGGAGAGAATGTGTGCGGATCAGGGACAGAAAAATGGAGCCAATTCAGTGTGTTTCCAATCTGATCCGAGTGAGAGATGAGTGAGTGTTCCTTGGTGAATTTCTTAATGTGCTAATGATGGAGAATAATCAGAAATGCATGTGGAAAACTGACATGGTCCATGTGAAAGGAATTCTGAAAAGAGAATGAATGTGCACAGTATGGACATTAAGGAGATGGAATCGCATCAAATGGTTGGATGAGTGGATTTCTGGCATGATACCTGCAAAGCATGGACATGCTCTGCAAGTGTGTGGTTTATTTAATCCAAACACATGTGGAATGTCTGCAAGCAAGGGAGTGGAACCTGCAAATTGGTTAGAATAATCTGGAATTGGGTATGGGAGTGCACGGTTTGGACATGAAGGAAATGGAAATGACATGGAATGATGGGATGAAATGGGTGTTAAAATATGGAATCTGCACGGAATGGACAATGTTCAAGCATGTGGCTATTTTAATTGACTCATGCATGTGAATTTCTGCAAGGTTGAAGTGGATTAAGGTGATGGAATGCACGGTCAGATTGTGTTTGTTGGTGGAATGTTGCTGAATGTTTTAGTTAATGGGAATGAGTGTGGAAATGCAAGGGAATACACGGCACAAGGTTGTGACATGCATGTGAATGCATGTTTTGATGTTTTAGAGGTGCATAATCTGATTTGGAACCAAATGGGAGTGCACGGGCAGGTTGTGGACATGCATGTGGTTGCATGTTTTTGCCTTGTTTAGAACCACCCAAAGTGACTCCAATGCATCACTTTCTGTTTAGAACCATCCAATGTGGTCGAATTGCACCACATTTCATTATTTGTCTTCCGATTGATATTATTACACACTTGGCTGCACACTAACACAAAACAATGTAAAACGCAACTAGTTTACTCCAAAACAATCACAAAGATGCCAAATAAAGAAGATATAAATGCATGCAAAATGTGACTATCAAATACCCCCAAACCTGGTTTTTGCTAGTCCTCGAGCAAACTTAAAACTAAAACACACAAAATACAAACATCTAACTAAACCACTTTCGCTGGCCAAACGATTGCACTGAGCATGTGCAACAAGCCTTTGAACCCCTAGGTGTCCCTAGTTGGAGGAGTTGTGTCTCCTGAGGGTTTACAGTGATGACACCCACAAACATTTACAAAATCTGCAAACAACTTGGTTAAAACATGCTTTAAACAAACTAATAAGAACCAATGAAGATATGTCATTCATTCAAACTCAAAAGTTTTCCACTTCAAAGAATCGTATCAATTGTAACATATAAAGATATTTCTCCATGTCTTACAACTTCAAGGTCACCATACCCAAATGCTTAAGATAGAATTCGCCTCAACTCTACTCCTCACAGACTTCACTCAAATTTTCACTCAGATCTTAAGGTTTAGTCTCTCAACAACATATATGAGTGAAATTATGTAAAGGAAATCAAAATTCTCACATATGAAATCTGAAATGGAAGCACAATTTCTGAGTAGATCTCATGAAATGAATCAAATGCTAAGAATATAGATAACACACACACTTACCATCACCCATGAATACATCCTCAATGATCAGCTAGGTCTTTCTCAAGATTGTAATTTAAGGCTTAGGTTATAGGTTACGAGAGAAGTGATATGAAATACTAGAGCTTGGGGCATACCAAAGTGTTCTTGAGGATCATGATCTTCATTTGCATTTGTTTTCTTTCTTCTTTGTTTTTGGCATCCAGGCCCTATGTCTTATAATGAGGAGATTTGGAACTCGTATCCATTATAATTCTCTTTTTTTTTTTTTTTTTTTTTTATATAACCCCTTTTTTTTTTTTAGAAGCATCTTCAACATAGGTGCCCTCGGTACATGCCACAATCTTGTTCTATAACTCAATCTGCCCTTAGTCTTCATCACATTGGTATTCCCCAAACTATAAGGTATGGCTTGTAATGGGCTAGAATGGGTAGAGTATGGTGTGGGTGATGAAAGAATTGGGCTAAAGTGTTTGGCTGCAACGAGGGTGAATGGAACACACAAATGGGTAGGATTTAAGCCTTTTAGTAGTTAAACATGCATAGCCTAAAATCATCTCATTGAGTTCATTCACGAATGATACTAAACACATGGTATCTGCAAAGAGAGTAATTCTTAGTATCCAATCAAAATAGAAGTAATGAGATCATTTAAAGTGAAATTGAAAGAAAGAGATAGGAGTAGAAACACTTTAAACCCTCTCAAAGAAGCAAATAGGCTCAAAATAACTCACTAGGGTAGTCTCCACTATTCTTCTTCCAGCATTTGAGTATGGTACCTCTATCATCATAATTTCAAGAGTTATAGCTTTATAAATGACAACAAGATGCAACTCTTTTCCATAGCAACCCAATTGTTTGTTTTCAAACATAGTCCTCATATACATTCGTATTAGCATGCAAAAACACTCTTAACCGAAACTAACACATAAAACAAACACAAAACACAAAACAACCTTAAAAACAACTCTTTTTGGGTTTTTCAAAACAATTTTTCAAATTTTTATGGGATTTTCGAATTATAAAACAAAACACACTAAAACACTCTAAAACAACTTAAAAAACACTTTAAAACAGCAAGGAACAACATTAGAAGTTATGGCGGATAAAACCCTACGAATTTGCATCAAAACACTTTAGTTACCCAATACCCCCAAACCTAAATCAAACATTGTCCTCAATGTTTTAAGCATAGATTCACACAAAACATAAGTAAACACACAAAAAACAATTTAAACATACTAAACATGGCAGAATGTAATTAACAAAGAGAAGAGTTTAGGGACGCAAATCTGGTTATGGAGTGTAAATTCCCTCTTCTCCTTGGTAATTGCATTGAGGCTTTGATCATAGTGACTCCACAGGCTTACTCTTGAACTGGTTTCCGCCCATCATTGATTTTCCTTTGTGCTACTGTTGAACTGGGCAGCAGGATTCATTTGGTCTTCCCCGAAGGTCTGAGCTTACCCCTTTGGTCTGTTTCTTTGTTCAATCTTTCCAATTCGTATTGAAAAGGGTTGGAGGATAACTCAGCCTATGTTTGTCTCCACATGCTTCAATGTATCATTTTCACTTGCCTTACTCGCTCCCCTTTGCAGAAGTGGTCCCTTCTCCGGAAGTGTATCAACCGTTGAAGATGACTACTCGAGAGCAACGCTAGGTAAGCAATCAGGAATAGATTCCAGGCAGTTGGCTCCAGATCGGAAGATTGACTCCAAGTGCCGGCTGATTGCTTCTTTTACTTTGCCATGCGAGTAAGAACAAGGACAAAGAAAAAGACAGGGAAAGAGCATGATATGAGATACTTTTGCTTTTGACCTTTATGATATGAGATACCTTTGCTTTTGAAGAAGCGGTGAATGATTCAGCACATGTATTTGTTGTGCTGTTTCCTCCTGGGTCATATGTACTCCAGGCATCTGGTATCATCTTTGGGGAAGAAGAAAGAATTGAGTATTTCGAAAGGCTTTGCTGGGAGTGCGCCCTCAGAGGTGAGGGAGAGTTGGGCATTTTCTTCAGGTTTTCCTTGCCATAAAAGACGAAGGTCGACATATATAGAGATAATATCAAGTGGTGGTACTCTTCTTTTACCCTTGTCGACAAACGTTTTGATCCCGCAAATCCGGCTTTTTGAAATAGTGGCGCCTCCTCGATCTTTGAAGACGTCTCTTCGATTTCTGAGCAGGCGCCCCTTCGATTTCTGAACAACGCCCTTTTTCTTTCTGAACGACACGTAGTAGTGCGGATGCGGCTCCTTTTGACAAAGCTGCATGCGTTTTCTGAAAAGCAGAGAAAGCGTCGCCGGACTTTGCGCTTGTCGGCTAAAGATGTGTAGTTGCGATGATGGCCTCCACGTGTTTTCAGCTTTGTCAGAAATCTTTTGACAAAGTTGAACGCGTTTTCTGAAAAGCTGAGGGAGCGTTGCCTAAATTACGCCGGAAATTCCGGCTTTTTGAATTGGTGGACGCGTCGCCTTGGCTTTTTATTGAGCTATCGATCACCACAACAAACACACTCTGAAGTTTTCCCATTCTTGAAAATCGACTCCGGGCCTTTGAAATTTAACTCCATCCCTTCTCTTTGAACACTTTTGAAAAATGGCAAACTCATCGAACCTTAGCTTAGATTTGAGTCTCAGCAGCGATCCGGTTGCGCCCCGTCAAGGTAATGTATGGCGCCCTTCTTTTTTATCTTCTAACGGTCTTCTTACAGGTGAAGACTCTGTGATGCAGGACGCCATAACAGCTACAATAGTAGCTAAGAACCTCCTCACTCCAAAAGATAGTAGGCTGCTGTCAGGACGGTCCGATGAGTTGGCCGTTCAAGAGTCCCTCGCACTTAGTGTTCAGTGTGCGAGCTCTGTGTCCAACATGGGCCAACGCTTGCTTGCTCGGTCCCGTCAGGTGGAATCATTGATGGCAGAGGTGGAAAGACTTAAGCAAGAGATCCAGCAGCTTAAGTACGAGAATAGAAGTTTGCATGTGCTTGCAAATAACTATTCGTCGGGGATGAAGAGGAAGCTTGATGAGCTGCAAGAATCTGAGGGTCGAATTCACAGTGACCGTCAAAGGCTTGCGTCTTATCTCCAGAGGCACCTTTTTCCTGGGTCATCCAGCGCTTGGCCAAGTATTGAGGCCTGGAATGCTCTAGCTCCGATGCCTCCCGCTCCAATGGCTTCCGCTCCGATGCCTCCCGCTTCTATGCCTTCCGCTTCTATGCCTTCCGCATCTGCGCCTCGTAGTGGGGCTTCACGCAAACAACCTTTGTGAAGCTCCACCTTTCTCCATGTTTAGTATCTTTCTTTAATAAATGAATTTTTTTTTGACATGCTTTGTTTTATTCAGTGCATTGGGTTGCCTCCCAAGTAGCGCTTTCTTTTACGTCTTGCAGCCGGACGAAGAACCCAATCACTCCAGGATATGTTCACGAATCGGATGAGAACTCCGAGTCATGAACTAGAACCTAAAACAAGAAACAAAACAAAATTAAGAATCTGTAAAAATACAAACAAACGAAATTAAAACAATCCAAGGAATTAGCAAAGTTCTCCAAATCTCGAAGTTCATCTTCGTTGCCCGCCATCTCTTCTTCTCTTTCCCAATTAAATTGCTCAGATTCTTTACTTGTTGAACTAGGTGAATTCCCTTCCTCTTCCTCACGGTTAAAGGATGAATTTGATGGCACAAAGTTGTCCAAAGTGTGGCCCTTTAATCTTTCAATTCTTTGGCCTAACTCAACAAGTTTATTTGACATATACTACCTGAAACAAAGTAACACAATTGTGAATGAAAATCAAGAAGCAACAACAATGAAAAGAACAAAAATAAACTTAAAAACGTTTGAAAAGACTCAAGGGATGTGGAACTAAACTCTTAGAACACTTAAACAATCCAAAAACCCAAAACAGCAACTAGAAGACTCAAAATTGCCTAAAAACCACTTCTGGGCAGTTTTGAGCACCTACACTAATTTGGACGAAATTGGATGGAAACTTGAATCAAAACACTTATAAACACAAATCAAAACACTTTCTAACTAATTTGGACAAAACAAAGACTCAAAGGACTCAAAACAGATTCACAAGACTCAAAACAAGCTAAAAACGCTCAAAACTGCCTAAAAACACAAATTGGGCAGTTTTGACACTAAACTCAATATTGGACGAAAATTAGGTTTGAGCTTGACTCAAAATGCTTCAAAACACAAGATAAGACAGATTCTAAGCCTAAAACCTAACAAAATATGGGGGAAATTGTATTTGGACGAAATGCAATTAAATGGTCAGATTATAACAAAACCAGATTGTAAAGCAAGTTGATGTAAACCAATGGATAATGGAATGGCTAAGGGATTCTTTTCCACACCTGAAATGTATGCAACTTAAATCAACTTCCAGTTATCAATTTGACAAGTTATGAACCTTGACACTAATCAAAATAGCAAAATAGCAAACAAGCAATTACAAGGGACTGAAATCAGTCCCCGGCAACGGCGCCATTTTTTGTTGATGTATATTTCCTTCTTAATGCTAGAATATATTTAGTATAATGGCATAAGTAAGGGTGTCGAATCCACAGGGACTAATTGGACCTATGTAATTACTTGTTTTGCAAGAACTATAAGAAATGAATCAAACTAAACAAACTAGGCAGATTTGGAAATGAATCAAACTAGTCTAAATAAACAGATTTGTTTTTGTAACTTGAAAGCATGAGAATATGAAATAAACACAAATAAATGAATCAACAACTAATGTAATGGGATAGTATCAATGGAAATGAAACTAGGGATTCGATTTCACCATTGCTCAATTAAATCCATGTTTGTCAAGTTAGTTTATACTCATTCATCTACCTATTTCTTGAGTTTGTTTCACTTGGATATGATCAACCATATGATGTGTGGATTTGATCAAATGTCTCTAATCATGAACCTAATTGTGATGTGCAACTTTGGTTCATAATCAAGATTATGTAATGTACAAGAAACTTTCATAAAACCAAAGGGAGTAATTCGGCAGGATGTGTGCTTTACACTCCCTTCATTCATTCACATATCTACCAAGATTATGCATGATGTGTGCTTTAATCTTGGCTACACAACTTAGTTATTAATTCAAATGATGATCAAACATTAAAATCAACATACTAAGTCACCATTAAAACAGAAAATGAAACAAGAAATAGATGGACAAAATGAGCATTCTAACTTAATTACATGGCAAACTTTGCAAGGTTACATCGAATCCCTAGAGGAAGATTAGTTACAATTCATGTTTACAAAAGATTTAACATAAACATATGAAACATGAATGAACATAGAATTAATAATAAGAAACCCTTGAAGTAAAACTGATGTTGAATTCCTTGAAGAGTTCCTTGGTGTTGCTTCTCCAAATGTGGTGCGGATGAAGTGGATTGGTTTGGTTTGAATGGTTTCTGCCCTTAGGACAGAAATTGACAGGGAATGGAGTGAAATGTGTGAGGTTATGGGTGTGTAAATGGACTGAATGATGAATAATACTTGCGGATGGGAAAGGGATAGAATATGGACAGTTTCTGTGCAAGGAAAAGAAAGTGGAATGTAATGGTATAATGGAGAGAATGTGTGCGGATCAGGGACAGAAAAATGGAGCCAATTCAGTGTGTTTCCAATCTGATCCGAGTGAGAGATGAGTGAGTGTTCCTTGGTGAATTTCTTAATGTGCTAATGATGGAGAATAATCAGAAATGCATGTGGAAAACTGACATGGTCCATGTGAAAGGAATTCTGAAAAGAGAATGAATGTGCACAGTATGGACATTAAGGAGATGGAATCGCATCAAATGGTTGGATGAGTGGATTTCTGGCATGATACCTGCAAAGCATGGACATGCTCTGCAAGTGTGTGGTTTATTTAATCCAAACACATGTGGAATGTCTGCAAGCAAGGGAGTGGAACCTGCAAATTGGTTAGAATAATCTGGAATTGGGTATGGGAGTGCACGGTTTGGACATGAAGGAAATGGAAATGACATGGAATGATGGGATGAAATGGGTGTTAAAATATGGAATCTGCACGGAATGGACAATGTTCAAGCATGTGGCTATTTTAATTGACTCATGCATGTGAATTTCTGCAAGGTTGAAGTGGATTAAGGTGATGGAATGCACGGTCAGATTGTGTTTGTTGGTGGAATGTTGCTGAATGTTTTAGTTAATGGGAATGAGTGTGGAAATGCAAGGGAATACACGGCACAAGGTTGTGACATGCATGTGAATGCATGTTTTGATGTTTTAGAGGTGCATAATCTGATTTGGAACCAAATGGGAGTGCACGGGCAGGTTGTGGACATGCATGTGGTTGCATGTTTTTGCCTTGTTTAGAACCACCCAAAGTGACTCCAATGCATCACTTTCTGTTTAGAACCATCCAATGTGGTCGAATTGCACCACATTTCATTATTTGTCTTCCGATTGATATTATTACACACTTGGCTGCACACTAACACAAAACAATGTAAAACGCAACTAGTTTACTCCAAAACAATCACAAAGATGCCAAATAAAGAAGATATAAATGCATGCAAAATGTGACTATCAAAGATGAAGGCTTTTCCATTCTCTTTGATGGATAAAGCCAAAGATTGGTTATATGAGTTAGCTCCCGGCACTGTCACTTCTTGGGAGAGTATGAAGAGAGCGTACTTGGAGAAGTTCTTTCCAACTTCTCGCATCATCCTCTTACGCAAAAAGATAAGCGGAATCCAGCAAGAAGAAGGTGAATCTTTTCCTACTTATTATGAACGATTTAAATCACTTGTTGCTTCTTGTCGACAGCATCAGATGAAGGAGGAGTTGCTCTTGCAATATTTCTACGAGGGTCTCCTACCTCTAGAACGTCAAATGCTTGATGTTTCGGCGGGTGGAGCATTGGTGGACAAGACGCCCAGGGATGCCAAGGTCTTGATCGCTAACCGAGCATTGAACGCTCAACAATACGAAGGCGTTGGACAGAGGAGTACCCCACGGCAACACCAAGTCAATGAGGTAAGTGCCATAACCGAACTTCAAAATCAAATGGCTAACCTTACTACGTTGCTTTCTCAGGTGGTGGAAGGTCCAAAAGTTAAAACCGTAGCTTCTTGTGGCGTATGCTCCATGCAAGGACACCCTACGGACAAGTGCCCACAATTAATCGAGAATGGAGGGTGGGAGACACTCAATGCCGTGGGATATGGCAACCAATACCAATCACGTGGTGATCCGTTCTCTAATACTTACAATCCCGGTTGGCGTGATCATCCGAATTTCAAATGGCGAGGCCCCCAACAAGGACAACAACAAAGCGAATTTAGGCAACAACCCCCGGGTTTCTATCAAAAACCGTTGGCACCACCACAAGCCCAAGCACAACCTTCCCAAAGCAATGTAGGTAATTCAAGTGATAATGATAAGATTTTTCAATTACTTACTACTTTGACGCAGGAAGTCCAAACTCAAAACAAAGAGAGGCAAATCCAAGACAAGAGGGTGGACAACTTGGAGAAGCAAGTGGGACAGATTGCCGAGTTCATGGGGCAATTTCGTGAGCAAGGAAGGTTGCCTAGCTCAACGGTGGTCAATCCGAAAGGTGGATTCGAATCTGCAAAAGCTATGCATTTGCGAAGTGGAAAGCAAGTCGGATCTGACCTCAAACCATCCAAATCACGTTCCAACGAGGAGGATGAGTTGAGAATTGAAGAGGAGGAGCAAAGGCCACTCACGGCCAAGGTGGAACCAAATGTGCCGCAAGTTCCAAGTGATCCTAAACCGTCCAATTCACCCAATAAAGGTAAAAACGTGTCAAGTTCAGTTCCTACTAATGCTTTTCCTTTGAATGTTCCTTTTCCTAGTAGATTTAAGCAAACAAAAAAAGAGGAAGCGGAAAAGGACATTCTCGAGACGTTTCGCAAAGTTCAAGTCAACATACCTTTGTTAGATGCAATCAAGCAAGTTCCGAGGTATGCTAAGTTCTTGAAGGAGTTGTGTACCACTAGGAAGAGGATGTCGACTAAGGAAGTGGTAAAGGTATGTGAAAATGTGTCCGCCATCTTGCAACGCAAACTACCTCCCAAATGCAAGGATCCAGGTAGCTTTACCATTCCTTGTGTCATTGGGAATACTAGATTTGAATCTGCCATGCTTGATTTAGGTGCTTCTATAAATGTTATGCCATATTCCATTTATGCATCTATGAACTTAGGAGCATTGAAAAATGATGGGGTAATAATACAATTGGCCGATAGATCTAACGCCTATCCAAAGGGAGTTTTGGAAGATGTTCTTGTGCAGGTTAATCATTTGGTCTTCCCGGCGGATTTCTATGTCCTCGAAATGGATGAATCGGACCATGCTCCTTTGCTGCCCATTCTACTTGGAAGGCCATTCATGAAGACGGCCCAGACGAAGATTGACGTGTATAGTGGAACTTTGTCCATGGAATTCGATGGGGAAGTTGTTAATTTTAATCTTTCTGATTCCATTAAATACCCTAGTGAGGACCATTCATGCTTTTCTATTGATATAATTGACTCTTTGGCGCAGGGATATCTCGACGATTTGAATGACGATGCGCTTGAAAAAGTCATTACACGAGGCATGGAACTCAAAACAAAGGGGGCAGATTGCATGCATGCCCACGGCATACAAGAGTCATTCCATGCCGTGCCCCCTAGTGAGGAATTACTTGAAGTTGTGGCTGCCCTTGAGTCCTCACCTAAGCTTGATGGTAAGTATACTAACCGTGAGTCCATTCCCATTTCGACTAACAAATTGCTTCCATCTATAGTTCAGGCACCTACCCTTGATCTCAAACCATTACCGGGCCATTTGAAGTACATTTTCTTGGGGGAAAAGGAGACATTACCGGCCATCATTTCTTCATCACTCACGGCACAAGAAGAGGAGAAACTAGTGCGTGTTTTGAAGGAATTCAAATCTGCCCTAGGTTGGACATTGGCCGATATCAAAGGTATTAGTCCCGCCACATGCATGCATCATATATTTCTTGAGGAGGGGGCCAAACCAACTAGAGAGGCTCAACGTCGTCTTAACCCTCCGATGATGGAAGTTGTGAAGAAGGAGATAATCAAGCTGTTAGATTGTGGAGTTATCTATCCTATCTCGGATAGTAAGTGGGTTTCGCCTATCCAATGCGTGCCGAAGAAATCTGGAGTGACGGTTGAGGAGAACGCAGAGAATGAGCTAGTGCCCACTCGAGTCCAAACCGGTTGGCGCGTATGCACTGATTATAGGAAGATAAACGCCACCACGAGGAAGGACCACTTCCCATTGCCGTTCCTAGATCAAATGTTGGAAAGGTTAGCAGGTCATTCATTTTATTGTTTTCTTGATGGATATTCTGGTTATAATCAAATTGTTATTGCCCCGGATGATCAAGAAAAGACTACTTTTACATGCCCCTTTGGTACATTTGCTTATCGTCGCATGCCATTTGGGTTATGTAACGCACCTGCTACATTTCAAAGATGCATGATGAGCATATTTTCAGATTATGTTGAGAAAATTATTGAGGTTTTTATGGATGATTTCAGTGTGTTTGGTAATTCATTTGATGGTTGTTTAAGTAATCTTAGTTTGATTTTGAACCGTTGTGTTGAAACAAATCTTGTGCTTAATTGGGGAAAATGTCACTTCATGGTTAAACAAGGTATTGTTTTAGGACATATTATTTCTGAAAAAGGCATTGAAGTAGATAAATCTAAGGTAGACCTTGTTCGTCACTTACCCGCTCCAACTTCGGTTAGAGAGGTTCGTTCGTTTCTTGGTCACGCAGGTTTTTATAGGCGGTTCATAAAGGATTTCTCGAAGATTGCACAGCCACTATGCCGATTGCTGCAAAAAGAGGTGGCGTTTGAGTTTGATGATGCATGCTCCACGGCATTCAAGCACCTCAAGGAGGCTCTCACTTCGGCTCCCATTATCACACCTCCAGATTGGAGCCTTCCATTCGAGTTGATGTGCGATGCTTCGGACTATGCGATTGGTGCTGTTTTGGGGCAGCGAAAGGACAAACAACCTCATGCTATTTATTATGCTTCTAGAACACTAAATGATGCTCAATTAAATTACTCAACAACTGAAAAAGAATTACTTGCTGTGGTATTTGCATTAGATAAGTTTCGGTCATACTTACTTGGGACTAAAGTCATTATTTTTACTGATCATGCAGCTCTCAAGTATTTGCTCACAAAAAAAGAGGCCAAGCCTAGACTAATTCGATGGCTGTTGCTTCTACAAGAGTTTGACATTGAGATTCGGGATAAGAAGGGCGTGGAGAATGTGGTGGCTGACCACCTAAGCCGCATGGTGCATAATGAGGAGTCCCTTCCCATTGCAGAGACATTCCCCGATGAACAATTGTTGTCCATAAAGGTTAGTACACCGTGGTATGCTGATATAGTTAATTTTTTGGTGTCAAAACGTATTCCAAGTGAGTTCAATAGGCACCAACGTGACAAACTTAGGCATGATGCACGGTTTTATGTGTGGGATGATCCATACTTATGGAAATTTTGTCCCGATCAGATTATACGTCGTTGTGTGCATGATTCTGAATGTCATTCAATTTTGAGTTTTTGTCATACATATGCATGTGGAAGGCACTTTGGCACACAACGCACGGCCCTCAAAGTGTTACAATGTGGATTTTATTGGCCTAGTATTTTTAAGGATGCTAGAACGTTTTGCTTAACATGTGATAAATGCCAAAGAATGGGTGGAATTAGTGCAAAGGACCAAATGCCGCAGGTTTCTATCCTAAAAGTTGAAATTTTTGATGTTTGGGGTATTGATTTTATGGGTCCCTTCCCTTCATCGTATGGTTTCATGTATATTTTGCTTGCGGTTGATTATGTGTCAAAATGGGTGGAAGCCAAGGCCACCCGGACTAATGATTCTAAAGTGGTTGCAGATTTTATTAGAACTAACATTTTTGCAAGGTTTGGAATGCCACGAGTGATCATTAGTGATGGAGGGTCACACTTTTGCAATCGGACCATTGAAGCGTTATTGAGGAAATACCATGTCACCCATAAGGTTTCTACACCTTACCATCCTCAAACGAATGGCCAAGCCGAGGTTTCCAACCGAGAGATCAAGCAAATACTTGAGAAGACCGTTGGGCCAACAAGGAAGGATTGGAGCTTACGGTTAGATGATGCACTGTGGGCGTATCGTACGGCGTACAAAACCCCCATTGGGATGTCCCCCTTTCGACTTGTCTATGGCAAGGCGTGCCATCTTCCCGTGGAGTTGGAGCATAAAGCTCTTTGGGCCGTCAAGAAGTTCAACATGCACTTAGATGAAGCGGGAAGTCTTAGGAAATTCCAATTGAATGAGCTTGATGAAATACGGCACGAGGCATATGATAATGCAAGCATTTACAAGCAAAAGACCAAAGCCTTCCATGACAACATGATCCGTGGGAAATCATTCTCAATTGGGCAGAAAGTGCTATTGTTCAATTCCCGTTTACGTTTGTTTCCCGGTAAGTTACGTTCTAAGTGGATTGGACCATTTGTTATTACTAATGTTTTTGTTCATGGTGCAGTCCAAATCCAAAGCTTGAAAACGGGACACGAATTCAAGGTGAACGGGCATCGTTTGAAGCCCTATTATGACACCTTTGTGGAGCATGCCGTGGATGACATACCCTTGGAAGCCGTGGGCCTTAGTAAAGAGTGAATGAGGTCTTCGTCCGGCTGTACGACGTTAAAGCAAGCGCTACTTGGGAGGCAACCCATGCATTCAACAAAGGAAGACCTAGAAAGCACTCCAATTCCAGATTTGCGTTCCTAAACCCTTCTCTTTGTTGGTTCTTTCTAATTGATAGGAGCATATTTATGCTACTTAGTTGTGTTGTTTCCTTACACTTAGTGAGTTAATTACTATGTATTTCAGTCTTTTAAAGTATTTTCGTGTGTTTTTAGGTCCTAATGGCAAAAGGAGCAAGAAAGTGCATTTTGAGGCTATTTGGAGCATTTTTGGGCATGGATTGGATAGCTTAATCATGGAGCAAAGAGGATGGACGAAATTGAAGACTAGAAGAGCTAGGAAAGGCTACAAATCTGGTGGAAGAAGTTCTATTCCAATGAAGATAAGGAAGAAGCAAGAAACAAGGAACCTTATCCCACCTTATCCAAACCTTATCTTATCCTATCCTAGAAACCTTATCCTATCCTATCTCTAACATTATCCTTTTCTCTCCTATCCAAATCAGATTGGGACCTAAACCTAGCTACTTAGGGAGAATCAATTACACATTTAAGCACATAATTCAGTTTCTAGAAGCCTTATCCACTAAATTGCCGCAAGAACTCCATTCCTTGTAGGTTTAGGAATTACAATCCTTTTCCTACACAAATATCATGTATCCTTGGCCCTTTAGGTTTAGGAATCTGCCCTAAACCTTCCCTTCTAGAAACCTTATCTCAGCCCTATACATGTGCCGCACCAAAAACCTTCTAGAATCCCTAAATCCTAGCCGAATTCCCTATTTCCAATCCCCTTTGGTTTCTGCCTTAAGATACCCCTTTTTCAATAGGATTAGGCAATCCTTTTCCTACACTAAGTGTGCCAAACTATAGCCTATATAAACAGCCTTGCCGTGCCATTTAATCACCACCATCCCTTCACACAACAATCATACATCCCTTCAGAAACCAACATTTGCCGTGACCTTGCAACCACCCATCCATCATTCCCCTACTTCCATACATCCATCCTAACCTCCATACACCACCATAACCCCTTGCCGCACCACCATATATACCTAAAACCATCCAAAAACCAGAAAATCGTCCACAAACTCACCATAGACCCTTGTGCCGTGACCTAGCAAGGAGGAGGAAAAGGAAGACCAAGCCTTGGGCGTTTGTGCATTCAAGTTGGAGTGTTGGACGTTTCTAGGTGTAATCTATCCTTTATTGTTAATGTTTAAATCTATATTGCTTTGTTTTGTCATGAACATGAGAGGCTAAACTCGTTTTAGCCTAGGGATGCTTTGAAACCATGATTACATTTATAATATGAGTTGATTAATTCCAGTTGTGATTTCATAAATTGTGAATGCAATTTACTTAACCGTTTGATGGATAACTTATTCTTGTATGTTTATTAGGGAGGCCTACTTAATTTGCATGCTTGAATTTGGGGCTAGAATATAAGGGTGTTTCACATAATCGTCACAAACTTATATTCATAAGTAGTTAAGGTTGTTTTCACAATCATGTTAAGTAAATTCCTAGCATGCGTATCATGATGTCATAGTTACAAGTGCTTTGTCAATACTTATGGTTTCCATTGAACGTAATGATCTTTAACCGTATCTCTATTATGATGTCATGTAGGGGACTTTTTGAAGAATGCTTTGGGTTGTCGTATGATGTCATCCAATCCACTAACTTAAGGGAAATCTGAGGGTTAATTAGTGATGTCACGGTTAATCTGGGGTGTTGAGGTTCATGGTTTATTGGAAAAGCAACTGGAAATCAATTTATATTAGAAAGTATCATGTGTGGAGAAGTATCCCTTGGCTATCCCATCATCCATTAGTTTTTCTTATTTTCGTCCAAAATCTGTTTTAAAGTTTTAAGTCACTTGTTTTCTTTTAAATTCGTCCAAAATCAAAACCCCCTTTCTTATTTGTTCCAAATCTGTCCAAAAGAGTCTTTTTGAGTCTTTAGAGTCAAAACCAAGTGTATTTTCGTCCAAATTAAGTCATAGAGTCTAAATTGAGTCTTTTTGGTTGTTTTTGGTTGTTTTGAGTCTTTAAAGTTTGTTTTGAGTCATATAAGTTAGTAAGAGTCTTGTGAGTCTATTTAAAGTGTTTTAAAACATATTTTCACATCTTTGAGTCAATTTTCATTAGATTAGCAATCCCTCCTAATCCCCGGCCTAGAACGATCCCTACTTATATCTATACTACAATTGTCGAAAAGAGGGTTTAATTTGTGTGCTTATATATTTCGCATCAAATTTTTGGCGCCGTTGCCGGGGATTAGCAACTTTGCTAATCCCTTGGATTGTTATTTTCGTTTTTCTTAATAGATCAGATTCTTATGTTATTTTGTTTCTTGTTTTAGGTACTTGTTTATGACTCGGAGTTCTAATCCGGTTCATGAACATATTTTAGACTTTGACGACGATTTTGAGCGTGAGTTGAGACGTAAGAGGAAGAACCCGGAACCTAGTGAATCAAGTGCAAGTTCTGAGTCCGTTTCTGAATTTGAAGAAGAAGTGGAAGACATGGCAGCGGACAACCGAACAATCAAGGAGCTTTCCGCTTCGGGATTGGCCAATGCCGCACCCTTGTGCATCCAATACCCAAGGGCGGCTCAAGACAAGACTGCCGAGTTCGAATTGAAGTCAAGCCTGTTACATCACATTCCGAAGTACCATGGGCTATCCATGGAAGATCCGAACAAGCATTTGAAGGAGTTTGAAGTCGTTTGCTCAAGCATGACTCCGGTGAACGTAGATGAGAGCATCTTGAAGATGAAGGCCTTTCCCTTTTCTCTCCAAGAGAAAGCGAAAGATTGGTTGTATGAGTTGGCTCCCGGAACTGTCACATCATGGGAGAGCATGAAACGAGCTTACTTGGAGAAGTTTTTCCCAACTTCTCGAGTCATCCTCCTACGAAAAAGGATAAGTGGAATTCAACAAGATGAAGGTGAATCATTTCCTACTTATTATGAACGTTTTAAATCTCTTGTTGCTTCATGTCCACAGCATCAAATGAAGGAGGAACTACTTCTACAATACTTTTACGAGGGACTTCTACCTATTGAACGTCAAATGCTAGATGCCTCAGCGGGAGGAGCATTGGTGGACAAGACCCCTACGGCTGCAAAGATGTTGATTGCTAATCGAGCATTGAACGCTCAACAATACGAAGGCGTTGGACAAAGGAGTACCCCACGGCAACACCAAGTCAATGAGGTAAGTACCATAACCGAACTTCAAAATCAAATGGCTAACCTCACTACTTTGCTTTCTCAAGTGATGGACGGTCCAAAAGTCCAAACCGTAGCTTCTTGTGGTGTGTGCTCCATGCAAGGACATCCCACGGATAAGTGCCCACAATTGATCGAGAATGGAGGGTGGGAGACACTCAATGCCGTGGGATATGGGAATCAATACCAAAATCGTGGTGACCCCTTCTCCACTACCTACAATCCCGGTTGGCGTGATCATCCAAATTTCAAATGGCGGGAGCCTCAACAACCTTACCAACAAGGAGGCTTTAGGCAGCAACCCCCGGGATTTTACACCAAAACCCAAGGCCAAGAAGCATCACAATCCCAATCTGCCCAAAACCATCAAGGTATGTCTTTGGACAATGATACAATTCTTAAGTTACTTACCAATTTGTCTCAGGGGCTAGAAAATCAAAACAAAGCATTGCAAAACCAAGACAAAAGGGTGGACCACTTAGAGAAACAAATAGGGCAGATTGCGGAGTTTGTGGGACAATTCCGAGAGCAAGGTAGGTTGCCAAGTTCAACCGTGGTCAATCCGAAAGGTGGATTCGAATCTGCCAAAGCAATCACTTTGAGGAGTGGAAAAGAAGTTGGCACCACATCCACACCACCCAAAACAAGTCCTAATGAAGACGAAACGTTGCAACATGAAGAGGAGGTTGCAAGCAAGCCCACGGCAAGGACACAATCCCCTTTGCCGCAAGCACCTAGAAACACTACTTCATCCAATGCATCCCAAACCACCAAGGTGAGTCCAAATTCGAATTTGTCTAGTTCTATTCCACTAAATGTGCCCTTTCCTAGCAGGTTTATGCAATCTAAGACAGAGGAGGATGAAAAAGACATCCTAGAGACGTTTAGGAAGGTGCATGTCAATATCCCGCTCCTTGATGCAATAAAGCAAATTCCAAAGTACGCTAAGTTTTTGAGGAAGATTTGTACAACAAGGAAACGGATTCGGGAGAAGGAGGTGGTACATGTAAGTGAGAATGTCTCTGCAATGTTACAAAGAAAGCTGCCACCTAAATGCAAAGACCCAGGTAGTTTCACTATCCCTTGTGTAATTGGTAATACAAGTTTCGAGCATGCTATGCTAGATTTAGGTGCATCAATTAATGTCATGCCATACTCTGTTTATGCATCTATGAATCTAGGAGAGCTTAAAAATGATGGTGTTATTATTCAATTAGCCGATCGATCTAATGCATACCCGAGAGGAGTTTTGGAAGATGTTTTGGTGCAGGTAGACCACTTGATTTTTCCTGCAGATTTCTATGTGCTTGACATGGAGGATTCAACCCACTCTCCACCATCGCCACTCTTACTTGGACGACCTTTCATGAAAACAGCCCACACCAAGATTGACGTGGCCAGGGGAGCCTTAACTATGGAGTTTGGCGGTGATACGATTAACTTTAAAGTTTCTGAATCCATTGAGAATACAAATGATGTTCGTTCTTGTTTTGCCATTGGTACAACTAAAAATATAGGGCAGGAATGTTCAACACCAATCAAGAAGGATGCGTCTAGAACCACCATCGAGGGAGGAATTGGAGGGAAGCGCAAGAAGCACGCAATTGCCCTACAAACACCCAATCTGGCCGTACCTAAGGATACAATTGGCAAGATGGTGGCTACCCTAGGGAAATTGCCACAACATCCTAGTAAGTCTCCAATCCCAATTCCAATTCCCATTTCAACTAATCGGTTGTTACCTTCTTTGGTGCAGGTTCCAAATCAATTTCAAGGTGGTGGGAGCATTTACATGGACTTCCGGAAAAAAAATACCACCATTAGGGAGGATCACTATCCCCTCCCATTCATAGAGCCATATTACGAAAGTGTTGAAGGGCAAGTTGTGGAGGACATTCCACTCCATGCCGTGGGCTCCAAGTGAGGATAAGAAGAACGTTCGTCCGGCTGCACGACGTTAAAGCAAGCGCTTCTTGGGAGGCAACCCATGCATTCAACGAGAGAGGATGTGGGCAATTCACCAATTCAAGCTACAAAATCAGATTTGCGTTCCTCAATCTCTATCTCTTTATTATTTTTATTTTGTCATGTTAGTTCGTTTATATTGTTTGTTTGGATGTGAGTCTTTGTGTGAAACATTGAGGACAATGTTTGATTTAAGTGTGGGGGGGGTAAACAAAGTGTTTTTCATGCAAATTCGTGGGATTTTATCACCCATCATTTCTAAAGATGTTTCACACTGTTTTTAAGTGTTTTTAGAGTGTTTTGAAGTGTTTTTATGTCTTTTGCTCAGAAAATCCGAAAATTTACAAAAAAATTACAAAATAGCTTTGAAAAACCCAAAAAGAGTTGTTTTTAAGTTGTTTTTGTGTGTTTGTTTGTGTCTTAGGTCACCTTCCAACACAATGATGAGGATTTGGTTTTTAATTGCATGACTATTAAAGAATGTTGTAAGCATGGCTGGAAGTTGATTTATGCTTGGTTATGGTTATAATTTATGAATTCACATGTAATTACAAAGATAAAATCAGTTTTTGTAACATGCTTGAAGGAAGAAACTCAAACTAACGCTACATCCTTGAGAGACTTGAGCCTATAACGTTCTTTGGAGAGTATAATCTAAGATTTCTTGTTTTCTAAAGTCGTTGCATGATCTCATCATTCTTTGCTTGGTTGCTATTTAGAATGCATTTCATTATAGTTCCAAATACTAGAACTCATGCCCATTTCATTCCAAGCATGGTATTGATTGCATAACATACAATAAGATGAAGTTGTTAGTCAAGCCAGAGCCAAAAAGCCTATCCCTTTTCATATGTATTGTAGGATTAACCCTCTTGAGCCTTTTTAAAAGCCTATTTTCGTTGTTAGCCACATTATCCTCACCTAGCCTAGATTAGGACTTTCCATACCTTTGTTCTTAAAGGATAGTAAAGCACGACTTAGGGTGAACTCCTTTGGTCAATATATGGCAGAAAACAAGTGTGGGGGAAGATGATAGGGCACGAAAAAGAAAAGAAAAGAAAAAAAAAAAAAAAAAAAAAAAAAAAAAAAAGAAAGAGAAAAAAAAAAAGAGAAAAAGAGAAGGAAAGAAGAGAAATTCGTAGAAAAATCAAAAGAAAATAGAAAAGTGTTCAAAAGAAAGAAAAGGAGTTGAAAAATAAGTGAGAATGAACTCACAAGTGTTGGTTGTTGAAGGAAGGGTCCAAAAGAGTGAATTTGACCCTAAATGTTGCATGAATCTTCCCTTGTGTTTAAAGTTGGTTTTTTTTTTTTTTTTTTTTTTTTTTTTTTTTTTTTTTTTGCCATTAGAAGTGAGTTTAAGTGTCAATTTCATTACTTTGCTTACTATTGCTTTAAGAACATTTGTTTATCCTTACCTTTCTTTGTTAGCCAATACCTTAGCCTCGTTACAACCCTCAACTTCTATCTTGATGTTATGTGTTCAATATGTGGAGTTTGAATTTGGTATAAGCATATGGAATCACTGGTTCTCGTTCTAAGTAGTAGCATTCCATTCATGAGATCATATTCATGTCATTGTCGTAAATCCAGAAAATGCTTTCTTTGTTATAACATATGTGAGTATTAGTCTTCATATTTACATCAATCTTCTCACATATAACTAGTGTAGGGTGTGAAGTTAGAAAATCTGTGTGAAAATAGAGTGCATTCTAGTGAGGAATTGAGGGAATTCTCTAAGGCATGTTACTACATTCGAAACATTGTTTTAATTGATTATATGTGAACTAATAGGTAGTAACTATGATTAAGTGTTTGTTGAAGTATAAAGAAAGCTAAAAACCGTGGGGATGATGTTCTCTAATGTGTCATGTTCGTTGGGAATCCCTGAGATACATGTTGGAAGGTTTAGAATGTGTTTTGTTTTGTTTTTGATTTATTTCGTTTTGCTTGAGGACTAGCAAAAGCTAAGTGTGGGGGAATTTGATAGGAGCATATTTATGCTACTTAGTTGTGTTGTTTCCTTACACTTAGTGAGTTAATTACTATGTATTTCAGTCTTTTAAAGTATTTTCGTGTGTTTTTAGGTCCTAATGGCAAAAGGAGCAAGAAAGTGCATTTTGAGGCTATTTGGAGCATTTTTGGGCATGGATTGGATAGCTTAATCATGGAGCAAAGAGGATGGACGAAATTGAAGACTAGAAGAGCTAGGAAAGGCTACAAATCTGGTGGAAGAAGTTCTATTCCAATGAAGATAAGGAAGAAGCAAGAAACAAGGAACCTTATCCCACCTTATCCAAACCTTATCTTATCCTATCCTAGAAACCTTATCCTATCCTATCTCTAACATTATCCTTTTCTCTCCTATCCAAATCAGATTGGGACCTAAACCTAGCTACTTAGGGAGAATCAATTACACATTTAAGCACATAATTCAGTTTCTAGAAGCCTTATCCACTAAATTGCCGCAAGAACTCCATTCCTTGTAGGTTTAGGAATTACAATCCTTTTCCTACACAAATATCATGTATCCTTGGCCCTTTAGGTTTAGGAATCTGCCCTAAACCTTCCCTTCTAGAAACCTTATCTCAGCCCTATACATGTGCCGCACCAAAAACCTTCTAGAATCCCTAAATCCTAGCCGAATTCCCTATTTCCAATCCCCTTTGGTTTCTGCCTTAAGATACCCCTTTTTCAATAGGATTAGGCAATCCTTTTCCTACACTAAGTGTGCCAAACTATAGCCTATATAAACAGCCTTGCCGTGCCATTTAATCACCACCATCCCTTCACACAACAATCATACATCCCTTCAGAAACCAACATTTGCCGTGACCTTGCAACCACCCATCCATCATTCCCCTACTTCCATACATCCATCCTAACCTCCATACACCACCATAACCCCTTGCCGCACCACCATATATACCTAAAACCATCCAAAAACCAGAAAATCGTCCACAAACTCACCATAGACCCTTGTGCCGTGACCTAGCAAGGAGGAGGAAAAGGAAGACCAAGCCTTGGGCGTTTGTGCATTCAAGTTGGAGTGTTGGACGTTTCTAGGTGTAATCTATCCTTTATTGTTAATGTTTAAATCTATATTGCTTTGTTTTGTCATGAACATGAGAGGCTAAACTCGTTTTAGCCTAGGGATGCTTTGAAACCATGATTACATTTATAATATGAGTTGATTAATTCCAGTTGTGATTTCATAAATTGTGAATGCAATTTACTTAACCGTTTGATGGATAACTTATTCTTGTATGTTTATTAGGGAGGCCTACTTAATTTGCATGCTTGAATTTGGGGCTAGAATATAAGGGTGTTTCACATAATCGTCACAAACTTATATTCATAAGTAGTTAAGGTTGTTTTCACAATCATGTTAAGTAAATTCCTAGCATGCGTATCATGATGTCATAGTTACAAGTGCTTTGTCAATACTTATGGTTTCCATTGAACGTAATGATCTTTAACCGTATCTCTATTATGATGTCATGTAGGGGACTTTTTGAAGAATGCTTTGGGTTGTCGTATGATGTCATCCAATCCACTAACTTAAGGGAAATCTGAGGGTTAATTAGTGATGTCACGGTTAATCTGGGGTGTTGAGGTTCATGGTTTATTGGAAAAGCAACTGGAAATCAATTTATATTAGAAAGTATCATGTGTGGAGAAGTATCCCTTGGCTATCCCATCATCCATTAGTTTTTCTTATTTTCGTCCAAAATCTGTTTTAAAGTTTTAAGTCACTTGTTTTCTTTTAAATTCGTCCAAAATCAAAACCCCCTTTCTTATTTGTTCCAAATCTGTCCAAAAGAGTCTTTTTGAGTCTTTAGAGTCAAAACCAAGTGTATTTTCGTCCAAATTAAGTCATAGAGTCTAAATTGAGTCTTTTTGGTTGTTTTTGGTTGTTTTGAGTCTTTAAAGTTTGTTTTGAGTCATATAAGTTAGTAAGAGTCTTGTGAGTCTATTTAAAGTGTTTTAAAACATATTTTCACATCTTTGAGTCAATTTTCATTAGATTAGCAATCCCTCCTAATCCCCGGCCTAGAACGATCCCTACTTATATCTATACTACAATTGTCGAAAAGAGGGTTTAATTTGTGTGCTTATATATTTCGCATCACTAATCTGCCTATTTAGTTGTTTTACTTGCTGTTTGTGTGTTTCTTTGTGTGATTCTATGCTTAAAACATTGAGGACAATGTTTGATTTAAGTGTGGGGGGGTAACTAAGTGTTTTTCATGCAAATTCGTGGGATTTTATCACCCATTATTTCAAAACTTGTTCCTTGCTGTTTTTAAGTGTTTTTAAGCAGTTTTGGTGTGTTTTAGTATGTTTTGAAGTAAAAATCCGAAAATCAAAGAAAAATTTGAAAAATTTGTTTTAAAAAACCCAAAAAAGAGTTATTTTTGTGTGTTTGTTTGTGTCTTGGGGTACCTTCCAACACAATGATGAGGATTTGGTTTTTAAATACATGGCTGTTAAAGAGAGTGATTAACATGGATGAAAGTTTGATTTACTCTATGTTTATGCTTGGTTGTGGTTATAACTTATGAATTCACATGCAATCATAAAAGAAAAAAAAAAATCAGTTTTTGTAACATTCTTGTAGGAAGGAACTCAAATTAACGCTACAACCTTGTGAGACTTGAACCTAAACGTTTATTTGGAGAGTTAAAATCTGTGCATTCTTTGTTTTCTAAAGTCGTTGCATGATCTCATTATTCGTTGCTTGGTTGCTACTTAGAAGGCGTTTCATCATTTAGTTCCAAATACTAGAACTCATGCCAATTTCATTCAAAACATGTTATTGAATTGCATAACACATATTCAAGATGAAGTTAGTAGTGACCACCATAGCCAAATTGCCATATTTCCCTATTTCATTTGTTTGTAGGATTTAACCCCGTTGAGCCTTGTGTAGCCTACTTTCTTTGTTAACCCACAATTATCCTCACCTAGCCTAGAGTAGGACCACCCATACCTTTGTTCTTGAAGCATAGTAAAAGCATAACTCAAAGATGAATTCCTTTTGATCATTGCATTGTAGAAAACAAGTGTGGGGGAAGGATTCTTGATATATGGGTGTGCCAAAGTCTTGAATGAGGCACGGCAAAGAAAAGAAAAAAAAAAAAAAAAGAGAGAGAAAGAAAAGAAAAAAAAGAAAATTCGTGAAAAAAAAAAAAAAAGTTGAAAAGTTGAGAAAAAGAGTTCCAAAGTATTTTTTGTTGAAGTAAGGGTCCAAAACAATGAATTCGGCCCTAAGGAGTTGTCTAAATCTTTCCCTTGTGTTTTAAAGTTAATTTCTGCAATCTAAGTGAATTCTAAGTCTCAATTTCATTGCTTTGCTTACTATTGCTTGAAGAACGTTTGTTTTCCCTATCCTCTCCTTGTTAACCAACACCCCAAGCCCCATTACAACCCTTAACTTCTATCTTGAGTGTTATGTGTGTCAATTTGTGGAGTTTGGATTTGGTATGAGCATATGGTGTCACTGGTTCTCGCATCTAAGTAGTAGCATTCCATTCATGAGATCATATCTAAACATGCTTCTTAACTCTAGAAATTGCATTCGTTGTGAAACATATATGTGAGCATTCGTTTTCATATCTACATCAATCTTCTCACATATGACTAGTATAGGGTGTGGAGTTAGAAAATCTGAGTGAAAATAGAGTGTATTTCTTGTAAGGAATTGAGGGAATTCTCTAAGGTATGTTACTACATTCAAAGCATTGTTTTAATTGATTACTTGTGAACAAGTGAGTAATGGCTTTAATTAAGTATGTGCTTGTGTAAAGAGGACTCAAATCTGTGGGGATAACGATCTTTAACATGTCATGTGCATTGGAAATCCCTGAGGCAAACGTTGGAAGGTTTAGATTTTGTTTTGGTTAGTTTGTTTCGTTTTGTTTTCTTTCTTTTGGTTGTTTTGCTCGAGGACTAGCAAAAGCTAAGTGTGGGGGAATTTGATAGGAGCATATTTATGCGCCTTAGTTAGCTAGTTCTTATGCATTTTTGTTATGTTTTCTTCGTTAAAGTAGTCTTTTAAGCTACTTTCATGTGTTTTCAGGTTTAAAGGACATATTACATGAAATGATGCAATTTGGAGCTTTTGGAGCAAAAACTGAGCTGGAATGTGGTGTATGTAAATGGAGCACGAGGAATGGACGAGGTTGAAGGTAAAAGGAGCTTAAGAAATGAAGAAATGAAAGTGAAGAGCAAAGAAGTCGGAATTGGCAACCAAAGTTTCTAAAGTTGGAAGTTTCTATTCTTGGAGGTTTCCATTATCGTGAGTTTCTATTCTTGGCTTTGGGCTTCTAGATGACCTAAACCCTAAGCCCATGCCGCACCTAAACCCTAATCCTAGCCCACTTAATCAGCCGCACCCTAGGGCCTAATCATTTAATTTCTGCCAAGTTAAACCCTAATCCATCTACCCTAAGCCCATGCCGCACCTAATGTTCTAGAAACCCTATTTTCTGGTGGATTTCCAACCCTTGCCGCACCCAAACCCTAGCCCATTTGTCTAACCTGATTTCTTTAGGGTTTGGTTGCCTATATATATATGTTTTACCACCATGCCGCACACACAACCCTCTCCACAAATCAGAAATTCGTCAAAATATATTCAGCCCCCTTGCCGCAGCCTTCCTCCACCAATCTGCCTTATTTTCACACTTTGCCGCAACCCCCATGTCCCCTAAACACTACCATATCATTCCTTACCTACTCATCCATCTAAATAACCCCTAGAACCTGTCCTAGTTCTTGTGCCGCAGACAAGAGGAGGAGAAAAAGCTTGGGACGTTCATGCCATTCTATTGAGGATTGCTGGAACGTTTTAGGTGTTGTCTTTCCGTTGAATTCCATGTTTAATTTTGATATTCTTTGTGTTGTGAGTATGAGGAACTAAACCCCCTTGGTTAGGGGGGAATTCGAAACCATGTACATGCTTGCAATAAGATTTAATTACATTCAGTTGTTATTTCATAAGTTGTGGATTCAATTCGTTCATCTATTTGATTGATAACTTATTTGTGTATGTTGATTGAGAGTGCACGCTTAGTTTTCATGCATGAATATGATGCTAGATTATGAGGGAGTTTCACCTAATAGTTACAATCTTATAATCACAAGTAGTGAAGGTCGCTTGAAAACGATCGCGTTGAATGAATTCTTAGCATAAGTTTCATGCAATTCATAGTAACGAATGCTTTGTCAATGCTTATGTTTTTCATAGAACTTAATGATTCTTGCTTGTATCTCTATTATGCAATTCATGTAAGGAACTTGTAGGGAATGTTTTGGGTTGTCGTATGCAATCATCCAACTTAATAATTTGTGGAAAAACTGAGGGTTAATTAGTGCAATTCACGGTTAATCTGGGGTGTTGAGTATTTATAATTTATTGGAAGAACAACTGAAAATCGTTTTGTTTGCAAGTGTGACATGTGTGGAGAAGAACCTCCTAACTAGCCTTTTATCCATCCTTTTTATCCAAAAACATTCTACAATCTGTTTAGTTTAAAGTTTCTGTTTTCTGTTAAATTTTCGTCCAAAACAAATCCCCCTTAATTTGAAGTCTTAGATTAGTTAGAAAGTGTTTTGATTTGTGTTTCTAAGTATTTTGATTCAACTTTTCACCCAATTTCGTCCAAATTAGTGTAGGTGCTCAAAACTGCCCAGAAAGTGGTTTTTAGGCAGTTTTGAGTCTTCTAGTTGCTGTTTTGGGTTTTAGGTTTGTTTAAGTGTTTTAACTTTTAGTTTTGCATTCTTTGAGTCGAGTTTAGTGTTACAAACCTTGTTTTTGAGTTTTTAAGTCAGTTTCCAAGTGTTTAGCAATCCCTCCTAATCCCCGGTCTAGAACGATCCCTACTTACATCTTTACTACAATTTGACAAAAAGAGGGTTTAATTTGTGTGCTTATTTATTTCGCATCAATCAAGCCATAATCTTAAATTCGTCCAACATTGGGTTTAAGGTCAGAAACTGCCTAGTTAGTGTTTTTAGGCAGTTTTGAGTCTTTTGAACTTCTTTTGAGTCCTTTGAGTCTTTGTGAACGTTTTTAACTTTGTTTTTTTTATGTTTTTGAGTCAAATCCAAGTGGTTAACAATCCCTCCTAATCCCCGGTCCAGAACGATCCCTACTTATACATATACTACAATTTGACGAAAAGAGGGTTTAATTTGTGTGCGTATAAATCCCGCATCAAAGACCGTTAGAAGATAAGAAAGAAGGGCGCCATACGTTACCTTGACGCGGCGCGCCCGTATCACTGCTAAGGCTCAATTCCAAGCTAAGGTTCGATGAGTTTGCCATTTTCGAAAGTGTTCAAAGAGAAGGGGTGGATGGAGTTAAAATTTCAAAGGGCCGGAGACGATGTTCAAGAATGGGAAATCTTCAGAGTGTGTATGTTGGCGGTGATCGATAGCTCTATAAAAAGCCAAGGCGACGCGTCCACCGATTCAAAGAGCCGGAATTTCCGGCGTAAGTTAGGCGACGCTTTCTCGGCTTTTCAGAAAACGCGTTCAACTTTGTCAAAAGATTTCTAACAAAGCTGAAAACACGTGGAGGCCATCATCGCAACTACACGTCTTTAGCCGACAAGCGCAAAGTTCGGCGACGCTTTCTCTGCTTTTCAGAAAACGCATGCAGCTTTGTCAAAAGGAGACGCATCTGCACTACCACGTGTCGTTCAGAAAGAGAAGGGGCGTCGTTCAGAAATCGAAGGGGCGCCTGCTCAGAAATCGAAGAGGCGTCGTTCTGATATCGAAGAGACATTTGTCGACAAGGGTAAAAGAACAGTACCACCACTTGATATTATCTCTATATATGTCGACCTTCGTCTTTTATGGCAAGGCAAACCTGAAGAAAATGCCCAACTCTCCCTCACCTCTGAGGGCGCACTCCCAGCAAAGCCTTTCGAAATACTCAATTCTTTCTTCTTCCCCAAAGATGATACCAGATGCCTGGAGTACAGATGACCCAGGAGGAAACGGCAGATTGAAGTGTGCTGATTCATTCACCGCTTCTTCAAAAGCAAAGGTATCTCATATCATCAAGGTCAAAAGCAAAAGTATCTCATATCATGCTCTTTCCCTGTCTTTTTCTTTGTCCTTGTGATGCGTGATTTATACGCACACAAATTAAACCCTCTTTTCGTCAAATTGTAGTATATGTATAAGTAGGGATCGTTCTAGACCGGGGATTAGGAGGGATTGTTAATCACTTGGATGTGACTCAAAAACATAAAAACAAAGTTAAAAACGTTCACAAAGACTCAAAGGACTCAAAACAAGTTCAAGAGACTCAAAACTGCCTAAAAACACTAACTAGGCAGTTTCTGACCTTAAACCCAATGTTGGACGAATTTAAGATTATGGCTTGATTCAAACGTAAAATAACAATATAAAACACTGTACTAGACTCAAAGAATGCAAAACTAAACTTTAAAACACTAAAACAAACCAAAAGACTTAAAACAACACAAACACACTCAAATCTGCCTAAAAACCACTTTCTGGGCAGATTTGAGCACAAACACAAATTTGGACGAATTTGTGTAACAAAATGACTAAGACACTTTCTAACTAAATTGGACATTAAAGTAAAGGGGGATTGAGGTTTATACGAAATTAAATTAAATGAACAAATTAAACTTAAAACAGAATGTAACTATGAAATTGATGAAATGGAATGAATGGATGATAGAATAGCTAAGGGGTTCATCTCCACATATGTTATACTTGCATAATAAAATGATTTCCAATTGCATTTCAATAAATCATTAATTCTCAACACCCCAAGTTAACCGTGATGCACTAATTAACCTTCAAATCTTCCTAACGTTATTGAATTGGATGATTGCATACGACAACCCAAAACATTCCCCACAAGTCCCCTACATAATTGCATAATAGAGATACAAGCAAGAATCATTACGCTCTATGAAAATTATAAGTGTTGACGGGGCATTCGTTACTATGATTGCATGAAACTTATGACAAGAATTCGTTTAACGCGATTGTTTATAAGCAACCTCCACTACTTGTGAATATAAGTTTGTAACTATTAGGTGAAACTCACTTATATTCTAGCGTCAAATTCATGCATGAAAATTAAGTGTGCACTCTCAATAAACATACATAAATAAGTTATCAATCAAATAGTTAAACAAATTGAATCCACAACTTATGAAACGCAATTAGAAGTAATCAAATCAAAATGCAAGCATAAACATTTATTTCGAATCCCCCCCTAGCCAAGGGGGGTTTAGTTCCTCATAACTTTGAAATCAAAGAAACACCTAAACATTCCAACAACTCAAACTTGAATTGTATGAACGTTTAGGCACTCTTCTCTTCCAATCCTCATACGTACAAAACAAAGAGAATTGAATTTAAACATTGAAATCAAAGAAACACCTAAACATTCCAACAACTCAAACTTGAATTGTATGAACGTTTAGGCACTCTTCTCTTCCTCGTTGTTGTATCACAAGGTCTAAGGTGAGTTTTGGGATAGTGTGAAGTGTTTTGGAGGGATGGGGAGTGGTTGGAGTGGTGTTTGGATTAGTAGGGAAACTCACGGATGATTTCTGGTGGTGTTTTGGATGATTTTCTGAATATGGACGAATTGAATGAGAATGAATGCAATGGATGCTTATTTATAGGTGAAATGGGGGGAACATGACAGCTAGGAGGGAATGTGGCTGCATGTTTGAATGATTAAAGGATGCATGTGGGTTGGAATTGCATGTGCAATGAATATGTGGCTGCATGTGCAAGGGGACAATCTGAAAATGCATGTGAAAGCATGTGTTGGCTGCAATGATGAAATGGATGGGAGTGCATGTGGCTTAATTAATTAAAGGGAGTGCATGTGCAATATTTTAAAGGATGGAATGCATGTGAATATGATGGAAATCTGATATGGTGATGGGAGATGCATGTGGCTGATTTATGCATGTGATTAAAGGGAGTGCATGTTTGGTTGTTGTTGGTGCAATGATGGAGGAACAAGTGCATGTGGCTGAAATGTGGAAGGTGTGTGGCTACTTCAAGTAGGAATCCTTGTGACATCAACTCTTCAATTTCGTCCATTCCTTTTGCTCCAAGTATAAGTTATCCCTTCCAAGTCCAATTTTGCTCCAAAATGCTCCAAAATGCATCTTTTTGCTTCCTTAGCCACATGAACCTAAAAACACACGAAAATGGCTTAAACGCCAAAAACAACTATGAATTAACAATATAAATGCACGAAAACAAGCTAAGTAAGTCGCCTAAATATGCTCCTATCAAATTCCCCCACACTTAGCTTTTGCTAGACCTCGAGCAAAACAAAACAAAAGAAACCAAAAACAAAACAAAACTAACAAAACACAACCTACACCTTCCAACAATCGTCTCAGGGATTTCCAATGCACATGACATGTTAAAAATCATTATTCCCACATATTTTGGTTATCTTTACACTTAAGTACATACTTAATCATAGTCACCACATACTAATTCACAATTAAGCATTTAAAACTATATTTTGAATGTAGTAACATGCCTTAGAGAATTTGCTCAATTCCTTACAATATATGCACTCAATTTTCACTCAGATTTTCTGACTACACACCTTAAACTAGTTATATGTGAGAAGATTGATGTAAACATAAAAACGAACACTCACATATATGTTTTTCAAAGGAAGCAATTTCTGGAGTTAATAAGCATGTTTAGATATGATCTCATGAATGGAATGCCACTACTTAGAACGAGAACCAGTGATTCCATAAGCTCATATCAATTCCAAACTCCACATTATTGAACACATAACGATCAAGATAGAAGTCAAAGGGGTGTAACGGGGCTAGGGTATTGGCTAACAATGAAAGGTGAAGGATAAACAAACATTCTTAAAGCCATAGTGAGCAAAGCATTTGAATTAACGTAGAATTCACTTTTGAATGAAAACTCAATCTTTTGAACAACAAGGGGGAACAAGCTCTTTTTCCTTTCTTTCTTTTCTTTTCTGTTTTTCTTTTTCATATGTTTTTCACAATTTTTTTTTTCTTTTCTTTTGACTCTCAAAACATACATAAACACTTAAGAACAAAACATTCTCTCCCCCACACTCATTTTCTTTCATAATGTACTCAAAAGGAATTCATTTAAGTCATGCTCACTATCTTTTAAGAACAAGGGTGTGGACTGTCCTATACTAGGCTAGGTAAGGGGTGATGTGGTTAGCAAAGAAAATAGGCTAAACGAGGCTCAACAGGGTTAAAACTAATATATACGAAATATGGGAAGTAAGGCTATTTGGCTATGGTGGCAACTACACAACTTCATCTTGATATATGTTATGCAACTCAATGTCATGCTTTGAATGAAACAGATATAAGTTCTAGCATTTAGTTCTATCATGATACAATTGCATTCTAAGTAGCAACCAAGCAAGAAATAATGAGATCATGCAACAACTTTAGAAAACAAGAAATCACAGATTATAACTCTCCAAAGAAGGTAATGGCTCGAGTCTCACAGGGATGTAGCGTTATTATGAGTTCCTTCCTTCAAGCATGTTACAAAAACGAATTTTTCTTTTATGATTGCATGTGAAGTCATACATTATAACCATAACTAAACATATACCAAGAGTAAATCAAACTTTCATCCATGTTTATAACTCTTTTTAACAGTCATGCAATTACAAACCAAATCCTCATCATAACGTTGGAAGGTTCCCTAAGACACAAAAACAACTCAAAACACTCTTTTTAGGCTTTTCAAAAAAAATGTTTTTCAAATTTTTATGTGATTTTCGGAGTTATAAAACAAAACACGCTAAAACAGTTTAAAAACACCTTAAAAACATTTAAAACTGCAAGGAACAACACTTGAAGTTATGGGTGATAAAATTCAACGAATTTGCATCAACATACTTAGTTACCCCCCCACACTTAAATCAAACATTGTCCTCAATGGTTTAAGCATAGATTCACACAAAGCATAAGTAAATACACAAAAATCACTTAAACATACTAAACATGGCAGAATGTAATTAACAAAGAGAAGAGTTTAGAGACGCAAATCTGGTTATAGAGTGTAAATTCCATCTTCTCCTTGGTAATTGCATTGAGGCTTTTGATCTTTGTGATTCCACAGGCTTACTCTTGAACTGGTTTCTGCCCATCGTTGATTTTCCTTTGTGCTACTTCTTGAACTGGGCAGCATGATGGTTTTTTTGGTCTCCCCCGAAGGTCTGAGCTTATCCCTTTTATCTGTTTCTTTGTTCAATCTTTCCAATTCGTATTGAAAAGGGTTGGAGGATAACTCAGCCTATGTTTGTCTCCACATGCTTCAATGTATCATTTTCACTTGCCTTACTCGCTCCCCTTTGCAGAAGTGGTCCCTTCTCCGGAAGTGTATCAACCGTTGAAGATGACTACTCGAGAGCAACGCTAGGTAAGCAATCAGGAATAGGTTCCAGGCAGTTGGCTCCAGATCGGAAGACTGACTCCAAGTGCCGGCTGATTGCTTCTTTTACTTTGCCATGCGAGTAAGAACAAGGACAAAGAAAAAGACAGGGAAAGAGCATGATATGAGATACTTTTGCTTTTGACCTTGATGATATGAGATACCTTTGCTTTTGAAGAAGCGGTGCATGAATCAGCACATGTATTTCCTCCTGGGTCATCTTTACTCCAGGCATCTGGTATCATCTTTGGGGAAGAAGAAAAAATTGAGTATTTCGAAAGGCTTTGCTGGGAGTGCGCCCTCAGAGGTGAGGGAGAGTTGGGCATTTTCTTCAGGTTTGCCCTGCCATAAAAGACGAAGGTCGACATATATAGAGATAATATCAAGTGGTGGTACTGTTCTTTTACCCTTGTCGACAAACGTTTTGATCCCGCAAATCCGGCTTTTTGAAATAGTGGCGCCTCTTCGATCTTTGAAGACGCCTCTTCGATTTCTGAGCAGGCGCCCCTTTGATTTCTGAACGACGCCCCTTCGCTTTCTGAACGACACGTGGTAGTGCAGATGCGGCTCCTTTTGACAAAGCTGCACGCGTCTTCTGAAAAGCAGAGAAAGCGTCGCCGAACTTTGCGCTTGTCGGCTAAAGATGTGTAGTTGCGATGATTGTCTCCACGTGTTTTCAGCTTTGTCAGAAATCTTTTGACATAGTTGAACGCGTTTTCTGAAAAGCCGAGGGAGCGTCGCCTAACTTACGCCGGAAAATCCGGCTCTTTGAATCGGTGGACGCGTCGCCTTAGCTTTTTATAGAGCTATCGATCACCGTCAACATACACACTCTGAAGATTTCCCATTCTTGAACATCGTCTCCGGCCCTTCGAAATTTAACTCCATCCACCCCTTCTTTTTGAACACTTTTGAAAAAAAATGGCAAACTCATCGAACCTAAGCTTAGATTTGAGTCTCAGCAGCGATCCGGTTGCGCCCCGTCAAGGTAATGTATGGCGCCCATCTTTTTTATCTTCTAACGGTCCTCTTTCAGGTGAAGACTCTGTGATGCAGGACGCCACAACAGCTACAATAGTAGCTAGGAACCTCCTCACTCCAAAAGATAGTAGGCTGCTGTCAGGACGGTCCGATGAGTTGGCCGTTTAAGAGTCCCTCGCACTTAGTGTTCAGTGTGCGAGCTCTGTGTCCAACATGGGCCTACGCCTGCTTGCTCGGTCCCGCCAAGTGGAATCGTTGATGGCAGAGGTGGAAAGACTTAAGCAAGAGATCCAGCAGCTTAAGTACGAGAATAGAAGTTTGCATGTGCTTGCAAATAACTATTCGTCGGGGATGAAGAGGAAGCTTGATGAGCTGCAAGAATCTGAGGGTCGAATTCACAGTGACCGTCAAAGGCTTGCGTCTTATCTCCAGAGGCACTGATGCGAAATATATAAGCACACAAATTAAACCCTCTTTTCGACAATTGTAGTATAGATATAAGTAGGGATCGTTCTAGGCCGGGGATTAGGAGGGATTGCTAATCTAATGAAAATTGACTCAAAGATGTGAAAATATGTTTTAAAACACTTTAAATAGACTCACAAGACTCTTACTAACTTATATGACTCAAAACAAACTTTAAAGACTCAAAACAACCAAAAAAAACCAAAAAGACTCAATTTAGACTCTATGACTTAATTTGGACGAAAATACACTTGGTTTTGACTCTAAAGACTCAAAAAGACTCTTTTGGACAGATTTGGAACAAATAAGAAAGGGGGTTTTGATTTTGGACGAATGTAAAAGAAAACAAGTGACTTAAAACTTTAAAACAGATTTTGGACGAAAATAAGAAAAACTAATGGATGATGGGATAGCCAAGGGATACTTCTCCACACATGATACTTTCTAACATAAATTGATTTCCAGTTGCTTTTCCGATAAACCATGAACCTCAACACCCCAGATTAACCGTGACATCACTAATTAACCCTCAGATTTCCCTTAAGTTAGTGGATTGGATGACATCATACGACAACCCAAAGCATTCTTCAAAAAGTCCCCTACATGACATCATAATAGAGATACGGTTAAAGATCATTACGTTCAATGGAAACCATAAGTATTGACAAAGCACTTGTAACTATGACATCATGATACGCATGCTAGGAATTTACTTAACATGATTGTGAAAACAACCTTAACTACTTGTGAATATAAGTTTGTGACGATTATGTGAAACACCCTTATATTCTAGCCCCAAATTCAAGCATGCAAATTAAGTAGGCCTCCCTAATAAACATGCAAGAATAAGTTATCCATCAAACGGTTAAGTAAATTGCATTCACAATTTATGAAATCACAACTGGAATTAATCAAATCATATTATAATTGTAATCATGGTTTCAAAGCATCCCTAGGCTAAAACGAGTTTAGCCTCTCATGTTCATGACAAAACAAAGCAATATAGATTTAAACATTGAAAATAAAAGATAGATTACACCTAGACACGTCCAACACTCCAACTTGAATGTACAAACGCCCAAGGCTTGGTCTTCCTTCTCCTCCTCCTTGCTAGGTCACGGCACAAGGGTCTATGGTGAGTTTGTGGACGATTTTATGGATTTTGGATGGTTTTAGGTAGGTGGGGTGGTGCGGCAAGGGTTGATGGTTGATAGGAGCATATTCATGCGACTTAAATGGCTTGTTCTCGTGCATTTACGTTATGTTTCTCTAGTTATTTTAGTCCTTTATGCTTCTTTTGTGTGTTTTCAGGTTCTAAGGGCAAGGTATGCAAAAGAATGCCTTTTGGAGCCTTTTGGAGCAAATTAGAGATTGGAATGGATATCATATGCTTGGAGCCAAGAGGATGGACGAAATTAAAGACTTGAAGTAGGAAAGTTAAATCCTAAAAGACCTCATGTTTAAGCATCATTGAAGACTCCTACGCATTTTAGAACACAAAAACAACATTCCTTGCAACCTTAGGACATTGTCGTGTGTTTCCTTGTGTCCCCCTTCCTTGCCATGCAAGGAAGGGCTTTGTTCCCTATTTTAAACACTTAAAGCATTCACTTATCATATCATTCACTTATCACTCACCACATATCATTCATTTATCACTTAACATATCATTCATTTATCACTTATCACTTCCACTCACTTATCACTTATCAAACCATTCACTTATCACTTCCATTCACTTATCACTTACCACATATCATTCATTTATCACTTAACATATCATTCATTTATCACTTAACATATCATTCACTTATCACTTATCATACTCATAATCATCTACACATTTCAACCATTTAAACACATGCATTCACACACATGCACATCATTCATTCTTCTTCCTAGCCGTGCATCCCCTTAGCCATTTCCAACCACATTCTTCCACTTCCCACTTCATCATTACACCACCTAACACACATGCACTCCCATCCATTTCATCATTGCATTCATCACCAAAGAACCAACAACAAAACCGTGCATTACTCATCAATTCCAGCCACATTCCACATGTTTTCACAACCTAATTCACATGCACATTCAGCCACCTTTCTCCCAAAAACAGTGCACATGCATTCATTATTCATTCACTTTGCATTCCCTTTGCAATTACACCCCACATGTCCATTTAATCATTCAACCACATTCCCATTAACCACAAAACAAATCACACAACACACCAACACACATGCATCCTGAAATTCTTTGCCTTGCAATCACATGCATTTCCCTTGACATTTTCAGCCATCACACTTCATCATTACACCACCATTCACTCTTTAACCCACACACACTTCACACAAACAACATTCACATGCATTCACATGCATTTCCAACACAAAACACACTCAAAACCGTGGCCACCTTTGCATTTCAGCATTCCCATTTGCATTTTCAGATTTCCAGCTTTCCAACCTAGCCACATTCACATGCATTCACTCATAATCATTCACCAAACTTGCAGCCACATTTCCACCCACCTCCTAGCTGTCATGTTCCCTCCATTACTCCTATAAATACCCTTGCATTCATTCATTCAAAGAACATCTCATTCCATTGTAGATACCACAACACAAACACTCCATTCCTTCTCTAGCCGTGAGTTTCTCTCCATTTTCTGCACCATTTTCTCCACCACTCCTCACCTATTTCCATAATTCCTTTTCCATTCCACACTTCCATCCCCCAAACCAATTATCCCTAGACCTTATGCTACAATAAAGAGGAAGAGAAGAGGGCCTAAACGTTCATACAATTCAAGTTTGAGTTGTTGGAATGTTTAGGCGTTTCTTTGATTTCAATGTTTAATTTCAATTCTGTTTGTTTTGTATGAGGAACTAAACCCCCCTTTAGCTAGGGGGGGATTCGAAATATATGTTTATGCTTGCATTTTGATTTGATTACTTCTAATTGCGTTTCATAAGTTGTGGATTCAATTTGTTTAACCGTTTGATTGATAACTTATTTATGTATGTTTATTAAGAATGCGCGCTTAATTTTCATGCATGAATATGACGCTAGAATATAAGTGAGTTTCACCTAATCGTTATGAACTTATATTCACAAGTAGTGGAGGTTGCTTATAAACAATCGTGTTAAACAAATTCTTGGCATAAGTTTCATGCAATCATAGTAACGAATGCCTCGTCAACACTTATAGTTTTCATGATGCTTAATGATTCTTGCTTGTTTCTCTATTATGCAATTCATGTAGGGAACTTGTGAGGAATGCTTTGGGTTGTCGTATGCAATCATCCAATTCATTAACTTAAGGAAAACTTGACGGTTAATTTAAGCGGACCTAATTAACCCGGGGTGTTGAGAATTCATGGTTTATTGAAATGCAATTGGAAACCATTTTATTATGCAAGTGTAACATGTATGGAGATGAACCCCTTAGCTAGCCATACCATCCATTCATTTCCGTCAATTTCATATTTACAATTTGTTTTCTTTACAATCTATCCATTTTAGTTTAAATTCGTCCAAAATCAATCCCCCCATATTTCGTTTAAAGTCTTAGTCTTAATCTTTCTTATTTTTAGTTTTGAATTCTTCGAGTTTAGTATAGCATTTTAGTTTGTGTTTTTAAAAGCATTTTGAGTCTTTTGATTTGTTTTAGTGTTTTAAAGTTTAGTTTTACATTCTTTGAGTCTAGTTTAGTGTTTTATATTATGTTTTTACGTTTTTAAGTCAAATCCAAGTGATTAACAATCCCTCCTAATCCCCGGTCCAGAACGATCCCTACTTATACTTGTACTACAATTGTCAAAAAGAGGGTTTAATTTGTGTGCGTATAAATCTCGCATCAAATTTTGGCGCCGTTGCCGGGGATTAGAAAATTTGCTAATCCCTTGGATTGTTTGTTTCTGTATTGTCTTTTAGATTTAGTTTTTTTTTTATTATTTTGTTTGTTAAGAACAAGATGGCACTTGATAATGCTTCTCTTTTGTCACAACTCATGGAAAGGTCTCAAATGCAAAGAGTTGATATATTGAATCTTCAATCAAGGAATAACGTGTTTTCCAATACTTACAATTCGGATTGGAGTGATCATTCAAACTCTATGTGGTGGGAACCTCAAAATGCTCAACAAGGAGGATATTGGCAGCCACCACAACCTCATATTCAATATGCCCAACCAAACTCAAGTTCGTCAATAAATTATAATCAAAAGCTTGATGAATTAATTTGTTTGGTGCAGGGCTTACAAAATCAAGACAATGAGGCTCAACAAGAAGGATATTGGCAGCCGTATGAGGAGTTCTATTCAACGCCTATGCAGCCACCACAACCTGCCCAAAGTAATGTAGGTAATTCAAATGATAATGATACGATTTTTCAATTACTTACTACTCTGGAAAAGCAAATTGGGCAAATAGCGGAGTTCGAAGTACAATTTTGCGACCAAGGAGAACTCCCTAGTTCAACCATTGCAAATCAGAAGGGAGAATTTGAAACCACCAATGCTATCATGTTGAGAAGTGACAAGGAGGTTGGAACGGACCCTCAACCATCAAAATCAAATCACAAGGAAGAGGAATACACCCAACCCACGGAAAGGGTGGAAACACCTTTACCGGAGGCACCTATTGCTCCTATGCCATCTAATACAGGTATGGTTGTTCCAAATTTCATTATTTTTAACCCCGTTCCAACAAGTATCCCTATTCCTTGCAGATTCATGACTTCCAAGGAAGAAGAAGGTGAAAAAGACATCTTGGAAGCCCTTCCAAAGGTGACAAGTAGGGAATGTCATGAATCCATCAAAGAGGACGTTCTTGAAACCACAAAATCCAAAGAAGTTAAATTTGATGACATTGGACAAGTAATAACCATCACTTGCAATCTGGCCAAGTCCAATATCCCTGAAACTTTCAAAGGAGTGGTATTTGTCATTGAGTTCTTGTCGGACAAAACAAGTAAGTATTTTTTTCCAAATTCCATTAGATTTTATACTAACTTGCTATTTTTTTTGAATCAGGCACCTACACTAGAATTCAAACCAATGCCGGTTCACTTCAAGTATCACCTTCCATTCAAGGACCAATTCCATGCCGTTTGATTTTATTTATGTTAATAAAAAAATAAAAAAAAAAAAGAAAAAAATAAAAAAAAAAAGAAAAAAATAAAAAAAAAAAAGAAAAAAAAAGAAAGATACTAAACATGGAGAAAGGTGGTGCTTCACAAAGGTTGTTTGCGTGAAGTCCCACTACGAGGCGCAGAAGCGGAAGGCGCAGAAGCGGGAGGCATAGAAGCGGGAGGCATCGAAGCGGAAGGCATCGGAGCGGGAGGCATCGGAGCTAGAGCATTCCAGGCCTCAATACTTGGCCAAGCGCTGGATGACCCAGGAAAAAGGTGCCTCTGGAGATAAGACGCAAGCCTTTGACGGTCACTGTGAATTCGACCCTCAGATTCTTGCAGCTCATCAAGCTTCCTTTTCATCCCCGACGAATAGTTATTTGCAAGCACATGCAAACTTCTATTCTCGTACTTAAGCTGCTGGATCTCTTGCTTAAGTCTTTCCACCTCTGCCATCAACGATTCCACCTGACGGGAGCGGGCAAGCAGGCGTAGGCCCATGTTGGACACAGAGCTCGCACACTGAACACTAAGTGCGAGGGACTCTTGAACGGCCAACTCATCGGACCGTCCTGACAGCAGCCTACTATCTTTTGGAGTGAGGAGGTTTTTAGCTACTATTGTAGCTGTTGTGGCGTCCTGCATCACAGAGTCTTCACCTGAAAGAGGACCGTTAGAAGATAAAAAAGAAGGGCGCCATACATTACCTTGACGGGGCGCAACCGGATCGCTGCTGAGACTCAAATCTAAGCTAAGGTTCGATGAGTTTGCCATTTTTTTCAAAAGTGTTCAAAGAGAAGGGGTGGATGGAGTTAAAAATTTCACAAAGGGCCGGAGTCGAGTTTCAGGAATGGGAAATCTTCAGAGTGTGTATGTTGGCGGTGATCGATAGCTCTATAAAATGCCAAGGCGACGCGTCCACCGATTCAAAGAGCCGGATTTTCCGGCGTAAGTTAGGCGACGCTCCCTCGGCTTTTCAGAAAACGCGTTCAACTTTGTCAAAAGATTTCTGACAAAGCTGAAAACACGTGGAGGCCATCATCGCAACTACACGTCTTTAGCCGACAAGCGCAAAGTTCGGCGACGCTTTCTCTGCTTTTCAGAAAACGCGTGCAGCTTTGTCAAAAGGAGCCGCATCTGCATTACCACGTGTCGTTCAGAAAGCGAAGGGGCGTCGTTCAGAAATCGAAGGGGCGCCTGCTCAGAAATCGAAGAGCCGAATTCAAAGATCGAAGAGGCGCCACTATTTCAAAAAGCCGGAGTTGCGGGATCAAAACGTTTGTCGACAAAGGTAAAAAGTACCACCACTTGATATTATCTCTATATATGTCGACCTTCGTCTTTTATGGCAGGGAAAACCTGAAGAAAATGCCCAACTCTCCCTCACCTCTGAGGGCGCACTCCCAGCAAAGCCTTTCAAAATACTCAATTCTTTCTTCTTCCCCAAAGATGATACCAGATGCCTGGAGTACATATGACCCAGGAGGAAACGGCGGATTGAAGCATGTGCTGATTCATTCACCGCTTCTTCAAAGCAAAGGTATCTCATATCATCAAGGTCAAAAGCAAAAGTATCTCATATCATGCTCTTTCCCTGTCTTTTTCTTTGTCCTTGTTCTTACTCGCATGGCAAAGTAAAAGAAGCAATCAGCCGGCACTTGGAGTCAATCTTCCGATCTGGAGCCAACTGCCTGGAATCTATTCCTGATTGCTTACCTAGCGTTGCTCTCGAGTAGTCATCTTCAACGGTTGATACACTTCCGGAGAAGGGACCACTTCTGCAAAGGGGAGCGAGTAAGGCAAGTGAAAATGATACATTGAAGCATGTGGAGACAAACATAGGCTGAGTTATCCTCCAACCCTTTTCAATACGAATTGGAAAGATTGAACAAAGAAACAGATAAAAGGGATAAGCTCAGACCTTCGGGGGAGACCAAAAGAACCATCATGCTGCCCAGTTCAAGAAGTAGCACAAAGGAAAATCAACGATGGGCAGAAACCAGTTCAAGAGTAAGCCTGTGGAATCACAAAGATCAAAAGCCTCAATGCAATTACCAAGGAGAAGATGGAATTTACACTCTATAACCAGATTTGCGTCTCTAAACTCTTCTCTTTGTTAATTACATTCTGCCATGTTTAGTATGTTTAAAGTGTTTTTTTTTGTGTATTTACTTATGCTTTGTGTGAATCTATGCTTAAAACATTGAGGACAATGTTTGATTTAAGTGTGGGGGGTAACTAAGTATGTTGATGCAAATTCGTTGAATTTTATCACCCATAACTTCAAGTGTTGTTCCTTGCTATTTTAAATGTTTTTAAGGTGTTTTTAAACTGTTTTAGCGTGTTTTGTTTTATAACTCCGAAAATCACATAAAAATTTGAAAAACATTTTTTTGAAAAGCCTAAAAAGAGTGTTTTGAGTTGTTTTTGTGTCTTAGGGAACCTTCCAACGTTATGATGAGGATTTGGTTTGTAATTGCATGACTGTTAAAAAGAGTTATAAACATGGATGAAAGTTTGATTTACTCTTGGTATATGTTTAGTTATGGTTATAATGTATGACTTCACATGCAATCATAAAAGAAAAATTCGTTTTTGTAACATGCTTGAAGGAAGGAACTCATAATAACGCTACATCCCTGTGAGACTCGAACCATTACCTTCTTTGGAGAGTTATATTCTGTGATTCTTTGTTTTCTAAAGTTGTTGCATGATCTCATTATTCCTTGCTTGGTTGCTACTTAGAATGCAATTGTATCATGATAGAACTAAATGCTAGAACTTATATCCGTTTCATTCAAAGCATGATATTGATTGCATAATATATATCAAGATGAAGTTGTTGCCACCATAGCCAAATAACCTTACTTCCCATATTTCGTATATATTAGTTTTAACCCCGTTGAGCCTCGTTTAGCCTATTTTCTTTGCTAACCACATCACCCCTTACCTAACCTAGAGTAGGACTTTCCTATACCCTTGTTCTTGAAGTATAGTGAGCATGACTTAAAAGAATTCCTTTTGATTAATATGTTGCAGAAAATAAGTGTGGGGGAAGGGATTTTTGTGTGTATGTATGTGCCTAAGTCTTAAAGGAGGCACGGGAAAAAGAAAAAAAAAAAAATGTGAGAAAAAGAAGAAGAAAAGAAAGAAAAAGAGTGAAAATAAGTGAGAATGGACTCACAAGTGTGATTGTTGAAGAAAGGGCCCAAAAAGTTTGAATATGGCCCTAAGTTTTGTGTGACTTCCCCTTGGGTGTTCAAAGTTGACTTCTGCGTTCTAAAGGGAATTCTAAGTGCCTAATTCAATACTTTGCTCACTATTGCTTAAAGAACGTTTGTTTTCCCTATCCTTTCTTTGTTAGCCAAACACCTTTAGCCCCGTTTCGACCCTTATGCTTCTATCTTGATCGTTATGTGTTCAATATGTGGAGTTTGGAATTGATATGAGCTTATGGAATCACTGGTTCTCATTCTAAGTAGTAGCATTCCATTCATGAGATCATATCTAAACATGCTTATTAACTCCAGAAGTTGCTCTCTTTATGATACATATATGTGAGTGTTCGTTTTCAAATTTACATCAATCTTCTCACATGTAACTAGATTAGGGTGTGTAGTCAGAAAATCTGAGTGAAAATTGAGTACATATCTTGTAAGGAATTGAGCAAATTCTCTAAGGCATGTTACTACATTCAATATATAGTTTTAAATGCTTAATTGTGAATTAGTATGTGGTGACTATGATTAAGTATGTACTTAAGTGTAAAGATAACCAAAATCTGTGGGAATAATGATTTTTAACTTGTCATGTGCATTGGAAATCCCTGAGGCAACGTTGGAAGGTTTAAGATTATGTTTTGTTTTGTTTCGTTTGGTTTTGTTTTGTTTTTCTTTCTGTTTTGCTCGAGGACTAGCAAAAGATAAGTGTGGGGGTATTTGATAGGAGCATATTCATGCGACTTAAATGGCTTGTTCTCGTGCATTTACGTTATGTTTCTCTAGTTATTTTAGTCCTTTATGCTTCTTTTGTGTGTTTTCAGGTTCTAAGGGCAAGGTATGCAAAAGAATGCCTTTTGGAGCCTTTTGGAGCAAATTAGAGATTGGAATGGATATCATATGCTTGGAGCCAAGAGGATGGACGAAATTAAAGACTTGAAGTAGGAAAGTTAAATCCTAAAAGACCTCATGTTTAAGCATCATTGAAGACTCCTACGCATTTTAGAACACAAAAACAACATTCCTTGCAACCTTAGGACATTGTCGTGTGTTTCCTTGTGTCCCCCTTCCTTGCCATGCAAGGAAGGGCTTTGTTCCCTATTTTAAACACTTAAAGCATTCACTTATCATATCATTCACTTATCACTCACCACATATCATTCATTTATCACTTAACATATCATTCATTTATCACTTATCACTTCCACTCACTTATCACTTATCAAACCATTCACTTATCACTTCCATTCACTTATCACTTACCACATATCATTCATTTATCACTTAACATATCATTCATTTATCACTTAACATATCATTCACTTATCACTTATCATACTCATAATCATCTACACATTTCAACCATTTAAACACATGCATTCACACACATGCACATCATTCATTCTTCTTCCTAGCCGTGCATCCCCTTAGCAATTTCCAACCACATTCTTCCACTTCCCACTTCATCATTACACCACCTAACACACATGCACTCCCATCCATTTCATCATTGCATTCATCACCAAAGAACCAACAACAAAACCGTGCATTACTCATCAATTCCAGCCACATTCCACATGTTTTCACAACCTAATTCACATGCACATTCAGCCACCTTTCTCCCAAAAACAGTGCACATGCATTCATTATTCATTCACTTTGCATTCCCTTTGCAATTACACCCCACATGTCCATTTAATCATTCAACCACATTCCCATTAACCACAAAACAAATCACACAACACACCAACACACATGCATCCTGAAATTCTTTGCCTTGCAATCACATGCATTTCCCTTGACATTTTCAGCCATCACACTTCATCATTACACCACCATTCACTCTTTAACCCACACACACTTCACACAAACAACATTCACATGCATTCACATGCATTTCCAACACAAAACACACTCAAAACCGTGGCCACCTTTGCATTTCAGCATTCCCATTTGCATTTTCAGATTTCCAGCTTTCCAACCTAGCCACATTCACATGCATTCACTCATAATCATTCACCAAACTTGCAGCCACATTTCCACCCACCTCCTAGCTGTCATGTTCCCTCCATTACTCCTATAAATACCCTTGCATTCATTCATTCAAAGAACATCTCATTCCATTGTAGATACCACAACACAAACACTCCATTCCTTCTCTAGCCGTGAGTTTCTCTCCATTTTCTGCACCATTTTCTCCACCACTCCTCACCTATTTCCATAATTCCTTTTCCATTCCACACTTCCATCCCCCAAACCAATTATCCCTAGACCTTATGCTACAATAAAGAGGAAGAGAAGAGGGCCTAAACGTTCATACAATTCAAGTTTGAGTTGTTGGAATGTTTAGGCGTTTCTTTGATTTCAATGTTTAATTTCAATTCTGTTTGTTTTGTATGAGGAACTAAACCCCCCTTTAGCTAGGGGGGGATTCGAAATATATGTTTATGCTTGCATTTTGATTTGATTACTTCTAATTGCGTTTCATAAGTTGTGGATTCAATTTGTTTAACCGTTTGATTGATAACTTATTTATGTATGTTTATTAAGAATGCGCGCTTAATTTTCATGCATGAATATGACGCTAGAATATAAGTGAGTTTCACCTAATCGTTATGAACTTATATTCACAAGTAGTGGAGGTTGCTTATAAACAATCGTGTTAAACAAATTCTTGGCATAAGTTTCATGCAATCATAGTAACGAATGCCTCGTCAACACTTATAGTTTTCATGATGCTTAATGATTCTTGCTTGTTTCTCTATTATGCAATTCATGTAGGGAACTTGTGAGGAATGCTTTGGGTTGTCGTATGCAATCATCCAATTCATTAACTTAAGGAAAACTTGACGGTTAATTTAAGCGGACCTAATTAACCCGGGGTGTTGAGAATTCATGGTTTATTGAAATGCAATTGGAAACCATTTTATTATGCAAGTGTAACATGTATGGAGATGAACCCCTTAGCTAGCCATACCATCCATTCATTTCCGTCAATTTCATATTTACAATTTGTTTTCTTTACAATCTATCCATTTTAGTTTAAATTCGTCCAAAATCAATCCCCCCATATTTCGTTTAAAGTCTTAGTCTTAATCTTTCTTATTTTTAGTTTTGAATTCTTCGAGTTTAGTATAGCATTTTAGTTTGTGTTTTTAAAAGCATTTTGAGTCTTTTGATTTGTTTTAGTGTTTTAAAGTTTAGTTTTACATTCTTTGAGTCTAGTTTAGTGTTTTATATTATGTTTTTACGTTTTTAAGTCAAATCCAAGTGATTAACAATCCCTCCTAATCCCCGGTCCAGAACGATCCCTACTTATACTTGTACTACAATTGTCAAAAAGAGGGTTTAATTTGTGTGCGTATAAATCTCGCATCAATGGTGGTGTGTGGATGTTGGGATGGAGGTGTGGAAGTAGGGGAATGGTGTAAAGTGGTTGTAAGGTCACGGCAAAGGGTGGATTTCTGAATGAATGTATGAATGTTGTGTGAAGGGGTGGTGATGATTAAATGGCACGGCAAGGCTGTTTATATAGGCTATAGTTTGGCACACTTAGTGTAGGAAAAGGATTGCCTAATCCTATTGAAAAAGGGGTATCTTAAGGCAGAAACCAAAGGGGATTGGAAATAGGGAATTCGGCTAGGATTTAGGGATTCTAGAAGGTTTTTGGTGCGGCACATGTATAGGGCTGAGATAAGGCTTCTAGAAGGGAAGGTTTAGGGCAGATTCCTAAACCTAAAGGGCCAAGGATACATGATATTTGTGTAGGAAAAGGATTGTAATTCCTAAACCTACAAGGAATGGAGTTCTTGCGGCAATTTAGTGGATAAGGCTTCTAGAAACTGAATTATGTGCTTAAATGTGTAATTGATTCTCCCTAAGTAGCTAGGTTTAGGTCCCAATCTGATTTGGATAGGAGAGAAAAGGATAATGTTAGAGATAGGATAGGATAAGGTTTCTAGGATAGGATAAGATAAGGTTTGGATAAGGTGGGATAAGGTTGGATAAGGTTCCTTGTTTCTTGCTTCTTCCTTATCTTCATTGGAGTAGAACTTCTTCCACCAGATTTGTAGCCTTTCCTAGCTCTTCTAGTCTTCAATTTCGTCCATCCTCTTTGCTCCATTGTTAAGCTATCCAATCCATGCCCAAAAATGCTCCAAATAGCCTCAAAATGCACTTTCTTGCTCCTTTTGCCATTAGGACCTAAAAACACACGAAAATACTTTAAAAGACTGAAATACATAGTAATTAACTCACTAAGTGTAAGGAAACAACACAACTAAGTAGCATAAATATGCTCCTATCAAATTCCCCCACACTTAGCTTTTGCTAGTCCTCAAGCAAAACGAAATAAATCAAAAACAAAACAAAACACATTCTAAACCTTCCAACATGTATCTCAGGGATTCCCAACGAACATGACACATTAGAGAACATCATCCCCACGGTTTTTAGCTTTCTTTATACTTCAACAAACACTTAATCATAGTTACTACCTATTAGTTCACATATAATCAATTAAAACAATGTTTCGAATGTAGTAACATGCCTTAGAGAATTCCCTCAATTCCTCACTAGAATGCACTCTATTTTCACACAGATTTTCTAACTTCACACCCTACACTAGTTATATGTGAGAAGATTGATGTAAATATGAAGACTAATACTCACATATGTTATATCAAAGAAAGCATTTTCTGGATTTACGACAATGACATGAATATGATCTCATGAATGGAATGCTACTACTTAGAACGAGAACCAGTGATTCCATATGCTCATACCAAATTCAAACTCCACATATTGAACACATAACATCAAGATAGAAGTTGAGGGTTGTAACGAGGCTAAGGTATTGGCTAACAAAGAAAGGTAAGGATAAACAAACGTTTTTAAAGCAATAGTAAGCAGAGTAATGAAATTGACACTTAAACTCACTTCTAATGGCAAAAAAACTAACTTTTAAACACAAGGGAAGATTCATGCAACATTTAGGGTCAAATTCACTCTTTTGGACCCTTCCTTCAACAACCAACACTTGTGAGTTCATTCTCACTTATTTTTCAACTCCTTTTCTTTCTTTTGAACACTTTTCTATTTTCTTTTGATTTTTCTACGAATTTCTCTTCTTTCCTTCTCTTTTTTTTTTTCTTTTTTTTTTTTTTTTTTCTTTTTTTTTCTTTTCCGTGCCCTATCATCTTCCCCCACACTTGTTTTCTGCCATGAATTGACTAAAGGAGTTCACTCTAAGTCGTGCTTCACTATCCTTTAAAAACCAAGGTATGGAAAGTCCTATTCTAGGCTAGGTGAGGATAATGTGGCTAACAACGAAAATAGGTTTTGAAAAGGCTCAAGAGGGTTAATCCTACAATACATATGAAAAGGGATAGGCTTTTTGGCTCTGGCTTGACTAACAACTTCATCTTATTGTATGTTATGCAATCAATATCATGCTTTGAATGAAATGGGCATGAGTTCTAGTATTTGGAACTATAATGAAATGCATTCTAAATAGCAACCAAGCAAAGAATGATGAGATCATGCAACGACTTTAGAAAACAAGAAATCATAGATTATACTCTCCAAAGAACGTTATAGGCTCAAGTCTCTCAAGGATGTAGCGTTAGTTTGAGTTTCTTCCTTCAAGCATGTTACAAAAACTGATTTTATCTTTGTAATTACATGTGAATTCATAAATTATAACCATAACCAAGCATAAACCAAAGCATAAATCATCTTCCAGCCATGTTTACAACATTCTTTAATAGTCATGCAATTAAAAACCAAGTCCTCATCATTGTGTTGGAAGGTGACCTAAGACACAAACAAACACACAAAAACAACTTAAAAACAACTCTTTTTGGGTTTTTCAAAACTATTTTGTAATTTTTTTTTGTAAATTTTCGGATTTTCTGACCAAAAGACATAAAAACACTTCAAAACACTCTAAAAACACTTAAAAACAGTGTGAAACAACTTTAGAAATGATGGGTGATAAAATCCCACGAATTTGCATGAAAAACACTTTGTTTACCCCCCCACACTTAAATCAAACATTGTCCTCAATGTTTCACACAAAGACTCACATCCAAACAAACAATATAAACGAACTAACATGACAAAATAAAAATAATAAAGAGCTAGAGATTGAGGAACGCAAATCTGATTTTGTAGCTTGAATTGGTGAATTGCCCACATCCTCTCTCGTTGAATGCATGGGTTGCCTCCCAAGAAGCGCTTGCTTTAACGTCGTGCAGCCGGACGAACCGTCTTCTTATCCTCATTTGGAGCCCACGGCATGGAGTGGGATATCCTCCACAACTTGCCCTTCAACATTTGCATAATAGGGCTTCAAACGATGCCCGTTCACCTTGAATTCTTGGCCATTCCTCAAGCTTTGGATTTGAACTGCGCCATGTGAAAAAACATTAGTAACAACAAAAGGTCCAATCCATTTAGAACGTAACTTACCAGGGAATAAACGAAGGCGGGAATTAAAAAGTAAAACTTTTTGCCCTATGGAGAATGTTTTGCTTCGGATCATCTTGTCATGAAAAGCTTTGGTCTTTTCCTTGTAAATGCACGCATTCTCATATGCTTCACGCCTAAGTTCCTCAAGTTCATTCAATTGCAACTTCCTATGCATTCCAGCCGCATCTATATCCATATTGAATGTCTTGATCGCCCAATGAGCCTTGTGCTCTAATTCCACGGGGAGATGACATGGCTTGCCATACACTAGCCGAAAAGGGGACATGCCTATTGGTGTCTTGTATGCCGTCCTATAGGCCCATAATGCATCCTCCAAACGCACACTCCAATCTTTTCTTGTTGGTCCAACGGTCTTCTCCAAGATTTGCTTGATTTCTCTATTGGACACCTCGGCTTGGCCATTGGTTTGGGGATGGTAAGGTGTTGAAACCTTATGTGTGACTTGATACTTCTTGAGTAGTGCTTCAATGGTACGATTACAAAAGTGAGAGCCTCCATCACTAATAAGCACTCGAGGCATCCCAAATCTAGCAAAAATGTTAGTCTTTATAAAATCTGCAACAACTCTAGAATCATTAGTACGGGTGGCTTTGGCTTCCACCCATTTTGAGACATAATCCACCGCAAGCAAAATATAAGTAAAGCCAAACGAAGATGGGAAAGGACCCATGAAATCAATGCCCCAAACATCAAAAATTTCAACGTTAAAGATAGGTGTTTGCGGCATTTGGTCCCTTGCAACAATATTTCCCATTCGTTGGCAACGATCACAAGTTAAACAAAATGTTCTAGCATCTTTAAAGATTGTTGGCCAATAAAAACCACATTCTAATACTTTAAGGGCAGTGCGTTGTGTGCCAAAGTGTCCACCACAAGCATAAGTATGACAAAATGTTAGAATCGAATTAAACTCACAATCATGCACACAACGACGCACAATCTGATCTGCACAAAACTTCCACAAATATGGGTCATCCCATACATAAAACCGTGCATCTTTCTTTAACTTATCACGTTGGTGCCTTGCTAGGGTACTTGGAACACGTTTTGACACCAAAAAATTGACCAAATCGGCATACCAAGGTTCACATACCTTAATGGACAGCAATTGTTCATCGGGGAAAGTCTCTTGGATGGGTAAGGAGTCCTCATTGCACACCAAACGACTTAAATGGTCAGCAACTACGTTCTCACTCCCTTTCTTGTCTCGAATTTCAATATCAAACTCTTGGAGAAGAAGCATCCATCTAATGAGCCGTGGTTTAGCCTCCTTTTTAGTGAATAAGTACCTAAGAGCTGCATGGTCAGAAAATACAATCACTTTAGTGCCAAGTAAATATGAACGAAACTTATCTAAAGCAAATACAACGGCAAGAAGTTCTTTTTCAGTGGTAGAATAGTTTAATTGAGCATCGTTCAAGGTCCTAGAAGCATAGTAGATGGCGTGGGAATGCTTGTTTTTCCTTTGACCCAAAACAGCCCCTATTGCATAATCGGATGCATCACACATGAGCTCAAAAGGCAACGTCCAATCAGGTGGAAGGATGATAGGTGCCGTGGTAAGCTTGTCCTTGAGAAGCTTGAATGCCTTCTCACACTCCTCGTTGAACTCGAACGCCACTTCTTTTTGTAGGAGACGGCATAGGGGTTGTGCAATCTTGGAGAAATCCTTGATAAATCGCCTATAGAATCCTGCATGGCCAAGAAAAGAACGAACCTCTCTAACCGTAGTAGGAGAGGGTAAGTAGCGTACAAGATCTATTTTAGACTTATCAACTTCAATTCCTTTTTCAGAGATGATATGGCCCAAAACTATGCCTTGTTTAACCATAAAATGACATTTTTCCCAATTCAAAACAAGGTTAGTTTCCATACATCTTTGCAAGATTAAAGTAAGATTATGCAAGCAATCATCAAATGAGTCCCCAAAGACACTAAAATCGTCCATAAATACTTCAATTATCTTTTCAACATAATCGGAGAAGATACTTACCATGCATCGTTGGAAAGTGGCGGGTGCATTGCATAAACCAAATGGCATACGACGATATGCAAAAGTACCAAATGGACAAGTAAAGGTGGTCTTTTCTTGATCATCCGGTGCTATGACAATTTGATTATATCCCGAGTAACCATCAAGAAAGCAATAAAAAGAATGACCCGCTAACCTTTCAAGCATTTGATCAATGAATGGTAAAGGGAAGTGATCTTTCCTTGTTGCGGCATTTAGCTTCCTATAGTCAATGCACACCCTCCAACCGGTTTGAATACGTGTAGGCACAAGTTCATCTTCTTCATTCTTCACCACCGTGACTCCGGACTTCTTGGGAACCACTTGGACCGGTGAAACCCAACAACTATCCGAGATGGGATAGATGACGCCACAATCAAGCAATTTGATGATTTCCTTTTTCACTACTTCCATCATTGGTGGGTTGAGTCGACGTTGGGCTTCCCTTGATGGTTTGGCGCCTTCTTCCATGAGAATTCGATGCATGCATGTGGTAGGACTTATACCCTTGATATCGGCCAAAGTCCACCCAATGGCCGTCTTGTGCTCTTTGAGAACCCTCACCAATTTCTCCTCCTCTTGTGCCGTGAGTGATGAAGCTATAATGACGGGCAATGTGTCTTGCTCGCCCAAAAACACATACTTCAAGTGATTTGGCAACGGTTTGAGCTCAAGTGTAGGTGGTTGTTCTATAGAAGGAAGCAACTTATTAGTCGTAATTGGAATTGAAATTGGACTAGGGTGCTTACCTTGGAGCCGTGGCAATGACTCTAGGGCTGCCACGGTCTCAATTACATCTTCATCAAAGGCCACGGCATGGGTGTTCAATTGTGTGCCGTGGGTTGCTATGGTGGCAGCCATGTGATCCTTCAATTCTATGCCATTTGTAATGACCGTTTCAAGTGCATCGCCATGTAATTGATCAAGGTGTGCCTGCGCCAAAGAATCAAGAATATCAATAGAGAAACATGAGTGATCATCAATAGGAAATCTCATAGTTTCAGAAATATTAAAATCAATCACTTCCCCATCGAATTCCATTGTTAAAGTGCCTTTAAACACGTCTATCTTAGTTCGTGCTGTCTTCATGAATGGCCTCCCAAGAAGAATCGGCAAGGATGGAGCATGGGTAGTTTCCTCCATTTCAAGGACATAGAAATCCGCAGGGAAGATCAAATTATTCACCTGCACTAAAACATCTTCCAATACTCCCTTTGGATAGGCATTAGATCTATCGGCTAATTGAATAATCACACCATCATTTTTCAATTCACCAAGGTTCATTGAAGCATAAATAGAGTATGGCATGACGTTAATTGAAGCTCCTAAGTCTAACATAGCATGTTCGAACTTAGTTTGACCAATAATACAAGGGATTGTAAAGCTACCTGGATCTTTGCACTTTGGTGGTAATTTTCTTTGTAAAACAGCGGAAACATTCTCACTTACCCTTACTACCTCTTTATGTGATGGCCTCTTCCTTGTAGTGCACAATTCTTTCAAGAACTTAGCGTATTTGGGCACTTGCTTTATGGCATCTAGGAGTGGGATATTGACTTGAACTTTCCTAAATGTCTCAAGAATGTCCTTCTCATGCTCCTCCTTCTTTGTTTGCAAAAATCTGTGAGGAAAAGGAACATTGGGTGGAACGGGGTTAGAATTAATCAAATTTGAACTTAACTTACCTTTGGTGGCCGAATGGGATGTATTGGATGAAGTAGTGTCCTTAGATGCTTGCGGCAATAGATGTTGTGTCCTTGCCGTGGGCATGTTTGGAGCCTTCTCTTCATGTTGCAACGTCTCATCTTCATTAGGACTTGTTTTGGGTGGTGTGGATGTAGTGCCAACTTCTTTTCCACTCCTCAAAGTAATTGCTTTGGCAGATTCGAACCCTCCCTTTGGATTGACAATGGTTGAACTTGGAAGCTTGCCTTGGTCTCGGAATTGTCCCACAAACTCCGCAATCTGCCCTATTTGCTTTTCTAAGTGGTCCACCCTTTTGTCTTGGTTTTGCATTGCCTTGTTTTGATTTTCTTGCCCCTGAGACAAACCAGTAAGTAACTTAAGAATTGTAGCATTATCTAAAGACGTACCTTGATGGTTTTGGGCGGATTGGGGTTGGTTTTGGTCTTGGCCGTGGGGTTTGGTGTAAAACCCCGGGGGTTGCTGCCTAAAGCCTCCTTGTTGGTAAGGTTGTTGAGGCTCCCGCCATTTGAAATTTGGATGATCACGCCAACCGGGATTGTAGGTAGTGGAGAAGGGGTCACCACGATTTTGGTATTGATTCCCATATCCCACGGCATTGAGTGTCTCCCACCCTCCATTCTCGATCAATTGTGGGCACTTATCCGTGGGATGTCCTTGCATGGAGCACACACCACAAGAAGCTACGGTTTGAACTTTTGGACCGTCCATCACCTGAGAAAGCAAAGTAGTGAGGTTAGCCATTTGATTTTGAAGTTCGGTTATGGTACTTACCTCATTGACTTGGTGTTGCCGTGGGGTGCTCCTTTGTCCAACGCCTTCGTATTGTTGAGCGTTCAATGCTCGATTAGCAATCAACATCTTTGCAGCCGTAGGGGTCTTGTCCACCAATGCTCCTCCCGCTGAGGCATCTAGCATTTGACGTTCAATAGGTAGAAGTCCCTCGTAAAAGTATTGTAGAAGTAGTTCCTCCTTCATTTGATGATGTGGACATGAAGCAACAAGAGATTTAAAACGTTCATAATAAGTAGGAAAGGATTCACCTTCATCTTGTTGAATTCCACTTATCCTTTTTCGTAGGAGGATGACTCGAGAAGTTGGGAAAAACTTCTCCAAGTAAGCTCGTTTCATGCTCTCCCATGATGTGACAGTTCCGGGAGCCAATTCGTACAACCAATCTTTCGCTTTCTCTTGGAGAGAAAAGGGAAAGGCCTTCATCTTCAAGATGCTCTCATCTACGTTCACCGGAGTCATGCTTGAGCAAACGACTTCAAACTCCTTCAAATGCTTGTTCGGATCTTCCATGGATAGCCCATGGTACTTCGGAATGTGATGTAACAGGCTTGACTTCAATTCGAACTCGGCAGTCTTGTCTTGAGCCGCCCTTGGGTATTGGATGCACAAGGGTGCGGCATTGGCCAATCCCGAAGCGGAAAGCTCCTTGATTGTTCGGTTGTCCGCTGCCATGTCTTCCACTTCTTCTTCAAATTCAGAAACGGACTCGGAACTTGCACTTGATTCACTAGGTTCCGGGTTCTTCCTCTTACGTCTCAACTCACGCTCAAAATCGTCGTCAAAGTCTAAAATATGTTCGTGAACCGGATTAGAACTCCGAGTCATAAACAAGTACCTAAAACAAGAAACAAAATAACATAAGAATCTGATCTAATAAGAAAAAAGAAAATAACAATCCAAGGGATTAGCAAAGTTGCTAATCCCCGGCAACGGCGCCAAAAATTTGATGCGAAATATATAAGCACACAAATTAAACCCTCTTTTCGACAATTGTAGTATAGATATAAGTAGGGATCGTTCTAGGCCGGGGATTAGGAGGGATTGCTAATCTAATGAAAATTGACTCAAAGATGTGAAAATATGTTTTAAAACACTTTAAATAGACTCACAAGACTCTTACTAACTTATATGACTCAAAACAAACTTTAAAGACTCAAAACAACCAAAAATAACCAAAAAGACTCAATTTAGACTCTATGACTTAATTTGGACGAAAATACACTTGGTTTTGACTCTAAAGACTCAAAAAGACTCTTTTGGACAGATTTGGAACAAATAAGAAAGGGGGTTTTGATTTTGGACGAATGTAAAAGAAAACAAGTGACTTAAAACTTTAAAACAGATTTTGGACGAAAATAAGAAAAACTAATGGATGATGGGATAGCCAAGGGATACTTCTCCACACATGATACTTTCTAACATAAATTGATTTCCAGTTGCTTTTCCGATAAACCATGAACCTCAACACCCCAGATTAACCGTGACATCACTAATTAACCCTCAGATTTCCCTTAAGTTAGTGGATTGGATGACATCATACGACAACCCAAAGCATTCTTCAAAAAGTCCCCTACATGACATCATAATAGAGATACGGTTAAAGATCATTACGTTCAATGGAAACCATAAGTATTGACAAAGCACTTGTAACTATGACATCATGATACGCATGCTAGGAATTTACTTAACATGATTGTAAAAACAACCTTAACTACTTGTGAATATAAGTTTGTGACGATTATGTGAAACACCCTTATATTCTAGCCCCAAATTCAAGCATGCAAATTAAGTAGGCCTCCCTAATAAACATACAAGAATAAGTTATCCATCAAACGGTTAAGTAAATTGCATTCACAATTTATGAAATCACAACTGGAATTAATCAAATCATATTATAATTGTAATCATGGTTTCAAAGCATCCCTAGGCTAAAACGAGTTTAGCCTCTCATGTTCATGACAAAACAAAGCAATATAGATTTAAACATTGAAAATAAAAGATAGATTACACCTAGACACGTCCAACACTCCAACTTGAATGTACAAACGCCCAAGGCTTGGTCTTCCTTCTCCTCCTCCTTGCTAGGTCACGGCACAAGGGTCTATGGTGAGTTTGTGGACGATTTTATGGATTTTGGATGGTTTTAGGTAGGTGGGGTGGTGCGGCAAGGGTTGATGGTGGTGTGTGGATGTTGGGATGGAGGTGTGGAAGTAGGGGAATGGTGTAAAGTGGTTGTAAGGTCACGGCAAAGGGTGGATTTCTGAATGAATGTATGAATGTTGTGTGAAGGGGTGGTGATGATTAAATGGCACGGCAAGGCTGTTTATATAGGCTATAGTTTGGCACACTTAGTGTAGGAAAAGGATTGCCTAATCCTATTGAAAAAGGGGTATCTTAAGGCAGAAACCAAAGGGGATTGGAAATAGGGAATTCGGCTAGGATTTAGGGATTCTAGAAGGTTTTTGGTGCGGCACATGTATAGGGCTGAGATAAGGCTTCTAGAAGGGAAGGTTTAGGGCAGATTCCTAAACCTAAAGGGCCAAGGATACATGATATTTGTGTAGGAAAAGGATTGTAATTCCTAAACCTACAAGGAATGGAGTTCTTGCGGCAATTTAGTGGATAAGGCTTCTAGAAACTGAATTATGTGCTTAAATGTGTAATTGATTCTCCCTAAGTAGCTAGGTTTAGGTCCCAATCTGATTTGGATAGGAGAGAAAAGGATAATGTTAGAGATAGGATAGGATAAGGTTTCTAGGATAGGATAAGATAAGGTTTGGATAAGGTGGGATAAGGTTGGATAAGGTTCCTTGTTTCTTGCTTCTTCCTTATCTTCATTGGAGTAGAACTTCTTCCACCAGATTTGTAGCCTTTCCTAGCTCTTCTAGTCTTCAATTTCGTCCATCCTCTTTGCTCCATTGTTAAGCTATCCAATCCATGCCCAAAAATGCTCCAAATAGCCTCAAAATGCACTTTCTTGCTCCTTTTGCCATTAGGACCTAAAAACACACGAAAATACTTTAAAAGACTGAAATACATAGTAATTAACTCACTAAGTGTAAGGAAACAACACAACTAAGTAGCATAAATATGCTCCTATCAGGCACCTTTTTCCTAGGTCATCCAGCGCTTGGCCAAGTATTGAGGCCTGGAATGCTCTAGCTCCGATGCCTCCCGCTCCGATGGCTTCCGTTTCTATGCCTCCTGCTTCTATGCCTTCTGCTCCTATGCCTTCCACTTCTATTCCTTCTGCTTCGACGCCTCGTAGTGGGGCTTCACGTAAACATCCTCTGTGAAGGCTCTATCTTTCTCCATGTTTAGTATCTTTTTTTTTTTTTTTTTATTTATTTTTTTTTTTTATTAACATAAATAAAATCAAACGGCATGGAATTGGTCCTTGAATGGAAGGTGATACTTGAAGTGAACCGGCATTGGTTTGAATTCTAATGTAGGTGCCTGATTCATAAAAAACAACAAGTTAGTATAAAATGTAATGGAATTTGAAAAAAATGACTTACTTGTTATGTCTGACAAGAACTCAATGACAAACACCACTCCTTTGAAAGTTTCAGGGATATTGGACTTGGCCAGATTGCATGTGATGGTTATGACTTGTCCAATGTCATCAAATTCAACTTCTTTGGGCATTGTTGTCTCAAGTATATCCTCTTTGATGAATTCATGAAATTCCCTACTTTGCACCTTTGGAAGGTCTTCCAAGATGTCTTTTTCACTTTCTTCTTCCTTGGAATTCATGAACCTGCAAGGAATAGGGATATTAGGTGGAATGGGGTTAGAACTAATTGGAACAACCTTACTTGAATTAGATGGCGTAGGAGCAATAAGTGCTTCCGGCAAAGGTGCTTCAAATTCTCCCTTCGGATTTACAATGGTTGAACTAGGGAGTTTGCCTTGGTCGCAAAATTGTCCTACGAACTCTGCTATCTGCCCAATTTGCTTTTCCAAGTGTTCCAACCTTTTGTCTTCTTGTCGAGCCTCATTGTCTTGATTTTGTGAGCCCTGCACCAAACAAATTAATTCGTTAAGCTTTTGATTATAATCTATTGACGAACTTAAGTTTGGTTGGGCATATTGAATATGAGGTTGTGGTGGCTGCCAATATCCTCCTTGTTGAGCATTTTGAGGTTCCCACCACATAGAGTTTGAATGATCACTCCAATCCGAATTGTAAGTATTGGAAAACACGTTATTCCTTGATTGAAGATTCAATATATCAACTCTTTGCATTTGGGACCTTTCCATGAGTTGTGACAAAAGAGAAGCATTATCAAGTGCCATCTAGTACTTGAATTCAACAAACAAAACACAAATAAAAAAAACTAAATCTAAAATACATAACAGAAACAAACAATCCAAGGGATTAGCAAATTTTCTAATCCCCGGCAACGGCGCCAAAATTTGATGCGTGATTTATACGCACACAAATTAAACCCTCTTTTCGTCAAATTGTAGTATATGTATAAGTAGGGATCGTTCTAGACCGGGGATTAGGAGGGATTGTTAATCACTTGGATGTGACTCAAAAACATAAAAACAAAGTTAAAAACGTTCACAAAGACTCAAAGGACTCAAAACAAGTTCAAGAGACTCAAAACTGCCTAAAAACACTAACTAGGCAGTTTCTGACCTTAAACCCAATGTTGGACGAATTTAAGATTATGGCTTGATTCAAACGTAAAATAACAATATAAAACACTGTACTAGACTCAAAGAATGCAAAACTAAACTTTAAAACACTAAAACAAACCAAAAGACTTAAAACAACACAAACACACTCAAATCTGCCTAAAAACCACTTTCTGGGCAGATTTGAGCACAAACACAAATTTGGACGAATTTGTGTAACAAAATGACTCAAAACTCTTATAAACACAAACTAAGACACTTTCTAACTAAATTGGACATTAAAGTAAAGGGGGATTGAGGTTTATACGAAATTAAATTAAATGAACAAATTAAACTTAAAACAGAATGTAACTATGAAATTGATGAAATGGAATGAATGGATGATAGAATAGCTAAGGGGTTCATCTCCACATATGTTATACTTGCATAATAAAATGATTTCCAATTGCATTTCAATAAATCATTAATTCTCAACACCCCAAGTTAACCGTGATGCACTAATTAACCTTCAAATCTTCCTAACGTTATTGAATTGGATGATTGCATACGACAACCCAAAACATTCCCCACAAGTCCCCTACATAATTGCATAATAGAGATACAAGCAAGAATCATTACGCTCTATGAAAATTATAAGTGTTGACGGGGCATTCGTTACTATGATTGCATGAAACTTATGACAAGAATTCGTTTAACGCGATTGTTTATAAGCAACCTCCACTACTTGTGAATATAAGTTTGTAACTATTAGGTGAAACTCACTTATATTCTAGCGTCAAATTCATGCATGAAAATTAAGTGTGCACTCTCAATAAACATACATAAATAAGTTATCAATCAAATAGTTAAACAAATTGAATCCACAACTTATGAAACGCAATTAGAAGTAATCAAATCAAAATGCAAGCATAAACATTTATTTCGAATCCCCCCCTAGCCAAGGGGGGTTTAGTTCCTCATAACTTTGAAATCAAAGAAACACCTAAACATTCCAACAACTCAAACTTGAATTGTATGAACGTTTAGGCACTCTTCTCTTCCAATCCTCATACGTACAAAACAAAGAGAATTGAATTTAAACATTGAAATCAAAGAAACACCTAAACATTCCAACAACTCAAACTTGAATTGTATGAACGTTTAGGCACTCTTCTCTTCCTCGTTATTGTATCACAAGGTCTAAGGTGAGTTTTGGGATAGTGTGAAGTGTTTTGGAGGGATGGGGAGTGGTTGGAGTGGTGTTTGGATTAGTAGGGAAACTCACGGATGATTTCTGGTGGTGTTTTGGATGATTTTCTGAATATGGACGAATTGAATGAGAATGAATGCAATGGATGCTTATTTATAGGTGAAATGGGGGGAACATGACAGCTAGGAGGGAATGTGGCTGCATGTTTGAATGATTAAAGGATGCATGTGGGTTGGAATTGCATGTGCAATGAATATGTGGCTGCATGTGCAAGGGGACAATCTGAAAATGCATGTGAAAGCATGTGTTGGCTGCAATGATGAAATGGATGGGAGTGCATGTGGCTTAATTAATTAAAGGGAGTGCATGTGCAATATTTTAAAGGATGGAATGCATGTGAATATGATGGAAATCTGATATGGTGATGGGAGATGCATGTGGCTGATTTATGCATGTGATTAAAGGGAGTGCATGTTTGGTTGTTGTTGGTGCAATGATGGAGGAACAAGTGCATGTGGCTGAAATGTGGAAGGTGTGTGGCTACTTCAAGTAAGAATCCTTGTGACATCAACTCTTCAATTTCGTCCATTCCTTTTGCTCCAAGTATAAGTTATCCCTTCCAAGTCCAATTTTGCTCCAAAATGCTCCAAAATGCATCTTTTTGCTTCCTTAGCCACATGAACCTAAAAACACACGAAAATGGCTTAAACGCCAAAAACAACTATGAATTAACAATATAAATGCACGAAAACAAGCTAAGTAAGTCGCCTAAATATGCTCCTATCACCTTGTTCTTACTCGCATGGCAAAGTAAAAGAAGCAATCAGCCGGCACTTGGACTCAGTCTTCCGATCTGGAGCCAACTGCCTGGAATCTATTCCTGATTGCTTACCTAGCGTTGCTCTCGAGTAGTCATCTTCAACGGTTGATACACTTCCGGAGAAGGGACCACTTCTGCAAAGGGGAGCAAGTAAGGCAAGTGAAAATGATACATTGAAGCATGTGGAGACAAACATAGGCTGAGTTATCCTCCAACCCTTTTCAATACGAATTGGAAAGATTGAACAAAGAAACAGACCAAAGGGGTAAGCTCAGACCTTCGGGGAAAACCAAAAGAATCCTCCAGCCCAGTAGCACAAAGGAAAATCAACAAGTGGAGGAGACCCAAAAGAATCCTGCTGCCCAGTTCAAGAGTAGCACAAAGGAAAATCAACGATGGGCAGAAACCAGTTCAAGAGAAAGCCTGTGGAATCACCAAGATCAATGCCTCAATACAATTACCAAGGAGTAGATGGAATTTACACTCCATAACCAGATTTGCGTCCCTAAACTCTTCTCTTTGTTAAGTGACATTCTGCCATGTTTAGTATGTTTAGTTGCTTTTTGTGTGTTTACTTATGTTTTGTGTGAATCTATGCTTAAAACATTGAGGACAATGTTTGATTTAAGTTTGGGGGGGGGGGGTAACTAAGTATATTTAATGCAAATTCGTGGGATTTTATCACCCATAACTTCAAATGTTGTTCCTTGCTGTTTTAAGGTGTTTTTAAGTTGTTTTAGAGTGTTTTAGTATGTTTTGTTTTATAACTCCGAAAATCACATAAAAATTTGAAAAACATGTTTTAAAAAGCCTAAAAAGAGTGTTTTGAGTCATTTTTGTGTGTTTGTGTCTTAGGGTACCTTCCAACAAAATGATAAGGATTTGGTTTGTAATTGCATGACTGTTAAAAAGAGTTATAAACATAGAGAAAAGTTTGATTTACTCTTGGTATATGCTTGGTTATGGTTATAATGTATGACGTCACATGCAATCATAAAAGAAAAATTCGTTTTTGTAACATGCTTGAAGGAAGGAACTCAAACAAACGCTACAACCCTGTGAGACTCGAGCCATTACCTTCTTTGGAGAGTTATTTTCTGTGATTCTTTGTTTTCTAAAGTTGTTGCATGATCTCATTATCCTTGCTTGGTTGCTACTTAGCATGCAATTGTATCATGATAGAACTAAATGCTAGAACTTATATCCGTTTCATTCAAAGCATGACATTGAATTGCATAACATATATCAAGATGAAGTTGTGTAGTTGCCACCATAGCCAAATAGCCTTACTTCCCATATTTCGTACTTGTTGTAAGTTTTAACCCCGTTGAGCCTTGTTTAGCCCATGTTCTTTGTTAACCCATATCATCCTCACTTAGCCTAGATTAGGACCATCCGTACCCTTGTTCTTGAAGCATAGTAAGCATGACGGATAATGAATTCCTTTTGATTAATATGTTGCAGAAAATAAGTGTGGGGGAAGGGATTTTTGTGTGTATGTATGTGCCTAAGTCTTAAAGGAGGCACGGGAAAAAGAAAAAAAAAAAACAAAAAAATGTGAGAAAAAGAAGAAGAAAAGAAAGAAAAAGAGTGAAAATAAGTAAGAATGAACTCACGAGCGTTGATGGTTGAAGAAAGGGTCCAAAAAGTTGAATATGGCCCTAAGTTTTGTGTGACTTTCCCTTGGGTGTTCAAAGTTGACTTCTGCGTTCTTAAGGGAATTCTAAGTGCCTAATTCAATACTTTGCTCACTATTGCTTTAAGAATGTTTGTTTATCCTTCACCTTTCATTGTTAGCCAATACCCTAGCCCCGTTACAACCCTTTGACTTCTATCTTGAGTGTTATGTGTTTCAAAATGTGGAGTTTCGAATTGATATGAGCTTATGGTGTCACTGGTTCTCGCATCTAAGTAGTAGCATTCCATTCATGAGATCATATCTAAACATGCTTATTAACTCCAGAAATTGCTTCCTTTGAAATACATATATGTGAGTGTTCGTTTTTATGTTTACATCAATCTTCTCACATATAACTAGTTTAGGGTGTGTAGTCAGAAAATCTAAGTGAAAATTGAGTGCATATCTTGTAAGGAATTGAGCAAATTCTCTAAGGCATGTTATTACATTCAAAATATAGTTTTAAATGCTTAATTGGGAATTAGTATGTGGTGACTATGATTAAGTATGTACTTAAGTGTAAAGATAACCAAAATCTGTGGGAATAATGATTTTTAACATGTCATGTGCATTGGAAATCCCTGAGACGATTGTTGGAAGGTGTAGGTTGTGTTTTGTTCGTTTTGTTTTGTTTTTGGTTTCTTTTGTTTTGTTTTGCTCGAGGACTAGCAAAAGCTAAGTGTGGGGGAATTTGATAGGAGCATATTTAGGCGACTTACTTAGCTTGTTTTCGTGCATTTATATTGTTAATTCATAGTTGTTTTTGGCGTTTAAGCCATTTTCGTGTGTTTTTAGGTTCATGTGGCTAAGGAAGCAAAAAGATGCATTTTGGAGCATTTTGGAGCAAAATTGGACTTGGAAGGGATAACTTATACTTGGAGCAAAAGGAATGGACGAAATTGAAGAGTTGATGTCACAAGGATTCCTACTTGAAGTAGCCACACACCTTCCACATTTCAGCCACATGCACTTGTTCCTCCATCATTGCACCAACAACAACATTGCACATGCACTCCCTTTAGTTAATTAACCCACATGCACCCTTTATTCTTTCATCATTCCAGCCACTCCACATCCCTCACCAAGAAATCATTCAACACATGCATCCATAATCATTTCTCCACACCAAAACCGTGCACATTCATTCCCCTTGTGCAATTCCATCATTCCACACCTCCATGGCAGCCACCAACCAACCTAGCTGTCATGTTTCCCCTTTAATCATTCAAACATTCACCCACATGCATTTCTAACCCACATGCACCCTAGATTCTAATCAGCCATTCACATTTAATCATTCATTCCCATCAGATTTCTAGCATATTCACATGCATTCCATCCTTTAAATCATTGCACATGCACTCCACATGCATTCATCCTAGCTGTCATGTTGCCCCTTTCATCATTCCCTCACATTCTTTAAATCAGCCAACACATGCATCCACCTTTCTCCCATCAGATTTCCAACATTGCACATGCATTCCCCTTACAATTTCAGCCATCCTAGCTGTTTTGCACATGCATTCACTTAACCTAGCTGTCATGTTCCCTCTCCCATCCATTCATCTCCCTATAAAAACCATACACACTTCACACAACATTCATTCACACTCATTCACACTCATTCATTCTCATTCATTCTTCCATCTTCAGAAATTCACCAAAACCCCTCCCCCTTTGCCATGCAAATCCACCAATTCCCTACAAATCCAAACACCACTCCTCTTCCATTTCCATCACTCCCCAAACCATTCACACCATCAAACTATCCTTAGACCTTGTGCTACAACGAAGAGGAAGAGAAGAGTGCCTAAACGTTCATACAATTCAAGTTTGAGTTGTTGGAATGTTTAGGTGTTTCTTTGATTTCAATGTTTAATTTCAATACTCTTTGTTTTGTACGTATGAGGAATGGAAGAGAAGAGTGCCTAAACGTTCATACAATTCAAGTTTGAGTTGTTGGAATGTTTAGGTGTTTCTTTGATTTCAATGTTATGAAGAACTAAACCCCCCTTAGCTAGGGGGTGATTCGAAATATATGTTTATGCTTACATTTTGATTTGATTACTTCTAATTGCATTTCATAAGTTGTGGATTCAATTTGTTTAACCGTTTGATTGATAACTTATTTATGTATGTTTATTGAGAGTGCACTGATGCGAGATTTATACGCACACAAATTAAACCCTCTTTTCGTCAAATTGTGGTATAAGTGTAATTAGGGATTGTTCTGGACCGGGGATTAGGAGGGATTGTTAATCACTTGGATTTGACTCAAAAACATAAAAACAAAGTTAAAAACGTTCACCAAGACTCAAAGGACACAAAACAAGTTCAAAGGACACAAAACTGCCTAAAAACACTAACTAGGCAGTTTCTGACCTTAAACCCAATGTTGGACGAATTTAAGATTATGGCTTGATTCAAACGTAAAATAACAATATAAAACACTATACTAGACTCAAAGAATGCAAAACTAAACTTTAAAACACTAAAACAAACCAAAAGACTCAAAACAACACAAACACACTCAAATCTGCCTAAAAACCACTTTCTGGGCAGATTTGAGCACAAACACAAATTTGGACGAATTTGTGTAACAAAATGACTCAAAACTCTTATAAACACAAACTAAGACACTTTCTAACTAAATTAGACAATAAAGTAAAGGGGGATTTTAATTTGACAAAAATTGAAATAACGAAACAAGTTTAATAAACTAGACATAATGTAAATATGAATGCAATGAAAATGAATGGATGAATGCTAGCTAGAAGGTTCTTCTCCACACATGTTACACTTGCATAATAAAATGATTTCCAATTGCATTTCAATAAACCATTAATTCTCAACACCCCAAGTTAACCGTGATGCACTAATTAACCTTCAAATCTTCCTAACGTTATTGAATTGGATGATGCATGCGACAATTCAAAACATTCCCCACAAGTCCTCAACATGAATGCATAGAAAAGGTACAAGCAAGAATCATTACGCTCTATGAAAATTATAAGTGTTGACGAGGCATTCGTTACTATGATTGCATGAAACTTATGCCAAGAATTCGTTTAACGCGATTGTTTATAAGCAACCTCCACTACTTGTGAATATAAGTTCGTAACTATTAGGTGAAACTCACTTATATTCTAGCGTCATATTCATGCATGAAAATTAAGCGTGCACTCTCAATAAACATACATAAATAAGTTATCAATCAAACGGTTAAACAAATTGAATCACAACTTATGAAACGCAATTAGAAGTAATCAAATCAAAATGTAAGCATAAACATATATTTCGAATTTCCTCATAACTTTGAAATCAAAGAAACACCTAAACATTCCAACAACTCAAACTTGAATTGTATGAACGTTTAGGCACTCTTCTCTTCCATTCCTCATACGTACAAAACAAAGAGTATTGAAATTAAACATTGAAATCAAAGAAACACCTAAACATTCCAACAACTCAAACTTGAATTGTATGAACGTTTAGGCACTCTTCTCTTCCTCTTCGTTGTAGCACAAGGTCTAAGGATAGTTTGATGGTGTGTTTGGGTAGTGGTGGAGGAATGGAAGGATGGTGTTTGGATTTGTAGGGGAGACTCACGGCACAAAGGGGGTGGTTTGATGGTCTACATTTCTGCAATGGATGAGTTTATGGAAGAGTGTTTGGAATGGGTGAATTTCTGGCACAAAGGCCTTATTTCTGTGGTGAATGGATCCCCCCCTTTGTGGCTGCAATGAAGGGTTATTTATAGGTGAAATGGGGGGAACATGACAGCTAGGAGGGTGGTGGAAATCTGGAATGGTGATGGGAGATGCATGTGGCTGATTTATGCATGTGATTAAAGGGTGGAAATGCATGTGCTTTGAATAAGTGGCTGCATGTGCAAGGGGACAATCTGAAAATGCATGTGAAAGCATGTGTTGGCTGCAATGATGAAATGGATGGGAGTGCATGTGGCTTAATTAATTAAAGGGAGTGCATGTGCAATGTTTTAAAGGATGGAATGCATGTGAATATGATGGAAATCTGATGGGAACTCATGGCAAGGATGATTTCTGGTGGTGAATGGGTGTATGTTTGAATGATTAAAGGGACATGTGGGTTGGAAATGATGAAGGAAATGCATGTGAGTGACAACTAGATATGTTGATGAATGCATGTGGAATGTTTGTGGTGAGTGAATGTGGTGGTGATTGTGGCTGATTTGATTTATGGAAGATGCATGTGGATTAAAGGTGAGTGAATGATTATGGAATGCAATCTGAAATGGGAGATGGAATGGGATGTTTTGCATGTGAATTAAAGAGTAAATGCATGTGAATTAAAGAGTGAATGCATGTGCAATGACAGCTAGGTTGAATATGCATGTGGAATGGCTGATTTATTTGAAGATGCATGTGCAATGAAGTGGAATGACAGCTAGGTTATGATGATGAATGCATGTGGCTGATTTAATTGAATAGGAAAGCATGTGGATTTAATGGTTTAAAGGGTGAATGCATGTGGATGCATGTGTTGATGAATGGGATTAGGAAAGGTTTAAATGTCCTAAAACTAAAGGGAACAAGGTTCCAACACTTTGGTCTTCAATTTGGTCTTCAATTTCGTCCAACACTTTGGCTCCAAGCATAAGCTATCCATCCTTAGCCCAAAAGTGCTCCAAAAGTCTCCAAATGCATCTTATTGCTCCTTTAGCCCTTTGGACCTACAAACACACGAAAATAGCTTAAAGTACTAAAATAACTAAAGAAACATAACGTAAATGCACGAGAACAAGCCATTTAAGTCGCATGAATATGCTCCTATCAAATACCCCCACACTTATCTTTTGCTAGTCCTCGAGCAAAACAAAACAACAAAAGAACACGAAACTAGACAAAACGAACAAAACACAACCTACACCTTCCAACAATCGTCTCACGGATTTCCAATGCACATGACAAGTTAAAAATCATTATTCCCACAGATTTTAGCCATCTTTACACTTAAGTACATTCTTAATCATAGTCACCACATACTAGTTCACAATTAAGCATTTAAAACACATTTCGAATGTAGTAACATGCCTTAGAGAATTTCCTCAATTCCTTACTAGAATGCACTCTATTTTCACACAGATTTTCTGACTACACACCCTACACTAGTTATATGTGAGAGATTGATGTAAACATGAAAGACTAGCATCTCACATATGTTATATCAAAGAAAGCATTTTCTGGATTTACGATAATGACATGAATATGATCTCATGAATGGAATGCTACTACTTAGAATGAGAACCAGGGATTCCATAAGCTCATATCAATTCCAAACTCCACATATTGAATACATAACATCAAGATAGAAGTTGAGGGTTGTAACGGGGCTAAGGGTAATGGTTTAACAAAGAAAGGTAAAGTAAAACAAAGGTTCTTAAAGTAATAGGAAGCGAAGTAATGAAATTGACACTTAAACTCACTTTTAATGGCAGAAATCAACTTTTAAACACAAGGGAAGATTCATGCAACAACTAGGGTCAAATTCACTCTTTTGGACCCTTCCTTCAATAACCAATGCTTGTGAGATCATTCTCACTTATTTTTCAACTCTTTTTTTTTTCTTTTCTTTCTTTTCAACAATTTTTTTTTTCTTTATTTCATTCTTTGGCCGTGCCCTATTATCTTCCCCCACACTTATTTTCTGCAGTATATTGATCAAAAGGAGTTCATTCTAAGTCATGCTTCACTATCCTTTAAGAACAAGGGGTTAACAAAGAAAATAAGCTTGAAAAGGCTCAAAAGGGGTAATCCTACAATACATGTGAAAAGGGATAGGCTTTTTGGCTTTGGCTTGACTAACAACTTCATCTTATTGTATGTTATGCAATCAATATCATGCTTTGAATGAAACGGATATTAGTTCTAGCATTTAGTTCTATCATGATACAATTGCATTCTAAGTAGCAACCAAGCAAGGAATAATGAGATCATGCAACAACTTTAGAAAACAAAGAATCACAGAAAATAACTCTCCAAAGAAAGTAATGGCTCGAGTCTCACAGGGATGTAGCGTTTGTTTGAGTTTCTTCCTTCAAGCATGTTACAAAAACGAATTTTTCTTTTATGATTGCATGTGAAGTCATACATTATAACCATAACCCAGCATATACCAAGAGTAAATCAAACTTTTCTCTATGTTAATAACTCTTTTTAACCGTCATGCAATTACAAACCAAATCCTTATCATTGTGTTGGAAGGTACCCTAAGACACAAACACACAAAAACGACTCAAAACACTCTTTTTAGGCTTTTTAAAACATGTTTTTCAAATTTTTATGTGATTTTCGGAGTTATAAAAACAAAACATACTAAAACACTCTAAAACAACTTAAAAACACCTTAAAACAGCAAGGAACAACATTTGAAGTTATGGGCGATAAAATCCCACGAATTTGCATCAAATATACTTAGTTACCCCCCCCCCCCCCCCACACTTAAATCAAACATTGTCCTCAATGTTTTAAGCATAGATTCACACAAAACATAAGTAAACACACAAAAAGCACTTAAACATACTAAACATGGCAGAATGTAATTAACAAGGAGAAGAGTTTAGAGACGCAAATCTGGTTATGGAGTGTAAATTCCATCTTCTCCTTGGTGATTGCATTGAGGCTTGATTTTGTTGATTCCACAGGGGTTCCTCCCATCATTGATTTTCCTTTGTGCTACTCTTGAACTGGGCAGCAGGATTCTTTCGGTCTCCCCCGAAGGTCTGAGCTTACTCCTTTGGTCTGTTTCTTTGTTCAATCTTTCCAATTCGTATTGAAAAGGGTTGGAGGATAACTCAGCCTATGTTTGTCTCCACATGCTTCAATGTATCATTTTCACTTGCCTTGCTTGCTCCCCTTGCAGAAGTGGTCCCTTCTCCGGAAGTGTGTCAACCGTTGAAGATGACTACTCGAGAGCAACGCTAGGTAAGCAATCAGGAATGGATTCCAGGCAGTCGGTTCCTGAACAGAAGACTGACTCCAAGTGCCTCTGATTGCTTTCGTTTACTTTGCCATGCGAGTAATAACAAGGACAAAGGAAAGGACAGGGAAAGAGCATGATATGAGATACTTTTGCTTTAGACCTTGATGATATGAGATACCTTTGCTTTTGAAGAAACGGCGAATGAAGCAGCACATGTATTTGTTGTGGTTGTCTCCACATGCTTCGATTGACCGTTTCCTTCTGCGTTATTTGTACAATATGTTTACATGTTTACATCAATCTTCTCACATATACCTAGTGTAGGGTGTGTAGTCAGAAAATCTGTGTGAAAAACGAGTGCATATCTTGTAAGGATTTGAGCAAATTCTCTAAGGCATGTTACTACATTCAAAACATAGTTTTAAATGCTTAATTGTGAAATAATATGTGGTGACTATGAGTAAGAATGTACTTAAGTGTGAAGATGACAAAAATCTATGGGACTAATGATTTTTAACTTGTCATGTGCATTGGAAATCCGTGAGACGATTGTTGGAAGGTGTAGGTTGTGTTTTGTTCGTTTTGTCTAGTTTCGTGTTCTTTTGTTGTTTTGTTTTGCTCGAGGACTAGCAAAAGATAAGTGTGGGGGTATTTGATAGGAGCATATTCATGCGACTTAAATGGCTTGTTCTCGTGCATTTACGTTATGTTTCTTTAGTTATTTTAGTCCTTTATGCTTCTTTTGTGTGTTTTCAGGTTCTAAGGGCAAAGTATGCAAAATGATGCCTTTTGGAGCCTTTTGGAGCAAATTAGAGATTGGAATGGATATCATATGCTTGGAGCCAAGAGGATTGACGAAATTGAAGGATTCCTCCTCCATTGCAGCCACATGCACATTCAATCATTCACACCAAAACCTTGCACATGCTTTCCCATTTCATTATTCATTCACCTTGCAGCCACTCCACATGCATTTCTAGCTTTTCCTTTGCATTCCCCCTTTAATCAACACATGCATCCACTCACCAAGAAATCATTCATTCCACATGCACCCAAAACACCACCAGAAATCATCATTGCCATTGTTCCTCCATCATTGCACCACAATGCAGCCACATGCACTTGTTCCTCTAACATTTCAGCCACTTGCACTCCCATTCTCTCCCAAAACCGTGCACATGCCTTCTCCTTGCATTTCCAGCCATTCCACATGCTATTTCAGCCACATGCACTCATAATCATTCAACCAACATGTGCACATGCAACCTAGCTGTCATGTTCCCCCCATTTCACCTATAAATACCCATTCATTCACACTCATTCATACACATTCATTTCACAACAGAAATTGGTCCCTTGGGGCCTTGCCTTTCACAAAGTCCATCCATTTCTTCCATAAACTCATCCATTGCAGAAATGTAGACCATCAAACTCCCTTGTGCCGTGCTCTCCCTTACAATCCAAACACCATCCTTCCATTTCCACCACTTCCCAAACCATTCACACCATCAAACTATCCCTAGACCTTGTGCTACAACGAAGAGGAAGAGAAGAGTGCCTAAACGTTCATACAATTCAAGTTTGAGTTGTTGGAATGTTTAGGTGTTTCTTTGATTTCAACGTTTAATTTCAATACTCTTTGTTTTGTACGAATGAGGAATGGATGATAAGAGGGCCTAAACGTTCATACAATTCAAGTTTGAGTTGTTGGAATGTTTAGGTGTTTCTTTGATTCTCTTTGTTTTGTACCATGAGGAACTAAACCCCCCTTGGTTAGGGGGTGATTCAAATATATGTTTATGCTTGCATTTTGATTTGAATACTTCTAATTGCGTTTCATAAGTTGTGGATTCAATTCGTTTAACTGTTTGATTGATAACTTATTTATGTATGTTCATTGAGAGTGCACACTTAATTTTCATGCATGAATATGACGCTAGAATATAAGTGAGTTTCACCTAATCGTTATGAACTTATATTCACAAGTAGTGGAGGTTGCTTATAAACAATCGCGTTAAATGAATTCTTGGCATAAGTTTCATGCAATCCATAGTAACGAATGCCTCGTCAACACTTATAATTTTCATAGAGCGTAATGATTCTTGCTTGTACCTCTTCTATGCATTCATGTTGAGGACTTGTGGGGAATGTTTTGAATTGTCGCATGCATCATCCAATTCAATAACGTTAGGAAGATTTGAAGGTTAATTAGTGCATCACGGTTAACTTGGGGTGTTGAGTATCATAGTTTATTGAAATGCAATTGGAAATCATTTTATTATGCAAGTATAACATGTATGGAGATGAACCCCTTAGCCATTCTATCATCCATTCATTCCATTCCATCAAATTCGTTTTACAATCTGTTTAGTTTATTAACTTGTTTTGTTATTTCAATTTTCGTATAAATCTAAATCCCCATTTACTTTAATGTCCAATTTAGTTAGAAATCAATTTAGTTTGTGCTTTTAAGTGTTTTGATTCATTTTATTTCCCAATTTCGTCCAGATTCACCAAAGTGCTCAAAACTGCCCAGAAAGTGATTTTAAGGCAGTTTTGAGTGTTTTGGGTGATGTTTGAGTCTTTTGGTTTGTTTTAATGTTTTAAGTGTTTAGTTTTACATTCTTTGAGTTAGTTTAGTGTTTTATATTGTGTTTTTACGTTCTTGAGTCAAGTTATTACTTAATTTCGTCCAAATTTGTGTTTGTGCTCAAATCTGCCCAGAAAGTGGTTTTTAGGCAGATTTGAGTGTGTTTGTGTTGTTTTGAGTCTTTTGGTTTGTCTTAGTGTTTTAAAGTTTAGCTTTGCATTCTTTGAGTCTAGTATAGTGTTTCATATTGTTATTTTACGTTTTTGAGTCAAATCCAAGTGGATAACAATCCCTCCTAATCCCCGGTCCAGAACGATCCCTACTTACATACTTACTACAATTGATAAAAAGAGGGTTTAATTTGTGTGCGTATAAATTCACGCATCAGTGATGAAAGAATTGGGCTAAAGTGTTTGGCTGCAACAAGGGTGAATGGAGCACACAAAGGGATGGGATTTAAGTCTTTTAGTAGTTAAAACATGCATAGCCTAACATCGTCTCATTGGTTTCATTCATGAATGATACTAAACACATGGTATCTGCAAAGAGAGTAATTCTTAGTATTCAATCAAAATAGAAGTAATGAGATCATTTAAAGTGAAATTGAAAGAAACAGATAGGAGTAGAAACACTTTAAACCCTCTCAAAGAAGCAATTAGGCTCAAAATAACTCACTAGGGTAGTCTCCACTATTCTTCTTCCAGAATTTGAGTATGGTACCTCTATCATCATAATTTCAAGAGTTATAGCCTTATAAATGACAACAAGATGCAACTCTTTTCCATAGCAACCCAATCGTTTGTTTTCAAACATAGTCCTCATATACATTCGTATTAGCATGCACAAACATTCTTAACCAAAACTAACACCTCAAACAAACACAAACACAAAACAAAACTTCCAAACCACCCCCAAACCTAATCTAAACATTGTCCTCGATGTTTAAAATTGTATGCAATGCAAGTAGGCAAAGAATATGGAATGGTAACAAAATAAACACAACATAAAGAAAAAAACACAAACCACACTAGGTTGCCTCCTAGCAAGCGCTTTATTTAATGTCTAGGCAAGACATGGTAGCTTGTTCATGGTGTTGTAAATTCAAGAACATCTACGATTTGATACACTTGCTCTTCCTCCACTTTATCCAAGTATGGTTTCAATCACTGCCCGTTGACTTTAAAAGAAGTGCCATTCTTCATGTTCTATATCTCCACAGCTCCATGGGGAAATGTTTGCAGCACTTTGAATGGTCCCACCCACCTAGACTTCAGTTTTCCTGGAAAAAGTCTCAAACGTGAGTCATACAAAAGTACCTTCATACCTTGGTGAAACTCCTTCCTTAGGATGGCCTTGTCATGATAGAGCTTAGTCCGTTCCTTGTAGATTTTGGCATTCTCATATGCCTCATTTCTAAGCTCTTCTAACTCATTAAGTTGGAGCTTCCTTGCTACTCCAGCATCCTTGTAATCAAAGTTGAACTTCTTGATGGCCCAATATGCACGGTGTTCAAGCTCCATTGGCAAATGACAAGCTTTCCCAAACACAAGGCGATAAGGACTCATACCAATGAGGGTCTTGTATGCTGTTCTATATGCCCATAGTGCATCATTTAACCTCAATGACCAATCCTTCCTTGTAGGGCTCACAGTCTTCATCAAAATGTTCTTGATCTCCCTATTGCTAATCTCCACTTGTCCAGAGGTTTGAGGATGGTACGGGGTTGCCACTTTGTGGTTGATGTTGTACTTCTTCATCAAAGATTCAAAAGGTTTGTTGCAGAAATGGCTGCCACCATCACTAATAATAGCTCTTGGAGTTCCAAACCTACAAAAATGCACATCTTTAAGAAAATTCAACACAACCTTATGATCATTAGTTCTTGTAGCAATGGCTTCAACCCATTTGGATACGTAATCCACTGCCACTAATATGTATAAGTAGCCAAAAGAGGATGGAAATGGTCCCATAAAATCGATTCCCCAAACATCAAAGAGTTCCACCACCAAAATGTTGTTCAATGGCATCTCATTTCTTCGGCTAATGTTCCCCATTTTCTGGCACCTATCACACTTAGAGCAAAAATCAAAAGCATCTTTGAATAAAGTAGGCCAAAAGAAACCAGATTGTAAAACCTTTAGAGATGTCTTTTTGGCACCAAAATGGCCTCCACATGCCAATGTGTGGCTAAATGTTAGGATGCTTTGTTGCTCACTCTCTGGGACACACCTCCTAATGATTTGATCAGGGCAATATTTAAACAAATATGGTTCGTCCCAAACATAGTGCTTTACCATGGCAAGGAACTTCTTTCTTTCCTGAAAAGAAAGGTCATTTCTCATTATACCACAAGCAAGATAATTAACAAAATCTGCATACCATGGTTCTTGTTCTTGAACAACAAGGAGTTGCTCATCTGGAAATGATTCATTTAGGGGCAAGGGTTGTCCAACTCCATGGTTTTCATTAAGCCTGGACAAATGGTCAGCCACAACATTATCATTGCCCTTCTTATCTCGAATTTCCAAGTCAAACTCTTGTAGTAAGAGTATCCATCTAATCAAGCGTGGTTTAGCATCCTTCTTTGTCATCAAGTACCTAAGGGCTGCATGATCAGAAAACACAATAACTTTAGATCCCACAAGATATGACCTAAACTTTTCTAAGGCAAAAACAACAGCAAGCAACTCCTTTTCAGTTGTGGAATAGTTAAGTTGGGCATCATGCAGAGTTCTGCTTGCATAGTAGATCACATGTGGAAGCTTGTTCACCCTCTGCCCTAAAACTGCACTAACAGATTGCATAATGGACGAGTGATCATTGAAAAGTTCTTAATGAAACGACAATAAAAACCCGCATGGCCCAAAAAACTTCTTACTCCCTTCACAGTGGTGGGGGCTACCATATTGGTGATGACGTCAATTTTGGCTTTGTCCACCTCCATTCCTTTGCTAGAGATTACATGTCCCAACACAATTCCTTGTTTCACCATAAATTGGCACTTTTCCCAATTGAGAACCAAATTTGTTTCTTGACATCTTTGAAGTACTAAAGAGAGATGGTTAAGACATTCATCAAAAGAGGAACCAAACACTGAGAAGTCATCCATAAATACCTCAATGAATCTTTCTACCATGTCAGAAAAGATGGCCAACATGCATCTTTGGAATGTTGCTGGAGCATTGCAAAGTCCAAAAGGCATTCTCCTGTATGCAAATGTGCCAAAGGGGCAAGTAAAGGTTGTTTTCTCTTGATCCTCAGGAGCGATTGCAATTTGATTGTAACATGAGTATCCATCCAGAAAACAATAATGTGAGTAACCTGCCAATCTCTCAAGCATTTGATCTATGAAAGGCATAAGAAAGTAATCTTTTCTAGTGCTAGAATTCAACTTCCTGTAATCGGTGCAAACACGCCAACTGGCCGTGGGCTTTGTGGGCACAAGCTCATTGTTTTCATTCCTCATTACTGTGATTCCCACCTTCTTAGGTACCACTTGAATAGCACTCACCCATTTGCTATCAGAAATGGGATATATGATCCCCACATCTAACAATTTCAACACCTCATTCCTAACAACCTCCTTCATGTGTGGATTGAGTCTTCTTTGTGGCTCACGGGTTGACTTTGCTCCTTCCTCCAAAAGAATTCTATGCATGCACATGGTAGGGCTTATTCCCTTGATATCTGCAATAGACCAACCAAAAACCAATTTGAACTCTTTGAACACCCTAATTAGTTTATCTTCATTTGGGGTGAGGTCAGAAGCTATGATAACTGGAAGAGTTTCAAATTCAGCTAGATATGCATATTTTAGATGTGGTGGAAGTGGTTTAAGTTCAAGTTTTGGTGCCTTAACAGTGGAAGGAGTTAGATGTGACATTGATGATTCTAAAGGCTCTAAAAGAGGTGAAACATTCAAAGGATACAATGCTAATGCTTCCAAGGCAGCTACTTCTTCCATGAGTGCATCTTCTTCATCAAACTCATCTTGAGATTGACTCAAAACAGTTTGTAATGGGTCATTCGATTGTGCCTGCAAGAACTTAGAGAATACAAGTGAATCAAGCACATCAATGGTATAACAATCAAGAGATGACGAAGGATGAGAAAGAGATTCAAACACTTTGAATTGAACTGTCTCTCCTAACACTGTCATAGTGAGGAGTCCATTTTGCACATCAATGATGGTTTTGGCCGTGGCCATGAAAGGTCTCCCAAGTAATATAGGCAACTCACGATCATGTATAGGAGCTTCTTCCATGTCCAACACTACAAAATCTGCAGGCAAGATTAGTTTATCAACTTGAACTAGAATATCTTCTACTATACCTCTTGGATATTTCACGGATCTGTCTGCAAGTTGTAATGAAATGGTGGTGACTTTCAACTCTCCCAAACCTAGTTGAAGGTACACTGAATAAGGCATTAAGTTGATGCTAGCACCCAAATCAAGCATTGCCTTCTCTACTTTCTTGTCCCCTATGGTGATGTTGATAGAGAAACTTCCTGGATCCTTGAGCTTTGGTGGAAGTTTTCTTTGCAAAACTGCACTCACATTCTCAGACACCACAACCTTCTCATGTGGTCCATACTTCCTTTTGTAGCTGTTTAACTCCTTGAAGAACTTCCCATATGCCGGCATGTTCCTAATGACATCAAGCAAAGGTAAGTTAACATTCACTTTGCTTAGTATATCAAAAATCTCCTTAAATGACTTATCCTGCTTGCTCTTGGCAAGTCTTCCAGGGAATGGTATTGGTGGAGTGTAAGGTTTCTCGGCCTTGTGAAGATTTGGTGCTTCAAAGGAGGAAGTAGCATGGCTTGGTTCCTCATTTGGTTTCTCATTATCTCCTTGAGTAACACCTGCATTCACATGATCATATTCATTAGTAACTTCATTGCCAACTCTATTATCAATAACCTTACCACTTCTAAGTGTAGCGATTGCTTTGGCTTGCTCTTGGTTCCTTTGGAGTATCACGGGTTGGCTTGGAAACTTCCCAACCTCTCTTTGGTTCAAGGCATCTGCAATCTGCCCCAATTGTGTCTCCATTTTGGTTAGGGCTGCCGAATGTTGTTGGAGAGTGCTATTTGTGGAATGTTGGAATTGCAAGGTGTTTTGGGCTAACAACTTAACCGTATCCTCAAGGGTAGTGGCAGGTTTTGGTTGGAAACTTTGGAATTGATTGTTGTTCTTCCATGAAAGGTTGGGATGATCTCTCCAACTCGGGTTATATGTATTGGAATACATATCATTCCTTGGTCTTTGATTGTAAGAATTCATTAGGTTCACTTGCTCTTGAACATACTCGGGGTAAGCCTCCCTAGATGGACATTGATGAGTAGGGTGGTTTGGTAAGTTGCAAATGGCACACACTTCATTTGCTTTTGGCACCATGTTGAGCACGGATTCAAGCTTCCTTTCTAGGTTAGCTACCTGCAACAAAAGCTCATGATTAGAACTTGTTTCATAGACTCCAACTTTCTTACCCCTTAAATCTTTGTGTTGAGCATTAAACCCCAACATCTCATAAATGTTATATGACTCTTGAGCATTCTTTTTCTTCAATGCTCCACCTGCTGCATTATCAACAGTTGATTGACAAGTTTGGGTTAGTCCATCATAGAAAATTTGCATTTGTAAGTGAAAAGGTAACCCATGGTGTGGACATTGTATCAAGAGGCCTTTAAAACGCTCCCAACACTCATTGAAAGGTTCTCCATCATCTTGTTTGAAGTTGAAGATTTGTCCCCTTAATGTGGCTGTCTTTTGAGTGGAAAAGAACTTCTCCAAGAACTTCTTAGCCACGGCATCCCATGTAGTGAGGGAACCTGGTGTTAGAGTCATCAACCAACTCTTGGCCTTATCTTTCAAGGTGTAAGGAAATACTCTCAACCGCAAATTTGCTTCACTTACTCCCTGCAAAGGTAAACCACTCACAACATTGTAAAACTCTTTAATATGAGCTAAAGGGTCTTCATTAGGTAAGCCATAAAATGAAGGAAACATATGGAAATGTGAAGATTTGAGATCATAGTTTCTAGCTTCTGTGGGCAGCAAGATGCATGAAGGTGAATTTGGTATGATTGGTTGAGCAAAATCCTCCAAAGCTCGAAGTTCATCTTCGTTGCCCGCCATCTCTTCTTCTCTTTCCCAATTAAATTGCTCAGATTCTTTACTTGTTGAACTAGGTGAATTCCCTTCCTCTTCCTCACGGCTAAAGGATGAACTTGATGGCACAAAGTTGTCCAAAGTGTGGCCCTTCAACCGTTCAATTCTTTGGCCTAACTCAACAAGTCTATTTGACATATACTACCTGAAATAAAATAACACAAGTGTGAATGAAAATCTACTAGCAAACAACAATGAAATAAACAAAAATAAACTTAAAAACGTTTGAAAGGACTAAAAGGACTCAAAACAGATTCACAAGACTCAAAACAAGCTAAAAACTCTCAAAACTGCCTAAAAACACAAACTGGGCAGTTTTGACACTAAACTCAACTTTGGACGAAAATTAGGTTTGGGCTTGACTCAAAATGCTTCAAAACACAAGATAAGACAGATTCTAAGCTTAAGACTTAACAAAATATGGGAGGAATGTATTTGGACGAAATTTAATTAAATGGACATATTGTAAAGAAAACAGATTGTAAAGCAAATTGATGTAAACCAATGGATAATGGAATGGCTAAGGGATTCCTCTCTACTCACGAAATATATGCAACTTAAACCAACTTCCAGTTACCAATTCGACAAGTTATGAACCTTGACACTAATCAAAATAGCAAACAAGCAAACAAGCAATTACAAGGGACTGAAATCAGTCCCCGGCAACGGCGCCATTTTTGTTGATGTATATTTCCTTCCTAATGCTAGAATATATTTAGTATAATGGCACAAGCAAGGGTGTCGAATCCACAGGGACTAATAGGACCTATGTAATTACTTGTTCTGCAAGAACTCTATGAAATGAATCAAACTAATCAAATGAAGCATATTTGTTGTTGTTACTTGAAAGCATAAAGAAATGAAGTAAACACAAGTAAATGAATCAATAACTAACACAATGAGATGGTTCCAAAGGAAATGAAACTAGGGATTCGGTTTCACCATTGCTCAACTAAGTCCATGTTTGTTAAGCTAGTTTGTACTCATTCATCTACCTATTTCTTGAGTTTGTTTCACTTGGACATGATCAACCATATGATGTGTGGATTTGATCAAATGTCTATAATCATGAACCTAATTGTGATGTACAACTTTGGTTCATAATCAAGAGTATGTAATGCATAAGAAACTTTCATAAAACCAAAGGGAATAACTCGGCAGGATGTTTGCTAAACATTCCCTTCATTCATTCACATATCTACCAAGATTATGCATGATGTGTGTTTTAATCTTGGCTACACAACTTTGTGATTAATTCAAATGGTGATCAAACATTAAAATCAACTCACAACGTCACAAATAAATCAGAGAATGAAACAAGAAATAGATGGACAAACTAAGCATTCTAACTTAATTACATGGCAAACTTTGCAAGGTTACATCGAATCCCTAGAGGAGGATTAGTTACACTTCATGTTTACAAAGATTTGACATAAAAATAAATAACATGAGTGAACATGGAATTAAGAAGAATAAACCCTTGAAGCAAAACTGATTTTGAAGTCCTTGAGGAGTGGCCTTCGGAGTTGGTTCTCCAAGTATGATGCAACTGAATTAGATCCGCTTGGTATGTTTTCTGCAAAGGGGAGAACAAATGGGCAGAGAATGGACAGAAAATAGGGTGAAATGGAGCGGCTATGGGTGAATAAAAATGGAATGAATGCCGAACAGTTTCTGTGAATGGTAGAAAATGTGGACAGTTTCTGTGAAAGGGAGAGGATGTGGATAGTTTTTGTGAAAGGGAGAGGATGTGGACAGTTTCTGTGAAAGGGAGAGGATGTGGACAGTTTCTGTGAAAGGGAGAGGGATAGAGTGTCGAATGCAATGGAATGGAGAATGTCGACTACTCCAATGGAGAAGGAGAATGAGTGAGGATAATAGACAGAAGTGGAGCAAGAATGTGTGTAATAGAATAATTCCGAGAGAGAAATGAGTGAGTCTCCCTTAGTGAATTTCTGAATGTGGCTAATGATGGAAAACAATCAGAATGCATGTGAAAGCTGACATGATCCATGTGAAAGGAATACTGAAAAGGGTGTGAATGTGCACGGTATGGGCATGAGGGATCTGGAATCGCATGAAATGGTTGGATGAGTGGATTTCTGGCGTGATACCTGCAAAGCATGGACATGATCTGCAGGTATGTGATTTATTTTATCCAAGATACATGTGGAATGTCTGCAAGCATGAAGTGGGGAACCTGACATTGGTTATAATAATCTGGAAATGGTATGGAAATGCACGGGATGGACATGAAGGAGTAGGAAATGCAAAGGTGATCTGTTTAGGTGTTGGGAATGCATGTGAGTGCTCGGCAAGGTGTTTGAACATGCATGTGAATGCATGTTTTGGTGTTGAAACCACATAATCTGACTTCAATGCTTGTTTTGTTTAGAATCACTCAATATAGCCGAATTGCACCACTAAACACTTCCACATCATTTCCTGAAATTCCAACATTCAAACGTCTCCTAGGTTCTTCATTTGGACTTCAATTTAAATCCCTAGAATCCTCTCCATGTTTGGAATAATGCTCAGCTACCAAAAGGAATGGTTTTTACTTCCCTTTGATCCAAATACACACTTGACTGCACACTAACACCAAATAATGTAAAATGCAACTAGTTCAATCTAAAAACATCACAAAGACGCCAAATAAGGAATATATAAATGCGTGCAAAATGAGACTTATCAAATACCCCCAAACCTGGTTTTTGCTAGTCCTCGAGCAAACTTAAAACTAAAACACACAAAACACAAACATCTAACTAAACCACTTTCGCTGGCCAAACGATTGCACTGAGCATGTGCAACAAGCCTTTGAACCTCTAGGTGTCCCTAGTTGGAGGAGTTGTGTCTCCTGAGGGCTTACAGTGATGACACCCACAAACATTTACAAAAATCTGCAAACAACTTGGTTAAAACATGCTTTAAACAAACTAATAAGAACCAATGAAGATTTTGTCATTCATTCAACTCAAAAGATTTCCACTTCAAAGAATCGTATCAATTGTAACGTATAAAGATATTTCTCCATGTCTGATAGGAGCATATTCATGCGACTTAAATGGCTTGTTCTCGTGCATTTACGTTATGTTTCTTTAGTTATTTTAGTACTTTAAGCTATTTTCGTGTGTTTGTAGGTCCAAAGGGCTAAAGGAGCAAAAAGATGCATTTTGGAGACTTTTGGAACACTTTTGGGCTAAGGACGGATAGCTTATGCTTGAAGCCAAAGTGTTGGACGAAATTGAAGACCTAATTGGAGCCAAAGTGTTGGAACCTTGTTCTCTTTAGTTTTAGGACATTTAAACCTTTCCTAATCCCAATCATGCCATGCATAACACACATCCATTCTAACACATTGTCATTGCACATGCATTTCCTTCATTAGTTAACCCACATGCACTTATCACTTATCATCACCACATATCATATCACTTAATCACTTATCACTTATCATCACCACTTAACCACTTATCATATCATAACCACATATCATATCACTTATCACTTATCACTTAACATATCATCCACCTACTTCACCTACAACATCCACCTACTTCACCTACAACATCCACCTACTTCACCTACAACATCCACTTCACCTACAACATCCACCTACTTCACCTACAACATCCACCTACTTCACCTACAAATGACATAGCCATATGTTCCCTCCACTACTCCTATAAATACCCTTGCATTCATTCATTCAAAAACATCTCATTTCATACACAACACATTACAAACACCATTCCTCATCCATTTCCATAATCCCCCAAACCTCACCTTAGACCTTGTGCTACAACAACGAGGAAGATAAGAGGGCCTAAACGTTCATACAATTCAAGTGTGAGTTGTTGGAATGTTTAGGTGTTTCTTTGATTTCAAAGTTTAAATTTAATTCTCTTTGTTTTGTACGTATGAGGAATGGAAGAGAAGAGTGCCTAAACGTTCATACAATTCAAGTTTGAGTTGTTGGAATGTTTAGGTGTTTCTTTGATTTCAAAGTTATGAGGAACTAATCCCCCTTTAGCTAGGGGGTGATTCGAAACTATGTTTATATTTGCAATATGAATTGATTACTTTTGGTTGGAATTTCATAAGTTGTGGATTCAATTCGTTTAACTGTTTGATTGATAACTTATTTATGTATGTTCATTGAGATTGCAAGCTTAATTTTCATGCATGAATATGACGCTAGAATATAAGTGAGTTTCACCTAATCGTTATGAACTTATATTCACAAGTAGTGGAGGTTGCTTATAAACAATCGTGTTAAACGAATTCTTGGCATAAGTTTCATGCTCATCATAGTAACGAATGCCTCGTCAATACTTATAGTTTTCATAATGCTTAATGATCTTTGATTGTATCTTTATTGTGCTTTTCACGTAAAGGACTTTTGGAGAATGTGGTGAATTGCGTTGCGCTAACCCATCCAATTCATTGACTTAAGGAGAACTTGACGGTTAATTTAAGCGGACCTAATTAACCCGGGGTGTTGAGTTTCACAACTTATCGAAAGACCAACTGAGAATCAATATTGTATGCAAGTGTAACATGTGTGGAGAAGAACCCCTTGGCTATTCCATCATCCATATTTTCATCACATTTATATTTACGTTTTGCCTTTAATTACAATTTGTGCAATTTAGCTAATTTCGTCAAATCAAACCCCCCCCTTTACTTTCTTGTTCTTTAGTGCTTAGAATCTGTTTAGTTTATGTTTTAAAGTATTTTTTTTTGTTTTTGGTTTGTCTTAGTATTTTAAACTATTCTTTGAGTCTAGTTTAGTGTTTTAAACTTTATTTTACGTTTTTGAGTCAGTTTCCAAGAGATTTGCAATCCCTCCTAATCCCCGGTCCAGAACGATCCCTACTTATACTTATACTACAATTGTCAAAAAGAGGGTTTAATTTGTGTGCGTATAAATCTCGCATCAAATTTTGGCGCCGTTGCCGGGGATTAGAAAATTTGCTAATCCCTTGGATTGTTTGTTTCTGTATTGTCTTTTAGATTTAGTTTTTATTTGTGTTTTGTTTGTTAAGAACAACATGGCACTTGATAACGCTTCTCTTTTGTCACAGCTCATGGAAAGGTCCCAAATGCAAAGAGTTGATATATCTAATCTTCAATCAAGGAATAACGTGTTTTCCAATACTTACAATTCGGATTGGAGTGATCATTCAAACTCTATGTGGTGGGAACCTCAAAATGCTCAACAAGGAGGATATTGGCAGCCACCACAACCTCATATTCAATATGCCCAACCAAACTCAAGTTCGTCAATAGATTATAATCAAAAGCTTAATGAATTAATTTGTTTGGTGCAGGGCTCACAAAATCAAGACAATGAGGCTCAACAAGAAGGATATTGGCAGCCATATGAGGAGTCATATTCAACGCCTATGCAGCCACCACAAAGGTTGGACCACTTGGATAAGCAAATTGGGCAGATCGCGGAGTTCGTAGGACAGTTTCGAGACCAAGGCGAACTCCCTAGTTCAACCATTGCAAATCAGAAGGGAGAATTTGAAAACACCAATGCTATCATGTTGAGAAGTGACAAGGAGGTTGGAACGGACCCTCAACCATCAAAATCAAATCACAAGGAAGAGGAATACACCCAACCCACGGAAAGGGTGGAAACACCTTTACCGGAGGCACCTATTGCTCCTATGCCATCTAATACAGCTATGGTTGTTCCAAATTTCATTATTTTTAACCCCGTTCCAACAAGTATCCCTATTCCTTGCAGATTCATGACTTCCAAGGAAGAAGAAGGTGAAAAAGACATCTTGGAAGCCCTTTCAAAGGTGACAAGTAGGGAATGTCATGAATTCATCAAAGAGGACGTTCTTGAAACCACAAAATCCAAAGAAGTTAAATTTGATGACATTGGACAAGTCATAACCATCACTTGCAATCTGGCCAAGTCCAATATCCCTGAAACTTTCAAAGGAGTGGTGTTTGTCATTGAGTTCTTGTCGGACAAAACAAGTAAGTTTTTTTCAAATTCCTTTACATTTTATACTAACTTGCTGTTTTTTATGAATCAGGCACCTACACTAGAATTCAAACCATTGCCGGTTCACTTCAAGTATCACCTTCCATTCAAGGACCAATTCCATGTCGTTTGATTTTATTTATGTTAATAAAAAATAAAAAAATAAACATAAATAAATAAAAAATAAAAAAAAGAGATAGAAAGATACTAAACATGGAGAAAGGTGGAGCTTCACAAAGGTTGTTTGCGTGAAGCCCCACTACGAGGCGCAGAAGCGGAAGGCATAGAAGCGGGAGGCATAGAAGCGGGAGGCATCGGAGCGGGAGACATCGGAGCTAGAGCATTCCAGGCCTCAATACTTGGCCAAGCGCTGGATGACCCAGGAAAAAGGTGCCTCTGGAGATAAGACGCAAGCCTTTGACGGTCACTGTGAATTCGACCCTCAGATTCTTGCAGCTCATCAAGCTTCCTCTTCATCCCCGACGAATAGTTATTTGCAAGCACATGCAAACTTCTATTCTCGTACTTAAGCTGCTGGATCTCTTGCTTAAGTCTTTCCACCTCTGCCATCAACGATTCTACTTGGCGGGACCGAGCAAGCAGGCGTTGGCCCATGTTGGACACAGAACTCGCACACTGAACACTAAGTGCGAGGGACTCTTGAACGGCCAACTCATCGGACCGTCCTGACAGCAGCCTACTATCTTTCGGAGTGAGGAGGTTTTTAGCTACTATTGTAGCTGTTGTGGCGTCCTGCATCACAGAGTCTTCACCTGAAAGAGGACCGTTAGAAGATAAAAAAGAAGGGCGCCATACATTACCTTGACGGGGCGCAACCGGATCGCTGCTGAGACTCAAATCTAAGCTAAGGTTCGATGAGTTTGCCATTTTTTTCAAAAGTGTTCAAAGAGAAGGGGTGGATGGAGTTAAAATTTCACAAAGGGCCGGAGTCGAGTTTCAGGAATGGGAAATCTTCAGAGTGTGTGTGTTGGGGTGATTGATAGCTCTATAAAAAGCCAAGACGACGCGTCCACCGATTCAAAGAGCCGGATTTTCCGGCGTAATTTAGGCGACGCTCCCTCGGCTTTTCAGAAAACGCGTTCAACTTTGTCAAAAGATTTCTGACAAAGCTGAAAACACGTGGAGGCCATCATCGCATCTACACATCTTTAGCCAACAAGCGCAAAGTTCGGCGACGCTTTCTCTGCTTTTCAGAAGACGCATGCAGCTTTGTCAAAAGGAGCCGCATCTGCACTACCACGTGTCGTTCAGAAAGCGAAGGGGCGTCGTTCAGAAATCGAAGGGGCGCCTGCTCAGAAATCGAAGAGGCGTATTCAAAGATCGAAGAGGCGCCACTATTTGAAAGAGCCGGATTTGCGGGATCAAAACGTTTGTCGACAAGGGTAAAAAGTACCACCACTTGATATTATCTCTATATATGTCGACCTTCGTCTTTTATGGCAGGGCAAACCTGAAGAAAATGCCCAACTCTCCCTCACCTCTGAGGGCGCACTCCCAGCAAAGCCTTTCGAAATACTCAATTTTTTCTTCTTCCCCAAAGATGATACCAGATGCCTGGAGTACATATAACCCAGGAGGAAACGGCGGATTGAAGCATGTGCTGATTCATTCACCGCTTCTTCAAAGCAAAGGTATCTCATATCATCAAGGTCAAAAGCAAAAGTATCTCATATCATGCTCTTTCCCTGTCTTTTTCTTTGTCCTTGTTCTTACTCGCATGGCAAAGTAAAAGAAGCAATCAGCCGGCACTTGGAGTCAATCTTCCGATCTGGAGCCAACTGCCTGGAATCTACTCCTGATTGCTTACCTAGCGTTGCTCTCGAGTAGTCATCTTCAACGGTTGATACACTTCCGGAGAAGGGACCACTTCTGCAAAGGAGAGCGAGTAAGGCAAGTGAAAATGATACATTGAAGCATGTGGAGTGATGTGAGAATTACTTGACACTCAAATTAAACCCTCGTTTGACAATTGTAGTAGAATGGATAAGTGAGGGATCGTTCTAGACTGGGGATTAGGAGGGCTTGCTAAAACCTTCTAAATTGACTTAAAAACATAAAAACACAATATGAAACACTATACTAGACTCAAAGAATTCAAAACTAAAAATAAGAAAGATTAAGACTAAGACTTAAACGAAATATGGGGGGATTGATTTTGGACGAATTTAAACTAAAATGGATAGATTGTAAAGAAAACAAATTGTAAATATGAAATTGACGGAAATGAATGGATAGTATGGCTAGCTAAGGGGTTCATCTCCATACATGTTACACTTGCATAATAAAATGATTTCCAATTGCATTTCAATAAACCATGAATTCTCAACACCCCGGGTTAATTAGGTCCGCTTAAATTAACCGTCAAGTTTTCCTTAAGTTAATGAATTGGATGATTGCATACGACAACCCAAAGCATTCCTCACAAGTTCCCTACATGAATTGCATAATAGAGAAACAAGCAAGAATCATTAAGCATCATGAAAACTATAAGTGTTGACGAGGCATTCGTTACTATGATTGCATGAAACTTATGCCAAGAATTCGTTTAACGCGATTGTTTATAAGCAACCTCCACTACTTGTGAATATAAGTTCATAACGATTAGGTGAAACTCACTTATATTCTAGCGTCATATTCATGCATGAAAATTAAGCGCGCATTCTTAATAAACATACATAAATAAGTTATCAATCAAACGGTTAAACAAATTGAATCCACAACTTATGAAACGCAATTAGAAGTAATCAAATCAAAATGCAAGCATAAACATATATTTCGAATCCCCCCCTAGCTAAAGGGGGGTTTAGTTCCTCATACAAAACAAAGAGAATTGAAATTAAACATTGAAATCAAAGAAACGCCTAAACATTCCAACAACTCAAACTTGAATTGTATGAACGTTTAGGCCCTCTTCTCTTCCTCTTTATTGTAGCATAAGGTCTAGGGATAATTGGTTTGGGGGATGGAAGTGTGGAATGGAAAAGGAGTTATGGAAATAGGTGAGGAGTGGTGGAGAAAATGGTGCAGAAAATGGAGAGAAACTCACGGCTAGAGAAGGAATGGAGTGTTTGTGTTGTGGTATCTACAATGGAATGAGATGAGATGTAGTGGGGAGTGAATGAATGACAAATGAATGAGAATGCAAGGGTATTTATAGGAGGAATGGAGGTGTATATGGCTGTTTGTTTAGGATGCAAGTGGCTAATTAATGATGGAAAAATAGCTAGGAAAACATGTGAAAGCTGGAATTGCATGTGAAGGTGTTGGAATGGTGTGTGAAGGCACGGCATAGGGATGAAATGAATGATTAAATGTGCATTGATGGAATGATGAAGAATAAAGGATGCATGTGGGTTGAAAATGGCTGAAACAAAGGGGGAATAATGATGAAGAAAAGCTGGAAATGTTAGGGAATGTGCATGGCATAGGAAAGTGAATGTAGATGGGTGCATGTGTTGGTGATTTGTTTGTTGGGAAAAACTTGTGAAAGCATGTGAATGTTGTTTGTGTGAAGTGTGTGTGAATGCATGTGGATTAAAGAGTGAATGATGGCTGAAATAATGATGGAAAACAGCTAGGAAAAGTATGGAATGCATGTGAAATGTAAAGGGAAAAACTGGAAATGGGAATGAAGGCCACGGCATGGGATGGAGAATTGATTATGGATGCATGAGTTGAATGATTTCTTGGTGAGGGATGTGGAGTGGTTGAATGTGGTGCAATGATAATGTTTTGTGGCTGAATTGGTGGTGGAATTATGATGGGAGTGCATATGATTAAAGAGTGGGAGTGCATGTGGGTGAATGTGAAGGGAATGCATGTGTTGATGACTAGGTTAGTGGGTGGAAATCTGAAAATGGCATAAGGGAATGGGAGCTCACGGTTTTGAGTTGTTTGTTTGTGTGAAGTGTGTGTGAATGCATGTGAAGATGCTAATAAATAATGCATGTAGGGTTAGGAAATAAAATCATAACTTAAAGGGAGATGATTAAAGGGTGTTGAAAGGTTTGAAATGCATGTGTTGAATTGGTGGTTGAATGATGAAAGAATAAGTGAATGATTATGATAAGTGATAAGTGAATGATTATGATAAGTGTATGATATGTTAAGTGATAAATGAATGATATGTGGTGAGTGATAAGTGAATGGAAGTGATAAGTGATAAGTGAATGGAAGTGATAAGTGATAAGTGAATGGAAGTGATAAGTGAATGCTTATAATAAGTGAATGATATGATAAATGAATGCTTTAAGTGTTTAAAATAGGGAACAAAGCCCTTCCTTGCATGGCAATGAAGGGAGACACAAGGAAACACACGACAATGTCCTAAGGTTGCAAGGAATGTTGTTTTTGTGTTCTAAAATGCGTAGGAGTCTTCAATGATGCTTAAACATGAGGTCTTTTAGGATTTAACTTTCCTACTTCAAGTCTTTAATTTCGTCCATCCTCTTGGCTCCAAGCATATGATATCCATTCCAATCTCTAATTTGCTCCAAAAGGCTCCAAAAGGCATCCTTTTGCATACCTTGCCCTTAGAACCTGAAAACACACAAAAGAAGCATAAAGGACTAAAATAACTAGAGAAACATAACGTAAATGCACGAGAACAAGCCATTTAAGTCGCATGAATATGCTCCTATCAAATACCCCCACACTTATCTTTTGCTAGTCCTCGAGCAAAACAGAAAGAAAAACAAAACAAAACCAAACGAAACAAAACAAGTAAAACACAACCTAAACCTTCCAACACCCGTCTTAGGGATTTCCAATGCACATGACACGTTAAAAATCATCATTCCCACAGATTTTAGTCATCTTCACACTTAAGTACATTCTTAATCATAGTCACCATATACTAGTTCACAATTAAGCATTTAAAACCATATTTTGAATGTAGTAACATGCCTTAGAGAATTTGCTCAATTCCTTACAAGATATGCACTCGACTTTCACTCAGATTTTCTAACTACACACCCTAATCTAGTCATATGTGAGAAGATTGATGTAAACATGAAAACGAACACTCACATATATGTATCACAAAGAACGCAATTTCTGGAGTTAAATAAGCATGTTTAGATATGATCTCATGAATGGAATGCTACTACTTAGATGCGAGAACCAGTGACACCATAAGCTCATATCAATTCCAAACTCCACAAATTGAAACACATAACACTCAAGATAGAAGCATAAGGGTTGAAACGGAGCTAAAGGTGTTTGGCTAACAAAGAAGGGATATGGAAAACAAAGGTTCTTAAAGAAATAGCGAGCAAAGCATTTGAATTAACGTAGAATTCACTTTTGAATGAAAACTCAACTTTTGAACAACAAGGGGGAACAAGCTCTTTTTCCTTTCTTTCTTTTCTTTTCTGTTTTTCTTTTTCATATGTTTTTCACAATTTTTTTTTTTTTTTTTCTTTTCTTTTGACTCTCAAAACATACAAACTTAAGAACAAACTTTTACTCCCCCACACTCATTTTCTTGCAAAATGTACTCAAAAGGAATTCATTTAAGTCATGCTCACTATCTAATAAGAACAAGGGTATGGATGGTCCTAATCTAGGCTAGGTAAGGGGTGATATGGTTAGCAAAGAAAATAGGTTAAACGAGGCTCAACGGTGTTAAGACTTACAATATATACGAAATATGGGAAGTAAGGCTATTTGGCTATGGTGGCAACTACACAACTTCATCTTGATATATGTTATGCAACTCAATATCATGCTTTGAATGAAACGGATATAAGTTCTAGCATTTAGTTCTATCATGATACAATTGCATTCTAAGTAGCAACCAAGCAAGGAATAATGAGATCATGCAACGACTTTAGAAAACAAGAAATCACAGATTATACTCTCCAAAGAACGTTATAGGCTCAAGTCTCTCAGGGTTGTAGCGTTTGTTTGAGTTCCTTCCTTCAAGCATGTTACATAACTAATTTTTTTCTTTTATGATTGCATGTGAAGTCATACATTATAACCATAACCAAGCATATACCAAGAGTAAATCAAACTTTTCTCTATGTTTATAACTCTTTTTAACAGTCATGCAATTAGAAACCAAATCCTTATCATTGTGTTGGAAGGTGACCTACGACACAAAAACGACTCAAAACACTCTTTTTAGGCTTTTCAAAACATGTTTTTCAAATTTTTATGTGATTTTCGAATTTTTAAGTCAAAACACACTAAACACGCTTAAAAACACCTTAAAACAGCAAGAAACAACATGTGAAGTAATGGGTGATAAAATCTCACGAATTTAAATTAACAACATTAGTTACCCCCCCCCCCCCCCACACTTAAATCAAACATTGTCCTCAATGTTTTAAGCATAGATTCACACAAAGCATAAGTAAATACAAAAAGCACTTAACATACTAAACATGGCAGAATGTAATTAACAAAGAGAAGAGTTTAGAGATGCAAATCTGGTTATAGAGTGTAAATTCCATCTTCTCCTTGGTAATTGCATTGAGGCTTTGATCTTCGTGATTCCACAGGCTTACTCATGAACTGGTTTCTGCCCATCGTTGATTTTCCTTTGTGCTACTTCTTGAACTGGGCAGCAGGATGGTTCTTTTGGTTTCCCCCGAAGGTCTGAGCTTATCCCTTTTATCTGTTTCTTTGTTCAATCTTTCCAATTCGTATTGAAAAGGGTTGGAGGATAACTCAGCCTATGTTTGTCTCCACATGCTTCAATGTATCATTTTCACTTGCCTTACTCGCTCCCCTTTGCAGAAGTGGTCCCTTCTCCGGAAGTGTATCAACCGTTGAAGATGACTACTCGAGAGCAACGCTAGGTAAGCAATCAGGAATAGGTTCCAGGCAGTTGGCTCCAGATCGGAAGACTGACTCCAAGTGCCGGCTGATTGCTTCTTTTACTTTGCCATGCGAGTAAGAACAAGGACAAAGAAAAAGACAGGGAAAGAGCATGATATGAGATACTTTTGCTTTTGACCTTGATGATATGAGATACCTTTGCTTTGAAGAAGCGGTGAATGAATCAGCACATGCTTCAATCCGCCGTTTCCTCCTGGGTCATATGTACTCCAGGCATCTGGTATCATCTTAGGGGAAGAAGAAAGAATTGAGTATTTTGAAAGGCTTTGCTGGGAGTGCGCCCTCAGAGGTGAGGGAGAGTTGGGCATTTTCTTCAGGTTTGCCCTGCCATAAAAGACGAAGGTCGACATATATAGAGATAATATCAAGTGGTGGTACTTTTTACCCTTGTCGACAAACGTTTTGATCCCGCAAATCCGGCTTTTTGAAATAGTGGCGCCTCTTCGATCTTTGAACACGCCTCTTCGATTTCTGAGCAGGCGCCCCTTCGATTTCTGAACGACGCCCCTTCTCTTTCTAAACGACACGTGGTAGTGCAGATGCGACTCCTTTTGACAAAGCTGCACGCGTTTTCTGAAAAGCAGAGAAAGCGTCGCCGAACTTTGCGCTTGTCGGCTAAAGACGTGTAGTTGCGATGATGGCCTCCACGTGTTTTCAGCTTTGTCAGAAATCTTTTGACAAAGTTGAACGCGTTTTCTGAAAAGCCGAGGGAGCGTCGCCTAACTTACGCCGGAAAATCCGGCTCTTTGAATCGGTGGACGCGTCGCCTTGGCATTTTATAGAGCTATCGATCACCGCCAACATACACACTCTGAAGAACTCCCATTCTTGAAAATCGACTCCGACCCTTTGAAAATTTTAACTCCATCCACCCCTTCTCTTTGAACACTTTTGAAAAAAATGGCAAACTCATCGAACCTTAGCTTAGATTTGAGTCTCAGCAGCGATCCGGTTGCGCCCCGTCAAGGTAATGTATGGCGCCCTTCTTTTTTATCTTCTAACGGTCCTCTTTCAGGTGAAGACTCTGTGATGCAGGACGCCACAACAGCTACAATAGTAGCTAAAAACCTCCTCACTCCGAAAGATAGTAGGCTGCTGTCAGGACGGTCCGATGAGTTGGCCGTTCAAGAGTCCCTCGCACTTAGTGTTCAGTGTGCGAGTTCTGTGTCCAACATGGGCCAACGCCTGCTTGCTCGGTCCCGCCAAGTGGAATCGTTGATGGCAGAGGTGGAAAGACTTAAGCAAGAGATCCAGCAGCTTAAGTACGAGAATAGAAGTTTGCATGTGCTTGCAAATAACTATTCGTCGGGGATGAAGAGGAAGCTTGATGAGCTGCAAGAATCTGAGGGTCGAATTCACAGTGACCGTCAAAGGCTTGCGTCTTATCTCCAGAGGCACCTTTTTCCTGGGTCATCCAGCACTTGGCCAAGTATTGAGGCCTGGAATGCTCTAGCTCCGATGCCTCCCGCTCCGATGGCTTCCGCTCCGATGCCTCCCGCTTCTATGCCTCCCGCTTCTATGCCTTCCGCTTCTGCGCCTCGTAGTGGGGCTTCACGCAAACAACCTTTGTGAAGCTCCACCTTTCTCCATGTTTAGTATCTTTCTATCTCTCTTTTTTTTTTTTTCTTTTTTTTTTTTTTTATTTATTTTTTATTTTTTATTAACATAAATAAAATCAAACAGCATGAAATTGGTCCTTGAATGGAAGGTGATACTTGAAGTGAACCGGCAATGGTTTGAATTCTAGTGTAGGTACCTGATTCATAAAAAACAGCAAGTTAGTATAAAATGTAAAGGAATTTGAAAAAAACTTACTTGTTTTGTCCGACATGAACTCAATGACAAACACCACTCCTTTGAAAGTTTCAGGGATATTGGACTTGGCCAGATTGCAAGTGATGGTTATGACTTGTCCAATGTCATCAAATTTAACTTCTTTGGATTTTGTGGTTTCAAGAACGTCCTCTTTGATGAATTCATGACATTCCCTACTTGTCACCTTTGAAAGGGCTTCCAAGATGTCTTTTTCACCTTCTTCTTCCTTGGAAGTCATGAATCTGCAAGGAATAGGGATACTTGTTGGAACGGGGTTAAAAATAATGAAATTTGGAACAACCATACCTGTATTAGATGGCATAGGAGCAATAGGTGCCTCCGGTAAAGGTGTTTCCACCCTTTCCGTGGGTTGGGTGTATTCCTCTTCCTTGTGATTTGATTTTGATGGTTGAGGGTCCGTTCCAACCTCCTTGTCACTTCTCAACATGATAGCATTGGTGTTTTCAAATTCTCCCTTCTGATTTGCAATGGTTGAACTAGGGAGTTCGCCTTGGTCTCGAAACTGTCCTACGAACTCCGCGATCTGCCCAATTTGCTTATCCAAGTGGTCCAACCTTTGTGGTGGCTGCATAGGCGTTGAATAGAACTCCTCATATGGCTGCCAATATCCTTCTTGTTGAGCCTCATTGTCTTGATTTTGTGAGCCCTGCACCAAACAAATTAATTCATTAAGCTTTTGATTATAATCTATTGACGAACTTGAGTTTGGTTGGGCATATTGAATATGAGGTTGTGGTGGCTGCCAATATCCTCCTTGTTGAGCATTTTGAGGTTCCCACCACATAGAGTTTGAATGATCACTCCAATCCGAATTGTAAGTATTGGAAAACACGTTATTCCTTGATTGAAGATTAGATATATCAACTCTTTGCATTTGGGACCTTTCCATGAGCTGTGACAAAAAAGAAGCGTTATCAAGTGCCATATTGTTCTTAACAAACAAAACACAAATAAAAACTAAATCTAAAAGACAATACAGAAACAAACAATCCAAGGGATTGGCAAATTTTCTAATCCCCAGCAACGGCGCCAAAATTTGATGTGAGAATTACTTGACACTCAAATTAAACCCTCGTTTGACAATTGTAGTAGAATGGATAAGTGAGGGATCGTTCTAGACCGGGGATTAGGAGGGCTTGCTAAAACCTTCTAAATTGACTTAAAAACATAAAAACACAATATGAAACACTATACTAGACTCAAAGAATTCAAAACTAAAAATAAGAAAGATTAAGACTAAGACTTAAACGAAATATGGGGGGATTGATTTTGGACGAATTTAAACTAAAATGGATAGATTGTAAAGAAAACAAATTGTAAATATGAAATTGACGGAAATGAATGGATAGTATGGCTAGCTAAGGGGTTCATCTCCATACATGTTACACTTGCATAATAAAATGATTTCCAATTGCATTTCAATAAACCATGAATTCTCAACACCCCGGGTTAATTAGGTCCGCTTAAATTAACCGTCAAGTTTTCCTTAAGTTAATGAATTGGATGATTGCATACGACAACCCAAAGCATTCCTCACAAGTTCCCTACATGAATTGCATAATAGAGAAACAAGCAAGAATCATTAAGCATCATGAAAACTATAAGTGTTGACGAGGCATTCGTTACTATGATTGCATGAAACTTATGCCAAGAATTCGTTTAACGCGATTGTTTATAAGCAACCTCCACTACTTGTGAATATAAGTTCATAACGATTAGGTGAAACTCACTTATATTCTAGCGTCATATTCATGCATGAAAATTAAGCGCGCATTCTTAATAAACATACATAAATAAGTTATCAATCAAACGGTTAAACAAATTGAATCCACAACTTATGAAACGCAATTAGAAGTAATCAAATCAAAATGCAAGCATAAACATATATTTCGAATCCCCCCCTAGCTAAAGGGGGGTTTAGTTCCTCATACAAAACAAAGAGAATTGAAATTAAACATTGAAATCAAAGAAACGCCTAAACATTCCAACAACTCAAACTTGAATTGTATGAACGTTTAGGCCCTCTTCTCTTCCTCTTTATTGTAGCATAAGGTCTAGGGATAATTGGTTTGGGGGATGGAAGTGTGGAATGGAAAAGGAGTTATGGAAATAGGTGAGGAGTGGTGGAGAAAATGGTGCAGAAAATGGAGAGAAACTCACGGCTAGAGAAGGAATGGAGTGTTTGTGTTGTGGTATCTACAATGGAATGAGATGAGATGTAGTGGGGAGTGAATGAATGACAAATGAATGAGAATGCAAGGGTATTTATAGGAGGAATGGAGGTGTATATGGCTGTTTGTTTAGGATGCAAGTGGCTAATTAATGATGGAAAAATAGCTAGGAAAACATGTGAAAGCTGGAATTGCATGTGAAGGTGTTGGAATGGTGTGTGAAGGCACGGCATAGGGATGAAATGAATGATTAAATGTGCATTGATGGAATGATGAAGAATAAAGGATGCATGTGGGTTGAAAATGGCTGAAACAAAGGGGGAATAATGATGAAGAAAAGCTGGAAATGTTAGGGAATGTGCATGGCATAGGAAAGTGAATGTAGATGGGTGCATGTGTTGGTGATTTGTTTGTTGGGAAAAACTTGTGAAAGCATGTGAATGTTGTTTGTGTGAAGTGTGTGTGAATGCATGTGGATTAAAGAGTGAATGATGGCTGAAATAATGATGGAAAACAGCTAGGAAAAGTATGGAATGCATGTGAAATGTAAAGGGAAAAACTGGAAATGGGAATGAAGGCCACGGCATGGGATGGAGAATTGATTATGGATGCATGAGTTGAATGATTTCTTGGTGAGGGATGTGGAGTGGTTGAATGTGGTGCAATGATAATGTTTTGTGGCTGAATTGGTGGTGGAATTATGATGGGAGTGCATATGATTAAAGAGTGGGAGTGCATGTGGGTGAATGTGAAGGGAATGCATGTGTTGATGACTAGGTTAGTGGGTGGAAATCTGAAAATGGCATAAGGGAATGGGAGCTCACGGTTTTGAGTTGTTTGTTTGTGTGAAGTGTGTGTGAATGCATGTGAAGATGCTAATAAATAATGCATGTAGGGTTAGGAAATAAAATCATAACTTAAAGGGAGATGATTAAAGGGTGTTGAAAGGTTTGAAATGCATGTGTTGAATTGGTGGTTGAATGATGAAAGAATAAGTGAATGATTATGATAAGTGATAAGTGAATGATTATGATAAGTGTATGATATGTTAAGTGATAAATGAATGATATGTGGTGAGTGATAAGTGAATGGAAGTGATAAGTGATAAGTGAATGGAAGTGATAAGTGATAAGTGAATGGAAGTGATAAGTGAATGCTTATAATAAGTGAATGATATGATAAATGAATGCTTTAAGTGTTTAAAATAGGGAACAAAGCCCTTCCTTGCATGGCAATGAAGGGAGACACAAGGAAACACACGACAATGTCCTAAGGTTGCAAGGAATGTTGTTTTTGTGTTCTAAAATGCGTAGGAGTCTTCAATGATGCTTAAACATGAGGTCTTTTAGGATTTAACTTTCCTACTTCAAGTCTTTAATTTCGTCCATCCTCTTGGCTCCAAGCATATGATATCCATTCCAATCTCTAATTTGCTCCAAAAGGCTCCAAAAGGCATCCTTTTGCATACCTTGCCCTTAGAACCTGAAAACACACAAAAGAAGCATAAAGGACTAAAATAACTAGAGAAACATAACGTAAATGCACGAGAACAAGCCATTTAAGTCGCATGAATATGCTCCTATCATGGAGACAAACATAGGCTGAGTTATCCTCCAACCCTTTTCAATACGAATTGGAAAGATTGAACAAAGAAACAGACCAAAAGGGTAAGCTCAGACCTTCGGGGGAGACCAAAAGAACCATCCTGCTGCCCAGTTCAAGAAGTAGCACAAAGGAAAATCAATGATGGGCGGAAACCAGTTCGAGAGTAAGCCTGTGGAATCATCAAGATCAAGCCTCAATGCAATCAACAAAGAGAAGAGGGAATTTACACTCCATAACCAGATTTGCGTCCCTAAACTCTTCTCTTTGTTAATTACATTCTGCCATGTTTAGTATGTTTAGTTGTTGTTTGTGTGTTTACTTATGTTTTGTGTGAATCTATGCTTAAAACATTGAGGACAATGTTTGATTTAAGTGTGGGGGGGTAACTAATGTTGTTAATGCAAATTCGTGGGATTTTATCACCCATAACTTCAAATGTTGTTCCTTGCTGTTTTAAGGTGTTTTTAAGTTGTTTTAGAGTGTTTTAGTATGTTTTGTTTTTATAACTCCGAAAAGCACATAAAAATTTGAAAAATTGTTTTGAAAAGCCTAAAAAGAGTGTTTTGAGTCGTTTTTGTGAGTTTGTGTCTTAGGGTACCTTCCAACACAATGATAAGGATTTGGTTTGTAATTGCATGACTGTTAAAAAGAGTTATAAACATAGAGAAAAGTTTGATTTACTCTTGGTTTATGCTTAGTTATGGTTATAATGTATGACTTCACATGCAATCATAAAAGAAAAATTCGTTTTTGTAACATGCTTGAAGGAAGGAACTCAAACAAACGCTACAACCCTGTGAGACTCGAGCCATTACCTTCTTTGGAGAGTTATTTTTTGTGATTCTTTGTTTTCTAAAGTTGTTGAATGATCTCATTATTCCTTGCTTGGTTGCTACTTAGAATGCAATTGTATCATGATAGAACTAAATGCTAGAACTTATATCCGTTTCATTCAAAGCATGATATTGAGTTGCATAACATATATCAAGATGAAGTTGTGTAGTTGCCACCATAGCCAAATAGCCTTACTTCCCATATTTCGTATATATTGTAAGTCTTAACACCGTTGAGCCTCGTTTAACCTATTTTCTTTGCTAACCATATCACCCCTTACCTAGCCTAGATTAGGACCATCCGTACCCTTGTTCTTAAAAGATAGTGAGCATGACTTAAATGAATTCCTTTTGAGTACATTTTGCAAGAAAATGAGTGTGGGGGAGTAAAAGTTTGTTCTTAAGTTTGTATGTTTTGAGAGTCAAAAGAAAAGAAAAAAAAAAAAATTGTGAAAAACATATGAAAAAGAAAAACAGAAAAGAAGAGAAAAGAAAGAAAGAAAAAAAAAAAAAAGAGCTTGTTCCCCCTTGTTGTTCAAAAGTTGAGTTTTCATTCAAAAGTGAATTCTACGTTAATTCAAATGCTTTGCTCGCTATTTCTTTAAGAACCTTTGTTTTCCATATACCTTCTTTGTTAGCCAAATACCTTTAGCCCCGTTACACCCCTTTGACTTCTATCTTGATCGTTATGTGTTCAATAATGTGGAGTTTGAAATTGATATGAGCTTATGGAATCACTGGTTCTCATTCTAAGTAGTAGCATTCCATTCATGAGATCATATTCATGTCATTATCGTAAATCCAGAAAATGCTTTCCTTGTTATAACATATGTGAGTGTTCGTCTACATGTTTACATCAATCTTCTCACATATAACTAGTGTAGGGTGTGTAGTCAGAAAATCTGTGTGAAAAACGAGTGCATATCTTGTAAGGATTTAAGCAATTTCTCTAAGGCATGTTACTACATTCGAAATGTGTTTTAAATGCTTAATTGTGAACTAGTATGTGGTGACTATGATTAAGAATGTACTTAAGTGTAATGATGGCAAAAATCTGTGGGAATGATGATTTTTAACTTGTCATGTGCTTTGGAAATCCCTAAGACGGTTGTTGGAAGGTTTAGGTTGTGTTTTACTTGTTTTGTTTCGTTTGATTTTGTTTTGTTTTTCTTTCTGTTTTGCTCGAGGACTAGCAAAAGATAAGTGTGGGGGTATTTAATAGGAGCATATTCATGCGACTTAAATGGCTTGTTCTCGTGCATTTACGTTATGTTTCTTTAGTTATTTTAGTACTTTAAGCTATTTTCGTGTGTTTGTAGGTCCAAAGGGCTAAAGGAGCAAAAAGATGCATTTTGGAGACTTTTGGAGCACTTTTGGGCTAAGGACGGATAGCTTATGCTTGAAGCCAAAGTGTTGGACGAAATTGAAGACCTAATTGGAGCCAAAGTGTTGGAACCTTGTTCTCTTTAGTTTTAGGACATTTAAACCTTTCCTAATCCCAATCATGCCATGCATAACACACATCCATTCTAACACATTGTCATTGCACATGCATTTCCTTCATTAGTTAACCCACATGCACTTATCACTTATCATCACCACATATCATATCACTTAATCACTTATCACTTATCATCACCACTTAACCACTTATCATATCATAACCACATATCATATCACTTATCACTTATCACTTAACATATCATCCACCTACTTCACCTACAACATCCACCTACTTCACCTACAACATCCACCTACTTCACCTACAACATCCACTTCACCTACAACATCCACCTACTTCACCTACAACATCCACCTACTTCACCTACAAATGACATAGCCATATGTTCCCTCCACTACTCCTATAAATACCCTTGCATTCATTCATTCAAAAACATCTCATTTCATACACAACACATTACAAACACATTCTCCCTTCCCTAGCCGTGAGCTTCCCATCCATTCCCTTATAATCCAAACACCATTCCTCATCCATTTCCATAATCCCCCAAACCTCACCTTAGACCTTGTGCTACAACAACGAGGAAGATAAGAGGGCCTAAACGTTCATACAATTCAAGTGTGAGTTGTTGGAATGTTTAGGTGTTTCTTTGATTTCGAAGTTTAAATTTAATTCTCTTTGTTTTGTACGTATGAGGAATGGAAGAGAAGAGTGCCTAAACGTTCATACAATTCAAGTTTGAGTTGTTGGAATGTTTAGGTGTTTCTTTGATTTCAAAGTTATGAGGAACTAATCCCCCTTTAGCTAGGGGGTGATTCGAAACTATGTTTATATTTGCAATATGAATTGATTACTTTTGGTTGGAATTTCATAAGTTGTGGATTCAATTCGTTTAACTGTTTGATTGATAACTTATTTATGTATGTTCATTGAGATTGCAAGCTTAATTTTCATGCATGAATATGACGCTAGAATATAAGTGAGTTTCACCTAATCGTTATGAACTTATATTCACAAGTAGTGGAGGTTGCTTATAAACAATCGTGTTAAACGAATTCTTGGCATAAGTTTCATGCTCATCATAGTAACGAATGCCTCGTCAATACTTATAGTTTTCATAATGCTTAATGATCTTTGATTGTATCTTTATTGTGTTTTTCACGTAAAGGACTTTTGGAGAATGTGGTGAATTGCGTTGCGCTAACCCATCCAATTCATTGACTTAAGGAGAACTTGACGGTTAATTTAAGCGGACCTAATTAACCCGGGGTGTTGAGTTTCACAACTTATCGAAAGACCAACTGAGAATCAATATTGTATGCAAGTGTAACATGTGTGGAGAAGAACCCCTTGGCTATTCCATCATCCATATTTTCATCACATTTATATTTACGTTTTGCCTTTAATTACAATTTGTGCAATTTAGCTAATTTCGTCAAATCAAACCCCCCCTTTACTTTCTTGTTCTTTAGTGCTTAGAATCTGTTTAGTTTATGTTTTAAAGTATTTTTTTTTGTTTTTGGTTTGTCTTAGTATTTTAAACTATTCTTTGAGTCTAGTTTAGTGTTTTAAACTTTATTTTACGTTTTTGAGTCAGTTTCCAAGAGATTTGCAATCCCTCCTAATCCCCGGTCCAGAACGATCCCTACTTATACTTATACTACAATTGTCAAAAAGAGGGTTTAATTTGTGTGCGTATAAATCTCGCATCAATGTCTTACAACTTCAAGGTCACCATACCCAAATGCTTCAGATAGAATTCGCCTCAACTCTACTCCTCACAGATTTCACTCAAAATTTTCACTCAGGTCCTAAGGTTTAATCCCTCCACAACCATATATGAGTGAAATTATGTAAAGGGAATCAAAATTCTCACATATGAAATCTGGAATGGAAGCACAATTACCAAGGAGAAGAGGGAATTTACACTCCATAACCAGATTTGCGTCCCTAAACTCTTCTCTTTGTTAATTACATTCTGCCATGTTTAGTATGTTTAAATTGCTTTTTGTGTGTTTACTTATGTTTTGTGTGAATCTATGCTTAAAACATTGAGGACAATGTTTGATTTAAGTGTGGGGGGGGTAACTAAGTATATTTAATGCAAATTCGTGGGATTTTATCACCCATAACTTCAAATGTTGTTCCTTGCTGTTTTAAGGTGTTTTTAAGTTGTTTTAGAGTGTTTTAGTATGTTTTGTTTTTATAACTCCGAAAATCACATAAAAATTTGAACAACATGTTTTAAAAAGCCTAAAAAGAGTGTTTTGAGTCGTTTTGTGTGTTTGTGTCTTAGGGTACCTTCCAACACAATGATAAGGATTTGGTTTGTAATTGCATGACGGTTAAAAAGAGTTATAAACATAGAGAAAAGTTTGATTTACTCTTGGTATATGCTTGGATATGGTTATAATGTATGACTTCACATGCAATCATAAAAGAAAAATTCGTTTTTGTAACATGCTTGAAGGAAGGAACTCAAACAAACGCTACATCCCTGTGAGACTCGAGCCATTACTTTCTTTGGAGAGTTATTTTCTGTGATTCTTTGTTTTCTAAAGTTGTTGCATGATCTCATTATTCCTTGCTTGGTTGCTACTTAGAATGCAATTGTATCATGATAGAACTAAATGCTAGAACTTATATCCGTTTCATTCAAAGCATGATATTGATTGCATAACATACAATAAGATGAAGTTGTTAGTCAAGCCAAAGCCAAAAAGCCTATCCCTTTTCACATGTATTGTAGGATTACCCCTTTTGAGCCTTTTCAAGCTTATTTTCTTTATTAACCCTTGTTCTTAAAGGATAATGAAGCATGACTTAGAATGAACTCCTTTTGATCAATATACTGCAGAAAATAAGTGTGGGGGAAGATAATAGGGCACGGCCAAAGAATGAAATAAAGAAAAAAAAAATTGTTGAAAAGAAAGAAAAAAAAAAGAGTTGAAAAATAAGTGAGAATGATCTCACAAGCATTGGTTATTGAAGGAAGGGTCCAAAAGAGTGAATTTGACCCTAGTTGTTGCATGAATCTTCCCTTGTGTTTAAAAGTTGATTTCTGCCATTAAAAGTGAGTTTAAGTGTCAATTTCATTACTTCGCTTCCTATTTCTTTAAGAACATTTGTTTTACTTTACCTTTCTTTGTTAAACCATTACCCTTAGCCCCGTTACAACCCTCAACTTCTATCTTGATGTTATGTATTCAATATGTGGAGTTTGGAATTGATATGAGCTTATGGAATCACTGGTTCTCATTCTAAGTAGTAGCATTCCATTCATGAGATCATATTAATGTCATTATCGTAAATCCAGAAAATGCTTTCTTTGTTATAACATATGTGAGATGCTAGTCTTTCATGTTTACATCAATCTCTCACATATAACTAGTGTAGGGTGTGTAGTCAGAAAATCTGTGTGAAAATAGAGTGCATTCTAGTAAGGAATTGAGCAAATTCTCTAAGGCATGTTACTACATTCAAAATATAGTTTTAAATGCTTAATTGTGAAATAGTATGTGGTGACTATGATTAAGAATGTACTTAAGTGTGAAGATGACTAAAATCTATGGGACTAATGATTTTTAACTTGTCATGTGCATTGGAAATCCGTGGGACGATTGTTGGAAGGTGTAGGTTGTGTTTTGTTCGTTTTGTCTAGTTTCGTGTTCTTTTGTTGTTTTGTTTTGCTCGAGGACTAGCAAAAGATAAGTGTGGGGGTATTTGATAGGAGCATATTCATGCGACTTAAATGGCTTGTTCTCGTGCATTTACGTTATGTTTCTTTAGTTATTTTAGTCCTTTAAGCTATTTTCGTGTGTTTGTAGGTCCAAAGGGCTAAAGGAGCAAAAATATGCATTTTGGAGACTTTTGGAGCACTTTTGGGCTAAGGATGGATAGCTTATGCTTGGCGCCAAAGTGTTGGACGAAATTGAAGACCTAATTGAAGACCAAAGTGTTGGAACCTTGTTCCCTTTAGTTTTAGGACACTTAAACCTTTCCAATTCTCTTATGCCATGCATCTCCACCTTTCTCCCAAAACCATACACATGCATTCATTATTCATTCCCTCACATGCTCCCATTACTTATCATCACCACATATCACTTATCATAACCACTTATCACTTATCATAACCATACACTTATCACTTATCATCATCACATATCATATCACTTATCATTCACCACTTATCATTCATCAACACATGCATTCACATGTTTTCACAACCTAATTCACATGCACATTCATCCACCTTTCTCCCTAAAACCGTGCACATGCAAACACCTTCACCCACATGCACCTTTTTATTCTTTCATCATTCCATCCACTCATTCATCAAACCACTCCCATCCATTTCATCATTGCAAACATTCAAACAAACATCACTCAATGCCGTGAGTCCCATCCCATTTCCAGCTTTTCCTTTGCATTCCCCCTTTAATCAACACATGCATTCACTCACCACAAACAAGTCACATGCATTCAAACAAACATAATCATTCCATCACATGCACATTCACCTTGCATTTGCAGAAAATCCACTTCATTGCACATGCATCTTGGCAGATTTCACATGCACATTCACCCTAATCATTCACATAGCTTTAATCCACATGCATTTCCACATAGCTTTCCATCTCACAACCACCAGAAATCAACCAAAACCGTGCATTCCCTTTCATTTCTGTCAAAGCACATGCATTTCCACCCTTTAATCACATGCATAAATCAGCCACATGCATCTCCCATCACCATTCCAGATTTCCACCACCCTCCTAGCTGTCATGTTCCCCCCATTTCACCTATAAATAACCCTTCATTGCAGCCACAAGGGGGGGATCCATTCACCACAGAAATAAAGGCCTTTGTGCCAGAAATTCACCCATTCCAAACACTCTTCCATAAACTCATCCATTGCAGAAATGTAGACCATCAAACCACCCCCTTTGTGCCGTGAGTTTCCCCTACAAATCCAAACACCATCCTTCCATTCCTCCACCACTACCCAAACCATTCACACCATCAAACTATCCCTAGACCTTGTGCTACAACGAAGAGGAAGATAAGAGTGCCTAAACGTTCATACAATTCAAGTTTGAGTTGTTGGAATGTTTAGGTGTTTCTTTGATTTCAATGTTTAAATTCAACTCTCTTTGTTTTGTACGTATGAGGAATGGAAGAGAAGAGTGCCTAAACGTTCATACAATTCAAGTTTGAGTTGTTGGAATGTTTAGGTGTTTCTTTGATTTCAAAGTTATGAGGAAATTCGAAATATATGTTTATGCTTACATTTTGATTTGATTACTTCTAATTGCGTTTCATAAGTTGTGATTCAATTTGTTTAACCGTTTGATTGATAACTTATTTATGTATGTTTATTGAGAGTGCACGCTTAATTTTCATGCATGAATATGACGCTAGAATATAAGTGAGTTTCACCTAATAGTTACGAACTTATATTCACAAGTAGTAGAGGTTGCTTATAAACAATCGCGTTAAACGAATTCTTGGCATAAGTTTCATGCAATCATAGTAACGAATGCCTCGTCAACACTTATAATTTTCATAGAGCGTAATGATTCTTGCTTGTACCTCTTCTATGCATTCATGTTGAGGACTTGTGGGGAATGTTTTGAATTGTCGCATGCATCATCCAATTCAATAACGTTAGGAAGATTTGAAGGTTAATTAGTGCATCACGGTTAACTTGGGGTGTTGAGAATTAATGGTTTATTGAAATGCAATTGGAAATCATTTTATTATGCAAGTGTAACATGTGTGGAGAAGAACCTTCTAGCTAGCATTCATCCATTCATTTTCTATCACATTCATCTTTACTATCTGTTTTTACTTACAATCTGTTCTTTTAGTTTAAATTCTTCAAAACCAATCCCCCATTTATTTTAAAGTGTTAGATTAGTTAGAAATACTTTTAGTTTGTGTTTATAAGTGTTTTGATTCATTTTGTTAAACAAATTCGTCCAAATTTGTGTTTGTGCTCAAATCTGCCCAGAAAGTGGTTTTTAGGCAGATTTGAGTGTGTTTGTGTTGTTTTGAGTCTTTTGGTTTGTTTTAGTGTTTTAAAGTTTAGTTTTGCATTCTTTGAGTCTAGTATAGTGTTTTATATTGTTATTTTACGTTTGAATCAAGCCATAATCTTAAATTCGTCCAACATTGGGTTTAAGGTCAGAAACTGCCTAGTTAGTGTTTTTAGGCAGTTTTGAGTCTTTTGAACTTGTTTTGAGTCCTTTGAGTCTTTGTGAACGTTTTTAACTTTGTTTTTTTTTATGTTTTTGAGTCAAATCCAAGTGGTTAACAATCCCTCCTAATCCCCGATCCAAAACGATCCCTACTTATACATATACTACAATTTGACGAAAAGAGGGTTTAATTTGTGTGCGTATAAATCCCGCATCAAAGACCGTTAGAAGATAAGAAAGAAGGGCGCCATACGTTACCTTGACGCGGCGCGCCCGTATCACTGCTAAGGCTCAATTCCAAGCTAAGGTTCGATGAGTTTGCCATTTTCGAAAGTGTTCAAAGAGAAGGGGTGGATGGAGTTAAAATTTCAAAGGGCCGGAGACGATGTTCAAGAATGGGAAATCTTCAGAGTGTGTATGTTGGCGGTGATCGATAGCTCTATAAAAAGCCAAGGCGATGCGTCCACCGATTCAAAGAGCCGGAATTTCCGGCGTAAGTTAGGCGACGCTTTCTCGGCTTTTCAGAAAACGCGTTCAACTTTGTCAAAAGATTTCTAACAAAGCTGAAAACACGTGGAGGCCATCATCGCAACTACACGTCTTTAGCCGACAAGCGCAAAGTTCGGCGACGCTTTCTCTGCTTTTCAGAAAACGCGTGCAGCTTTGTCAAAAGGAGACGTATCTGCACTACCACGTGTCATTCAGGAAGAGAAGGGGCGTCGTTCAGAAATCGAAGGGGCGCCTGCTCAGAAATCGAAGAGGCGTCGTTCTGATATCGAAGAGACATTTGTCGACAAGGGTAAAAGAACAGTACCACCACTTGATATTATCTCTATATATATGTCGACCTTCGTCTTTTATGGCAAGGCAAACCTGAAGAAAATGCCCAACTCTCCCTCACCTCTGAGGGCGCACTCCCAGCAAAGCCTTTCGAAATACTCAATTCTTTCTTCTTCCCCAAAGATGATACCAGATGCCTGGAGTACAGATGACCCAGGAGGAAACGGCGGATTGAAGTGTGCTGATTCATTCACCGCTTCTTCAAAAGCAAAGGTATCTCATATCATCAAGGTCAAAAGAAAAAGTATCTCATATCATGCTCTTTCCCTGTCTTTTTCTTTGTCCTTGTTCTTACTCGCATGGCAAAGTAAAAGAAGCAATCAGCTGGCACTTGGAGTCAGTCTTCCGATCTGGAGCCAACTGCCTGGAATCTATTCCTGATTGCTTACCTAGCGTTGCTCTCGAGTAGTCATCTTCAACGGTTGATACACTTCCGGAGAAGGGACCACTTCTGCAAAGGGGAGCAAGTAAGGCAAGTGAAAATGATACATTGAAGCATGTGGAGACAAACATAGGCTGAGTTATCCTCCAACCCTTTTCAATACGAATTGGAAAGATTGAACAAAGAAACAGACCAAAGGGGTAAGCTCAGACCTTCGGGGAAGACCAAAAGAATCCTCCAGCCCAGTAGCACAAAAGAAAATCAACAAGTGGAGGAGACCCAAAAGAATCCTGCTGCCCAGTTCAAGAGTAGCACAAAGGAAAATCAACGATGGGCAGAAACCAGTTCAAGAGAAAGCCTGTGGAATCACCAAGATCAATGCCTCAATACAATTACCAAGGAGAAGATGGAATTTACACTCCATAACCAGATTTGCGTCCCTAACCAGATTTACACTCCATAACCAGATTTAAGTGACATTCTGCCATGTTTAGTATGTTTAGTTGCTTTTTGTATGTTTACTTATGTTTTGTGTGAATCTATGCTTAAAACATTGAGGACAATGTTTGATTTAAGTGTGGGGGGGGTAACTAAGTATATTTAATGCAAATTCGTGGGATTTTATCACCCATAACTTCAAATGTTGTTCCTTGCTGTTTTAAGGTGTTTTTAAGTTGTTTTAGAGTGTTTTAGTATGTTTTGTTTTATAACTCCGAAAATCACATAAAAATTTGAAAAACATGTTTTAAAAAGCCTAAAAAGAGTGTTTTGAGTCATTTTTGTGTGTTTGTGTCTTAGGGTACCTTCCAACAAAATGATAAGGATTTGGTTTGTAATTGCATGACTGTTAAAAAGAGTTATAAACATAGAGAAAAGTTTGATTTACTCTTGGTATATGCTTGGTTATGGTTATAATGTATGACGTCACATGCAATCATAAAAGAAAAATTCGTTTTTGTAACATGCTTGAAGGAAGGAACTCAAACAAACGCTACAACCCTGTGAGACTCGAGCCATTACCTTCTTTGGAGAGTTATTTTCTGTGATTCTTTGTTTTCTAAAGTTGTTGCATGATCTCATTATCCTTGCTTGGTTGCTACTTAGCATGCAATTGTATCATGATAGAACTAAATGCTAGAACTTATATCCGTTTCATTCAAAGCATGACATTGAATTGCATAACATATATCAAGATGAAGTTGTGTAGTTGCCACCATAGCCAAATAGCCTTACTTCCCATATTTCGTACTTGTTGTAAGTTTTAACCCCGTTGAGCCTTGTTTAGCCCATGTTCTTTGTTAACCCATATCATCCTCACTTAGCCTAGATTAGGACCATCCGTACCCTTGTTCTTGAAGCATAGTAAGCATGACGGATAATGAATTCCTTTTGATTAATATGTTGCAGAAAATAAGTGTGGGGGAAGGGATTTTTGTGTGTATGTATGTGCCTAAGTCTTAAAGGAGGCACGGGAAAAAGAAAAAAAAAACAAAAAAATGTGAGAAAAAGAAGAAGAAAAGAAAGAAAAAGAGTGAAAATAAGTAAGAATGAACTCACGAGCGTTGATGGTTGAAGAAAGGGTCCAAAAAGTTGAATATGGCCCTAAGTTTTGTGTGACTTTCCCTTGGGTGTTCAAAGTTGACTTCTGCGTTCTTAAGGGAATTCTAAGTGCCTAATTCAATACTTTGCTCACTATTGCTTTAAGAATGTTTGTTTATCCTTCACCTTTCATTGTTAGCCAATACCCTAGCCCCGTTACAACCCTTTGACTTCTATCTTGAGTGTTATGTGTGATAGAAGCATATTTATGCGCCTTAGTTAGCTAGTTCTTATGCATTTATGTTGTGTTTTCTTACTTAATTTAGTGTTTAAAGTCATTTTCGTGTGTTTATAGGTTCATATGGCTAAGGATGCAAAAGGATGCCTTTCGGAGCCTTTTGGAGCAAATTAGAGATTGGAATGGATTGCATATGCTTAAAGCCAAGTAGATGGACGAAATTGAAGACCAAAGGAATGAAAATGAAGAACAAAGAGTTCACATTCATCACCAACACAACCATACATCCACACATTCTTTCTCCATCATTGCCGTGCAAAACACCATCATTGCAGCCACATGCACATTCCACTTCATCATTTCAGATTTCCACCATCAACAAAGAACCATTCATTAATCATTTACACTTTAATCATTCAACCACATTCACACATCACCCATTCACCTTTGTGCCATGCTTCTACCTTTGTTCAAGCCCTTCCACATAACCTGCCTTCATTCATTCAGAAAATGCATTCCTTGCCGTGGCTTACATGCATTCCCACATGCATTCCACCCACATACACCCATAATCATTCAACACATGCATCCATAATCATCTCTCAAAACCGTGCATTTCATGTTCATTCCAACCTTTATTCCACATGCACTCCCTTTAAATAATCAACCCACATGCACCATTCAAACATAAACCCATTCACCACCAGAAAACAACCATGCCGTGGGTTCCCATTCCAGATTTCCAGCATTCCCTTTTATTTTCTGTCAAAACACATGCATTCCCACCCTTTAATCACATGCATTTCTGCCACATACATCTCCCATCACCATTTCAGCTTTCCACCTAATTCCTAGTCATCATGTTCCCCCCATTTCACCTATAAATAAGCATGCATTGCAGCCACAAAACACACACTCTTCCATTTCAGAAAACCATCTCTCATACACATTCATTCACGCCAGAAATTCCTCCTCTCTCTCTAGCACTACCATACTTCACCATTCTTCATATTTTCTGCCCAAAAACACTCCTTGCCTTCCCCTACATCCATCCCTACCCTAAACACATCATTCTACATCATCCATAACCCCCAAAACTCACCAAAACCCCTTGTGCCGCAGCAACTAGAGGAGAAGAGGCCTAAACGTTCATACAATTCAAGATTGAGTTGTTGGAATTTTTAGGTGTACTTCGATTCTTGTTTTCAATGTTTACTTTGTTATTACTCTCTAAGTTTGTTGTAATCATGAGTGGCTAAACCCCTAATTAGTTAGGGGAAAGTTTGAAGCCATGAACATGTTTGAAATATGAATTGATTTCTTCCAATTGTGATTTGTTAAGTTGTGATTGTAATTCAATTATCATGTTTATTAAAAACTTGTTTTTGTATGTTGATTAGGGATGCATACTTAGTCTTCATGCATAAACTCGATGCTAGTTTATAAACGAGTTTCACCTAATCGTCACAAGTTTATAAACATGAGTAGTGAAGGTTGCTAGTCACAACCGCGTTAATTGAGTTCTTGGCAAAAGTATCATGCATTCATAGTTACAATTGCCTCGTCAACACTTATAATTCTCATAGAGCATAATGATCTCTCATTGTATCTCTTCTATGCATTCATGTTGAGAACCATTGGAGAATGATTTGAATTGTCGCATGCATCATCCAATTCAATAACATAAGGAAAATTTGAGAGTTAATTAGTGCATCACGGTTAACTTGGGGTGTTGAGCATCATAGATAATGAAAAGCAATTGGAGAATCGATTCATATATAAATGTGTGATGTGTGGAGAATGGACCTCTAACTAATCCATCCATCATCTTGTTTCTCAAATCCGTTTATACAATCTGCCTAGTTTATTAACTTGTTTTATTTAATTTAATTTCGTCAAAACCTTAATCCCCCTTTACTTTAATGTCCAATTTAGTTAGAAATCAATTTAGTTTGTGCTTTTAAGTGTTTTGATTCATTTTATTTCCCAATTTCGTCCAGATTCACCAAAGTGCTCAAAACTGCCCAGAAAGTGATTTTAAGGCAGTTTTGAGTGTTTTGGGTGATGTTTGAGTCTTTTGGTTTGTTTTAATGTTTTAAGTGTTTAGTTTTACATTCTTTTGAGTTAGTTTAGTGTTTTATATTGTGTTTTTACGTTCTTGAGTCAAGTTATTACTTAATTTCGTCCAAATTTGTGTTTGTGCTCAAATCTGCCCAGAAAGTGGTTTTTAGGCAGATTTGAGTGTGTTTGTGTTGTTTTGAGTCTTTTGAGTCAATTTCACATTGATTAGCATCCCTAGTTAATCCCCGGTCTAGAACGATCCCTATTTGCTCATTTACTACAATTGTCATCCATAGGGTTAATTTGTGTGTTTAACTATTTTCGCATCAAATTTTGGCGCCGTTGCCGGGGATTAGCAAAATTGCTAATCCCTTGTGTTTTTGCCGTATGTTTTTAGTGTAATTTACCTAGTTTTCTCATTTTGTTTTGTTTTCTTGGTTTAGGTACTAGTGCATGACGCGGAGTTCTCAAACTGTGCATGCACATATCTTGGACTTTAACGACGATTTTGAACGTGATTTGAGAAGAAAGAGGAGGCATCCCGAACCTAGTGAACCTAGTTCAAGTTCAGAGGCCGAATCTGAGTTTGAAAGTGTGGAAGAAGAAGTTATGGCAGCGGACAATCGGACCATTAAAGAGCTTTCGGCCTCGGGGTTGACCAATGCTGCACCATTATGCATTCAATACCCCGCGGCTGCCCAAGGCAAGACCGATGAATTCGAGTTGAAGTCAAGCTTGTTGCACCACATTCCGAAATACCATGGGCTTTCCATGGAAGATCCCAACAAGCATCTCAAGGAGTTCGAGGTTGTTTGTTCGAGCATGACACCCATAAATGTCGATGGGAACATTCTAATGATGAAAGCTTTTCCATTCTCTCTTGTGGAAAAGGCTAAGGATTGGCTTTATGAATTGGCACCCGGGACCGTTACTTCTTGGGAGAGCATGAAGAGAGCGTTCTTGGAGAAGTTCTTCCCTACTTCAAGAGTCATTCTCTTGAGGAAGAAAATTAGCGGAATCCAACAAAGTCAAGGAGAATCTTTTCCGGCATACTACGAGCGTTTTAAAGCCCTTGTTGCATCATGTCCTCAACATCAAATGAAGGAGGAGCTTCTCCTTCAATATTTCTATGAGGGCCTTCTTCCCATTGAAAGGCAAATGCTCGATGCTTCGGCGGGAGGTGCATTGGTGGACAAAACTCCTATGTCAGCCAAGACCCTAATTGCAAACCGTGCTCTAAATGCACAACAATATGAAGGACTTGGGCAAAGGGACCCCCCACGGCAACACTTGAATGAGGTAAGTTCTCAATCCGATATTCAATCTCAGATAGCTAATCTTACTTCTATTGTGTCTCAGATGGCCGAAGGAATGAAGATACAAGGACCGATTGTATGTGGTGTATGTTCTATCCAAGGACACCCTTCGGAAAAATGCCCTCAATTGATTGAGAATGGGGGATGGGAGAGTGCAAATGCCATTGGATTTCCGAGCCACAATCAACCAAGGAATGATCCATATTCCAACACATACAATCCGGGTTGGAGAGACCATCCAAACTTCAAGTGGAGGGAACCTCAACAACCTCAACAACAAGGAGGCTTTAGACAACAACCCCCGGGGTTCTACACCAAGCCATTCGGCCCCAATCCAAACCAAGCACAACCTGCCCAAAACAATCAAGGTACGTCGTTGGGCAATGAAACACTTCTTAAATTACTTACCAATTTGTCTCAGGGGCAAGAGGATCAAACCAAAGCCATGCAAAACCAAGACAAAAGGGTGGATCACTTGGAGAAACAAATTGGGCAGATTGCGGAATTTGTAGGACAATTCCGAGACAAAGGCAAGCTCCCTAGCTCAACCATTGTCAATCCAAGGGGAGGGTGCGAATCTGCCAAGGCAATCATGTTGAGAAGTGGTAAGGAGGTCGGAACCACCTCAAGGCCATCCAAAACAAGTCAAGAAGAGGACATGTTGCTGCAAGAAGAGGAGGAACAAGCAAAGAAGACCACGGCAAGGGTGAAAGAAACTTTGCCGCAGCCCCCTATTGTGCCAAAACCGTCCAACACGCCTAAGGTAAGTCCAAATTCGACTTTGTCAAGTTCTATTCCACTAAACGTGCCTTTTCCTCACAGATTTTTGCAAACAAAGAAGGAGGAGCATGAGAAGGACATTCTTGAGACGTTTAGGAAAGTTCAAGTCAATATCCCGCTCCTAGATGCCATAAAGCAAGTGCCCAAATACGCTAAGTTCTTAAAGGAATTGTGCACTACAAGGAAGAGGGCGTCACATAAAGAGGTAGTAAGGGTAAGTGAGAACGTTTCCGCTGTTTTACAAAGAAAGTTACCACCAAAGTGCAAAGATCCAGGTAGCTTTACAATCCCTTGTATTATTGGTCAAACTAAGTTCGAACATGCTATGTTAGACTTAGGAGCTTCAATTAACGTCATGCCATACTCTATTTATGCTTCAATGAACCTTGGTGACTTGAAAAATGATGGTGTGATTATTCAGTTGGCCGATAGATCTAATGCCTATCCAAAGGGCGTATTGGAAAATGTCTTAGTGCAGGTGAATAATTTGATCTTCCCGGCGGATTTCTATGTCCTTGAAATGGAGGAAACCACCCATGCTCCATCCTTGCCGATTCTTCTTGGGAGGCCATTCATGAAGACAGCCTGAACTAAGATAGACGTGTTTAAAGGCACTTTAACAATGGAATTCGATGGGGAAGTGATTGATTTTAATATTTCTGAAACTATGAGATTTCCTAAAGATGATCACTCATGTTTCTCTATTGATATTCTTGATTCTTTGGCGCAGGCACACCTTGATCAATTACATGGCGATGCACTTGAAACGGTCATTACAAATGTCATGGAAACGAACGGTCACATGAATGGCACCATAGCAACCCACGGCATACAAATGAACAATTATGCCGTGGCCTTTGATGAAGATGTAGTAGAGACCGTGGCAGCCCTAGAGTCATTGCCACGGCTCCAAGGTAAGTCCCCTAGTCCAATTTCCATTCCAATTTCAACTAATAAGTTGCTTCCTTCTATAGAACAACCACCTACCCTTGAGCTCAAACCGTTGCCAAATCACTTGAAGTATGTGTTTTTGGGAGAGCAAGACACATTGCCCGTCATTATAGCTTCATCACTCACGGAATAAGAGGAGGAGAAGTTGGTGAGGGTTCTCAAAGAGCACAAAACAGCCATTGGGTGGACGTTGGCCGATATCAAGGGTATAAGCCCTACCACGTGCATGCATCGAATTCTCATGGAAGAAGGCGCCAAACCATCAAGGGAAGCCCAACGTCGACTCAACCCACCAATGATGGAAGTAGTGAAGAAGGAAATCATCAAGTTACTAGATTGTGGCGTCATCTATCCCATCTCGGATAGTTGTTGGGTTTCACCGGTCCAAGTGGTTCCCAAAAAGTCCGGAGTCACTGTGGTGAAGAATGAAGAAGATGAACTTGTGCCTACACGCATTCAAACCGGTTGGAGGGTGTGCATTGACTATAGGAAGCTAAATGCCGCAACAAGGAAAGATCACTTCCCTTTACCATTCATTGATCAAATGCTTGAAAGGTTAGCCGGTCATTCTTTTTATTGCTTTCTTGATGGTTATTCGGGTTACAATCAAATTGTCATAGCGCCGGATGATCAAGAAAAGACCACCTTTACTTGTCCATTTGGTACTTTTGCATATCGTCGTATGCCATTTGGTTTATGCAATGCACCGGCCACTTTCCAACGATGCATGGTAAGTATCTTCTCTGATTATGTTGAAAAGATAATTGAAGTATTTATGGACGATTTTAGTGTGTTTGGAGACTCATTTGATGCTTGTTTGCATAATCTCACTTTAATCTTGAAAAGATGCATGGAAACTAACCTTGTTTTGAATTGGGAAAAATGTCATTTTATGGTTAAACAAGGTATAGTTTTGGGTCATATCATCTCTGAAAAAGGAATTGAAGTTGATAAGTCTAAAATAGATCTTATACGTCACTTACCCTCTCCTACTTCGGTTAGAGAGGTCCGTTCTTTTCTTGGCCATGCAGGATTCTATAGACGATTTATCAAGGATTTTTCTAAAATTGCACAACCACTATGCCGTCTCCTACAAAAAGAAGTGGCGTTTGAATTCACTAAGGAGTGCACGGCATCATTCAACCAACTCAAGGAGTTGTTGACCACGGCACCCATTATTGTTCCCCCGGATTAGAGCCTCCCGTTCGAGCTTATGTGTGATGCGTCCGACTATGCTTTAGGAGCAGTTGTAGGACAAAGAAAGGACAAGAGGCCGCATGTCATCTACTACGCCTCACGGACGTTGAATGATGCTCAACTTAATTATTCCACAACCGAAAAAGAACTCTTGGCTATTGTATTTGCATTAGATAAGTTTAGATCATATCTTCTTGGTACTAAAGTAATTGTTTTCACTGACCATGCAGCCTTGAAGTATCTTCTCACCAAAAAGGAGGCTAAGCCAAGACTCATTCGTTGGATGCTCCTACTTCAAGAGTTCGATCTTGAAATCCGAGACAAGAAAGGGTGTGAAAACGTGGTGGCTGACCACCTAAGTAGAATGGTGCGTGAGGAAGAGTCCACCCCCATTTTAGAAACGTTTCCGGATGAGCAACTTCTGTCCATTGAGGTAAGAACCCCTTGGTATGCCGATTTGGTCAATTTCTTGGTGTCTAAGCAAGTTCCTAGTACCCTAAACAAGTTCCAACGTGATAAACTTGTTCATGATGCACGTTTTTATGTTTGGGATGATCCATATTTATGGAAATTCTGCCCAGATCAGATTGTGCGTAGATGTGTGCCCGAATCTGAATTTAATTCCATTCTTACATTCTGCCATACTTATGCATGTGGGGGACATTTTGGCACCCAAAGGACAGCCCTAAAGGTGTTACAATCTGGATTTTATTGGCCTACTCTCTTTAAAGATGCTAAAATGTTTTGTTTAACATGCGATAAGTGTCAAAGAACAGGTAACATAGGGCCTAAGGACCAAATGCCGCAACAATCTCTCTCCTTTGTGGAAATTTTTGATGTTTGGGGTATTGATTTCATGGGCCCCTTCCCTCCATCTTTTGGTTTCACTTATATCTTGCTAGCTGTCGATTATGTTTCCAAATGGGTGGAAGCCAAAGCCACCCGTACTAACGATTCTAAGGTTGTTGCAGATTTTGTGAAATCTCATATTTTTGCTAGGTTTGGGATGCCACGAGTTTTAATTAGTGATGGGGGTTCTCACTTTCGTAACCGCACCATTGAAGCTTTGCTCAAGAAGTACAACGTTACTCATAAGGTTTCCACACCTTATCACCCTCAAACCAATGGGCAAGCGGAGGTTTCAAATAGGGAGATCAAACAAGTCCTAGAGAAAACCGTGGGACCCTCAAGAAGGGATTGGAGTTTGCGCTTGGACGATGCATTGTGGGCCTATCGTACGGCTTACAAAACTCCCCTTGGCATGTCACCTTTTCGGCTTATATATGGTAAGCCATGTCATTTGCCCGTTGAGTTAGAGCACAAGGCACATTGGGCTGTGAAAACCTTCAATTTGGACATAGACGCTGCTGGAGTTCATAGGAAGCTCCAATTAGATGAACTTGAGGAGATTAGGAACGAGGCTTACGAGAATGCTCGCATCTACAAGGACAAGACGAAGGCTTATCATGATAAGATGCTTCGTACCAAAACGTTCTCCAAGGGGCAGAAAGTGTTGCTTTTTGATTCAAGACTTCGGTTATTCCCTGGTAAGTTACGTTCTAAATGGATTGGACCTCTTGTTGTTACTAATGTTTTTCCTCATGGTGCAGTCCAAGTCCAAAGCTTAAAAAGTGGCCACGAGTTCAAGGTGAACGGACATAGATTGAAGCCATACTATGAGAACTTTGTGGAGCATGTCGTGGAGGAGATCCCACTCCATGCCGTGGGCTCTAATGGAGCATGAACGTGTCTTCGTCCGGCTGCAAGACGTTAAAGAAAGCGCTACTTGGGAGGCAACCCATGCAATTCAACAAAGGAAGCTCAAGGAATCACTCCAATTCCAGATTTGCGTTCCTAAACCCTTCACTTTGTTGTTTATTTCGAATCTGCCTATTTAGTTGTTTTACTTGCTGTTTGTGTGTTTCTTTGTGTTTTGTGTGATTTTATGCTTGAAACATTGAGGACAATGTTTGATTGAAGTGTGGGGGGGTAACTAAGTGTTTTTGATGCAAATTCATGGGATTTTATCACCCTTTACTTATAGACTTGTTCCTTGCTGTTTTTAAGTGTTTTTAAGCAGTTTTGGTGTGTTTTAGTGTGTTTTGAAGTAAAAATCCGAAAATCACATAAAAATTTGAAAATTTTGTTTTAAAAACCCAAAAAGAGTTGTTTTCAAAGTGTTTTTGTGTGTTTGTTTTTGTTTTAGGGTACCTTCCAACACAATGATGAGGATTCGGTTTGTAATTACATGGCTGTTAAAGAGAGTGATTAACATGGATGAAAGTTTGATTTACTCTTTGTGTATGCTTGGTTGTGGTTATAACTTATGACTTCACATGCAATCATAAAAAAATAAAAAAATAAAAATAAAAAAATAAAAAATAGTTTTTGTAACATGCTTGAAGGAAGGAACTCAAATTAACGCTACAACCTTGTGAGACTTGAGCCTAAACGTTTATTTGGAGAGTTAGAATCTGTGCATTTTTGTTTTCTAAGTCGTTGCATGATCTCATTATTCTTTGCTTGGTTACTACTTAGAGGCGTTTCATCATTTAGTTCCAAATGCTAGAACTCATGCCCATTTCATTCAAAGCATGTTATTGATTTGCATAACACAGATTCAAGATGAAGTTGTGTAGTGACCACCACCTTAGCCATATTGCCGTGTATCCCATGTCATTTTATGTTTAAGTTAACCCACATTATCCTCACCTAGCCTAGATTAGGACCATCCACACCCTTGTTCTTAAAGCTTAGTAAAGCATGATTCAAATTGAATTTCTTTCGATTTATGTTGGCAGAAAACAAGTGTGGGGGAAGTGTTCTTGTGTGAGAATTTGTGTGCCATAGGCACGGCATGAAAGAAAAGAAAAAGAAAAAAAAAAAAAAAAAAGGCGTGAAAAGTATGAAAAAGAGTTGAAAAGTTGTGAAAAAGAATTCCAAAGTATTGTTTGTTGAAGTAAGGGTCCAAAACAATGAATTCGGCCCTAAGGAGTTGTCTAAGTCTTCCCCTTGTGTTTTAAAGTTAATTTCTGCAATCTAAATGAATTCTAAGTCTTAAGTACACTACTTTGCTTACTATTACTTGAAGAACGCTTGTTCTCCTTATCTTTTCTTTGTTAACCACTACCCCAAGCCCCGTTACAACCCTTGACTTCATTCTTGAGTGTTATGTGTTTCAATTTGTGGAGTTTGAATTTGGTATGAGCATATGGTCATTAGTTCTCGCATCTAAGTAGTAGCATTCCATTCATGAGATCATTTCTAAACATGCTTATTAACTCCATAAATTGCGTTCTTTGTTATACGTATATGTGAGCATTCGTTTTCATATTTACATCAATCTTCTCACATATAACTAGTATAGGGTGTGTAGTTAGAAAATCTGAGTGAAAATTGAGTGCATATCTTGTAAGGATTGAGCAAATTCTCTAAGGCATGTTACTACATTCAAAACATTCTTTTAATCGATTAATTGTGAACTAATAAGTGGTGACTATGATTAAGTATGTTTTCAATTGTAAAGATGACTCAAATCTGTGGGGATGATGATTTTTAACTTGTCATGTACCATTGGAAATCCCTGAGGTGAACGTTGGAAGGTTTAGGTTATGTTTTGTTTCTTTGTTTTGCTCGAGGACTAGCAAAAGCTAAGTGTGGGGGAATTTGATAGAAGCATATTTATGCGCCTTAGTTAGCTAGTTCTTATGCATTTATGTTGTGTTTTCTTACTTAATTTAGTGTTTAAAGTCATTTTCGTGTGTTTATAGGTTCATATGGCTAAGGATGCAAAAGGATGCCTTTCGGAGCCTTTTGGAGCAAATTAGAGATTGGAATGGATTGCATATGCTTAAAGCCAAGTAGATGGACGAAATTGAAGACCAAAGGAATGAAAATGAAGAACAAAGAGTTCACATTCATCACCAACACAACCATACATCCACACATTCTTTCTCCATCATTGCCGTGCAAAACACCATCATTGCAGCCACATGCACATTCCACTTCATCATTTCAGATTTCCACCATCAACAAAGAACCATTCATTAATCATTTACACTTTAATCATTCAACCACATTCACACATCACCCATTCACCTTTGTGCCATGCTTCTACCTTTGTTCAAGCCCTTCCACATAACCTGCCTTCATTCATTCAGAAAATGCATTCCTTGTCGTGGCTTACATGCATTCCCACATGCATTCCACCCACATACACCCATAATCATTCAACACATGCATCCATAATCATCTCTCAAAACCGTGCATTTCATGTTCATTCCAACCTTTATTCCACATGCACTCCCTTTAAATAATCAACCCACATGCACCATTCAAACATAAACCCATTCACCACCAGAAAACAACCATGCCGTGGGTTCCCATTCCAGATTTCCAGCATTCCCTTTTATTTTCTGTCAAAACACATGCATTCCCACCCTTTAATCACATGCATTTCTGCCACATACATCTCCCATCACCATTTCAGCTTTCCACCTAATTCCTAGTCATCATGTTCCCCCCATTTCACCTATAAATAAGCATGCATTGCAGCCACAAAACACACACTCTTCCATTTCAGAAAACCATCTCTCATACACATTCATTCACGCCAGAAATTCCTCCTCTCTCTCTAGCACTACCATACTTCACCATTCTTCATATTTTCTGCCCAAAAACACTCCTTGCCTTCCCCTACATCCATCCCTACCCTAAACACATCATTCTACATCATCCATAACCCCCAAAACTCACCAAAACCCCTTGTGCCGCAGCAACTAGAGGAGAAGAGGCCTAAACGTTCATACAATTCAAGATTGAGTTGTTGGAATTTTTAGGTGTACTTCGATTCTTGTTTTCAATGTTTACTTTGTTATTACTCTCTAAGTTTGTTGTAATCATGAGTGGCTAAACCCCTAATTAGTTAGGGGAAAGTTTGAAGCCATGAACATGTTTGAAATATGAATTGATTTCTTCCAATTGTGATTTGTTAAGTTGTGATTGTAATTCAATTATCATGTTTATTAAAAACTTGTTTTTGTATGTTGATTAGGGATGCATACTTAGTCTTCATGCATAAACTCGATGCTAGTTTATAAACGAGTTTCACCTAATCGTCACAAGTTTATAAACATGAGTAGTGAAGGTTGCTAGTCACAACCGCGTTAATTGAGTTCTTGGCAAAAGTATCATGCATTCATAGTTACAATTGCCTCGTCAACACTTATAATTCTCATAGAGCATAATGATCTCTCATTGTATCTCTTCTATGCATTCATGTTGAGAACCATTGGAGAATGATTTGAATTGTCGCATGCATCATCCAATTCAATAACATAAGGAAAATTTGAGAGTTAATTAGTGCATCACGGTTAACTTGGGGTGTTGAGCATCATAGATAATGAAAAGCAATTGGAGAATCGATTCATATATAAATGTGTGATGTGTGGAGAATGGACCTCTAACTAATCCATCCATCATCTTGTTTCTCAAATCCGTTTATACAATCTGCCTAGTTTATTAACTTGTTTTATTTAATTTAATTTCGTCAAAACCTTAATCCCCCTTTACTTTAATGTCCAATTTAGTTAGAAATCAATTTAGTTTGTGCTTTTAAGTGTTTTGATTCATTTTATTTCCCAATTTCGTCCAGATTCACCAAAGTGCTCAAAACTGCCCAGAAAGTGATTTTAAGGCAGTTTTGAGTGTTTTGGGTGATGTTTGAGTCTTTTGGTTTGTTTTAATGTTTTAAGTGTTTAGTTTTACATTCTTTTGAGTTAGTTTAGTGTTTTATATTGTGTTTTTACGTTCTTGAGTCAAGTTATTACTTAATTTCGTCCAAATTTGTGTTTGTGCTCAAATCTGCCCAGAAAGTGGTTTTTAGGCAGATTTGAGTGTGTTTGTGTTGTTTTGAGTCTTTTGAGTCAATTTCACATTGATTAGCATCCCTAGTTAATCCCCGGTCTAGAACGATCCCTATTTGCTCATTTACTACAATTGTCATCCATAGGGTTAATTTGTGTGTTTAACTATTTTCGCATCAATGTGTTTCAAAATGTGGAGTTTCGAATTGATATGAGCTTATGGTGTCACTGGTTCTCGCATCTAAGTAGTAGCATTCCATTCATGAGATCATATCTAAACATGCTTATTAACTCCAGAAATTGCTTCCTTTGAAATACATATATGTGAGTGTTCGTTTTTATGTTTACATCAATCTTCTCACATATAACTAGTTTAGGGTGTGTAGTCAGAAAATCTGAGTGAAAATTGAGTGCATATCTTGTAAGGAATTGAGCAAATTCTCTAAGGCATGTTACTACATTCAAAATATAGTTTTAAATGCTTAATTGTGAATTAGTATGTGGTGACTATGATTAAGTATGTACTTAAGTGTAAAGATAACCAAAATCTGTGGGAATAATGATTTTTAACATGTCATGTGCATTGGAAATCCCTGAGACGATTGTTGGAAGGTGTAGGTTGTGTTTTGTTCGTTTTGTTTTGTTTTTGGTTTCTTTTGTTTTGTTTTGCTCGAGGACTAGCAAAAGCTAAGTGTGGGGGAATTTGATAGGAGCATATTTAGGCGACTTACTTAGCTTGTTTTTGTGCATTTATATTGTTAATTCATAGTTGTTTTTGGCGTTTAAGCCATTTTCGTGTGTTTTTAGGTTCATGTGGCTAAGGAAGCAAAAAGATGCATTTTGGAGCATTTTGGAGCAAAATTGGACTTGGAAGGGATAACTTATACTTGGAGCAAAAGGAATGGACGAAATTGAAGAGTTGATGTCACAAGGATTCCTACTTGAAGTAGCCACACACCTTCCACATTTCAGCCACATGCACTTGTTCCTCCATCATTGCACCAACAACAACATTGCACATGCACTCCCTTTAGTTAATTAACCCACATGCACCCTTTATTTTTTCATCATTCCAGCCACTCCACATCCCTCACCAAGAAATCATTCAACACATGCATCCATAATCATTTCTCCACACCAAAACCGTGCACATGCATTCCCCTTGTGCAATTCCATCATTCCACACCTCCATGGCAGCCACCAACCAACCTAGCTGTCATGTTTCCCCTTTAATCATTCAAACATTCACCCACATGCACCCTAGATTCTAATCAGCCATTCACATTTAATCATTCATTCCCATCAGATTTCTAGCATATTCACATGCATTCCATCCTTTAAAACATTGCACATGCACTCCACATGCATTCATCCTAGCTGTCATGTTTCCCCTTTCATCATTCCCTCACATTCTTTAAATCAGCCAACACATGCATCCACCTTTCTCCCATCAGATTTCCAACATTGCACATGCATTCCCCTTACAATTTCAGCCATCCTAGCTGTTTTGCACATGCATTCACTTAACCTAGCTGTCATGTTCCCTCTCCCATCCATTCATCTCCCTATAAAAACCATACACACTTCACACAACATTCATTCACACTCATTCACACTCATTCATTCTCATTCATTCTTCCATCTTCAGAAATTCACCAAAACCCCTCCCCCTTTGCCGTGCAAATCCACCAATTCCCTACAAATCCAAACACCACTCCTCTTCCATTTCCATCACTCCCCAAACCATTCACACCATCAAACTATCCTTAGACCTTGTGCTACAACGAAGAGGAAGAGAAGAGTGCCTAAACGTTCATACAATTCAAGTTTGAGTTGTTGGAATGTTTAGGTGTTTCTTTGATTTCAATGTTTAATTTCAATACTCTTTGTTTTGTACGTATGAGGAATGGAAGAGAAGAGTGCCTAAACGTTCATACAATTCAAGTTTGAGTTGTTGGAATGTTTAGGTGTTTCTTTGATTTCAATGTTATGAAGAACTAAACCCCCCTTAGCTAGGGGGTGATTCGAAATATATGTTTATGCTTACATTTTGATTTGATTACTTCTAATTGCGTTTCATAAGTTGTGGATTGATACGTGATTTATACGCACACAAATTAAACCCTCTTTTCGTCAAATTGTAGTATATGTATAAGTAGGGATCGTTCTGGACCGGGGATTAGGAGGGATTGTTAACCACTTGGATTTTACTCAAAAACGTAAAATAACAATATGAAACACTATACTAGACTCAAAGAATTCAAAACTAAACTTTAAAACACTAAGACAAACCAAAAGACTCAAAACAACACAAACACACTCAAATCTGCCTAAAAACCACTTTCTGGGCAGATTTGAGCACAAACACAAATTTGGACGAAATTAAGTAATAACTTGACTCAAGAACGTAAAAACACAATATAAAACACTAAACTAACTTAAAGAATGTAAAACTAAACACTTAAAACAGTAAAACAAACCAAAAGACTCAAACATTACCCAAAACACTCAAAACTGCCTAAAAATCACTTTCTGGGCAGTTTTGAGCACTTTGGTGAATCTGGACGAAATTGGGAAATAAAATGAATCAAAACACTTAAAAGCACAAACTAAATTGATTTCTAACTAAATTGGACATTAAAGTAAAGGGGGATTTAGATTTATACGAAAATTGAAATAACAAAACAAGTTAATAAACTAAACAGATTGTAAAACGAATTTGATGGAATGGAATGAATGGATGATAGAATAGCTAAGGGGTTCATCTCCATACATGTTATACTTGCATAATAAAATGATTTCCAATTGCATTTCAATAAACCATGAAACTCAACACTCCGGGTTAACCGTAATGCACTAATTAACCTTCAAATATTCCTAACGTTATTGAATTGGATGGGTTAGCGCATACAACAATTCAAAACATTCCCCACAAGTCCCCTACATGATTGCATAATAGAGATACAAGCAAGAATCATTACGCTCTATGAAAATTATAAGTGTTGACGAGGCATTCGTTACTATGGATTGCATGAAACTTATGCCAAGAATTCATTTAACGCGATTGTTTATAAGCAACCTCCACTACTTGTGAATATAAGTTCATAACTATTAGGTGAAACTCACTTATATTCTAGCGTCATATTCATGCATGAAAATTAAGCGTGCACTCTCAATAAACATACATAAATAAGTTATCAATCAAACGGTTAAACAAATTGAATCCACAACTTATAAAACGCAATTAGAAGTATTCAAATCAAAATGCAAGCATAAACATATATTCGAATCACCCCCTAACCAAGGGGGGTTAGTTCCTCATGGTACAAAACAAAGAGAATCAAAGAAACACCTAAACATTCCAACAACTCAAACTTGAATTGTATGAAAGTTTAGGCCCTCTTATCTTCCATTCCTCATTCGTACAAAACAAAGAGTATTGAAATTAAACATTGAAATCAAAGAAACACCTAAACATTCCAACAACTCAAACTTGAATTGTATGAACGTTTAGGCACTCTTCTCTTCCTCTTCGTTGTAGCACAAGGTCTAGGGATAGTTTGATGGTGTGAATGGTTTGGGGAGTGGTGGAAATAGAAGGATGGTGTTTGGATTGTAAGGGAGAGCACGGCACAAGGGAGTTTGATGGTCTACATTTCTGCAATGGATGAGTTTATGGAAGAAATGGATGGACTTTGTGAAAGGCACGGCCCCAAGGGACCAATTTCTGTTGTGAAATGAATGTGTATGAATGAGAATGAATGAATGAGTATTTATAGGTGAAATGGGGGGAACATGACAGCTAGGAACTTGGTGGAAATCTGAAATGGTGATGGGAGATGCATGTGCTGTTTGTGCATGTGATTAAAGGGTGGAAATGCATGTGCTTTGACAGAAATGAAAGGGAATGCACGGTTTTGGTTGATTTCTGGTGGTTGTGAGGTGGAAATCTAGGTGGAAATGCATGTGGATTAAAGCTATGTGAATGATTAAGGTGAATGTGCATGAGTGCATGTGAAATCTGCCAAGATGCATGTGTTATGAAGTGGATTTTCTGCAAAGCAAGGTGAATGTGCATGTGATTAAATTAAAAGATGGAATGCATGTGAATATGATGGAAATCTGATTTATTTGAAGATGCATGTGCAATGAAGTGGAATGACAGCTAGGTTATGATGATGAATGCATGTGGCTGATTTAATTGAATAGGAAAGCATGTGAAATGTTTGTGGTGAGTGAATGTGCATGTGAATTAAAGCTAAAGTGATGATGATAAGTGATAAGTGATAAGTGATATGATATGTGGTTATGATGTGATAAGTGGTTATGATAAGTGATAAGTGATAAGTGATATGATAAAGTGATGATGATAAGTGATAAGTGATAAGTGATATGATATGTGGTTATGATAAGTAATGGGAGCATGTGGGTTAATTAATGAAGGAAATGCATGTGAAATGACAATGTGTTAGAATGGATGTGTGTTATGCATGGCATGATTGGGATTAGGAAAGGTTTAAATGTCCTAAAACTAAAGAGAACAAGGTTCCAACACTTTGGCTCCAATTAGGTCTTCAATTTCGTCCAACACTTTGGCTCCAAGCATAAGCTATCCATCCTTAGCCCAAAAGTGCTCCAAAAATCTCCAAAATGCATCTTTTTGCTCCTTTAGCCCTTTGGACCTACAAACACACGAAAATAGCTTAAAGTACTAAAATAACTAAAGAAACATAACGTAAATGCACGAGAACAAGCCATTTAAGTCGCATGAATATGCTCCTATCATGGATTCAATTTGTTCAACCGTTTGATTGATAACTTATTTATGTATGTTTATTGAGAGTGCACGCTTAATTTTCATGCATGAATATGACGCTAGAATATAAGTGAGTTTCACCTAATAGTTACGAACTTATATTCACAAGTAGTGGAGGTTGCTTATAAACAATCGCGTTAAACAAATTCTTGGCATAAGTTTCATGCAATCATAGTAACGAATGCCTCGTCAACACTTATTCTCGTGCATTTACGTTATGTTTCTTTAGTTATTTTAGTACTTTAAGCTATTTTCGTGTGTTTGTAGGTCCAAAGGGCTAAAGGAGCAAAAAGATGCATTTTGGAGACTTTTGGAGCACTTTTGGACTAAGGATGGATAGCTTATGCTTGGAGCCAAAGTGTTGGACGAAATTGAAGACCTAATTGAAGACCAAAGTGTTGGAACCTTGTTCCCTTTAGTTTTAGGACATTTAAACCTTTCCTAATCCCATTCATCAACACATGCATCCACATGCATTCACCCTTTAAACCATTAAATCCACATGCTTTCCTATTCAATTAAATCAGCCACATGCATTCATCATCATAACCTAGCTGTCATTCCACTTCATTGCACATGCATCTTCAAATAAATCAGCCATTCCACATGCATATTCAACCTAGCTGTCATTGCACATGCATTCACTCTTTAATTCACATGCATTTACTCTTTAATTCACATGCAAAACATCCCATTCCATCTCCCATCAGATTTCCATCATATTCACATGCATTCCATCCTTTAAAACATTGCACATGCACTCCCTTTAATTAATTAAGCCACATGCACTCCCATCCATTTCATCATTGCAGCCAACACATGCTTTCACATGCATTTTCAGATTGTCCCCTTGCACATGCAGCCACATATTCATTGCACATGCAATTCCAACCCACATGCATCCTTTAATCATTCAAACATGCAGCCACATTCCCTCCTAGCTGTCATGTTCCCCCCATTTCACCTATAAATAAGCATCCATTGCATACACATTTCATTCATACACTCTTCCATATTCCAGAAATTCGTCAAAACCTCTCCACACCCTCATTGCAGCCACCAAAACACTTTTCTCCTCCATTGCAGCCACTCCAACCACTCCCCAAACCATTCACACCATCAAACTATCCTTAGACCTTGTGCTACAACGAAGAGGAAGAGAAGAGTGCCTAAACGTTCATACAATTCAAGTTTGAGTTGTTGGAATGTTTAGGTGTTTCTTTGATTCCAATGTTTAAATTCAACTAAACCCCCCTTGGCTAGGGGGGAATTCGAAATATATGTTTATGCTTGCATTTTGATTTGATTACTTCTAATTGCGTTTCATAAGTTGTGGATTCAATTTGTTTAACCGTTTGATTGATAACTTATTTATGTATGTTTATTGAGAATGCGCACTTAATTTTCATGCATGAATATGACGCTAGAATATAAGTGAGTTTCACCTAATAGTTACGAACTTATATTCACAAGTAGTGGAGGTTGCTTATAAACAATCGCGTTAAACAAATTCTTGGCATAAGTTTCATGCAATCATAGTAACGAATGCCTCGTCAACACTTATAATTTTCATAGAGCGTAATGATTCTTGCTTGTACCTCTTCTATGCACTCATGATGAGGACTTGTGGGGAATGTTTTGAATTGTCGCATGCATCATCCAATTCAATAACGTTAGGAAGATTTGAAGGTTAATTAGTGCATCATGGTTAACTTGGGGTGTTGAGTATCATAGTTTGTTGAAATGCAATTGGAAATCATTTTATTATGCAAGTATAACATGTATGGAGATGAACCCCTTAGCTAGCCTTCATTCCATTCAATTCTATCACACATTCACATTTACATTTTGCTTTTACTTACAATCTGTTCTTTTTGTTTAAATTCGTCAAAACCTAACCCCCCCCCCCTTTACTTTCTTGTTCTTTAGTGTTTAGACTTTGTTTAGTTTATGTTTTAAAGTGTTTTGATTCAATTTATTTCCCAAAATTCGTCCAAATTCACCAAAGTGCTCAAAACTGCCCAGAAAGTGATTTTAAGGCTGTTTTGAGTGTTTTGGGTGATGTTTGAGTCTTTTGGTTTGTTTTAGTGTTTTAAAGTTTAGTTTTGCATTCTTTGAGTCTAGTATAGTGTTTTATATTGTTATTTTACGTTTGAATCAAGCCATAATCCTAAATTCGTCCAACATTGGGGTTAAGGTCAGAAACTGCCTAGTTAGTGTTTTTAGGCAGTTTTGAGTCTTTTGAACTTGTTTTGAGTCCTTTGAGTCTTTGTGAACGTTTTTAACTTTGTTTTTATGTTTTTGAGTCAAATCCAAGTGATTAACAATCCCTCCTAATCCCCGGTCCAGAACGATCCCTACTTATACTTAGACTACAATTGACAAAAAGAGGGTTTAATTTGTGTGCGTATAAATCTCGCATCAAATTTTGGCGCCGTTGCCGGGGATTAGAAAATTTGCTAATCCCTTGGATTGTTTGTTTCTGTATTGTCTTTTAGATTTAGTTTTTATTTGTGTTTTGTTTGTTAAGAACAACATGGCACTTGATAACGCTTCTCTTTTGTCACAGCTCATGGAAAGGTCCCAAATGCAAAGAGTTGATATATCTAATCTTCAATCAAGGAATAACGTGTTTTCCAATACTTACAATTCGGATTGGAGTGATCATTCAAACTCTATGTGGTGGGAACCTCAAAATGCTCAACAAGGAGGATATTGGCAGCCACCACAACCTCATATTCAATATGCCCAACCAAACTCAAGTTCGTCAATAGATTATAATCAAAAGCTTAATGAATTAATTTGTTTGGTGCATGGCTCACAAAATCAAGACAATGAGGCTCAACAAGAAGGATATTGGCAGCCATATGAGGAGTTCTATTCAACGCCTATGCAGCCACCACAAAGGTTGGACCACTTGGATAAGCAAATTGGGCAGATCGCGGAGTTCGTAGGACAGTTTCGAGACCAAGGCGAACTCCCTAGTTCAACCATTGCAAATCAGAAGGGAGAATTTGAAAACACCAATGCTATCATGTTGAGAAGTGACAAGGAGGTTGGAACGGACCCTCAACCATCAAAATCAAATCACAAGGAAGAGGAATACACCCAACCCACGGAAAGGGTGGAAACACCTTTACCGGAAGCACTTATTGCTCCTACGCCATCTAATTCAAGTAAGGTTGTTCCAATTAGTTCTAACCCCATTCCAACAAATATCCCTATTCCTTGCAGGTTCATGAATTCCAAGGAAGAAGAAAGTGAAAAAGACATCTTGGAAGCCCTTCCAAAGGTGCAAAGTAGGGAATGTCATGAATTCATCAAAGAGGACGTTCTTGAAACCACAAAATCCAAAGAAGTTAAATTTGATGACATTGGACAAGTCATAACCATCACTTGCAATCTGGCCAAGTCCAATATCCTTGAAACTTTCAAAGGAGTGGTGTTTGTCATTGAGTTCTTATCGGACAAAACAAGTAAGTTTTTTTTTCTAAATTCCATTACATTTTATACTAACTTGCTGTTTTTTATGAATCAGGCACCTACACTAGAATTCAAACCAATGCCGGTTCACTTCAAGTATCACCTTCCATTCAAGGACCAATTCCATGCCGTTTGATTTTATTTATGTTAAAAAAAATAAAAAATAAAAATTATTTATTAAATAAAATACTAAAGATGGAGCTTCACAAAGGTTGTTTACGTGAAGCCCCACTACGAGGCTTTGAAGCAGAAGGCATCGGAGCGGAAGGCATTGGAGCGGAAGGCATCGGAGCGGAAGACACTGGAGCGGAAGGCATCGGAGCGGGAGGCATCGGAGCTAGAGCATTCCAGGCCTCAATACTTGGCCAAACGCTGGATGATCCAGGAAAAAGGTGCCTCTGGAGGAAAGACGAAAACCTTTGACGGTCACTGTGAATCCGACCTTCAGACTCTTGCAGCTCATCAAGCTTCCTCTTCATGCCCGTCGAATAGTTGTTTGCAAGCACGTGCAAACTTCTATTCTCGTACTTAAGCTGCTGGATCTCCTGCTTGAGACTTTCCACCTCTGCCATCAATGATTCCACCTGACGGGAGCGAGCAAGCAGGCGTTGGCCCATGTTGGACACAGAACTCGCACACTGAACACTAAGTGCGAGGGACTCTTGAACGGCCAACTCATCGGACCGTCTTGACAGCAGCCTACTATCTTTTGGAGTGAGGAGGTTCCTAGCTACTATTGTAGCTGTTGTGGCGTCCTGCATCACGGAGTCTTCACCTGTAAGAAGACCGTTAGAAGATAAGAAAGAAGGGCGCCATACGTTACCTTGACGCGGCGCGCCCGTATCACTGCTAAGGCTCAATTCCAAGCTAAGGTTCGATGAGTTTGCCATTTTTTTCAAAAGTGTTCAAAGAGAAGGGGTGGAATTAAATTTCAAAGGGCCGGAGTCGATTTTCAAGAATGGGAAGTTTTCAGAGTGTGTTTGTTGTGGTGATCGATAGCTCTATAAAAACCCAAGGCGACGCGTCCACCGATTCAAAAAGCCGGAATTTCCGGCGTAATTTAGGCGACGTTTTCTCGGCTTTTCAGAAGACGCGTTCAACTTTGTCAAAAGATTTCTTCTTTTCAGACAACACGTGGAGGCCATCATCGCAACTACACATCTTTAGCCGACAAGCGCAAAGTTCAGCGACGCTTTCTCTGCTTTTCAGAAAACGCGTGCAGCTTTGTCAAAAGGAGCCGCATCCCCACTACTACGTGTCGTTCAGAAAGCAAAGGGGCGTCGTTCAGAAATCGAAGGGGCGCCTGCTCAGAAATCGAAGAGGCGTCGTTCAGAAATCGAAGAGGCGTCGTTCAGAAATCGAAGAGACATTTGTCGACAAGGGTAAAAGAACAGTACCACCACTTGATATTATCTCTATATATGTCGACCTTCGTCTTTTATGGCAAGGCAAACCTGAAGAAAATGCCCAACTCTCCCTCACCTCTGAGGGCGCACTCCCAGCAAAGCCTTTCGAAATACTCAATTCTTTCTTCTTCCCCAAAGATGATACCAGATGCCTGGAGTACAGATGACCCAGGAGGAAACGGCGGATTGAAGTGTGCTGATTCATTCACCGCTTCTTCAAAAGCAAAGGTATCTCATATCATCAAGGTCAGAAGCAAAAGTATCTCATATCATGCTCTTTCCCTGTCTTTTTCTTTGTCCTTGTTCTTACTCGCATGGCAAAGTAAAAGAAGCAATCAGCCGGCACTTGGAGTCAGTCTTCCGATCTGGAGCCAACTGCCTGGAATCTATTCCTGATTGCTTACCTAGCGTTGCTCTCGAGTAGTCATCTTCAACGGTTGATACACTTCCGGAGAAGGGACCACTTCTGCAAAGGTGATGCGAGAATTATACGCACACAAATTAAACCCTCTTTTCGTCAAATTGTAGTATATGTATAAGTAGGGATCGTTCTGGACCGGGGATTAGGAGGGATTGTTAACCACTTGGATTTGACTCAAAAACGTAAAATAACAATATGAAACACTATACTAGACTCAAAGAATGCAAAACTAAACTTTAAAACACTAAGACAAACCAAAAGACTCAAAACAACACAAACACACTCAAATCTGCCTAAAAACCACTTTCTGGGCAGATTTGAGCACAAACACAAATTTGGACGAAATTAAGTAATAACTTGTCTCAAGAAAGTAAAAACACAATATAAAACACTAAACTAACTCAAAGAATGTAAAACTAAACACTTAAAACATTAAAACAAACCAAAAGACTCAAACATCACCCAAAACACTCAAAACTGCCTTAAAATCACTTTCTGGGCAGTTTTGAGCACTTTGGTGAATTTGGACGAAATTGGGAAATAAAATGAATCAAAACACTTTAAAAATAAACTAAACAAATTCTAAACACTAAAGAACAAGAAAGTAAAGGGGGAATTAGATTTGACGAAATTAAATAAAATACACATATTGTAATTAAAACAGATTGTAAAGATGAATTTGATGAAAATATGGATGGAATTGAAATGAATGAATGCTAGCTAAGGGGTTCATCTTCACATATGTTACACTTGTATAATAAAATGATTTCCAATTGCGTTTCAATAAATCATTAATTCTCAACACCCCAAGTTAACCGTGATGCACTAATTAACCTTCAAATCTTCCTAACGTTATTGAATTGGATGGGTTAGCGCATACAACAATTCAAAACATTCCCCACAAGTCCCCTACATGATTGCATAATAGAGATACAAGCAAGAATCATTACGCTCTATGAAAATTATAAGTATTGACGAGGCAATTGTAACTATGAATGCATGATACTCTTGCCAAGAATTCATTTAACGCGATTGTTTATAAGCAACCTCCACTACTTGTGAATATAAGTTCGTAACTATTAGGTGAAACTCACTTATATTCTAGCGTCATATTCATGCATGAAAATTAAGTGTGCACTCTTAATAAACATACATAAATAAGTTATCAATCAAATAGTTAAACAAATTGAATCACAACTTATGAAACGAAATTAGAAGTAATGAAATCAAAACGCAAGCATAAACATATATTTCAAATTACCCCCTAGCCAAGGGGGGTTTAGTTCCTTATGATACAAAACAAAGAGAATCAAAGAAACACCTAAACATTCCAACAACTCAAACTTGAATTGTATGAACGTTTAGGCACTCTTCTCTTCCATGCCTCATTCGTACAAAACATAGAGTATTGAAATTAAACATAGAAATCAAAGAAACACCTAAACATTCCAACAACTCAAACTTGAATTGTATGAACGTTTAGGCACTCTTCTCTTCCTCTTCATTCGTAGCACAAGGTCTAAGGATAGTTTGATGGTGTAAATGGTTTGGGGAGTGGTGGACGAATGGAAGGATGGTGTTTGGATTTGTAGGGAAGACTCACGGCACAAAGGGGGTGGTTTGATGGTCTACATTTCTGCAATGGATGAGTTTATGGAAGAGTGTTTGGAATGGGTGAATTTCTGGCACAAAGGCCTTATTTCTATGGTGAATGGATTGTGTATCAATGAGAATGAATGAATGAGTATTTATAGGTGAAATGGGGGGAACATGACAGCTAGGTTGCATGTGCTAATGCTTGTGTGTGCATGTGAAATCTGCCAAGATGCATGTGAAAGTGTATGAAATGCAATCTGAAATGGGATAGCATGTGGGTGAATGTGTGGCTGCAATGATGAAGTGAATGCATGTGTTGAATGATTAAAGTGCATGTGCAATGTTTTAAAGGATGGAATGATGGAGGAACAAGTGCATGTGAATGCATGGTGATAGCATGTGCACGGTTTTGGTTGGAATGATGGCAGATTGTGAAAACATGTGAATGCATGTGTTTGATGAATGATAAGTGGTGAATGATATGATAAGTGATAAGTGGTGAATGATAAGTGATGAATGATAAGTGGTGAATGATATGATAAGTGATAAGTGGTGAATGATAAGTGATGAATGATAAGTGGTGATTGATATGATAAGTGGTGAATGATAAGTGATATGATATGTGATTATGATAAGTAATGGGAGCATGTGTATGGTTTTGGGAGAAAGGTGGAGATGCACGGCATAAGGGAATTGGAAAGGTTTAAATGTCCTAAAACTAAAGGAAACAAAGTTCCAACACTTTGGTCTTCAATTTCGTCCAACATTTTGGCGCCAAGCATAAGCTATCCATCCTTAGCCCAAAAGTGCTCCAAAAGTCTCCAAAATGCATCTTTTTGCTCCTTTAGCCCTTTGGACCTACAAACACACGAAAATAGCTTAAAGGACTAAAATAACTAAAGAAACATAACGTAAATGCACGAGAACAAGCCATTTAAGTCGCATGAATATGCTCCTATCAAATACCCCCACACTTATCTTTTGCTAGTCCTCGAGCAAAACAAAACAAAAGAAATCAAAAACAAAACGACACTAAACAAGAAAAACACAACCTAAACCTTCCAACAATCGTCTCACGGATTTCCAATGCACATGACAAGTTAAAAATCATTAGTCCCATAGATTTTAGTCATCTTCACACTTGAATACATTCTTAATCATAGTCACCACATATTATTTCACAATTAAGCATTTAAAACCATTTCGAATGTAGTAACATGCCTTAGAGAATTTCCTCAATTCCTTAAAAATGCACTCTATTTTCACATAGATTTTCTGACTACACACCCTACACTAGTTATATGTGAGAGATTGATGTAAACATGAAAGACTAGTATCTCACATATGTTATAACAAAGAAAGCATTTTCTGGATTTACGATAATGACATGAATATGATCTCATGAATGGAATGCTACTACTTAGAATGAGAACCAGTGATTCCATAAGCTCATATCAATTCCAAACTCCACATATTGAACACATAACGATCAAGATAGAAGCATAAGGGTTGAAACGGGGCTAAAGGTGTTTGGCTAACAAAGAAAGGATAGGGAAAACAAACGTTCTTTAAGCAATAGTGAGCAAAGTATTGAATTAGGTACTTAGAATTCCCTTTAGAACGCAGAAGTCAACTTTGAACACCCAAGGGGAAGTCACACAAAACTTAGGGCCATATTCAAACTTTTTGGGCCCTTTCTTCAACAATCACACTTGTGAGTCCATTCTCACTTATTTTCACTCTTTTTCTTTCTTTTCTTCTTCTTTTTCTCACATTTTTTTTTCTTTTTCCCGTGCCTCCTTTAAGACTTAGGCACATACATACACACAAAAATCCCTTCCCCCACACTTATTTTCTGCAACATATTAATCAAAAGGAATTCATTTAAGTCATGCTCACTATACTTCAAGAACAAGGGTATAGGAAAGTCCTACTCTAGGCTAGGTAAGGGGTGATGTGGTTAGCAAAGAAAATAGGCTAAACGAGGCTCAACGAGGTTAAAACTAATATATACGAAATATGGGAAGTAAGGCTATTTGGCTATGGTGGCAACAACACAACTTCATCTTGATATATATTATGCAATTCAATGTCATGCTTTGAATGAAACGGATATAAGTTCAAGCATTTAGTTCTATCATGATACAATTGCATTCTAAGTAGCAACCAAGCAAGAAATAATGAGATCATGCAACAACTTTAGAAAACAAAGAATCACAGAAAATAACTCTCCAAAGAAGGTAATAGCTCGAGTCTCACAGGGTGTAGCGTTTGTTTGAGTTCCTTCCTTCAAGCATGTTACAAAAACGAATTTTTCTTTTATGATTGCATGTGAAGTCATACATTATAACCATAACCAATTATATACCAAGAGTAAATCAAACTTTTCTCTATGTTTATAACTCTTTTTAACCGTCATGCAATTACAAACCAAATCCTTATCATTGTGTTGGAAGGTACCCTAAGACACAAACACACAAAAACAACTCAAAACACTCTTTTTAGGCTTTTTAAAACATGTTTTTCAAATTTTTATGTGATTTTCGGAGTTATAAAAACAAAACATACTAAAACACTCTAAAACAACTTAAAAACACCTTAAAACAGCAAGGAACAACATTTGAAGTTATGGGTGATAAAATCCCACGAATTTGCATCAAATATACTTAGTTACCCCCCCACACTTAAATCAAACATTTTCCTCAATGTTTTAAGCATAGATTCACACAAAACATAAGTAAACACACAAAAAGCAATTTAAACATACTAAACATGGCAAAATGTAATTAACAAAGAGAAGAGTTTAGGGACGCAAATCTGGTTATGGAGTGAAATTCCATCTTCTCTTTGTTGATTGCATTGAGGCTTGATCTTGATGATTCCACAGGCATACTCTTGAACTGGGCTGCATGATTCTTTTGGTCTCCGCCACTTGTTGATTTTCCTTTGTGCTACTGGGTTGGAGGATTCTTTTGGTCTTCCCCGAAGGTCTGAGCATACCCTTTTGGTCTGTTTCTTTGTTCAATCTTTCCAATTCGTATTGAAAAGGGTTGGAGGATAACTCAGCCTATGTTTGTCTCCACATGCTTCAATGTATCATTTTCACTTGCCTTACTCGCTCCCCTTTGCAGAAGTGGTCCCTTCTCCGGAAGTGTATCAACCGTTGAAGATGACTACTCGAGAGCAACGCTAGGTAAGCAATCAGGAATAGATTCCAGGCAGTTGGCTCCAGATCGGAAGACTGACGCCAAGTGCCGGCTGATTGCTTCTTTTACTTTGCCATGCGAGTAAGAACAAGGACAAAGAAAAAGACAGGGAAAGAGCATGATATGAGATACTTTTGCTTTAGACCTTGATGATATGAGATACCTTTGCTTTTGAAGAAACGGTGAATGAATCAGCACATGTATTTGTTGTGCTGTTTCCTCCTGGGTCATATGTACTCCAGGCATCTGGTATCATCTTTGGGGAAGAAGAAAGAATTGAGTCTTTCGAAAGGCTTTGCTGGGAGTGCGCCCTAATAGGTGAGGGAGAGTTGGGCATTTTTCTTCAGGTTTGCCTTGCCATAAAAGACGAAGGTCGACATATATAGAGATAATATCAAGTGGTGGTATTGTTCTTTTACCCTTGTCGACAAACGTTTTGATCCCGCAAATCCGACTTTTTGAAATAGTGGCGCCTCTTCGATTTCTGATTGACGCCTCTTCGATTTCTGAGCAGGCGCCCCTTTGCTTTCTGAACGACACGTAGTAGTGCGGATGCGGCTCCTTTTGACAAAGCTGCACGCGTTTTCTGAAAAGCAGCGAAAGGGTCGCCGAACTTTGCGCTTGTCGGCTAAAGATGTGTAGTTGCGGTGATGGCCTCCACGTGTTGTCTGAAAAGAAGAAATCTTTTGACAAAGTTGAACGCGTCTTCTGAAAAGCCGAGAAAGCGTTGCCTAAATTACACCGGAAATTCCGGCTTTTTGAATCGGTGGACGCGTCGCTTTGGCTTTTTTATTGAGCTATCGATCACCACAACAAACACACTCTGAAGATTTCCCATTCTTGAAAATCGACTCCGGCCCTTTGAAATTTAACTCCATCCCTTCTCTTTGAACACTTTTGAAAAATGGCAAACTCATCGAACCTTAGCTTGGAATTGAGCCTTAGCAGTGATACGGGCGCGCCGCGTCAAGGTAACGTATGGCGCCCTTCTTTTTTATCTTCTAACGGTCTTCTTACAGGTGAAGACTCCGTGATGCAGGACGCCACAACAGCTACAATAGTAGCTAAGAACCTCCTCACTCCAAAAGATAGTAGGCTGCTGTCAGGACGGTCCGATGAGTTGGCCGTTCAAGAGTCCCTCGCACTTAGTGTTCAGTGTGCGAGTTCTGTGTCCAACATGGGCCAACGCCTGCTTGCCCGCTCCCGTCAGGTGGAATCATTGATGGCAGAGGTGGAAAGTCTCAAGCAGGAGATCCAGCAGCTTAAGTACGAGAATAGAAGTTTGCACGTGCTTGCAAACAACTATTCGACGGGCATGAAGAGGAAGCTTGATGAGCTGCAAGAGTCTGAAGGTCGGATTCACAGTGACCGTCAACGGTTTTCGTCTTTCCTCCAGAGGCACCTTTTCCCTGGCTCATCCAGTGCTTGGCCAAGTATTGAGGCCTGGAATGCTCTAGCTCCGATGCCTCCCGCTCCGATGCCTTCCGTTCCGATGCCTCCCGCTCCGATGTCTTCCACTCCGATGCCTTCCGCTCCGATGCCTTCCGCTTCAAAGCCTTCCGCTTCGACGCCTCGTAGTGGGGCTTCACGTAAACAACCTTTGTGAAGCACCACCTTTCTCCATGTTTAGTATTTTATTTAATATATGAAAATTTTCTTTTTTCTTTTTTTTTTTTTTTTTTTTTTTTATTTTTTTTTTTTTTTATATTGGGTTGCCTCCCAAGTAGCGCTTTCTTTTACGTCTTGCAGCCGGACGAAGAACCCAATCACTCCAGAATATGTTCACGAATCGGATGAGAACTCTGAGTCATAAACTAGTACCTAAAACAAGAAACAAAACAAGATTAAGAATCTGGAATAAAAAAAAAAGAACAAACGAAAATAAAACAATCCAAGGGATTAGCAAATTTTCTAATCCCCGGCAACGGCGCCAAAATTTGATGCGAGAATTATACGCACACAAATTAAACCCTCTTTTCGTCAAATTGTAGTATATGTGTAAGTAGGGATCGTTCTGGACCGGGGATTAGGAGGGATTGTTAACCACTTGGATTTGACTCAAAAACGTAAAATAACAGTATGAAACACTATACTAGACTCAAAGAATGCAAAACTAAACTTTAAAACACTAAGACAAACCAAAAGACTCAAAACAACACAAACACACTCAAATCTGCCTAAAAACCACTTTCTGGGCAGATTTGAGCACAAACACAAATTTGGACGAAATTAAGTAATAACTTGTCTCAAGAAAGTAAAAACACAATATAAAACACTAAACTAACTCAAAGAATGTAAAACTAAACACTTAAAACATTAAAACAAACCAAAAGACTCAAACATCACCCAAAACACTCAAAACTGCCTTAAAATCACTTTCTGGGCAGTTTTGAGCACTTTGGTGAATTTGGACGAAATTGGGAAATAAAATGAATCAAAACACTTTAAAACATAAACTAAACAAATTCTAAACACTAAAGAACAAGAAAGTAAAGGGGGAATTAGATTTGACGAAATTAAATAAAATACACATATTGTAATTAAAACAGATTGTAAAGATGAATTTGATGAAAATATGGATGGAATTGAAATGAATGAATGCTAGCTAAGGGGTTCATCTTCACATATGTTACACTTGTATAATAAAATGATTTCCAATTGCGTTTCAATAAATCATTAATTCTCAACACCCCAAGTTAACCGTGATGCACTAATTAACCTTCAAATCTTCCTAACGTTATTGAATTGGATGGGTTAGCGCATACAACAATTCAAAACATTCCCCACAAGTCCCTTACATGATTGCATAATAGAGATACAAGCAAGAATCATTACGCTCTATGAAAATTATAAGTATTGACGAGGCAATTGTAACTATGAATGCATGATACTCTTGCCAAGAATTCATTTAACGCGATTGTTTATAAGCAACCTCCACTACTTGTGAATATAAGTTCGTAACTATTAGGTGAAACTCACTTATATTCTAGCGTCATATTCATGCATGAAAATTAAGTGTGCACTCTTAATAAACATACATAAATAAGTTATCAATCAAATAGTTAAACAAATTGAATCACAACTTATGAAACGAAATTAGAAGTAATGAAATCAAAACGCAAGCATAAACATATATTTCAAATTACCCCCTAGCCAAGGGGGGTTTAGTTCCTTATGATACAAAACAAAGAGAATCAAAGAAACACCTAAACATTCCAACAACTCAAACTTGAATTGTATGAACGTTTAGGCACTCTTCTCTTCCATGCCTCATTCGTACAAAACATAGAGTATTGAAATTAAACATAGAAATCAAAGAAACACCTAAACATTCCAACAACTCAAACTTGAATTGTATGAACGTTTAGGCACTCTTCTCTTCCTCTTCATTCGTAGCACAAGGTCTAAGGATAGTTTGATGGTGTAAATGGTTTGGGGAGTGGTGGACGAATGGAAGGATGGTGTTTGGATTTGTAGGGAAGACTCACGGCACAAAGGGGGTGGTTTGATGGTCTACATTTCTGCAATGGATGAGTTTATGGAAGAGTGTTTGGAATGGGTGAATTTCTGGCACAAAGGCCTTATTTCTATGGTGAATGGATTGTGTATCAATGAGAATGAATGAATGAGTATTTATAGGTGAAATGGGGGGAACATGACAGCGAGGTTGCATGTGCTAATGCTTGTGTGTGCATGTGAAATCTGCCAAGATGCATGTGAAAGTGTATGAAATGCAATCTGAAATGGGATAGCATGTGGGTGAATGTGTGGCTGCAATGATGAAGTGAATGCATGTGTTGAATGATTAAAGTGCATGTGCAATGTTTTAAAGGATGGAATGATGGAGGAACAAGTGCATGTGAATGCATGGTGATAGCATGTGCACGGTTTTGGTTGGAATGATGGCAGATTGTGAAAACATGTGAATGCATGTGTTTGATGAATGATAAGTGGTGAATGATATGATAAGTGATAAGTGGTGAATGATAAGTGATGAATGATAAGTGGTGAATGATATGATAAGTGATAAGTGGTGATTGATATGATAAGTGGTGAATGATAAGTGATATGATATGTGATTATGATAAGTAATGGGAGCATGTGTATGGTTTTGGGAGAAAGGTGGAGATGCACGGCATAAGGGAATTGGAAAGGTTTAAATGTCCTAAAACTAAAGGAAACAAAGTTCCAACACTTTGGTCTTCAATTTCGTCCAACATTTTGGCGCCAAGCATAAGCTATCCATCCTTAGCCCAAAAGTGCTCCAAAAGTCTCCAAAATGCATCTTTTTGCTCCTTTAGCCTTTTGGACCTACAAACACACGAAAATAGCTTAAAGGACTAAAATAACTAAAGAAACATAACGTAAATGCACGAGAACAAGCCATTTAAGTCGCATGAATATGCTCCTATCAAAAGGGGAGCAAGTAAGGCAAGTGAAAATGATACATTGAAGCATGTGGAGACAAACATAGGCTGAGTTATCCTCCAACCCTTTTCAATACGAATTGGAAAGATTGAACAAAGAAACAGACCAAAGGGGTAAGCTCAGACCTTCGGGGAAGACCAAAAGAATCCTCCAGCCCAGTAGCACAAAAGAAAATCAACAAGTGGAGGAGACCCAAAAGAATCCTGCTGCCCAGTTCAAGAGTAGCACAAAGGAAAATCAACGATGGGCAGAAACCAGTTCAAGAGAAAGCCTGTGGAATCACCAAGATCAATGCCTCAATACAATTACCAAGGAGAAGATGGAATTTACACTCCATAACCAGATTTGCGTCCCTAACCAGATTTACACTCCATAACCAGATTTAAGTGACATTCTGCCATGTTTAGTATGTTTAGTTGCTTTTTGTGTGTTTACTTATGTTTTGTGTGAATCTATGCTTAAAACATTGAGGACAATGTTTGATTTAAGTGTGGGGGGGGGGGGGGGGGGGTAACTAAGTATATTTAATGCAAATTCGTGGGATTTTATCACCCATAACTTCAAATGTTGTTCCTTGCTGTTTTAAGGTGTTTTTAAGTTGTTTTAGAGTGTTTTAGTATGTTTTGTTTTATAACTCCGAAAATCACATAAAAATTTGAAAAACATGTTTTAAAAAGCCTAAAAAGAGTGTTTTGAGTCATTTTTGTGTGTTTGTGTCTTAGGGTACCTTCCAACAAAATGATAAGGATTTGGTTTGTAATTGCATGACTGTTAAAAAGAGTTATAAACATAGAGAAAAGTTTGATTTACTCTTGGTATATGCTTGGTTATGGTTATAATGTATGACGTCACATGCAATCATAAAAGAAAAATTCGTTTTTGTAACATGCTTGAAGGAAGGAACTCAAACAAACGCTACAACCTTGTGAGACTCGAGCCATTACCTTCTTTGGAGAGTTATTTTCTGTGATTCTTTGTTTTCTAAAGTTGTTGCATGATCTCATTATCCTTGCTTGGTTGCTACTTAGCATGCAATTGTATCATGATAGAACTAAATGCTAGAACTTATATCCGTTTCATTCAAAGCATGACATTGAATTGCATAACATATATCAAGATGAAGTTGTGTAGTTGCCACCATAGCCAAATAGCCTTACTTCCCATATTTCGTACTTGTTGTAAGTTTTAACCTCGTTGAGCCTTGTTTAGCCCATGTTCTTTGTTAACCCATATCATCCTCACTTAGCCTAGATTAGGACCATCCGTACCCTTGTTCTTGAAGCATAGTAAGCATGACGGATAATGAATTCCTTTTGATTAATATGTTGCAGAAAATAAGTGTGGGGGAAGGGATTTTTGTGTGTATGTATGTGCCTAAGTCTTAAAGGAGGCACGGGAAAAAGAAAAAAAGAAACAAAAAAATGTGAGAAAAAGAAGAAGAAAAGAAAGAAAAAGAGTGAAAATAAGTAAGAATGAACTCACGAGCGTTGATGGTTGAAGAAAGGGTCCAAAAAGTTGAATATGGCCCTAAGTTTTGTGTGACTTTCCCTTGGGTGTTCAAAGTTGACTTCTGCGTTCTTAAGGGAATTCTAAGTGCCTAATTCAATACTTTGCTCACTATTGCTTTAAGAATGTTTGTTTATCCTTCACCTTTCATTGTTAGCCAATACCCTAGCCCCGTTACAACCCTTTGACTTCTATCTTGAGTGTTATGTGTTTCAAGATGTGGAGTTTCGAATTGATATGAGCTTATGGTGTCACTGGTTCTCGCATCTAAGTAGTAGCATTCCATTCATGAGATCATATCTAAACATGCTTATTAACTCCAGAAATTGCTTCCTTTGAAATACATATATGTGAGTGTTCGTTTTTATGTTTACATCAATCTTCTCACATATAACTAGTTTAGGGTGTGTAGTCAGAAAATCTGAGTGAAAATTGAGTGCATATCTTGTAAGGAATTGAGCAAATTCTCTAAGGCATGTTACTACATTCAAAATATAGTTTTAAATGCTTAATTGTGAATTAGTATGTGGTGACTATGATTAAGTATGTACTTAAGTGTAGAGATAAACAAAATCTGTGGGAATAATGATTTTTAACATGTCATGTGCATTGGAAATCCCTGAGACGATTGTTGGAAGGTGTAGGTTGTGTTTTGTTCGTTTTGTTTTGTTTTTGGTTTCTTTTGTTTTGTTTTGCTCGAGGACTAGCAAAAGCTAAGTGTGGGGGAATTTGATAGGAGCATATTTAGGCGACTTACTTAGCTTGTTTTTGTGCATTTATATTGTTAATTCATAGTTGTTTTTGGCGTTTAAGCCATTTTCGTGTGTTTTTAGGTTCATGTGGCTAAGGAAGCAAAAAGATGCATTTTGGAGCATTTTGGAGCAAAATTGGACTTGGAAGGGATAACTTATACTTGGAGCAAAAGGAATGGACGAAATTGAAGAGTTGATGTCACAAGGATTCCTACTTGAAGTACCCACACACCTTCCACATTTCAGCCACATGCACTTGTTCCTCCATCATTGCACCAACAACAACATTGCACATGCACTCCCTTTAGTTAATTAACCCACATGCACCCTTTATTCTTTCATCATTCCAGCCACTCCACATCCCTCACCAAGAAATCATTCAACACATGCATCCATAATCATTTCTCCACACCAAAACCGTGCACATGCATTCCCCTTGTGCAATTCCATCATTCCACACCTCCATGGCAGCCACCAACCAACCTAGCTGTCATGTTTCCCCTTTAATCATTCAAACATTCACCCACATGCATTTCTAACCCACATGCACCCTAGATTCTAATCAGCCATTCACATTTAATCATTCATTCCCATCAGATTTCTAGCATATTCACATGCATTCCATCCTTTAAAACATTGCACATGCACTCCACATGCATTCATCCTAGCTGTCATGTTTCCCCTTTCATCATTCCCTCACATTCTTTAAATCAGCCAACACATGCATCCACCTTTCTCCCATCAGATTTCCAACATTGCACATGCATTCCCCTTACAATTTCAGCCATCCTAGCTGTTTTGCACATGCATTCACTTAACCTAGCTGTCATGTTCCCTCTCCCATCCATTCATCTCCCTATAAAAACCATACACACTTCACACAACATTCATTCACACTCATTCACACTCATTCATTCTCATTCATTCTTCCATCTTCAGAAATTCACCAAAACCCCTCCCCCTTTGCCGTGCAAATCCACCAATTCCCTACAAATCCAAACACCACTCCTCTTCCATTTCCATCACTCCCCAAACCATTCACACCATCAAACTATCCTTAGACCTTGTGCTACAACGAAGAGGAAGAGAAGAGTGCCTAAACGTTCATACAATTCAAGTTTGAGTTGTTGGAATGTTTAGGTGTTTCTTTGATTTCAATGTTTAATTTCAATACTCTTTGTTTTGTACGTATGAGGAATGGAAGAGAAGAGTGCCTAAACGTTCATACAATTCAAGTTTGAGTTGTTGGAATGTTTAGGTGTTTCTTTGATTTCAATGTTATGAAGAACTAAACCCCCCTTAGCTAGGGGGTGATTCGAAATATATGTTTATGCTTACATTTTGATTTGATTACTTCTAATTGCGTTTCATAAGTTGTGGATTCAATTTGTTTAACCGTTTGATTGATAACTTATTTATGTATGTTTATTGAGAGTGCACGCTTAATTTTCATGCATGAATATGACGCTAGAATATAAGTGAGTTTCACCTAATAGTTACGAACTTATATTCACAAGTAGTGGAGGTTGCTTATAAACAATCGCGTTAAACAAATTCTTGGCATAAGTTTCATGCAATCATAGTAACGAATGCCTCGTCAACACTTATAATTTTCATAGAGCGTAATGATTCTTGCTTGTACCTCTTCTATGCATTCATGTTGAGGACTTGTGGGGAATGTTTTGAATTGTCGCATGCATCATCCAATTCAATAACGTAGGAAGATTTGAAGGTTAATTAGTGCATCACGGTTAACTTGGGGTGTTGAGTATCATAGTTTATTGAAATGCAATTGGAAATCATTTTATTATGCAAGTATAACATGTATGGAGATGAACCCCTTAGCTAGGTTCCCATCCATTCAATTCCATCAAATTCATCTTTACATTTTGTCTAGTTTATTAACTGGTTACGTTATTTCAATTCTCGTCAATTTAAAACCCCCCTTTACTTTCTTGTTCTTTAGTGTTTAGACTTTGTTTAGTTTATGTTTTAAAGTGTTTTGATTCAATTTATTTCCCAAAATTCGTCCAAATTCACCAAAGTGCTCAAAACTGCCCAGAAAGTGATTTTAAGGCTGTTTTGAGTGTTTTGGGTGATGTTTGAGTCTTTTGGTTTGTTTTAGTGTTTTAAAGTTTAGTTTTGCATTCTTTGAGTCTAGTATAGTGTTTTATATTGTGTTTTTACGTTTGAATCAAACCATAATCTTAAATTCGTCCAACATTGGGTTTAAGGTCAGAAACTGCCTAGTTAGTGTTTTTAGGCAGTTTTGAGTCTTTTGAACTTGTTTTGAGTCCTTTGAGTCTTTGTGAACGTTTTTAACTTTATTTTACGTTTTTGAGTCAGTTTCCAAGTGATTTGCAATCCCTCCTAATCCCCGGTTAAGAACGATCCCTACTTATTCTTATACTACAATTGTCAAAAAGAGGGTTTAATTTGTGTGCGTATAAATCACGCATCAAATTTTGGCGCCTGATAGGAGCATATTTATGCTACTTAGTTGTGTTGTTTCCTTACACTTAGTGAGTTAATTACTATGTATTTCAGTCTTTTAAAGTATTTTCGTGTGTTTTTAGGTCCTAATGGCAAAAGGAGCAAGAAAGTGCATTTTGAGGCTATTTGGAGCATTTTTGGGCATGGATTGGATAGCTTAATCATGTAGCAATGAGGATGGACGAAATTGAAGACTAGAAGAGCTAGGAAAGGCTACAAATCTGGTGGAAGAAGTTCTACTCCAATGAAGATAAGGAAGAAGCAAGAAACAAGGAACCTTATCCAACCTTATCCAACCTTATCTTATCCTATCCTAGAAACCCTATCCTATCCTATCTCTAACATTATCCTATTCTATCCTATCCAAATCAGATTGGGACCTAAACCTAGCTACTTAGGGAGAATCAATTACACATTTAAACACCTATTTCAGTTTCTAGAAGACTCATCCATACCATTGCCGCAAATCATCATTCCTTGTAGGTTTAGGAATCACAATCCTTTTCCTACTCCTATATCACATGTCCTAGGCCCTTTAGGATTAGGAAATCTGCCTTAAACACAGTTTCTAGAACACCTAATCCTATCCCTACATGTGTGCCGCACCTAGCCTTCTAGAACTCCCTAATTCCTAGCCGAAATTCCTATTCCCATTCCCATTTAATTTCTGCCTTGAGTTAACCTTTTTACAATGGGATTAGGCAATCCTTTTCCTACACTAAGTGTGCCAAAACTAAGCCTATATAAACAGCCTTGCCGTGCCATTTAATCAACACCATCCCTTCACACAACATTCATACATCCCTTCAGAAATCAACCCTTGCCGTGACCTTGCAACCACCCATCCATCATTCCCCTACTTCCATACATCCATCCCAACCTCCATACACCACCATAACCCCTTGCCGCACCACCATATATACCTAAAACCATCCAAAATCCAGAAAATCGTCCACAAACTCACCATAGACCTTTGTGCCGTGACCTAGCAAGGAGAAGGAGAAGGAAGACCAAGCCTTGGGCGTTTGTACATTCAAGTTGGAGTGTTGGACGTGTCTAGGTGTAATCTATCTTTTATTTTCAATGTTTAAATCTATATTGCTTTGTTTTGTCATGAACATGAGAGGCTAAACTCGTTTTAGCCTAGGGATGCTTTGAAACCATGATTACAATTATAATATGATTTGATTAATTCCAGTTGTGATTTCATAAATTGCGAATGCAATTTACTTAACCGTTTGATGGATAACTTATTCTTGTATGTTTATTAGGGAGGCCTACTTAATTTGCATGCTTGAATTTGGGGCTAGAATATAAGGGTGTTTCACATAATCGTCACAAACTTATATTCACAAGTAGTTAAGGTTGTTTTCACAATCATGTTAAGTAAATTCCTAGCATGCGTATCATGATGTCATAGTTACAAGTGCTTTGTCAATACTTATGGTTTCCATTGAACGTAATGATCTTTAACCGTATCTCTATTATGATGTCATGTAGGGGACTTTTTGAAGAATGCTTTGGGTTGTCGTATGATGTCATCCAATCCACTAACTTAAGGGAAATCTGAGGGTTAATTAATGATGTCACGGTTAATCTGGGGTGTTGAGGTTCATGGTTTATCGGAAAAGCAACTGGAAATCAATTTATGTTAGAAAGTATCATGTGTGGAGAAGTATCCCTTGGCTATCCCATCATCCATTAGTTTTTCTTATTTTCGTCCAAAATCTGTTTTAAAGTTTTAAGTCACTTGTTTTCTTTTAAATTCGTCCAAAATCAAAACCCCCTTTCTTATTTGTTCCAAATCTGTCCAAAAGAGTCTTTTTGAGTCTTTAGAGTCAAAACCAAGTGTATTTTCGTCCAAATTAAGTCATAGAGTCTAAATTGAGTCTTTTTTGGTTGTTTTTGGTTGTTTTGAGTCTTTAAAGTTTGTTTTGAGTCATATAAGTTAGTAAGAGTCTTGTGAGTCTATTTAAAGTGTTTTAAAACATATTTTCACATCTTTGAGTCAATTTTCATTAGATTAGCAATCCCTCCTAATCCCCGGCCTAGAACGATCCCTACTTATATCTATACTACAATTGTCGAAAAGAGGGTTTAATTTGTGTGCTTATATATTTCGCATCAGACATTAATTCACAATTGGCTAATCTTACTTCTATTCTGTCTCAGTTGGCCGAGGGCATGAAGATGCAAGGACCAATTGTATGTGGCGTATGTTCTATGCATGGACATGCCTCTGAAAAATGTCCACAGTTGATTGAAAATGGTGGATGGGAAAGCGCCAATGCAATTGGGTTTCAAGGCCAAAACCAACCAAGGAACGATCCTTATTCCAACACATATAATCCCGGTTGGAGAGACCACCCAAATTTCAAATGGAGGGAGCCCCAACAATCTCAAAACCAAGGAGGCTTTAGGCAACAACCCCCTGGGTTCTTTCCCAAAACCTACGGCCCACCCCAAAATCAAGCCTAATCCGGCCCAAGTGCCTCAGGTACGTCTCTTGACAATGATGCACTTCTTAAGATACTGATAGGAGCATATTCATGCAACTTAAATGGCTTGTTCTCGTGCATTTACGTTATGTTTCTTTAGTTATTTTAGTCCTTTAAGCTATTTTCGTGTGTTTGTAGGTCCAAAGGGCTAAAGGAGCAAAAAGATGCATTTTGGAGACTTTTGGAGCACTTTTGGGCTAAGGATGGATAGCTTATGCTTGGCGCCAAAATGTTGGACGAAATTGAAGACCAAAGTGTTGGAACTTTGTTCCCTTTAGTTTTAGGACATTTAAACCTTCCAATTCCCTTATGCCGTGCATCTCCACCTTTCTCCCAAAACCATACACATGCATTCATTATTCATTCCCTCACATGCTCCCATTACTTATCATTCATCACTTATCATTCACCACTTATCACTTATCATATCATTCACCACTTATCATTCATCAAACACATGCATTCACATGTTTTCACAATCTGCCATCATTCCAACCAAAACCGTGCACATGCTATCACCATGCATTCACATGCACTTGTTCTTCCATCATTGCACCAACAACAACATTGCACATGCACTCCCTTTAATTAATTAACCCACATGCACCCTTTATTCTTTCATCATTCCAGCCACTCCACAATCCCATTCATCAACACATGCATCCACATGCATTCACCCTTTAAACCATTAAATCCACATGCCTTCCTATTCAATTAAATCAGCCACATGCATTCATCATCATAACCTAGCTGTCATTCCACTTCATTGCACATGCATCTTCAAATAAATCAGATTTCCATCATATTCACATGCATTCCATCCTTTAAAACATTGCACATGCACTCCCTTTAATTAATTAAGCCACATGCGTGGAGAAGTATCCCTTGGCTATCCCATCATCCATTAGTTTTTCTTATTTTCGTCCAAAATCTGTTTTAAAGTTTTAAGTCACTTGTTTTCTATTAAATTCGTCCAAAATCAAAACCCCCTTTCTTATTTGTTCCAAATCTGTCCAAAAGAGTCTTTTTGAGTCTTTAGAGTCAAAACCAAGTGTATTTTCGTCCAAATTAAGTCATAGAGTCTAAATTGAGTCTTTTTTGGTTGTTTTTGGTTGTTTTGAGTCATATAAGTTAGTAAGAGTCTTGTGAGTCTATTTAAAGTGTTTTAAAACATATTTTCACATCTTTGAGTCAATTTTCATTAGATTAGCAATCCCTCCTAATCCCCGGCCTAGAACGATCCCTACTTATATCTATACTACAATTGTCGAAAAGAGGGTTTAATTTGTGTGCTTATATATTTCGCATCAAATTTTTGGCGCCGTTGCCGGGGATTAGCAATTTTGCTAATCCCCCATTGTTTCTTTTTGTTTCTTTGTATTTTCTTTTTGTTTTAGCTACTGACCTAATTTCTTTTCTTGTTTATAGGTACTAGTTTATGACTCGTAGTTCTCAACCCCTTAGTGCGAACATCTTGGATTTCGACTGATGCGAAAATTAACTTAACACACAAATTAACCCTCTTTTGACAATTGTAGCATATAAATAAGTAGGGATCGTTCTAAACCGGGGATTAGGAGGGATTGCTAAATCACTTGGAAACTGACTCAAAAACGTAAAACAAAGGTTAAAACACTAAACTAGACTCAAAGAATGCAAAACTAAACAATAAAAACACTAAAACAAACCAAAAGACTCAAAACAGCCCCAAAACACTCAAAACTGCCTTAAAAACACTTTCTGGGCAGTTTTGAGCACTTTCACTAATTTGGACGAATTTGGGTAACAACTTGAATCAAAACACTCAAAAACACAATTTAAAACATATTCTAACTAATTAGACACTCTAAGACACTTGGGGATTTGGTTTTTGACGAAAATCAAACAAACAAAACAAATATGTAAAATAGGCAGATTCTGACAAAATTGGTGGAATTAAATGGATGGTGAGATGGCTAGGAGGTTTTTCTCCACACATGGCATACTTGCACATAATACAATTTCCAGTTGCTTAATCAATGAATTCATGAACCTCAACACCCCAAATGAATTAGGTACGCTTAAATTAACTATCAGATTTCCCTTAGGTCATTGAATTGAATGGAATTAGCGCATTGCAATCAAATTATTCCTTAAAAGTTTTCTATATGAAAGCGCATAATAGAAAGACAATCAAAGATCATTAGGTTCTATGGAAATCATAGGTGTTGACGAGGCATTCGTAACTATGAAAGCGCATGATACTTATGCCAAGAATTTACTTAACATAATTGCGACCAACAATCTTAACTACTCATGGATATGAGTTCCCAACGATTAGGTGAAGTTCCCTCATATCCTAGCATCATGTTTATGCATGCAAATCAAGCGTGCACTCTCAATTCATATACATAAACTAGTTTTAATTAAAATAGATAAGTAAATTGAATTCATCATTCATGAAATCACAACTGAAAGTAATCAAATCATCATGCAAATATAACCATGGTTTCGAATTTCCCCCCTAGCCAAAGGGGGGATTAGTTCCTCATGCTTGCACAACAAAAAGTATTGAATTTAAACATTGAAATCATAAGAAAGAATACACCTATACGTTCAGCAATTCCAAGATGGATTTGATGCACAGATTGGCTCCTCTTCCTCCTCCTTGTTGCGGCACAAAGTGTGGGTGATGGAATTGGTGGTTTTGGATGGTGTTTTCTTGTTTGGAGGGATGGAGGATGGTTGATTATGGTGGGGAAGGGTGCGGCAGAGGTGTATGGATGTGTAGGGAGATGTGTGGATGTGTAGAATGGAGAATGGAGGTGCGGCACAAGGGTTTCTGAATAGCATAAGGGGGTGGTACGAATTTGTGGCTGAAAATATGTTTATATAGTCCTAGGGTTTATTAGATTAGGGTTTACTTAGCAGATTTGGTGGATTAGGGCCCTAGAATTCGGCCATGGGTTGTCAAATCCACCTAGGAAGAGGTTTTTGGCCCACATAGTTTTATAAAACGAATTGTATACCCAAATCCACAAGGATAAGGCCTTGGAAATCAGAATCCCAAAGGGATTGGGCCTAGGAAGGTGCGGCTGATTTAGGGGAGAGGGTAGCTTGGCTTGCAAGGCAAGGTAAAGCCTTCTAGAAAGCTTTGGGGCGCCACTTTTCTAGGGTTTCTAGAAAGAGTAGGTTTTGTGGCAGATTTGTGATAGGAGCATATTTAGGCGACTTACTTAGCTTGTTTTCGTGCATTTATATTGTTAATTCATAGTTGTTTTAGTAGTTTAAGCCATTTTCGTGTGTTTTTAGGTTCATATGGCTAAGGAAGCAAAAAGATGCATTTTGGAGCATTTTGGAGCAAAATTGGACTTGGAATGGATAGCTTATGTTTGGAGCAAAAGGAATGGACGAAATTGAAGGATTCCTAATCCATTGCAGCCACATGCACCCATAATCATTCACACCTTGCAGCCACATGCATTCACTCTTCATAAATCAGCCACATGCACATTCAATCATTCACACCACAACCTTGCACATGCATTTTCAGCTTTCCACCAAGTTCCTAGCTGTCATATTCCTTCTTCTTCACCTATAAATAAGCATTCATTGCAGCCACAATTCACACACACTTCCATATTCAGAAAATCATCTCTCATACACATTCATTCACGCCAGAAATTCATTCCCTCTCTCTAACACTGCCATACTTCACCATTCTTCATATTTTCTGCCCAAAAACACTCCTTGCCTTCCCCTACATCCATCCCTACCCTAAACACATCATTCTACATCATCCATAACCCCCAAAACTCACCAAAACCCCTTGTGTTGCAGCAACTAGAGGAGAAGAGGCCTAAACGTTCATACAATTCAAGATTGAGTTGTTGGGATTTTTAGGTGTTCTTCGTTCTTGTTTTCATTGTTTACTTTGTTATTACTCTCTAAGTTTGTTGTAATCATGAGTGGCTAAACCCCTAATTAGTTAGGGGAAAGTTTGAAGCCATGGACATATGTTGGTTATGATTTGATTTACTCCAGTTATGAATTCATGAACTTTAGATGTGGTTTACTTTTCTGTTTTGATTAAGAACTTGTTTATGTATGTGGGTTGAGGGTCGACACTTAATTTGCATGCCTAAACTTGATGCTAGGATATAAGGGAATTTCACCTAATCGTTATGAACTTATATTCATGAGTAGTAAAAATCGCTAGTCACGATTGTGTTTAGTAACCCTAGGCTGGATTAACATGCGTATTCCATAGTTATGAACGCCTAGTCGATGTTTATGATTTCCGTTGAACTTAATGATCCTTGTTGAATGTCTCTATCATGCGTATTCCATAGTTAGGGACTTTGATTAGGAATAATTTGGTTGTAATGCGTATTCCATTCAATCCAATGAATCTAGGGAAATCTGAAAGTTAATTTAAGCGGACCTAATTAACTTGGAGCATTGTCATTCATAGTTTGTTGAAGTCATAACTGGGAATCAAATTATATGCATGGTGCAAAATTTATTAAGCACACAAATTAAACCCTCTTCTGACAATTGTAGCAAAGTATGTAAGTAGGGATCGTTCAAAACCGGGGATTAGGAGGGATTGCTAAACTCTTGAAAACTGACCTAAGAACTCCAAAACAAAGTTAAAAACACTAATTTGGACTCAAAGAATGAAAAACCAAAGTTAAAACACTAAAACAAAACAAAAACTCAAAACAGCAACTAGAAGACTCAAAACTGCCTAAAAACCACTTCCTGGGCAGTTTTGAGCACCTACACTAATTTGGACGAAATTGGTTGAAAACTTGACTCAAAACACTTAAAAACATGAACCAAAACAATTTCTAACTAAATTGAGACTTCAAAGTAAAGGGGGATTTGATTTGGACGAAATTAAAGTTGAGAAAACAGATTGCAAAGTAAAACTGATTTTGAAATGTTTTTGGGGTTTTTAATGGATGATGGACTAGTTAGGGGTTCTTTCTCCACACATGACAAGTATGCAAATGACTCGATTTCCAGTTATTCCTTCATAGAATTATGAATGACAATACCCCAAATTAACCGTGACATCACTTAGTTAATTCTCAAGTTTTCCTTGTGTTATTGAATTGGATGACATCATACGACAACCCAAAGTATTCTTCAAAAGTTCCTTACATGACATCATAATAAAGATACAATCAAAGATCATTACGTTCAATGAAAACTATAAGCATTGACAAAGCACTTGTGACTATGACATCATGACACTTATGCTAGGAATTGAACTTAACGCGATTGTGACTAGCAACCTTCACTACTTGTGAATATAAGTGTGTGACAATTATGTGAAACAAACTTATATTCTAGCATCATATTCATGCAAGCCAATTAAGTGTCGACCCCTAATTAACAAACACAAATACGTTATTACTCGCACAGTTAAGCCAATTGCATTCACGATTCAAGAACTCATAACTGGAATTTATCAAATCAACTTGCACACATAGTTATGGCTTCGAAATCACCCCTAACCAATAGGGGTTTAGCCACTCATGTTCATAGCAAAATGAAAGGAAAATAAATTAAACATTGAAATCATAAAACGAATTACACCTAGAATGCACCAACGACGAAGCTTGAGCATCCAAGAGTCTTTCCTTCTTTCTCCTTGCTACGGCACAAAGGTGGATGGGATGGTTGGGATGTGTTTTAGGATCAGGGATTATGGAATTGGATGGAGGATAGGCACGGCAAGGTGTAGTGTTTGGCTGGAATTGTGTTTCTAGGATTTTAGGATGTGTAGAGTGGTGTGGCTAGATGAATGGACGAAAATTGGGTGAATGAGTGATCCCCTAAGTGCCTTGCTGCAAAGCCTTATTTATAGGGCTAGGAAAGGTTTTGAACTTAGTTGAAACCAAAAGGTTTTTTGTACCAGAAATTCTATACATGAAACACTTAAAGGATATATGTGTGTAGCTTGGACAAGGTAGGAGACAAGATAGGACGGCTAGGAGACAAGGTAGGACGGCTAGTGACGACTAGGAGACAAGGTAGGACGGCTAGTGACGACTAGGAGACAAGGTAGGATGGCTAGTGACAAGCTAAGACGGCTAGGAGACAAGCTAGGACGGCTAGTGACAAGCTAGGACGGCTAGGAGACAAGCTAGGACGGCTAGTAGACAAGGTAGGACGGCTAGTGACAAGCTAGGACGGCTAGGAGACAAGCTAGGACGGCTAGTGACAAGCTAGGACGGCTAGGAGACAAGCTAGGACGGCTAGGAGACAAGCTAGAAATTAGGCACCATGTGTGAATAGATAAAGCCTTCTAGAAATAAGGTTTTTTTAGGCCCCCTTGCAGCTCCCTAACTGAATTCAAGCCTTCAAATTCGTCCATCCTCATGCCTCCATGCTTGCACTATCCAATCTTGGCCCAAAAATGCTCTAGAATGCTCCAAATTGCTTCTTTTTGCATACTTTGACACTAAAACCTGAAATTGCACGAAAATGACTTTAAACACTTAAACTAACTAAGGAAAAACAACATAAATGCATGAGAACAAGCCAATTAAGTCGCATAAAAATGCTCCTATCAAATTCCCCCACACTTAGCTTTTGCTAGTCCTCAAGCAAAACAAAGAAATAAAACAAGACAAAACAAACAAACATAATCTAAACCTTCCAACGTTTGCCTCAAGGATTTCCAATGCACATGACATGTTAAAGATTATCAGTCCCACAAATTTGAGTCAATTTAACACTTAAGCACATGCTTAATCATAGTCACTACTTACTAGTTCACAATTAACCAATTAAAACAATGTTTTGAATGTAGTAACATGCCTTAGAGAATTCCTTCTATCCTTAATAGATTTGCACTCTATTTTCACTCAGATTTTCTAACTACACACCCTATACTAGTTATATGTGAGAGAATTGATGTAGATATAAAAACGAATGCTCACATATATGTATCACAAAGAACGCAATTTCCAGAGTTAATAGGCATGTTTAGATATGATCTCATGAATGGAATGCTACTACTTAGATGCGAGAACCAGTGACACCATATGCTCATACCAAATTCAAACTCAACAAATTGAAACACATAACACTCAAGATAGAAGTTTAAGGGTTGGAACGGGGCTTGGGGTATTGGTTAACAAAGAAAGGATAGGGAAAACAAACGTTACTTCAAGCATTAGTAAGCAAAGTAATGAAATTAAGACTTAGAATTCACTTAGTTTGCAGAAATTAACTTAAAAACACAAGGGGAAGACTTTAAACAACTTCTTGGGGCCGAATTCAACTTTTTGGACCCTTTCTTCAACAAACAACACCTTGGAACTCTTTTTCTCATGTTGTTCAACTCTTTTCATACTTTTTTTTTTTTTTTTTTTTTTTTTTTACGAATTTTTCTTTTCTTTTCTTTCTACTTCCCCCACACTTGGTTTCTGCCATAAAGGAATTCCATTTGAATCATGTTTACTATACTTTAAGAACGAGGGTATGGATAGTCCTAATCTAGGCTAGGTGAGGGTAATGTGGGTTAACAAAGAAAAGGCTAAACAAGGCTCAATGGGGTTAATGATAGAAGCATATTTATGCGCCTTAGTTAGCTAGTTCTTATGCATTTATGTTGTGTTTTCTTACTTAATTTAGTGTTTAAAGTCATTTTCGTGTGTTTATAGGTTCATATGGCTAAGGATGCAAAAGGATGCCTTTCGGAGCCTTTTGGAGCAAATTAGAGATTGGAATGGATTGCATATGCTTAAAGCCAAGTAGATGGACGAAATTGAAGACCAAAGGAATGAAAATGAAGAACAAAGAGCTCACATTCATCACCAACACAACCATACATCCACACATTCTTTCTCCATCATTGCCGTGCAAAACACCATCATTGCAGCCACATGCACATTCCACTTCATCATTTCAGATTTCCACCATCAACAAAGAACCATTCATTAATCATTTACACTTTAATCATTCAACCACATTCACACATCACCCATTCACCTTTGTGCCATGCTTCTACCTTTGTTCAAGCCCTTCCACATAACCTGCCTTCATTCATTCAGAAAATGCATTCCTTGCCGTGGCTTACATGCACTTCCCACTACCTTTCATTTCAGCCAAATCACATGCATTCCCACATGCATTTCCACCCACATACACCCATAATCATTCAACACATGCATCCATAATCATCTCTCAAAACCGTGCATTTCATGTTCATTCCAACCTTTATTCCACATGCACTCCCTTTAAATAATCAACCCACATGCACCATTCAAACATAAACCCATTCACCACCAGAAAACAACCATGTCGTGGGTTCCCATTCCAGATTTCCAGCATTCCCTTTTATTTTCTGTCAAAACACATGCATTCCCACCCTTTAATCACATGCATTTCTGCCACATGCATCTCCCATCACCATTTCAGCTTTCCACCTAATTCCTAGTCATCATGTTCCCCCCATTTCACCTATAAATAAGCATGCATTGCAGCCACAAAACACACACTCTTCCATTTCAGAAAACCATCTCTCATACACATTCATTCACGCCAGAAATTCCTCCCCTCTCTCTAGCACTACCATACTTCACCATTCTTCATATTTTCTGCCCAAAAACACTCCTTACCTTCCCCTACATCCATCCCTACCCTAAACACATCCTTCTACATCATCCATAACCCCCAAAACTCACCAAAACCCCTTGTGCCGCAGCAACTAGAGGAGAAGAGGCCTAAACGTTCATACAATTCAAGATTGAGTTGTTGGAATTTTTAGGTGTACTTCAATTCTTGTTTTCAATGTTTACTTTGTTATTACTCTCTAAGTTTGTTGTAATCATGAGTGGCTAAACCCCTAATTAGTTAGGGGAAAGTTTGAAGCCATGGATATGTTTGAAATATGAATTGATTTCTTCCAATTGTGATTTGTTAATTTGTGATTGCAATTCAATTATCATGTTTATTAAAGACTTGTTTTTGTATGTTGATTAGGAATGCATACTTAGTCTTCATGCATAAACTCGATGCTAGTTTATAAATGAGTTTCACCTAATCGTCACAAGTTTATAAACATGAGTAGTGAAGGTTGCTAGTCACAACCGCGTTAATTGAATTCTTGGCAAAAATATCATGCATTCATAGTTACAATTGCCTCGTCAACACTTATAATTTTCATAGAGCATAATGATCTCTCATTGTATCTCTTCTATGCATTCATGTTGAGAACCATTGGAGAATGATTTGAATTGTCGCATGCATCATCCAATTCAATAACTTAAGGAAAATTTGAGAGTTAATTAGTGCATCACAGTTAACTTGGGGTGTTGAGCATCATAGTTAATGAAAAACAATTGGAGAATCGATTCATATATAAATGTGTCATGTGTGGAGAATGGACCTCTAACTAATCCATCCATCATCTTGTTTCTCAAATCCGTTTATACAATCTGCCTAGTTTATTAACTTGTTTTATTTAATTTAATTTCGTCAAAACCTTAATCCCCCTTTACTTTAGTGTCCAACTTAGTTAGAAAGTGTCTTAGTTTGTGTTTTTAAGTGTTTTGATTCAATTTGTTACACAAATTCGTCCAAATTCACCAAAGTGTCCAAAACTGCCCAGAAAGTGTTTTTAACGCAGTTTTGAGTGTTTTGGGTGATGTTTGAGTCTTTTGGTTTGTTTTAGTGTTTTAAAGCTTAGTTTTGCATTCTTTGAGTCTAGTAAGTGTTTTATATTGTGTTCTTACGTTTTTGAGTCAATTTCACATTGATTAGCATCCCTAGTTAATCCCCGGTCTAGAACGATCCCTATTTGCTCATTTACTACAATTGTCATCCATAGGGTTTAATTTGTGTGTTTAACTATTTTCGCATCAAATTTTGGCGCCGTTGCCGGGGATTAGAAAATTTGCTAATCCCTTGGATTGTTTTATTTTTGTTTGTTTTTATTCCAGATTCTTAATCTTGTTTTGTTTCTTGTTTTAGGTACTAGTTTATGACTCGGAGTTCTCGTTCGATTCGTGAACATATCCTGGAGTGATTGGGTTCTTCGTCCGGCTGCAAGACGTAAAAGAAAGCGCTACTTGGGAGGCAACCCAATGCACTGAATAAAACAAAGCATGTTGAAAAAAAAAAAAAAAAAAAAAAAAAGATACTAAACATGGAGAAAGATGGAGCATTCACAAAGGATGTTTGCGTGAAGCCCCACTACGAGGCGTCGAAGCGGAAGGCATCGGAGCGGAAGGCATCGGAGTGGAAGGCATCGAAGCGGAAGGCATCGGAGCGGAAGGCATCGGAGTGGGAGGCATCGGAGCTAGAGCATTCCAGGCCTCAATACTTGGCCAAGCGCTCGATGATCCAGGAAAAAGGTGCCTCTGGAGGAAAGACGAAAACCTTTGACGGTCACTTTGAATCCGACCTTCAGACTCTTGTAGCTCATCCAGCTTCCTCTTCATCCCCGACGAATAGTTATTTGCAAGCACATGCAAACTTCTATTCTCGTACTTAAGCTGCTGGATCTCTTGCTTAAGTCTTTCCACCTCTGCCATCAATGATTCCACCTGACGGGACCGAGCAAGCAGGCGTTGACCCATGTTGGACACAGAACTCGCACACTGAACACTAAGTGCGAGGGACTCTTGAACGGCCAACTCATCGGACCGTCCTGACAGCAGCCTACTATCTTTTGGAGTGAGGAGGTTCTTAGCTACTATTGTAGCTGTTGTGGCGTCCTGCATCACGGAGTCTTCACCTGTAAGAAGACCGTTAGAAGATAAAAAAGAAGGGCGCCATACGTTACCTTGACGCGGCGCGCCCGTATCACTGCTAAGGCTCAATTCCAAGCTAAGGTTCGATGAGTTTGCCATTTTTCAAAAGTGTTCAAAGAGAAGGGGTGGAATTAAATTTCTGATGCGAACTAATTAAGCACACAAATTAAAACCCTCTTGTGACAATTGTAGTAAAGATGCAAGTAGGGATCATTCTAGACCGGGGATTAGGAGGGATTACTAAATCACTTGGAAACTGACTCAAAAATGTAAAACAAACGTTAAAACACTAAACTAGACTCAAAGAATATAAAACTAAACAATAAAACACTAAAACAAATCAAAAGACTCAAAGAATACAAAACACTTATAAACACAAACTAAAGTGATTTATAACTACTATGACTCAACAAAGTAAAGGAGGATTGGTTTTGACAAAATTAAACTAAATACACAGCTTGGAATTTAAAGGCAGAATGTAAATATGAATGTGATGAAAATATGGATGAATGCTAGCTAGAAGGTTCTTCTCCACACATGTCACACTTGCATATAATTTGATTTTCAGTTGGTCTTTCGATGAATTATGAAACTCAACACCCCAGGTTAATTAGGTCCGCTTAAATTAACCGTCAAGTTTTCCTTAAGTTAATGAATTGGATGGGTTAGCGCAACGCAATTCAAAACATTCTCCAAAAGTCCTTTACGTGAAAAGCACAATAAAGATACAATCAAAGATCATTAAGCATCATGAAAACTATAAGTGTCGACGAGGCATTCGTTACTATGATGAGCATGAAACTAGTGCCAAGAATTCATTTAACGCGATTGTTTATAAGCAACCTCAACTACTTGTGAATATAAGTTCATAACTATTAAGTGAAATTCACTAATATTCTAGCGTCATATTCATGCATGAAAATTAAGCGAGCACTCTCAATCAACATACATAAATAAGTTATCGATCAAGCAGTTAAACAAATTGAATTCACCATTCATGAAATTCCAACCAAAAGTAATCAATTCATATTGCAAGCATAAACATGGTTTCGAATCACCCCCTAGCTAAATAGGGGTTTAGCCTCTCATGTTCACAACAAGAAAAATAAAATTGAATTTAAACATAAAGAACAAAGGATGGATTACACCTAGAACGCCCAACGAATCCACTTGAATTTCTGCGCGTCTAAGTCCTCTTTCCTCTTCTCCTTGATGCGGCAGTGAGGTTAAATGGATGATTTGGATGTTATTTTGGGTTGGGGATGGATTTAAGGAGGTTGGGTGGTGCGGCAAGGTTATGGGGTGGTGTAGGAAGGTGGAGGAAGGCTGCGGCAAGATGGGGGAAAGCTGGAATGAATGGGAAAGCTGCGGCAAGGTTCTGATTTTTTTTTAGGTGCTAGTGGCTGCTTGGTTTTTGGGTGATGGGATCCACGGCCAAAGTGGGAAATTAGGGTAAAATAATATATGGGGGGCCACGGCTTAGAAGAATAATTAGGATGAAAATGGATGATTAAAATATCAATGAATGGCTTATTAAAATATCAATGAATGGCTTAATGAGAATTAGGGTGCATGATTTTGGAATGCACGGCAAAGGTAAGAAAAATAAATGGGATGGTGGCTGCATGATTTTATGTTCTTTGATAAAATGGGGGCCACGGCTAGAAAGGGAATAAATGGGATGGAATTAGGGTGAATGGCTACGGCTTATGGAGGAAATGGGAGAATGTGAGGAGTGACGGCTAGGGGTTTAAAACATATATGATTTCAGAAATAAACCCTAGCTTGTTTTTATTAACTAAAATAAATTCAAAGACTTCTAGAATTTAGGAAATAAAATCAGAAATTAAAGGGGGACTGATTAAAGAGTGCGGCTAGGGTTAGGTTAGGAGAAGGAAATAGGTTTTAAGTGCACAACTTTGGACAAAAGTGCCCCCCCTTGCACGGCAAGGGAAGGGACTAGGGTTAAGGCACGGCCAAGGGGTTTAAAGTGGGCTAGGACCATTGTTTTGTGCCCTAAAGTGCCTACAAGGTCTTCAAAGTGGCTAGAAAATATGGACGTTTAAGTTTAGGAAAGGTTACCAAAACGGGAAACTTAGGGTTAACTTTCCTACTTCAAGTAGGAAACCTTGTTTGAGTAGGATTCCTCGTTTTGGTAAGAATTCATTGTTGGAGTAGGAATTCGTCGTTTCTTCAAGTCTTCAACTCATTCATTCCTCTTTCGCTCCAAAAGACTCCAATTTGCATCTTCTTGCACACTTTGGCCTTATAATCTGAAAATACACAAAAGTGGCCTTAAACACTAAAATAACTAAATAAACACAACATAAATGCACGAGAACAAGCTAATTAAGTCGTATGAATATGCTCCTATCAATTTCAAAGGGCCGGAGTCGATTTTCAAGAATGGGAAATCTTCAGAGTGTGTTTGTTGTGGTGATCGATAGCTCAATAAAAAAGCCAAAGCGACGCGTCCACCGATTCAAAAAGCCAGAATTTCCGGCGTAATGTAGGCAACGCTTTCTCGGCTTTTCAGAAGACGCGTTCAACTTTGTCAAAAGATTTCTTCTTTTCAGACAACACGTGGAGGCCATCACCGCAACTACACATCTTTAGCCGACAAGCGCAAAGTTCGGCGACACTTTCGCTGCTTTTCAGAAAACGCGTGCAGCTTTGTCAAAAGGAGCCGCATCTGCACTACTACGTGTCGTTCAGAAAGCAAAGGGGCGCCTGCTCAGAAATCGAAGAGGCGTCATTCAGAAATCGAAGAGGCGCCACTATTTCAAAAAGCCGGATTTGCGGGATCAAAACGTTTGTCGACAAGGGTAAAAGAACAATACCACCACTAGATATTATCTCTATATATGTCGACCTTCGTCTTTTATGGCAAGGCAAACCTGAAGAAAATGCCCAACTCTCTCTCACCTCTGAGGGCGCACTCCCAGCAAAGCCTCTTGAAATACTCAATTTTTTCTCCCCCAAAGAAGATACCAGAAACCTGGAGTACAAATGAGGCAGAAGGAAACGGTCGGTCGAAGCATGTGGAGACAACCACAACAAATACATGTGCTGCTTCATTCGCCGTTTCTTCAAAAGCAAAGGTATCTCATATCATCAAGGTCTAAAGCAAAAGTATCTCATATCATGCTCTTTCCCTGTCCTTTTCTTTGTCCTTGTTCTTACTCGCATGGCAAAGTAAAAGAAGCAATCAGCCGGCACTTGGAGTCAGTCTTCCGATCTGGAGCCAACTGCCTGGAATCCATTCCTGATTGCTTACCTAGCGTTGCTCTCGAGTAGTCATCTTCAACGGTTGATACACTTCCAGAGAAGGGACCACTTCTGCAAAGGGGAGCGAGTAAGGCAAGTGAAAATGATACATTGAAGCATGTGGAGACAAACTTAGGCTGAGTTATCCTCCAACCCTTTTCAATACGAATTGGAAAGATTGAACAAAGAAACAGACCAAAGGAGTAAGCTCAGACCTTCGGGGAAGACCAAAAGAATCCTCCAGCCCAGTAGCACAAAGGAAAATCAACAAGTGGAGGAGACCAAAAGAATCATCCAGCCCAGTTCAAGAGTAAGCCTGTGGAATCACAAAGATCAAAGCCTCAATGCAATCACCAAGGAGAAGAGGGAATTTACACTCCATAACCAGATTTGCGTCCCTAAACTCTTCTCTTTGTTAATTACATTCTGCCATGTTTAGTATGTTTAAGTGCTTTTTGTGTGTTTACTTATGTTTTGTGTGAATCTATGCTTAAAACATTGAGGACAATGTTTGATTTAAGTGCGGGGGGGGGGGGGGGGGGTAACTAAGTATATTTGATGCAAATTCGTGGGATTTTATCACCCATAACATTCAAATGTTGTTCCTTGCTGTTTTAAGGTGTTTTTAAGTTGTTTTAGAGTGTTTTAGTATGTTTTGTTTTTATAACTCCAAAAATCACATAAAAATTTGAAAAACATGTTTTAAAAAGCCTAAAAAGAGTGTTTTGAGTCGTTTTTGTGTGTTTGTGTCTTAGGGTACCTTCCAACACAATGATAAGGATTTGGTTTGTAATTGCATGACGGTTAAAAAGAGTTATAAACATAGAGAAAAGTTTGATTTACTCTTGGTATATGCTTGGTTATGGTTATAATGTATGACTTCACATGCAATCATAAAAGAAAAATTCGTTTTTGTAACATGCTTGAAGGAAGGAACTCAAACAAACGCTACATCCCTGTGAGACTCGAGCCATTACTTTCTTTGGAGAGTTATTTTCTGTGATTCTTTGTTTTCTAAAGCTGTTGCATGATCTCATTATTCCTTGCTTGGTTGCTACTTAGAATGCAATTGTATCATGATAGAACTAAATGCTAGAACTTATATCCGTTTCATTCAAAGCATGACATTGAATTGCATAATATATATCAAGATGAAGTTGTTGCCACCATAGCCAAATAGCCTTACTTCCCATATTTCGTATATATTAGTTTTAACCCCGTTGAGCCTCGTTTAGCCTATTTTCTTTGCTAACCAAATCACCCCTTACCTAGCCTAGAGTAGGACTTTCCTATACCCTTGTTCTTGAAGTATAGTGAGCATGACTTAAATGAATTCCTTTTGATTAATATGTTGCAGAAAATAAGTGTGGGGGAAGGGATTTTTGTGTGTATGTATGTGCCTAAGTCTTGAAGGAGGCACGGGAAAATGAAAAAAAAAATGTGAGAAAAAGAAGAAGAAAAGAAAGAAAAAGAGTGAAAATAAGTGAGAATGGACTCACAAGTGTGATTGTTGAAGAAATGGCCCAAAAAGTTTGAATATGGCCCTAAGTTTTGTGTGACTTCCCCTTGGGTGTTCAAAGTTGACTTCTGCGTTCTAAAGGGAATTCTAAGTGCCTAATTCAATACTTTGCTCACTATTGCTTAAAGAACATTTGTTTTCCCTATCCTTTCTTTGTTAGCCAAACACCTTTAGCCCCGTTTCAACCCTTATGCTTCTATCTTGATCGTTATGTGTTCAATAATGTGGAGTTTGGAATTGATATGAGCTTATGGAATCACTGGTTCTCGTTCTAAGTAGTAGCATTCCATTCATGAGATCATATATATACATGTTAATAATTCCAGAAAATGCTTTCCTTGTTATAACATATGTGAGTGTTCGTCTACATGTTTACATCAATCTTCTCACATATACCTAGTGTAGGGTGTGTAGTCAGAAAATCTGTGTGAAAAACGAGTGCATATCTTGTAAGGATTTGAGCAAATTCTCTAAGGCATGTTACTACATTCAAAACATAGTTTTAAATGCTTAATTGTGAAATAATATGTGGTGACTATGAGTAAGAATGTACTTAAGTGTGAAGATGACAAAAATCTATGGGACTAATGATTTTTAACTTGTCATGTGTATTGGAAATCCGTGAGACGATTGTTGGAAGGTGTAGGTTGTGTTTTGTTCGTTTTGTCTAGTTTCGTGTTCTTTTGTTGTTTTGTTTTGCTCGAGGACTAGCAAAAGATAAGTGTGGGGGTATTTGATAGGAGCATATTCATGCGACTTAAATGGCTTGTTCTGGTGCATTTACGTTATGTTTCTTTAGTTATTTTAGTCCTTTATGCTTCTTTTGTGTGTTTTCAGGTTCTAAGGGCAAAGTATGCAAAAGGATGCCTTTTGGAGCCTTTTGGAGCAAATTAGAGATTGGAATGGATATCATATGCTTGGAGCCAAGAGGATGGACGAAATTGAAGGATTCCTCCTCCATTGCAGCCACATGCACATTCAATCATTCACACCAAAACCTTGCACATGCTTTCCCATTTCATTATTCATTCACCTTGCAGCCACTCCACATGCATTTCTAGCTTTTCCTTTGCATTCCCCCTTTAATCAACACATGCATCCACTCACCAAGAAATCATTCATTCCACATGCACCCAAAACACCACCAGAAATCATCATTGTCGTGGGTACCTATCCCCTTTCAGATTGTCATTCCACTTCATTGCACATGCATCTTCATAATTCAACACATGCATTCATTATTTATTTACTTTGCATCCTTTAATTTAATCACATGCACATTCAAACAAACACAATCATTCCAGCCATACCTTGCATTTTCAAATTGTTCCTCCATCATTGCACCACAATGCAGCCACATGCACTTGTTCCTCTAACATTTCAGCCACTTGCACTCCCATTCTCTCCCAAAACCGTGCACATGCCTTCTCCTTGCATTTCCAGCCATTCCACATGCTATTTCAGCCACATGCACTCATAATCATTCAACCAACATGTGCACATGCAACCTAGCTGTCATGTTCCCCCCCATTTCACCTATAAATACTCATTCATTCACACTCATTCATACACATCCATTCACCACAGAAATAAGGCCTTTGTGCCAGAAATTCACCCATTCCAAACACTCTTCCATAAACTCATCCATTGCAGAAATGTAGACCATCAAACCACCCCCTTTGTGCCGTGAGTCTTCCCTACAAATCCAAACACCATCCTTCCATTCCTCCACCACTACCCAAACCATTCACACCATCAAACTATCCTTAGACCTTGTGCTACAACGAAGAGGAAGAGAAGAGTGCCTAAACGTTCATACAATTCAAGTTTGAGTTGTTGGAATGTTTAGGTGTTTCTTTGATTTCAATGTTTAATTTCAATACTCTTTGTTTTGTACGAATGAGGAATGGAAGATAAGAGGGCCTAAACGTTCATACAATTCAAGTTTGAGTTGTTGGAATGTTTAGGTGTTTCTTTGATTCTCTTTGTTTTGTACCATGAGGAACTAAACCCCCTTGGTTAGGGGGTGATTCGAATATATGTTTATGCTTGCATTTTGATTTGAATACTTCTAATTGCGTTTTATAAGTTGTGGATTCAATTTGTTTAACCGTTTGATTGATAACTTATTTATGTATGTTTATTGAGAGTGCACGCTTAATTTTCATGCATGAATATGACGCTAGAATATAAGTGAGTTTCACCTAATAGTTATGAACTTATATTCACAAGTAGTGGAGGTTGCTTATAAACAATCGCGTTAAATGAATTCTTGGCATAAGTTTCATGCAATCCATAGTAACGAATGCCTCGTCAACACTTATAATTTTCATAGAGCCTAATGATTCTTGCTTGTATCTCTATTATGCAATCATGTAGGGGACTTGTGGGGAATGTTTTGAATTGTTGTATGCGCTAACCCATCCAATTCAATAACGTTAGGAATATTTGAAGGTTAATTAGTGCATCACGGTTAACCCGGGGTGTTGAGTTTCATGGTTTATTGAAATGCAATTGGAAATCATTTTATTATGCAAGTATAACATGTATGGAGATGAACCCCTTAGCTAGCCTTCATTCCATTCAAATTCTATCACACATTCACATTTACATTTTGCTTTAATTTGAATCTGTGCATTTTAGTTAATTTTCGTATAAATCTAAATCCCCCTTTACTTTAATGTCCAATTTAGTTAGAAAGTGTTTTAGTTTGTGTTTATGAGTGTTTTGATTCATTTTATTTCCCAATTTCGTCCAAATTCACCAAAGTGCTAAAAACTGCCCAGAAAGTGATTTTAAGGCAGTTTTGAGTGTTTTGGGTGATGTTTGAGTCTTTTGGTTTGTTTTAATGTTTTAAGTGATTAGTTTTACATTCTTTGAGTTAGTTTAGTGTTTTATATTGTGTTTTTACGTTCTTGAGTCAAGTGATTACTTAATTTCGTCCAAATTTGTGTTTGTGCTCAAATCTGCCCAGAAAGTGGTTTTTAGGCAGATTTGAGTGTGTTTGTGTTGTTTTGAGTCTTTTGGTTTGTCTTAGTGTTTTAAAGTTTAGTTTTGCATTCTTTAACAATCCCTCCTAATTCTTTTGGCGGTTGTATTTGCTTTAGATAAGTTTAGATCATATCTTCTTGGTACTAAAGTAATTGTTTTCACTGACCATGTAGCCTTGAAGTATCTTCTCACCAAAAAGGAGGCTAAGCCAAGACTCATTCGTTGGATGCTCCTACTTCAAGAGTTCGATCTTGAAATCCGAGACAAGAAAGGGTGTGAAAACGTGGTGGCTGACCACCTAAGTAGAATGGTGCGTGAGGAAGAGTCCACCCCCATTTTAGAAACGTTTCCGGATGAGCAACTTCTGTCCATTGAGGTATGAACCCCTTGGTATGCCGATTTGGTCAATTTCTTGGTGTCTAAGCAAGTTCCTAGTACCCTAAACAAGTTCCAACGTGATAAACTTGTTCATGATGCACGTTTTTATGTTTGGGAAGATCCATATTTATGGAAATTCTGCCCAGATCAGATTGTGCGTAGATGTGTGCCCGAATCTGAATTTAATTCCATTCTTACATTCTGCCATACTTATGCATGTGGGGGACATTTTGGCACCCAAAGGACAGCCCTAAAGGTGTTACAATCTGGATTTTATTGGCCTAATCTCTTTAAAGATGCTAAAATGTTTTGTGTAACATGCGATAAGTGTCAAAGAACAGGTAACATAGGGCCTAAGGACCAAATGCCGCAACAATCTCTCTCCTTTGTGGAAATTTTTGATGTTTGGGGTATTGATTTCATGGGCCCCTTCCCTCCATCTTTTGGTTTCACTTATATCTTGCTAGCTGTCGATTATGTTTCCAAATGGGTGGAAGCCAAAGCCACCCGTACTAACGATTCTAAGGTTGTTGCAGATTTTGTGAAATCTAATATTTTTGCTAGGTTTGGGATGCCACGAGTTTTAATTAGTGATGGGGGTTCTCACTTTCGTAACCGCACCATTGAAGCTTTGCTCAAGAAGTACAACGTTACTCATAAGGTTTCCACACCTTATCACCCTCAAACCAATGGGCAAGCGGAGGTTTCAAATAGGGAGATCAAACAAGTCCTAGAGAAAACCGTGGGACCCTCAAGAAGAGATTGGAGTTTGCGCTTGGACGATGCATTGTGGGCCTATCGTACGGCTTACAAAACTCCCCTTGGCATGTCACCTTTTCGGCTTATATATGGTAAGCCATGTCATTTGCCCGTTGAGTTAGAACACAAGGCACATTGGGCTGTGAAAACCTTCAATTTGGACATAGACGCTGCTGGAGTTCATAGGAAGCTCCAATTAGATGAACTTGAGGAGATTAGGAACGAGGCTTACGAGAATGCTCGCATCTACAAGGACAAGACGAAGGCTTATCATGATAAGATGCTTCGTACCAAAACGTTCTCCAAGGGGCAGAAAGTGTTGCTTTTTGATTCAAGACTTCGGTTATTCCCTGGTAAGTTACGTTCTAAATGGATTGGACCTCTTGTTGTTACTAATGTTTTTCCTCATGGTGCAGTCCAAGTCCAAAGCTTAAAAAGTGGCCACGAGTTCAAGGTGAACGGACATAGATTGAAGCCATACTATGAGAACTTTGTGGAGCATGTCGTGGAGGAGATCCCACTCCATGCCGTGGGCTCTAATGGAGCATGAACGTGTCTTCGTCCGGCTGCAAGACGTTAAAGAAAGCGCTACTTGGGAGGCAACCCATGCAATTCAACAAAGGAAGCTCAAGGAATCACTCCAATTCCAGATTTGCGTTCCTAAACCCTTCACTTTGTTGTTTATTTCGAATCTGCCTATTTAGTTGTTTTACTTGCTGTTTGTGTGTTTCTTTGTGTTTTGTGTGATTTTATGCTTGAAACATTGAGGACAATGTTTGATTTAAGTGTGGAGGGGTAACTAAGTGTTTTTTATGCAAATTCATGGGATTTTATCACCCTTTACTTATAGACTTGTTCCTTGCTGTTTTTAAGTGTTTTTAAGCATTTTTGGTGTGTTTTGAAGTAAAAATCCGAAAATCACATAAAAATTTGAAAAATTTGTTTTAAAAACCCAAAAAGAGTTGTTTTCAAAGTGTTTTTGTGTGTTTGTTTTTGTTTTAGGGTACCTTCCAACACAATGATGAGGATTCGGTTTGTAATTACATGGCTGTTAAAGAGAGTGATTAACATGGATGAAAGTTTGATTTACTCTTTGTGTATGCTTGGTTGTGGTTATAACTTATGACTTCACATGCAATCATAAAAAATAAAAAATAAAAAATCAGTTTTTGTAACATGCTTGAAGGAAGGAACTCAAATTAACGCTACAACCTTGTGAGACTTGAGCCTAAACGTTTATTTGGAGAGTTAGAATCTGTGCATTTTTGTTTTCTAAGTCGTTGCATGATCTCATTATTCTTTGCTTGGTTACTACTTAGAGGCGTTTCATCATTTAGTTCCAAATGCTAGAACTCATGCCCATTTCATTCAAAGCATGTTATTGATTTGCATAACACAGATTCAAGATGAAGTTGTGTAGTGACCACCACCTTAGCCATATTGCCGTGTATCCCATGTCATTTTATGTTTAAGTTAACCCACATTATCCTCACCTAGCCTAGATTAGGACCATCTACACCCTTGTTCTTAAAGCTTAGTAAAGCATGATTCAAATTGAATTTCTTTCGATTTATGTTGGCAGAAAACAAGTGTGGGGGAAGTGTTCTTGTGTGAGAATTTGTGTGCCATAGGCACGGCATGAAAGAAAAGAAAAAGAAAAAAAAAAAAAAAAAAAAAAAAGGCGTGAAAAGTATGAAAAAGAGTTGAAAAGTTGTGAAAAAGAATTCCAAAGTATTGTTTGTTGAAGTAAGGGTCCAAAACAATGAATTCGGCCCTAAGGAGTTGTCTAAGTCTTCCCCTTGTGTTTTAAAGTTAATTTCTGCAATCTAAATGAATTCTAAGTCTTAAGTACACTACTTTGCTTACTATTACTTGAAGAACGCTTGTTCTCCTTATCTTTTCTTTGTTAACCACTACCCCAAGCCCCGTTACAACCCTTGACTTCATTCTTGAGTGTTATGTGTTTCAATTTGTGGAGTTTGAATTTGGTATGAGCATATGGTCATTAGTTCTCGCATCTAAGTAGTAGCATTCCATTCATGAGATCATTTCTAAACATGCTTATTAACTCCATAAATTGCGTTCTTTGTTATACGTATATGTGAGCATTCGTTTTCATATTTACATCAATCTTCTCACATATAACTAGTATAGGGTGTGTAGTTAGAAAATCTGAGTGAAAATTGAGTGCATATCTTGTAAGGATTGAGCAAATTCTCTAAGGCATGTTACTACATTCAAAACATTCTTTTAATCGATTAATTGTGAACTAGTAAGTGGTGACTATGATTAAGTATGTTTTCAATTGTAAAGATGACTCAAATCTGTGGGGATGATGATTTTTAATTTGTCATGTACCATTGGAAATCCCTGAGGTGAACGTTGGAAGGTTTAGGTTATGTTTTGTTTCTTTGTTTTGCTCGAGGACTAGCAAAAGCTAAGTGTGGGGGAATTTGATAGAAGCATATTTATGCGCCTTAGTTAGCTAGTTCTTATGCATTTATGTTGTGTTTTCTTACTTAATTTAGTGTTTAAAGTCATTTTCGTGTGTTTATAGGTTCATATGGCTAAGGATGCAAAAGGATGCCTTTCGGAGCCTTTTGGAGCAAATTAGAGATTGGAATGGATTGCATATGCTTAAAGCCAAGTAGATGCACGAAATTGAAGACCAAAGGAATGAAAATGAAGAACAAAGAGCTCACATTCATCACCAACACAACCATACATCCACACATTCTTTCTCCATCATTGCCGTGCAAAACACCATCATTGCAGCCACATGCACATTCCACTTCATCATTTCAGATTTCCACCATCAACAAAGAACCATTCATTAATCATTTACACTTTAATCATTCAACCACATTCACACATCACCCATTCACCTTTGTGCCATGCTTCTACCTTTGTTCAAGCCCTTCCACATAACCTGCCTTCATTCATTCAGAAAATGCATTCCTTGCCGTGGCTTACATGCACTTCCCACTACCTTTCATTTCAGCCAAATCACATGCATTCCCACATGCATTTCCACCCACATACACCCATAATCATTCAACACATGCATCCATAATCATCTCTCAAAACCTTGCATTTCATGTTCATTCCAACCTTTATTCCACATGCACTCCCTTTAAATAATCAACCCACATGCACCATTCAAACATAAACCCATTCACCACCAGAAAACAACCATGCCGTGGGTTCCCATTCCAGATTTCCAGCATTCCCTTTTATTTTCTGTCAAAACACATGCATTCCCACCCTTTAATCACATGCATTTCTGCCACATGCATCTCCCATCACCATTTCAGCTTTCCACCTAATTCCTAGTCATCATGTTCCCCCCATTTCACCTATAAATAAGCATGCATTGCAGCCACAAAACACACACTCTTCCATTTCAGAAAACCATCTCTCATACACATTCATTCACGCCAGAAATTCCTCCCCTCTCTCTAGCACTACCATACTTCACCATTCTTCATATTTTCTGCCCAAAAACACTCCTTACCTTCCCCTACATCCATCCCTACCCTAAACACATCCTTCTACATCATCCATAACCCCCAAAACTCACCAAAACCCCTTGTGCCGCAGCAACTAGAGGAGAAGAGGCCTAAACGTTCATACAATTCAAGATTGAGTTGTTGGAATTTTTAGGTGTACTTCAATTCTTGTTTTCAATGTTTACTTTGTTATTACTCTCTAAGTTTGTTGTAATCATGAGTGGCTAAACCCCTAATTAGTTAGGGGAAAGTTTGAAGCCATGGATATGTTTGAAATATGAATTGATTTCTTCCAATTGTGATTTGTTAATTTGTGATTGCAATTCAATTATCATGTTTATTAAAGACTTGTTTTTGTATGTTGATTAGGAATGCATACTTAGTCTTCATGCATAAACTCGATGCTAGTTTATAAATGAGTTTCACCTAATCGTCACAAGTTTATAAACATGAGTAGTGAAGGTTGCTAGTCACAACCGCGTTAATTGAATTCTTGGCAAAAGTATCATGCATTCATAGTTACAATTGCCTCGTCAACACTTATAATTTTCATAGAGCATAATGATCTCTCATTGTATCTCTTCTATGCATTCATGTTGAGAACCATTGGAGAATGATTTGAATTGTCGCATGCATCATCCAATTCAATAACTTAAGGAAAATTTGAGAGTTAATTAGTGCATCACGGTTAACTTGGGGTGTTGAGCATCATAGTTAATGAAAAACAATTGGAGAATCGATTCATATATAAATGTGTCATGTGTGGAGAATGGACCTCTAACTAATCCATCCATCATCTTGTTTCTCAAATCCGTTTATACAATCTGCCTAGTTTATTAACTTGTTTTATTTAATTTAATTTCGTCAAAACCTTAATCCCCCTTTACTTTAGTGTCCAACTTAGTTAGAAAGTGTCTTAGTTTGTGTTTTTAAGTGTTTTGATTCAATTTGTTACACAAATTCGTCCAAATTCACCAAAGTGTCCAAAACTGCCCAGAAAGTGTTTTTAAGGCAGTTTTGAGTGTTTTGGGTGATGTTTGAGTCTTTTGGTTTGTTTTAGTGTTTTAAAGCTTAGTTTTGCATTCTTTGAGTCTAGTAAGTGTTTTATATTGTGTTCTTACGTTTTTGAGTCAATTTCACATTGATTAGCATCCCTAGTTAATCCCCGGTCTAGAACGATCCCTATTTGCTCATTTACTACAATTGTCATCCATAGGGTTTAATTTGTGTGCGTATAATTCTCGCATCAGTTAACACCTAAACATATAATGGAGTAGGGCACACGGCTTTTTGGCTAAAGTGGTGGTCACTACACAACTTCATCTTGAAAATGTGTTATGCTAATCAATACCATGCTTTGAATGAAATGGGCATGACTTCTAGTGTTTGGAACTAAATGATGAAACGCCTTCTAAGTAGCAACCAAGCAAAGAATAATGAGATCATGCAACGATTTTAGAAAACAAAGAATGCACAGATTTTAACTCTCCAAATAAACGTTTAGGTTCAAGTCTCACAAGGTTGTAGCGTTAATTTGAGTTCCTTCCTTCAAGCATGTTACAAAAACTGATTTTTTTCTTTTATGATTGCATGTGAATTCATAAGTTATAACCACAACCAAGCATAAACATAGAGTAAATCAAACTTTCATCCATGTTAATCACTCTCTTTAACAGCCATGTATTTAAAAACCAAATCCTCATCATTGTGTTGGAAGGTACCCTAAGACACAAACAAACACACAAAAACAACTCTTTTTTGGGTTTTTTAAAACAAATTTTTCAAATTTTTCTTTGATTTTCGGATTTTTACTTCAAAACATACTAAAACACACCAAAACTGCTTAAAAACAGCAAGGAACAAGTTTTGAAATAATGGGTGATAAAATCCCACGAATTTGCATGAAAAACACTTAGTTACCCCCCCACACTTAAATCAAACATTGTCCTCAATGTTTTAAGCATAGAATCACACAAAGAAACACACAAACAGCAAGTAAAACAACTAAATAGGCAGATTAGAAAGAATCAACAAAGAGAAGGGTTTAGGAACGCAAATCTGGAATTGGAGTGCTTTCTAGGTCTTCCTTTGTTGAATGGCATGGGTTGCCTGAATTATGGATGGAAGCAACTTGTTAGTCGAAATGGGAATGGACTCTTTGTTAGGAAACTTACCATCATGTATTGGTGATGACTCAAGGGCAGCAACTACTTCAAGAAAATCCTCACTAGGAGGCACGGCATAGGATAGTGTATTTGTGCCGTGGGGTTGCATGGATGTTGCTCCCTTGGTTTTGACTTCTACACCACTTGTAATGACTTTTTCAAGCATATCATCATTCAAATCTTCAAGGTATCCCTGCGCCAAAGAGTCAACAGTATCAATAGAGAAACATGAATGATCTTCACTAGGATACTTAATAGAATCGGAAAGATTGAAATTAACAACTTCCCCATCAAATTCCATGGACAAAGTTCCATTAAACACGTCAATCTTAGTCCGGGCCGTTTTCATGAATGGCCTCCCAAGTAGAATGGGCAGCGAGGGTGCATGATCCGATTCATCCATCTCAAGGACATAGAAATCCGCCGGAAAGATCAAATGATTAACCTGCACCAAAACATCTTCCAAAACTCCCTTTGGATAGGCATTAGATCTATCGGCCAATTGTATGATAACACCATCCTTTTTCAATGCTCCTAGGTTCATAGATGCATATATGGAATATGGCATAACATTTATAGAAGCACCTAAGTCAAGCATGGCAGATTCAAATCTAGTGTTACCTATGACACAAGGAATGGTGAAACTACCCGGATCTTTGCATTTGGGAGGTAGTTTGCGTTGCAAGATGGCGGACACATTCTCACCTACTTTTACCACTTCCTTGGTCGACATCCTCTTCCTAGTGGTGCACAACTCCTTCAAAAACTTGGCGTATCTAGGGACTTGCTTGATTGCATCCAACAAGGGTATGTTCACTTGAACTTTCCTAAATGTCTCAAGGATGTCCTTTTCAGCTTCTTCCTTCCTTGTTTGCATAAACCTACTAGGAAAAGGAGCATTCGAAGGAAAAGCATTAGTAGAAACTGAATTTGACACATTCTTACCCTTTTTGGCCGAATTAGACAGTTTTGGGGCACTATGAACTTGCGGCAAAGACTCTCCCACCTTTGCCATGGGTTTGCTTGATTCTTCCTCTTCAATTTGCAAGTTTTCATCACCTTTGGGACCTGATTGTGATGGTGTAGGATCTGCCCCAATCTCTTTTTCACTTCTCAAGGTTATGGCCTTTGCACTTTCGAAGCTTCCCTTTGGATTTGGAACGGTGGAACTAGGGAGCTTTCCTTGTTCACGAAACTGCCCCATAAACTCGGCAATTTGCCCCATTTGTTTCTCCAATTGATCCACCCTTTTGTCTTGGTTTTGCATAGCCTTAGCTTGATCGTCCTGCCCATTAGACAACTTAGTTAGTATCTTAAGAAGTGCATCATTGTCAAGAGACGTACCTGAGGCACTTGGGCCGGATTGGGCTTGATTTTGGGGTGGGGCGTAGGTTTTGGGAAAGAACCCAGGGGGTTGTTGCCTAAAGCCTCCTTGGTTTTGAGATTGTTGGGGCTCCCTCCATTTGAAATTTGGGTGGTCTCTCCAACCGGGATTATATGTGTTGGAATAAGGATCGTTCCTTGGTTGGTTTTGGCCTTGAAACCCAATTGCATTGGCGCTTTCCCATCCACCATTTTCAATCAACTGTGGACATTTTTCAGAGGCTCGTCCATGCATAGAACATACGCCACATACAATTGGTCCTTGCATCTTCATGCCCTCGGTCAACTGAGACACAATAGAAGTAAGATTAGCCAATTGTGAATTAATGTCGGAAGTAGAACTTACCTCATGAACATGTTGCCGTGGGGGTCCTCTTTGGCCTACTCCTTCGTATTGTTGATCGTTCAACGCTCGATTAGAAATCAAGGTCTTGGCAGCCATAGGTGTTTTGTCCACTAATGCTCCACCTGCCGAGGCATCGAGCATTTCACGTTCTAATGGTAGGAGGCCCTCGTAGAAGTATTGCAAAAGTAGCTCCTCCTTCATCTGATGCTGTGGACAAGAAGCAACAAGTGATTTAAAACGTTCATAGTATGCAGGAAAAGACTCACCTTCATCTTGTTGAATTCCACTTATTTTTTTACGAAGAAGAATGATGCGAGAAGTTGGGAAAAACTTCTCCAAAAACGCTCTTTTCATACTCTCCCATGAAGTGACAGTGCCAGGAGCCAACTCGTATAACCAATCCTTAGCTTTATCCATTAAAGAGAACGGAAAAGCTTTCATCTTCAAAATACTTCCGTCAACATTGATGGGAGTCATGCTTGAACAAACTACTTCAAACTCTTTAAGATGCTTGTTTGGATCTTCCATGGAAAGCCCATGGTATTTAGGAATGTGGTGCAACAAGCTTGACTTCAACTCGAATTCATCGGTCTTGCCTTGGGCAGCCGCGGGGTATTGAATGCATAATGGTACGGCATTGGCCAACCCTGAGGCCGAAAGCTCTTTAATGGTCCGATTGTCCGCTGCCATAACTTCTTCTTCCACTTCTTCAAACTCAGATTCGGCCTCTGAACTTGAACTAGGTTCACTACGTTCGGGATGCCTCCTCTTTCTTCTCAAATCACGTTCAAAATCGTCGTTAAAGTCTAAGATATGTGCATGCACAGTTTGAGAACTCCGCGTCATGCACTAGTACCTAAAAAAACAAGAAACAAAAATAGGTCAGAAACTACAACAAAATCAGAAACAAAGTGAAATAAATGAAACAAAAACAATCCAAGGGATTTAGCAAAGTTGCTAATCCCCGGCAACGGCGCCAAAAATTTGGTGCAAAATTTATTAAGCACACAAATTAAACCCTCTTCTGACAATTGTAGCAAAGTATGTAAGTAGGGATCGTTCAAAACCGGGGATTAGGAGGGATTGCTAAACTCTTGAAAACTGACCTAAGAACTCCAAAACAAAGTTAAAAACACTAATTTGGACTCAAAGAATGAAAAACCAAAGTTAAAACACTAAAACAAAACAAAAACTCAAAACAGCAACTAGAAGACTCAAAACTGCCTAAAAACCACTTCCTGGGCAGTTTTGAGCACCTACACTAATTTGGACGAAATTGGTTGAAAACTTGACTCAAAACACTTAAAAACATGAACCAAAACAATTTCTAACTAAATTGAGACTTCAAAGTAAAGGGGGATTTGATTTGGACGAAATTAAAGTTGAGAAAACAGATTGCAAAGTAAAACTGATTTTGAAATGTTTTTGGGGTTTTTAATGGATGATGGACTAGTTAGGGGTTCTTTCTCCACACATGACAAGTATGCAAATGACTCGATTTCCAGTTATTCCTTCATAGAATTATGAATGACAATACCCCAAATTAACCGTGACATCACTTAGTTAATTCTCAAGTTTTCCTTGTGTTATTGAATTGGATGACATCATACGACAACCCAAAGTATTCTTCAAAAGTTCCTTACATGACATCATAATAAAGATACAATCAAAGATCATTACGTTCAATGAAAACTATAAGCATTGACAAAGCACTTGTGACTATGACATCATGACACTTATGCTAGGAATTGAACTTAACGCGATTGTGACTAGCAACCTTCACTACTTGTGAATATAAGTGTGTGACAATTATGTGAAACAAACTTATATTCTAGCATCATATTCATGCAAGCCAATTAAGTGTCGACCCCTAATTAACAAACACAAATACGTTATTACTCGCACAGTTAAGCCAATTGCATTCACGATTCAAGAACTCATAACTGGAATTTATCAAATCAACTTGCACACATAGTTATGGCTTCGAAATCACCCCTAACCAATAGGGGTTTAGCCACTCATGTTCATAGCAAAATGAAAGGAAAATAAATTAAACATTGAAATCATAAAACGAATTACACCTAGAATGCACCAACGACGAAGCTTGAGCATCCAAGAGTCTTTCCTTCTTTCTCCTTGCTACGGCACAAAGGTGGATGGGATGGTTGGGATGTGTTTTAGGATCAGGGATTATGGAATTGGATGGAGGATAGGCACGGCAAGGTGTAGTGTTTGGCTGGAATTGTGTTTCTAGGATTTTAGGATGTGTAGAGTGGTGTGGCTAGATGAATGGACGAAAATTGGGTGAATGAGTGATCCCCTAAGTGCCTTGCTGCAAAGCCTTATTTATAGGGCTAGGAAAGGTTTTGAACTTAGTTGAAACCAAAAGGTTTTTTGTACCAGAAATTCTATACATGAAACACTTAAAGGATATATGTGTGTAGCTTGGACAAGGTAGGAGACAAGATAGGACGGCTAGGAGACAAGGTAGGACGGCTAGTGACGACTAGGAGACAAGGTAGGACGGCTAGTGACGACTAGGAGACAAGGTAGGATGGCTAGTGACAAGCTAGGACGGCTAGGAGACAAGCTAGGACGGCTAGTGACAAGCTAGGACGGCTAGGAGACAAGCTAGGACGGCTAGTAGACAAGGTAGGACGGCTAGTGACAAGCTAGGACGGCTAGGAGACAAGCTAGGACGGCTAGTGACAAGCTAGGACGGCTAGGAGACAAGCTAGGACGGCTAGGAGACAAGCTAGAAATTAGGCACCATGTGTGAATAGATAAAGCCTTCTAGAAATAAGGTTTTTTTAGGCCCCCTTGCAGCTCCCTAACTGAATTCAAGCCTTCAAATTCGTCCATCCTCATGCCTCCATGCTTGCACTATCCAATCTTGGCCCAAAAATGCTCTAGAATGCTCCAAATTGCTTCTTTTTGCATACTTTGACACTAAAACCTGAAATTGCACGAAAATGACTTTAAACACTTAAACTAACTAAGGAAAAACAACATAAATGCATGAGAACAAGCCAATTAAGTCGCATAAAAATGCTCCTATCAATGCATATGTTCATGTGTGGATAAGGAACCCTCTAACTAGTTTCTCATCATTCTATTTCATCAATTTCGTTTTTACAATCTGCCCTTAATTAGAATCTGTGCATTTAATTTAATTTCGTCAAAACCTTAATCCCCCTTTACTTTAGTGTCCAACTTAGTTAGAAAGTGTCTTAGTTTGTGTTTATAAGTGTTTTGATTCAATTTGTTACACAAATTCGTCCAAATTCACCAAAGTGTTCAAAACTGCCCAGAAAGTGTTTTTAAGGCAGTTTTGAGTGTTTTGGGTGATGTTTGAGTCTTTTAGTTTGTTTGAGGATTTTAAATTTTAGGTTTGCATTCATTAAGTCTAGTTTAGTGTTCTAAATATTGTTTTTACGTTTTTGAGTCAATTTCACATTGGTTAGCATCCCTAGTTAATCCCCGGTCTAGAACGATCCCTATTTGCTCATATACTACAATTGTCATCCATAGGGTTTAATTTGTGTGTCAAGTTAATTTTCATATCAATTTGGGCCTTCTAGAATAGAATGCTTCTAGAAATAGGTTCTAGAATGATCCATTTAAGTCCCCATGTAATTAGGAGTAAGACATGATAAGGTTTGGATAGGATAAGATGAGATAAGGTTTGGATAATGTTTTGGATAATTGGATAATGTTGGATAAGGTTGGATAATGTTTTGGATAATGTTTCCTCTTTTCTTGCACTTTCCTTATCCACTTTGTCCTTAGCTTAGTTCCTTCCTCTTCTTATCACATTTCCACCTTCTTGAAGTCCAAATTCGTCCATCCATGTTAGCCCACATGCAAGCTCACCACCTAGTGTCCAAAATAGCTCCAAAATGCACCAAAATGCACTTTCTTGATACTTTAACCCATAGGACCTACAAACACACGAAATTGAGTTGTAATACGACATTAACTAAGAAATAATAGCACGAATGTACAAGAATAAGCTAGTTAAGTCGCCTAAATATGCTCCTATCAAATTCCCCCACACTTATCTTTTGCTAGTCCTCGAGCAAAACAAATAAACAAAAGAAACAAAACATAACTCTAAACCTTCCCAACGTTGCCTCAGGGATTTCCAATGAAACATAACATGTTAAAGATCACTACTCACATAGATTTAAGCAATCCTTACCCTCGAGCATACTTAATCATAGTCACCATTCACTAGCTCGCATTTAATCAATTAAAACAACATTTTGAATGTAGTAACATGCCTTAGAGAATTCCCTCAGTTCCTTACTAGATGTACTCTCAATTTTCACACAGATTTTCTAACTACACTCCCTACACTAGGTATATGTGAGAAGATTGATGTAAACATGTAGACGAACACTCACATATGTTATAACAAGGAAAGCACTTTCTAGAATTATTAACAATGACATGTATATGATCTCATGAATGGAACGCTACTACTTAGACGCGAGAACCAGGGATACCATATGCTCAAACCAATTTTAAACTCCACATATTGAAACACATAACAATCAAGATAGAAGTCAAAGGGTTGTAACGAGGCTAGGGTATTGGCTAACAACGAAAGGTGAAGGATAAACAAACATTCTTAAAGCAATAATGAGCAAAATATTGAATTAGGCACTTAGAATTCCCTTTAGAACGCAGAAGTCAACTTTGAACACCCAAGGGGAAGTCACACAAAACTTAGGGCCATATTCAACTTTTTGGACCCCTTTCTTCAACAATCTCACTTGTGAGTTCATTCTCACTTATTTTCATTCCTTTTCTTCCTTTTCTTCTTCTTTTTATTCTTTTTCACAAATTTTTTTTTTCTCTTTTCGTTTTTTTTCTTTCTTTTTTTCTTGTGCCCCTTTTAAGACTTTGGCACACCCACACTCACAAAATCCCTTCCCCCACACTTGTTTTCTGCACAAATGTCACTCAATAGGAATTCCTTCTAAGTTATGCTCCACTATACTTTAAGAACAAAGGTAGGGAAAGTCCTATTCTAGGCTAGGTAAGGATGATGTGGTTAACAAGAAAATAGGCTAACTAAGGCTCAAAGGGGTTTAGACCTACAATACAAATGACAAGGGTGGATTCGGCTATTTGGCTATGGTGGTGACTACTACACAACTTCATCTTGTTATTTGTTATGCTAATCAATTTCATGCTTTGAATAAAACGGGTATGAGTTCTAGTATTTGGAACTATAGTGATGAAACGCATTCTAAGTAGCAACCAAGCGAAGAATAATGAGATCATGCAACGACTTTTAGAAAACAAGAATGCACAGATTAATAACTCTCCAAATAAACGTTTAGGCTCAAGTCTCTCAGGGATGTAGCGTTTGTTTGAGTTCCTTCCTTCAAGCATGTTACAAAAACTGATTTTATCCTTTGTGATTACATGTGAATTCGTAAACTATAACTACAACCAAGCATAAACCAAAGAGCAATTCACACGTCCATCATTGTTTGTAACTTTCTTTAACAGTCATGCATTAAAAACCAAATCCTCATCATTGTGTTGGAAGGTGACCTACGACACAAACAAACACACAAAAACAACTCTTTTTGGGTTTTTCAAAACAATTTTTCAAATTTTTATGGTATTTTCGGATTTGTAAGTCAACTCACTCTAAAACACTCTAAAATAGCTTAAAAACACTTAAAAACAGTGGGAAACAAGTTTAGATATGTTAGGTGGTAATACCCTACGAATTTCATGCAAAAATATCTCAAAACAGAATGTTACCCCCCCACACTTAAACTAAACATTGTCCTCAATGTTTTAAGCACAATTAAACACATTACACATAACATAAAGTAAGCAACAAAGGAAAGGGGTTAGGGACGCAAATCTGATGTGGAGCGATTCCCAAGTTCTTCCTTTGTTGATTGCATGGGTTGCCTCCCAAGTAGCGCTTGCTTTAACGTCTTGCAGCCGGACGATGCTTCCCTTCAAACTTCCCTAGGTCCCACGGCATGGAATTGATCCTTGAATGGAAGGTGATACTTGAAGTGAACCAGCATTGGTTTGAATTCTAGTGTAGGTGCCACTCCTTTGAAAGTTTCAGGGATATTGGACTTGGCCAGATTGCATGTGATGGTTATGACTTGTCCAATGTCATCAAATTCAACTTCTTTGGGTTTTGTGGTTTCAAATATGTCCTCTTGGATGCCTTCTACATCTTCTCCAGCCACTACCTTCTCTTGAATCATTCTTCTTGGTGTACAAAGTCCTTTGAAGAATTCAACACCATCTAAAACTTGCTGTGTTGCACCAAGAATTGGAATAGCATTCTGCACCTTTGGGAAGGCTTCCACGATGTCCTTTTTACTCCCTTCTTGGTTGGGAATCAAAAACCTGCTAGGAAAAGGGACATTGGGTGGAATAACATCAGAATAACATGAAATTGGGACGTCCTTACTTGTGGTGGGTGGTTTATAGGGCTTAGGGGGCTACGGCAAGGGTTGTTCTACCCTTGCCATGTGCATGTCTTCTTCCTTCTCCTCAATTAGCAGCTCATCATCCACTTCTAGGCTATGTTTGGACATTTTTAGGTCAGCTCCAACCTCCATAGCACTTCCCAAAGTGATAGCATTATGGATTTCAAAATCTTCCTTTGAGTTTTCAATAGTTGAGTTGGAGAGTTCACTTTGCTCTTGAATTTGTTTCATGAACTCCATAATCTGCCCAATTTGCTCCTCCAATTTACCCAACTTCTTGTCTTGATTTTGTTCGTCCTGCATCAAAGAGGTTAGTAATTGAAAATTTTTATCATTATTCATGGACATACTTGAACTTGATTGGAATTGTTGTGGGGGAGGTTGTGGTGGCTGCATAGGTGTTGTATAGAACTCCTCATATGGTTGCCAATATGCTTCTTGTTGAGCCTCCTTGGCTTGATTTTGTGACCCCTGCACCAAAGAATTTAATTCATTAAGAATTTGATTATAATCTATTGACGAACTTGAATTTAATTGAGCATATTGCATATGAAGTTGTGGTGGCTGCATAGGTCTTGAATAGAACTCCTCATATGGCTGCCAATATGCTTCACGTTGAACTTGTTGAGCTTCCCACCACATAGAGTTTGAATGATCCCTCCAATCTCTTTGTGGACATTGATTGGCTTGAAATCCTTGCCTATATGAAGCACCAAATGTAGGGACACTCTGCATTGTGGTCCTTTCGGCATACGACGACAATTGAGAAGTAAGATTTGCCAATTGAGCTTGAATGCTAGCAAAATCCATATCTTACTTCTCTAGTACCTAAAATCAAAGAAAGAGAACTAAATCAAATATCAAAAGTAACAACAAACAAAGAAAACAACACTAAGTTAGAAACTAAAACGAAAACAACTAAACCAAAAAGAAAAGAACCAAGGGATTAGCAAAGTTGCTAATCCCCGGCAACGGCGCCAAAATTTGATGCGAAAATTAACTTAACACACAAATTAACCCTCTTTTGACAATTGTAGCATATAAATAAGTAGGGATCGTTCTAAACCGGGGATTAGGAGGGATTGCTAAATCACTTGGAAACTGACTCAAAAACGTAAAACAAAGGTTAAAACACTAAACTAGACTCAAAGAATGCAAAACTAAACAATAAAAACACTAAAACAAACCAAAAGACTCAAAACAGCCCCAAAACACTCAAAACTGCCTTAAAAACACTTTCTGGGCAGTTTTGAGCACTTTCACTAATTTGGACGAATTTGGGTAACAACTTGAATCAAAACACTCAAAAACACAATCTAAAACATATTCTAACTAATTAGACACTCTAAGACACTTGGGGATTTGGTTTTTGACGAAAATCAAACAAACAAAACAAATATGTAAAATAGGCAGATTCTGACAAAATTGGTGGAATTAAATGGATGGTGAGATGGCTAGGAGGTTTTTCTCCACACATGGCATACTTGCACATAATACAATTTCCAGTTGCTTAATCAATGAATTCATGAACCTCAACACCCCAAATGAATTAGGTACGCTTAAATTAACTATCAGATTTCCCTTAGGTCATTGAATTGAATGGAATTAGCGCATTGCAATCAAATTATTCCTTAAAAGTTTTCTATATGAAAGCGCATAATAGAAAGACAATCAAAGATCATTAGGTTCTATGGAAATCATAGGTGTTGACGAGGCATTCGTAACTATGAAAGCGCATGATACTTATGCCAAGAATTTACTTAACATAATTGCGACCAACAATCTTAACTACTCATGGATATGAGTTCCCAACGATTAGGTGAAGTTCCCTCATATCCTAGCATCATGTTTATGCATGCAAATCAAGCGTGCACTCTCAATTCATATACATAAACTAGTTTTAATTAAAATAGATAAGTAAATTGAATTCATCATTCATGAAATCACAACTGAAAGTAATCAAATCATCATGCAAATATAACCATGGTTTCGAATTTCCCCCCTAGCCAAAGGGGGGATTAGTTCCTCATGCTTGCACAACAAAAAGTATTGAATTTAAACATTGAAATCATAAGAAAGAATACACCTATACGTTCAGCAATTCCAAGATGGATTTGATGCACAGATTGGCTCCTCTTCCTCCTCCTTGTTGCGGCACAAAGTGTGGGTGATGGAATTGGTGGTTTTGGATGGTGTTTTCTTGTTTGGAGGGATGGAGGATGGTTGATTATGGTGGGGAAGGGTGCGGCAGAGGTGTATGGATGTGTAGGGAGATGTGTGGATGTGTAGAATGGAGAATGGAGGTGCGGCACAAGGGTTTCTGAATAGCATAAGGGGGTGGTACGAATTTGTGGCTGAAAATATGTTTATATAGTCCTAGGGTTTATTAGATTAGGGTTTACTTAGCAGATTTGGTGGATTAGGGCCCTAGAATTCGGCCATGGGTTGTCAAATCCACCTAGGAAGAGGTTTTTGGCCCACATAGTTTTATAAAACGAATTGTATACCCAAATCCACAAGGATTAGGCCTTGGAAATCAGAATCCCAAAGGGATTGGGCCTAGGAAGGTGCGGCTGATTTAGGGGAGAGGGTAGCTTGGCTTGCAAGGCAAGGTAAAGCCTTCTAGAAAGCTTTGGGGCGCCACTTTTCTAGGGTTTCTAGAAAGAGTAGGTTTTGTGGCAGATTTGGGCCTTCTAGAATAGAATGCTTCTAGAAATAGGTTCTAGAATGATCCATTTAAGTCCCCATGTAATTAGGAGTAAGACATGATAAGGTTTGGATAGGATAAGATGAGATAAGGTTTGGATAATGTTTTGGATAATTGGATAATGTTGGATAAGGTTGGATAATGTTTTGGATAATGTTTCCTCTTTTCTTGCACTTTCCTTATCCACTTTGTCCTTAGCTTAGTTCCTTCCTCTTCTTATCACATTTCCACCTTCTTGAAGTCCAAATTCGTCCATCCATGTTAGCCCACATGCAAGCTCACCACCTAGTGTCCAAAATAGCTCCAAAATGCACCAAAATGCACTTTCTTGATACTTTAACCCATAGGACCTACAAACACACGAAATTGAGTTGTAATACGACATTAACTAAGAAATAATAGCACGAATGTACAAGAATAAGCTAGTTAAGTCGCCTAAATATGCTCCTATCATCGACGACGATTTTGAGCGCACTTTGAGGAAGAAGAAGAAGAACCCAGAATCTAGTACGGCTCCCAACCTTGAGGAGGAGGAAGAGCCAACGCCAAGGGAGGAAGAAGAACCCACGGCACAAGAGGAAGAAACCATGGCAGTGGACAGCCGTACAATCAAGGAGCTTTCGGCTTCGGGAATGGCCAATGCTGCACCCTTGTGCATCCAATACCCAAGGGCGGCTCAAGACAAGACCGACGAATTTGAATTGAAGTCAAGCTTGTTGCACCACATTCCAAAATTCCATGGATTATCCATGGAAGATCCCAACAAGCATTTGAAGGAGTTCGAGGTAGTGTGTTCAAGCATGACTCCAGTTAACGTTGATGGTAGCATTTTGAAGATGAAGGCTTTCCCGTTCTCACTTTTGGAGAAGGCCAAAGATTGGTTATACGAGCTAGCACCCGGAACGGTCACCTCTTGGGAGAGCATGAAGAGGGCGTTTCTTGAAAAGTTCTTTCCTACTTCAAGAGTCATTCTCTTGAGAAAGAAGATTAGTGGAATTCAACAAAGTCAAGGGGAGTCTTTTCCAACATACTACGAGCGTTTTAAAACCCTTGTTGCATCATGTCCTCAACATCAAATGAAAGAGGAGCTTCTACTTCAATACTTCTATGAAGGTCTTCTTCCCATTGAAAGACAAATGCTTGATGCTTCGGCGGGAGGAGCGTTGGTGGATAAAACCCCTATGGCAGCCAAGAACCTTATTGCAAACCGGGCTCTTAATGCACAACAATACGAAGGAATTGGGCAAAGGGACCCCCCACGGCAACAAGTGAATGAGGTAAGTTCTCAATCCGACATTCAAACTCAATTAGCTAATCTTACTTCTCTTGTGTCTCAGATGGCCGAAGGAATGAAGATCCAAAGTCCAATTGTATGTGGCGTATGTTCTATTCAAGGTCATCCTTCGGAAAAGTGCCCTCAATTGATTGAGAATGGGGGATGGGAGAGTGCAAACGCCATTGGATTTCCAAGCCAAAATCAGCCAAGGAATGATCCATATTCCAATACATACAATCCGGGTTGGAGAGACCATCCAAATTTCAAGTGGAGGGAGCCTCAACAACCTTACCAACAAGGAGGCTTTAGGCAGCAACCCCCGGGGTTTTACACCAAACCCCACGGCCAAGACCAAAACCAACCCCAATCCGCCCAAAACCATCAAGGTACATCTTTAGATAATGCTACAATTCTTAAGTTACTTACTAGTTTGTCTTAGGGGCAAGAAAATCAAAACAAGGCAATGCAAAACCAAGACAAAAGGGTGGACCACTTAGAAAAGCAAATAGGGCAGATTGCGGAGTTTGTGGGACAATTCCGAGACCAAGGCAAGCTTCCAAGTTCAACCATTGTCAATCCAAAGGGAGGGTTCGAATCTGCCAAAGCAATTACTTTGAGGAGTGGAAAAGAAGTTGGCACTACATCCACACCACCCAAAACAAGTCCTAATGAAGAGGAGACGTTGCAACATGAAGAGAAGGCTCCAAACATGCCCACGGCAAGGACACAACATCTATTGCCGCAAGCATCTAAGGACACTACTTCATCCAATACATCCCATTCGGCCACCAAAGGTAAGATAGGTTCAAATTTGATTAATTCTAACCCCGTTCCACCCAATGTTCCTTTTCCTCACAGATTTTTGCAAACAAAGAAGGAGGAGCATGAGAAGGACATTCTTGAGACATTTAGGAAAGTTCAAGTCAATATCCCGCTCCTAGATGCCATAAAGCAAGTGCCCAAATACGCTAAGTTCTTGAAAGAATTGTGCACTACAAGGAAGAGGCCATCACATAAAGAGGTAGTAAGGGTAAGTGAGAATGTTTCCGCTGTTTTACAAAGAAAATTACCACCAAAGTGCAAAGATCCAGGTAGCTTTACAATCCCTTGTATTATTGGTCAAACTAAGTTCGAACATGCTATGTTAGACTTAGGAGCTTCAATTAACGTCATGCCATACTCTATTTATGCTTCAATGAACCTTGGTGAATTGAAAAATGATGGTGTGATTATTCAATTAGCCGATAGATCTAATGCCTATCCAAAGGGAGTATTGGAAGATGTCTTAGTGCAGGTGAATAATTTGATCTTCCCGGCGGATTTCTATGTCCTTGAAATGGAGGAAACTACCCATGCTCCATCCTTGCCGATTCTTCTTGGGAGGCCATTCATGAAGACAGCACGAACTAAGATAGACGTGTTTAAAGGCACTTTAACAATGGAATTCGATGGGGAAGTGATTGATTTTAATATTTCTGAAACTATGAGATTTCCTAATGATGATCACTCATGTTTCTCTATTGATATTCTTGATTCTTTGGCGCAGGCACACCTTGATCAATTACATGGCGATGCACTTGAAACGGTCATTACAAATGGCATAGAATTGAAGGATCACATGGCTGCCACCATAGCAACCCACGGCACACAATTGAACACCCATGCCGTGGCCTTTGATGAAGATGTAATTGAGACCGTGGCAGCCCTAGAGTCATTGCCACGGCTCCAAGGTAAGCACCCTAGTCCAATTTCAATTCCAATTACGACTAATAAGTTGCTCCCTTCTATAGAACAACCACCTACACTTGAGCTCAAACCGTTGCCAAATCACTTGAAGTATGTGTTTTTGGGCGAGCAAGACACATTGCCCGTCATTATAGCTTCATCACTCACTGATGCGATATTTTATACGCGCATAAATTAAACCCTCTTTTCGTCAAATTGTAGTATATGTATAAGTAGGGATCGTTCTGGACCGGGGATTAGGAGGGATTGTTAACCACTTGGATTTGACTCAAAAACGTAAAATAACAATATGAAACACTATACTAGACTCAAAGAATTCAAAACTAAACTTTAAAACACTAAGACAAACCAAAAGACTCAAAACAACACAAACACACTCAAATCTGCCTAAAAACCACTTTCTGGGCAGATTTGAGCACAAACACAAATTTGGACGAAATTAAGTAATAACTTGACTCAAGAACGTAAAAACACAATATAAAACACTAAACTAACTTAAAGAATGTAAAACTAAACACTTAAAACATTAAAACAAACCAAAAGACTCAAACATCACCCAAAACACTCAAAACTGCCTTAAAATCACTTTCTGGGCAGTTTTGAGCGCTTTGGTGAATTTGGACGAAATTGGGAAATAAATTGAATCAAAACACTTAGAAACATAAACTAAGACACTTTCTAACTAAATTGGACAATAAAGTAAAGGGGGATTGAGGTTTATACGAAATTAAATTAAATTGCACAGATTGTAAATTAAAGCAAAATGTAAATGTGAATGTGTGATAGAATTGAATGGAATTGAAATGAATGAATGCTAGCTAAGGGGTTCATCTTCACATATGTTACACTTGCATAATAAAATGATTTCCAATTGCATTTCAATAAACCATGAAACTCAACACCCCGGGTTAACCGTGATGCACTAATTAACCTTCAAATCTTCCTAACGTTATTGAATTGGATGGGTTAGCGCATACAACAATTCAAAACATTCCCCACAAGTCCTCAACATGAATGCATAGAAGAGGTACAAGCAAGAATCATTACGCTCTATGAAAATTATAAGTGTTGACGAGGCATTCGTTACTATGGAATACGCATGAAACTTATGCCAAGAATTTGTTTAACGCGATTGTTTATAAGCAACCTCCACTACTTGTGAATATAAGTTCGTAACTATTAGGTGAAACTCACTTATATTCTAGCGTCATATTCATGCATGAAAATTAAGCGTGCACTCTCAATAAACATACATAAATAAGTTATCAATCAAACGGTTAAACAAATTGAATCCACAACTTATAAAACGCAATTAGAAGTATTCAAATCAAAATGCAAGCATAAACATATATTCGAATCACCCCCTAACCAAGGGGGTTTAGTTCCTCATGGTACAAAACAAAGAGAATCAAAGAAACACCTAAACATTCCAACAACTCAAACTTGAATTGTATGAACGTTTAGGCCCTCTTATCTTCCATTCCTCATTCGTACAAAACAAAGAGCATTGAAATTAAACATTGAAATCAAAGAAACACCTAAACATTCCAACAACTCAAACTTGAATTGTATGAACGTTTAGGCACTCTTCTCTTCCTCTTCGTTGTGGCACAAGGTCTAAGGTGAGTTTGATGGTGTGAATGGTTTGGGGAGTGGTGTTTGGATTAATAGGGAAGGCACGGCTCAAGGGTGGTTTGATGTCTACATTTCTGCAATGGATGAGTTTATGGAAGAGTGTTTGGAATGGATGAATTTCTGGCACAAAGGCCTTATTTCTGTGGTGAATGGATGTGTATGAATGAGTGTGAATGAATGAGTATTTATAGGTGAAATGGGGGGAACATGACAGCTAGGTTGCATGTGCACATGTTGGTTGAATGATTATGAGTGCATGTGGCTGAAATAGCATGTGGAATGGCTGGAAATGCAAGGAGAAGGCATGTGCACGGTTTTGGGAGAGAATGGGAGTGCAAGTGGCTGAAATGTTAGAGGAACAAGTGCATGTGGCTGCATTGTGGTGCAATGATGGAGGAACAATCTGAAAATGCAAGGTATGGCTGGAATGATTGTGTTTGTTTGAATGTGCATGTGATTAAATTAAAGGATGCAAAGTAAATAAATAATGAATGCATGTGTTGAATTATGAAGATGCATGTGCAATGAAGTGGAATGACAATCTGAAATGGGATAGGTACCCACGGCAATGATGATTTCTGGTGGTGTTTTGGGTGCATGTGGAATGAATGATTTCTTGGTGAGTGGATGCATGTGTTGATTAAAGGGGGAATGCAAAGGAAAAGCTAGAAATGCATGTGGAGTGGCTGCAAGGTGAATGAATAATGAAATGGGAAAGCATGTGCAAGGTTTTGGTGTGAATGATTGAATGTGCATGTGGCTGCAATGGAGGAGGAATCCTTCAATTTCGTCCATCCTCTTGGCTCCAAGCATATGATATCCATTCCAATCTCTAATTTGCTCCAAAAGGCTCCAAAAGGCATCCTTTTGCATACTTTGCCCTTAGAACCTGAAAACACACAAAAGAAGCTTAAAGGACTAAAATAACTAAAGAAACATAACGTAAATGCACGAGAACAAGCCATTTAAGTCGCATGAATATGCTCCTATCAAATACCCCCACACTTATCTTTTGCTAGTCCTCGAGCAAAACAAAACAACAAAAGAACACGAAACTAGACAAAACGAACAAAACACAACCTACACCTTCCAACAATCGTCACGGATTTCCAATGCACATGACAAGTTAAAAATCATTAGTCCCATAGATTTTTGTCATCTTCACACTTAAGTACATTCTTACTCATAGTCACCACATATTATTTCACAATTAAGCATTTAAAACTATGTTTTGAATGTAGTAACATGCCTTAGAGAATTTGCTCAAATCCTTACAAGATATGCACTCGTTTTTCACACAGATTTTCTGACTACACACCCTACACTAGGTATATGTGAGAAGATTGATGTAAACATGTAGACGAACACTCACATATGTTATAACAAGGAAAGCATTTTCTGGAATTATTAACATGTTTAGATATGATCTCATGAATGGAATGCTACTACTTAGATGCGAGAACCAGTGACACCATAAGCTCATATCAATTCCAAACTCCACATTATTGAACACATAACGATCAAGATAGAAGTCAAAGGTTGTAACGGGGCTTGGGTAATTGGCTAACAATGAAAGGATAGGGAAAACAAACGTTCTTTAAGCAATAGTGAGCAAAGTATTGAATTAGGCACTTAGAATTCCCTTTAGAACACAGAAGTCAACTTTGAACACCCAAGGGGAAGTCACACAAAACTTAGGGCCATATTCAAACTTTTTGGGCCCTTTCTTCAACAATCACACTTGTGAGTCCATTCTCACTTATTTTCACTCTTTTTCTTTCTTTTCTTCTTCTTTTTCACACATTTTTTTTTCTTTTTCCCGTGCCTCCTTTAAGACTTAGGCACATACATACACACAAAAATCCATTCCCCCACACTTATTTTCTGCAACATATTAATCAAAAGGAATTCTTTTAAGTCATGCTCACTATACTTCAAGAACAAGGGTATAGGAAAGTCCTACTCTAGGTTAGGTAAGGGGTGATTTGGTTAGCAAAGAAAATAGGCTAAACGAGGCTCAACGGGGTTAAAACTAGTATATACGAAATATGGGAAGTAAGGCTATTTGGCTATGGTGGCAACAACTTCATCTTGATATATATTATGCAATCAATATCATGCTTTGAATGAAACGGATATAAGTTCTAGCATTTAGTTCTATCATGATACAATTGCATTCTAAGTAGCAACCAAGCAAGGAATAATGAGATCATGCAACAACTTTAGAAAACAAAGAATCACAGAATATAACTCTCCAAAGAAGGTAATGGCTCGAGTCTCACAGGGATGTAGCGTTTGTTTGAGTTCCTTCCTTCAAGCATGTTACAAAAACGAATTTTTCTTTTATGATTGCATGTGAAGTCATACATTATAACCATAACCAAGCGTATACCAAGAGTAAATCAAACTTTTCTCTATGTTTATAACTCTTTTTAACAGTCATGGAATTACAAACCAAATCCTTATCATTGTGTTGGAAGGTACCCTAAGACACAAACACACAAAAACGACTCAAAACACTCTTTTTAGGCTTTTTAAAACATGTTTTTCAAATTTTTATGTGATTTTCGGAGTTATAAAAACAAAACACACTAAAACACTCTAAAACAACTTAAAAACACCTTAAAACAACAAGGAACAACATTAGAAGTTATGGTGGATAAAACCCTACGAATTTGCATCAAAACACTTTAGTTACCCCCCCACACTTAAATCAAACATTGTCCTCAATGTTTTAAGCATAGATTCACACAAAACATAAGTAAACACACAAAAAGCATTTAAACATACTAAGCATGGCAGAATGTAATTAACAAAGAGAAGAGTTTAGGGACGCAAATCTGGTTATGGAGTGTAAATTCCCTCTTCTCCTTGGTGATTGCATTGAGGCATTGATCTTGGTGATTCCACAGGCATACTCTTGAACTGGGCTGCATGATTCTTTTGGTCTCCTCCACGAAGGTCTGAGCTTACCCCTTTGGTCTGTTTATTTGTTCAATCTTTCCAATTCGTATTGAAAAGGGTTGGAGGATAACTCAGCCTATGTTTGTCTCCACATGCTTCAATGTATCATTTTCACTTGCCTTACTCGCTCCACTTTGCAGAAGTGGTCCCTTCTCTAGAAGTGTATCAACCGTTGAAGATGACTACTCGAGAGCAACGCTAGGTAAGCAATCAGGAATGGATTCCAGGCAGTCGGCTCCAGATCGGAAGACTGACTCCAAGTGCCGGCTGATTGCTTCTTTCACTTTGCCATGCGAGTAAGAACAAGGACAAAGAAAAAGACAGGGAAAGAGCATGATATGAGATACTTTTGCTTTAGACCTTGATGATATGAGATACCTTTGCTTTTGAAGAAACGGCGAATGAAGCAGCACATGTATTTGTTGTGGTTGTCTCCACATGCTTCGATCGACCGTTTCCTTCTACCTTATTTGTACTCCAGGTTTCTGGTATCTTCTTTGGGGGAGAAAAAATTGAGTATTTCAAAAGGCGTTGCTGGGAGAGCGCCCTCACAGGTGCGGAAGAGTTGGACATTATCTTCAGGTTTGCCTTGCCATAAAAGATGAAGGTCGACATATATAGAGATAATATCAAGTGGTGGTACTGTTCTTTTACCCTTGTCGACAAACGTCTCTTCAATTTCTGAGCAAACGGCTCTTCGATTTCTGAACGGACGCCCCTTCGATTTCTGCACAGGCGCCCCTTCGCTTTCTGAACGACACGTGGTAGTGCGCCAGAGCTCTTTTGACAAAGTCGCACGCGTTTTCAGAAAAGCAGAGAAAGCGTCGCCGAAATTTACGCTTGTCGGCAAAAGTGTAGCTGCGATGATGACCTCCACGTGAACTTTTGACAAAGTTGAACGCGTTTTCTGAAAAGCAGAGAAAGCGTCGCCTAAATTACGCCGGAAATTCCGACTTTTTGAATTGGTGGACGCGTCGCCTTGGCTTCTTATAGAGCTATCGATCACCACAACAAACACACTCTGAAGAAATCCCATTCTTGAAAATCGACTCCGGCCCTTTGAAATTTAACTCCATCCCTTCTCTTTGAACACTTTTGGAAAATGGCAAACTCATCGAACCTTAGCTTGGAATTGAGCCTTAGCAGTGATACGGGCGCGCCGCGTCAAGGTAACGTATGGCGCCCTTCTTTTTTATCTTCTAACGGTCTTCTTACAGGTGAAGACTCCGTGATGCAGGACGCCACAACAGCTACAATAGTAGCTAAGAACCTCCTCACTCCAAAAGATAGTAGGCTGCTGTCAGGACGGTCCGATGAGTTGGCCGTTCAAGAGTCCCTCGCACTTAGTGTTCAGTGTGCGAGTTCTGTGTCCAACATGGGCCAACGCCTGCTTGCTCCGTCCCGTCAGGTGGAATCATTGATGGCAGAGGTGGAAAGACTTAAGCAAGAGATCCAGCAGCTTAAGTACGAGAATAGAAGTTTGCATGTGCTTGCAAATAACTATTCGTCGGGGATGAAGAGGAAGCTTGATGAGCTGCACGAATCTGAGGGTCGAATCCAAAGTGACCGTCAAAGGCTTGCGGCTTATTTCCAGAGGCACCTTTTTCCTGGGTCATCCAGCGCTTGGCCAAGTATTGAGGCCTGGAATGCTCTAGCTCCGATGCCTCCCGCTCCGATGGCTTCCGCTCCGATGCCTCCCGCTTCTATGCCTTCTGCGTCTATGCCTTCCGCTTCTGCGCCTCGTAGTGGGGCTTCACGTAAACAACCTTTGTGAAGCTCCACCTTTCTCCATGTTTAGTATCTTTTTTTTTTTTTTAACATGCTTTGTTTATTCAGTGCATGGGTTGCCTCCCAAGTAGCGCTTTCTTTTACGTCTTGCAGCCGGACGAAGAACCCAATCACTCCAGGATATGTTCACGAATCGGATGAGAACTCCGAGTCATGAACTAGTACCTAAAACAAGAAACAAAACAAGATTAAGAATCTGGAATAAAAAAAAAACGAAAATAAAACAATCCAAGGGATTAGCAAATTTTCTAATCCCCGGCAACGGCGCCAAAATTTGATGCGAGATTTATACACACACAAATTAAACCCTCTTTTCGTCAAATTGTAGTATATGTATAAGTAGGGATCGTTCTGGACCGGGGATTAGGAGGGATTGTTAACCACTTGGATTTGACTCAAAAACGTAAAATAACAATATGAAACACTATACTAGACTCAAAGAATGCAAAACTAAACTTTAAAACACTAAGACAAACCAAAAGACTCAAAACAACACAAACACACTCAAATCTGCCTAAAAACCACTTTCTGGGCAGATTTGAGCACAAACACAAGTTTGGACGAAATTAAGTAATAACTTGACTCAAGAACGTAAAAACACAATATAAAACACTAAACTAACTCAAAGAATGTAAAACTAAACACTTAAAACATTAAAACAAACCAAAAGACTCAAACATCACCCAAAACACTCAAAACTGCCTTAAAATCACTTTCTGGGCAGTTTTGAGCACTTTGGTGAATTTGGACGAAATTGGGAAATAAAATGAATCAAAACACTTAAAAGCACAAACTAAAACACTTTCTAACTAAATTGGACAATAAAGTAAAGGGGGATTGAGGTTTATACGAAATTAAATTAAATTGCACAGATTGTAAATTAAAGCAAAATGTAAATGTGAATGTGTGATAGAATTGAATGGAATTGAAATGAATGAATGCTAGCTAAGGGGTTCATCTTCACATATGTTACACTTGCATAATAAAATGATTTCCAATTGCATTTCAATAAACCATGAAACTCAACACCCCGGGTTAACCGTGATGCACTAATTAACCTTCAAATCTTCCTAACGTTATTGAATTGGATGGGTTAGCGCATACAACAATTCAAAACATTCCCCACAAGTCCTCAACATGAATGCATAGAAGAGGTACAAGCAAGAATCATTACGCTCTATGAAAATTATAAGTGTTGACGAGGCATTCGTTACTATGGATTGCATGAAACTTATGCCAAGAATTCATTTAACGCGATTGTTTATAAGCAACCTCCACTACTTGTGAATATAAGTTCATAACTATTAGGTGAAACTCACTTATATTCTAGCGTCATATTCATGCATGAAAATTAAGCGTGCACTCTCAATAAACATACATAAATAAGTTATCAATCAAACGGTTAAACAAATTGAATCCACAACTTATAAAACGCAATTAGAAGTATTCAAATCAAAATGCAAGCATAAACATATATTCGAATCACCCCCTAACCAAGGGGGTTTAGTTCCTCATGGTACAAAACAAAGAGAATCAAAGAAACACCTAAACATTCCAACAACTCAAACTTGAATTGTATGAACGTTTAGGCCCTCTTATCTTCCATTCCTCATTCGTACAAAACAAAGAGCATTGAAATTAAACATTGAAATCAAAGAAACACCTAAACATTCCAACAACTCAAACTTGAATTGTATGAACGTTTAGGCACTCTTCTCTTCCTCTTCGCTGTGGCACAAGGTCTAAGGTGAGTTTGATGGTGTGAATGGTTTGGGGAGTGGTGTTTGGATTAATAGGGAAGGCACGCTGATGCGAGAATTATACGCACACAAATTAAACCCTTGATGCGAGAATTATACGCACACAAATTAAACCCTCTTTTCGTCAAATTGTAGTATATGTATAAGTAGGGATCGTTCTGGACCGGGGATTAGGAGGGATTGTTAACCACTTGGATTTGACTCAAAAACGTAAAATAACAATATGAAACACTATACTAGACTCAAAGAATGCAAAACTAAACTTTAAAACACTAAGACAAACCAAAAGACTCAAAACAACACAAACACACTCAAATCTGCCTAAAAACCACTTTCTGGGCAGATTTGAGCACAAACACAAATTTGGACGAAATTAAGTAATAACTTGTCTCAAGAAAGTAAAAACACAATATAAAACACTAAACTAACTCAAAGAATGTAAAACTAAACACTTAAAACATTAAAACAAACCAAAAGACTCAAACATCACCCAAAACACTCAAAACTGCCTTAAAATCACTTTCTGGGCAGTTTTGAGCACTTTGGTGAATTTGGACGAAATTGGGAAATAAAATGAATCAAAACACTTTAAAACACAAACTAAGACACTTTCTAACTAAGCTGGACACTAAAGTAAAGGGGGATTAAGGTTTTGACGAAATTAAATTAAATAAAACAAGTTAATAAACTAGGCAGATTGTATAAACGGATTTGAGAAACAAGATGATGGATGGATTAGTTAGAGGTCCATTCTCCACACATGACACATTTATATATGAATCGATTCTCCAATTGTTTTTCATTAACTATGATGCTCAACACCCCAAGTTAACCGTGATGCACTAATTAACTCTCAAATTTTCCTTAAGTTATTGAATTGGATGATGCATGCGACAATTCAAATCATTCTCCAATGGTTCTCAACATGAATGCATAGAAGAGATACAATGAGAGATCATTATGCTCTATGAAAATTATAAGTGTTGACGAGGCAATTGTAACTATGAATGCATGATACTTTTGCCAAGAATTCAATTAACGCGGTTGTGACTAGCAACCTTCACTACTCATGTTTATAAACTTGTGACGATTAGGTGGAACTCATTTATAAACTAGCATCGAGTTTATGCATGAAGACTAAGTATGCATTCCTAATCAACATACAAAAACAAGTCTTTAATAAACATGATAATTGAATTGCAATCACAAATTAACAAATCACAATTGGAAGAAATCAATTCATATTTCAAACATATCCATGGCTTCAAACTTTCCCCTAACTAATTAGGGGTTTAGCCACTCATGATTACAACAAACTTAGAGAGTAATAACAAAGTAAACATTGAAAACAAGAATTGAAGTACACCTAAAAATTCCAACAACTCAATCTTGAATTGTATGAACGTTTAGGCCTCTTCTCCTCTAGTTGCTGCGGCACAAGGGGTTTTGGTGAGTTTTGGGGGTTATGGATGATGTAGAAGGATGTGTTTAGGGTAGGGATGGATGTAGGGGAAGGTAAGGAGTGTTTTTGGGCAGAAAATATGAAGAATGGTGAAGTATGGTAGTGCTAGAGAGAGGGGAGGAATTTCTGGCGTGAATGAATGTGTATGAGAGATGGTTTTCTGAAATGGAAGAGTGTGTGTTTTGTGGCTGCAATGCATGCTTATTTATAGGTGAAATGGGGGGAACATGATGACTAGGAATTAGGTGGAAAGCTGAAATGGTGATGGGAGATGCATGTGGCAGAAATGCATGTGATTAAAGGGTGGGAATGCATGTGTTTTGACAGAAAATAAAAGGGAATGCTGGAAATCTGGAATGGGAACCCACGGCATGGTTGTTTTCTGGTGGTGAATGGGTTTATGTTTGAATGGTGCATGTGGGTTGATTATTTAAAGGGAGTGCATGTGGAATAAAGGTTGGAATGAACATGAAATGCACGGTTTTGAGAGATGATTATGGATGCATGTGTTGAATGATTATGGGTGTATGTGGGTGGAAATGCATGTGGGAATGCATGTGATTTGGCTGAAATGAAAGGTAGTGGGAAGTGCATGTAAGCCACGGCAAGGAATGCATTTTCTGAATGAATGAAGGCAGGTTATGTGGAAGGGCTTGAACAAAGGTAGAAGCATGGCACAAAGGTGAATGGGTGATGTGTGAATGTGGTTGAATGATTAAAGTGTAAATGATTAATGAATGGTTCTTTGTTGATGGTGGAAATCTGAAATGATGAAGTGGAATGTGCATGTGGCTGCAATGATGGTGTTTTGCACGGCAATGATGGAGAAAGAATGTGTGGATGTATGGTTGTGTTGGTGATGAATGTGAACTCTTTGTTCTTCATTTTCATTCCTTTGGTCTTCAATTTCGTCCATCTACTTGGCTTTAAGCATATGCAATCCATTCCAATCTCTAATTTGCTCCAAAAGGCTCCGAAAGGCATCCTTTTGCATCCTTAGCCATATGAACCTATAAACACACGAAAATGACTTTAAACACTAAATTAAGTAAGAAAACACAACATAAATGCATAAGAACTAGCTAACTAAGGCGCATAAATATGCTTCTATCAAATTCCCCCACACTTAGCTTTTGCTAGTCCTCGAGCAAAACAAAGAAACAAAACATAACCTAAACCTTCCAACGTTCACCTCAGGGATTTCCAATGGTACATGACAAGTTAAAAATCATCATCCCCACAGATTTGAGTCATCTTTACAATTGAAAACATACTTAATCATAGTCACCACTTACTAGTTCACAATTAATCGATTAAAAGAATGTTTTGAATGTAGTAACATGCCTTAGAGAATTTGCTCAATCCTTACAAGATATGCACTCAATTTTCACTCAGATTTTCTAACTACACACCCTATACTAGCTATATGTGAGAAGATTGATGTAAATATGAAAACGAATGCTCACATATACGTATAACAAAGAACGCAATTTATGGAGTTAATAAGCATGTTTAGAAATGATCTCATGAATGGAATGCTACTACTTAGATGCGAGAACTAATGACCATATGCTCATACCAAATTCAAACTCCACAAATTGAAACACATAACACTCAAGAATGAAGTCAAGGGTTGTAACGGGGCTTGGGGTAGTGGTTAACAAAGAAAAGATAAGGAGAACAAGCGTTCTTAAAGTAATAGTAAGCAAAGTAGTGTACTTAAGACTTAGAATTCATTTAGATTGCAGAAATTAACTTTAAAACACAAGGGGAAGACTTAGACAACTCCTTAGGGCCGAATTCATTGTTTTGGACCCTTACTTCAACAAACAATACTTTGGAATTCTTTTTCACAACTTTTCAACTCTTTTTCATACTTTTCACGCCTTTTTTTTTTTTTTTTTCTTTTCTTTCATGCCGTGCCTATGGCACACAAATTCTCACACAAGAACACTTCCCCCACACTTGTTTTCTGCCAACATAAATCGAAAGAAATTCAATTTGAATCATGCTTTACTAAGCTTTAAGAACAAGGGTGTGGATGGTCCTAATCTAGGCTAGGTGAGGATAATGTGGGTTAACTTAAACATAAAATGACATGGGATACACGGCAATATGGCTAAGGTGGTGGTCACTACACAACTTCATCTTGAATCTGTGTTATGCAAATCAATAACATGCTTTGAATGAAATGGGCATGAGTTCTAGCATTTGGAACTAAATGATGAAACGCCTCTAAGTAGTAACCAAGCAAAGAATAATGAGATCATGCAACGACTTAGAAAACAAAAATGCACAGATTCTAACTCTCCAAATAAACGTTTAGGCTCAAGTCTCACAAGGTTGTAGCGTTAATTTGAGTTCCTTCCTTCAAGCATGTTACAAAAACTGATTTTTTATTTTTTATTTTTTATGATTGCATGTGAAGTCATAAGTTATAACCACAACCAAGCATACACAAAGAGTAAATCAAACTTTCATCCATGTTAATCACTCTCTTTAACAGCCATGTAATTACAAACCGAATCCTCATCATTGTGTTGGAAGGTACCCTAAAACAAAAACAAACACACAAAAACACTTTGAAAACAACTCTTTTTGGGTTTTTAAAACAAATTTTTCAAATTTTTATGTGATTTTCGGATTTTTACTTCAAAACACACTAAAACACACCAAAACTGCTTAAAAACACTTAAAAACAGCAAGGAACAAGTCTATAAGTAAAGGGTGATAAAATCCCATGAATTTGCATCAAAAACACTTAGTTACCCCCCCACACTTAAATCAAACATTGTCCTCAATGTTTCAAGCATAAAATCACACAAAACACAAAGAAACACACAAACAGCAAGTAAAACAACTAAATAGGCAGATTCGAAATAAACAACAAAGTGAAGGGTTTAGGAACGCAAATCTGGAATTGGAGTGATTCCTTGAGCTTCCTTTGTTGAATTGCATGGGTTGCCTCCCAAGTAGCGCTTTCTTTAACGTCTTGCAGCCGGACGAAGACACGTTCATGCTCCATTAGAGCCCACGGCATGGAGTGGGATCTCCTCCACGACATGCTCCACAAAGTTCTCATAGTATGGCTTCAATCTATGTCCGTTCACCTTGAACTCGTGGCCACTTTTTAAGCTTTGGACATGGACTGCACCATGAGGAAAAACATTAGTAACAAAATTTGATGCGTGTTTTATACGCACACAAATTAAACCCTCTTTTCGTCAAATTGTAGTAAGTATATAAGTAGGGATCGTTCTGGACCGGGGATTAGGAGGGATTGTTAATCACTTGGATTTGACTCAAAAACATAAAAACACAATATAAAACACTAAACTAGACTCAAAGAATTCAAAAATACTTTAAAACATAAACTAAACAGATTCTAAGCATTAAAGAACAAGAAAGTAAAGGGGGGTTTAGGTTTTACGAAAATTGAAATAACGAAACAAGTTAATAAACTAGACAGAATGTAAATATGAATGTGATGGAATTGAATGGATGAATGCTAGCTAAGGGGTTCATCTCCATACATGTTATACTTGCATAATAAAACGATTTCCAATTGCATTTCAATAAATCATTAATTCTCAACACTCCAAGTTAATTAGGTCCGCTTAAATTAACCGTCAAGTTTTCCTTAAGTTAATGAATTGGATGATTGCATACGACAACCCAAAGCATTCCTCACAAGTTCCCTACATGAATTGCATAATAGAGATACAAGCAAGAATCAATAAGTTCTTTGAAAACTATAAGTGTTGACGAGGCATTCGTTACTATGATTGCATGAAACTTATGCCAAGAATTCGTTTAACGCGATTGTTTATAAGCAACCTCCACTACTTGTGAATATAAGTTCATAACGATTAGGTGAAATTCACTTATATTCTAGCGTCAAATTCATGCATGAAAATTAAGTGTGCACTCTCAATAAACATACATAAATAGGTTATCAATAAAACAGTTAAACAAATTGAATTCACAACTTATGAAACGTAATTAGAAGTAATCAAATCAAAATGCAAGCATAAACATATATTTCGAATCACCCCCTAGCTAAAGGGGGGTTTAGTTCCTCATACAAAACAAAGAGAATTGAAATTAAACATTGAAATCAAAGAAACGCCTAAACATTCCAACAACTCAAACTTGAATTGTATGAACGTTTAGGCTCTCTTCTCTTCCTCTTTATTGTAGCATAAGGTCTAGGGATAATTGGTTTGGGGGATGGAAGTGTGGAATGGAAGAGGAGTGGTGGAAATGGAAGATGGTTTGGAAAAATGGTGTTTGGATTATAAGGGGAGAGATGGGAAGCTCACGGCTAGGGAAGGGAGAATGTGTTTGTAATGTGTTGTGTATGAAATGAGATGTTTTTGAATGAATGAATGCAAGGGTATTTATAGGAGTAGTGGAGGGAACATATGGCTATGTCATTTGTAGGTGAAGTAGGTGGATGTTGTAGGTGAAGTAGGTGGATGTTGTAGGTGAAGTGGATGTTGTAGGTGAAGTAGGTGGATGTTGTAGGTGAAGTAGGTGGATGTTGTAGGTGAAGTGGATGTTGTAGGTGAAGTAGGTGGATGATATGTTAAGTGATAAGTGATAAGTGATAAGTGGTGATGATATGTGATAAGTAATGAGTGGTGATGATAAGTATGGAGCATGTGAATTAACTAATGAAGGAAATGCATGTGCAATGACAATGTGTTAGAATGGATGTGTGTTATGCATGGCATGATTGGGATTAGGAAAGGTTTTAAATGTCCTAAAACTAAAGAGAACAAGGTTCCAACACTTTGGTCTTCAATTAGGTCTTCAATTTCGTCCAACACTTTGGCTCCAAGCATAAGCTATCCATCCTTAGCCCAAAAGTGCTCCAAAAGTCTCCAAAATGCATCTTTTTGCTCCTTTAGCCCTTTGGACCTATAAACACACGAAAATAGCTTAAAGTACTAAAATAACTAAAGAAACATAACGTAAATGCACGAGAACAAGCCATTTAAGTCGCATGAATATGCTCCTATCAAATACCCCCACACTTAGCTTTTGCTAGTCCTCGAGCAAAACAAAACAAAAGAAACCAAAAACAAAACAAAACGAACAAAACACAACCTACACCTTCCAACAATCGTCTCAGATTTCCAATGCACATGACAAGTTAAAAATCATTAGTCCCATAGATTTTTAGCCATCTTTACAGTTAAGTACATTCTTAATCATAGTCACCACATACTAGTTCACAATTAAGCATTTAAAACACATTTCGAAAGTAGTAACATGCTTTTAGAGAATTTGCTCAAATCCTTACAAAATATGCACTCGTTTTTCACACAGATTTTCTGACTACACACCCTACACTAGTTATATGTGAGAAGATTGATGTAAATATGAATTCTAACACTCACATATGTTATAATAAAGAAAGCATTTTCTGGATTTACGATAATGACATGAATATGATCTCATGAATGGAATGCTACTACTTAGAATGAGAACCAGTGATTCCATAAGCTCATATCAATTCCAAACTCCACATATTGAATACATAACATCAAGATAGAAGTTGAGGGTTGTAACGGGGCTAAGGGTAATGGTTTAACAAAGAAAGGTAAAGTAAAACAAAGGTTCTTAAAGTAATAGGAAGCGAAGTAATGAAATTGACACTTAAACTCACTTTTAATGGCAGAAATCAACTTTTAAACACAAGGGAAGATTCATGCAACAACTAGGGTCAAATTCACTCTTTTGGACCCTTCCTTCAATAACCAATGCTTGTGAGATCATTCTCACTTATTTTTCAACTCTTTTTTTTTTTTTTTTTTTTTTCTTTCTTTTCAACAATTTTTTTTTTTTTTCTTTATTTCATTCTTTGGCCGTGCCCTATTATCTTCCCCCACACTTATTTTCTGCAGTATATTGATCAAAAGGAGTTCATTCTAAGTCATGCTTCACTATCCTTTAAGAACAAGGGGTTAACAAAGAAAATAAGCTTGAAAAGGCTCAAAAGGGGTAATCCTACAATACATGTGAAAAGGGATAGGCTTTTTGGCTTTGGCTTGACTAACAACTTCATCTTATTGTATGTTATGCAATCAATATCATGCTTTGAATGAAACGGATATAAGTTCTAGCATTTAGTTCTATCATGATACAATTGCATTCTAAGTAGCAACCAAGCAAGGAATAATGAGATCATGCAACAATTTTAGAAAACAAAGAATCACAGAAAATAACTCTCCAAAGAAGGTAATGGCTCGAGTCTCACAGGGATGTAGCGTTTGTTTGAGTTCCTTCCTTCAAGCATGTTACAAAAAAACGAATTTTTCTTTTATGATTGCATGTGAAGTCATACATTATAACCATAACCAAGCATATACCAAGAGTAAATCAAACTTTCATCTATGTTTATAACTCTTTTTAACAGTCATGCAACTATAAACCAAATCCTTATCATTGTGTTGGAAGGTACCCTAAGACACAAACACACAAAAACAACTCAAAACACTCTTTTTAGGCTTTTTTTTTAAAACATGTTTTTCAAATTTTTATGTGATTTTCGGAGTTATAAAAACAAAACATACTAAAACACTCTAAAACAACTTAAAAACACCTTAAAACAGCAAGGAACAACATTTGAAGTTATGGGTGATAAAATCCCACGAATTTGCATTAACAACATTAGTTACCCCCCCACACTTAAATCAAACATTGTCCTCAATGTTTTAAGCATAGATTCACACAAAACATAAGTAAATACACAAAAAGCACTTAAACATACTAAACATGGCAGAATGTAATTAACAAAGAGAAGAGTTTAGGGACGCAAATCTGGTTATGGAGTGTAAATTCCCTCTTCTCTTTGTTGATTGCATTGAGGCTTGATCTTGATGATTCCACAGGCTTACTCTCGAACTGGTTTCCGCCCATCATTGATTTTCCTTTGTGCTACTTCTTGAACTGGGCAGCAGGATGGTTCTTTTGGTCTCCCCCGAAGGTCTGAGCTTACCCTTTTGGTCTGTTTCTTTGTTCAATCTTTCCAATTCGTATTGAAAAGGGTTGGAGGATAACTCAGCCTATGTTTGTCTCCACATGCTTCAATGTATCATTTTCACTTGCCTTACTCGCTCTCCTTTGCAGAAGTGGTCCCTTCTCCGGAAGTGTATCAACCGTTGAAGATGACTACTCGAGAGCAACGCTAGGTAAGCAATCAGGAATAGATTCCAGGCAGTTGGCTCCAGATCGGAAGATTGACTCCAAGTGCCGGCTGATTGCTTCTTTTACTTTGCCATGCGAGTAAGAACAAGGACAAAGAAAAAGACAGGGAAAGAGCATGATATGAGATACTTTTGCTTTTGACCTTGATGATATGAGATACCTTTGCTTTGAAGAAGCGGTGAATGAATCAGCACATGCTTCAATCCGCCGTTTCCTCCTGGGTCATATGTACTCCAGGCATCTGGTATCATCTTTGGGGAAGAAGAAAGAATTGAGTATTTTGAAAGGCTTTGCTGGGAGTGCGCCCTCAGAGGTGAGGGAGAGTTGGGCATTTTCTTCAGGTTTGCCCTGCCATAAAAGACGAAGGTCGACATATATAGAGATAATATCAAGTGGTGGTACTTTTTACCCTTGTCGACAAACGTTTTGATCCCGCAATTCCGGCTTTTTGAAATAGTGGCGCCTCTTCGATCTTTGAATACGCCTCTTCGATTTCTGAGCAGGCGCCCCTTCGATTTCTGAACGACGCCCCTTCTCTTTCTGAACGACACGTGGTAGTGCAGATGCGGCTCCTTTTGACAAAGCTGCACGCGTTTTCTGAAAAGCAGAGAAAGCGTCGCCGAACTTTGCGCTTGTCGGCTAAAGACGTGTAGTTGCGATGATGGCCTCCACGTGTTTTCAGCTTTGTCAGAAATCTTTTGACAAAGTTGAACGCGTTTTCTGAAAAGCCGAGGGAGCGTCGCCTAACTTACGCCGGAAAATCCGGCTCTTTGAATCGGTGGACGCGTCGCCTTGGCATTTTATAGAGCTATCGATCACCGCCAACATACACACTCTGAAGATTTCCCATTCCTGAAACTCGACTCCGGCCCTTTGTGAAATTTTTAACTCCATCCACCCCTTCTCTTTGAACACTTTTGAAAAAAATGGCAAACTCATCGAACCTTAGCTTAGATTTGAGTCTCAGCAGCGATCCGGTTGCGCCCCGTCAAGGTAATGTATGGCGCCCTTCTTTTTTATCTTCTAACGGTCCTCTTTCAGGTGAAGACTCTGTGATGCAGGACGCCACAATAGCTACAATAGTAGCTAAAAACCTCCTCACTCCAAAAGATAGTAGGCTGCTGTCAGGACGGTCCGATGAGTTGGCCGTTCAAGAGTCCCTCGCACTTAGTGTTCAGTGTGCGAGCTCTGTGTCCAACATGGGCCTACGCCTGCTTGCTCGGTCCCGCCAAGTGGAATCGTTGATGGCAGAGGTGGAAAGTCTTAAGCAGGAAATCAAACAGCTTAAGTACGAGAATAGAAGTTTGCATGTGCTTGCAAATAACTATTCGGCGGGCATGAAGAGGAAGCTTGATGAGCTGCAAGAATCTGAGGGTCGAATTCACAGTGACCGTCAAAGGCTTGCGTCTTATCTCCAGAGGCACCTTTTTCATGGGTCATCCAGCGCTTGGCCAAGTATTGAGGCCTGGAATGCTCTAGCTCCGATGCCTCCCGCTCCGATGCCTTCCGCTTCGATGCCTCCCGCTTCTATGCCTCCCGCTTCTGCACCTTCCGCTTCTGCGCCTCGTAGTGGGACTTCACGCAAACAACCTTTGTGAAGCTCCACCTTTCTCCATGTTTAGTATCTTTCTTTTTTTTCTTTTTCTCTTTTTTTTTTATTTTTTCTTTTTTTTTTAATTTTTTTATTTTATTTTATTTTTTATTAACATAAATAAAATCAAACGGCATGGAATTGGTCCTTGAATGGAAGGTGATACTTGAAGTGAACCGGCATTGGTTTGAATTCTAGTGTAGGTGCCTGTATTAGATGGCATAGGAGCAATAGGAGCCTCCGGTAAAGGTGTTTCCACCCTTTCCGTGGGTTGGGTGTATTCCTCTTCCTTGTGATTTGATTTTGATGGTTGAGGGTCCGTTCCAACCTCCTTGTCACTGCTCAACATGATTTCCTTGGCAGTTTCAAATTCTCCCTTCTGATTTGCAATGGTTGAACTAGGGAGTTCGCCTTGGTCGCAAAATTGTCTTTCGAACTCCGCTATCTGCCCAATTTGCTTTTCCAGAGTAGTAAGTATTTGAAAAATCGTATCATTATCATTTGAATTACCTACATTACTTTGGGCAGGTTGTGGTGGCTGCATAGGCGTTGAATAGAGCTCCTCATACGGCTGCCAATATCCTTCTTGTTGAGCCTCATTGTCTTGATTTTGTAAGCCCTGCACCAAACAAATTAATTCATCAAGCTTTTGATTATAATTTATTGACGAACATAAATTTGGTTGGGCATATTGAATATGAGGTTGTGGTGGCTGCCAATATCCTCCTTGTTGAGCATTTTGAGGTTCCCACCACATAGAGTTTGAATGATCACTCCAATCCGAATTGTAAGTATTGGAAAACACGTTATTCCTTGATTGAAGATTAAATATATCAACTCTTTGCATTTGGGACCTTTCCATGAGTTGTGACAAAAGAGAAGCATTATCAAGTGCTATCTTGTTCTTAACAAACAAAACACAAATAAAAAAAACTAAATCTAAAAGACAATACAGAAACAAACAATCCAAGGGATTAGCAAATTTTCTAATCCCCGGCAACGGCGCCAAAATTTGATGCGTGTTTTATACGCACACAAATTAAACCCTCTTTTCGTCAAATTGTAGTAAGTATATAAGTAGGGATCGTTCTGGACCGGGGATTAGGAGGGATTGTTAATCACTTGGATTTGACTCAAAAACATAAAAACACAATATAAAACACTAAACTAGACTCAAAGAATTCAAAAATACTTTAAAACATAAACTAAACAGATTCTAAGCATTAAAGAACAAGAAAGTAAAGGGGGGTTTAGGTTTTACGAAAATTGAAATAACGAAACAAGTTAATAAACTAGACAGAATGTAAATATGAATGTGATGGAATTGAATGGATGAATGCTAGCTAAGGGGTTCATCTCCATACATGTTATACTTGCATAATAAAACGATTTCCAATTGCATTTCAATAAATCATTAATTCTCAACACTCCAAGTTAATTAGGTCCGCTTAAATTAACCGTCAAGTTTTCCTTAAGTTAATGAATTGGATGATTGCATACGACAACCCAAAGCATTCCTCACAAGTTCCCTACATGAATTGCATAATAGAGATACAAGCAAGAATCATTAAGTTCTTTGAAAACTATAAGTGTTGACGAGGCATTCGTTACTATGATTGCATGAAACTTATGCCAAGAATTCGTTTAACGCGATTGTTTATAAGCAACCTCCACTACTTGTGAATATAAGTTCATAACGATTAGGTGAAATTCACTTATATTCTAGCGTCAAATTCATGCATGAAAATTAAGTGTGCACTCTCAATAAACATACATAAATAGGTTATCAATAAAACAGTTAAACAAATTGAATTCACAACTTATGAAACGTAATTAGAAGTAATCAAATCAAAATGCAAGCATAAACATATATTTCGAATCACCCCCTAGCTAAAGGGGGGTTTAGTTCCTCATACAAAACAAAGAGAATTGAAATTAAACATTGAAATCAAAGAAACGCCTAAACATTCCAACAACTCAAACTTGAATTGTATGAACGTTTAGGCTCTCTTCTCTTCCTCTTTATTGTAGCATAAGGTCTAGGGATAATTGGTTTGGGGGATGGAAGTGTGGAATGGAAGAGGAGTGGTGGAAATGGAAGATGGTTTGGAAAAATGGTGTTTGGATTATAAGGGGAGAGATGGGAAGCTCACGGCTAGGGAAGGGAGAATGTGTTTGTAATGTGTTGTGTATGAAATGAGATGTTTTTGAATGAATGAATGCAAGGGTATTTATAGGAGTAGTGGAGGGAACATATGGCTATGTCATTTGTAGGTGAAGTAGGTGGATGTTGTAGGTGAAGTGGATGTTGTAGGTGAAGTAGGTGGATGTTGTAGGTGAAGTAGGTGGATGTTGTAGGTGAAGTGGATGTTGTAGGTGAAGTAGGTGGATGATATGTTAAGTGATAAGTGATAAGTGATAAGTGGTGATGATATGTGATAAGTAATGAGTGGTGATGATAAGTATGGAGCATGTGAATTAACTAATGAAGGAAATGCATGTGCAATGACAATGTGTTAGAATGGATGTGTGTTATGCATGGCATGATTGGGATTAGGAAAGGTTTTAAATGTCCTAAAACTAAAGAGAACAAGGTTCCAACACTTTGGTCTTCAATTAGGTCTTCAATTTCGTCCAACACTTTGGCTCCAAGCATAAGCTATCCATCCTTAGCCCAAAAGTGCTCCAAAAGTCTCCAAAATGCATCTTTTTGCTCCTTCAGCCCTTTGGACCTATAAACACACGAAAATAGCTTAAAGTACTAAAATAACTAAAGAAACATAACGTAAATGCACGAGAACAAGCCATTTAAGTCGCATGAATATGCTCCTATCAACGCCTCGTAGTGGGGCTTCACGTAAACATCCTCTGTGAAGGCTCCATCTTTCTCCATGTTTATTATCTTTTTTTTAACATAAATAAAATCAAACGGCATGGAATTGGTCCTTGAATGGAAGGTGATACTTGAAGTGAACCGGCATTGGTTTGAATTCTAGTGTAGGTGCCTGATTCATAAAAACTTACTTGTTTTGTCCGATAAGAACTCAATGACAAACACCACTCCTTTCAAAGTTTCAGGGATATTGGACTTGGCCAGATTGCAAGTGATGGTTATGACTTGTCCCATGTCATCAAATTTAACTTCTTTGGATTTTGTGGTTTCAAGAACGTCCTCTTTGATGAATTCATGACATTCCCTACTTTGCACCTTTGGAAGGGCTTCCAAGATGTCTTTTTCACTTTCTTCTTCCTTGGAATTCATGAACCTGCAAGGAATAGGGATATTTGTTGGAATGGGGTTAGAACTAATTGGAACAACCTTACTTGAATTAGGTGGCGTAGGAGCAATAAGTGCTTCTGACAAAGGTGCTTCAAATCCTCCCTTTGGATTTACAATGGTTGAACTAGGGAGTTTGCCTTGGTCGCAAAATTGTCCTACGAACTCCGCTATCTGCCCAATTTGCTTTTCCAAGTGGTCCAACCTTTTGTCTTCTTGTCGAGCCTCATTGTCTTGATTTTGTGAGCCCTGCACCAAACAAATTAATTCGTTAAGCTTTTGATTATAATCTATTGACGAACTTAAATTTGGTTGGGCATATTGAATATGAGGTTGTGGTGGGTGTATAGGTCTTGAATAGAACTCCTCATATGGCTGCCAATATCCTTCTTCTTGAACATGTTGAGGTTCCCACCACATAGAGTTTGAATGATCACTCCAATCTGAACTGTAAGTATTGGAAAACACGTTATTCCTTGATTGAAGATCAAATATATCAACACTTTGCATTTGAGACCTTTCCATGAGCTGTGACAAAAGAGAAGCATTATCAAGTGCCATGTTGTTCTTCTCTAGTATTTGAATTCAACAAACAACACAAAAATCAAAAACTAAAACTAAAATACATAATAGAAACAAACAATCCAAGAGATTAGCAAATTTGCTAATCCCCGGCAACGGCGCCAAAATTTGATGCGTGATTTATACGCACACAAATTAAACCCTCTTTTCGTCAAATTGTAGTATATGTATAAGTAGGGATCGTTCTGGACCGGGGATTAGGAGGGATTGTTAACCACTTGGATTTGACTCAAAAACGTAAAATAACAATATGAAACACTATACTAGACTCAAAGAATTCAAAACTAAACTTTAAAACACTAAGACAAACCAAAAGACTCAAAACAACACAAACACACTCAAATCTGCCTAAAAACCACTTTCTGGGCAGATTTGAGCACAAACACAAATTTGGACGAAATTAAGTAATAACTTGACTCAAGAACGTAAAAACACAATATAAAACACTAAACTAACTTAAAGAATGTAAAACTAAACACTTAAAACATTAAAACAAACCAAAAGACTCAAACATCACCCAAAACACTCAAAACTGCCTTAAAATCACTTTCTGGGCAGTTTTGAGCACTTTGGTGAATTTGGACGAAATTGGGAAATAAAATTGAATCAAAACACTTTAAAACATAAACTAAACAAATTCTAAACACTAAAGAACAAGAAAGTAAAGAGGGGTTTTAAATTGACGAGAATTGAAATAACAAAACAAGTTAATAAACTAAACAGATTGTAAAACGAATTTGATGGAATGGAATGAATGGATGATAGAATGGCTAAGGGGTTCATCTCCATACATGTTATACTTGCATAATAAAATGATTTCCAATTGCATTTCAATAAACCATGAAACTCAACACCCCGGGTTAACCGTGATGCACTAATTAACCTTCAAATCTTCCTAACGTTATTGAATTGGATGGGTTAGCGCATACAACAATTCAAAACATTCCCCACAAGTCCTCAACATGAATGCATAGAAGAGATACAAGCAAGAATCATTACGCTCTATGAAAATTATAAGTGTTGACGAGGCATTCGTTACTATGGATTGCATGAAACTTATGCCAAGAATTCGTTTAACGCGATTGTTTATAAGCAACCTCCACTACTTGTGAATATAAGTTCGTAACTATTAGGTGAAACTCACTTATATTCTAGCGTCATATTCATGCATGAAAATTAAGCGTGCACTCTCAATAAACATACATAAATAAGTTATCAATCAAACGGTTAAACAAATTGAATCCACAACTTATGAAACGCAATTAGAAGTATTCAAATCAAAATGCAAGCATAAACATATATTCGAATCACCCCCTAACCAAGGGGGGTTTAGTTCCTCATGGTACAAAACAAAGAGAATCAAAGAAACACCTAAACATTCCAACAACTCAAACTTGAATTGTATGAACGTTTAGGCCCTCTTATCTTCCATTCCTCATTCGTACAAAACAAAGAGCATTGAAATTAAACATTGAAATCAAAGAAACACCTAAACATTCCAACAACTCAAACTTGAATTGTATGAACGTTTAGGCACTCTTCTCTTCCTCTTCGTTGTAGCACAAGGTCTAGGGATAGTTTGATGGTGTGAATGGTTTGGGGAGTGGTTGGAGTGGCTGCAATGGAGGAGAAAAGTGTTTTGGTGGCTGCTGCAAGGGTGTGGAGAGGTTTTGACGAATTTCTGGAATATGGAAGAGTGAATGAGAATGAATGAGAATGAATGCTTATTTATAGGTGAAATGGGGGGAACATGACAGCTAGGAGGGAATGTGGCTGCATGTTTGAATGATTAAAGGATGCATGTGGGTTGGAATTGCATGTGCAATGAATATGTGGCTGCATGTGCAAGGGGACAATCTGAAAATGCATGTGAAAGCATGTGTTGGCTGCAATGATGAAATGGATGGGAGTGCATGTGGCTTAATTAATTAAAGGGAGTGCATGTGCAATGTTTTAAAGGATGGAATGCATGTGAATATGATGGAAATCTGATATGGTGATGGGAGATGCATGTGGCTGATTTATGCATGTGAATGCATGTGGCTGCAATGGATTAGGAATCCTTCAATTTCGTCCATTCCTTTTGCTCCAAACATAAGCTATCCATTCCAAGTCCAATTTTGCTCCAAAATGCTCCAAAATGCATCTTTTTGCTTCCTTAGCCATATGAACCTAAAAACACACGAAAATGGCTTAAACGACTAAAACAACTATGAATTAACAATATAAATGCACGAAAACAAGCTAAGTAAGTCGCCTAAATATGCTTCTATCAAC